>NW_023425350.1:45339476-46829476 GCF_014108415.1 Molossus molossus
GTGCCAGAGAATTTTAAGATTTCCTTATTAAGACTTATACAAATCATTTTTTGTAAGTTGAGACTTTATTTTTTATTTTTTTATTTTTTATCCTCACCCGAGGACATGTTTCCATTTTTTGTACAGATGGAGTGGGAGGGAGAGAGAGGAAGGGAGAGAGAGAGAAACATCGATGTGAAGGGACACATCGAGTGGCTGCCACCCACACGACCAACCAGGGCCGGGGACAAACTGCAACCGAAGTACGTGCCCTTAGCGGGAACCGAACCCGGGTCTCTGCGGACCGCAGGCCGATGCTCTAACCGCTGAGCCAAACTGGCCAGGGCGTAAGTTGAGACTTTATTATGAAATTCTATTACTGAATGTTGATTGTATGCAATATATACATACATAGTACAATTAGTATTCTTTTATTCACTTTTTAAAATAAATATTTTCCCTTTATTGATTTGAAAGAGAGAGAGAAAGGGAGAGGGAGAGAGAGATAGAAACATTGATGTTTGGCCACCTCTCCTCACTGAGGATTTGGCCACAACCTGGGCATGTGCCCTGACCAGGAATCGAACCAGCTACCTCTTGGTGCATGGGTCGATGCTCAAGCACTGAGTCACACCAGCCGGGCTTATTTACTTTTTTTAAAAACATGTTTTTATTGGCCCTGGCTGGTGTGGCTAAGTTGCTTGAGCATTGTCCCATGCACCAGAAGGTTTCTGGTTCAATTCCCAGCCAGGGCCACATGCCTAGGTTGTGGGTTTCATCCCCAGTAGGGGCCATGCAAGAAGCAGCCAATTGATGTGATTGATATTTCTCTTTCACTTGGATGTTTCTGTCTCTCTCTTTAAAATCAATAAAAACAAAATTTTTAAAACTATGTTTTTATGTGAGAGAAAGAGAAAGGGAGAAACACTCCCTACTCAGCATTGAACCCACAACCTGGGCCTGTGCCCTCACCAAGAATCAAACCAGTGATGGCACTGGTTTGGTGCATGGGATGGCAAGTAACCAACTGAGCCAGACCAGCCAGAGCTGTTTTATTCACTTTTAAGTTTTTGTGGAGTAAGGAAAGCTCTAAGGATCAAATTTTGAACAAATTCCAGTTATTAACTTCTAATATTATAAGTCTGTTTTGTATAATTAGTACCACATCGTTATAAATGTTTAAAAATGTGAAATCTTAGAGATCTTTTAATCTAGATCTTTTATTTTACTAATGAAAACACTAAGACCAGAGTAAGAGACTGGCTCAGATCTGTTATTTTCTGACTTCCATTTCAGCATGTTTTCCTTCTCCTAAGCCATAATATTTGATATACAGTTAATTTTTGTAATGGAATAACTAAATGTTTCAAAAAAAATGTAGATTTTTAAATGTATTTTTTAAGTTATATTGGGTTATTTGCTATAGTGTATATGCACAGCTAAATGAAGCCCTAATTTGAATCCCCTAAGTAAACTAAGATTTTATTTTATTTTATTTCATTTATTTATTTTTGGGGTACATGCCCCTAGCGGGAACCGATCCCAGGACTCTCTGGTCCGCAGGCCTACATGCCAACCACTGAGCCAAACCGGGCAGGGCTAAACTAAGATTTTATATTCTACTTAATTTAGCTCACATAGAGTAAGCATTTTGTAGTTTAGACTCTGAATATTAGAAAATGTAAAATATTATATATAATAAAAATATATTTTTAAAGATTCCTATAGAAAAAAGTGACACCTTTTAATATATCAAATTTGAACTGATTTTGTGGTACTGAAATACCTTTCTTAGATTCCAGTGGTTTCAGGTTTTTAAAATAGATGGCTGTATATTGTTAAAATATTGTTGGAAATAATTACGTTAGTCTTATACCATGAACATTATAGGTTTATTATAAAGTGCTTTAAAATCCTTAGTAAGAATATACATCTATATCTTGATTCTTTTCATTTCACTTATTTTTCATGCTACATATGTGCATAGTCCCTATTGAGCTTAGTAGGTAATAAAAATTCTAAAACATTTTATTGTACCAGTATGCAAATGTATTTACATAGGAATAAGTCTAGGTTTCCTTAAAGAGGGCAACAGAATTGAAAACTGAGGCCAACAAATAAATGAAAGTTTCTCTAAATCCACTGGATAATAGAGGCAGTGTTAAGGCTAACCATAGTGTTGAACTAAACAGAGGGATTACTCCTGGGTTTTGCATCAGTTGTTTTCTGCCGGGTGGCCTCACTTGTCAAAAAAAAAAAAGTTTAACAGGCAAACATTCACATAGGCACATTGAGAAAAGAAGTATGCTTAATTCCATCAAAGCTTTAAAAAAATCAGTCATTAATTTATTCTACAATTGTTGGTCATTTGTGAAAAGCATCTGGCCTTTAAGTCATAGGATCCCAAACACAAGTACAATGTGAACACTTGTGAAGAAGCTTCAAATCTGGTATAGTGTACAAAAGTGTATCAGCGAATGTGTAGCTGTATCTCACTTTACAACTGTACTTGCTTACTTATAATGCTTTAACTCATTTGGTTTTGGGATTTTGAAGTTGTTACAAATGCAAATGCAATATGCTTTAAAATTTAGAAAACTGTTAATTGGCAGCTTTAAAAGTCCTGCTTTTTTACGTGTCTTTTCATGGTTATTTAGCAGAGTGATACTTCAGCAATCTTAGCATTGCAAGTCAGAAATGGTTTCTAATGAAGTTTAAATTCAAGATAGTAAATATATTTTTTAAATAGTTCGGGAGAGACATACCCTATTTTCCATATGGCTAAGTAATTGTTAAGATGTTTGTTTTAAAGCTGGACTTAGACACTCCTGACTGCTCTTTAATTTGATATAGCTGGTCCAAATGATATTTTTCAAGAAACTTTGGTAGGAGAATGCAGTGAAGTAGATAAATGATTTTGCAGCTATACTCATATTTCAAAGTATAGAACTAATTCTGTCATTATTACTATAGTAACAGCATTTTTTAAATAGCTTTAAAGCTAGCAGTAGAACAGCTCAGTGTTGGAATACATTTAAATATTAAACATTAAGTTAGTCAAGTTTAATGTTCTAACAATATATAAATAGGCTCATACCATAACCACAAATTTATACATAGCAGTTTTTTCTGTTTATTTGTTTTAAAGAATGTACCTTTAAAATGTAGAAGGCCTAAGAAAAGCCTTAAAGGCTGAAAATTAGAGCTTAAAATAGAAATAAAGTTGCATTGTTTTAGTTATATGCGCTACTGTAATATAAATAGTTTATATATAAAAACTATACCCCTATGACAATGTGTACTACTTCATCTAGTGGTGTGTTACTGCACAAAGGAAATAAATGTTATATAACCAAATGTTACTATGTCAGAGACTTCATATAGAAATGATCTATTCTTTTACTGTTAAAATATTACCAGATTATAGACAGACTATATATTTTACTCATCACTGCTCTTTAGCTTTCCCTGAGCTTTAACAATTAAAAATTTAAAAAAAACAGAAGCACTGCTCATAAGTAAGATTTGGTCCTAAGCAAAATAATAATAATAATTTTTACAATAGGAAAAAATACTAATCTTTAGACATTTATCTCACTTATTACCATAAATATATTATTATAACAAGTGTGATCCCGTTTTAAAGAAGTATATTGAAAGTAAATCTAAAAATGTATATGCTGTATGTAGAATTCATGTGTAAACTTGTTTAGCCCTCATTTCAGAGGTACTGATATCCTAAGTACTGTTAGGATACTAGAGATGAGAAGAAAATCACTTAAAACTGCTTGTGAAATATAATGTTTGAAATGAGAATGTGCAGATTATGCCTTGCATAGGGACTCCTTCCAACTCTCTGGGAAAATGAGCTGTTGACATTCTTTTGGGTCATCATCCAAGATAGGAGGGCAACCACAAGGATTTAGCAGATAAATTCATCCCCAAAGACCTTTATCCATTTCATTGCAACTTGGAAACATTCATGTTGAATAGTAGCATTAATGTAGCCCATTTAGCTGTTCAAAGTGAGCCTTACGTTTAAAAAAAAGAAAAAAGAGATGATGACGAAAATCAAATGACTAGGGTAATAACTTATTTAAGTCTTCTAAGAGGTATTCTTTACATAATTGTAAAGCACAATCCATTTTTTTCTCTATAATATTTTCAAAAATAGAGTTGAGGTCTATTATAATAAGCAGTGAGCTTTTGAATTTTAACTAATTGAATCAGTCCTGCATGTTGCTTGTTGGTTGTTTATGACAAAAAGCAGAAAATAAGTTAGTCTTTTAATGTTGTGTTCTGAAATGAATGGCAACATTTTTAAAAAATTAAAAAGTGTGTCATTTAAGATGTTTCTGACTCTTTTGGACTTTATGATTCAGGCAGAAGAGAAAAACAAAGCTCTGATAAATTCCTTCAGGGTATGCACTAAGATTCACACACATGTCCTTTCGTATAAATGATTAAAAAAAAAATTGTTTTTGACTCAAACTGTAATGATACTATATAGAGGTGAATGTGCAGGAAAGGTTCCCACAATGCATTGTGCAAACCTAGAGCTAACAAATACCCTGCTGCTTTGAACCCCCCCCCCCCCCCAAAAAAAAGACAAAAGCACAATGAAATAGAAAGCTTACCACCGGTAGCTTTCAAAACGACAAACTAGGCAAACTATACATCTCCACCACTCCAATTTTGTCAGAATGCTAATGAGCTTGCTCTGATCTTTACTCGGCTTCCCGTGTTTTCTACATCTTCAAGGACCACATGGCGCTAGCAAAATAAAGACAACTAAATGAGAATTTCTAATGCTTTTTGTGTTAGGACCTGGTGCTTTTCAGTGGACGCACTCGTTGAATATTCTCAACTTAAAAGAGTACAACAGGGGGTTGGGTATGAACTTTTTAACAGGAGGAAATTTGTACAGAAGTAAATTAGTGAGATGAGGAAAATATGAGAAAAATTTCTGATTAATTTCCACTCCATAATATCAATGACACCTTCAGCCCCACTCATACTCTTCTAACAAGAGATGCTGATAAAAGATGAATGATTCTGTGTTGTTCACAGTGAATGTTTAGTGGTTTTTTTAATAGCAGCATTCTACATAAAAGGCACCAGGAAGTACTCCGCATTAGCAGTTGAGATCACTAGTTAATAGGATGATGTCTTTTAGCTTTTGTCACAAGATTATTAGAAAGGATGGGTTTCTGTTCTCATCGTTGCATAGTTTGGAGTGCCTGTTGAGTACAAGTGCTAAAATACAGGTTTCTCAGTATTGTTTCACATGTAAAGCAAAAAGCCTTTTAATGCAACACCTTTTTCCCTTTTTATCAGGTGATTTTGTTATTGATCTGTAATCTGCCCCTTTAGCTGTATTAAATGCTTGAAGTGTTCTGCTTTTCACTGTAGCCTTGATGGTAGCTATTTGTGTTTATAAATTCATTAACATTAAAAGAGGATCTATATAGAACATTTGATTCTATGATTTAGATAATGACAGGTTATATAGTTTTTATAATGGGTTAGGGTATAGATAAAAACAAAAAGTTAAGATTGCCTGAGTAGATATAAAAGTATGTTCTTTGATTTTTTTTAAAAAAACATACTTTTATGAAATTTAAATTACGTATTTGTATGGAACATTTTTCACTAGCTTTATCTCTTTTCTCTAGCAATCACTGGACACTTACGAGGAGATTAGGAGTAGTCAACTCCATTTCTCACCATACCCATATCTAGAAGGGGAAAACGAAAACCAAAACTGGGGACATTTTTATATATAAAGATATCTAAACTTAGAGTTAAACTGATTCTGTACAACTAATAAGTAACCAGAAAAGGAAGTTTAATACAATAACACTTTCAGGTTTGGGGGTGGGGGAGTTGACAAAGTTTTTCACATTTAAACATTATTTTTGATAATTCTATATTCTTTAAGTTTTATCTGATCCTAGAAAATTATATTTTTGTATGTTGAACTTTGTTTACATTGCTTAAGATATTGCCTTTGTAAAAGAAAATAAGCCATATCATTGAAAAGTATTCATTAAACTAACATATCTATTTTGGCATTTTGGTTACAACTAAAAACTTTTAACTGTAGTTTTAATTAATGACAATTTTCTCTAAAATCATATGACATACGTAAAATAGAAAATAGTTTTTAGCTTATTAAACTAGAATGTTTCCATTTGATCTCTATTGACAAAATATGAAATGGATAGATAAGATTATAATATTGTCTCTTCAAAGGAACTTTTCATAAATAGAAACAAAATAAGGGAATTTTGGTGCTGTAAAGTAAATAAAGTAACCTTTAAGGTTTTGCAATAGTATAGACTTAGCCTATTGTTCCCCACTAAAATAATTTCTACTAACAATTCACAGGGCACTGAATCTATGTCATAATAAAGAAGTCCTTTTTTTTTTAAGCACGTTTGAGATTTTTTTCACAAAGTGAGTATTTAACACAGTGTCCAGAAGCAAAGAACTCATTCTTTGATAGACTCTAAGAGTTCATAAAATCCATTCCTCTGTGGAAGTAAAATGCTGACATAGTTTTGGTAAATGTAGTGTTATAAGTGTAGTTTGAATGTCTGTGTGTTTTCAGCTATGTCAAAATTTTAGTTACTTTGTGTCATCTAACTCCAAGATTGCAAAATAATATAAATGTATTTTCTAATTGCAAGGAGTGATACTACTTCATACAATTACATTCTAATCTAATATTCATAAAATTAAAAAAGCATAAAAGAACATGTCAAACAGTTGATTTTGTCATATCCATGATTAGCAGAATCATAGCCAGGTGGAAGAAATAGTGAGCCAAGGCCCAGCTTCCCAAGGTCTCCATGTGAACCTTCTCTCTGGTGCTCCTGTCCATTAGGACCAAAACCCATCTGTCTTCCTTTGCTGTTAGCATAATTATAGGAGAGGCTTTTCTTCAATACTTAATCCTCAGTATACCTTCATCTGAAAACATGGGCTCAGCCCTTCCAGTGGTGGTTTGGAACCCTGGCTGGGAGGATGATAGCTGGAATCCTTTTCTAGTCTTTGCTATATTAATTCCTGCTTACTAGTTCAGCTTCATAGCTGTGAGCCTCAGTTTCCACTTTACAAAGTGAGGACACTATGGCTTTAAAAATACAAATTGGGGCAAAGAACCTAACTGCAGTTCCCATAAAGGATGAAATTAATTTAATCTTCTATGTTTTGCAACTTTCATTCATTCAACAAATATTTTTTGAGCCTTATTATGCCTAAGGCACTATACACTGAGAGTAGAAACTTAACCCTGGTCAGTGAACATAATTAGTTTAAATTTAGTCACACTGAGTCAAGATTAGTATGGTGTGGCAGCTAAAAGAATTGGGAGAATTAAATAGATGCCTTGTATCAAGCATTTGCACAGTGCCTGGTACATATACTGAATTCAGTAAATGTCAACTGTTATTTATATGATCTCTTTAATACTTAAATTTGTCAAGGTCTCCTTTGAAATAAAAACAAAACAGAAAATGAAAAACACTAATATGTTAGGAATGTTACCTATCACCATCAAGGATTAAATAAAATGTTTATAATAAATGTTTTTTACACATTTATACATTTTGTTTATTATTATATATTACAAATATACTGGAATAGGCCTTTGATTATTGAAAACAGTCAATAATAAATAGAAATACAATGTAAAGAAAATAATTGTTTTAAAGGGAGAGTTTACATTTTAGAGTGCTTAAAGTGCTTTTGCTCTTATCTTTTTTACACCTTCAATTTTAAACATTGGTAATATTCCTAAATTATTTTATTTCTATAGTCTTTTCCTTCTGTAGTTACAAGAAAAATTAAAACTAAAAAATTAAAACTGTCATACTTCCAGAATTTCTTTACTCTGAAAATTTGTTCAACTTATTCAAACATCTTTACTGTTTCTATCTACATTACATTATTTGGATTATTTAAAGAAGAAAAATATATAAAGTATACCTAGCAGTAGTAGAAATCAAGTATAAATGAATCATTCAGTAGAAACATTTGTTTCTTCTCTCCTTGGCACTCACTGTATATCCCCGCTTTTTACTATGTACAGTCTTTAAGTATATAGGTAACATTTTCATCTGCTGACTCATGTTTGTTCATTTATCCAGAAGAACAAATGTATATAATTTCTACTAGTGCTATTTAGAATGTATTTTCTACTACCAGGATATTTGAATTGGAAATATAAAATATAATTTTTGAAACTAAAGAATTATCACATCCCCGGAATTTTCAATTTGGATCATGTCTATTGCCTAAAGTGAGGTACATCCTTATTCTAGACTGCAATGAAAATTTTAACACTTAAAAGAGTAGAAATTCCAGGAAAATGTGTTTTTCTCAGCAACTATCTATGAAACAAAATTTAGGCATTTGAACTGATTTGGCAGCAACATGTTTTTCTTCTGAATGTGAAATTAAATTTGTGTAATATCATGCCAGTGCTAAAATAACATCTTATACATAGAATATCACCCTTTCTTTAAAAAAATAAAATAAAAATCCGTGATTTGTTTGTGAAAGGGCTAAGACAGTGGTTCTCAAGCTTTTTTCTGTATTAAAAACACCTGAGGAGTTTGTTAAAAAATAGATTCCTATGACCTGCCTAAAAGATTCTGATTCAGCGAATCTGGAGTGGAGCCCATATCTGGATGATTCTAATATAGGTGATCCACAGACCACATTTTGAGAAACGGGGGATATGACATGCTAAATTCACAGTGTGTACAAGTACTAGGGAAGTAGTAGAGCTTAGACATGAAAATCAGCAAGACCCTAGCCAGAATCTAGGTGGTCTGATTTTTTAAAAGGCTAATAAAACTTATTTCGGAAGGTTATTGATAATTCAAAGTATATTAAATACAGATATAGATAACATTTATATGAGTTCTTAGCACAGAGCCTGACAAAGAGTTAGCACTTACTATAAAAAAGTAGCTGCTGCCATCAGTCATAGTAATAATTTTATTATTTATTACTGTTTCTGTCTTTATTTAGAAATTTTCCTTAGCTAAGTAATATGCACATCTCCCATTCTTTCATAGCTCTTCTATTCCCTCAACACACACACACACACACTCTCTCTCTCCTCGTTTTGGCATAAGACTGGAAAGTTGTTGGTTTCTTTCTTTTTTTTAACCCTTGGCTTATGTATAAAAAGTAACTGATAATTATATGAACATTTTCATAACTAAATAGGAGAAAGCCTCAGGAATTTGGCTAGTCTTTCTCTAAAGTTTAATTGAATTGATACACTAATTGAGTTTTGTGAGACACATACAGATATAAACACCTTAAGTATTATATTTTGAGAAATTTATTTTAGGACATTTTTATAGGAGCCAACTTTTACAAATGCATTTTCTTCTTCTTGGTTTCCTCTGACACTATCCTAAGAAGCTTCACCAAGATTTCATACACACACACACACACACACACACACACACACAGAATGACATCAGAGATGCTAAGCATGTATGAATTGCCTCCTCAGTCCAGAGTTAAAATCATGGGAATTTATGGAAGGATGCCAACTCTGCTCCAACACTTTCTCTCAGTTTCCCAAAATAGAAATAATTTTCTTTAAAAGTACAGATGTTAATGTATAGATACAACTGGATGCATACTGACACTTACTAGCTCCTTAATCTTTGAGATAGAACTGTTCAGTTGAATAGCTATGAACCTTCTTTTTTTGTTTATAGGCTTACAAAGTTCTGCTTTCAAACCAGAACCATTGATCATTCCGTTGTAGAGACATCACCAGTTTTTCTTCTAGTAGATTGTAAATTATGTCTTTCTCTTAGCTACTAGTTATGTTTTTTGGTTTTTGGTTTTTTTTTTTTTTTTGGTATGTGCCCTTAGCGGGAACCGAACCCGGGACTCTTCTGGTCTGCAGGCCGATGCTCCAACCACTGAGCCAAACTGGCCAGGGCTGTTTTGAACATTTTTCATAGACCTTCCAGTGCATTGCATAAGAAAACTAAACATATATACTCATTGCATCTGCTCTCTGTCCACACATGTCACTTTTAAGCTGGAATGTGAAAAGCATTCATCCACTCAGAGGAGCTATTTCCTTGGGAAATGTTTTCAATAGAAGTTAAGGAAAAACTATTGAGCTGATAACTATTTTTAATTAAATTGTATATTTTTAAATGCTTAATGTTACTGATTACTGATTAATTTTTAATGTTTATTGCTGAGTAGTTTTTCCTGTAAAGGTGTTTTTGTTTTATTGGGGAATTTAGATGAATGTTATAGAGAGAGGAAGGTTAATAAAAATTATGTGGTTATTTTTATAGCTGAAAAGATAACATTTGATACAAATATGTATATATACACAGTTATTTTCCTAAGGGAGTATAGTGGACTTTACCATCAAAATAAAATATAATGGCCCTGGCTGGGTGACTCAGTTTGTTGGAGCGTTGTCCCATACACCAAAAAGTTTCAGATTCTATTTCCAGGAGGTTTCTCTTCTCTCTCTTTTGCTCCCTTCCTATCTCCCTCAAATCAATAAAAACATATCTTCAGATAAGGAAAAAACAAAAAATAAATTAAAAATTCAAGTATATAAATTAGTTTTATCCTGTTTTTATGTCGGTGACATTGAATGGGAGGTGATACGTAAATTCACTGTGCACAGAACTATGAACATCTAACTTGTGAATCCTGCAAATTTCACTGACTGGTGATATACTTTACCACCCCAAAGCCACCCAACCCCACTCCCCCAATGCCAGTTCACTCTGAATTAATAGCACCACTTGGTGGCCAAAGCGAGAAATTATATAGATCACCAACATTTCTTCCCCACCAGCAAGTATGTGTTCTCCCACTAGACACTTCTGAACTGGAATTTAACAGACCTTGTCATAGTTCTGTCTGTTATGCTTTTGAAGGATCTAGCTCTGTAAGAAAAATTAAAAATATGTCCAGGAAGATACTTTGACTGATATATTTTTTTAATTTAAAATAGAAATAGTTTTGTATTTCAGGTATAAAATATTACACAGAAATAAGTTATTAAAGTAGTCATAATATTTTAATTTCTCAATAAAATTAGAGGGAGGCAAAAATATAAAAGTTTTAATACAGTTTGTTTTGACTCAAGTTCTTGTTTTGTATCTCAGTAAAGAACTAAATAAAATTATATTGAATATTGCAAAATTGTTAATGTAGACTAGGGAGCTATTTTTCAAGATTCTGAACTTTATAATATTAAGAACATTGTGAAGACTAAACAGACTTGGAGTTGACCATGACTTTGGGTGGGAATGTAGATTAAGTGTTTTAGATGTGATTGCTGTGACTCCTCTTTATATATATATATATATATACACACATATATATATATATAAAGAGAGAGGAAGGGAGAGAGAGAGAGAGAGGAAGGGAGAGAAAGATAGAAGCATCAATGTGAGAAAGAAATATTGATCAGCTGCCTTTTGCACACCTCCTACTGAAGATCGAGCCTGCAACACTGGCATGTGCCCTGACTGGGAATCGAACCAGGACCTCTCAGTCCATGGGATGGTGCTCAATCCACTGAGCCACACCAGCCAGGCAGCTGTGACTCTTTTTAAGTGAGCTGTAGCTTTAGAGAGCGTGGGAGGACACAACACAACAGAAGAACATATAGCTAACTGCTCACCCATAAGATTTATGCCAGAATCTTAGAGGGACTCTTGGAGTAGCATGATATTCTTCAATCTAAGGAGAATCTAGAAATTTATATCATGATAAAAGAGGGGATTGAACTTATCCTGTGGATTAAATTGAGGAAAAAATCTGAAAATAACTTTATCTTTGGGAATTCTAGAGATTCTGCAAGTCACGTGTTAAATTTTTTTTCCTCTGAATTTATGACTGAAGGAACTACTACTATTAGCAAAAGAACCTTTGGAATAGATTTAACAGAATGTGTATAACATTGGGAAGAGGGACGTCTCATAGAGGGTTTGCATTTGAGTAGCTCCTGTAAGAAAAAAAAAGAGTAATGGGTAGTTGATGGGCTTCCATACTTGAGGGTAATGAAAAAGTTGAAATGATGGTAGGATGCATTTTGGTTGATTGGTCCAGTGAAATAGCTATGTAAAGACATTACAAATGTCATGCTCAATGGAACTACCATCTTAAGACTTGTATCTGTTTGCCAACATGTTTACTTCTGTGGGTAGATCACTTTGGTGCTGGCAGAAGTAGTCAGACAAACTGTAAGACTCTGCCTGGAGGAATTACCATGCCTTGTTCCATCAATAATCCTAGGAATCAGACAACTGGGGGGATCCTAAAGGTTGAATAAAGAATGTGGTTCTACACTGTGTGTGTGTGTGTGTGTGTGTGTGTGTGTGTGTGTGTGTGTGTGAAAGACAGAGAGAGAGAGAGATAATTTTATATGTATGTTTGGGTGTTGGGCCAGGAGAGAAAGAGAAAGAAAGGGAAAACAGGGAGAGAATAAAACAACCACCATTATATTACTCATAACATTTATTATAGGCCAGGCACTATTCTAAATGCTTTACATATATTAACTCACTTAATCTTTTCAAAAACCTAATGAGGTAGAACTTTTTTTTTTATCCTCACCCGAGGACATTTTTTGATATTTTGTTCAGATAGAGTAGGAGGGAGAGAGAGAGACAAAAAAACATTGATGTGAAAGGGACACATCGAGTGGTTGCCACCCACACGACCCAACCAGGGCCGGGGACAAACTGCAACCGAGGTACGTGCCCTTAGCAGGAACCAAACCCTGGCCTCTCTGGTCCGCGGGCCAATGCTCTAACTGCTGAGCCAAACCGGCCAGGGGGCTGAAGTATAACTATTATCTCCATTTTACAAATGAGGAAACTGAGGCGTAGGGAGATTAAGTAATTTACCCAAGTTCCCACAGCTCTTAAAGAGCAGTACTGGAATGTGAATGTATCCTGATAATCCAGTGCTAGGCAGAGCATTCTTGTTTGGCCATTTTCATGAAAGGATCTCTTAAATGCTCACTGGAGTCATAGTAGCTTATAGTTGCCCAACAAGTGAGCAGGCCTATTTCTGGAATCCCATTTCTGGAAGACATCATACACCAAACCATAATTCAAGGATTTTATGGACACATCTGCATAGGAAGAAAGGCTGAATCCCCTTGATAGCCCTTGATGTACTGCTCTGAGATCATTGTTAAGTCCCAGTGGTGTACATGGGAAGAGTAAACAAAATCCTTCCTACTAATGGATGAGCTAAGTAAACAAAAACTAAGTTTTTTGTTTGTTTTTTTGTTTATCAGAGATTTGAAGGTTTGCTTTTTGTTTTCTGTTTTGCTTATCAGAGCCACTCGAGGCTTTGTCAAGGTTGGCCTAAATTTTAAATAAAGGGCCTCTTCTGGTAAGGCTGGTTACCTATGAATGTCAAGTAGGGTGGCTAAGTGTGGTGGTTCACAAGACAGATTGCGTGGATTAAATAACCACTAACTAGCTCTATTACTTTAGGTAAGTCCTACAACCTCATCAATATTTGATGCTATTAACACCATCCTCATTATCATTATTATTGCCAGCCTATGAGAAAGTTGGTGTCTAATAAGAGAGATATATGACATAGAGTGGCCTCTTTAAGACGCTGTTGTTCCCAAGGCTTCAGGAAATAGCACTGTGGACACAAGTCCAACAGTGTCTTTTGTGTGTCCTGTGAAGAGAATGGCTCCATGAGACTGAGAAGGTTGAGGGGCATTGGATGAGGTAGTATCGTGCTGAAACTCACCTGGCCTGGTCTTGAAAAGCAGCATTCATTGCATTTGATTGAAAGTGTTGTGTAGTTGTTCAAGCCCTGTGCAGGTTAGAAGGCTGCTGGAGATGGTTCTGCAGTATCCTGCTTTCATTAGGTTTCTATGGTTTGTGAAAGAATGTGGCCACAGGCTAGAAGGGGTTAGGCATAATTCCCTTCAGCTCTCCCTCACCAAATAAAGATATATAAGAAGGTGCGTAAGGAAGGCTATATCTCAGTGTTACCTGGTTGTCTGAACCAAGCATGATCAAAGAAGGTGCAGAGTAGAAGTTACTGTGCAGGTAGTGCATTGGGGTTTAGGAGTGGAACTCATCCTTTGTTGGAAACCGGAGGCTCTGGGGACACCCTGGGTATGGTTTTTTAAGTATATTTAAAGACTTTAAACAACACAGGAGAAGGTTACCTAAAAGAGAAACTGACTGTTGCATAATACATCTTTGCAGAAACTATTAGAAAGGAGCGTATTTTGGAGCATATCTACCGGGTTTGTCTTTCTGTATTTTACAAACTATATGTATTTATTTTTCCACACTCTCAACAGAATCTATTCTCACCTGGCATTTAGTAAGTCAGCTCTTTAATCTATATTGCCAATTTCATAAGCTGATTTTAAAGACGCTCTGTTTTAACATCAAAATTTTTTTTTTTGTAAAAATGATGAAAACTTTCTTAGTGAAGCATTCTGCTTATAAATATTTGTTTTTTTCTTTTTCTTTTCTTTTTTTAAATCTTCACCCAAGGATACGTTTCCATCTATCCTTACATTAATTCCGAGAAACTCTTCTGGATGACACTATACATTCTGGTAGGTCTAACGTATCTACCATCTATAGTTTCTGTGACTGGTTAGATCAATTGTTTCGAATATGATGCAAATAAGATGAACTCTTGGCTTTTTTTCCAGTTTGGTTTAAAAAAAGGGACTGAGCCCCTTAATCTTAGACTAATGAACCCCTCTAAATGTGTGGGGCTGGGGGAGAGAAAGAAAAATATCGACATGAGAGAGAGACATTGATTGGTTTCCTCTCACATGACCCCGAACAGGGCCAGGGACTGAACCACAACCAAGGTACATGCCCTTGACTGGAGTCAAACCCTAGACTCCTTGGTCTGTGGGCGGATGCTCTAACCGCTGAGCAAAACCAGCCAAGGCTATAAATATTTGGTTTCTTTTTTAGATCTCTCTTTTCTTAAAATTATATCATTTTGTACTTCAAGTTGTCATTTTCTTTTTTAAAAACTTTATTTTGATAACTAGTAAACTGTTAGATGTTCTATTAGCCCATAATTTTTCATCTTAAATTTTACCTTTTCCATCTTTTTATATTAAGCAGTATCCCATGATCTACTTAGTCCTTAAATTTCTAAAACTCACTGCAAATAACTAGACTGTCATTACCTGGAGCATAGACTTAGTGTTGTGTCTCCTTGGCTCTGGATGCCTTTCCCATGCATCAGTGGCACTGATGACCCACTAGGGTATTCACTTTATTTTTCCAGCTGCAGGGATGAGTCTGTACTGATTCACCCACATTTTTCACCTATCTCACTTATGACTTACTGTAGACTTTGTTACGACTAACAAAGATTTAAAAAATAATTTGTATCCATATAGTTTAGAAATTTACCTTCACTCCAGCTATTCCTAATTATGTATCTCTCTCCACACTAGACCGTGAGCCCTTTGGAGGAAGGGACCACGTCTTTGTGTCTCTAGTTCCTAGCTTTACATGTCATCATCACCCTCTTCATTATCATCATCATAGCTAGCACTTTTAGTTTTGAGTACAGTCCATTTACATTTCTCATGAATTCCTCTAACAACCATAGGAGGTAGGTAATGTGGTTACTCTTATAGAGATGGAGAAACTGACATTTAGAGGGGTTCATTAGTCTAAGATTAAGGGGCTCAGTCCCTTTTTTTAAACCAAACTGGAAAAAAAGCCAAGAGTTCATCTTATTTGCATCATATTCGAAACAATTGATCTAACCAGTCACAGAAACTATAGATGGTAGATACGTTAGACCTACCAGAATGTATAGTGTCATCCAGAAGAGTTTCTCGGAATTAATGTAAGTAACATTTATAAAGGTGGTCCTTAATTTGTAAGCAGTCTTTATTCTGATGTTCATTTGTGAGTCAGGTGCTTTTTCATAAAATACTTAAATTATTGATTGTGTCCCCAACCACTCCATACAAAGCTATATGCCAAATGACCAAAACCAAAACAAAAACCCCTATTCTCCCTATAAGAAGATTCCCCACCAGAAATTCTGCCCTACTTGAATATGTAAAAGTTTAGAAAGATCTCTTATAGTATATAATTTAGGTACATGTACATACATATTTAAAATCGCATATCTTAAAATACATTAATCTAGAAATATTGTTTCTCTCCACTCCTACTTTTCAAGAAATAATTTTATTCAGCTCTTCATGGTCATCTTTAACATTAATGTCTCTGCCACTTCTAGAGCCACTCTTTACATCATTTCCATGGCATGGCTATGAGAAGGCTCGGGGACAGAGGGGGTAGAGAGGAGTCTGCCAAGTGCAGTGCAAACAAAAGGGCTTCAAGAGAGGGGAGAAGTGGCTGGGGAAGCTCTCCATCTGTAAGTGTGGCTCACAGTTCACATTTTCTCCATATTGGAGGATGCCTAATTGATTTTCCAAGTAGACCACAGTCTATGTGTTGAACGATGCCTATAAAAGTGACTCTAATTTATTCCATTTTACAAAAAATATATATATATATATTTTTATCCTCACCCGAGGACATTTTTCCATTTTTTATTCAGATAGAGCAGGAGGGGGAGAGAGAGAGAGAAACACATCAATGTGAAAGGGACACATCGAGTGGCCACCACCCGCACGACCCAGCCAGGGCCGCAAACAAACTGCAGCCGAGGTACATGCCCTTAGTGGGAACCGAACCGGCGTCTCTGTGGACCGCAGGCCGACGCTCTAACCGCTGAACCAAACCAGCCAGGGCCTACAAAATATTTTAAATGTACCTTAAAAAACACAGTTCCAAATTTCTATTCTGAGTGTTTTCTACCTTTAGTCAACTGCCTATTTATAGATAAGTAAAGATAGCCATGCATTACCTAAAATAGAGATCATACCTTTAAAGGCTCTTAGCACTGAAAAGTTACGAGTCAACCCTATCCCATATGTAATTTTTAAAATATACTAAACTGTAAATAAGTATAATGAATTTCTTTGGTTATAATTTTCCCATGATGACTACTTCCATGCATTTAAGTTTATTATTTATATATTTGCTATTTTAAGTGTGTGCTTAGTTGGCCTGTTGAAAAATCTAGAACTAACCTTTGGCATAAAAAGGCTGTTCAGACTCTATTAAGCAGTTGGTGGTGCAAGAAGACTGCTATTAATTTCCAACCTTGAGAAAAGGCTTCTTACATGTACGTTTGTGGAGGGAGAACTTTGGTGAAGTTTTCTATACCTTCTCCTGTAAGACATACATGCGTAGAAGTCTGTCAGAAGTCATCTGCAGAGAAGTGTTGCCCTGAACCTTTCCCCACATCTGTTTTACCAAATGGGTAAATAAAAGGTGTGTTTATTTTGAGAGAGTGTGTTAGTTTTATTTTACTTCAACAAAAGGAAACAGGATTTTTCTCTAAGTTTATATTCTTAGTACTCTAACAAATATATCATGCTGAGCAGATAGTGTTAAGACAATTGCTCCTGAAAACATAGGTACAAATTTTGAGCTTCTTTTATGTTGATTGCTGTTTGAGGATATTTTTGGAGCAGAAACATTTATTAGCTATTTGCTTATGTAGTAGAATCTGTTTTTATAATAACACTATTTCCTAAGTTTACAATATTATCTAAAACTGGGGGGCATTGGAGTCCTGCAATAATGTTGGCTTTGGAGTTCATGTGTCCATAACCCTACATTACTGCAATAAATTCATCTTTCTCTTATGTTAAATAAATCTGCCAGGTTTCACTTCCTTTGTTATTAAACGATGTTTTTCCATTACCAGTTAGTTGGACACCTTCATGTGTCTCTCTTTTGTAATATATAATGTCTTCCAAAGGTCATCATATTCATGTAATCATAACACAGAACAATTTGTAATAGCAACTTTTTTGTTTTTATGGTTGGTTTGGCTTTGCTGTATTGTGTCCTTTAAGGGCCATATCTGATCACTGGTCAACCATCTTTATCCACAATGGGGCTGTGGCAAGATTTCAGCATTCTTTAATATTTTCATGGTGGAAAATCTTGAATTTTTTTATATAGACAGCAGTCCACATCTTTGTGTTTTCATTCATTCCCATTGGATTCATCTTCTGTTCAGATAAAATGTATTGTTCCTTATTTCACATTTATATAAGAATTCAGTCTAAAAATATATTTTTCTAAGTAGATAACTATATTATGAATGATTAATTAGGAAAGTTTGTTAGTAGACATTTTAAATTTTGTTCCAAAATTTTAGGTTTGACACCACTTTTATTCATTTAAAAATGTACATTAAAAACACTGCTTCTGAAAAAAATAAATGAAAACTACAAGTTCCTGGATGAATTCTTTTTTTTTTTTTTTATCCTCACCCGAGGATATTTTTCCATTTTTTGTACAGATAGAGTGGGAGGGAGAGAGAGGAAGGGAGAGAGAGACAGAAACATCGATGTGAAGGGACACATCGAGTGGCTGCCACCCGCACGACCAACCAGGGCCGGGGACAAACTGCAACCGAAGTACATGCCCTTAGCGGGAACCGAACCCGGGTCTCTCCGGACCACAGGCCGACGCTCTAACCGCTGAGCCAGACCGGCCAGGGCCTGGATGAATTCTTAAATGAAATTAAATCTTAACTTTAAGTCTTGTTTTTTTTTTGAGGAAATGGAACATAAAAGTGGTGCTCTCTGTATTATGCTGTTTTCTATTAAGTGGTTTTGGTTAACTGTGTGATAGGGAGAATGATTTAAAGTCATATTACATAGTTATCTTTCCTGCCATTATCATTATTCTTGATTATTTCACATTTTTTGCAAATTATATTCCAGCTATAATAATTGACTAAGAGAAAAACTGACGTTAATTTAAGACATGGTGATGTCAGAAAAACATTGCATTTCTGGAGGCAAAATAAAAAACAGAGGTCTTTAAGAAAACAAAGTAGAAAAAAAAAATATTACCAGGGATTGTATTAGTCAATACTTATAAATGTAATGGTGATGTTTTTATTGGTTATATATTTATCATAAACATGAGGCTATGTTTTAAAATATGACAACTCAGCCATGCTTTTACATTTTAGTAAAAGTATACTGAACTGTAGTATTTTGACTCTTTCAATTTCAAAATGATCTTTAATAGTACATGTCCTAAATTTTTCAGTTCATAAAGTTAAAAAAATTAAAATTTTTAAAAGTGTCAGTGTCTGACTCTAAGATGACAAAAACGTTGCTGTAAGTACAAATCAAAAATAATTTTGAAAGAGAAATTGTTAACTAGGTAAGATTAAAGAAGAAAAAAATGATTTATGCCCATTTTATAAAATAATGACAGTCTTCTTTTTAAGCTACAATGTAAAGTGCTTTCTTCTGAGATTATGTATTGTGGCAGAAGCTAAAACTGCCTTTTTTTCTAACAGTGCCAGAATACAGCCTCTTTTTCTTTTTGTACTAACAAGACTGCTTTACCACCACAGCCCACTCTAAGTAATTAAATCAATCCTTTGTACTTACCGTATTCTCCTCTAGTGACGGTACTAGATCTGATTATATGCTTCATGCATATTCAAAGTACCGCACTGACAGCTCTTTAATGAGCTCTTACTTAATCAGTATGAACAATGTTCATCTTGTTCTTTTTTTCCTCATGCATTAGAGCTAGGAACAGTTGGGAAAAATGAAACATCCAGCATTCATTTGAAAAATATATTGTACTTTGAAAAGTGTCTAAGCTGAGGAAGTTGCATTCTGCCCTTTAAAAGTCTGATGGACAAATTGGATTACTAGTATTGGATTAAATAACAAATGGTTAGAGGAGAAATGAGAAAAGCTCACTGTGATCACAGGCTTTAATATTTTTTGTTACTTATAAAGCTAAAGGGGTCTTTAACCAGTTATTAAAGTCAGGATTAATTTGTAATGGTTCAACTTACCGGCTTTTAAAAGCTTTTTAAATTTAAAAAATTTTAAATCCCTAAAAACAATAGTGTAATGATGTATTAGAAGAAAATTTAATTTTTTTATTACTAGCTAAGTATAGATTTCCATCATTGTGTACAATCTCAAATAAGGAGTTTGTGGTACATAATTGATTTAACCTTAAATATGTTTTTTTTCCAGTTAATTTATATAATCTATGTAGCAATGTGTAATGTGTTTTTAACTATTATTAGGCTTATTTCCTTTTGGAACATAAAACTCTTGTATTATTTGTTATTTCCTAACAATTAGGGGAGAGGGATTTTATTCTTACCTAGAAATCATAGGCATGAGTTAAACTGAAAATAATAAAGTACCACTTCAATATTGTTATTGTCAAGGAAGCAGTTTTCCATTGAAGAAAATAATGCTAATTTAAGAGTAGGCTAGTTGCTTCTAGTATTCCCTGAAAGCCTCAATTATAGGTTAAGTTAAACTCAAAAGAAACTTTTAGTATGTCTCTGTTTTTAGAAGCTACTTAGGTTATGAAACAAGAATTAAGTCTTTAATCAAGAAATAAAATATCATAAAAACTACACCTATTAATATTGCACACGTGTGATTTCAGTGATCAAAAAGGCCTTCACCAGGGTACAATTGGCCTTTTTCCAAATTGCAAGCTTTTTCTCAGCTTTTTCTTTTTACTCTTTCTTCTTTTGTTGGTACCCAGGGATTTGTTCCTATCTCAGCCTATATCACATGACTAGTGTCAAGACATCACATGGTCTGAAGTGAATACAAACCCAGCTACCCTAAAAGAGAGATTAAAAATACTGTAAAACAATAAAGACTTTTGTTCATACTCTAAAAGACCCTATTCTGTCTGCTCCATACCGTAAAGTTTTAACAGCAATTAATGAAGACACATATCATCACTATTCTCCCTTTGGATGAACAACAGATAATCTGTATCTCTTTTACAGGGATGCTCTGAAGTATATGTTTAATTTTTTGCACACAGAGCAGCTCTTTATACTCTATTTTCATTCTAAATTTTCTTCAAATTTTGCCACGAACATGGAAATAGTTAATTAAATGGTACATTCGTAATTTATTCAAGTATTAAAAAGAATGAAGTAGATCATCAAACAGCATGACAAAAGCACATCACTGGGCAATATACACAGGTGGGCAAAAGTAAATAATAAATAATACAATAATTAATAAATAATAATGTAAGAATAAACTTTGCGTATTCACAACTGTAAGCCTACTTTTGCTCAGCTATGTATAATATCTCACTTATAATAAAGCAAAACCTGTATGTATCTATAGATAAGGTTTATACATGTGATAGTTATCTCTGTGGTCTGGAAGGATATATGCTAGATCATGATAGTACTTAACCTCTGGAGAAGGAAGGTGGAGTGGGGAGTTGGGGTGGGGTTGGTGAAAGAGGCCTTGACTTTTTACTCAATTGTACCTCTCTATTTAAATTTTTTTAATGTGTTTTAAAGTTAAAAGAAAATATCTTGCTTACAAAGAAAATAAAATTTAGGGAATTAGGTGGGATATTGAGTCTTAGCTGGGATGTTTAGTTTTTTGTTAGGTATGTAAATTAACCCTGTGAATCTTAACAGAAGCTGTACTGAAGTATAAAATAATAGCCTAGAAAACCCTAGATTGTTCAGTGGTTAGAGCATCGTCCCAAGAACCCAAGGGTTGCAGGTTCAATTTCCAGTCAAGGACACGTACCTGGGTTGCAGGTTTGATCCCTGGCCCCGGTTGGGGCATGTGGGAGGCAACCAATGGATATGTTTCTCTCTCTCTCTCTCTTCCCCTCCCTCCCTCCCTTCCTTCCACTCTCTCTAAAAATCAATGGAAAAAGTATCCTCAGGTGAGGATTAGCAAAAATAATACTAATGGCCTAGCAAAACAATAAACCAATAATAAGTAAAATTCAGAAAGAAAAAGAAAGTCAAAGAATTGTACATTTGACTAAGTACAATTAATTTGAAAAGAGAGGAAGGAAGAAGGTGGAGAGTTAATTTTTGTTAGTATGATTGTGGATTACTTCTACATGAGTAATACCATATATGTACTGTATATTATAATCCTTGATACAGTGTGGCCTTTGAGGGGTGGTGGTGTAGATGATGGAATGGATATTAGGAAAAGTTCATTTTAAACCTGTAATTAGTAAATGTATAATCTAAAATGTTAGACCATCTCTATTCAAATGTTTTCTGATTTATTGATATTATAATGTTTATTATAATGTGTTATTTTACACATAGCTATAGGCATTTTTGTCAACTGGTCATTTATAATGTATTTAAAATATTTTGCAATTGTTTACTTTATTAGGGATGATGACTTCCAGAATGGTATATGCCCCTATGTGTTTTGTTTACTTTTAGGGAGAAAAATAAGAGAGAAAAAAAGTTGTTACAAGTGGAAGCTTTCACAAAATCTCTGAACTTCTCTGATCTTCCTGCTAGTCTTGTAGTTCTCACAATGATTTTTCCTTTTTCTTTATCATAACCATATGTCTGTCAGCACCATGAATTCCTCATTGAACTATAATAACAAATCAGCCTGTGGGGAGGATTTAAAAGTTGGAACACTTTTTTTTTTTAACACTAACATTGTACTTAGTGTTAGTATGATCTCTAGATATGTTCATGGGGACTGTGTATTTATACATGCTGAATAATACCAGCTTTAGAAGATTGAATTTTAGAAAATTATGAAATTTTACATATCAGTTTCTTTTTTAGGGCCTTAGACTTTAATCTTGTGTTGTTATAAACTGTCTAATTTGTACTATCAGAGTAGCTAAAATGTTTCATGTTTAAAAAAAAAACAAAACACTTGTGCTCAATTATTATTTGCTTACAAATGCCATATAACAAGAAATCACTCTTCCTGAATTATAGGAAGAAACACAGAAGAAGAAGAAGCTATGATGCAGGAATGGTTTATGTTAGTTAATAAGAAAAATGCCTTAATAAGGAGAATGAACCAGCTCTCTCTCCTGTAAGTACTCATGACTGCTTGTTTTTCCTACAACATTGATGGACCTTAGGCTTTTTGTTATTGCTTTCTTTGGGGTTTCATATTTATTAGGCTTAACTTTTTCTTTCCTTAGAGATTATAGTATATTTTATATAAAAATAAAAAATAGTTTATAACCAATTTTCGTCTGAACAGTAAGAATTTTAAAAATAGAATGATAGAGCCCTGGCCAGTTTGACTCAGTGGTTAGAGCATTGGCCCGCAGACTGAGGGGTTGCAGGTTCAGTTCCCGGTTAAGGGCACATATCTGGGTTTCAAGTTTGATCTCCTGCCCCATATAGGAGGCATCTGATTAATGTGTATCTCTCACATCGATGTTTTTCTTTCTCTCTCTTCCTCCCTCCCTTCCATTCTATCTAAAAATCAATGGGAAAAGTATCCTCGCAAAACAACAAGAAAAAGTAGAATGATAGATACTGAAGAAATGTCTATTATATAGAAAGCCATTGAATATCGTCCGGCCAGTATGACTCAGTGGTTGAGCATCGACCCATGCACCAAGAGGTCATTGGTTCGATTCCCAGTCAGGACACATGCCCAGGTTGTGGGCAGAATCCCCAGTAGGGGCATGCTGGAGGTAGACAATCAGTGTTCTCTCTCATCAATGTGTTTATATCTCTCTCCCTCTTTTTTCCCCCGCCCCTCTAAACTCAATAAAGGAAAAAAAACAAAAAAGAAAACCAACGAATATAAACAATTTTTGTGTTTAAAAAATAAAGCATTGTGCAGAAAAAGGAGATTTGGTACCTATTAAGGGTTTAAGAAATAAAATTGAAATCTATTTAACATCAAATTTTAAATTAAAAATTAAAGTAACTCTTAATAAGGACAAAAGAACCTTTGTGTTCTACAGATGATGGTACCCTAAATTTTGGAATAAAAAGAGTGATGAGTTACAAAGAAGTGACCTTTTTATGATTGCAAGAATTACAGTAAAATGTAGACTAGACCAAACGTAAGCATTCTTAGTCCTTACCTTTTAGTTTACTGTAAGACTTAATGTTTGTTTCTTTTTGCTAATTAGCAGTCTTCTTATATTATGCCATTTAGCGTGGGAAGGAGCAGGCTTACGTGTTTTTTATTTTAGTGAAAACAAATATTTTTGTCATTTCTATTATACCTGGACTTAATAAAAGAGTTTTGAAGAAGCACAACAATGAACTAATCCTGGTTTGTTTGTTTTTTTGTGGTACGTGCCCCTAGCGGGAACTGAACCCAGGACTCTCTGGTCCACAGGCTGACGCTCAACCACTGAGCCAAACTGGCCAGGGCTAATCTGGGTTTTTAATTGTGTCCATATTAAATTTGCACTGGTAGCACTGTTATATTTCTTGTATTCTTTTCACATGGAATTCTAGACAAAAAAGTGTTTGTTGTGAACTATGAAAACTCTTTTACAAAATAGCCTTATACCTGGCATTTAATACAAGAAGCATTGAAGAATAAGACTCTTTAACTCACAGATTAAAATATACCTCTGTGCAATTCAAAATTGGAGGAGAAAAATAATAGCACTAGTAAATATTCAACCTGAGGAAGATTTTATTTAGGTTTGTGTATCATTTGTTTGGAGTAGCTTAAAGTTAAAGAGAAAAGTCAGTTATGAGTCATAAAATCAATGTAACCTAAAGGTTCTTTTAAGTGTTTAATGATTTAGTAATTAGCATATTGATGAACTTTTGCAACTTGCCTAGGGAAAAAGAACATGATTTAGAACGAAGGTATGAGCTGCTGAATCGGGAATTGCGGGCGATGTTAGCCATTGAAGGTAAGTGCTGTGGTGGAGTGAAGTATGTGAGGTGTCTATTGTCAAGAGAGATTTAAAGAGGGTAATACACTTCTAGTCTCCCTAGGTGTGATCTGACTAGAGACCTACAGGATTATAACATGCCTTGGAGTCAAAAAGCAGTAGTCATATAAAACCTAAGGACCTTAATTCAGATAGATAGATAATCATTATGCTTGCTATTAAACACAAAGTTTTCTTAACTTTTGTCAGTACACTTAAATGTCAATAAAATGGAAAATATAAGGAGTTAAATGACTTAATTACATTTTACTATATACAATTTAAAGTTGTTTCTACAAGGGAGGTTTTGGAAAGATTTATCATTTTGCTTTTTCACATTTAGAATCTAATTTTTACCTTAATATGTAATTGATGTCAACACTAAAATATGTCACTGTCCAGTGTACTATAGTTCTTAAGATTCCAACTCCTGTTAAGCGATTATTCAGGCAAAGATTTGGGCATAAGGGATAAATGAAACACTTTCATACTTTTCATAAAGCTTTTAAATGAATTATGTAGTAATCCTAAGCATGGTTCATAATATCAGTAAACATCAGCTCTCTTAACTATAGCATTTAAAGCTTTTCTCCTTATACTACTTAGTTGAAAATGTCTCATAGTTAAAGATGTCTGTCTGCTAATTCTCTGGGCTCTGTAAAATGGACCTTTTGTCTAATCAATGCAAATTGATTTTCCTATTCTATATTGACCTCTTAACCCATTGACTGAACATGGTAATTTTCTTTTTTACCTGATAAGGTACCTGATCCATAATAAGTCAATTCTAATTAGTTCAAAAACTAGAAATTTAAGTTTGTAAGGGGAAGACAAGTGAAACCATATATTTAAAAAATACTTTATAATACTGTTATTATATAAAAAATATTCTATTTATCATAGTATCTTATACATTTATAGCAGTTTTATTTTTAATTACTTTTATGTCCATAATCTCACTTGGTAAATATGACTAACAACATTTATATATCCTCATTTAGAAATCACTTATTTTAAAGGGTTTCATATAATTAATTTCCTTCAAGTGACTATCCAAGTATATCAAATTATACCACTGATAACGATTATAAAATTTGTCAAAAAAATTTAAGAAGTTCTGTGAAACTTGCCTTGAAATAAAATATAAAAGTATATTGAATAGTATTTTTCCTCTGGATATATTTTTTGTAGTCATTGTATAGTTTTTAAGAGATTGGAAAGGTAAACAGTCAGTGAAAGGTAGTTACTGCAAGTACTATTTATATGTTATATATATGTATGTGTAATTTAAAATGTATTATATATAGACTTTATAATATATAACTCATTATACAGTTTATTCTTTATAGATCATTATACGTTACACTGAATATAGAGTATTAAAATTTTGCCCTCTCTTTTATGTATAGTAAGTTAAATCATCCCTAAAATACAGCTTGATACAATACAGTTGATTTTTAAGGCAGATATTGCTTCTATCCCAAAACCAGTATTATTACCATATACCATCTTAAAAGGATAGCCATGATACATATAAAAGATCCCAATTTCATTGGCAGTCCTGTCCCTACATACCAGACCTACAATCCCAAATAATCTTGCATTTTTATCTGCCTACTCTTGTGCAAATGGAACATCATTAGAAAGCCATATTTTTTTAAGAGGGAAAAAAGTAATGTTTTTCTTTTTCAAACTATTTTTTGTCTTATTTTGAAATAATATCATTGTCCCATATGTGATTGTGCCTTAAATCTCTCAGCCAGTTTCCCTTGCTGGTTGAGGGGAAGAAGAGACTTAAGGAAAGAAGCAAGCAGCCTATTGATTATAAATAAAGACCTTTTCTTAGAGAGAGGCCTGTTGCATTAGCCTGGCAGTACAAGGGCTGGGCTATCCTGGAGAGGTGATCAGTTCTGTGAAGACTGTCCTCTGAGCCAACCCTCAGAATGGACACACGTTAGTTAGTTCAGTAGCCTTGTGGAGTGTTAAAACACCACAGAAAAATACCAACAGGCAACATGAGTTGGTTTTGTTTTGCTTTCCTTTGTTTTAAAGTTCATTCCTCTGTTCTTTTCCATCTCTTCTACTTAGTAAGGATAAGATGGTTTTTGTAATAATAAAATCTTTTCAAATAAATCTGCTGCTTAAACCATTCACCAGAAGAAAAGCATGGAATGTTAATAGCCATAGCACACTGAAAGAAATATTAACAGCTTGGTTTGAGAGCAAAATAATAATAATAATACTATGAAATATGTCCATTCTTCTGAGAATCCATAATCATGTTGGCCTGTTTTTACCTTTTTTTTTTCCTGAGGTATTTTTCATAGCAGGAGTTTCACTCTACTGAGCTAAGTTGTAGGATCCCTTAAGCTAACAAACATCTTTCAGATACTTTTCCTATAGTTTTTTTGTTCCAGATTATTTAATGCCTCCTCAGGAAAGATAAATTCATTTCTGCACACATTGGGGTGGGCTTTTAGAAAGTGGTATGTTCATTTTCTGCACAAGAAATGGATCTTCTCTAGGATTTTGTACATCTTGATTTATTCTTGGCTTAGAGTTTGAAGTGGGTGCTCTTCTAAAGGGATTTATGCATAGGTTCACTATTTTTGTAGTTATGGTTTATATGATAAGCTTTTTATATTTAAAATCAATATGTAATCCTGTGGAGGAGCTTATCCCCTAAAACCCCATTTGTAAATCTATTTTAGCTTTGTTGCACAGCACAGCCACAGTCTTCCATAGATTGATTAGGTACAGCGGTAGAATCCTATCAAATGGCCTGCTCTGATGATGATGCAAACTCTTTCAGGATTGCTAGTTGACTGGAACTAAAGATAAGACTTGACTGCAATCCCCCAATGTGCTCTTTACAAAACTAGTGTTAATTTTCATCAAAGTGCCAGGCTTATTTATAGTGGCAAGGTGGAAGGTTTACTACAAGAACTGTAGGTCCTTTCTATTAAAGTGTTTATAGGTATTTCTTTTGCCTTTTTCCCAAGGTAATTATTAACTTCAGCAAATAAACTAAATCAGGGAATAAAAAATTGGCCCTATATATAAAAAAAGAGTTTTTTAAATTAACAAAACAGCTCAGTGTACGTGGACATAAACAGAATCTCTTTATTTCAACACTTTGGCTCAAATGCAGCATCAAAACGTAATCCTATTTGTTGCAAGAGGATATGGCTTTTGTAGCAAAAGTACACTGGAATCTTCAAATTAATCAGAACCCACACTGTAGTCTGTCCAAGCCAAAGTCATCTAGCTAGCTGTGACTGGAATTATAGGTGAATAACCCTTTCTTAAAATGCATAACAGGTAACATATAAATTTACATGCAGGATTTTAAAACATGACATTATGTCTAGGTGAAGCTATTTTAAAAATGATTTTTTTAATTTTTAAAGTTAGATTTGTACATACAAATGTGAATCTTGATCAGTTTTAAAGGTATTAATTTTTTAAAGTAATCAAAATAGTTTAATTTCCTAAACTAGCATTCATATATGTGTGTGTGTGTAAATTTACTCTCGTGAAAAGTAAATACAAAGTAAAAATAGTTTTGCTAATGTAAAATGTACTCACTACACATAGCTATTTCCTTTACAATTGACTAATATTTTATAGATAGATATTAATGTAGTGATGACAGATTTAATATGAAAAATTTTATGTTTATGCCAGAACATTTTAAATTCTAGTGTCAGTTAAATTTGACTGTGAAATGATGAAAATTACCTAAATATTCATATTTTAAAATGTTTTTGTTACAGTTATGGGAAAATTAGCTTGGAAAAAAGTTAAGATTTAAAAAAAATCATTCAACATTTCAGGAGTTAAAAAGGTTTTCTCTTTTATACATATTGTTAAAGCCTTATTTTTTTTAAATTAAGGAAATCTTGATATTTCTAATTATTAATTAAAACCTTAAAAGTCGCTGGTTAAGTGCAGATAGGATAATTCAATTAAGAAAATTATGTTGTTAAAAAATTTTGTAATTTTCGATTTACTTATACTTTTTAAGTGTATGATGGAGGAAATTTCCTTGTGATGCTCTTATCAAGATGTTTTAGAAGTAAAGAATTATAAATTAAAGCTTATAATCAGAATGATTTCTTGAGATTTGAATGAAAAAGTTAATATTCATCAAAACTAGTAATCTTGATAATTATAAAACTTAGTTACAAATTTAGCAAGTTTTTCTCTGAGTTAATATTTCTAGAACTACAGTTACCTGAAATTAGACTGATGACCTTTAAGATCTTCCAACCTGGAGAGGTCTATTAAAATATTTGCTATGTGGAATGAGACTGATTAAGAACAAGAACCGGATTAGAAAATTGTCCAGCATTCCTGAAACTCAGTAGCATTTTAATCCAAAGAATAAAATTATGATAGATATGGCTTTTCTTCAGTTTTACTGTTTGATTATTATATTTTTAATTCTCACATTTAGGGAAAAAAACCTTTCCATAATACTAGTTTCTTTATTCCTCTCCATGCTATAGAATTTTTTTTTCTTTTTTTAAATGAGAAGGAAACATGATGGTTTGTGTGACGTTTTGTATCAAATGTGAATAATTAATATATGGTATGTTTCATATATTTGTATGTATGTATTTGAGCTTATAATGAAAGGAATAGTGATAAAATTGAATAAACTATTCTAGCTTCTTACTGCTATTCTAACCTTTATTGCATGATGATGTATCTAATTTTTAATTTGTAAATACAAGATAGAATTCCCTCTAGCACCATTTGCTTTCATAAAGCTGCTGAGCAGTTTGCTGTCTTGAATAAATTTTGCTTTGGAGGGGGTCGGGGGGATTTGAACCAGCACATTCTTGTGTGGTTTGTGAAGATTCACATGGTAACCAGCGGTGTGCATTGTTAGGTTTATCTGAATAAGCACCAGCCATGTGAGTTTTAACATGATTGCCCAGGGCAATGGAGAGAGAAGAGAGAAACCCGAAAGGATTGCACTTCTCTGTTTTTTTGGAAAGTGCATTTGCTGGGGGAGGGGCTGCATGAGTCAGTGGCCATTTTTTTTTTTTTTTTTCTAAGCTGGTGTCCTGTTTCCCTCTAGGTCCTCATTTGTTCTGCTATCTGCCTCATCATCTACTTCTTCTTTTCATTGTTTACCTTCCTAATGAGGGAGGCGGGGTAGACTGGGGATTGATTGACAGCTACAAGCCCTTACAGTCTGGCCATAGAGCTGTTGGCTTTGGTTTCAAAAGTGCTTTAAATGTTCGATTAGGTCCTGTTTTTATTAAACCAAACTACTGCTCATCTTAAGGAAATTATCAGACCAGCAAAGATTAGGAAATATATTAGTGGGGCCTAAAACCTTCAAAAAAATTTGCTCCTATCATATAAAGAGCACTGCCCATCGGATTTTTCCAACCTTTAACATGGGGTTTCAAAAAGATGTAATTTTTTTCTTTGCAAAACTGCTTTGATTTGAAATCACTCAGCAGACCTCTCCAAAAGAAAACTGGCTGTGATGTGATCGAGAGCTGCAGTGTAATATTGCAGAGCAAATTTATTTTTTACTTCAAAGAAAAATGCTAATTAGCCGATTCACTACTTTTAAAGTTATTGTGAAGCATATGGCGCCCAGTGTGAGATACATCCAACTGCTAAAATAGAGCGAAGAGGAAATTAGTGAAGAATGGGCTGTATGGGGTGAGCATGGGGGCGGGGGAGGAGGATAGGTTCTCAGGCAGATTCTCTAGCGTTTTTAGAATGATTTTATCGCCCATCTCTCCTTCCCGCCTCCTCATTTACCCACATCCCCCACCACCCAGCCTCCAGCGGACCTCTTCGGGGCCTCCAGCTCTCCCTCCCCCACTTTGGCTGAAATCAGGTGCGCACCTCCGGCTAGCCACCGGCTCACACCTGGCCTCCTTTTCAGGTTCCAGCCCAGCCGTAGCCGTCTCCATCTGCGGGAAATTTTAGAAAGCAGGGTTTTAGGGGTGAAATCGTTTCCACAATGGCCAACCTCCCCACAAAACACTAGCTAATGGTTCTATAATATGGTTTGAGGAGAAATACAAGGAAACTAGAAAAGGCGGGAAGGGGAAGGCGGGGTGTGCAGAGGTTGTGCGAGTGAATAATGAGCCTCCTGTCCACAGACTGGCAGAAGACTGAGGCCCAGAAGCGGCGCGAGCAACTCCTGCTGGATGAGCTGGTGGCCCTGGTGAACAAGCGAGACGCGCTTGTCAGGGACCTGGATGCACAAGAGAAGCAGTGAGTGGGCGATGGGGTCGGGTAGAGGCTCTGCTGCCTGCTGAGGGGACGAGAAGTTTTCGGAAACTTCAGTCCATAGGTCTCGGGTGGGCTGGGCAGCCTCCCGCCGGTCCCCAGATGCCCATACCCTCTGGGGGCGGAATTCAGGGAGAGGGGAGTGCTGCTCTGCCCTCCACGAAGAAAAATAATTGTGTTTCCTGTTTGACTTCCAGGGCCGAAGAAGAAGATGAGCATTTGGAGCGAACTCTGGAGCAAAACAAAGGAAAGATGGCCAAGAAAGAAGAGAAATGTGTTCTTCAATAGCAGCCAGACCAGACCATATCCCAAAATTTTAGTCTTGGGTCCCTAAGACCAGAAAAAGCAGACTCGTTGTTGATTTAAAACTTTTAACATTTCATTGGGCTGGATTGTACTTCCTCCACCACCACCACCCCTTTTCCTCCCTCCTTTCCAGATAATATACAGAACTCCAAATTAGCTTTGTTTAAGGATATTTTGTGTGAGTTAATCATTTCCTTGAAATCATGTGAAATAGATTTGCACAGATACCTTGTGAGTGACTGGTATTGGGAGTGTTCAAGAAACTGTTCAAAGAAGAAAGAAAAGAACACCCTTCCCTCATTTTTTGATGGGAGAAAATTTTAAAGTTGTTGTTGTTGTTGTTGTTGTTGTTGTTGTTAATAGCATAATGATGGTGGGAGGGGGGTAAGAGGGGGATAAGAAAATTATCATGAATGATTTTTTTCCAGTCCTGCCATATGTAACCCTGACTCTGTTACCTACATTTTATAGTTAGATCATATTCAATCTACTTATTAAACTGTTCTATTTACCAGTGGGATTTTCTGCAGTTATTTTTGCATTTTACTATAAGGATAATAGAGTTCCTTTCCTCTGCTCTCCTCAGAGGATGGCCCTTTAACATAGCCTGAGACAAGTCTTGTGATTTGAAGGTGAGCTATGAGGATGGGACTAACTGACATGCATCAGTTTACAAAGAGCTCTTATCTTCTGAGAATGTGCCATCTTTTTCTCTGGGTAATTATTTATTACATCTAGCTTGGTTCCTACCTTTTGTTGGGTCTCAACATTGGCTCAAGAATGCTGTTAATATTTATTCTGTATTGATAAAAAGTCTGTCTTGCCACTATGAGTAAATCCCCCAATTAATATTTTCTTCTCTAGCATAGCACTGTCATTTTTTGTGTGAAAATGGTTATCTGTTTATTTATTACAATACTGAGGTCATATATAAATTTTCAATAAAAGCAGAAACTTTCTTACCTTAAACACTCTGCTACTTCTTTATCATGAAAACGACACTGGTTTGAAGAGAAGTTTGTGTATCTGCAAGACTTTTCATGTGGAAAAAAAAATGGTCCTCTTGAATGGCTGTATTTGGAGCTGAGTAAGTTTACACCATCCCAAAGGGGCCCTGCTGACACACGAATTTGAATTGAAAAGCAATTAGTCATATTTTCTTAAGCAGTGTAAACTATCATCTTTTGTAAAGGGTCATCTCTGTTAAAGATTTGAGGAAAAATTTTATTCCAAAGCACTGAAAAAAAGGGGTAATATCTTGATGAATTTTCCATATTATTTTCAGTTGTTATAATTTTGCACTCATGTGAAGAAGAATTATGATTTCTGATAACTGGCAAGTCTATAGGTGCTGAAATGAAAGGAAGAGGGTTGTTGGTGGGGGGTGAGTGCATGCAGGTGTGTGTGAGAGAGATGAGGGAAAGGGCACTTTTAACAGAAGTTGTAGGCAACAGAAACTGGTGATTATATGGTAGTGCCCATCACTCCTCTAGAGAGGTGTCCCAAACAAAGAAGGCTAATTCAACAAGTCTGGAAACAGAGAAAACAGTTTGCTACCATTTATAGTTTTGCCTAGATCACACATACATATATACACACATATATGTACACATACATGCAAGTATTTATACATACACAAATTCCGTTCGAAAATCATGCAGCCGCCTTCCGTTGCCAGTCTTTCAAAACGATAATAAAAACTTGCAACAGTAGAGTTTCTTCATGACAAAGATTTTAACAAGTTACTCAAAAGTTACCGGAACTCAATGAAATCGGGTATTTGCCCTCTTTATTCGAGCAGGAGGGCAGAGCGAGTGGCTGCTCTCTGGGGGAAGCTCTCAGAAGCCCGCTCTAAGCCCAGGGAAGCCTGCAGACGGAAATCGCCAGCCTATAGCAACCTGAGTTTTGGGCTAGCAGCGTCTCCCACCCCATTGACGCTGGATTCGGGGAGCCTTCCTTCCCGAGAAGCCTCACAGAGAGGCGGTTCCCCAAGCCTCTCCCGACCTGCCAAATCTCAGATCTGCCGCCCCTGTCCCTGCCCCTCCTGCCCCCGGCCCGAGCCTCGCGGGTTTTCCTTTGGGCTGCTTTGTGGCGCCCGCACGCCCCGCAGTGGCGGCGGAGCGTGGACCCCCGGGACTAGCCGGGTCAAGCAGCAGCGAGGGCGCCGCGTCCAGATTTCGTCGCGTTGTGCACAGGGCTGCCCCCGGAGCGCAGGCGCGAACCCAGATTGCCGAGAGGCCGGGAACCCGAAAGCCCGCGCTGCGGGAAAAGAAGCTGTGGGCCCGGGGGTCGCCGAGGAGGAGGAGCATTGGCAGCGGGCTGGTTTGGGCACAGCCCGCGGGCAGGTGCAGAACTTCCGCCCCTGGCCAGCATCCCACGGCCCGGGAGCCAAACCCCTCCCCCTGTCCCAAGTGTCCTCCAGAGTCGGGCCCGGCCTCGAGGTCACCTGGATGCTGGATCCGGGTTCCGGAGCCCAACTCCCACACTTCCTCCTCGGCCGGGCTGGCCTGGGTTGGGTTGACTTATCCACCCCCTGCGATGCCCCCTCTTCCCGTCCCCACGCTGCGGCCGTTGCTAGAACGGTCGCGGCTTCTGGGCCAGCGTCTCCCACCTGGACATTTGCCTAGTGACGACCGCCTCGGTCCTCTACGCCGAGTACAAGAAACTTTCATCTCCATCTCTCTCGTCCTCCTCCTCCTCCTCCTCTTCCTCCTCCTCTTCCTCCACCTCCTCATCCTCTCTTCCTCTCCTCTCCTCTCCCCTCTCTCTTTTTCTTCTCTTAATCCCGGGGTTTTATGGGTTGAGCATTAAGAAAACTCGCCTGCAATTTGGGATTAGATAAATACTCTCATTAAGAGCTGGGTGGAGGGGTGGAGGGGGGTCGTGCTACTTGATACTTCCCAACTTCAACCGTGGCAGCATCTGGAACCAAGAGCTGTGGGCCCTGGTTGGCCCTGGGGATCGCCTGAGCACATTCCTGCGCCCACAGCCGCCCCACCTCGCAGCGCCGGACCTCGGCCCGGCGCTGCAGCTGAATGCGAAACAGCGCGAGGAAGCGAGAGCGGGAGAGGTGGCGGGCCTGGGACAGGGCGCGCACCCGGGCCCTGGCTGTGGGGAGTGGGGGCAGGCACACAGCACGCAGGCCCAGGCTGGGGTCGCTCTGGACGCGGACGCTGTCAAGAAGCCTGCATATGCTTCCCCCCAAAACTAGTACGCTCCAGCCTGCGGCTTTTCCCAGAAGGGAAGGGGGCAGTGTATTTCGTTTCTTTCTTTAAACCTTGCACCATCTCGGGGGGTTCCGAGCCGCGGGCCTCGCGGGCTACTACTCCCCGCCGGGCCCTGCGGGAGCCTAAGGTGTGTCTTCGCCCGGGTCAGCACTGCACTCTCCGCAATGTCTCTTCCTTGTTAAGCTTTTCTTTATCATGTTTTCCCTTTTCTCTCGTTTCTTTTATTGTTTTCTCTCTGTGTCTCTTTCTCTCTCTTTTGTGAATGGGCCGCGGCGTCTTTGTTCTGGAGAGAAGCGCCCGTGTCGCTGACTTTTGTGAACCAGAGAAAGATCTTGTAAAACCTCCTTTTCTCCTTCATACTTCCCACTCCCACCCCTCCTCCTTGGCCCCTTTGATTAGATGTTCCCTCATCGTCCAAAAAAAAAAAAATGTAATTTCGTTGGTCTGGCGGCCACTTTCTTTGAACATTAGCTCGCTTTCAGCTCCAACTTCAATTAGAAGGAGTTGATTTTGAGAGATCAACAAAAGAACCGACCAAAGCCTTATTAAAGGTCCTAAGAAGATCTCTCGGGTCCTTTGAGAAGCAGTTAAGGAAACAGTGTGCTCTCCATCATATTCTGTTACCGTATTTTATTCGGACTCCAAAGGAAAGTGTCGCTTGGGGGAGGGGGAAGCACTTTGATGAGCGGGACCGCGACCGCGGCCCCTTTTCACTCAGCGGGCTCCCCCTTCCTTCTCCTCCTTGCCCAGCGCCCGGTCGGCTCTAGGTGCCCGACCCCGCGGACCAGGCAACGCCGGCGCTTCCCACCGAGATGCGCCCGGCGGCTCCTTGACTCTCCCTCAAACCTTCTCCTGTTCAAACTTTTCACTCCACCCGTAGGGGTGGAGGGGAGCGGGGATTAGGGAGAAAGGGTAGGAATTCCTCGAAAGGCAGTAAATTCGTGCCTAATATTCAGGAGGAGGTACCTTTTAAAAGAATTGCCTTGCTCAGGATTGGGCCGAAATCACGTTTTTTATTTTGTGTTCTTTTTGTCTTTTTTGCTCTTTGCGAAGTCCGCTCAGGTAGATGTGCTTGAAGAGTTTGTTCGGCTGGGAAATGGGCTTCACCGGTACGAACAATACGGGGAAGTCGCCTCAGGGAGGCTCCTTCTATGGCTTGTGGGAAAGAAAATGAAGGCAAGGGTCTGTGGCCGTTTTCCACCAGACTGTCCCTGGTAGAAGACCGGGAAGGAGACAGAGGCAGAGTAGGAAAAGAAAGTTTCCTATCAAAAATTTTCGATTCAGAAGTCAAGCGTGTGCAAGGGGGAGGAGACGCTGGGCTCCGACGTTGCAGAAGAAGATTTAAGACTTGCAAACACCCTTCGTGGGGGTTGGGAACCCCAGGAGACGCCGAGGAGCAGGTAAGTGTCGGGGCCGCCCCTGCGGGTGCTGTTCCCGAGCGCGGGAGCACTGAGGCGCTGAGGAGGGATCTGCGCACCCGAGGCTGTGTCCGCGCACCGCAGAGTAGCCTGTGCCGGCACGAGCCGCCCGAGGCGTCCGTCTGCAGGTGGTGGCACCGTGAAGAAGAGGCTGGGGCCTGGGACGCCGCGCGAGGGGCCAGGGGCCGGGGGCCCGCTTTCCGCCAGCCCGCGGCGCCCGAGCCCTCGCGCCCACAACCCGGCCTCCTAGCCGGGTGGCGCGCGGGAGAGCGAGAGAACCGGTTCTCCAGCACCTCGCCTCCTCTCTTGCCACTCCCTCCAGGGCGCTGAAAGGGCGAGAGAAGGGCGGGGGCCCCAGGGCGGCCTAGGGACCGGCGTCCCTCTCCACGACCTGGGCTCCGGCGCTGCGCACGCCTTCCTCGCCCAACTCAGTGCAGCGTTTGCCAGTCAAGCCCTGGAGTTAGCGAGCGACCGGGGCGGGGCGGGCTGGTGGCGAGGGCGGGGTGCAGGGGGCGGGGGAGGGCGGGGGCGCGCGGAGGTAACCCCGGGCTCGGGCTGCCATTGCCCGGCTCCCTGTCACTCAGCCCGCACGGGGCCCGGGATTGGCAGCCCAACCCCGTTACGCACTCACCTCGCGTTCACATACTCGGGGAGGGCAGTAGAAAGGTGATCAATCTTCATCAGGCTACATTTCCAATCACCTAAGCAACCGAGCAAGACAAGCCACTCCGACAAGGTAAATCGCTTGATTTATTTAGTTTGCAAAGTGCCCCTGCAGGATTTCCCCAGCCCCCACCTCCTCCACGTTGTACCGGGAGTGCAGCGGCAACCGTGAGCCGCCCCCGAACTCTGCCCCTCTCACCCCCACCCTCTCCCCTGAGGCTGTTCGGCGCGGTCCCGTGCGAGGAAGTGTCTCGGGAGCGTGAAGGGCTTTGCAAACAAAGTGTCTGTGCAATAAAGTGAAAACTGGAGGGGCACGCACAAAGCCAGTGGAAAGAAAGAGAAAGGAGGAGGGAAGTTGGGGAAAGAAAGAAATCCGGGGGTCCTAGACAACCTCCAGCCCGGCGGGTAATTCCTATGCCGCTCTGTTTTGCAGGTTGGCTGCCCGGCGGGTCGGTGAGGGCGCGAGGTGGTAGATGGTAAGCAGCCCCGGCAACTGAGGGCAGGTAAGGAGAAAGCCGCGAAGCCGCCCGGAGCTCTAAAAACACGCGGGGTGCTCTCGCCTCCCCCTCTTCAGACGGGTCCCGGCTTCCCCGGTCCCGGCAGATGGGCGGGGCTGAAGAGCGGCCTGGCTCCCCTCCGGGTGCGCGGCGGACCTCAGAGCTCCGCTGCGGCCCCGCGCCCCCGCCTCCTCCGAAGTAACCGAGCTGAAGTGCTAAGTTTGAAAAAGTCTTTGAAACTCACGCAGCAGCCTAGCAGAGTCCCCGTGGCCCAGGAGTCCTGTCTGTTTCCTTTCATTCCCTTCCCTGCAAATTGGGTTCCCCGGCCCAGGCCGTAGATCACGAAGGATGGGAGCGGAGGCTTCTTTAGCTCTAACTTCTCTTCCTGAACTCCCTAGCCAGGGTCCCAGGCCTGCGTTGAGTTCCCGCAAAGCGGGGTGAAGCGACAGGTCCTCTGGGCCCCCCGTCCACTCCCTCAGCACTACTTCCAACCCCTGAGAGTAGTGCCTCAGATTCGGAGCAACTGGGGAAGCTAGACTCCAGCCCAGGTCAGCGTGGGCGACGCCGCCGAGGCCTAGTTCTCCAGTCCCGATAGGGTGCTGGGGCCGCGGGTTCAGCTAGTAGGATAGACAGGGAGCGTACAGGTCCCAGGATCCGTCCCAAATCTACGAGACCCTTTGGAGCATAGACTCCGCCAGAACCCCATTGCCCACAACAAGGACCTGGCAGAATGAAGAACCGCTTGAGTTGGTGAAGAAGGGCCTGTGGCCATGGCGAGGCACCCCTAACCTGGGGGCGCGTCTTAGAAACACCACCGCTACAGTGGCCCCTTCTGCGTCTTCTGTCCGCCTTTGGGGGACCTGGGACCTTAACTGCGGTTGGGGTGTAGTGGGATTTCCGGTGAGCAATCTCTCAGCGGCTGAGCACAGAGAGGCCAACTGGCGGGGTGGCTGTGGGCTCTGGGGCCGGCACCCAGCCTCCGAGACCTTTGAAGAAACGGTGGGCCATGCGTCCGGGAGAGGCCCAGGTGTTGCTAGCGCCTCGCCTTGGCTCTCTGTAATCTCTACCTTTTCGCCCTGCTTTCAAAACATTTAAAATAAACTGAAACAACCCCTCATCCTCTGGGCAGCCTGCCACCGGGGCGCCCGGGGAACGTTTGCTGGTGCAGAATAGGGCCGGCTCTCACAGAACTAGAATTTTGCCTAAACTTGGGATCTTGCAAACTCCGCGGTTCAGGCTCTGACCTCCCCAGCGTGGCCTTGCTTTCAACCTCTCCTCAATCCTAGCGACGCCCTACGAGTGTCTTTAGCGCATTCCAAGTCTGAAAAGAGGCGATAGCGATCCAGAAAAGTTTGCTTTTTGAAGAAGTCTTGGTCTTTAGACTAAGGCCTTGTAGAGCCGAATTGACCGCCCTGCGCAGTCCATAGCCTATGTCTCTTCCCCATACCGTGGCTCCTAGCCTGTGACAAGACCAGGAAGCCGAGATGGCTGAGAATGACTTGTGTTTCGTGTCTCCATAGGCCGGGCCCCTAGACGCTACAGAGCTTGAAGGACTGCGCGGTGGGAGCCCCGCACTGCGCCCAGCCCCCTGGATCCGTCGGGGCGCCTCCACCCGGCTGTTAGCATGATGTCTTACCTCAAACAACCCCCATATGGCATGAACGGGCTGGGCCTGGCCGGGCCCGCCATGGACCTCCTGCACCCCTCCGTGGGCTATCCGGGTGAGCACCAGCCCCGCCCCCTACCCCCAGCCCCAGCAAATCTTGGGGACCCCAGCCTCTTGGGTTTGAGCACACACTTTGTCTCTGTGCTGGCCTAGGGAGCCGGTTACCTTGTCTGTTTATAATGCAGGGCACGCTGTTAGCTCACAGGGCAGAGTTGCGGGTCGGTGAGGTGGGCCAGGGCAGCGGAAACGGGCAACGTGCACACTCCCCACCGAGCCACACCAGCCGCCTTGTCTCCTGTTGTGGCCCCACCGCCAGCATAGATATTTGTTTTCCGTGGGTGGCTTTTTTTGGTTTGTGCATGTGTGAATCTCTTCCTTTCCCCCCAATATTGAATGAGAAATCTAGACACTCGCCATGCCCGGACAGGAAGAGCAGAGCTTCCCCTACGCAAAGGGACTGGCTGAGCTGAGAAAGGGGATTCTCCTTCCCTGCATTGTCCTCAAGACCAGTCGTCTGCACCAACTTTTGCACTGCTGATGTGGATGGCTTTAGCCGAATTCTGGCTTTTTTTTTTTTTCTAGCTCCCACTCTTTCACTCCATTTATTCCCTAGAAAAGTGTTTTCCAGGTGGTGTTTCTGTGCACCCCTTCCCCGCCCTCCAGTCAGGGAGAGTGCTGGTGTGTGTGTGTGTGTGTGTGTGTGTGTGCGCGCGCGCGCGCGCGCGCGCACGTGTGTGAAAGAAGAGAGACTGCATAATTTCTCTTACTTTCCTAACCTCTGAGAGTCAGGGAAGGGGGCAGCTCCAGAGTCTTGGAGATACAGGCTCGAAGTCACACACATGCACTTTTTACCACCTGTGGCCTCTCAGACTCGGCCTTTGGGGGAGCTTCTTTTGCTCGGAGCTCGGCTTTCTTTTGCAACGTCTTCGCTCTGAGCCTGCCAGGGGCATGTCTGAGTCCTCTGGTGCGGATCCTCGTGGCCACCGCTGACCCGAGGCGCCCCCGCGTGTCCCCTCAGCCACCCCGCGGAAGCAGCGGCGGGAGCGCACCACCTTCACGCGCTCGCAACTGGACGTGCTCGAGGCGCTCTTCGCCAAGACTCGCTACCCTGACATTTTCATGCGCGAGGAGGTGGCGCTCAAGATCAACCTGCCAGAGTCCAGAGTCCAGGTGAGCGCCTCTGACGCTTGAGGGTCAGGGTAGGAGTGCTGGGGCTGGTGGTAGAGGTCCTGGGGAGGATACTTTGGTTTGGGGGTGGGTTTACAGACTGGGCGGCCCCTCCCTGACGCCCCACCCCCACCCCGGCTCTGGGCCTGGGCCTGAAAGAGGGGGCAAAGTTAAAGGAACTATTTTAGAGCTCAGGATTGAGCCCTTGGCCCCAGGGCGCCTTAGGTACCGAAAGTTCTTTTTAGAATTGCGGGAGAAAAAAACAAGCTCCGGAAGGTCAGGTGCCTGACGGTCCGATCCTTGCGCCTACCCCTTAAGCTTCCCCAGGGTTTAGCAGTTTCTTTCAGGGTCCTGAATTCTGCCTCTGCCCTTGTCTTGCATCCCGGGGATCCTGAAAATGGAAGAGTGGAGCTGGGCCGGAGCCTTGTGCCCTGTCTGGGAGTTGGCTCCGCGGGTAGCTCCGGTTTGATTAGACACTTGCTTTGCCCCAAGAATTTGCCGAACGCAGAACCCGGCTATTGGCTTTGCTGTTTCTGTTCTTGCGATGAAAGGGCCCTGAGACTACTGTTTGGATAACTCAGAACTCTCATCAAGGGCTTTTTATCTCGCCTTCTTTCCCCGGAGGCTCGAGAAAGAACCAGGAATGCAATGCCAAGTACCGGGCCTTCCAAGAGGAGTGAAAACTTCATGACTGACTGTACTATTTGGTTCCCTACTCGGAGCCAAGAAGCCCAAAGTAACTCTGCCCAGATTTCTTCCCCAGTACTGCCTCTGTTTAGCTTCCTGACTTTGCTCTTGCTCCCACCACAATTCTCTCCCTGCCCACACTGGGCCTCCTGGCCGACTGGCTCCGACCTCAAACTTAGTGACTACTCCCCACTTCCCGGCCTGCTCTGTGCCTCTCCGCTGTTTCCTGAGCTCTAACCCTAGAAAACAGGGCCTCAAACATACGCGGGCTGTTGGGGAGCAGCCAACAACAGCAGTTTAGAGATGGCTGAACTTGTGGTTGGACAAATGCAGATGTTCCACCCTAGGGCAGAGTTGGTCTGGGGTTTCCGAGGGGCACATCCCTAGTTGGCCAGAGCGGGGGTCTTTGAGCAGTAGGATTGGGGAGGATGGAGGAGCTGGGAAGGCTGGGGTAGGGGCAGGGTGTGACTGGGCTAGAGATGGGGAGGGGCGAAGCCTCGGTAGGAGTGTAAGACGTGATCCTAGGCGGGATAGTGGGTCCCAAGGGCGAGGGAGTAGGAAGCTCCCCTAGCCTACTGACACTCTCTCCCCGACGCGGCCTGCTGCAGGTCTGGTTCAAGAACCGTCGCGCCAAATGCCGCCAGCAGCAGCAGAGCGGGAGCGGGACAAAGAGCCGCCCAGCCAAGAAGAAGTCATCCCCGGTGCGGGAGAGCTCCGGCTCCGAAAGCAGCGGCCAGTTCACACCGCCGGCTGTGTCCAGCTCCGCCTCATCCTCTAGCTCGGCTTCTAGTGCTTCCGCCAACCCGGCGGCTGCAGCGGCTGCAGGCCTGGGCGGGAACCCGGCGGTGGCAGTGCCGTCTTCGTTGAGTACACCCGCTGCCTCATCCATCTGGAGTCCAGCCTCCATCTCTCCCGGCTCAGCGCCTGCGTCGGTGTCGGTGCCCGAGCCATTGGCCGCGCCTAGCAACGCATCCTGTATGCAGCGCTCGGTAGCCGCTGGCCCGGCCTCGGCTGCAGCCTCTTATCCTATGTCTTATGGCCAGGGCGGCAGCTACGGCCAGGGCTACCCCACGCCCTCCTCTTCTTACTTTGGTGGCGTGGACTGCAGCTCATATCTAGCGCCCATGCACTCTCACCACCACCCGCACCAGCTCAGCCCTATGGCACCCTCCTCCATGGCGGGCCACCACCACCACCATCCCCACGCGCACCACCCTTTGAGCCAGTCCTCAGGCCACCACCACCACCACCACCACCATCACCACCAAGGCTATGGCAGCTCGGGGCTAGCCTTCAACTCTGCCGACTGCTTGGATTACAAGGAGCCCGGTGCCGCTGCCGCTTCTTCTGCTTGGAAACTCAACTTCAACTCGCCCGACTGTCTGGACTATAAAGACCAAGCCTCATGGCGGTTCCAGGTATTGTGAGCCCAGGAGTGGGAGAGGAAGAGAAATGAAACTACCTACGCCCTCTGTGGTCCCCGTCCTGTTGCTGCTGCTCCTGCACCGCCCGCCTTTGCCTCAGCTTCTCCAGACCTGATTTTCATGCCCGTAAAAAATGCCCATTGCCTGCACTGCCGCCCTCATCTTCGTGCCACTTGCTTGGGGTGTGTGTGTGCGTGTGCAAACCCGCTCACCCCTGGATGAGGGGGCCGGTGCTTTGGCTTGGTCCACAAGTTCTGTACGGGAGAGCTATGTGCTTGTCCCCTCAACCCCTAACGAACTCCTAAGTCACCTTCTTCTAGTCTTTCTGGACAGTTAGTATGCACTTGCAGCCTTCGGAGGCTCTTCGCTCTGACTGGCTGTTTGAGCCCTACACTTTTATTTATTCTTTCTGGACACTGGAGTCACTAACTGGCATGCGTCTGCCTATTGGAGTGCACCCACGCTCCGCTCCCAAACAACCACCAAGTATTCCTTCCGTGCAGGCTGCCGTCCGTCCCTTCACCTGCTCTGGGCCCGGCTCCCCGCCCGCAGGCCAGAGCTTTCCGGCTTTTCCTCCTCCCCAGCAGGATGCGCTGGGGCAGGGCCGGAGGGAGGAGCGCACCCCTAGCCTCTCACACTCAGCCCCGCCCTGCGTAGAACTGGCTCAAGCTTCCGCCTCGGCGGGAATGCTGTACATAGCCGGTCCGTTCCAGGGACCACTTAAACTTTTTAGTTGCTGTTGGTTGAACTGAGCATATCTCGTTTTAGCGCCCAGGAAATAGAACTTTAAGATATATACAACATATATACACAACATATATATAAAACAAAAACAAACATATTTCCTTCTGTCCCCCTGCTTCTCCTCCTCGAACAATGGCGCTTTTACTTTTTCATTTGCAAAGCTGCCCTGCCCTCACACCTTTTTCCTATGTATATTTATTAAAGAGAATCGTTTGGGCGCTAAGGATCGGAGGGTCGGAGGTGTGGAGGAAACAACCAAGTCAGGCTACTGGGGTGGGGGGCTAGGCTGGGCTGGGGCGCAGGGCTGTGTCCTTCACCCGGTCTAAGCACCGGGTCGCAGTTCCGGTTTAGAGACCAACAAAACAAAAAAGAAAGAACAAAAATTAAAATGCAGCATTGTGGAAAAACGAGCAAACCCAGGCCCCAAGCCCCCAGTTCCCATTCCCGTCAGCCTCTCTCTCTCTAAGCAACCCTGTTTTGTCTAGTGAGTTCTTAGTGCACCTTCACTCTTATAAATCTGCGGACAGCCCGCGCCTGTGTATCCATTTGGGGTTTGGCCGTTTCGTCCAGTAGGTGGGAAAGTAATCTGTAAATTTAATTTGTCCGATGTGGAGATCGCAAATTACTTGTTGAAATGTAAGGCAGGCCCCCTCCCCTTTATCTACATTATTTCCCGAAAATAAATGCAAATTAATGAACAGCTTGTCAGTGTGGCTCTTCTGATTCCAGCACTGGGTCTGGGTCTCCGGGGGCCTAAAAGGAGGGACACTCCGTGTTAATAACCCGCGTGTTAATGACCTATGTGAAGCTGGAGGGCAAAGGATAGGGCGGGAAGACGTGGCAAGTAGAGTCCCCAGAAACGTTCTTTTAGGGAGTATACTCCCCTCCCGATCGGTCTGGCTTCTTCCCCTAGGCGGTTTGACCCCGCATCCCCTCTCGCCATCCAGGGCAGAGACAGGTGTCAGGACTCAATTCCCAAAGCAATTCCTTTCTCTTTAGAGGCAGGAGCCTGGCACTGATTTCTTCACCCTAATTGCCTGCACCAGAAAGAAGAGGGGGAGGGGAGGAGAGGAGGAGGGTCGAGAGGCGGGAAAGGATAGCTCCGTAATGCTCTCAGAGCTGAGCCAAGAAAAGAAAACAAAACGACAAAATGCACACATACACACACAACAACAACAACAACACCAAGGATCTGTGTCCTGCACGTTGGCAGCAGACAAATCTTCCTTTCTGCTGAGCTGTCCCGGGTGGGTTCAGAAGGCTGGAGGATCCGAGTCATTCCTCCCACGTGCTAAGATATCCTTGTAAAGCCTTAGCCCCTTCCAGAATTAGCGAAATTATCTTTGTTAGTTCTGTAAAATTTAAAACGCAAACACAAAATTGTAAAAGTCGACAAGGGCGCGTTTCACTTTGGCTTGTAGCAGAAGGTTGGAAAGGACGGTTCCCTTAGGGCCTAAGGGAAGCCGGAGATAGGGGTGAGGATGGGGTGGGTTGATCCCCCAGAAAACCCAGAGCCCCGAGCTCTCCAGACTCTGGCCTGAAACCTCCTGGGTGTAAGGCTGAGAAGCTGCTCAACTTATCCTTGGGCGGGAAGGAAATAAGGAAACAACGAAAAGTTTCCTGTGAAGGGACCAACACACCCTATTCTTTTTATTCCGTGTGAGACCTGATTACACAACGTGAGGCCGGGTTTGGAGAACGACCCCTCCCCCAGGTCCTGAGCAGGGCTAAGGCTCAGGGCTGAGAACCTTGGCGGCAGAAAAGCCTTCTTGGCCGCGTGCTCCCTCCGGACTCGGTAGGCCCTGCCCGGGCGCCGCGTGCATTCCCACCCCGACAGACCCATCAGCCCCGACTCTGCAAAGGCCCGCTGGAGGGCGCAGCCGCGGCCCCGCCGAGCCTGGCCCTGCGGCGCCGCCCCCAGAGGGAGACCCCGAGCGCAAGGCTCGGCCGCGGGCTCCTCCTTAAATCCCTGGCGGAGACCGACCTGCGTGGTGCGCCGTGGCCCCTCGGGTGTGCGGTCAGCACGTGCTGGGGAGGCCGGGCCGGCGGCCCAGCAAAGAAGCGGCCAGATCTCACCAGACGGGCCTAGGTACCTAGGCTGCAGGGCCTCGCGGGTGCTGCTCAGCCGACCCTGCCTGTCCCACCAAGGGCCACCTGACTCTCCCAGCAACTGCCAGTGCCATTCGAGGCCCAGGTGCTAGGCTGCCCCCCTGGCAGCTCCCGGGGGCGGGTTCTGTGCGCTCGGGTCCCCCTGGCTGCTCGCTGGAATGAAACCAGGAGACCCGGCTTTACACCTGCTCAGACAACTGTGTGGCCTCCGCAGCAAGGTACCCAACCCCCTGAGCCTCGGTTTTGTAGCATTTGTTGTTTGGCCCAGGTGGCCCTAGGAGAGTCCAGAACTTTACACTTTAGGTCGAGGCAGCGGCATGTAGCTAGACGCCTCCGGTGGCCCGGCCACTCCGCGACGTCTAGAAACTTCGGCGCCTGCGTACTTATGGGGACGGGGACCCGTGGCCAGGCTCACGGAGGTCTGGCAGGAGTTCCCGCCCGGGGGCCGAGGCCTCGAGAAGAGGCACGTGCTTCTCCCAGGGCCTGCCAGCCTGTGCTGAGGCTCCGCCGTGCTGAACGAACCCAGGAGCTGGCGCACCTCGGGCCGCCTGGACGTGGGAGCTGGAGGGAGCGAGGTAGATGCGTGGCCGCAGCGGGGGCGGCCGGAGGAGGCCAGGCCGGGAAGGTGAGGGCGGCTGTGCCGGCCGAGAGCCCCGGGAGGCGACGGCGGCGGCGGGAGCGCGGAAGCTCCCTCCCAGCCCGGCCACCTGTTACCCGGCAGGTTGTGTGAGGACCGTCCTGAGCTCCCCCTCCTCCGGAGGGAGGAGGTTTGTTCGGTTGGGGTTTTGGAATTCGTGACCCAAAGGAAGCAGTTAGAATGGAGGCAGTAAAAGGAGATTTAGCAACTTCAGAACATTTAGTAGCGTTAAGACTCCACAGTTTTTCTTGGAGAGCTCAACGAAATCTTCGTGTTTTCTACTCACAGCTGGTTTGCTCCTTTCCTGCACCTGGGGCAGAAAAAGTATCCTCTCAAGTGAGCATGTGTAAGGTTCCATACAGGACAAGGAGCGATCATATTTGTGGTTTTTTGAATTAAAAAAAAAATCTTAAAACCATCTCCAGAGCACCGCCTTAATTTGCTGAAACTCTGAAGAGATTGGGTGAAGTAAACTCGCTTGTTGTAGAGCGTTTCAGCCCTCTTTCATGGTGGCTACTGAGAGTGTATGGAGACATTTCCCTACATTGAGTGAGGTTTTTGTTTTTAAGAAAAAAACCTTTACCCCTGCGAGGAAAAACAGGTTAAAAGACTGAATGTCAGCAAATTCATGCCTGCAACATCACAGAAACGAAAAATCGGAGTGGTTTTATTTTTTGTGTCAAAAGTACTAGTTTTTTCATGTATTTTGTTCAACATAGCAGTTTCACAAGAAAATTGCGACTTTTTCAATTGTGAAAATAAATGATAAGTTCTCTACTCACTCTGGCAGAATTAATTAAAGTTATTGATGTCATTAAACACTGACAGGGACTAAGAATTTAGAAATACAGAAATAAAATATATCTGATATATTAAATGTAGTTAATATATACACTATTGGTAAAGAAAATCTGTATCATTACTATTCAAGACCAAAAAAATAACTTGGCTTCGGTTGCAGAATTAATTTAAGAACAGCAACAAGATATCTTCATAAAATTTCTTAATTGAAACTGAACAACTTCTCAAGTTATCTGATATTTTCCACATTTTCTCTCCCTTGCCCTATGCATGTTAATGTCTGAAATGAGAATGAAAAAGGGTCTTAAGTTTAACGAAGGAATATTTATATTCAATATCATATTTAAAGTAAAAACCATTAACTGGAAAATGAATACTAAATAATAACAATACATTGTTTGACGACAAGAAAACTGCTACATTATCTTTAGGAAAGAATAGTTTAATTAAATGTATGGGTGTCTGGAATATACTTTTTAAAAAGCAGAAGTTTCTGAGGGACACAATTTAGAAGATGGTTCCTGAAAAAGCAACTATGCCTCTTAATCAACCTATTAATATTTACTGAATATCTGAAAAAAAAAACTGATTTTTTTCTTGCATGGGGAGAGAACATGCCATTTTGACATAATGATTCTTTAACCATACTTTTAAAATGAGTTGAGTTTTCAAAAGGTTTAAAAATCAAAGATGTTTCCCAGAAAACTTCCAGTACTGTAATTTAGGTGAAATGGCAGTTACATAATCTAAGCAAAGTTGAAAGTGCTTTTAAATATATGTGTATGGTGTGCTCATAACTACAATGCATATCTCCCTAATTATGAAATTATACATTTATGTTTCTAGGACTGTTATTTAAAAGATAAGGATATGCTTTAAAATATTTTAGAGTTCTTTCTGATCAAATAGGACTTAAGCTTGATTTAATCATCAAAATTTAAATGTTGATTAAAATCTATTGTGTTTCTAAAAATTGTACCTCTCCTATCCCCTTTGGATAATTTACTTGGTTGCTAATATAATCAAAGACACAAAGTTTCATTCTTTTCCAAAGGTCATAAATACTTTGTCAGTTATTCTTTACTAAACAGCTTATGAAAACTATTTTTAGAAATGCAGAAATTCTTTTTAAGTGGATTGTAAAATTGGTATTTAAGAAAGTTGAGACAACTTTTTCAGAATTGGAATATAAATAACTAATTTGGACATTTGAGGTAAAATTAATTCAAATGTAGAAATATATGGTCTTCGATGCAACAACTTGGTGTCTAAAGAGTACTTAAAATATTTTCAGGACATAAATATTCGTATGTATGTTCAAAGCTGTAAATGCTTGTAACATATACCATTATCTGTCATAGATATTTAAATATCAGAATAATAGTTCCTTTTTAAAGTTTATTTAAAATTTTTTATTGTGAAATAATACATACAAAAGAAAATATAAAACAAATACATACACTTGAAAGAGAAAGGAATTACTCGGAGCAACAAGTTCTTAAATACTTGGTAGATTTGGGACTGGTTATCAGTGTTTAAATTTGATGTTTCATAAATTTTGTCTATGTTTTAGGGATTTTGTTAAATCCTTTAGAGTAGTGGCTGTTAATAGAAGGACACCTTTTTAAGGCAGAAAAAAATAATTAAAATAATAGGATATAAAAGTTCCATAGGCTTTTGAAAATCTATAGAATTTCTTTTTTGATGGAAGTATTATACTTTATGTTTATTTATAATTTTAATGAAAGGGCACCAAAAGAATCTATCTTCTTGTTTCCCAAGCATGGATATTTGATTTTATCCAAAGTTATGGAGCTTCAGCTCTTGAATTTATTACTGGTGACTCTCAAATCCATATTTCTATATCAGACCTCTCTGTTGGACTTCATATACCTACATGGCACTGACAAGAGGTGGTTGGATTTTAGCTCTGAGAATGATATGATGTCAAGATTTGTTTGCAAATGATAGAGGAAGAGAGGAAATGGGTGAAGTATAGATGAAACAAGATTACTCATGAGTTAATTGTTGAAGCTGAGTGAGAATACATATAACTTCATTATAGTAGACTTTTGTATATTTAGTTCTTTGGTAATAAAAAGTGAATAAAATTATTATATTAATTTGCAGAAAGTAGTTTTTGCAGTGTTTTGAGGAAATTGAGCCCCCCATGCTTTGAAGCTCATATAGTATTATTCACATATATTATTTACTTTTTCTTCTTTCAAGTCTTGTAAGGTTGGTTGATATGAGGCTCACAGTGGTTTGGTTATTTATCCAAGGTTACATAGTTGGTTGGTATATGCCAGAATTTGATACTCAGTCTTTTTTATTAGCATTTTTTAAATGCTGATTTTACTCTCAGGCCATAAGTTTCCTTTCAGTTATATATATATATTTTTTTTTATTTTCTGTGCAACCTCTTCTTCTGGTTTTCGTATATGTATGTGTGTGTGTGTGTGTGTGTGTGTGTGTGTGTATATATATATATTTTTTTTTTTTTCTGTGAAACCTCTTCTTCTGGTTTAGGAACAATCTGCTCTTTTTCAGTAGGGTTCTCTCAATATGGCAGGGAGAGTCATGTATGGGTTAATCCGCCCATGAGCTCTGTAAATTCTGCACTGCTTCTTGGGAGCGTCGTTCACCTGGGTGTGCTCAATGACCAGAGAATCTATATCTAAACCCTTAAGTTCAGCATCACTCTCTGCATTTTTAAGTATGTGCAGCAAAAATTAAGCGTTCTTTTTGGGCCACCAACCCTGCGGCCAGCCCCACTGTTTGTCCTGGGCACACCTACCAACTTCACCCTTGTAACAACAGAATGGTACATCTTGCTTCTGTAAAGTGACATCCTTCAGATATACATACCCTTGGCCTGGGCAGTTTCATGAGGGTTCTAAAGTGAACATGAAGATTTGAACCTCTTGATTTGCATGATTTTATAGGGTTCTCTGGGTCAAGAGAATAGAGAACAATTTTCAGAGGTCATCTCAGGTTGCTTACAGGAGGAACTAGTACTCAGTCTTCAAATTCGATGTTCTTTTGGCTATAAGAGCTACCTAAAATATATTAAAACACATCAGCCCTGGCCAGTTTGGCTCAGAGGTTAGAGCATTGGCCTGTGGTCCAGAGAGACCCGCGTTCGGTTCCCGCTAAGGGCACGTACCTCGGTTGCAGTTTGTCCCCGGCCCTGGTTGGATTGTGTGGGTGGCAGCCACTCGATGTGTCCCTTTCACGTCGATGTTTCTCTCTCTCTCTCTCCCTCCCACTCTATCTGAACAAAAAATGGAAAAAATGTCCTTGGGTAAGGATAAAAAAAACAAACAACAACAACAACAAAAAACCCATCAGATCACTTGAGAATCAGATTACCAGATAGACATCAACAAAACGTGCTTTATCTAAGTTCAAGTTGTAAAATTTGAGTTTTGGTAACTGAAAATTATTTCCTGGAACATTAATGCCTTTATGTTTCTGGGCATCACTTCAATCTCATTTTTATGGGTGTTTAGAAAAATATTAATAGAGTATCACATGAGAAGACTAGGTTGCTACCAGGTTTTATTTTTTTAATCTCCCATTTTAACTTCTTAATTTTAGTTCCTTACTAATTTTTAATTTCTAAGTAATTAAAAAATTTTTTACTGGTTGGTTCATTTTTATAAGTGGTGTTTTTTGTTCTTGGTTGAGCCTTTTTTGCTTCTTAGAATATTGGTTTGCTACATTTTAGGGGCTCTAATCAAGGGAAAGTTGTGACCAGATATGGAGTTGAGATTAAATAATAGCTCTGTATATGAGGCTTAATTTATTTGTTAATAGATAATTAAAATCTCACTGATCTAGCAAATCCTTGTGTGTTTGTTTAATTTTTTTTTTTTTTGCCCTTACCTGAGGATATTTTTTCCATTGATTTTTAGAGAGTGGAAGGAAGGGGCGGGGGGGGGTGGGGTGGGGAGAGGGAGAAACATCTGTGTGAGAGACACATTGATTGGTTGCCTCCCACACCTCCCACACTTAACCCCAACCCAGCTGGGGATTGAACCTGCAACCCAGGTATGTGTCCTTGACTAGGAGTCGAACCCCAGATCCTTCTGTGCATGGACCTACACTCTAACCACTAAGCAACATGGGCCAGGGCACAAATCCTTGTCTTTTTAATCTTTCAGAGATCACATCACTGCATAGATCGAGAATTACTTTGTTGAAAAGCAAGAAACAGAATTCTTGTTTAAATTGTATCTTTATTTATTCAATTTTTAAGAGCTCTTGATCTCATGCTCCTGTTCCTGCTTCTGACTTCTTCAGTCTTGCTCTTACCCAATGTTAAAAAATAAAGGCTGTTTGTGTTTAATGTTTGAAAAAAAAAAAAAAAAAAATCTAGCATATATTTTCTCCCTGTATTTCCTCAGTAGAGGTATAAACTTTGTCATAGACTCAGATCAACATCTGGTAATTCCCGCATGCCTTTTTATTTGTACATTTTGAGCTCATCCCTCCAAACCCCCAAAATTGTATTCCAGCCTATAAAATAACTAAATCTTTTATCCCAAGAGAGGTTAGAAGTCAGTGAGGATCCTAGTGCTGAGAGGAACCTAAGAGATAAGACTAAGGTTTCCTATACAGTGGGTCCTCAAATAATGTTTTTGTTTATAGTTGTTTTGTTATAATGTTGATGAGATGATAAAATATTAACTCTTGTTTATATCAATTAATCTGTAGTAGAATTGGTTTCGTTCATTTTATGTTCTTTCCCTTAAAGGTACAGAACCGGTAACAAGGATAAATAAGGATTTACTGTACTCCCAGACCTTGGCACAGTGACAGACACAAGGTAGGTTTAATCAGTGTTTGCTGAATGAATGAAAGAATGAAATCCAGTCATCAGATTTAAATATAATTCAGATCTTTTTTTTCTTTGTGGCATTCGAAGTTTTAAATGGATTCACTAGTCTGTTTTCTTAATTTCTATTAATCATCCTTAGAATAAAAATCTTTTAGTTACTTATCTCTTATTAAATGTAAAGACATTTTCAGAATTTTGTTCATTACAGTTTTAAGTTTTAAAATATATTTATAAGTCCACAATGTGTATATTTGTTTTACAAAATTGTTATCAACTTAACACCAGGTAACTACTATCCTGTTTACAGTAATTGTTTTCTTGCTTTTCTCTTTTAACTTAACCACCTGTTTATGCATTTCTAAAAAACAGGATTTTATATGACTAGAATTGTATTACATTATTTTTGTTACTTGTTTTTTAAATTTAACATTATAAGATTCATCTGTGTTATTGTGTGTATCTGTAGCTGCTTCATTTTCATCACTGTATGCTGTATGGCATTCCATTGTGTGAATAGACCACATTTATTGATCTGTTTTACTGTTGATAGGCATTTGGGATATTTCCAATTCAGCGCAATTATAATGGTGCTACCCTGAATATTCTTTTATGTGTATCCTGGTACACATAAAGATACAGATCTCTAGAGTATATCATAGAAGCGAAACTTCGGAGCCACAGGGGACACATTTTTCAACTTGACTGGACATTGTCACAGTTTCCCAAATTGGTTGTATTAATTTATATTCCCTAACATGTATGAGAATTTCAGTTGCTCCATATCTTTGTCAAAGCTTAGTAAGGCTAGACTTTTAAAATGTTGCCAATTTTGATGTGTAGTAATATCTTAATATTTTAATTTGCATTTTCTTTATTACTGGTGAAATTCAGCCCCTATTCTTAGATTTGTTGTCTATGTATATATATTGTTTTGTGAAGTGCCTTTTCTTATATTTCCCTCTTTTTCTAGTAGATTGTCTAACTTCTCTTTGCTTTGTAAGAACTATAGATATTCTGCATTCTAGTCCTTTGTCAGTTATATGTGTTATAGATATTTTTCCCATTTTGTGGATTGTCCTTTCATTCTTCTTTATGGCATTTTAAGTAGCTGAATTTATTAATCTTTTCCCTTTTGATTGGTGCTTCTTGTGTGTCTTGTTGAGAAAATCATTTATTTCATGATCAAGAAAATGTTTCTCCATATTTTTTAAAATATGTTTATTGATTTTTTAGAGAGAGTGGGAAAGAGAGAGAAACATTGATGTGAGAAACATCAGTGGGCTGTCTCACGCATGCCCCCTGTTGAGGACGGAGCCTGCAACCCCGGGCATGTGCCCTGGCCAGGAATCAAACTGGGACCTCTCAGTCCATGGGATAACACTCAGTTCACTGAGCCACACTGGCTGGGCTTTCCATATTTTTAAAGAAAAGCTTTCTTTTAAGCATTGGCCAGTTTTGCTCAGTGGTTAGAGCGTTGACCAAGGACCAGAGAGTCCTGGGTTCGGTTCCTGCTAAGGGCACATACCTCGGTTGCAGTTTGTTCCTGGCCCCAGTAGGGGTTGTGTGGGTGGCGACCAGTCGATGTGTCTCTCTCACATCAATGTTTCTCTCTCTCTCTTCCCCACACCCTCACTCCCACTCTATCTGATGATAAATGCAATAAAATGTCCTCGGGTGAGGATAAAAAAAAAAAAAAAGATTTCTTTTAAAAGTTTTACCTTAAATATTTATCATCTGACTTTTTGTAGTGTGCAGTATTTGGCAATGATTCCTCTTCTTCCTTCTTGAAACTTTATCTGCTCACACGACTGCAAATGTCATCTTTATGTTGCTAATTCCAAAAATCTGTATTTTTTGGTATTGACTACTTCTTAGCTGAGATTCTTATTTCCAACAGTCCCCTGGATCTCTCTACTTGGATGTCTTGCAAATGTCTGCAAATATCTCAGTTTAAGCTCATTTTAAAAAAATCTTTATTTATTTTTTTGGTTTAGATTAAATCATCGTATAAGCCTAAGTACATGGTGGAATCTTAGACTCTATGTCCTGGCCTTCCCCAATCAAATAGCCATCATGTCCGAGTGATTCTGTTTCTGAAATGCATGTCAAATCCACTCATTCCCTTCTCTCCAGTTCCACAATTACGGCTCAGAGTTCCACCCAGCCTGGTACAATAGCCTTCTAATTGGTTTTCCTGCCTTCTTTCTATCCCTCTTCTCTAGTCAGTCACTAACACTGCCACAGAGTTTTCCTTCTAAGATACAAATCACATCTCCTTCCTGCTTTTATGGCTTTTCATTGCCTGCATTATAACAAAATTAAATTCCTTCACATGGTTTCTGCCTTTACTCTGTAGGAATTTCATGTTTTAGCCACAGAAGGCTATTTTTTGTTTTCCAAAGAAGCTGTGTATTTTATTGTGCCTTTTGCTTGTTGTTTCCTCTGCTTGGAATAGTCTTCCTTCTACCTTTTCCCACTGAGAAAACTCTGGTCCTTCCACCATCATTCCCGGAAAGAATTAATCCTTCCTGCTTCTGGGCTTCCTGTAGCATTTTGTTCATACCTTTATTGCAGTACTTGTCATATTGCTTTTTATTTATTATTTTATGTGTCTTTCTCCTATGCTGGGCTATGAGGTTTTTAAAGACAGAATATGTTTTACTAATCCTTTTATTAGAATCTAGCAGTAACTGGTACAAAATAGTACTCAATAAATACTTCAATTAAAGAATTATGCTAACTTTAAAAAAGAAAATAGAGCCCAGCCGGTGTGGCTCAGTGGATTGAATGCCGTCCCCTGGACTGAGAGGTCCCAGTTCAATTCCTAGTCAGGGCACATGCCCAGGTTGCAGGCTGGATACCCAGTGGGGGGCGTGCAGGAGGGGGCCAATCCATGTTTCTCTCTCACATAGATGTTTCTATCTCTCCCTCCCTCCCTTTCTCTCTAAAAAATCCATAAAAATATATTTAAAAAAAAATAAAAGAAAATAGAAACGTGTGCATTGACTTAAAAGTTGTGAGGTGGGAAACATGTTGATGACAGAGTACAATGAGCTGTTCTGTGTGAGTGGGTTCTAGCGGAGAAGATTAGAACGTGCTGCTTTGGCCCAGTGCTAACTGCAGGGACAAAAATAATCTTAAAAGAACAAATAAAAATTGACTGAATTCTCTGTATTTTAAAAATGGGACTTACATTTCAAACAGACTACAAAGTTAAAATGAGTTAAAAAAAATAAGACTTTCCCAATACTGCTGAAGAAATTTATCTCTTTCAGAGAACATGTTAATGAGCATACTCAATCCTATTACAAGTTATATAATACCATGAACAAATCTCTGTTTAGACAGTGTTTGCTAACTTTTACCCTGGAAGGTGCTGGTAAATCAGGTACCCGTTAGGGTTAATCAGAACATTGACAGGTTAACAGTTCTTACGTGTGTTAATTCTGCAGACTTCCATAAAAAAATAAAATAAAACCTCTGATGACTATAGTCCAGATATTTACTTAAAGTCCACACTAAACACATAACACAATTGAATTGTGATTAGACAGTTTTGTTTTTTTACAGTTCATCTGGAGGAAGGAGCATTAGCATTCAATAACATTTCCTTTCTCTCTTTTCATGCTAGTATAACTGATTCCCTGTATGCCCAGGAGTAGTCTAAATACAAAATATTCTTTGTAGACATTTTAAAAGCAAATTTATTTTTCATTACATTATAATATGTTGTTTATATCTGGAATTGATTGCAATAAATCTTTAAGGAAGCTTGAAAAAGATTCACTATGTATGCAGAAAAGTTATCTTCTGATGGTGAATTTATAGATTTTGTAACATTTCAACCCCTAATCCTAAAAGCAACTTCCAGATAAACATGCTCAATTGAATATATGTGTTTATTTTCACTCTCTCTTGAAAAAGTACTAAAGTGAAAGGCAAGGAGTTAAAAAAAGGCATAAACTCCTTAAGGACAAAGAGAACATGAGAGATGTCAACAAAATTTTGGAAGCCGGGGCATTGGTAGATGAGCGGTAACTAATTTAGTAAAGAAAGCCTCACCCTCAGTCTGTGCAGTTGCCTTCCACCTGCCACACCTGGGTAGCAGAGAGAGCAGATATCAACCAATGGCTGCACAGATGCTGGTGATTTCCAGGCAAGTGGCCAGCATGTACTCAGCAGAGAACCAAAGCTCGGTCTGGGATGATCTGATTGCAATACATGTGGCTAAACTCTTTGAACTTGGGAGTAAATGAACCTTTATATATGAATTACAGTATGTAAGCCTATGTTATGAATGATTACCAGAGTAGGATGACAGAGTAAGGAAGAACCTTAATGGCTGTGTTAATTCAACGAGAGTATCATAATTCTAGACATTATACAGTCATAGTATCTGGAGCTACACTGTGGTAGCCACTAGCCACAGGTGACTTTTGAATTCTTGAAATAGGGCTAGTCTGAATGGAGATACAATGTAAGTATAAAATTCACCCTGGATTTCAAAGACTTAGTATAAAAAAAGTAAAATATCTTAAATTTTACATTTATTTGCTTATTGAAATATTTTGTATATACTGTGTCAAACCAAATATATTATTTAAAATATTTCATCTGTTTTTTACTTTTCTAATGTGGATACTAGATGATTTTAAATTACATATGTGGCTTTTATTATTTTTCTTATATACAGCTGTGAATTAGAGGTATTAATCACTATGGATGGCTGGTTTGATTCCCTTGTCTGCCTCTTAAAGGGGCTGTTTAAAAAGAAGGTACTCTCTCTGACTTGTTTCACTTAGCATAATACTCTCTAGGTTCATCCATGTTGTTACAAATGGCAAGATTTCATTCTTTTTTATTCCTAAGTAATACCACATTGTATATGTATACCATGTTTTTTTAATTTATTCATCTGTCAGTGGACACCTTGGTGACTTGCGTATCTTGGCTATTATAAATAATGTTGCAGTGCCCTGGCCGGTTTGGCCCAGCGTTAGAGCATCAGCCCGCAGACCAGGAAATCCTGGGTTCAATTCTGGCCAATGGAACATACCTCAGTTGCAGTCCGTCCCTGGCCCCAGTTGGGGTCGTGCGGGTGGCACCAATCGATGTGTCCCTCTCACATCGATGTTTCTCTCTCTCCCTCCCTCCCTCCTTCCCTCTTGCTCTATCTGAAGATAAATGGAAAAATATCCTCGGGTGAGGATTAAAATAATAATAATAATAAATAAGTAAATGATGCTGCAGTGAACATAGGGGTGCATATATATTTTCAAATTAGTGTTTTGGATGTTTTCAGATAAATACCCAGAAGTAGAATTGCTGGGTCATATGGTAATTTCCTTTTTTGTTTTTTTGAGGAATCTCTGTACTATTTTCTATAGAATCTAAAATAAAACTAAGAAAGATTCATAGAAACAGAGATCAAACTAAACTGATGGTTGCCATAGGGGAGGTGGATGGGAGGATGGGTAAAAAAGGGAAATATAGTCAATAATAGTATGATAACTGCGCCATGACAGATGGTTACTGGACTTAGTGTGGTGATCATGTCCTAAGGTATGTAACTGTTAAATCACTATATTGCACACTTGAAACTAATACAATATTGTGTGCCAACTATAGAAAGAAAGTACTCTAACACATCAATTATACCCCAGTTGTAAATAAATAAATGAATTTAATAAAAGGTACTCTAAATGTGGACCTTCTCCATATGTGCAGCACTTCGTAGTAGCACCTAAAGTACCACAATGTATACCTTTAGAAAACTACAAAATTAATGGTGTCGTGAATCTATTTATTGAATAAAAGGGAGGAGTCTAAAGTTATCAATAGACATTTTGCCAAATCTGTAATTTTTTGTTACTCATCATACCTCTTCAGCACCTCTTCTCCCCTTAATCCACATAACTTTCTGTACCTGACCACTGAATGCTATATGAGAACACCATACGGTCAAACCAACTGAGAATACCATAGAGTTTTAGTTACCAACCTGGCCTTGGGTTCTGAATCTTCTAGAAATACAGGGTGGGGAAAAGTAGGTTTGCACTTTGGAGTGCCCCAAACACAGTTTATTCTTATATTAGTATTTATTTATTATTGTATTATTGTTGACAGTTCTAAACCTACTTTCCCCTGACCCTGTATTTCTGTGTTTTCCTAATCATCTCTTTAACCTAGTCTTGATAGTGGCCATTCACAACCTCTTTCACTTATCTCAAACCTCCTATCTTTGTTCTCAGCAGGTGACCTTACTTCACTGAGAAAACACTATAGAAGGTGTCAGAGAAGAATGCTCTTGACTTTCAACTGCATATACCATAAATATATATGTCAGACTTACAGTCTAACCTGCACTCACAGCCATTCTTTTACTTCTGTCCGGTGCTAGGCCTGGTGGTCCTCCCCTCCTGTCTGAGGATAAATCTTCGTTTTGTGCGTCCTGTCCCCTTCTTCTTCCTCAGAGACCTCTCTTTTGCCATCTTCAGTTTCTTTCTCTTTTCCTGTTAGCTTCACACCAGCAGTACTTAAATATGCTCTAAATCTGCCATTTAAAAAAGAATCTCTCTTACCCTGGCCGGTTTGGCTTGGTCTGCGGTCCAGAGAGACCCCAGGTTCGGTTCCCGCTAAGGGCATGTATTTTGGTTGCAGTTTGTCCCCAGCCCTGGTTGGGTCGTGCAGGTGGCAGCCACTCCATGTGTCCCTTTTACGTGGATGTTTCTCTCTCTCTCTCTCTCTCTCTCTCTCTCTCTCTCTTCCTCTTCCTCCCTTTCACTCTATCTGAATAAAAATGGAAAAAAATGTCCTCGGGTGAGCATAAAATAAAAATAAAAAATAAAATAAAATAAAAAATAAATCTCTCTTGATTTCTTATATCTACCACTAGGTCTTCCTCTGTTTAATAGTTGAACTTCTTTTTTAAAAAAAAGTCTATTGTTTCTACATTCTAACCTTCTATTCTCTTTTTAATTTACTACAATGAAACTTCCACCCATGAGACTGTTTTTGTCAAAGTCACTAATAACTTACATGCTTGTTATCAAAGGGGACAATTTGCAATCTTAATTATAGTTAATCTCTCTCTAGCATTTGATACTAGTAGTCATTTTCTCTCCTATGCAATACTTTTTTTCCCTTGGTTTTTGTGATACTTTACTCTTCTGAGTTTCATTCTAATATCTTTTTTTCTTAGTCTTCTTTGTGACTCCTTTCTGCTGTATTAAATATTGATGTTATTCAAGATTTCCAACCTTCCTTAAACATTCAGTTCCATTTTTCAGTTCTAAATCTGTATCTTCAACCCTAATCTGTATCTGCCTGCTGGACACACCACATACTAAATCTGTTCATCTTATGTTATGCTTTATCTCAGCAAATAACAACTCAGTCAACCCATTAAGCAGAAGCAGGAAACCAGAGAGTCATTACATTCCAACTACTTTGGTCCTTTCTCAACTTTCATTGTTAGTTACTCATCAGGTTCAGTTCATTTTATCACTGAATAACTCTTAATTCTATTTACCTGTCGACATCACAAATAGAAATATAAAATGCCATTATATTCGCTCACCTAGTCTATCCCTAATACCTTCTGTTTGCTCTTTTCTCCACTCTTGCACCTGTGCATAAAAACTGTGGTAGCTGGTTTCTAAAGATTGCCCCATCTCCCAGGACTTGTGACCTTGTTTAGGGCCCTCTCCTGAATCTCAGCTGATCTTGTTACTCACTTTATGTAATGGAGTATGGCATAAATGACTCTGTCCCAGTTCCAAGCCTTAAACATGTTTACCAGCTTCATTTTTTGCACCCATGGTGCCTTCTAATAAATTATGCTGGAGGACTATATGGAGAGAGAGTGCCTGAAAGTACACGGAGGGAGAGAAAAGCCTGGACATCCCAGGTGAATCCAGACTTCTAAATGTCCCTGCCAAGATGCCATACCAATGAGAGAGCCACCTTACATGTTCCATACCCAGAACACGTCCAGATGATTTCAGCCCCAGGTGACATCACATGAAGCTTTAGAACTGGCTAACTGAGCCCAGTCAATCCAGAGGATAATTAGAGAAGACACAATGGTGGTTGTTTTAAGCCACTAAACTTTGTGGTAGTTTATTTCACAATAGATAAAACAAAAACAAAACCTCTCTCTGTTCTGTTTACTCTGGTCTCATCTCTGGCAATTCACCTCTGACAGCTTTAAGCTCCACCTTCACTAAGCAACTTGAAGTTTTTCTTCATGAACTTTGCTTTTTCTTCTAGAATTTTTAATAGAATTTCCTGCTGTTAGAAACTTTCTTTTAAACATATACCCTACAAAGTTCCTAAACTTTCAAATCTTAGACATCCAGAAGCACTGGGTGACTAAGTTAATTGCCTTGTGTCCTCTCATAGTAGCTGCTACTCTTACTGGAAGAATGATGGTTGAAAGTATAGAGTTGAACAGCATATTATTTTGCATTTTACTTATTCCTTATAAACTTCAGTTTATTCATTGTGAAATGAGGATAATAATAGCAATTACCTAGTTTGTTGGGAACATGAAAGAGTACTCAAAAATGTTAGTTATTAATGTTATTAGCACATTATCATAAGTGCCTGTTCATCACTCTATCCCTAGAATATAGCCAAGTGCCTGGCACATAATGTGTGTTATATAAAATGTTAGCGAATGACTGACTGGATGATTTCAGATCATTTGGAATTTATGATATTGATTAATTAAAGTCTAATTTCAAGCTTTTCTGTTTTTTATTGTGGTGAAATATATATATAGCAGATTTGTCAGTTTAACAATTTTTAAGTGTAGAATTCAGTGGCATTAATTATATTCATAATATGAAACCATCACCACTGTATTCTACAAACTTTTTTACAGCTTTCTTTTAAAAAATTTTTTTATTTATTAATTTTTTTTTTGTTACAGATGTTTCTCATTTTTCTCCCATTGACACCTCCTCCCTTCCTCCCCCCGCCCCGTCCCATCCCCAGCTTTGATGTCTCTGTTCATTGGTCATGCATACATGCATGTAATTCTGTGGTTTATCTCTTCCCCCACAAACCGCCCCCTCCTCTGAGGCTTCTCAGCCTGTACCCCACCTCCATGTCTCTGGGTTAATTTTGTTCAGCAGTTTGTTTAGTTCATTATATTCCACAAATAAATGAGATCATGTGATACTTGTCTTTCTCTGCTTGGCTTGTTTCACTTAGTGTAATACTCTCCAGGTCCTTCCATGCCATCTCAAAGGATGAGAGATCTTTCTTTCTTATAGCTGCATAGTATTCCATTGTGTACATGTACCACAGCTGTTTAATCCACTCATCTACTGATGGACACTGGGTTGTTTCCAGATCTTAGCTATTGTAAATAGTGCTGCAATGAAGGTAGGGGTACATATATTCTTTCTGCTTGGTGTTTCAGGTTTCTTAGGCTATATTCCTAGAAGTGGGATCACTGGGTCAAATGGCAGTTCAATTTTTAACTTTTTGAGGTAACACCATAGTGTTTTCCACAGTGGCTGCACCAGTCTGCATTCCCACCAGCAGTGTACTAGAATCCCCTTTTCTCCACACCCTCGCCACACTTGTTGTTTGATGATTTGTTGATGGCAGCCATTCTGACAGGTGTGAGGTGATACTTCATAGTTGTTTTAATTTGCATCTCTCTGATGATTAGTGATGATTAGATATGTCGCTTGGCCATTTGTATGTCCTTTTAGGAGAGGTGTCTATTTAGGTCCTCTGCCCTGTTCTAAAATTTTTTCATTTCCCCAGAGAGACACTCTGTCCCATTAGACAGTAACTTCCCATTTCCTCTTTCCCCAGCGTCTGGTAAGCTCTAATCTACTTTTCTGTCTCTATGAATTTGCCTATTTTAGATGTCTCATGCAAGTGGAAACATACAATATTTGTCCTTTTGTGTCTGGCTTATTTCATTTAGCATAATTTCTTTAAGGTTCATTCAGATTGTAACATGTGCTAGAATTTTCTTCCTTTTTAAGGATAAATATTTCCTTGTATGTGTATACCATTTTGTTTATCCATTTATCTATTGTTGGACACTAGGTTACTTTCACCTTTTGGCTACAGAGACTTATAGTACCATAAACATGAGTGTACAAATATCTGTTCAAAACCCTGTTTTTACTTATTTTGGATATATACACTGAAATGGAATTCCTGAATCATAGAGTAATTCTATTTTTAATTTTTTGAGGAAACACCATACTGTTTTCCATAGTGGCTATATCATTTTGCATTCCCACCAGCAATGCACAGGTGTTCCAGTTTCTCCACATCCTTGCTGACACTTGTTATTTTCTGGGTTTATTATTATTATTATTTTTTGCAGTGGCCATTCTAATGTAAAGTAGTATCTCATTTGTGGTTTTGATGTGTGTTTTCCTAATGATTAGTGATGTTGAGTATCTTTTCATGTGCTTATTGGTCATTTATATATCTTCTTTGGGGAAGTGTCTATTTAAGTCCTTTGCCCATTTTTAGATCAGGTTATTTGCTTTTTTATTGGAGCATTATAAAATTTCTTTATCTATTCTGGATATTAAGCCCTTATCAGACACACAATTTGGGAATATTTTCATGAGTTGCCTTTTTTACTCTGTTGATGGTATTGTTTGATAAACAAAGTTTTCAATTTTGATGTAGTTCAGTTTATCTGTTTTTACTTTTGTTGCCTGTCTTTTTGGTATCTTTTCCAAGAAGTCATTGCCAAATCTAATGTCATGAAGCTTTCTTCCTGTTTTTATCTAAGAGTTTTGTAGTTTAGGTCTTACATGTAGGTGTCTGGTCCATTTTGAATTGATTATTGTATATGGGGCAAGGTAAGTATTTAATTTTATCTTTTGCATGTGGATATTTAGTTTTCCCAGCACTATTTGTTGAAAAGACTGTCCTTTCCCCATTTTATGGTCTTGACACCCTTGTTAAAAATAGTTTGACCATATATGCAAGGTTTTTTTTTTTTCTTTTCTTTTCTTTTTTTTTTTTTCTGAGCTTGCTCTTCTATTCCCTTGGTCTGTTTACCTATCATAGTGTCACACTTTTTTGATTACTGTAGCATTTAGTAAATTTTGAAATTGTGTGTGTGAGTCTTCCAGCTGGGGTATTTTTCAACATTGCTTTGACTCTTCTGGGTACCTTGAAATTTCATACGAACTTTAGGATGGTTTTTTTTCATATCTGCCAAAAATGCTGTTGGAATTTTGCACTGAGTCTGCGTATTACTTTGGGTAGCATTGTCTTAACAATATTAAGTTTTCCAATCTATGAACATGGGGTATCTTTAAATATATGTCTTCTTTAACTTTTTCAACAATGTTTTATAGTTCTCAGTCAATGAGTCTAGCACCTCTTTGGTTAAGTTTATTTCTAAGTATTTTTACACAAAATTTAATTATGGTAAAATATATAGAAGTTAAAATTAATCATCTTAACCATTTTAAGTGTACAGTTCAGTAGTGTTAGGTACATTAACCTTGCTGTGCAACCAATCTCCATAATTCTTTTCCTCTTGCAAAACTAAAAATTTATACCCGTGAAACAACTCCTCATTCTCCCCTCCCCCAGCCCATGGCCAACACCCTTCTACTTTTTGGCTCTATGCATTTGACTACTATAGGTATCTCATAAAAGTGAGTCTATAGTATTGTCTTTCGTGACTGGCTTTTTTACTTAGCGCAATGTCCTCAAGATTCATCTATGTTGTAGTATGTATCACAATTTTCTTCCTTTTAAAAACTGAAAAATATTCCATTGTATGTATCATGTTTTGTTTATCTATTCATTTGTTGGTAGACACGTAGGTTGCTTCTACCCTTTGGCTATTGTGGCTAATGCTGCGCTGAACATGGGTATACAAATTTATTAGTTTACTAGTGCTGCCATAACAAAATACCACAGGCTGGGTGGCTTCAACACAGTAATTTATGTTCTCATAGTTCTAGAGGTTGGAAGTCTGAGATCAACATGTCATCAGGGTTGGTTTGTCTTGAGGCCTTTCTCCTTGGTTTGCACTTGGCTACCTTCTCTCTCTGTCCTCACATGGTCTTTTATCTCTGTGTGTGCATCCCTAGTATCTCTTTCTCTTCTTAAAAGGACACCTAATCTTTAAGGTCTTCTAAAGAGTCATCTGTGAATAGAGAAAGTTTTATTTTTTCCTTTCCAATATGAATGCCTGTTGTTATTATTATTATTTGCTAATTTCTCTGGCAAGAGCTTCCATACTGTGTTGAATAGAAGTGGCAAAAGCAGGCATCCTTGTCTTGTTTCTGATTTTAGGGGAAACCATAACCTATTTTTTCTATAAGTAAAATCTTATATATATGGAGAATGATCTTTCATATTTGGGCTACATTTCTCATTAGCTTGGTTTAAAAGAAAAACACAAGAGCTTATTAAGAACAAGAGGAGGAAAAGTATGGGCTGGAAGAGTTGGGACGAAGCTGATAGGTATGGGATGACATCTCCAGGCTTGACAAGAGGTTGAAACAGAGGTAGGGTCAGGGACACCCATGAATCATCCCACCACTAGGAAGCTGTCCCTAGCTTTCTCAGGGCTAGATAATTTATAATAACTTGTTCATAGATTACGACAGGTATTTTATAAATTAGGAATAAACATAAGGTGAAAAATAAGTGTAATTCATATAAGTTTCCTATGTGCTTGGCTTCATTGATATGGAGTCCATGTAATTTATTATCTAGACATTAAGAGTGAAAGAGGGTGCTCTAGTGATCTTTCCTGAAAAGCAGGTCTGAACTGACTGCCCCAAGCAAACGGGGATGTAGATTATCCTATTTATAGAGCTTTTCACATTCCTGGATTACAACTGTAGTTAGCATTTAATCTTGGGACTATTTCATCATGATGACATATTGATTAATTTCTGTAAAGAATTGGTTGTTAGCCCTGGCAGGTTTGGCTCAGCGGTTAGAGCATCAGCTTGTGGTCTGGAGAGACTGGGTTCAGTTCCTGCTAAGGGCACATACCTCAGTTGCAGTTCATCTCCGGCCACTCAATGTGTCCCTTTCACATCCATGTTTCTCTCTCTCTCTCTCTCTCCCTCCCACTCTATCTGAACAAAATATCGAAAAATGTCCTTGGGTGAGGATTAAAAACAAACAAGAATTGGCTGTTAAAACAGTCTAAAGATGGGTTCATAAGTTTGAGAAATTTAATGTAAACAATTTCAGATTATAAGTGAATATAGATAATTTATGAAAAATGTAGAGATCCCTACTGCTTTTACCTCTATTACTGCATATATCTGAATCTGTTCTCTAAATTGGGCTGCTCCTTAGGCAACCTTTTTGCCTGCCAGTCAGAGTAATTCTTACAGTGATGCAACTTTTTGTGATGATTGATGATGAGTTTATAGCTCATTTCTGCTTACTGTTATTTTCTGGGACTTAATAATAGCATCTCTGAGTCACCTTACTCACCTATATATGACAGAATTCATTTTCTGTAAGTAGTGTGTCTTTCTTTTAGAAAACCCTCCTTTGTGGAAGAACCTGCATGACTTATATACAGGGCTATAATCTTGATATCAATTTAAATGTTTAGGGATTTGTGTCATAACATACTAGTAAAATATTATGACTCTGTGGCCTATAACATTTTGTAAATCTTAAAAAAAATAACCAGTTTATATTTTTAGGTTCTTTTATCTATGTGGCAAGAGTAAAGGTTTCCAACATTTTATCATTTGTATGTAAAGTAATATTCATCTATTTTTGGCTGCTTTGCGGGTTCTACCTCTATTCCTCTAACTTGTGGGTGTCTTCCAACTCCAACCTTCTCTCTACTCATTGCCTCTGTGAGCTCACTCATTCTGGTGATGAGAGATTTAGCTGTTACCTCTGTGTCAGCTTTTAAAGAGATTCAAACTATCATCTCAATTTCATAAAATGTAAAACTTAATCCATCTGTACCCCTTCACAATTTTGTGAGGTCATTTATATCTGTCTTTCTCTCTATAAGTCTGTCTGTCCTATATTTTACTGTCAGTCTTAATTTTACTACTCTCTCTAGGAATCTATAGAGGCTTTATTTTGCCTATTACTTTAAATTCAGGCTCCTGTGCCTTTGAAGACTTTCATCATCTAGTTCCACCAATCTCACTGATCCTCCCAGGATCTAACTTGACTCTTCTCCCTCCTCCCTTGGCAATTAGGTTGGTCTCTTCTTTTATGGTAAAAATACCTTGCTAATGCTGTCCAGTTAATTCTGGAAGGTACAACAAAAGGCCTACTATGTCCTGAGCCTTTCCTGACCATCCAAACCTCCCAAGCCTAATTATGAACCAATGTATCACAAATGTTTAGAAGGTGGCTGGCATTCAGTTATTTGTTTTGACTGGTGTTTCCTTTATTGACTTGTAAGTTTTATGCAGGCAGACAGACCTCTGTTATACCTCTCTGTGCTTCAGTGTAATCAAGTGCTAGGTACATAACAAAGGCTTGTGATAAATTATTATGTTTTAAACATACCATATTTTCCAATATTCATCTTAACCACACCATATTTGTGGTTTGGTTTAATTAAATTTTTGTTCAATCATAGGTTATTTTAATTCAAATCCTTATCTTTAGGGAACCAAAGTTTATAAATCAGTGGTTCTCAATGTCATCAGACTGAACACCCTCCGTTTAAAAATAAATGCTTTATAACATCCCCTTTATCATCCTCAAGTGAAATTTATAGACAGTACAACCTGTTTATAAATCTAATTCAAAAAGACAAAATAGTATTGAAATTATAATACACAATAAAGGAAAATGATTTATAATAAAATATTAGGTATTTTTATCTAATATATATTCGATGTATATGCTCAGGCATAACACTGAATGTCCCGAGGGAGTGGTCAGATGCTTGCAGTTGTAACAAAATCACTGTGAAATAGACAGCTGTGTATGAAAACTAATAGAGGTGTGTGGTATATATGTTTAAAATATCACGAGTGGTGCTTCTTTTAGTAGTGTGATTTTCTGAGATGGTGAACTAGTCTTGAAAAAGTTCCAAACTTTGCATTCCCGAATAATTCAGCACATATCAATACCATGCAAGAATACATTGTGTTTGTATGTAATATGGAGTTAGATTCTAGGCTGATATAATTATAAATAAATTTTTCCCTTTTATGGCCATCAGGAGTTTGGAAGTCCTGGAACAACTCCTTGTTCTCCATAGAGAACTGTCTTATTTGCTGCTCACTTGCTTCTCACCCACCAAATATCAGTATCACCTCACCCATCCCAATAATTATAATAATCAAATTGCCCCCACAGATTTCCAAAAATGTATAAAAATTTTAAAATTTCCACAAATTAAAAAAAAAAAATCCCTTTTCTTAGAGGATGTTGCCCCATTGAAAAGAATGTTGGAGTGAGCCCAGTTCATGTGGTTCAGTGGTTCAGCATTGACTCATGTACTAAGAGGTTGCCATTTTGCCCTGGCCAGTTTGGCTCAGCGGTTAGAGCGTCGGCCTGTGGTCCGGAGAGACCTGGGTTCGGTTCCCGCTAAGGGCACGTACTTCGGTTGCAGTTTGTCCCCGGCCCTGGTTGGTCGTGCGGGTGGCAGCCACTCGATGTGTCCCTTCACAGATGTGTCCCTTCACGTCGATGTTTCTCTCTCTCTCTCCCTTCCTCTCTCTCCCTCCCACTCTATCAAAAAAAAAAAAAAAAAAAAGAGGTTGCCATTTTGATTCCTGGTCAGGGCACATGCCTGGGTTGCAGACTTGGTCCCCAGTAGGGGTCATGCAGGAGGCAGCTGATTGATGGATGTTTCCATCTCTTTCTCCCTCTCCCTTCCTCTTTCTCTAAAAATCAATAAAAATATATTTTAAAAAAGAAAATAATGTTGGAAATTATTTTGATTTGCAAATTGAATTAGCATTTCTCAAACTGTGTTTTGTGATAAACTAGTTTTGATATGTAATAGAATACCCATGAGGGAGAAAATATTCTGTGGTCAAAGCAAAAGTTTTTTTTATCTGAACTCCATGACTTTTCATAGCCTTTAATGTGTGAATAGATATTGTTAGTCTACCACAGGAATATGCAATGCTTCCCCAAACTGTTCTATTGTGGAGTCCTTGCGAAATCGCTAAATTAGATTGTTTGAAAATATAGCCCCTTTAGGTATATTAGACTCTGTGGTTGCACTTTGAAGACAAAAGCATGATATGCTGTATTTATAGTGGGATATATGCAGCCCTTGGTTACCTAAAGAATTTTTAGACTTGCATATGTCTTGCCACACGTGAGTCCTTCTATTCCACTAGAATATTATGTAAAAATCCAATCCTGAACTTTGAAATTTAGTAAACCTAGGAAAAATTATGAAAAACTGTTACTGGACAATTGAATTGTATATCAACCTATAAGTGGCAAGATGATGGAGTGGCCAAAATTGGTAAAATAGGTCAATACCAGGTCTCCTGTGTTGACCAAACTGGTTTCAAATCTGGTATGGGTTGTTAAAATTTTCCTTTTGTTAATAGTTCAAAAAATTATAGAGAGATTACATGCAAATTGGAGAACACAGAACTGAATGTAAAATATATGAATATATCTCTGAAAAGATAGCAAACTGAACATAAAAATAAATTAGATATTTTGGAGAAATATAAAGCAGAGTTGAAGGCGATCAGATGGGAAAGTCAAAGAGAATGATATGCACTAAAGAACAGAAAGAACACAAATAAATAGAGTATGTAGAAACCATTACTTCTTGCCAGTGAAGTCCAGAAATTCATCACAGGTGTTTGCAAAGAAGCTCTACTTGAAGAGAAGAGGTGATTCTGTTTTTTGGTTGATAAATACTCTAATTTTGTAAATAATTTACATTATTACACATAATATTCAGAATTACTGATTTCAGACTGCTTAGCTGGCAGGAAATCTGTGGTAATGATACCAAGGAGTTGAGACATCTTTGCTTTCTTAAGGCAAATTGGTAGAGGAATCCAAAAGGAAACAATATGGTTAACAGGGAAATGTCTGGATAATAGGCGGACTCTTCCAAAACCCTGACTCTGGTCAGGACCAGCACTGGTCAAGACAGATAACCCAGACCAAATCTCCCACACCAAGGCAGTAATTTTCTTACCCTCTCTTAGACAAAAAGGGAAAAGTGGTCAGTCAGAGTGGACAGTTTATGATTACACAGAGGCACTTAGGAATTTATAGTGAATAATCAGTCTTTGCTCTTCCCTTAGTAACAAATTCCTCCACTTAAGGAGAGTCAGGAGAATTCTGTTTCTTTTGCCAATTTACAAAGAGGACAAAAAGGAGGGGAGTTGGGGGTGGGGAGAGGTAAACCACAGAATTTGCATGCAGGTATGCATGACCAATGAACATAGACAACAAAGCTGGGGATGGGGTGGGGGGGGAGGGGAGGAGGGTGTCAATGGGGGGAAAATGAAAAACATCTGTAACAAAAACAAATTAATAAAAACAAATAAAGAAAGAAAAAAACCACTGATATTTAGTTGCTACAAATAAAATTAGAAGAATATATTTCAAAGAGAGAGAAAGGAAGAACATCAGAGGTGTCACTTACCACTTATAAAAGCAAGTACATGAACATTCAGTTCTCATGCATTCTGCCTGATAGTTTCTCCCAGGTTAACTAATTTACAAAGTAAGGAGGAACAAGAAGCAATTACTATAAAAATTCCTGAATATCTATAACATCCAAGGGCTGGCAACTAAAACATAGTCAAATGATTTTAGGATATTTCTTTCAATATTGATATACAGGATGTGGCAAAAGTAGGTTTACAGTTGTCTGTATGGAAACTAATACAATAATAAATAATACAAGAATAAACTGTTTTCCATAGTCACAACTGTAAACCTACTTTTGACCCACCCTGTATAAGTATTCAATTCCAAATAAGAAGGAAAACGTTTTAGATTTTTTTTTTTTTTTCTCTATAGGAAAATTCCAATAAAGTGATAAACTTGAGGTTTGGTGTCTTAAAATTTTTTGTTGTTGATTTTTTTGAGAATTTTAATGAAAGACATAGATGTTTATATCAACCATATTCATACTATAGAAAGCCACCTGTCTTGGGAAACTTAATTTCAAAGTTTTCACTTCAAAATGAAAGTATCACATTAAAAATATATTTATATGTATTTTAGTGTATAGATTTTTTTTTCTCCCTGTGTATAGATAGCATTAGTTTAATCCATGTCAAATGTAGTTTACGAAGGGCTAGGACAAGTTCCTTTGTATAGAATACACAGACATAGCATCACACCATGGGGCTCATGGGAGGGGTAGGAGTGGGGAGATAATACTTTCCCCTGGGAGCAGCTCTAGTTCTAAGAATGGTTCTCAGAAGGCTGGGCAGCCCGGAGCATAGATATTTTATTAAAGTGCTGTTACACAACAGCCTCAACTGTTACAGTGTCAACAGTAAATCATTTTCACTTAAGCTAGTGTGACTTTTTCTCCCCCCTCCTCCCTGGTGTCCCTAGAGTCTAGGGCTATGAGGATTGAGTTCTCAAGGATGCAGAGCAACATGGAAAGTACTCTTAGAGGCTGCATTTATTAAACGTTCATTATGATCTAGGCACTGGGATAGATTCTTTTAACTTACTTAAATCCTCACATAAATTTAGATATTTAATTCTCCTTTTACATATTATAACAATTGAGAGTAATGGAAGTAAAATAATTTGTCCGAGATCTTCGGCTATTTGCTTGACTTTAGATTTTAATCATGGTTAATCTGATACCAAACCACTTATTTTTGCCATTTTGTGTGCTCTAAAAAGCAACCCTAATGCAAATTATTTCTACTCATTAAAAGAACCATATTTGTATAACTGGGTAGGTCATCTTTTAAGGTGATACTTCAGCCCTGGCCGGTCTGGTTCAGTGGTTAGAGTGTTGGCCTGCGGTACAGAGAGACCTGGGTTCGGTTCCCGCTAAGGGCACGTACCTCAGTTGCAGTTTGTCCCCAGCCCTGGTTAGGTCGTGCAGGTGGCAACCACTCGATGTGTCCCTTTCACGTCAATCTTTCTCTCTCTTCTTCTTCTTCTTCTTCTTCTTCTTCTTCTTCTTCTTCTTCTTCTTCTTCTTCTTCTTCTTCTTCTTCTCCTTCTTCCTCCTCCTCCTCCTCCTCCTCTTCCTCCTCCTCCTCCTCCTCCTCCTTCTTCTTTCTCCCTCCCACTCTATCTGAACAAAAAAACAAAAAAATGTCCTCGGGTGAGGATAAAAAAAAAAATTAAGGTGATACTACATCCGATTCCTAAGCAGGGGAATGTCAGTAGCTAAGAGGTGAAGAACTTTTCTAAGAATAATCAACACGAATTGGAGACTCTACAACAGTCACTATTTGACAGTGAGTTAGTTACTGTCAGACTATGAGTGATAACAAGAAAGCAACCATTTGGGTCACTGCTGGACCCAGAGTCAAAGCAGATCAGAAAAGAGCTGATCATGTACTACTTTGCTCTACATTCTTCATTTTGGCATCGTTTCACTCATAGTGAAGCCAGTTTTTACAGTGGCCAACAAAGCTCTGCTTAATCCCTATCCCCTATTGTCTCCTTAACCTCCCCTTCTATTTTTCTTCTTGATTATTATGCTCCAACAATGCTGTTTTTTCTTTTTCTTTTTCTTTTTAATCCTCACCTGAGGATATTTTTCCATTTATCTTCAGATAGAATGGGAGGGAAGAAGGGGGAGGAGAGAGAGAGAGAGAGAGAGAGAGATGTGAGAGAGACACATCGATTGGTTGCTTTCCGTACAACCCCGACCAGGGCCAGGAACTGAACTGCAACTGGGGTACATGCCCTTGACTGAAATTGGACCTGAGACTCTTTGGTCCAAGGGCTGATGCTCCAGTTGCTGAGCCAATCCGGCCAGGGCTGTTTTTCCTTTTTTTAATGCATCATGCACACCTCTGCCTGATGCCCATTACATTGGCTGCTCAGTAATCCAGAAACTTGTCTAGATATCCTCAGGCCTCACTTTCTTTTCTACTCCCAGTCTATACTCAAATGTCATCTCAATGAGGCTGACCCTGATCACCCTCCTTAAAATTGCCATGACCCCTGCATTTATAATCTCTTATCTTGCTCTATTTTTCCATAGTAATTAATACCTTCAAAATGCTATATAATTTATTATATTTGTTTGTCCACTCCTTCCCCATTAAGATATAAAATTCATAGAATATTTGCTTTATTTACTGACACAACACCTGTGCATAGACAGGGCTGGCACAGAATACATACTTAATAAATATTTGTTGAGTGAATGATTGGATGAATGAATGAGCTTTTCCTCATTTCTTCAGAGGTGTTATGACATATGTAGCAAGTAGTGTGAAGAATCAGTAGTAGTATTATCATCAGACACTGGCTAAGACACTGGTTAAGAGTAGATAGACATCTGAGTGACAATATAGTCAGTCCATTTTTGATAGTGAGTTCATTATAGTTATTCTTGAATTAACATATATGAAAGATAAGCCTTGTGGGTTTTTTTATTATTGTTGTTAATTCTCACCTGATGCGTAATATTTATTTTTTCCAAAATTGTGCTATCTTTACTATTACTATTAAAAGAAACAAACATTTTATAATTGATGGTTTCCTGTTTATCTATGGAATATGAGATGACCCAATCCATGATTATTGATGAGAATGGTCAGTTTTGTTGTACAAATGGCTGAAGAAGAGCTGGATAAAACACTTTGTTTACAGCAAATGACCTGTGATTTTTATCTGAAAGCTTATTTTTTGAAGCATAAATTCTCCCTGCTACAGGGTTACTTCAGATAGTCTCAACACATGACCAAAGTCAAAGTGTTTAATTTGCTGAAAATTGTTATAGGCCCTTGTAATCTGCTGATACTTTCTTTTTAGGTTGGGAATCGGGGGGGGTGGGGGGGTGGGGGGGCGGGGAGAGCAAACTTTGTATAACTATCATCATATGTGCATTATCAAAACTAATTATTTTAAAACTAATTCAAATTTACTAAATAAAATACATCTTATATGTAACTTTTAATATCTCCTTGGACTATTAAATGTATTTTTAATATCTTTCTTAGCTTGCCAGTTGTGAAGGCATAATAAAAATTAGCCAATTGCTCCCTGGCCAGTTTTGCTCAGTGGTTAGAGTATCGGTCCTTAGACCAAAGATTTGTGGGTTTGATTCAGGTAAGGGTACGTACCTCGGTTGCGGTTTGGTCCCCAGCTCTGGTTGGGGTCATGTGGGAGGCAACTAGTTGATATGTCTCTCTCACATCAAGGTTTCTCTCTCTCTCTCTCTTCCCTTCACCCTCTCCCTCCCTCCCTCCCTCTCATTCTATCTGAATATAAATGGAAAAATATCCTCGGGTGAGGATTAAAAAAAAATTAGCCATTTGCTGGTATTATAGTCCATGTTAAAGAACATATTCTGCTTAGAAATATTTGAAAATTTTAAGTGCTGACTAGGACATTTTAAAATGTTGTATTATTTTTAAAAGATTTCTTGACAGACGAATCAGTATCTCTGCCAGTTTTTGCATCATTATTTTTGGCAGGATAATAAGCTGTAACGCCAGGATCCAGATATATGGTAGTTGGAATTATAGATGATCCAAAAATTCATTGTGAAACTGTGATATATCTCACACTCACAGGAAGTAGCATGTGGATTACAAATAACTAGGTGTATACATGATTTTGAAGCTACCCAAATAAAGATTAGTGGTTTCTAATAAGAGGATGAGAACTTTTGAACTACTATAACTTTGATTATGTATTTAAGTTAACAGAACATTAAAAGCCTTAGCACTCTGTCAGGCTTTGGCAATATGTGATGGTAAATACACAATAAACTCAGCACTTTTTGAGGGGAAAGGCATAACTTTAAACAGTTACTAACATATATGTTCTTTGCTTATGAGAAGCAGTCGAAGTTACAGAAGAGAGGGGTTCACTGATGGAGTATGACACCTGAGGAGGGTTTATAAGGCCATCTTAAATAGTTGTGCATAAGGATGCTAAGCCAAGTGGGTGAGGAGGGGCTGAATTTCTGTGCTTTGCCTGCTAAATGTATGCCCTGGTCCAGGGATTGTGTACCTAGAGGAAGCAGCTTTCTCTTATACAGTGTGTGTGTGAGCTGTCAGAGGCTCTGCTGGGTAGAGATGAGCTCTGAGCACAGGAGAAGTGATTCCTACTCCATAATTACAATAGGAAAGTAGAGAGCAGAATGTAAACAGACACACCTTCAAATATTTGTTCAATATTTATTTTATTAAAAATTTTTTTTCTTTACTGATTTTAGGAGAGAGAGAGACAGAAACATCGATGAGAGAGAACATTGATTGGCCGCCTCCTGCATGCCTCCCACTGGGGATCGGGTCCACAACCTGGGCACATGCCCTGACTAGGAATCAAACCGGTTACCTCCTGGTACTTGGGTGGATGTTCAACCACTGAGCCACACCAGCTGGGCCAATATTTATTTTATTGAAGATAGGAAGATACTGACTTTTAAGTAAAATAATGTCTCATTATGTTCATAATAAAAAAATTTACCAGCTGCACAGAACATAGCTTAACATTTTAACATATATTGTAAAAAATGTATTGTTTTTCTACCACTTACAACTAGATAGCATTTTTTATTCATACTCATTAAGGATTGAGTGTCCCATAAAGCCCTACTTGATCTAACTTCTCCCTACCTTTCTGCCATCATCTTTTACAATTTATTTTCTTGCTCATAATATTCCAGCCACAGAGAAGTCTTATTTCTGTTCTTCAAAGGCCAAGCTTGTTTCTGTTTCAGAACTTGCTATTTTTCCAATTCAAATTTTCTGCCCTTCCCCACCCCCACCCTGTCTTTGCATGGTTGGTTTCTTTCATCTTTTAGGTCTTTTGTACCTCAGTGTGGCCTTCCCTTACTTTTAGTCTATATTAGCAGCCTGTCGTCCACTCAATCTTCTCTATCATATCATCTGTTTTTTAAACAAATGGTATTTGTTACTATATAATTATCTTTTTAAAAATAGTACTTACTGTTATTTATTAACAGCATGTTTATTATCTGCTTCCCTTAGGATTTCAAGAGCAGGGACCTTGTTCCCCTTGTTTCTCACATACTTGGTACTCAGTAATATTGTCGAATAAATTATTAAAGTGTTTTTCAAAATGTTTTTAAAGTTATTTTCCTGTTTTTTTTGGTACGTGCCCCTAGTGGGAACTGAACCCAGGACTCTGGTCCACAAGCTGACGCTCCAACCACTGAGCAAAACCGGCCAGGGTTATTTTCCTGGTTTTTATGTTGGTAGCATGCTTCTCACTTTTGTTTATTTTAGTTCTGTAGTCAGTTTTTAATGCTGCTTCTCAACCAGACAGCTTCTTGTGAGGCATATTAAAGGTTTTATATTGAAGTTAAAAATATAAATTATTAGTTCCTGGTAAATAGAAAAACAGAAAACAATAAAATGGTTGTCTTAAATCCAAACCTATCAGTGTTTATAGTAAATATAAATGGTCTAAATACAAAATTAAAGACAGAAATAGTTAGATTCAGTGATCATTTTATTTTTTTAAATATGTTTTTATTGATTTTTTTTTTAGAGAGAGAGAGACATCCATGTGAGAGAGAAACATCGATTGGCTGCCTCCTGCACGCCCCCTACTGGGAATCAAGCCCTACCTTCCCCCCCCCCCCCCGCATATGCCCTGACCGGAAATCTAACTGGGAAACCGGGACCTCTCAGTCCATGGGATGATGCTTAATCCACTGAGCTACACCATCTGGGCTTCAGTGATAATTTTAAACAGACTTTATTATATTCTGTCTATAAGAAACACACTTTAAATATAGTGATATAGTCAGATTAAAGGGACAATAAAAGATATACCATGTAAATACTAATAAAATATTTGGAATGGCCATATTACTATCAGACAAAGTAAATTCAGAGCAAGGAAGATTACCAGGGATATTATATAATGATAAAGGATCAAGAAGACTCATCGATTATAAATATCTATGCACTAACAAGAGTTTTAATGTACATGATGCCAAAAATGGAGAACTAAAAGGAGAAATGGGCAGATGCACCTCTAGGTTAGAATGTCAGTGTTCCTTTCAGTAAGTGATAATGTCAGTATAATAGTCCCCATTTGTGTGCAGGGAATATGTGCCAAGATCCCTCGTGAACGCCTGAAACCACAGATAGTACGTACCCGTATATATACTGTTTTTTCCTATATATACATATCTATGATAACGTTACATTTACAAATTAGGCATAGAAAGAGATTAACAACAACAACCTATAAAATAGAACAATTATAACAATGTACTGTAATAAAAGTTATGTGAATGTAGTCTCTCAACATATCTTACTGTACTGTACTAACCTTTCTACTTTATTGCTTCTCTTTGGCACTCCATGGCAAATCTGAATTGCCAGCATTACTAAGCTTATGCTTTGGGACATTAAGTAAAATAGGGGTTACTTGAGCACAAGCACTGTGTCACCACAACAGCCTGATAACCCCGTTGGCTAGTAAGTGACTAATGGGTGGGCAGCCTATACAGCATGGAAACGCCAAAGAGATGATTCACTTCCCAGGTGGAATGGAGTGGGATGGAGAGAGATTTCATCATGCTCCTCAGAATGGTGTGCAGTTTAAAGCTGAGGAATTGTTTATTTCTGGAATTTTCCATTGAATATATTTGGACCGAAGTGGAACGTACATAACTGAAACTGGAAAGTGAGACTGGAGATAAGTGGGATTATTGTATGTTCAAATGTTAGAAAGAATAAAATCTAAGGTTAAGAGATTGAAAAAATAAAATTGCAGTAGTGTAGAGGACATAGGTAGATGCTCAAATTGAATCTTAACATCAACATCCTTTAAGAATAAGAATAAAGCCCGGCCACTGTGGCTCAGTGGTTGAGCATCGACCTATGCGCCAAGAGGTCGCCAGTTCAATTCCGGGTCAGGGCACATGCCCAGGTTGTGGGCCCGATCCCCAGTGAGGGGCATGCAGGAGGCGGCCAATCAATGTTCTCTTTCATCGATGTTTCTCTTTCTCTCTCCCCACCCCCTCTCAAATCAGTAAAGAAAAAAAAAGTCATGTTTAAAAAAAATAATAATAAAAAAAGTGTCTTATGGGGTGAGGAAATTTCACAGTTTGAGAGACTTGCTGCAGATTGCTGAGGCATAGAGGACAGTATCTATTTACTGGTGCCATTTCTCTCATGCCTTCTTCTGAAAAATCAGTAGTTCTCAGATATTTTAAAGGAAATTTTACAGAATTTGTTTCTTCATTTTATCATGTTTTTGGAAGTCTTTAATTATTTCCTAAAACGCCATGTATGAAATGTTTGGTGAGTCATTTTCATAATCAAGGAGTGTTTTGTTGTAAAAGCAGAAAGCCATTCAAAAGTTTCAAATGAAAAGGTGGGGAGAGTTGATACCATAATGGTATTTCATGTTATTTAATTGCTGGCAGCCTTGGGGAAACAGCTCTCAGGAAGCAGCCGGCTTGTTGATAGTTCTCTGCAGGTTTGCTTCTCTCTTCTCATCCTGCCCACATGGCCTTATCATGACCATCTAGAAATGATAGCCTAAGACCTAGAGTCTACATGGCTTCTGGCTCTTCCCATGATTTAGATTCCTTGTTCCAATTCCAGATCCCAGGAGAGAGTAATAAATTGCTTCAATCAGTCGTGTTCTGGAAGTAGGGTTGAAGGTGAAGGGACAGGATTAAATGGCACAGGACTCTGCTCCTCCCAGGGATATGAGCAGGGTGGGTTTTCAAAGAAGAAATTGTTGGTATTTCTTGTATATATCATGAGTAATGTTTTAATATATAATATATAATGAGGATATTTACCGAGTAGAACAAGGGATCTTTTTTAGCCTGACAATGTCTTTCACTTAATTGTGAATTACGTGAGCACATCTCTCCTCTCTTAATCATGGCAGTTTCACTAAGTGATTACAAAATGAGAACATGCTGATTTCTAAATAGAACCCCCTAATGAATTTCAGTATTTATGATTGGATTTTTTAAAATCCTCTCCCAAGGACATTTTTCCATATTTTGTTCAGATAGAGTGGGAGGGAGAGAGAGAGAAAGAGAAACATTGACGTGAAAGGGACACATCAAGTGGCTGCCACCCACATGACCCATCCAGGGCCGGGGACAAACTGCAACCGAGGGTACGTGCCCTTAGCAGGAACCGAACTTGGGTCTTTCTGGAACGCAGGCCGACGCTCTAACCACTGAGCCAAACTGGCCAGGGTGGATTTTTTTATGTTATATAAAAAATTATCAAATGAAGACTTTAATTCTGCCTCATAAATACTACATATGACATTTATTTGACATTTATAAATAAGGTTATTCATGTTATATAGATAGTTTTGGACATTTTTGATATTATTAAATAAAGAAGTCCATTCATGTTGCATAGATATTATAACCTACTATTTTAGGAAAATCATTCTTGTTCTATGTACATTTATAGTATTGCTTCCTGTATAATTGTAAATTTGAAATCCTCTTAGCATGCAGAATAGATTATGATATACTGAAGGATTAAGCTTCACTGTCTTGTGTCAGATTAATCCCTCATATATAGATCATCACTTGAGCTGACAGAAATATGGCTGCAATTCAGCAAAAAAAGCTCAATGGATAAAGAATTTTATGCAGGATGAATGACATGCTTCTTGACTGGTTGCTGTTTACGTCTCCAAATTAATGTTTTTTTTATCCTCACCCGAGGATATTTTTTCCATTTATCTTCAGATAGAGTGGGTGGGAGTGAGAGAGGGAGGGAGAAGTGGAAGAGGGAGAGGGAGTGGGAGAGGGAGGGAGAAAGAGAGAAGAGAGAAAAAACATGGATGTGAGAGAGACACACTGACTGGCTGCCTCCTGCATGACCCCAGGCCAGGGACAAACTGCAACTAAGGCATGTGCCCCTGACCGGAATCGAACCCGCAACTTACTGGTCCATAGCCGGCCAGGGCTCCAAGTTAAATTTAAATAAACCCCATAAACATGTTATTCTGAGACTTTCACAGAGATTCATGGAAAAGATGTCTCTGATGGCTTATGTGGTGAATTAGGGCCATTAAATATTATTTGGATTCTTCCCACTTTATTGGAGTAACTCACTTGATAAGAATATTTTTTGTTTTTATATAGAAGATTTTACATTATTTTAAACTTTAATTTTTTTGGTTAATGCTCACCTGAGAATATTTTTTCATTGATTTTTAGATAGAGTGGAAGGGAGAGAGGGAGATAGAGACAGAGAAACATCAGTATGAGAGAGACACATTGATTGGCTGCCTCCTGCATGACTCCAACTGGGGTTGGGGATCCAACCCAAGACTGAGGTATGGTGCCCTTGGTCAGAACCGAACCTGAGACTCTTCAGTCCATGGACTGATGCTCTAACCAGTGAGCAAAACCAGCCACGGCTAAACTTTAATTTTCTATTTTAAACTTTAATTTCCTTATGATACAAGTACAGAGACACGTTTACATTTAAACAAAATGGTTAATCCTATAAGAACATTGCTTTACTTGCTTATGAATATGCTATTAAGTGAAATAGGTAAAAAATTATATATGTATAGGTGAACGTTGAAATGGAACATAAAAAATGAAGATAGGTGTTATAGCATGGGTATTATATTTTGAAATTATAGTTAAAGAATACTTGAAGGAAATTTAAATAAAGCATACTTTTTTTTCTAACAGGAGGATGTATGAAAACAATTTCAAACTTTCATTTTATGTAAATGGTTGAGTGATAGAGCAGAAATACTGACTTTAAATAAAATTGATTTAATAAAAATAAAAATTTTAATAAACTTGTATAACTCATGAAAAATATGGGTTTGATTTATGTTAGAATAATTATGAAAGAATAAAGGAACACTGCTTTCTTTGAAAAGTTGATATTAGAAGTAGAATATTGAAGTAGATTGTTAGCAGAGCAAAATTAAAACCTGGAGTTTTAAACAATTGTATTTTGAGTTACATGACTTTTAAAAAAGAAAGTTGATGATTATTTAATTGGGATTATAGTTCTAGATAATTGAAAGACAGTCATTCTCCCCTTATCTATGAGGGATATGTTCCAAGACCCCCAGTGAATGGCTGAAACCCTGGATGGTACAGGATCCTAATCAATTCCTTCAACTCTGCTGAAAATGTGGCTGCAGCTTCTCTATAAGCAGATGCAACCTCTCCAATAATTTTTGTACGTTTCAGTCCAAACCTATTCCTGAATCTGTGTAAACCATCACTTACTTTCAGTAAATGGCTTGACGTCATTTGCTGAAGGGGATCTCTTGCTGAAGTCTTCCTACATAGTAGGTTCAATGTTTTCTAGTGTAACACGTTACCATGAATTGGAACACGTTTTCTGTTCATGTCTACTATTCACCAGTTCAGTGCCTTTTCATCTTAACTAAGCACTTATCACTCATTGTGGCCGTAACATTTAGAGTTTGAGGTGCAACAACAAAACTGGCATGAATTTCATTTCCTTCTTCACAGTTTTACAGATAAATTTATTCTTACTGTAGATCTTAGCAACCTCAGCATATTATTATTTTTTCTTTCCTTAGTAAGTCAAGCACTTTCACCTTTTCACTTAAATAAAGCACTTTACGGCTTCTCTGGTTTTTCTTTGGCATATACAAAATGCCAGCATCACTACTCTTGGGCTTTGGGGCCATTATTAATTAAAATGAGGGTTATTTGAACAAAAGCACTCTGATGCTGCAACAGTGTGATAACTGAGATGGCTACTAAGTGATTAAAGGCGGAAAGTGTACAGGGAGGGGCAAAGGGACATTTACAGTTGTTTGTATGGAAGATAACATAATAATAAATAATAATACAAGAATAAACTCTGGCCCTGGCCCGTTTGACTCAGCAGCTGGAGCATTGGCCAGCAGACCGAGGAGTCACAGGTCCGATTCCGGTCAAGGGCATGTACCTTGGTTGTGGTTTGTCCCCAGCCCTGCGCCCTGGTCAGTGTTGTGTGGGAGGCAACCAGTCAATGTATCCCTCTCACATCTCTCTCTGTCTTTCTCTCTCTCTCTCTCTCCCCCCCCCTCACTTTCCCTCCCGCCTTCCCTCCCTTTCTCTCCCTCTTTCACTCTATCTAAAGATAAATGGAAAAATAACCTCAGATGAGGATTAAAAAAAAAAAAAAAGAATAAACTCTGTGTTTCACATACTCACAACTCTCAACCTACTTTAGCAGCACCCTATGTATAGCAGGTCATTGAAGAATGTTATTCAGTGTTGATTGGTTATAATATTGATAAGATGTTATAGGAACTTAACTCTTATTTGTATCTATAAGCCTATGGTAAAAGTGGTGTTCTTATTATACATTGTTTCGCTTAAAGACACAGAAGCTACTGACAATGTTAAGTGAAGACTTACTGTACAGCATGGATAGACTAGACAAAGGGATGATTCCGGTTGGACAGAACAGGACAGTGCGTGTTTAATCTGTTTTGGTTATTTGACTTTACAGTGAACCAAAACCATTTTGATAATAGGTATTCCAAACACAGTTTATTCTAGTAATCAGGGACAATGTCAAAGCTAATATGAATTATTGTGAAATTATTTGGGGTCTGGGAATTTTGGAGAATAGTTGAAAAAGCTTATGGACCTAGTTCTGAAGGAGAAACTGTGGACCTGTCAGTGCTAGTGCAGGTACTACCCAGCTCTTCCTGTCTGTGCCACTGTTCTCGCGTTAGCTGTGGTAGCTCATTCGCAGTCCTGCCAGTCTGTGGCAGAATAGCAATATCAATTTATTGGAATATTTAGTTAATACACACCTCCCCTGGTTCCCAGCTTTTGGAAAACACAACATTTATAAACCATGGACATTGTCAAAGGTCTTACTCTCTAAGCCTGGTTTTCTATATATTTATAATTTTTCCAGAGGCATGGGAAGTGGGAAAATGGGTAATTTATTTAAGAACTAGGTTTTGTTTAGATTTTACCTAGAAAACTGGTGAACTTATCATCATCATTATTTAGAACAAAATCGTTTTATTTATATTCATATTTTACCTTAATGTCTCATTTAAGTTTTTATTTTAGTGTAGACTGTGGTCTACTCACATGGGACCTAGACATAGTACCGAACTTTTCTATTAGTCTCTCACCTAGTTGAAGATAACAGTGGTCAAATAAACAAAAGGGTATGGTAGATCAGGAAATGTGGTTCGTATTTTGGGCTAATGACTATTTACTAGAAAATCTGGAGAATATGTTGCCATCTTGACAAAAACCATGTCTTTTTTGATACAATTAAAAAAATAACTAAACTTTTGATTAATGCGAAAACAAAGAATGGGAATAGTAAAATGAACATTTGATGCTAGCTCTGCATCTCTTTTTAGTATGGCTCACAAACTATGTATCATTGAAACCATTCCAGAGCAGAAGCAAACTGAGAAATGTGATAGGAATTTCACCTCCTTTTTGGTCATACCCTCTGGTAGGGGTACAGGTGAATAGGAAGGAGGGGGAAATACCTAAGTTTAAAGCCTTCAATCTAATTAGCTTTTAACAATAGATTTAAATATATAATTTACTTCATGTACAATATTTGAAAAAGATATTCATTATTATAGACTTTTAAAGTTGTAAAATATATGCTTTCTACTAAGGAAGAGGTGTCAAGAACTTCAAAGGGTCTGAGATTTTTCTCTACTTGCAAACTAACAAGTTAGTTTCATGCTGGTATAACACATGAGACTCCTTGGTCAAAGACAAAGGACACTTGCCCTGGCCGGTTTGGCTCGGCGGTTAGAGCATTGGCCTGCGGTTCAGAGAGACCCGGGTTCGGTTTCTGCTAAAGGCATGTACCTAGGTTGCAGTTTGTCCCCGGCCCTGGTTGGTTTGTGCGGGTGGCAACCACTTGATGTGTCCCTTTCACGTCGATGTTTCTCTCTCTCTCTCTCCCCCCCTCTCCCTCCCTCCAACTCTATCTGAACAACAACAACAAAAAAGATAAAGGACACTTTGTTGCTCACAATAATAGTACCTAAGGTATGAATTTTGAGGGGGGGCATTGATTTCCTGAGCCCCATTCCTACAGTGTGATGTAAAGCAGGACAGATGACATCTTCACACTCAGTGAGCTGTGTAAAGGATAGGGATTCTGAACTTAGAGAATTCAGATCCTTTATAACTAGCAGTAAGCATGCCTGCCTTTTGCTCCACCGGAAGACAGTATCTTGTTCCAAGGGGAGTCAGTGCCTCATAGCAGCAATTCAAGAGACCCATGGAAAACTGTCTCCCAATAATGGGTCTGGGCTGAAATTTTTGCTTAATACTTTATTCATAATGCAAATTAATAATGTAAACAAGATCACAAGAGCAAATGTTTAAAATACTTGAAAGTTTATTCTACTTTTGAAGCACCAAATAATGTACAATTTAAGAACCTTCCATAATTTTACATTATTGAAAATAAGTTAATCACTTTTACTTAGGATCATTTTACCATTATGCTGCATGTTTTTGAAACTAATAAAACTTTACTTTGAAAACAGTGAATTTAAAGTCTTAACTAACTTAAAAAGAGGACTGTTTGTCCTCTTTTTACTCTATATAGGGAGGTTTCAGTAAAATACAAATTTCATATTATTTACACCAAACCAAAATGAACCATTCTGAGAGAACCACCATCTCCAGTTTCCTGAAAGCAAACAAATAAAAATAATTAAAATCATATTTAAGCAGAGTAAAAATAATTGACTTAATGTTTATATTTTTAATTTAAATATTTAAAAAGAATGAAACAACTAAAATAGTTTAAAATGCATTACATATGTAAACGAGAACTGTATATCATAGACTAATATCTTACTCTTAAAATCTGGAGAATATATTGACACAGTATTCATAAAAATTAGTACAAATAAATAATATATGAAGCATAAAAACCTGAGGAAGGAACGACAGGATGTTAGTTGAAATTTGGAAGCATATGAAGGCTCCTACAACGAAAAGTTGCAAACTGTGGGTCATTTGTAATGCCACCTATTTGATTTTACGATACTGTCTGTTCTAAAAGGTCCTATATAGCATATATTTCTCAATTTTGATGTTTTATTAAGTATTTAGCAGTGGCTCTTGAGGTAATGGTTCATAAGAAAATTAATGGTTTTATAAGCCCTGTATAAATTTTATAAAGCTGCAAAGAGATACTAACAAGAACCTCATCCATTTTCCATTTATTTTTCTTTCTTCCTGAACAAGTATTTTTTTTAAAAATAAAGAATACATCACTTTATTTATTTATTTATTTATTTATTTATTTATTCCTTACCCAAGGAAGGACATCTTTCCATTTTTTGTTCAGATAGAGTGGGGGCGGGGGGACACAGAGAGAAACATTGACGTAAAAGGGACACATTGAGTGGCTGCCACCCGCACAACCCAACCAGGACCGGGGACAAACTGCAACCAAGGTACATGCCCTTAGCGGGAACCAAACCTGGGTCTCTCCGGACCACAGGCCGAAGTTCTAACTGCCGAGCCAAACCAGCCAGGGCTGAACAAGTATTTTTTAAAATTTAAATTTATTGATGTGACATTGGTTAATAAAATTATATAGGTTTTAAGTGTACAATTGTATGGTACATTACCTGTATATTACCTTGTGTGTTTACCACCAAAATCAAATCTCCTTCCCTCACCATATATTTGACCCTATTTACCCTTTACTACTCCCCCAGCCTTTCCTTCTAGTAACCATCATACTGTTGTCTGTATCTTTGAGTTTGTGTTTTTCTTGTTTGTTCATTTGATGCTTCCAGTTTTATATCCCACATGAGTGAAATAATATGGTTCTTGACTTTTTCTGTCTGACTTATTTCACTTAGCATGATATTCTCAAGATCCATCCATGTTGTCACAAATGGCAGTATTTCACCTTTTCTTATGGCTGAGTAGTTTTCCATTGTATATATGTAACATATTCTTTATCCAATCATCTATCAAAGTACACGTCAGTTGTTTCCATGTCTTGGTCACCATGAATAATGCTGCAACGAACATAGGGGTGAATATGCTTTAAGAAAAAATGTTTTCAAAATTTTCAGTTAGATATCCAGAAGAGAGGTTGCTGGATCATATGGTAACTGTATTCTTAATTTTTTGAGGAACTTTCATACTGTTTTCCATAGTGGCCGCACCGGTTTACATTCTGGCCAGCAGTGATTGAGGATTCCTTTTTCTCCACAATCTGTCCAACTCTTATTATTAGTCTTGTTGATAATAGCCAGTCTAACAGGTGTGAGCTGGTATCTCATTGTATTACCACAGACACCACAGAAATACAAAGGATCATACTAGAGTACTATGAAAGACAATATGCCACCAAATTCAATAACCTAGAAGAAATGGACAAGTTCCTAGAAATAGATAACCTTCCTAGATTGAATTGGGAAGAACTGGAAAATCTATATAGACAGATCAACAGTGAGGAAATTGAAACAACCATCAAAAATCTCCCAAAAAGTAAAAGTCCAGGACCAGATGGTTTCACTAGTGAATTCTACCAAACATTCAAAGAAGATTTAACACCTATCCTTCTCCAACTCTTCCAAAGAATTGAAGAAGAGGCAACTTCCTAACACATTTAGTGAGGCCAACATAACCCTGATACCACAGCCTGGCAAGGATAACACTAAAAATGAAAACCATGGACCAATATCTCTGATGAATACAGATGCAAAAATCCTAAACTAAATATCAGCAAATCAGATACAACAATACCTTAAAAAAAAGAACACATCATGATCTAGTGGGGTTCATTCCAGGGTCACAAGGATGGTCCAAAATATGCAAATCGATCAATGTAATACGCCACACCATATTAACAAATAAAGGATAAAAATCACATGAACAGCCCTGGCCGGTTTGGCTCAGCGGTTAGAGCGTCGGCCTGCGGTCCGAAGAGACACGGGTTCGGTTCCTGCTAAGGGCGCGTACCTCAGTTGCAGTTTGTCCCTGGCCCCGGTCGGTTGTGTGGGTGGCAGCCACTCGATGTGTTCCTTTCACATCGATGTTTCTCTCCCTCTCTCTGTTCCTCTCTCTCCCTCCCACTCTACCTGAACAAAAAATGGAAAAATGTCCTCGGGTGAGGGTAAAAAAAAAAAATCACATGAACATATCAGTAGATGCAGAAAAAGCATTTGACAAGGTACAACATCCATTTATGATTAAAAGACTCAATGAAAAGGCCATGTATGACAGCCTTCAGCTAACATCGTACTCAATGACGAAAAGCCGAAAGCTTTCCCTCTAAGATCAGGCACAAGACAAGGATGCCCACTCTTACCACTTTTGTTCAGCATAGTTCTGGAAGTCCTAGCCAGAGCCATCAGGCAAGAGAAATAAATAAAAGGCATCCAAATTGGGAGTAAAGAAGTAAAATTGTCATTTCTTGCAGATGACATGATTCTTTATATAGAAAACCCTAAAGACTTCATCCCCAACAAGGATTTTATGATAGGATTCTGAAATTGGAGGATGTTTAAATGTAAAACTAACAGTGAGTGTTATTCTTTGAAAAAAGCACAGTGGAGACATTTTTGAAAGTTTGGAGATAACCTTCTTAGAGCCAACATGGTGAAGGAGAAAGGTAAAGAGAGTAGGGCTGATGGTTGTACTTTAACATCTCATAATTAGAGACATTTCTTTTAAAAGTTATTCCTTACGTTATATCTTGAAAGTTCTTTTCGCTAAGAGAAGACTTTCAGAAAGACATTGCATGATAGTATTTTAAGTAGTTATATCTAAAAGAAAACAGGTATAGCCCTGGCCGGTTTGGCTCAGCGGTTGGAGCGTTGGCCTGCGGTACAGAGAGACCCAGGTTTGGTTTCCGCTAAGGGCATGTACCTCGGTTGCCATTTGTCCCCGGCCCTGGTTGGTCGTGCGGGTGGCAGCCACTCGATGTGTCCCTTTCACGCCGATGTTTCTGTCTCTCTCCCTCCCACTCTATCTGAACAAAAAAATGGAAAAATGTCCTCAGGTGAGGATAAAAAAAAAAAAAAAGAAAACAGGTATAGGCTGACAAGTAAGGGAAACATGTGTATATGCAAGTATTTGTGGATCCTAATGCGTGTGCGCACACACACCACAGTGGAAAATCAGGTAACAAGAAGAATGAGTAATTTAATATTGCCTGGGGCTTGTGTGTGCGTGCTGGCTTTTAGCTTTCATTTTAAAAACAAAAACCATTTATATAAGCACTGATGTTTAAGAAAAAAAAAAAGATCCAGCTCATAGCTTATAAATTACTATACCAACATCTATTTTTTACACCACTAAAATGGTCATCAAGAAATCTGGATTTAGTTTTTGGTCTTGTTCACTAATTGGCAGAGATCCTAGGTTAAGTTATTTTCCTAATAACTGGATATATTGTTGATTGAAGGCCAGACTTTGCATACCCAGGAAGTATCATCTGTTTCAGCCATAGTCTTGATATTCTGTAGTCTCTTCTGTCCAGGCCTTAGGACCTCTCTTATGTTAGGAATTACATTTTAAAAGGTAGGAATCATAGCATTAATTTCTCAAGGATCTGCCGGAACTTAAAAAAAAAAAAATCTTTTCCTTTGAAAGATTTTATTTTATTAAATTTTTCTTAATTGATTTTAGAGAGAGAGAGAGAAATGGAAGGGGGGCAGGGAGAGAAGCATCAATGTGATCAGTTGCCTCTGACCAGGGATCAAACCCACAACCTGGGTATGTGCTCTGACCGAGAATTGAACCAGCGACCTCTTGGTGCATGGGCCAACACTCAGTTATCTGAGCCACAGTGACTGTGATGAAAGATTTTCTTTAAAATCCATCCTATTTTTTTTTTTGGCCATGGCCCATGTTGTTCAGTGGTTAGAGCATCAGCCCACAGATGGAAGGGTTGCAGGTTCGATTCTAGTCAAGGGCATATGCCTGGGTTGCAGGTTTCCCTGGCCTTGATCAGGGCTGTGTGGGAGGCAACAATCGATGTGTCTCTCTCAACATTGATGTTTCTCTCTCTCTCTCTACCTCCCTCCCTTCCACTCTCTCTAAAAATATAAAATATTGATGGGAAAAAATTTTTAAATCCATCCTATTTTTAAAGAAGACTTCAGGACATTTCTAAAGTTTCCATGCAAGTCTGTTCCATGCCAAATAACCGTGACTGGTACTGTTTACTTTATAGGAACATTTCGATGATTAATGAAATAATGTGTTTTGTATACTCAGTTATTTGATAATTATTAAAAAGTATATCATTAAACAAAATTTGGAAAACAGGTATAAAAATTTACCAGTCATATGAAAACTATAGTTTAATGTGTATTTGTTTCCAGTATCTTTTTTTCACATATATGTTGTATTTGTTTTTAAAGCAGTAGAAATCATATTGTATTTACAGTTCTCTATATTTTCGGTTTGGGATTTTTTTTGGCTTTACTTTATGCTTCAATACTACCACACAGTCTTTCTTTTTAATAACTAAAATTTATTTCATTATATACTATAGTGCTCCTTAATCATTCTGTTTTATTTATTAAATTTATACTGTTCCCAATTTCTTCTTTTTTATAAATAACCCTATGAGAGACATTCTTATGACATGAAGTTTTTTCTGTGTTTAGGATTATTTCCTTAATATAGAGCTGTAGCAGAATTATTGGACCAACATTTATGAAATTTTAGGCCTCTGGATAAACAATATAGAATTGGTAGTTCAGTTTCTTCCCTAGTTGGTGAAGAGGAGATTTTGTTAGGTAATAGGAAGTCTTCATTTCAGCGGAGGCTGATCTTCATTTTACTAAGTTCTGAAACTGTGCTCACCCTTGACTAAACGGCAACATGTTAATTCATGTAATAATTTAATGCAACAAAAGGGTTTTCCCCAGTCCCTCATTGGAGTTCTACATATAGTTAAGTGTATTTTCTGAGCCACACCCTATTGTGGTTACCTAATGTTGGGCAATACCAGGTTACCTTTCTTTTTAAATGTACACAAACTTTTGTAAGCAAACTCTGCAGACAAGTTAAGGTTTGCTTTGCTACAAACTGGATTTTGACCTATTGCTCACTTAATACAGGCATCTTTTATTTAAAAAGTAAGAAATGGGCAAAGGACCTGAATTAGACACTTCTCAAAAGAGGATATACAGATGGCCAATAGATATATGAAAAGATGTTTAACATCACTAATCATCAGAGAAATGAAAATTAAAACCACATTGAAATATCACCTCCCACCTGTCAGAATGGCTGCCATTAACAAATCTACAAACAACAAGTGTTGGTGAGGATGTGGAGAAAAGGGAACCCTAGGGCACTGTACATGGGAATGCAGACTGGTGCAGCCACTGTGGAAAGGAGTATGGAGTTACTTCAGAAATTAAAAATGGAACTGCCTTATGACCCAGCGATTTCACCTCTGGGAATATATCCAAAGAAACACGAAACACTAATTTGAAAGAATATATGCACCCCTATGTTCATTTCAGTGTTGTAAACAATAGCCAAGATTTGGAAGCAGCCCAAGTGCCCATCAGTAGATAAGTGGGTATAAAAGCCCCTAGTACATTTACACAATATTGTACTGCTCAGCTGTAAAAAAAGAAGGAAATATTACATTTTGGGACAGCATGGACAGACCTAGAGCGTATTATGCTAAGTGGAATTAGCCAGTCAGAGGAAAACAAGTACCATATGATTTCATTTATATGTAGAATCTAATGAGCGAAACAAGCAAACAAATAAAACAGAAACAGATTCATAGATACAGAAAACAGACTGACAGCTGTCAGAAGGGAGGGGGTTGGAGGCTGGGTAAAAAAGGTAAAGGGATTAAACAAACAAAAAACAACAGAAAACCTCAAAGACACAGACAACAGTATGGTGATTACCAGAAGGAAATGGGTGTGGGAGAGGTAGGAGAGAGTAAAAGGAGGTATAAATGGTGATGGAAGGAGCCTTGACTTGGTATGGTAAACACACAATGCAGTATACAGATGATGTATTGTAGAACTGTACACCTGAAACCTATGTAATTTTTGTTGACCAATGTTACCCTAATAAATTCAATTAAAAAATACACTAGTGATCATGTCATTATTTTATATTACGTTTCCCCATCTGTTACTAACGCTCTTTTATAAAGTTCCTGATTCGGTTCAATAATCATTAAATTCCAGAGGTATACTACTTTAGAGATAGAAGAAGAAATTTTAAAGTTTCCTAATCTGAAATTCTTTCATTTTGCAGATGAGGAAACTGAGATGCATATGGGGTAAGTGTTTTGTCCTGTCACTCATTTAGTGGCAGAGCTGGTATTAGAATTTCTTATTTAGAATTTCTGTGAAGTGTTTTTTTCACTACAGCTTTTTAAGGTACTAACAAATAACTATGTGTTCCACAGGTTGTATTTTGATTAACGCCTATTCCTATCATTTAAGGCTCTTGTTTATAGACATCCCAGTAGCCCCCCATGTGACGAGGTGCTTTACTGAGCAAGCTGTCTAGTTTTCAAGTTTCACCAATGAATATTAACCCTGTGCTTTGCATATCTGGGATCATATAAGGATTTCTTTTTAATCAATATTCCAGAGTTTTGGTGTTTGATGTTCTTTCTGGAAAATGAAATGTCAAATTGACTACCATCTAGCACTTGCCAAAGGTTGGCTTGAAGCTTCTGGTACTTATGAGATACAGGTTGATAAATTAGCTAACAATCTATAACTTTCCAACTTTCTCTGTGTCAAGTAAACCAACAGAAAGAAATGTACTTAGAACATGTTATTTTACCTTTCCACAGAAATGCCTTCACTGAATTATGATTCAGTATAATTCCCTTGGCTTTTATCGAAGATTTATAATAAATATATATATATGAATAGGATTTATATCTTTTTAAAAACCCTATTTGAAGACAAGTTTAGTTTGTTTTTCAGTTTTCTAACACAAGCATTCTTGAGTGTGAATTGAGTACAAATCTTTCTATTTAGATGAATTTACTATTTGCATGTTTTTAAAAAATTAAGTCAATAAGACCAAGAATAATGATCAGTGTTTTGGAATTTAAAAAATGCCTTCACATTACATAATTTGACATAATCCTGTGATGTTTAATATAATTATTCCCATTTTACAGATAAGGGAAAATAGGTCTAAAGAAATGTGTGATAATGAGGAAGAGGTGGCACAAAGGTGAAACTGAGATAGTTTGCTTATAAATCCTGCATTCTTTCTATTATACCATTATAATAGCCTCCCAAAGTAAACCCATTTCCCTCTTTTTGCTTTAGCTCCCCAAATTCAGAGCTAAATTCAGGTGTTTTTTTTTTAAATAGTCTAATGTATTTTAATAGCAAACTTACAGGAACAGCACATAAGACAGACAACATTAAAAACATGTACTTGCAAGTAGGACAACTCAGTTAGAAAAGTATAGTGAATGGATGGAATCTACTGTATGATAAAATGCTACAAATACCATTTAGTTGCCATCAATAAGAAACTTACTTGTTTTAAAAAAAATCCAAATGCTGCCATTGTCCAGAAAAATTTAACAGGTTTATTTATATTGTTATAAAGTTGAACTGCTGAAACTTGTTCACTGAAACACTTTGACTTGCATTAATGTCTTATGTCCCCGCATTTATATTTAAAAAATCCACACACAAATGAAAATGGAAAAATTGCCAAAACCTGATTTCTGCCCCCTATTTTCAACTTGCAATCATATACTTAGGTACCTTTTGACCCCATGGAAAAAAAATATCTAACGTTCAGAACTACCAATAACAGGAAGAAGAGAATTTTTTTTAAAAAAAAAGATGAAATGTTTCCCATTATAATGGATTCTTAAGCACGTTCTCCACGTATGTGGCGTGCTAGCTGGATGTCTTTTGGTATAATTGTTACATGTTTGGCATGGATAGCACACAGGTTGGTGTCTTCAAAAAGGCCAACCAGATAGGTCTCACTTGCCTCCTGCAAAGCACCAACAGCTGCACTCTGGAAGTGCAGATCTGTTTTGAAGTCCTGAGCAATTTCTCCCACCAGACGCTGGAACGGAAGTTCGCGAATCAGAAGTTAAGTGGACTTCTGATAACATCTCATTTCACGAAGTGCCACGATACCAGGCCTGCAACGATGAGGTTTCTTCACCCCTCCAGTAGAGGGCACACTCTTGTGAGCCGCTTTGGTAGCCAGTTGTTTCCTCGGTGCTTTACCACAGGTGGATTTGTGGACAGTGTGCTTTCAAATGAGCCATGGTATAGAGACCTCTTTACTTACCTCCCTTCTCCTTCGGCTGGTGCTTGGCGAGCTGGAGGCGGGGCTGGCGTTAGAGAGCGACAGTGGCTGCGAACACAATTGCTAAATTTAGTTTCAATTTGAATGAAACACCCAGATACTAAATATCTCTTTAAAAAAAATGTTTTTATTGATTTTTAGAGAGAGAGGGAGAAAGAGATAGAAGCATCGATTGGTTGCCTCCATGCCCCCTACTGGGGATCGAGCCCACAGCCCCCGGGGCATGTGTCCTGAGTGGGACTCAAACTGGTGACCTCTTAGTTTGTGGGTGGATGCTCAACCACTGAGCCACACTGGCTGGACATCTCTTACTTTGAAAATTTTTATTAACTTTTGTTTAGATTAATTTTATTTTAGGTGAACTGCCCCAAATCTTTCAGAAAGTAGATAGGTCATAAATACTAATATAAATTGGTTCATATCAGTAAGAATGGTCACTGTATTTATGGTTGTGTTGACACTTGTTTTTTTACCTAATGGTTTATCTAAGTCTCCTTGGGGAATATGTTAACACATTTTAAAACATATATTTTTAAAAAATAATCCTTTGGAAATAAGTGCGAGAATAGTTTATCATTTATGCATGTCAACAAATATATCAAGACATAAGTTAATAAACTTTATGATAGAAGTATCAATGAACATAAAATTGCTACTTTTTTTATATGTCAAGTATATATATATATAATTTATTTAATTTATTTACTTTTGTTACAGATGTTTCTCCTTTTTCCCCCACTGATACCCCCCACCCTCCCCGCCCTGTCCCCAGCTTAGTTGTCCATGTCCATTGTTCATGCATGCATACATATAAGTTCTATGGTTTATCTTTCCCACCACCCCCTCTTCTGGGGATTGTCAATCTGTACCCCACTTCCACATCTCTGGGACTACCTCATTCCACAAAATTGCTACTTTTAAAATGACACTTTTAGGAATTACATACTTCAGGTATATAAGGTGCTCTTTATAAATGTGGATAATTGTCAATATGTAAATATTGGGGATATATATGCATAAATATTGGATATATATATATACATAATTATACACTCTCTAGTCTATCTGTACTACTCTCTCCTAGATGATAATCAAGTTGTAAAGAACAGCCTGTTCAGTGTGGCTCAGTGGATTGAGCAATGCCCCATGGACTTTAGAGATATTGGTTTGATTCCTGGTCATGGCACATGCCTAAGTTTTGGGCTCAATCTCCAGTAAGGGGCAGGCAGGAGGCAGCTGATCAATGTTTCTCTCTCACATCGATGTTTCTATCTCTCTAAAAAAAACCTAATAAAAATATTTTTAAAAAAGGTATAAAGAATCATATAAGCAGTATGTTGCTATAAATGTCATAATTCCAGATTTAAAAAATGAGTTTCCTACCATTTCCAAGTCTAAGATTTGTTCCAGACAGTATGCCAATGATTAGTTCAGGCAAGACAATGTAGATATATAACTACAGGATTTATTACTTAAAGTCAGTGATAGGGAATGAGAGGTATGCTCCATACCTGGAAACTAATTCCAACATGCAAGCCCAAGTTAGCTTCTTTAAAATCCAATAGATTGAGGCCAGGGATGCTGCTAAATATCCCACAATGCACAGGAGGGTCCCCCCAGAACAAAGAATTATCCAGCCCAAAATGTTAACAGCTCTGAGGTTGATAAACTCTGGTGAAGAGCCAGACTGTTTGGGTTTGAATTCCAGTGGCACACCTTACAAAGCTGTGAGACTATGGGGAAGTGACTTAGTTTCTGTGTCTGTTGTCTATAAAAGGAGGCTAGTAGTAGCTACCTGATAGGGTTGTTGTAAGAATTAACTATATTAAAATATTTAAAGTACTGAAACCAGTGCCAGTCAGATAATAAGCACTTGATAAATATTAGCATTAATTTATTTAAAATTTTTTATTTCCTATAGAGTATATTTAATTGATTAAAGTTAATAGTTGACAGAGATACATAGAAAAAGTTATTAAGAGAAAATTATACAAAGACACATACAAAATCCTACGTTAAAATGTAGCACATGAAAATTTTGAATAAGAAAATTCCTTGCAATAATGATAGGTTGTTAAAACCTGTATTTTAACTTTAATAATAATTTATAAATAAGAAACCAGAGGGCTGAACATAAGTGCATGTGAGTTAGTATTAATCTGAACCTAAACTATATTAATAAATGAACTCGAAGACATAGCCAATTAGATTACGATAACCATTCTGTGTGACTGATGTTTCTCTTATTCTGTATAACAACTCTTCCAGAAAGATCCTTGGTAAGTCATTTTCTTGGTTGGATATCATGTGCACTTGTGTATCTGTAAAATTTTACAGGATGCAGTTTTTGTCTTTAACAAGTGTTCTAAAAAATAAGCTATTTAAAATATATAAAATGTATGGTGATTTCTTTAAGCTTCAGCAAATTAAATGCAGATTACTATGCATATACATTCAACAGTAATATGGAGTATTTCCCTCCAAACAAATCATGACTTTTTAAACAGTTTTATTTTCAATATAGATATGTCCATAAAGAAGATTGAAACAATTATGTTGATAATAATTATTAGTAGTATAGTTCCATGTAATTAACAAAGTCCTACAACATACATGGTCACAGTAGAGTTTCATAAAAATTCTATGGGGTATATGAAATTATCTCTGTTTTGCAGATGAGGAAGTTGAGGGTTACAGAAATGAAATGATTTTTCCAAAGTTATAATGCTATTAATCATTCAAACTCAAGTCTCATAGTGAATCAGTTACTGTAATCCACTGTGGGCTTATTTATTTATTTATTTATTTTTGTTACAGATGTTTCTCCTTTTTCCCCCACAGATTCCCCCTTCTCCTCCTCCCCACCGTCCCCAGCTTTGTTGTCCATGTCCATTGTTCATGCATACATGCATATAACTTCTGTGGTTTATCTCTCCCACCCCCCCCTCTTCTGGGGATTGTCAGTCTGTACCCCACTTCCATGTCTCTGGGACTCCACTGTGGGCTTTTAATGAAATGATGACTTAGGTCCCCGACTTAGACCTAAGCTTTCTGAAATTGGTATAACAGGGCATTGATATCTCCTCTCAAAATGAACTTCAATGTAATGTCAGCAGCAGAATATGAAGAGGGACCTCACATGCATTACTTATTATATCACACACAAATGTAATAAAAATGACTTGGATGACTTTGTCATTATTACAAACCTTTTATTTTTAAACTTTTAATTTTGGATAATTTAAACACAATACCCAAGGTATAGAGAATGGTATATGTAAACTGCTATATTACTTATCACCCATGCTCATCAATTATCAACTTAAAGTGACTTAAATTCACCTATATCCCTCCTTTCTTCTCACTGGATTATTTTGAGGCAAATATCAGACATATAATTTCATTTACACATATTCCATATGTACAGTTTTATTTTTCAGAAATATTAAATTTTTTTTCCCTTTATTGACTTGAGAGAGAGAGGAAGGGAGAAGGAGAGAGAGATAGAAACATCGATGAGAAAGAACATCACTTGGTTACCTCCTGCATGCTCCCCACTGGGGATTTGGCCCACAACCTGGGCATGTGCCCTGACCAGGAATCAAACTGGTAACCTCTTGCTGCATGGGTAACACTCAACCACTGAGCCACACCGGCTGGGCATAAATAAATAAATGTGTATGTGTGTGTGCATATATATATGCACACATACATACACACACACACATATATACACACATATATATATACACACATACATATATATATATATTTTTAATTTCTCACCTGAGGATACTTTTCTATTTATCATTAGATAGAGTGGGAGGGAGGGAGAGAGAGAGAGAGAGGGAGACAGAGAGAAACATTGATGTGATAGAGCTACATCAACTGGTTGCCTCTCGCATGACCCAACCAGGGCTGGGGACAAACTGCACCCGAGGTATGTGCCTCTGACTGGAATCGAACCTGCGACTCATTGGTCCATGGGCCAACGTTCTAACTGCTTAGCCAAACTGGCCAGGGCAGAAATAATATATTTTAATAATTACAACTTTGAAATACTGAAAGCTGAGTAGTTTTCTAGAAAGATGTTTCCACTTAATGTATACGAATAGGCAGATTTTCCTGAGTTCAGAACAATCACATACAGTATGATTTTCCACTGGAATTTAAGGTTTAATAAGAAACAGTAATAGAAAGTGTTTTACCTGCTGTCCTATGCAGTCTTCTCTTATTTCTCCTTCTAAAAGAAAAGATCATAACATTAATTATCTTAAAATCTAATGAAGGACCTGAACAAAAATTGTTAACAGATCTTTTAACATCCTCACTAAAAAGAGAAATACTTAAAACAACCATAACACAAATTAAAATACTAAAAACTCTAGAGAAAGCAATAACCAAACTTCAAAATAGTAAGAAAGTACCCAAATTATTCTCATACATACATGTTATGGCTAATAAATATCTGCACTGAAATCAAATGAGTAGACTATGCCTGTATTGTGCCTTCTGTTTTTAAAATGATGCCTTGCCCTGGCTGGTTTTCTCAGTGGTTAGAGCATTGGCCTGCGGACCAAAGAATCACGGGTTCGATTCCTGGTAAGGGCACGCACCTCAATGTGGTTTGTTTCCCTGCCCCAGTCAGGGTCATGCAGGAGGCAACCAATCAATGTGTCTCTCTCACATCGATGTCTCTTTCTCCCCCTTTATCTGAAGATAAATGAAAAATATCTTCGGGTGAGGATTAAAAAAATAATACTGTATGTGACTAGTGGGTGTTGGCTCTCAAAGCAGTGATATACCTGCTGACTCTGGCCGAGTATATAAAAATTATGTTTTCAAAATAGATCCAGACTTACAAACCTCAGAGGAGGGGAGTGGGAGGGTGGGGGAAGAGATAAACCCAAGAGCTTAGATGCATATGTACATAACCAATGGATACAGACAACAATACCGTTGGGGGTGGGGTGGGATCGGGATGAAGGCGTCAATGGGGGGGAAAGGAGAAACATCTGGAACAAAAATAAATTAATAAAAAAAATAAAATATATCCAGAGACATGGAAGTAGGGAACAGACTGACAAACCTCAGAGGGAAGGGGGTTCAGGGGGATGGGAAGAGATAAACTGAAGAACTTATATGCATGTGTGCATAACCAATGGACACAGTCATTTGGGAAAAGCAGGAGAAGGGTGGGAGCACGGAGGAGGGGGTCAAAGGGGAAAAAATGGGGGGGGCATCTGTAACAAGTAACTGCTGGTATTTATAAGTTCCAGTATACTTAGTACATGCATGTATATATCTCTTATTTGGCACTGTGCTTATGTTAACTTATATTATTATTTATTTCCTTTATTTAGTCTACCTTTCCAAGTAGATTATAAATTTTCTAAAACTTATCAGCAGCATTTATTCCTTCTCGTAGTCCTAGCTCCAATAAATGATGATTATATTTGTTTAAAAATTAATGTTACTGGTCTGTCATTTATTCTAAATTATTTGCTGTTTGGGGGCATTTTTATATACACTGGGATGTTTAGTTTAGCTATATAGTTAAAACATATCATAACATTAAAAATACACAATGGAGCCATGCTGTAAGTCTGGATTATAATACTTTAGGACATCTGGATTTTTTTTTTTTAATTGCCTCTTGCGCCCTGGCCGGTTTGGCTCAGCGGTTAGAGCGTCGGCCTGCAGTCCAGAGAGACCCGGGTTCGGTTCCCGCTAAGGGCATGTACCTCGGTTGCAGTTTGTCCCCGGCCCTGGTCGGTTGTGCAGGTGGCAGCCACTCGATGTGTCCCTTTCACATCGATGTTTCTCTCTCTCTCTCTGTTCCTCTCTCTCCCTCCCACTCTACCTGAACAAAAAGTGGAAAAATGTCCTCTGGTGAGGATAAAAAAAAAAAAAAAAATTGCCTCTTGCATTTAAGTAGATAAAAGTTGAAATCTACAGTAAGATGGTTATTCTCTTCTGGAAGATTTCTAGGAGTATAAAATTAACAATCTCAGAAACTGATTCAACATTTTGTCTTCCCAATTGTTGACAAATTATTCTTATAATTAAACAAAAGTAAAACAAAACAAACTACTTTGCTTTCATTTACGTACGTTTTTTAAGAGTCTTCCATAGACCATAAAAACAGCCAGGGATACTTTGTTTAGTTTTAAGTATTAATTGTTATTCCTGTAATCTTGACATTTTTGAGCTAAACAACTTTATTTTTCAAAACTTTATTTAATAGACAGTAAGTTTCATCATGTTAGTTATTGTCAGTCTTCATGGAACTATGTCAGTTCTAGCATATAAAAGAAAATTAATTTCTCCCTGGCCAGTTTGGCTCAGCGGTTAGAGCGTCGGCCCGTGGTCCGGAGAGACCCGGGTTCGGTTCCCGCTAAGGGCACGTACTTCGGTTGCAGTTTGTCCCCGGCCCTGGTTGGTCGTGCGGGTGGCAGCGACTCGATGTGTCCCTTCACGTCGATGTTTCCCTCTCTCTCTCTTCCTCTCTCTCCCTCCCACTCTGTCTGTGCAAAAAATGGAAAAATGTCCTCGGGTGAGGATAAAAAAAAAAAAATTGAACTTCCATTTGACCCAGTGATCCCACTTCTAGGAATATACCCTAAGAAGCCTGAAACACCAATCAGAAAGAATATATGTACCCCCATTTTGTAGCAGCACTATTTACAATAGCTAAGATCTGGAAACAGCCCAAATGTCCATCAGTAGACGAATGGATAAAAAAGCAGTGGTACATATACACAATGGAGTACTATGCAGCTGTAAGAAAGAAAGATCTCTTATCCTTTGAGACTACATGGAGGGACCTAGAAAGTATTATCCTAAGCGAAACAAGCCAAACAGAGAAAGACAAGTATCATATTATATCACTTATTTGTGGAATATAATAAACATAACAGTCTGAGGAATGGGGTAGTCCCAGAGATGTGGAAGTGGGGTGCAGACTGACAATCCCCAGAAGAGGGGGTGGTGGAGGAGAGATAAACCACAGAACTTATATGCATGTATGCATGAACAATGGACATGGACAACAAAGCTGGGGACAGGGCAGGGAGGGAGGGGGAGGGGGGAAGAAGTGGGGGAAAAAGGAGAAACATCTGTAACAAAAATAAATTAATTAATTAATAAAAAAAAAATAAAGAGACTGGCGTAATGAAGTGATTGCTTCTGATTCTGGTATGTTTCGGTCTTTTAGATATATACCAGTTCTGTTTGTTTTTCTCATAACACTGCTTCATTTAGTTTCTTGTGAACTATGACAGTCCCCATCCTATAACTGTATTTATCTTAGTTTAGACGAGGGGCCCACATTATGTAAAAGACCAGATAGTAAATATTTTAGGATTTGCGGGCCGAGAGGTAAAACTGAAGATACTATCTAAGTACTTACATAACAAAAGAGAAAAATTCTACAATATTTTTATTGACGAAGTTCAAACTGCAATAATAACTGAATATAATTTATTTTGTGACACATGCCTACTAATGGGGATCAGGGCAGCATTTCATTTATTTGGGGTTCAAAGTTAGTGTTCTATGTCATTAAACTCAACTTCAAGTGTTGTCTGTCAATGCTGATCTCAGATGAGATTTTAAGTATTTCCTTTGAAAATGCCGTTTCAAACAGATAACTACAAATACTGATATCAATCCATGAACAGCATCTTATTTTATAAAATACTATTAGATTCTTCTCTTGATGTTTGACTTCTAGCATGTCATTCATTACTTTGCAGATTAATCACTTCCAATCACAGGTTAGGTAGAAGCTCCTCAATTGCATAATTGATAAGATTTTGAAATATGGAAATTTCCTTTGTATTTGCATCCAGGTCTGAAAAATGTGGCTGGAATTAAGAACAATTGTTCCAGTTTTCTGGAACTGAGTGGTTTCCTAGGATTTGGAACTTTAAGTGCTAAAACTGAGATAATTTTTTATCCTAGCTGGAACTTAGTTTAGGATCAGAAAATATATATACTTCAAAATTGTGTGGTAATATAGATCTCATTTCTTGTTTTAACTCTTGACATTACTTGTAATTCAAACATCAAAATGACTTAATTTCAGTAAAATTTCACATATAATTAACCCTTTTGCCTTTTGATTTTTGGTTTAATTCATTAAGAATTAAGTTTGCAGCCAAAGCTAATTTAAAAAGACATACAGTTAGATAATAGTGGTCAAGGTGGTTCCTATTCAGAAAAATTTCAGTCCCAACACAGAGCCAAAAGAGTCACAATAAAATTTTACCATTGCTGTTTTTGAACTTCTGCACGGAAGGGCAAGTCAGGATGTTCATTTTCTACTTTTAACAGAAATTCACAAAACTGACAAAGGGTAAGCTCAAAAGAGTAAATGAAGTGTGCCTTTGACACATGATGGATTCAGTAACACATAATAGATATTTTTTTGCCAGGTACCTGCTCATTGAATAATAAATACAACAAATAACCATAAGATGTAAACACCTTAAATTTTTACAAGCTTTATAAATTTGTCTTTTTCTCCTCCACATATATCACCATCATCAGTTGTAATACATCCTATTAGATTCCACTTTAGGTTGTACTAAATTAGTGTTTTCTCAACTTCTTTGAAGATATTCTGTTGTTTCACACATACTGTAACACACAACTAATTCTTCAGATGTTCCAAACTTGGCATTGACTCCTCAAAAAAGCAAAATCCATAACATTTGTTGACCAAAGAAAACCACTTGAAATCATTTTCCTTGTTTGTTTTTTTAAAATTATTTTTAAGTCAACTATTAATGTTGTTTGCAATGTCTTCAGTTTTTGAGCAACTATACTTGTTGAATGGCTGATAGTCTCACACAGGCTTATTTTCTCTGGACACATTTCTTTAGCTGCTATAATTAAACATTATTTAATTAACTCATCATCAGTAAATACTTTTGTTGCTTTGATAATAAATGTGGCACTCAAAAATTTACTTTAGTCATAGCCTCATATTCATTTGTTTTTGTGGATAAATTATTCTATGATGAAGCACTCCATTTTAAATTTTCTAATTTTTTTCTTTCTGACCATTGTTTGCCCATAGCCAGGGAATATTGTGATGAATCCTTTGTCTAATAATACTGGTATCTATTGGATTGTTTTGAGTAGTGTTATCGCATAATAAACACAATGCTTTGCCATGTAATTGAATAACAAAACGATCACACCCACTATGCCTTAAAAGTGTAAAATTTGAAGTCCAATTTTCTTGTTTTGATATGAGCATGCACTGGTAATAAAATTTTAAAATGTGGTATTTGGCAATATTCATGGTACTTGAAATGCTGTGGATTCATAACTGTGGTCAAGGTGGTTCCTTGTATTATAAATTACAATTACTGTGTCATTGTAATTTGCAGTGTGCCAAGCAGTCATGCAAGGGGCTCCTCAGTTTTGCCATTGTAGCATGAAAATAGCCATAAGACAATATGTAAACGATTGAGCATGGCTGTGCTCAAATACAACTTTTATTTGTAGACATTGAAATTGAATTTCATTGTCATGAAATAGTGTTGTTTTTGTTTTTTTCAAACCATTTTTTAAATGTTAGAAATCATTCTAGCGTGTGGGCTCTATGAAAACAGGGGATAGTCAAGACTTGGCCAGGCCATACTTTTTTAGTCTCTAGTCTAGATAGCCTTTTTCCAAACTCTGGTAATATTATTCTCTTTTTTTTTGAACTCTTACTTTAATTTCTATTAATTTTCTCCTTTCCATGTCATCTTAAAATTTATTTCTACTTAAATAAATAAACTGAGTGATATTCTTTAAATGAAAGATAGGTAACTTTAGCATAGGACCTAAAGCATTTAGCAGAATGCCTGGCATATTAAATGCTCAAGGATTGTTTGCTTTACTATTGACATCCTTATTGAGATTGGCCCTTAAGAGTGGTAGAGACCTGTTTAAGATTAAAACACCTTTCTAGCTTGTTTTGAAATACAGGACACAATAAAAAGTCTTTTAAAATTGAGGTATGGCCCTGGCCGGTTTGGCTTAGCAGTTAGATCAATGAGTTGCAGATTCAATTCTGGTCAAGGGCACGTACTTTGGTTGCGATTTGTACCCGGCTCTGGTTGTGGTTGTGCAGGAGGCAGCCACTCGATGTGTCCCTTTCATGTCGATGTCTCTCTCTCTGTCTGTCTCTCTCTCTCTCTCTCTCTCTCTCTCTCTGTCTCTCTGTCTCTCCGACTCTGTCTGAACAAAAATGGAAAAATGGCCTTGGGGGAGGATAAGAAAAAAAATTGAGGTATGTATATTCTATCTTTTTTTTTTTTTTATCCTCACCCGAGGACATTTTTCCATTTTTTGTACAGAGTGGGAGGGAGAGAGAGGAAGAGAGAGAGAGGGAAACATCGATGTGAAAGGGACACATCGAGTGGCTGCCACCCGCATGACCAACCAGGGCCGGGGACAAACTGCAACCGAGGAACATGCCCTTAGCGAGAACCGAACCCGGGTCTCTCCGGACCGCAGGTGGACGCTCTAACTGCTGAGCCAAACCGGCCAGGGCTGTATATTCTATCTTTAACTTATCATGTAGACTGTGATAGAAATAAATTAAATTGATATGAGAATCGCTTTCCAGGAAAACCATACTGGCTGTATCCCAGTCTTGTTAGTTTTATAGGAAGGATGCTAAATTACTGCATAATTTAAGTATCAGACTAAGAAAATTGTCAGTGTTAAGCTGACCACTGTGATGCTTTTCTTTTAAAAAGGACAGAAAATGTTAAGAACCCATATGATTCACTCATATGTGGGATATAAAACTGAAAGTGACAAATGAATAAATAAGAAAAACAAACTAATAGACACAGACAACAGTATGGTGGTTATCAGAGGGGGAGGGAAGAAGAAAGGGTAAAGAGGGTCAAATATATGATGTTGGAAGATGATTGGACTTTGGGTGATGGGCACACAATGCAACATACAGATCATGTATCAGAGAAATGTACACTTGAAATCTATAAAAAGAAATATTTGTGATCACTACCCAGTGTCTTATATCTCTTACAGAACATATCCATTAGGTCTTTTTGACTTGCACACATCCATTGTTTATGTTATTTCATCACAAATTTATTACATGAGTTTCCTCCCTAAATTCAATAAGGAGTTACTCTTACATCAGTGATACTCAGTGTGAGATAAAAACCAGTAAACTGATCTGCAAACTGTTTATTGCTGGTCTGTGAACTGTTATTATTTATGATGAAAAAAGAAAACCATGGGAAAAAGCAATTAGATAATTTTGTATATGTTTAATCTAATAAAAATTTGGACACTTTGTTTTTTAAAAATTGGTATAATTAACATATAACTTTGTATTAGTTTTAGGGCATATAACCTAATGATTTAATGTATGTTTATGTTGTGAAATCATCACAACAATATGTCTAGTTAACATCCTCACAATACATAGTCACAATTTTTTTCTTATGATGAGAAATGTTTTTTTATTCTCACCCAAGGATATTTTTTTCATTTATCTTTTAGACAGAGTAGGAGGGAGAAAGGGGGATAGAGAGAGAGGGGAGAAGGGGGGGGGGAGAGAGAGAGAGAGAGAAACATTGACGTGAGAGGGACACATCAACTGGTTGTCTCCTACACGACCTTGACCAGGGCTGGGGACAAACCGCAACCAGATATGTGCCCTTGGACAGAATTGAACCCAGGTCTCATTAGTCCGTGGGCCAATGCTCTAACCTCTGAGCCAAACTGGCCAGGGGTGATTAGAACTTTTAATACCTACTCTCTCTCTCTCTCTCTCTTTTTTTTTTTTTAAATCCTTACCCAAGGACATTTTCCACTTTTTGTTCAGGGAGAGTGGGAGGGGGAGAGAGAGAAACATCGACATAAAAGGGACACATTGAGTGGCTGCCTCCTGCATGACCCAAGCACGACCCAATCAGGACCAGGGACAAATTGCAACCAAGGTACGTGCCCTTAGCGAGAGCCGAACCTGGGTCTCTCTGGACCGCAGGTCGACGCTCTAACCGCTGAGCCAAACCAGCCAGGGCTGATGAGAACTTTTAATACCTACTCTCTTAACTTTCAAATATATAATACAGTATTATTGACTATGGTCACCTTGCTGTACATTATATCCCTATGACTTATTTATTTTATAAGTGGAAGTTAGTTTGTAACTTTTGACCACCCCTTCACACATTTTACCTACCCCCACCTCACCTCTGTCTGGCAACCACTAATTTGTTTTCCCTATCTATGAGTTTGTTTTATTTTTTAGATTCTACATATAAGTGAGGTCATATGGTATATGCCTTTCTTTATCTGACTTATTTCATTTAACGTAATGCCCTCAAGGTCCATCTGTGATGTCAGAAAAGGCAGAATTTCCCTGCATGTGTGTATGTGTGTGTGTCACATTTTCTTATCCCTTTATCCATTGATGGACACTTGGGTTGTTTCCAGGTCTTGACTATTATAAATAATGCTGCAATGAACATGGGGGTTCAGGTATCTTTATGAGTTATTGTTTTCTTTTGCTTTGGATAAATAGCAGGAGTGGAATTGCTATTATCATATGGTAGTCCTATTTTTAATTTATTGAGAAACCTCCATACTGTTTTCCACAGTGGCTGTGCTAATTTGCATACCGACCAATAGTGCACAAGGGTTCTCTTCTCTTTACATCCTTGTCAACTCTTGTCATTTCTTGTCTTTTTGATCCTAATCATTCTCATGGGTGTGTGGGTATATCTCATTGTGGTTTTGAGTTACATTTCCCTGATGATTAGTGATGTTGAGCACCTTTTCATGTATCTGTTGGTCATCTATATGTCTTTTTTTGAAAAATGTCTATTCAAATTCTCTGCCCGTTTTTTAATCAAATTGGTTTTTATTGGCTAAGTTGTATGATTCTTTATATATTTTTATATTAATCCCTTATCAGATATATGACATGCAAATGTTTTCTCCTTTTGTTTAGGTTGCTTTTTATTTTGTGGATGGTTTCCTTTGCTCTGCAGTGGCTGTGTAGTTTGATGTAGCCCCACTTGTTTATTTTTGCTTTTGTTGCCTTTGCTTTTGGTATCAAGTCCAAAATATCATCATGATGTCAAGAAGCTTAGTGCCTATATTTTCTTCTGGGAGTTTTATGGTCCCCGGTCTTATATTCAAATATTTAATCCATTTAGTTAATGTTTGTGTATGGTATAATATAGTAGTCCAGTTTTATTTTTCTTGCATTTAGCTGTCCAGTTTTCCCAGTACCATTTATTGAAGAGGTTGTCCACTTCTCATTGTATATTCTTTGCTCCTCTGTTGTAAATTAATTGGCCATATATGCTTGAGTTTATTTCTGGGCTCTCTATTTTTTTTCCATTCATCTTTATGTCTGTTTTTATGACTAATACTGTTTAGATTATCACAGCTTTGTAATATAGTTTGAAATTAGGGAATGTGATACCTCCAGCTTTGTTTTTCTTTCTCAAGATTGCTTTGGCTATTCAAGGTTTTTTGTAGTTCCATACAAAGTTTAGGATTTGTTCTATATCTGTGAAAAATGTCACTGGAATTTTCATAGGGATTGCATTGAATCTGTAGATTGCTCTGAGTAGTACAGACATTTTAACAACAATAATTCTTCCAATATATGATCATGGTTTCTCTTTCCATTTATTTGTGTCTTCTTCAATGTCTTTCATCATTGTCTCATAGTTTTCAGTATATAGGTCTTTCACCTCCCTGATTTATTTTAGGTATTTTATTCTTTTTATGCAGTTGTAATGACATTATTTCTTAATTTCTCTTTCTGATAGTTTATTAGTATATAGAAATGAAACACATTTTTGTATATTGATTTTGTATCCTAGAACTTTACTGAATTCATTTGTTATTCTAATAGTTTTTGTGTGTGTGCATGTGAAATCTTAGGGTTGTCTACATATAATATGTCATCTGCAAACAGTGCGAGTTTTGAGAGTTTTACTTCTTCCTTTCTGATTTAGATGCCTTTATTTCTTTTTCTTGTCTAAATGTTTTGACTATAACTTCCAATACCATGGTGACTAAGAGTGCAAGAGTAAAGACCTATTCCTGGTAGGTACGCAGATAGACAGGTTTGCCTTCAGGACTGCAGTGGAGCAGGGGCAGGGCCAGGTCATGAGGCTGCTTCTAGTTTCACAGTCAGATCCTTGGTTGGCTGCCAGGTTCCCACGTGGTTGGAGCTACTTCTGCATCCATAGTTGGCAGGCTTATTACTTAGGGTGCAGATCAGTGTCTCTCTTCCCAGGTCCCTGGGTAGATAAGACGGCCTCCAATGTCATGGTTGAGCAATTTGAGCTGGTCATAGGATTGCTTCCAGGTCCATAGTTGGAGCTGCATACAGTGGGCCTGTTATTGGGGTCATACACATATGGTGCCTACAAAGTCCATAGGGTTGGTAACATGACCACGAATGGATGGGGCTAGAGCCATGTCCGCAGTGGGATGGAGCTGTTCCTGAGTTTGCAGTCAGTTCTATATTCATCAAGCCTGCTACCAGGTTGTGGGCATGCCTTGTCAAAGTTTTTTTCCAGGGTCTTGGGATCCACTGGGGTGTTGCAACTTTCTACCTAGATTTTGAAGCTCTTGAAGTGGCACTTTTGTTCATGAATGGTTGCCAATTTAGTGTTTCTGTGGGGCAATGAGGACTGGGAATCTCATATATTCTGTTATGCTGCTAGTAACCATCAATTTTCAATTTCAACTTTATTGTTAGCCTTGTTGAGTACTATTAACTCTATACTTTTCTTCAAATTCAAGGGAAAACAGCCCTGGCCAGTTTGGCTTAGCAGTTAGAACACTGGCCCATGGACCAGAGAGACCCGAGTTCGGTTCCTGCTAAGGGGCACATACCTTGGTTGCAGTTGGTTGGGGTTGTGTGGGTGGCAACCACTCGATGTGTCTCTCTCATGTCGATGTTTCTCTCTCCCTCCCACTCTATCTGAAGATAAATGCAAAAACAAGAAAACAAAGTTGGAAAAGACCATTTTTTTCCCTACTGATAATCCCATATCTTTAAACTATTAATGCCAAAGGAATCACTTTAAATTGTTTATTCAAGTGTCCATCCTTTACAAGAACCATCTCATTCAAATTATGATTTCATAGGTGAGAACAACTCAAGAGTTGGAGTGACAGTATTTTGAGTCACAGTTGGGACCATATATTATATAGGCTTTGTGACATACAGTTAGTAGACCCGTTCGTAGGAAAAAAAGTTAGTAACCGCTACATGTGTGTCACTATGCAACACTTCTTTTAAAATTATTTTTCTCTCCTATCCATCTCCCTCAGATGCTAAAGTAGCTCTCATGTATTTCCTTCCCTGGGCTATCCAGAAGACAATGCCATATGCCTCTCTTGTCCTTCTCTGTGTCTTCTTTTCTTCCAGATTTTGCATTCCAAAGTCTCAAAGATTTAGTTCAGCATAACTGGCCCATTATCAGAGGGAAAGGTAAGAAAATGAGTAGGCCATGCTTAGAGTCATCTTTAGAGGACAGTGGAAAGGGGCATAGTGAGAACTTTCAAATATTAACTACGTTTTGTACCCCCCCCCAAAGAAATAGCATTTATTTTTTTTAATTATCTTTTTTGTTGAAAGTATTACAGATGTCTCCTCCTTTCTCCCCCTTACCCCCCTCCTCACTACTCCCCCACCTTCACTACACTATTGTCTGTGTCTATTTGTTATGCATATATGCATATAAATTCTTTGGTTTATCTCTTCCAGTCTCCCTCCCCTCTTCCTTCTGAGGTTCCTCAGTCTGTTCCTTGCTTCCATGTCTCCGGATATATTTTGTTAACTACTTTTGTAGTAGTTATCTATGTGTTATTTGCATATTTCCATTTGTTATGCATGTTGAAATTGTACTTTGCAGGCCACCAACTCAGCTGAATATCTTGACGGGAAGTGATTACTTTGTTACTTTGTCTTTTTTTTTTTTGGTACCAATTTTAGGGAGTATATATTACATGGTTGCCTTATAGTCTAGTACTTACTATGCACATTTCTTTCTTACTGAACTGGGCAAAACTCATGCCACTTTTCTCAGTGACTTTCAGAACCTGATTTCTCAAAGTGTAATCTTCAGGCCAGTAGCATATACATCACTTGAGAGTTTGTAGAAATTCAGAATTTGGAGCTCTATCAAGATACATCGCATGAGAATTACTATTTTAACAATATCTCCACATTTATTTGCATGCTCATTAAAATTAAGCTCTTGTTACAAGTAGATAACTTGGTATTTTACACTATACCAACCAAGACCTGTTTTATAGCACACCAACTAGAAACGCCCAGGGCTACCTTACCTTTATTCGTTTACTGAAAGCACTTGCCAGGTATAATGCTGTTTTTTGTTATACTTTGAATACTTTGGATTGTGGATACCATTACCTCTTTTAATGCAGGCCTTATCCATCAAAGATTCAGCACAAGTGTCCTTTTCAAGTTCATTACTTCTGTCAAATACTTGTCTGTTGTGTAGGTTGTTTTTGTTTTTTTAATTGGGAAAAGGATAAAAAATAAAATTATATAGTTAAATATGTTATAGATTTTTAAATGTTGAATATTTTCAAACTTCTGAAGTTTTAAAAAATGTAAAAATTTCATCAGAACCTTTCAATAATTTAATCATTTAAATACATAATGTTAAAAACATTGAAAATTGGTTTTAATTTTACCACCATTAACTATTTTACAGGATATTTTGAAGAGCATTAAATCCAACTTTAATGTACAAATAAAATATTTTACACATACAGTTTTCAAGAATGTCATATAATTTGAATCATACATTATAAATGTTTATGACTGGCTTCTGTCACTCAGTAGAATGCCCTATTATTCATCCAAGATGTTACATGTATCAGTAGTTTGTTACTTTTTATTGCTGAGTAGTATTTTATTGTATAAATGTATCAGTTTGTTTATTCACCTGTTGAAAGATGTTTATTTTCCCAGGTTTTGGCACTTACGAGTAAAATGGCTATAAACAGCCATGTACAGGTTTTTGTGTGACATGAAAATTTGCTCTAGAGAAATGAAAGCTCAAGAATCGCATTGTTGGATTACATGATAAATACATGTTGAACTTTGTAGGAAACTATTAGACCTTTTTTCCAGGATGGCTGTACCATTTTGTGTTCTCACCAGCAACGTATGAGAGTCCCAGTTACTCTGAATACTAACCAGTGCTTGTACTGTCAGTAGTTTTTATTATAGATATTCTAATAGGTGTGCAGGGGTATCTCATTATGGTTTTCATTTATTTATTTATTTATTTTATCCTCACTCGAGGACATTTTTCCATTTTTTGTTCAGGTAGAGTGGGGGGGAGAGAGAGGAACAGAGAGAGAGAGAGAAACATCGATGTGAAAGGGACACATCGAGTGGCTGCCACCCGCACAACCGACCAGGGCTGGGGACAAACTGCAACCGAGGTACATGCCCTTAGCGGGAACCGAACCTGGGTCTCTCCGGACCGCAGGCCGACGCTCTAACCGCTGAGCCAAACCGGCCAGGGCTCATTATGGTTTTAATTTTGCATTCCCCTCATGGCTGATGATGTTGAATATTTTTTCGTGTGCTTAGTTGTCATCCATATATTTCCTTATTAAAGTGTCTGTTCAAGTTAAGTCTTCTGCCCTATTTAATTGTTCTCTCTCTCTCTCTCTCTCTTTCTCTCTCATTGTCGAGTTTTCAGAGTACTTTTTGTCTTCTGGACACAAATACTTTATCTGTTATGTGATTTGCAGGTATTTTCCTAGCATGTAGCTTGTCTTTTCATGCTCATAACAGTGTCCTTTGAAGAGCAAAAGTCAATGAAGTCCATCTTACCAGTTTTAGTTTTGTTTTTATCTTCAGTCAAGGATATATTCATTGATTTTGGAGAGGGAGGAAGGAAAAGAGAGAAAAACATCTATCAGTTGCCTCCCGTAGGTGCCAAATTGGCAACTTAGGTATGTGCCCTTACTGGGAATTAAACCCACAACCTTTTAGTGTACCAGACGATTGCTCCAACCATCTCAGCCACCTGAACAGGGCCATCTTACCAGTTTTTTTTTTTTTTTTTAATCCTCACCCGAGGACATTTTTTCATTTTTTGTTCAGATAGAGTGGGAGGGAGAGAGAGAGAAACATCGACGTGAAAGGGACACATCGATCGGCTGCCACCCGCACGACCCAACCAGGGCTGGGGACAAATTGCAACCGAGGTACGTGCCCTTAGCGGGAACCAAACCTGGGTCTCTCTGGACCGCAGGCCGACACTCTAACTGCTGAGCCAAACCGGCCAGGGCCTTACCAGTTTTTTAATGGATCATGCTTTTAGTGTCAAATCTGAGAATTCTTTCACTAATTCCAGATCATGAAAATTTCCTATGTTTTTTCCTAAAAGTTTTATAGTTTTACATTTTATATTTTGATATATGATTCATATATTTTTTTAGTTGTTGTTAATTCTCATTTGAGGATATTTTTCCGTTGATTTTTAGAGAGAGTGGAAAGGAAGGGGGGAGAGAGGGACAGAGAGACAGAAACATCAACGTGAGAGAGACAACATGAATTGGTTGCCTTCTGCATGACCCCAACCAGGTCCAGGGATCGAACCTGAACCAAGGTACATGCCCTTGACCGGAATCGAACCTGAAACCCTTTGGTCAGTGGGCTGATGCTCCAACCGTTGAGCCAAACTGGCCAGGGCTATGATTCATTTTGAGTTATGATTCATTTTGAGTTAATTTTTGAATAAGGTGTTAGGTTTAATTTAGGGTTCATTGTATTTACACTTAGATGTTCAGTTGTTCCAGTACCATTTGTTGAAGAGCATACTTTCTCCATTGAATTGCCTTTATACTTTTGTCAAAAAGGAGGTGGGTATATTACTTATGGGTTTATTTTGGGGTTCTCTGTTCTGTTTCATTAATCTATGTTATATCCTTTTGCTAATGTCACAACTTCTTGATTAATATAGCCTTATAGTAGGGAATCACAAACCACAGTTCATGAGCCAAATGCAGCCATGCCTATTTTGTATTGAGATCTACCCACATCCATTCATCTGCACATTGTCAAGGACTGCTTTCTTGCTACAGAGGCAGATTCATATAGCTGTGACAGGGACTATAAGACCTGCAAAACTCAAAATGTTTACTAAAACGCCCTTCCCAGAAAATGGTTACTGACTCCTGCTTTATTATTTTTTCTTTTTGACTCTTAATCAATTTATTAATTTATTTTTGTTACAGATGTTTCTGCTTTTATTCCCCATTGACACCTCCTCCCCATATCCTCCACCTTAAACCTGGCTCTGTTGTCCGTGTCCGTCGGTTATGCGTACATGCATATGAGTTCTGTGGTTTATATCTGCCCTCCCCCCACTACCCTCTCTTCTGAGGGTTGTCAGTCTGAACCCTACTTCCATGTCTTTGGGTCTACCCTATTCCTCAGAATGTTATGTTCATTATATTCCACAAATAAGTGAGATCATGTGATATTTGTCTTTCTCTGCTTGGCTTGTTTCGCTTAGCATAATACTCTCCAGATCCCTCCATGTCGTCTCAAAGGATAAGAGATTTTTCTTTCTTACAGCTGCCTACTCCATTGTGTATATGTACCACTACTTTTTTATCCATTCGTCTACTGATGGACATTTGGGCTGTTTCCAGATCTTAGCTATTATAAATAGTGCTGCTATGAACATGGGGGTACATATGTTCTTTCTGATTGGTGTTTCAGGCTTCTTAGGGTATATTCCTAGGAGTGGGATCACTGGGTCAAATGGCAATTCAATTTTTAATTTTTTTGAGGTAACACCATATTGTTTTCCATAGTGGCTGCACCAGTCTGCATTCCCACCAGCAGTGTACTAGAGTCCCCTTTTCTCCACATCCTCACCAACACTTGTTATTTGATGATTTGTTGATGGCGGCCATTTTGACAGGTGTGAGGTGATACCTCATTGTTGTTTTAATTTGCATCTCTCTGATGATTAGTGATGTTGAGTATTTCTTCATATGTCTCTTGGCCATTTGTATGTCCTATTTGGAGAGGTGTCTATTTAGGTCCTCTGCCCATTTTTTAATTGGGTTCCTAGTCTTCCTTTTGTTGAGTTGTATGAGTACTCTATATATTTTGAAAATTAACCCCTGATATATCATTGGCAATTATGCTCTCCCATACAGTGGCTTGCATTTCCATTTTGATGGTATTTCTTTTGCTGTGCAGAAGCTTTTTAGTTTGATATATTCCCATGTGTTCATTTTTTCCTGTGTTTCTGTTGCCTTAGGTGATGTATCAGTGAAAATTCTGCTGTGTATGATGTCTGAAATTTTGTTGCCTACATTTTCTTCTAGGATTTTTATGGATTCATGAGTCACATTTAAGTCTTTATCCATTTTGAGTTTATTCTTGTGTATGGTGTAAATTGATGGTCTAGTTTCATTTTTTTGCATGTAGCTGTCCAATTTTCCCAACACCATTTATTAAGGAGGCTGTCTTTACTCCATTGTATGCTCTTGCCACCTTTGTCAGATATTAATTGAGCATAATGTCTTGGGTTCATTTCTGGGTTCTCTGTTCTGTTCCACTGGTCTATATGCCTGTTCTTGTGCCAGTACCAGGCTGTTTTGATTACAGTAGCTTTGTAGTATAACTTGATATCTGGTATTGTGATCCCACCTACTTTGTCCTTTTTTTACCAAGATCGCTGTGGCTATTCAGGGTCTTTTTTTTGGTTCCATATGAACTTTTTTGTTTTTCTTTTTTTATCCTCACCCAAGTACATTTTTCCATTTTTTATTCAGATAGAGTGGGGCGGAGAGAGAGGAAGGGAGAGATAAATATCGATGTAAAAGGGACACATCGAGTGGCTGCCACCCTCACGACCCAACCAGGGCCGGGGACAAACTTAGCGGAGTACATGCCCTTAGCGGGAACAGAACCCAGGTCTCTCTGGACCACAGGCCAATGCTCTAACTGCTGAGCCCAACCAGCCAGGGCTCCATATGAACTTTTGAGGTATTTGTTCTAGTTCTGTGAAATATGTCGCTGGTATATTTTTTTTCTTTATTAATTTTTTTTTTTAGAGAAGAAGAGAGAGGGAGAGAGAGATAGAAACATCAGTGAGAGAGAACATCAACTGGCCGCCTCCTGCATGCCATCCATTGGGGTTTTGGCCTACAACCTGGGCATGTGCCCTGATGGGGAATCAAACCAGCAACCTGGTGCATGGGTTGATGCTCAGCCACTGAGCCACAGCAGCTGTGCAGTGATTTGGTATTTTTTAAAAATTCCTTTGAGTTCCTTTTGACACCAAGATATATTTCAATAATTTCAGCCCAGTTCATACCAAATCTGCTTTTTTTCCCTTTAATCTTTATTGTTGAATGTATTACAGATGTTCCTTATTTTTCTCCCATTAACCCACTCCTCCCCACTCTGGTACCCCTCTTGCCTTTCCCACACTGTTGTCTGTGTTCATTGGTTATGCATATATGCATATAGGTTCTTTGGTTTATTTATTACCATCCCCCCAACCCTCCTTCCTTTTGAGATTTATCAATCTAGCAACCAATTAATCCCTTCACCTTTTTCACCCATTCCCCCAAATCCCCTCCCATCTGGCAACCAACAAAATGTTCTCTATATCTATGAGAATGTTTCTGTTCTGCTTATTCATTTTGTTTGTAGATTCAATTGTTGATAAATATGTATTCATTGCCATTTTGTTTGCTCATATTTTTTATCTTTTTCTTCAAAAAGACCCTTCAACATTTCAGATAATAATGGTTTCGTGGTGATGAACTCCTTTAGCTTTTTCTTGTCTTGGAAACTCTTTATATGGCCACGGATTCTAAATGACAACGTTGCAGGATAGAGTAACCTTGGTTGTAGGTTCTTGCTTTTCATCACTCTGAATATTTCTTGCCACTCCCTTCTGGCCTGCAAAGTTTCTTTTGAGAAATCAGCTGACAGTCTTATGGGAACTCCCTTGTAGATAACTAACTGCTTTGCTCTTGGCTGCTTTTAAGATTCTCTCTTTGTTGATGAATGTGTGTTGGTGTGGGCCTCTTGGGGTTCATCTCATTTGGGACTCTCATTTGGGGCTTTCTGGACTTGTATGTCTGTTTCCTTCACCAAGTTAGGGAAGTTTTCTGCCATTATTGTTTCAAATAGGTTTTTGATTTCTTGTTCTCTCTCTCCTGTCTCTCAATATGCGAATGTTGGCATGCTTAAAGTTGTCCTTACACTCTCCTCATTTTTTTTGGATTCTTCTTTCTTTTTGCTGTTCTGATTGGGTGTTTTTTGCTTCCTTGTATTCCAAATCGATGGTTTGCTTCTTGGCTTTACCTACTCTACTATTGAATCTGTGTAAATTATTCTTTATTTCTGTTAGTGCCTCCTTCATTTCTTACTGTGCATCCTTCATTACTGACTGGTCCTTTTTTATGCTCTTGAGGCCCTCACTAAGTTTGCTGAGGTTCTTACTAAGTTCATTGAGCATCCTTATAAGCAGTATTTTGAACTCAGCATCTGTTAGGTTGCTTATCTCCATTTCACTTAGTTCTTTTCCTGGGGTTTTGTTCTGTTCTTTCATTTGGGACCTATTTCTTTGTCTCCTCATTTTGGCTGCCTCCCTGTGTTTGTTTCTATGTATTGCTTAACGAGAGATATCGGGGAGACCAGATGCTGCTTATTTGAAAGAATTTAGGAAAACCTGAAGCAGGATCCAAGACAGGCCAATCCTATAGTTAAGCAACTGGCAACAGCTTGGGTGGGCCTGAAAGTTGGGTGGGGCAGGGCCTCAGGGAATCACCAGGGCGGTGCAAACAGTGTGAGCCAGGTGCTGAAGTCCCAAATATGGCAGCTGTCTGCCACCCAAGGGAAGGGCTCACCAAAGGAACAAAGGCCTCTGACAGCACGTTTGTCCCGGAGAAAGCCCCCTCTCTAGCCCTCGCTCCAGTGCCAAACAGCTCATTCTTCCCTCTATGTGTCTGGTGCCCCTTGAGCTGCCTCTCCTCCAAGCTTAGAGGGAGTGAGTCAGAAAAGTCCATGTGCGGGCCCTTTAAGAGGAGCTGTCTGGGGCTCCAGCTGCCTCAGCCTCCCTGAGCCCCAGTTCCCACTGGTGTTTTCAGCCAGAAGTTATGGGGACTTCTCTTCCTGGTACTGGAACCATGAGCGGGGCACCTGTTGTGGGATGGGGACCCCTCCATCCTCAGGGAGGACCTTCCCAGCTGAGGTACCCTCCTGATTTTTATCCGCCACACGTGGGTGTGGGGCCAGCCTGTTGCGCCTCTGCCCCTCCTACCAGACTGAATCCTGCTTTAGAAAAAGTCTAAGATCATGCATGATTCCTCCAACATTATTTTCCTTTTTCAAAAATATTTTTAAAATTTTTCTTTGTCTTTCTATATAAATTTGGGATCAGATTGTTTGTATCTATTAAAAAAACCAAAAAAACAAAAACCTCCTGGGATGTTGATTAGAATTGTGTTAAATCTTTAGATCAGTTTGAAGACAGCTGACATCTTTACTATGTCAAGTCTTCCAATTTTTAAACATGGTATGTGTCTCCATTTATTTTGGTTTTCTTTAAACAGTGTTTTATAGTTGGCATACAGATTTTGTATGTTTTGTTAAATTTTTACCTAAGTAATTTATTTTAGAGCTTTTGCAAAACTTAAAATTTTTCATGTCCAATAGTATACAGAAATACAATTGACTTTTGTGTGTTGGCTGTATATCCAGTTACCTTACAAACTCACTTATTAGTTGTATGAGTTTTTGTAGCTTCCATAGGATTTTTATGTAGACAATCACGTTGTCTGCAAATAGTGATGATTTTACTTTCTCTTGACCAAGCTGTATGGTTTTTTCTTTCGTTGTCTCGACTTGTTGCACTGACTAAGACTTTCAGCACAAGGTTGTATAAGGATGGTCAGAGTGGACATTTTTGCTTTGTGTCTGGCTGTGTTCCTAATATTAGGGGTGAAACAGTCAGTCTTTCTCTATCAAGTATGATGTTAGCTGTAGTATGTTTTTTTTGTTTGTTTTTTTGTAGCTGCTCTATGTAGACTGAGGAAGCTCATTATTTTTGGTTTTCTGAGTTTTTTTTTTTTTTTTAAATCATAAGTAAGTTTAAATTTGGTCAGATGGTTTTATTCGCACCATTTTAGTTCATCCAATCAACTAATTGTTCTTTAATATGTCCGTATAGTAGCAGATTTCGTTGATTGATTTTTGAATATTGAATGAGCCTTGCATTCCCAAGAGAAACCCCACTTTATCACAGTATATTTTTCTTTTGATATATTAATGAATTTAAATCTGAGAAGGGACATGCAAAGCTTGGTGTACCTTGAACCATAGGTAACAGACCAATAGGTTGGTCTATAAGGAAAAAGTATTACATGGTAGTGTCAGGACATTTCAGGTCCCATTTAGAGGATTTTCCCACTGATCTTCCGTATCTGCAGAAGGTAGTTCAGCACCCCTCTCCAGCTCTGTTTTAAGTTTTACATGAAATAACAAAACCAGACCCGACTATTTAGCTGTAATGTTTTCTGTCTATATGGCACCATCTTTCTTAGGTTATTTTTTTTGCTTTCCATAATTGCCTCCCTGAAAGTTTTAATTTTTAAACTTTTTTCATCTTGACATAGAAGATATGGAAATCTAGATTGAAAAATAACTGCAGGAGCCCTGGCCAGTGTGGCTCAGTTGGTTGAGCATTGTCTTGTGCACTGAAGGGTTGCCAGTTTGATCCCCAGTCAGGGCGCCTACGGAAGGCAACCAATAATGTTTCTCTCTCACATTGGTGTTTCTCTCTCTCTCTCAAATTAAAAACAAAACAAAACACAAAAAACTTGTTTCTCCTTTTTCTTTTTTTTTTTTTTTTTAAAGAATTATCTGTAACAAAAATAAATTAAAAAAACAGAACAAAAAAAACCCTGCAGGAGACCCATAACTGCTTTCAGGGAGAGGGAGAAGCTCCTTAAAGTGAATCTCTTTAAAATGGAATTGAAAATCATAGTAAATAATGACAATCTGACTAAAAATAAAAAGTAAAAACATGTAGATAAGCTTATTTTATCATATATAAAAATATAGGTTATAATTTCAATTCTGCATAAATTCTTAGGAGACAAAGAGTAACTCAATTTGATTTGGCGGGTGGGAAGCGGTCCTAGTTTTCTGACCAGATGATATGTATAGCATCTTTGACACAGACTTTGACAGCATGCATGATCATAAAAGAGGGTCATTTTTTTCAAGAAATATTTAAGGACTCTCTTTGTGGCTTCTATTAATATTTTACTAATAAACTCATTTTCTCTTGCAGTTTTTTAAATTTTATTATCCTTGTGGAATTTCTCTTTTTTTAGTTGATTGGTCTAAGTTCCAATCAGCTGAAAAACCGTATTCTCATTTATGGGTTTTGCATGAAATTTACACATCTCCATTTTATTGATGTCACAAAACAGTCTTTTGTTTTGTTCAAAACTTTCAGTTGTTTTGAAATATGTTTGTATTACTGTGTTGGGCATTTTCATAGCTGACAATCAATGAAAGCACTGGTAAACTAACAATAGGTGGAGATAAATGCTAGTCTTCACTGGGGAGTATGGACTGAGTTTACAAGTAGTTATTTTATTCTCCAATATTTCACATTATGAGGACTGTTGTTCTATGTAACCACAGGGTTTCAGATAATAAATAAGGACCCCCTGTAGCTGAAATTTTATGTTTTCAATGCAAACTTATGAAGTTTGAATGCTTAGAGCTTTGTGGCAGAGAAGTACTGTGCAAATAGTACATGTCACATGAAGTCCACTAATAAAGGAAAATGATTTCAAAATACATAATATTAATAAGGCTTTGTACATGAAATTATACCTTCATGTTTTTCATTTGTCTTAGTTAATAAAAAATACATTCCAAACCAAAACACTGTCACTTAGGATATATAAATTTGGGAATTTTGAATATTTTACGGTCTTTGCTTTCTAGTTCTACCATTGGAGAACTTCCATTCCATAAAAGAGCTATGAATCTGTAAAACAGCACAATTCCTCACAGCTTTTCTTAAGACACATTAAAGCTGCAACAAAATGTAACTTCTCTTTCACAATAAGCTTTATTCAGTGGATCAGAAAACAAAAATAAGAAAATTCATAGGAGACCAGATTAGGCTGGAGAGAAAATGGAAATATTTTTTTGTTCTTCAGCTCCCATTTTCTCATCAGCTTTCTTAATATAGCTAGAGATTCAGTGAAAACCTGTAAGCATTTTAGGTCGTTAAATTGCTGATACCCTTTAATTTTTGTTTTAAAAGAGCTTGAGATTGTCTATGTTCTTTGGAAATATGTTTAAGATTGGCTAGTTTTTAAATCAAATACTGAGGCTTGGAAAATGATGTCTCTACTTAGTTTCTAGTTTTATAGGCAGCAAACATAACACACCTAAGTAGGAATAATATGAACTTAACTAGTTCTATTATACATTGTTATCTTAATAGCTGAACACGTTGGGCATGCCCTGTACATTCCACATTTATTTCAGTTTAAGATGCAGAAATGAACTTCCTAGACATATACCATATGTTCTCCTCTTATGCCAAGTTAACAAGAATTATAAGACTGAGATGAATAAACAAGGTCAACTTAGGCTGAGCCAAATTAGACAACAGAGTAATTGTCAAATTTTCTGTTGGCAGGGACAGTTGTATTGAGCCAATCTTCATAAATTACAGTCTATAATTTATTTTTCCTGGTAAGTCAACCACCAAATTGACAACTTTTTGTTGGTAAACATTGAAAAATTTCATTAATTATATTGTTTATAGGTATACACAAGGATTCTAAATGGGTGTTTTTATTCTAACTTAAGGAAAAATGGCTTAGATACAAATCAAATAACATTTTGCCAAAATTAAATAATTTTAAATAGGATAATATTTAAAGTTTCTTAGGTATGAATTAAGATATAATAAATAGCAGAAAATTAAACAGTATTATAACTAATTTATGACAGTAAATATCAAAGTAGATAAATTTGCTACAAATAGAAGGTTTATTTACCCTGAAATAAAGAATTGTAGACCTTGTATGAGTACTCTATATATTTTGGAAATTAACCCCTTATCTGATGTATCATTGGCAATTATGCTCTCCCATACAGTGGCTTGCCTTTCCATTTTGACGGTTGTTTCTTTTGCTGTGCAGAAGCCTTTTAGTTTGATGTATTCCCATGTGTTTATTTTTTCCTTTGTTTCTGTTGCCTTAGGTGATGTATCAGTGAAAATTCTGCTGCATATGATATCTGACATTTTGTTGCCTACAGTTTCTTCTAGGATTTTTATGGATTCATGAGTCACATTTAAGTCTTTATCCATTTTGAGCTTATTCTTGTGTATGGTGTAAGTTGATGATGTAGTTTCATTTTTTTGCATGTAGCTGTCCAATTTTCCCAACACCATTTATTAAGGAGGCTCACTTTACTCCATTGTATGCTCTTGCCACCTTTGTCAGATATTAATTGAGCATAATGTCTTGGGTTCATTTCTGGGTTCTCTGTTCTGTTCCACTGGTCTATATGCCTGTTCTTGTGCCAGTACCAGGCTGTTTTGATTATAGTAGCTTTGTAGTATAACTTGATATCTGGTATTGTGATCCCACCTACTCTGTCCTTCTTTTTCAAGATTGCTGTGGCTATTCAGGGTCTTTTTTTGGCTCAATATGAACTTTTGAAGTATTTGTTCTAGTTCTGCAAAATAATGTTGTTGGTATTTTGATGGGGATTACATTGAATCTATAAATTGCTTTGGGTAATATGGACATTTTAAAGATGTTAATTCTTCCAATCCATGAACAAGGTATATGCATCCATTTTTTAATATCTTCCTTTGTTTCTTTTTTCAATGTCCTATACTTTTCTACGAACAGGTCCTTTACTTCTTTGGTTAAGTTTATTCCCAGGTGTCTTAGTTTTTTTGCTGTAGTGGTAAATGGGATTGATTTTTTTAGTTTCTCTTTCTGTGAGTTTATTATTGGTGTATAAAAGTGCTGTCAATTTCTTTTTATTTCTTTTTTCTTTATTGATTTGAGAGAGAGAGAGGAAGGGAGAGGGAGAGAGAGATAGAAACATCGATGAGAGAGAACATCAATAGGCTGCCTCCTGCATGCCCCCCTGCCCCGGAGATTGGGCCCCCAACCTGGGCATGTGCCCTGACTGGGAATCAAATTGGCACTTCTTGGTTCGTGGGTCGATGCTCAACCACTGAGCCACAACAGCCAGGCTGCCATCGATTTCTTAGTTAATTTTGTATCCTGCTACCTTGCCAAATTTGTTTATTAAATGTAGTAGATTTTTGTTGTTGTTGTTGTTATGTGCCCCTAGCGGGAACTGAACCCGGGACTCTTTGGTCCGCAGGCCGACAGACACTCCAGCTGCTCAGCCAAACTGGCCAGGGTAATCTAGTATTTTTGATGGAGTCTTTAGGGTTTTCTACATACAATATCATGTAATCTGTGAATAATGACAGTTTTACTTCTCTTTTCCAATTTGGATCCCTTTTATTTTTTCTTTGTGTCTAATTGCTGTGGCTGAGACTATATTGAATAAGAGTGGTGAAAGTGAGCATCCCTGTCTTGTTTTTGTTCTTAAGGGAAATGCTTTTAGTTTCTGCCCATTGAATATGATGTTGACTGTAGATTTTTCATATATGGCCTTTATTATGTTGAGATATGATCATTCTATTCCCACATTGCTGCGCATTTTTATTAGAAATGGGTACTGGATTTTGTCAAATGCTTTTCCAGCATCCATGGATATGATCATATGGTTTTTATCTTTCATTTTGTTTATGTAGTGTATCACATTTATTAATTTGCAAATATTGTACCAGCCTTGTATTCCTGGGATGAATGCCACTTGGTCATGGTGAATAATTTTTTTAATGTATTGTTGGATCCGATTTGCTAATGTTTTGTGAAGGATTTTGGCATTTATGTTCATCAGGAATACTGGCCTGTACTTTTCTTTCTTTGTAGTGATTTTATCTGGTTTTTGAACTAGAATTATGCTGGCCTCATTAAAATGAATTTGGAAATCTTCCTTCTTGAATTTTTTGTAATAGTTTGAGGAGAATGTGTATTAGTTCTTCTTTGAATGTCCATTAAAACTCCCCCATGAAGCCATCTGGGCACGGGCTTTTGTTTGGTGGGAATTTCTTGATTACAGCTTCAATTTCCTTAGTTGTTATTTGTCTGTTCAAGTTTTCTATCTTTTCTGGTTCAGTTTTGGGAGACTGTGTGTTTCTAGAAATTTGTCCATTTCACCTAGATTGTCTAATTTGTTAGTATATAATTGTTGATAGTATTTTTTTTAACAATCCTTTGTATTTCTGTGGTGTCAATTGTTACTTTTCTTTCATTTCTGATTTTGTTTATTTGGGTTGTCTCTGTTTCTTGGTGAGTCTAGCTAAGAGTCCATCAATGTTGTTTATCTTTTGGAAGAACCAACACTTTGTTTCATTGATCTTTTGAATTTTTTTTTTTTTTTTAGTTTCTATGTCATGTATTTCTGCTCTAACCTTTACTTTTTCTTTCCTTTTACTTGCTCTGGGTTTTTCTTTTTGTTTACTTTCTAGTTCTTTCAGTTGTAGGATTAGAAAGTCAGTTAGAAATTTTTCTTGTTTCTTGAGGTAGACCTGTAGTGCTATGTACTTCCCTGTCAGGACTGCTTTCACTGAGTCCCATAGATTTTATGTTGTTGTGTGTTTATTTTTATTGGTTTCCAGGAAGTTTTTAATTTCTTCCTCAATCTCCTTGGTAACACATTAGTTGTTTAATAACATGCTATTTTGGCTCCATGTATTTGAATGTTTTTGCGTGTTTCTGTTGTAATAGATTTCTAGTTTCATGTCATTGTGACCTGAGAAGATGCTTGATATAATTTCAATCTTCTTGAACTTGTAGAGACTTACTTTGTGTGCTAACATGCACTCTATTTTTGAGAATGTCCCATGTACACTTGAGAAGACTGAATTCTACAGTTTTGGGGTATAATTCTCTGTAAATATTTATTAAATCTATTTGATCTAGTGCATCATTTAGAGTCTCAGTGTAGAGGACCTATCCAGTGATGTCAGTGGGGTGTTGAAGTCCCCTGCTATGCTTGTATTGTTGTAGATTTTTCCTTTGAAGTCCTCCAGAAGTTTTAAAATGTATTTTGCTGCTCCTATATTAGGTGTAGATATGTTTACCAAGGTTATATCCTCCTGTTGGATAGATCCTTTTAATATAATTTAGTAGCCTTTGTCTCTAGTTATGGTCTTTATTTCAAAGTTTATTTTATTGGATATGAGTATTGCTACCTTCGCTTTTTTTTTCCCCGTCTGCTTGGAAAATATTTTTCCATCCCTTCACTTTCAACCTATGTGAGTCTTTTGTTGTGAGATGGGTCTCTTGTAAACAACATATATATGAGTCATGCTTTCTTATCCAATCAGCTATTCTGTGTCTTTTAATCAGAGCATTTAATCTATTTAAATCTAAGGTTAATATTGATATGTACTTATTTATTGTCATTTTTGTTTATTATTGATTATGTTTCTCTTTCTATTTCTTCTGCTTATTACAGAAGTCCTTTTAACATTTCTTGCAGTGTTGGTTTGCTGCTAATGTATTTCCTTAGCCTTTTTTTTTTTTTTGTCTGGGAAGCTCTTTATTTCACCTTCTATTTTGAATGATAGCCTTGGCCTTGCTGGACAGTGAAGTCTTGGATTCAGATCCTTGTTTTTCGTTACCTTGGATACTTCATGCCATTCCCTTCTGGCCTGTAGTGTTTCTGTTGAGAAGTCAGCTCAGAGCCTTATGGGGGTTCCTTTGTTGCTTATCTCTTATTGCCTTTAGGATTCTGTCTTCATCTTTAATTTTTGGCATTTTAATTTTCATGTGCTTTGGTGTAGGCCTCTTTGGGTTCTCCTTACTTGGAGCTCTCTGTGCTTCTTGAATTTGTATGCCTTTTTCCTTCATCAAGTTAGAAAAGTTTTCTGTCACTATTTCTTCAAATATATTCTCTAACCCTTGCTCATTTTCTTCTTCTTATGGCACTCCTATGATGCAGATGTTGTTATGTTTCATTTTGTCCCATAGTTGTTTTAAGCTGTCTTCCTGTTTTTCAATTTTTTTTTTCTTGTTGGTTTTCTGATTGGGTGACTTTTTCCTGTCTTCTAATTCACTGATCCAATTCTCAGCTTCCTCTACTCTGCTGGTTATTCCTTCTAATGTGTTCTTTATTTTTGCTATGTCATTCTTCATTTCCAATTGGTTGATTTTCAGTGTTTCTATATCTTAACTCATGCTGTTGAGCTCTTTACTCATGCTGTTGAGCTTCTTCATAATTATTACTCTGAACTCTACCTCTGATATCTTGGTTAATTCCATTTCATTTATCTCTTCTCCTGTAGATTTCTCTTGTTCTTTTTGGGGGGATTTGTTTCACCATTTTGGCTGTCTTGGTAGCTTTTGGAGTCTGCTAAATTTTCCCTGTGGGTGATGGTGTTCCTACCATCACCTTGATTTGGCTTGATTTGGCATCCTCTTTCTGTCCCTGTTTATACAGGTTCTCTCCAGCTGCTTTTCAGTTGGTTTTTCCTGATGATTTGTCTCTATTTTAGTTGTAATTCCATTTTGGTTCTCGGAGACGGTCAGTATAGACATTCACTCCACCATCATTTTTCCTCTCTTTACTTCTTTTTGTATCTCCTTTTTATCTCTTGTATTCTGCCATTTTCAGTGCCTTTTATTAAATTTTATTTTGAGTCTATTTTCATTTGGATACTTTGTAATTTATTTTTCATTTCTGAGATAATATTGTCTTTTTCTTCCTTTTCTTTCTTGAGTTTAATGAACTTCCTCCACACCTCCCACTACCCTCTCATCCTTGCCCCCTCTACTCTCCTCCTCCTCCTCTTAGTGTTTTTGTCTTCTAATTTGGAGGGGGTTTCCATGTATCAAGTTTCTTGTTATATTTAATTCTGTTTGAAATGTTGGTGCAGTATTTTTCTACTTCATGGTGTTTTTTTGGGGGGGGGAGGGGGATAGGATTTTCCTCAACTGAGATGTGTTGGTTTTCATTTTCTATTACCATGAAGTAACTCTGTATGGAACTGTTCATATTTTTTCTGTTTATTTTTGTGGTACTCTGTTGTATTTTGTGAGATTTTGGTTCAATGCAACCTTTAGTAGAGCAGAGTCTAGGCACTTGTTGGTTTAAGAAGAGATGTGTGTACACACACACACACACACACACACACACACACACACCCAATGGAACAGAATGGCAGATCCAGAAATAAACCTTTCCACTTATGGCCAATTGATTTTTGACAAAGATGCCACTGTAATTCAGTGAGGGAGAGGAGTTTTTCAACAAATGGTACTGGGAAAATTGGATTTCCATGTATAAAATAATGAACTTAGATGCTTATATCACATCACACATAAAAATTAACTCAAAATGGAATTAAAGTACTAAAACTTCTAGAAGAAAATGAGACAAATTGTATGTCTTTAGGTTAGAAAAAGAGTTTTTATATATAACACAAAAAGCACAATCAGCCCTGGCCAGTTTGGCTCAGTGGTTAGAGTGCTGGCCTGTGGTCCAGAGAGACCTGGGTTCGGTTCCCGCTAAGGGCATGTACCTTGGTTGCAGTTTGTCCCTGGCCCTGGTTGGGTTATGCGGGTAGCAGCCACTTGATGTGTCCCTTTCATCTCTCTCTCTCTCTCTCTTTCTCTCGCTCTCTCTTTTTCTCTTTCTCTCTCCCTCCCCCCCTCCCTCTCTATCTGAACAAAAAATGGGAAAATGTCCTCAGGTAAGGATTTTAAAAAAAAAAGCACAATCAATGAAAGGAAAATTGGATTTCAACAAAATAAAATTTTGCTCTTCAAAAGGCACTATTAGAAATGAAAGGGCAAGCCATAGACTAGGAGAAATTATATACAAATTGTATATCTGATAAAGGACTTACATTTAGAATATATACAGAACTCATAATTCTATAAGAAGACAACTCAATAAAAAACGGACAAAAGTTTTAAATATGTTTTACCATAGAGTATATATTAATGGCTAATCATCACATAAGAATGATCAACATCATTAGTTATTAGGAAATACACATTAAAATAGTAATGAGATACCACTCTACACCGACTAGAATGGTTATAATAAAAAAGACTGACAATACCAAGCGTAGGTGAAGATGTGGGGAAACTGGAGCCCTCATACATTGGTGGGTATGTAAAATGATACAATCACTTTGGAAAAACAATTTGGCAGTTTCTTAAAACTAACAATACAAACTTACAACATAACCCAGCAGTTTTACTCCTAGATATCTTCCCAAGGGAAACAAAACATAAGATATCTCAGAGACTTATATGTGAATATTTATAGCAACATTATTCATAATAGCCCAAAACTGGAAACAATACATATATCAGTCAGCTAATTAGTGGGTATACAAAATGTATTATATCCATGCAATATTATAATGTTCAGCAATTAAAAAGTAATAAAATACATGATGTGACATGTATGAACCTCCAGAACATAATGCTAAGTGAAAGAAACATAATACAAAAAACAACATATTGTGTGACTCCATTTATATGAAATTTCCAGATTGTATGATTCATTTATATAAACTTTCTCTAAGACAGAAAGCAGACCAATGATTGTCTTGGGCTGGAGATGGGAATGGTAATTGACTGTAAATTGGACCAGGGACTATTTGGGATGATGGAAATGTTCTAAAACCACACTGTGGTAGTATTTGCAAATTTTATAAATTTACCAAACATCACTGAAGTGTATACTTACAATGGGTGAATTTTATGGTACATATAAATTATACCATAGTAAAGTTGAGATAATAACAGTGGCTGCCTGCCTTTTCACCTCCCAATATTTCCTCTATAAGCAATACGAAAAATAAAGGGAAAAATAAAACTAAATGAAAACCACACATCTAGCATGACTTGAAGATAGAATGTTCAAAATTCAAAATAATTTTAAGTGAATGGAAAAAATACCAAATCCCAGTGTATGATCTCTCTAACTCCTGGTGTTCTTGAGGATCAGAGCATGGACTACAGCAAGGGATCCAAAATTAAAAGTACCATGCAATTTGAAGAGACAGGCTTTTAGCTTTTCTGGAGGGGAGATCAAAGGCAAAAAAAAAAAAAGAGAGGCACCTTTGGGAACTGGGTATGAAGGAGGAAAGACACATAAGGGGAAAATTTAGGGTTCTGCAAGACGAAAGAAGGCCAAAAAACGAGGTAATGCAACTCTATCAGGAATGTGCAGAGAGTTTAATTAGCCCCTCTTTGTTCTCTCATTTCCAGAATCTCCCTGTTAAATTTCTGGCTAGCCACTTAACCTAATAAGCAGACTAGTAGAACTGTGGCCTTCCCTATTCATTAATTGTCAAGTTTGTTACTTTACTCATGGTGAGTTTGATGTTTTTATTGACAATGCTGCTGGGTGGGGTATTTCCACTCTTACACTCAAGTCAGCTATTGGTTTTCGCAGCCTATCATACCCTACTAAAACTATAAGGTTTTGAACTAGCTTGGGTGGTGGTGGGAGGATGGGAGCAATTTCCTAGAACATCACAGATTGCCATATATAATATATATTCATATATATCATGTATTATATATTCATATATATCATAAGTGATATATATGAAAAATGTGGTCTCTTCACAATTATTGTATATAGTTGGGATCTTTAAGGGCAGGTATGTAAACTACAGACCAAGCTAAAAATCCTGCCCACTTTCTGTTTTATCAATAAAGTTTTACTGCCACAGCCACTCTAATTCATTTATATATTTTTTTGTGGCTGCTACAAGTAGTTGTGAGAATTTGTATGGCCCACAAAGCATAATATATGGCCTTTTACATACAAATTTTGCTGACCTTTGCTTCAGAGTATTATCATCATCATACTTAACATAATTTTCATTATAAATAACACTATTACTTTAGTGTTTTTAATTTCAAATTTATCCTTATGTTTATTTTCTTAATAATCCAATGTAGCAAGCTGAATAGATATTAAATTTTCATTTATCGGATTTCAAAAACTAATGGCAAGCTTGCATAAGTATACCATATAAATTATAATTCAAACTAAATATTCAAAAAATTAATATTTTAATCTAACAGTCCTAAAAGTTAACAACAGAATACAAACAATTCAATACATTATAATAGTAATTTCATTTTGGCCTTGAAGAACACTAATTCTAATAGTATTTTGTTCATTCAGTTCTGCCTCCATCATGCCTGCATGACTAAAACACTGCAAAGTCTTAGACATGAGACAATGCACATTTTTTTTCTGACATTTTGAAATATCACTGCTTAACTATTAGTTCACATTTAAACAGGGAATATTTAAATTGTTTAATACTAAAAACTTTTCGTTTATGCAGCAATTTTCTTAGTTCAACATATCTTACCTGTTAGAAGAAACATCCAATGTTCTTTGTTGAATAATATGTCTATGAATTGAACAAAAGGGAGGGAGGTTGTCTGGAAATGTGTCTTCTCCTTGAGATGTTAAAGATAGGCCAAGAAAAGCTTCATTTAGCATATCCCCTCTGTCCAAAGGTCCTAGGAGTTCTGTTAAAAAATAAGATATGGATCAAATACAAATATAATTTCTGCTAACTCCTTTATAAGTATGATCACAGGGAACCCTTTATATACTCCAATGAAACTTTCACAAAAATTTGTCCATTTCCTGTGTAGCTCACAGTGGAAATCCTATAGTCACATCCAGTATTTATACTTAGCTCAACTGAGGCTATCTGATAACTGAATAATGAATGTTTCTGAGTTCACATTTTAGCTGGGCTGGTGTGGCTCAGTGATTGAGCATCGACCCATGCACCAAGAAGTGGCCGGTTCAATTCCTGGTCGGTTCAATTCCTGGTCAGGGCACATGCCCAGGTTGTGGGCCCAATCCCCATTGGGGGACATGTAGGAGGCGGCCAATCAATGATCTCTCTCATCGATGTTTCTATCTGTCTTTCCCTCTCCTTTCCTCTCTCTCTCTAAAAAAAATAAAAAATAAAAATTTTTAAATTCATTTATAACTTGCCTATTTGTAGTGTTTTTACCTGCATTTTATTAATTGAATATTATATTTTGTTGTTACTGGAATATTTTATTAAATTGTAGGAAGTGAATTATTTATCTTTCTCACATGTAGCACACAATTTGAAAACAAAACAAAGGTAAATATCCTTTTCAACACATACTCTTAGTAGAATTTTAAAGTGTATATAGTTTGCTATTCCCATATTATACAGATATACAGAGAAACATAATGAAGTTGTGAAAAATATGTACTTGTTAAAACATAAACCTATTAAAAGCCAAAACCCTTAGGACCACACTGTGTGTGAGCCAAACTGGCCAGGGCTGATAACCATTTTTATGTGTACAGTTTAGTAGGATTAAATATATTCACGTTATTGTGTAACGGATCTTCAAAATTTTTCATCTTGCAAAACTGATAGTGTACACTCATTAAACAACTCCCCATTTCTTTCTCCCCCTAACCTTTGGTAACGACCATTTTAGATGCTGTTTCTATAAATCTGATTACTTTAGATACCCCATGTAAGTGTTATCATACATTATTTGTATTTATGTGACTGGCATAGTTTGCCTAGCATAATGTCTTCATAGTTCATGTTTTAGCATGTGACAAGATTTTCTTCCTTTTTAAGGCTGAATGATAATCAACTGTATATATATACCACATTTTGTTTATTTTTCTGTTGATGGACACTTGGGTTGCTTCCTCTTCCAGGCTATGTTTTCTTCCAGGATTTTTATGGTTTTGTGACTTACATTTAATTCTTTGATCCATTTTTAGTTTATTCTTATATACGGTGTAAGGAGGTGATCTAGTTTAATTTTTTTGAACATATCTGTCCAATTTTCCCACACCATTTATTGAATAGACTGTCTTTGCCCTAGTGTATGTTCTTGCTTCCTATGTCAAATATTAATTGGTCATAAAGGCACAGGCTTATTTCTGGGTGCAGTGCTGTTCCATTGATTGACATGTCTGTTTTTATGCCAGTACTAGGCTCTTTTGATTACTATGACCTTGTAGTATACTTTGATATCAGGAAGTGTAATACTTCCAACTTCATTCTTCTTTCTCAAGATTGTTGAGGCCATTGGGGTCTTTTCTGGATTCATATAAATTTTTGGAACATTTGTTCTAATCCTGTGAGATATGCCATTGGTATTTTAATACGAATTGTGTTCAGTATATAGATTGCTTTGGGTAGCATGGACATTTTAATTATTTTAATTCTTCCTATCCATGAACATGGGATATGCTTTCACTTATTTGTATCTTTCTCAATTTCTTTCTTCAGTATTCTATAATTTTCCAAGTATGGGTGTTTTACCTCCTTGGTTGAATTTATTTCTAAGTACCTTATTTGTTGTTGCAATTGTAGGTGGGATTTTCTTAGTTTCTCTTTCTGATAGTTCATTATTGGTATATACAAATGCCACCAATTTCTAAATATTAACTTCATATCCTGCTATTTGACTGAATTCATTAGTCATTTCTAGTAGTTTTTTGATGGAAGCTTTAGGGTTTTTATATACAGTATCAAGTCATTTGCAAATAATGACAGTATTACTTCTTCTTTTCCAATTTGAAAGCCTTTTATTTCTTTTTGTTGTCTGATTGCTGTGGCTAGAACTTCAGTACTGTGTTGAATAAGAGTGGTGAAAATGGACATCCCTGTCTTGTTCCTGATCTTGAGGAAAATGCTTGTAGGTTTTGCCCATTGAGTATGATGTTGGCTGTGGGTTTGCCTTATATGGCCTTTATTATGTTGAGATATGTTCTCTCTATTCCCACTTTGTTGAGAGTTATCTTAAATGGGTGCTGAATTATATCAAATGCTTTTTCTGCATTTATTGATATGATCATGTGCTTTTAGTTTTTTCTTTTTCTTTTTTAAATCCTCACCTGAGGATATTTTCCCATTTATCTTCAGATAGAGTGGGAGGGAGTGGGGGAGGAGAGAGAATGAGAGAGAGAAACATCAATGTGAGAGAGACACATTGATTGGCTGCCTCCCACATAACCTTGACCCGGGCCAGGGACCAAACCACAGCTGAGGTACATGCCCTTGACCAGAATCGAACCTTAGACTCTTTGGTCCATAGGCCAGTGTTCCAACTGCTGAGCCAAACCAGCCAGGGCTGATCATGTGCTTTTAATACTTCATTTTTTTTATGTGGTGTATCACATTTATTGATTGTAGATATTGTACCAACCTTGCATCCCCAGAATAAATCCCACCTGATCATGGTGTACAATCTTATTAATGTATTAACTGAATTTGGTTTTGCTAATCTTTTGTTGAAGATTTTAGCATGTATGTTCATCAGGGAAGTTATCTCATGATTTCTTTCTTTGTAATGTCTTTATCTGGTGTTGGAATTAGGATAATGCTGGCCTCATAAAATGAGCTTGGGAACCTTCCATTCTCTAAACCTTTTGGAATAGTTTGAGGATAGCTGTTAGTTCTTTTTTAAATGTTTAGTAAAATTTGCCTGTGAAGCTATCTAATCCAGGACCTCTTGTTTGCTGAGAGTTTTTGTTTTGTTTTTTATTACTACTTTTATTTCATTAGTTGTAATTGGTCTATTCAGATTTTCTGATTCTTCCTGATTCAGTTTTGGAAGATTGTATGTTTCTACAAATTTATCTATTTTGTCCATGTTGTCCAATTTGTTAGCATATAGTTGGTCATAATACTTTCTTACAATCCTTTGTTATTTCTGTGGTGCCAGTTGTTACTTCTCTTTCATTTCTGATTTTATTTATTTGGTTCCTCTCTCCTTTTTTTTTAATCCTCTCCCAAGGACATTTTTTCATTTTTTTTGTTCAGATAGAGTGGGAGGGAGAGAGAGGAAGAGAGAGAGAGAGAGAAACATCGGTGTGAAAGGGACACATCGAGTGGCTGCCACCCGCACGACCCAACCAGGGCCGGGGACAAACTGCAACTGGGGACAAACTGCAACCGAGGTACATGCCCTTAGCGGGAACCGAACCCGGGTCTCTCAGGAACTCAGGCTGACGCTCTAACCGCTGAGCCAAACCACCAGGGCCCTCTCTCCTTTCTTCTTGATGAGTCTGGTTAAAGGTTTGTCAATCTTGTTTATCTTTTCAAACAACCAGCTCTGGCTTTCATTGATCTTTTGTATTTTTTTAGTCTCTATGTCATTTATTTCCATGATAATCTTTATTATTTCCTTCTTTCTACTCACTTTGAGCTTTGTTTATTGTTCTTTATGTAGTTCATTTAGGTATAAAGTTACATTGTTTGAGATTTTTCTTGTTCTTGAGGCAGGTCGGTATTGCTATGAATTTCTCTCTTAGGATTGCTTTTGCTATGCCCCATAGGTTTAGGGTTGTTGTGTGTTCATTTTCTTTTATTTCAAGGTAAATTTTGATTTCTACTTTGACCTCATTGTTGACACGTTAATTGATTAGTGACATGTTAATTAGCCTCCATTTGTTTTTTTTCTTATAATTGGTTTCTAGTTTCATACCATTGTGGTTGGAGAAGATGCTTGATATGATTTCAATCTCCTTAAATTTATTGATGCTTGTTTTGTGTCCTAATATGTCATCTGTCCTAGAAAATGTTCTGTGTGTATTTGAAAACAATGTATGCTACTCTGCCACTCTCTGAGGTTGCCTGGTCCTCCTTTAGAGCCTTCCAAAGAAAAACTCTGGAGTGGGCCCAGGCTGGCCATGACCCCCAGACCATTCCACAAGGCACAAACTCAGTAGGGCAGGGTGACTGGTGTTGGGAGGATGGGGCTAGTGGGTCTCCTGCTTGGGGGCTAGTGCAGTCAGGCACTTAAGAGGAAAGTGGCCCCTACTCCAAAACCATTCCACTCAGTCTCTGCCAGAGTCTCCAACCCTAGCTCCCCCTGGAGGAGCACACTGCAGATTCAGGTTTAGTGCAGCCAGCTGGCCCCACTGCAAGAGCTAGCTCAGCAGGGCGGCACCACTGAGACTCAGGAGGACAGATCGAAAGTCTCCAGTTGGGGATGGTTCCAGCTGAGCATGCAGGAGGGAGCAGGCATGTTCCCTCCCCCCTGCTCTGCAGTTGCACAACCCAATACCCCTCTGAGTCCTGGAAGAGAGTCTCCAAGGAAGACATGCTCTGAAGGTCTCAGCTCTCAGCAGTGTTCTTCTCCCCTAGAAGTGAGCTCAGCATGGTGGGACCACTGGGACATGGGAAGACAGATCAAAGAGTCTCCCATTGGGGGTGGTGCCCACCAAAACTGCAGGGGCAAGACTGGCCCTTGTTCTAAAGCCACACAGCTCAATGATTGTCTGAGTGTCTGCCAAGAGCTTCTCTAGAAAAAGTACACACCAAAGGACCCTATTTGGTGCAGTCAACAGACCTTTCTACAGGACTTGAGCTTGGCAGGGTGGCATTGCCAATAATTGGAGGTGCGGGATAGTGCATGCCCTAGGCTGGTGCTATAAGAATAGGAGTGCTCGCCCTGGCCGGTTTGGCTCAGAGGTTAGAGCGTCGGCCTGCGGTCCAGAGAGACCCGGGTTCGGTTCCCGCTAAGGGCATGTACCTCGGTTGCAGTTTGTCCCCGGCCCTGGGGACACTCGATGTGTCCCTTTCACGTCGATGTTTCTCTCTTTTTCTCTCCCTCCCACTCTACCTGAACAAAAAATGGAAAAAATGTCCTCGGGTGAGGATAAAAAAAAATAATAAAGAAAAGAAAAGGAGTGCTCAACCCTGGGAAGATGGTGCCTGAGGGCAGTGTGAGATAGGGACTCAGCACAGGGACTTCAGTGGCTGACCCTCCAGCTCTCTCCACGGGGCCATGCCACCCAGATCTTCTATTTATGACTCCCATATGTCTCGAGTCACCCTCCCTCTACCAGAGTCCCAGATGAGTATCTAAGAGCAAGATCCTGTGTATTGGCCACTAAAGAGATCACCTGGGTTTCTAGCACATTCCCTCCTCTTCCATAAGGACAAAGTCCCTGCTGATTTTCACTGCCAGATGCTATGTAGGCTCCTCATTCCAGCTCTGGTGCTCTGGGTTGGGGATCCTGGCATGAGCTGAGACCACATAACCCTTAGAGTGGACTTTTGCAGCCGAAATCCCTCTGGCTTCTCAGCTGCTACACATGGGTGCAGGGCCTAGCCCTCTCTGCATCTCCCCACTTCTTATCACTCTCTATGTAGTTTCTTCTGTAAGTCCTTGTTATAATATTCCTGTTCAGCTGTACTTCAGTTGGTTGTTCTAGTTGATTGGTGAATAATGTAGCTCGAAATCTGGTTTGCGCTGGGAGTGAAAGTGAGTGTGGCTTGCTCCTATTTCCATAGTCATCTTGGAATCTCTCACATTTATTCTTATTCTTCCTTGTCATGAAGTTTGGCAGGTTACTCTTAAGTCAATGAACAGTTGCTTCCAAGAATATCGTAACCTGATTATTGGCGTTATTATATTTGTTACATCTGTTAACAATTTGGGTTACACAAATTTGATTTTGTTGGTATCATTGTGAAATTGATGGCCATATTTGAGTTCAACGACCAAGAACCTGGATGATATCTTGTTCATTGCTTTGCTGTTTGTCTTTTAAAACTTCAGCGACTGTCCAAATTGAAGGATGCCCTACTATTAGCTTTTGAAATTTGCTATGCAAGCCTTCCATTATGTTTCTTATCTTGTTATGGCTGTTCAGTACATATCTATAAACATTTCAGGTTTCTGGTAGAAATCTTGAAGCTTCTGGTCTTCTTCTGCCTCTGCTACACCTTCCACAGACATACACTCTCTTGACATAATCCATTAGGTCATCTAAATTTTTTTCTGCATTCTCCACAGAGTACTCGAGAGTTTCATTTACATATTTCAGAGGCACAAATGGAAGTCCAAACAACATAGATGCACACTTACAGGTACTACTTTCTGTTGTCGTATACTCATGTGTTAGACGCACAGCGGATATTTTTCACCACAGTGATTACGAAAAGTGAAATAAACATCCTTTTACTTGTGAATTGTTAGAAGTAGTTGGCTTGCATTCATAGTTGTGATCATGGAATCCATCATGCATAATGAAGGGTTAATGTAAAGATTCCTTTCCCATGCAAATGTAAGTACTTTCTTACGTATATAAGTTTCTTTTCTCCTTTCCATTGTTAGTGCATAAATTAATGGCATAGTATAACCCAGTATGACACTGTGCACAGTAAATAACTGAGTGAACTATGTTGGTGCCATCCTAAAGGTGCCATCACTGAATAATATGGTGCTATACTTAAGTATCTAATATTATTATATATTGTGTGAATAAGAAGTCTTTCATCATCTCAAGCACTGGAATCATTAATAAGAAATGGTTTTTCACATCTAGTAACTTTATACTCTACTAGAATTGAATTCAATACAATGAAGTTGGGTTTGGAGATCGATGTCTGTTTTGAATTCTGTTTTCTGCTTGTGTCTTTAATGAGTTTCTTTCTGGTAGTGTTAACAGGACCTTCTTCATCATTAATATCATAGAGAGTTCTTTGAAGTAACTAAGATGGTGTTGCATTTGGCTCTTTTCTGCATGTCATTTTAACCTATTCAATGCTTTCCTAATTTCCCTGTCAACATCAACAGTGTGCTGATGTTTTCCTGTCACATCTTGAATGACTATAATGCTATCCACATCCTGACTCATTGTACATTGGGCATTGCAGATTCTCCTGTCTTCATGGTGCCAGTACCTTTCACTCCTGTCTCTGTTAAAGGAATGGAAATAGTAACAAAAATCATTGTGATGTAGCATTGGCTTTTCTTTTGGTGAGTATACTATTTCTGCCATATTCTACCAAGGTTTTCAAGTAAAGATGTTATATTGCCAAGCAAAGAAGAAGGGTAGTTTTGTTTTTTTTTTTTTCTTTTGTAGCCCTCTGACCAATAGTTCTTAGTTTATTGGTAAGGGTAACATTACTAATGTCTTATGGATTTGACACCCAGTTGAGTAGGGCTGGATCAGCCAGTAAGTAGAAACCAGACAAGGATGTGGTGGTCCATGCTGACTGAGAGGTAAGTGTGGAAGTCACACCCTCTAAAACCTGTCCAATAATATGTGGCAAATGCTTCTTGCATTCATTCAGCTGCAATTGTATCTCTATAGGCATGGATTCAAGGGAAACATCACATGTTAACCCTGGGTGATGGGATAGTTATAGGGGGTTTAATTAGATTCCCAAGTATCCCCTCATGGTGCTTAGGACTGCTATGTGATAGGAGAGCCACACCAATTCTCACTCCTGAGCAAATGGGATACTCTATAAAGTATTTACATCAACACATTCGTCATCCCTTTTACTTGGCAGCTTGACCTAGCTCCTTCTTCCAAATTCCAACCTTATTTTTTTATTTTTTTATCCTCCACCCGAGGATATTTTTCCATTTTTTGTACAGATAGAGTGGGAGGGAGAGAGAGGAAGGGAGAGAGAGAAACATCGACGTGAAGGGACACATCGAGTGGCTGCCACCCGCATGACCAACCAGGGCCGGGGGCAAACTGCAACCGAGGTACATGCCCTTAGCGGGAACCGAACCCGGGTCTCTCCGGACCGCAGGCTGACGCTCTAACCGCTGAGCCAAACCGGCCAGGGCAAATTCCAACCTTATTGAATGACCCAGACACATCCAACCAAATGCCCAGTGACATAGTAATACACATGTATTGTGAGATCCCATCCTTGACTTGTTATCCCTATGCATTAACTCTAGGGCTCTTCCTCTGTATTCATAGTTAATATAAATTCTGCTCTTCTGCAATATCCGAATCCACACCCATCTACCTAACCCCATGTGCTATTATAGCTAGGCTACCAAGGCAGGAAGGGTTAGTATTGGCTATATAGGCACAACACGATTATTGGACCAATAAAATACAATAGTATTTTTTAAATTGATTTGAGAGAGAAAGAAAGAAACATCAATCAGTAGTTCTACCTCTTCATGCACTCATTGGTTGATCAGGGATCAAAAACCATGACCTTGGCATATCTGGATGGCACTCTAATCAACTGAGCTACCTGGTCACGGCGACGATTGTATTTTTTATGTATTAATTTTGTAAACCAAAAGCATAAGTAAATGTTACGGGTTATCTGAACCCATGGATGTTTTCTAAGTGTGGATGTTTTTGACAGTGCCAAATCACAAAGACCATTTGGCATTAACCAATTATCCTCATGGACATTTTTGACAAGGACAATTTTCAAGGACCTTTTGGTGTGGACCAGATGTCTGCTAATCTCTATATTAAGTAGCAAAAGAATTGAGGTTTATATCTGGTATGTTTGGCTCAAAGCCAACACTGTTCCATTTCTTCAAATAGCCCAAAGAAGAAAAAGAGAAGTGAGCTAAGAGAACTTATTGCTTGTATACATTTGTCTTCTGAAATAAATGGCACTATTTTCTTGGTGATCGTATACATTATTCTTTAAATCTAGCTATTCTTTTGTTGGCTTTCTGCCGTCTAAAGAGATATCTTTTCCAGTCTAAAATCTCCAAAGGATTTTCAAGGTAAAACACATTTCAAGGTATGCAATCACATGGAAGAATGAAAATCTTTTATAATATTGTTTGCAAAAATGACAGCTCTACTTAACAGAAGCCATTAAAATATTTACAAAGTAGCAGCTGCTCTTGTAAAAAATATGGCTTTTTGGAGGCATAAAAATAAACAAGTTGATAAGTACAAGATAAGCCATTTGTCGGCTTCTTTGTGTGCATAGCACAATATATAGAAAATTCTGATATTTACAGAGCAATTGTAAAATAAAGCCTTTTTAAGTAAAAATGACACAGACCCAATAAGAACTGTTTACAAGAATTCTTCATACTAATCTTTTAAACAATTTAGGAAATCCCAAACATAATCCTTTATGAAGTGTTAGGTTTTTTGTTTTGTTTGTTTTTATTAAAATAAGTATGTTCTTAAATATAATTTTACATTTTATATATGTGTATATAAAATCATCTTCAATTCAATTGAGTTATTTATTGAACTACAATTTCAGACAGTGGTCTTATGAAAATAATGACATATTCTACAAAATAGATCAAGAAAACAAAAATGGTTAAAAGTAACTGAACTTTTGCATTTTTATCTTCTAATTTGACATTTTATATATAAACTGAGTGGTTGATTTTATTTTTTTAAACACAAACCCTTTAATGAAACTAGACCATCAACAAGAATATACAGTGGAGTAAAGACAGCCTCTTTAATAAATGGTATTGGGAAAATTGGACAGCTACATGCAAAAAAATGAAACTAGACCATCAACTCACACCGGACACAACAATAAACTCAAAATGGATAAAAGACTTAAATGTGATTCTTGAATCCATAAAAATCCTAGAAAAAGCAGTAGGCAACAAAATTTCAGACATCATATGCAGCAGAATTTTCTCTGATTCATCATCACCTAAGGCAACAGAAAGAGAGGAGAAAATGAACACATGGGACTACATCAAACTCAAAAGCTTCTGCACAGCAGAAGAAACCACCACCAAAATGGAAAGGCAACCCACTCTATGGGAGAGCAAAATTGCCAATGATACATCAGATAAGGGGTTAATTTCCAATATATGTAGAGTGCTCATACAGCTCAACAAAAGGAAGACAAAGAACCCAATTAAAAAATGGGCAGAGGAGCTAAATAGACACCTCTCCAAACAGGACATTCAAATAGCTAAGAGACATATGAAGAAATGCTCAACATCCCTAATCATCACAGAGATGCAAATTAAAACAACAATGAGGTATCACCTCACACCTGTCAGAATGGCCACCATCAACAAATCATTAAACAACAAGTGCTGGTGAGGGTTTGGAGAAAAGGGGACTCTAGTACACTGCTGGTGGGAATGCAGACTGGTGCAGCCGCTGTGGAAAACAATATGGTGTTACCTCCAAAAATTAAAAACTGAACTGCCATTTGACCCAGTGATCCCACTTCTAGGAATATACCCTAAGAAGCCTGAAACACCAATCAGAAAGAATATATGTACCCCCATGTTCATAGCAGCACTATTTACAATAGCTAAGATCTGGAAACAGCCCAAATGTCCATCAGTAGACGAATGGATAAAAAAGCGGTGGTACATATACACAATGGAGTACTATGCAGCTGTAAGAAAGGAAGATCTCTTATCCTTTGAGATGATATGGAGGGACCTGGAGAGTATTATCCTAAGCGAAACAAGCCAAGCAGAGAAAGAGAAACATCACATGGTCTCACTTATTTGTGGAATATAATGAACATAACAGTCTGAGGAACGGGGTAGTCCCAGAGATGTGGAAGTAAGGTACAGACTGACAAACCCCAGAAGAGGGGGTGGGGAGGAGAGATAAACCACAGAACTTATATGCATGTATGCATGAACAATGGACATGGACAACAAAGCTGGGGACAGGGTGGGGAGGGTGGGGAAAGGGGTTATCAGTGGGCAAAAAATGAGAAATATCTGTAACAAAAATGAATAAATTAATTAAAAAAACCTTTTAAATAAGCAAATATTAAAATCTGTATTATTGGTGATTTTTATTAGTTTTCTCAAAAGAGAGCAATGATATGCAATTATTACAATCCTAGAATTTTTATGAAGAAAGGGAAAAATATAAGACAGTGGCTTTTGGCAAAATCTTGCCAGTTACTTGGAAAAGTGATACTGGTTGTGTTCCTGTGATATGAGCTTGCTCATTTTATTTAATTACTTCTGCTTACTGGCAAGAGCATAGATTAAAAGGAATATCTTCTGGTAATTATTTGTATGTCTCTGATATACTATTAATAGCTTGAGAAAACTACATATTATAATTTCGTTATTAAATTTCCAGTGTTATTCCAAACCTTTAAAAATATCTTGAGAATATTTCCCCTTCCTTCAAGTTCATTTTTACTTGTACCTCCGAAAATATTTTCCATGCTCTTCTTAAGGAAAATAATATTTTTCTATTTTTTAGAACCTGAAAAAGGCATGAGATTATGATGGTAATGGGGGAAAGTGGTTGGGATGCTCAATAAGAATCAACAGCTTATCAAAAGTAAGAGAGAACAGGAAGGAAAAGCCAAAAAAGTTAAAAGAGGTAAGCATAGGCAACTTTCAGGGTTAATGTTATGAGGTCCTACACTGTTAGTCTCAGTTATTTCAAAGTGTTGATATGATCTCTATGAAAGTCATGCCCTCTGATATAAGAAATACAGAATATATTGTTTTGAACAGTTATTTTCATTAGAAAATATGTAAGCACAAATAGAAAAAATATGCACATTATTAATGATAATGTGTTATCACGGTATTTTATAAATGAAAGTTTGCCATTTATATTGGGTTTTCCCTTGTCATCTTTTGAGAACTTTGATCTATGTACCTTAATGGAAATAAATAATGACAATTCATTCTTTGGGGAGATGTAAATATAGTTAACCATTGAACAACTCAAGTTTGAACTGCATGGGTCCACTTATATGTGGATTTTTTTCGATAAATATTGTTGGCCTTTGATATCCATTTGGGTTTTGCATCCAAAGATTCAACCAACTGGGAATCAAAAACAGTATTTTCCATTTGTGGATGGGTATCACCAGAAGCTGAGGATTGACTGTATGCATCGTTCTGTGCCATTTTATATTAGGGGCTTCAGCATCTGAATTTTGTTATCCATGGAAGTCCTGGAACCAATCCCCTACAGATATCAAGGGCCAACTGTAGTTCAGTTTTTGGGGTATGAAAAGTTGTATGTGAATTTTGAACTGCACAGGAGGTTGGTGCCCATAATCCCACATTATTCAAAAGGTCAACTGTGTGGCCCCGGCCAGTTTAGCTTAGCGGTTAGAGCATCAGTCTGCGGACTAATGAGTCACGGTTTCGACTCCAGTCAAGGGCACGTACCTTGGTTGCGGTTCGTCCCCGACCCTGATTGTGCAAGAGGCAACCAGTCGATGTGTTCCTCTCACAATGTTTCTCTCTCCCTCTCTTCCACTCTCTTCCTTTCTCCCACTTTATCTGGGATAAATAGAAAACTATCCTCAGTGAGGATTTCTTTTTTTTAAAAAAAGGTCAAGTGTGCGTGACTGCGTGCGTGTGTGTATTTTTTCCAACCAGGGTGTCTTTGGGTTAGATTTCTAGAAGTGGAAGGTCCATAACTATTACATCCTCATCATGAATTGTATCTTTTAGCATTATGAAGCATCATATGTCTCTTTTTGGTCTGAATTCTCTCATCAGACATCTAGTGTGAACTCTCATTTCTTTTAATTTGCATCTGTCCACGTCTGTGTTTAATACTTCTAGGTCACTCTCCTTCCTCCTCCAGTCCTCCTTTCTCTTCCTGACTGTATGTATGTATCCATCTTGCATATATCATAGTGCTAGGTTTTGCTTTGTTAGTTAATCTGAACTTTTTCTTTTTATGAGTAAAATTCATTCACATTTTGACTTTCATGTTCAGCCTCAGATTTATCACCTTGTTTCATTGCATACACACAGTCTATCTATGTTGTCTGCCTTATTTAATGTGTATATACCAACTTTTAACACTTAGGACGTTTTCTATTTATTCTAATAGTTATATTTATATCTATACCTTTATATTTTTGACACTTTTTTTTTTAGGGGAGCACTGTCTGTTGGTTCCCTACTGTGAGCAATACTGGAATAAGCTATTAGTTCATTTTCCCGTTTATCATTCTTCTCCAATGTCAGATCTGAAGTAGTATCTCTCTTACTTCGAGGCAGAGTCTATAAGGCAATCACTGTTCTTATTCTACTATTATTTATTTATTTTTAATGAATTTAATAAATTTATTTATTTTTATTACAGCTGTTTCTTCGATTTCCCCCACTGACACTTCCTTTCCCCTTCCTCCCCACCCTGTCCCCAGCTTTGTTGTCCATGTCCATTGTTCATGCATACATGCATATAAGTTCTGTGGTTTATCTCTCCTCACCCACCCCCACTTCTGGGGATTGTCAGTCTGTACCTCAATCCACGTCTCAGGGACTGCCCCGTTCCTCAGACTGTTATGTTCATTATATTCCACAAATAAGTGAGACCATGTGATGTTTCTCTTTCTCTGCTTGGCTTGTTTCGCTTAGGATAATACTCTCCAGGTCCCTCCATATCATCTCAAAGGATAAGAGATCTTCCTTTCTTACAGCTGCATAGTACTCCATTGTGTATATGTACCACCGCTTTTTTATCCATTCGTCTACTGATGGACATTTGGGCTGTTTCCAGATCTTAGCTATTGTAAATAGTGCTGCTATGAACATGGGGGTACATATATTCTTTCTGATTGGTGTTTCAGGCTTCTTAGGGTATATTCCTAGAAGTGGGATCACTGGGTCAAATGGCAGTTCAGTTTTTAATTTTTGGAGGTAACACCATATTGTTTTCCACAGCGGCTGCACCAGTCTGCATTCCCACCAGCAGTGTACTAGAGTCCCCTTTTCTCCACACCCTCACCAGCACTTGTTGTTTAATGATTTGTTGATGGTGGCCATTCTGACAGGTGTGAGGTGATACCTCATTTGTTGTTTTAATTTGCATCTCTGTGATGATTAGGGATGTTGAGCATTTCTTCATATGTCTCTTAGCTATTTGAATGTCCTGTTTGGAGAGGTGTCTATTTAGCTCCTCTGCCCATTTTTTAATTGGGTTCTTTGTCTTCCTTTTGTTGAGCTGTATGAGCACTCTACATATATTGGAAATTAACCCCTTATCTGATGTATCATTGGCAATTTTGCTTTCCCATAGAGTGGGTTGCCTTTCCATTTTGGTGGTGGTTTCTTCTGCTGTGCAGAAGCTTTTGAGTTTGATGTAGTCCCATGTGTTCATTTTCTCCTCTCTTTCTGTTGCCTTAGGTGATGATGAATCAGAGAAAATTCTGCTGCATATGATGTCTGAAATTTTGTTGCCTACTGCTTTTTCTAGGATTTTTATGGATTCAAGAATCACATTTAAGTCTTTTATCCATTTTGAGTTTATTGTTGTGTCCGGTGTTAGTTGATGGTCTAGTTTCATTTTTTTGCATGTAGCTGTCCAATTTTCCCAATATCATTTATTAAAGAGGCTGTCTTTACTCCACTGTATATTCTTGTCACCTTTGTCAAATATTAATTGAGCATATTGTCTTGGGTCAATTGCTGGATTCTCTGTTCTGTTCCATTGACCTGTATGCCTGTTCTTGTGCCAGTACCAGGCTGTTTTGATTACAGTGGCTTTGTAGTATAAGCTGAAATCTGGTAATGTGATCCCTCCAACTTTGTTTTTCTTTTTCAAGATTGCTGTGGCTATTTGGGGTCTTTTTTGGTTCCAAATGAACTTTTGAAGTATTTGTTCTAGTTCTGTGAAGTATGTCGTTGGTATTTTGATGGGGATTGCATTGAATCTATAGATTGCTTTGGGTAGTATGGACATTTTAATGATGTTAATTCGTACAATCCACAAACAAGGTATGTGCTTCCACTGTTTTATATCTTCCTCTATTTCTTTTTTCAATGACCTGTAGTTTTCTGCAAATAGGTGCTTTATTTCTTTGGTTAAGTTTATTCCTAGGTATCTTAATTTTTGTGCCGCAATGGTAAATGGGATTGTTCTTTTAGTTTCTCTTTCTGTGAGTTCATCATTGGTGTATAAGAATGCGGTCGATTTCTTGACATTAATTTTGTATCCTGCTACTTTGTAAAATTCATTTATTAAGTCTAGTAAATTTCTGATGGAGTCTTTGCGGTTTTCTACATATAGTATCATGTCATCTGTGAATAATGACAGTTTCACTTCCTCCTTTCCAGTTTGGATCCCTTTTATTTTTTCTTCCTGTCTGATTGCTGTGGCTAGGACTTCCAGTACTATGTTGAATAAGAGTGGCAAAAGTGGGCATCCTTGTTTTGTTCCTGTTCTTAAGGGAAATGCTTTCAGTTTTTGCCCATTGAGTATGATGTTGGCTGTAGGTCTTTCATATATGGCCTTTATTATGTCGAGATATGGTCCCTGTAATCCCAGATTGCTGAGCTTTTTTTATGAGAAATGGGTGCTAGATTTTGTCGAATGCTTTTTCAGCGTCTATTGATATGATCATATGATTTTTATCTTTCATTTTGCTTATGTAATGTATTACACTTATTGATTTGTGAGTATTTTACCAGTCTTGCATCCCTGGGATGGATCCCACTTGGTCATGATGAATAATTGTTTTTGATGTATTGCTTATTTGATTTGCTAGTATTGTGTTCAAGATTTTGGCATCTATGTTCATCAGGGATATTGGCCTGTAGTTTTCTTTCTTTGTAGTGTCTTTTTCAGGTTTGGGGATTAGAATTATGCTGGCCTCATAAAATGAGTTTGGAAGTCTTCCTTTTCTTGAATTTTTTGAAATAATTTGAGGAGAGTGGGTATTAGTTCATTGAATGTTTGGTAAAATTCCCCCGTGAAGCTGTCCGGGCCTAGGCTCTTGTTTGCTGGGAGAGTCTTGATTACATCTTCAATTTTTTTTTTAGTGTTATTGATCTGTTCAAGTTTTCTATCTCTTCTTGGTTCAGTTTTGGGAGACTATGTGTTTCTAGAAATTTGTCCATTTCACTTAGATTGTCGAATTTGTTGCCGTATGATTTTTCATAATATTTGTTAATGATCTTTTGTATTTCTGTGGTGTCAGTTATTATTTCTCCTCTTTCATTTCTGATTTTGTGTATTTGGGTTCTCTCTCTTTGTTTCTTGGTGAGTCTAGCTAAGGGTCCATCAGTCTTGTTTATCTATTCAAAGAACCAGCTCTTTGTTTCATTGATCCTTTAAATTTTTTTTTTTTTTTGTCTCCATGTCATTTATTTCCGCTCTGATCTTTACTATTTCATTCCTTCTACTTGCTCTAGGGTATTCTTTTTGCTTTCTAGTTCTTTAAGTTGTGAGGTTAGTCTATTAGAAATTTTTCTTGCTTCTTGAGGTAGGCCTGTAATGCTATGAAGTTCCCTCTCAGAACTGCTTTTGCTGCATCCCATAGATTTTGTGTTGTTGTGTATTCATTTTCATTGGTTTCCAGGAAGTTTTTAATTTCTTCCTTGATCTCCATGGTAACCCATTTGTTGTTTAATAACATGCTATTTAGCCTCCATGTTTTCAAATGTCTTTGCATGTTCTTGTTGCAATTGATTTCTAGTTTCATGCCATTGCGATCTGAGAAGATGCTTGATATGATTTCAATCTTCTTGAACTTGTAAAGACTTAGTTTGTGTCCTAACATGTGGTCTGTCTTTGAGAATGTCCCATGTGTACTTGAGAAGAATGTGAATTCTGCAATTTTGGGGTGTAATTCTCTGTAGACATCTATGAAATCCATTTGACCTTGCACTTTATTTAGACTGTGTGTTTCCTTGTTAATTTTTTTGTCTAGATGATCTATCCAGTGATGTCAATGGAGTGTTGATGTCCCCTGCTCTGATTGTATTGCTGTTGATTTCACCTTTGAAGTCCTCCAGAAGATTTTTAATATATTTTGGTGCTCCTAAATTTGGTGCATATATGTTTACCAAGGTTATATCTTCCTGTTGGATAGGTCCTTTCAATATTATGTAGTGGCTTTCTTTGTCTCTAGTTATGGTCTTCATTTTGAAATCTATTTTATCAGATATAAGTATTGCTACCCCAGCTTTTTTTTCCTTTTCGTTTGCTTGAAAGATTTTTTTCCATCCCTTCACTTTCAACCTATGTGAGTCTTTTGTTGTGAGGTGGGTCTCTTTTAAACAACATATATGTGAGCCATTATTTCTTATCCAGCCAGCTACTTTGTGTCTTTTTATGGGAGCATTCAAACCATTCACATTTAAGGTGATAATTGTTATGTACTTATTTATTGCCATTTTTGTTTAGTGTGGTTCTATTTTTCTTCCTATTTCTTCTTTTAATTTCAGCAGTCCTTTTACCATATCTTGCAGTGCTGGTTTGGTGTTAATATATTCCCTTAGTTTGTTTGTGTGTATGTCTGGAAAGCTCTTTATTTGAACTTCTATTTTGAATGATAGCCTTGCTGGGTAGAGTAGTCTTGGATTCAGATTCTTGTTTTTCATGCCTTGATTACTTCATGCCACTCCTTCTGGCCTGTAGTGTTTCTGAAGTCAGCTGAGAGTCTTATGGGGTTTCCTTTGTAGGTAACCTGTTGCTTATCTCTTGCTGCCTTTAGGATTCTCTCTGTGTCTTTAATTTTTGGCATTTTAATTACTATGTTTCTTGGTGTGGGCCTGTTTGGGTTCTTCTTACTTGGGGCTCTCTGTGCATCTTGAACTTGAATGCCTTCTTCCTTCACCAAGTTAGGAAAGTATTGTGTCACTGTTTGTTCACATATATTCTCTAACCCTTGCCCATTTTCTTCCTCTTCGGGGACTCCTATGATGTGAATGTCATTACGTTTCCAGTTGTCCCACAGTTCTCTTAAGCTATCTTCCTTTTTTTTAAATTGTTTTTTTCCCTTTGGCTTTCTGATTGGTTGATTTTTTCTACCCTGTCTTCTAATTCACTGATCCATTCCTCAGCTTCCTCTACTCTGCTGTTTAGTCCTTCCAGTGTGTTCTTAATTTCTGCTATGTGATTCTTCATTTCCACTTGGTTGTTTTCAATGTTTCTATATCTTTTTGTTTTTTTGTTTGTTTGTTTTTTGTTCAGACAGAGTGGGAGGGAGAGAGAGAGAGAGAAAGAAAAACATCGACGTGAAAGGGACACATCAAGTGGTCGCCACCCGCACAACCCAACCAGGGCTGGGGACAAACTGCAACCGAGATACATGCCCTTAGCAGGAACCAAACCTGGGTCTCTCTGGACTGCATGCCGATGCTCTAACCGCTGAGCCAAACCGGCCAGGGCTCTATATCTTTACTCATCGTGCTGATATCCTTACTCCTGCTGTTAGGCTTCCTCAAGATCATGGCTCTGAACTCTACCTCTGATAATTTGCTTAACTACATTTCATTTATCTCGTCTTTGATAGAGTTCTCTTGTTCTTTCCTTTGGGATTTGTTTCTTTGTTTCACCACTTTGGCTATCTCAGTGGGTTTTGGAGCCTGCCAAATTTTCCCTGTGGGTGTTGGTGTTCTGCTGTTTGTGGCTCCCTCTACTGGGTTTCGATGGGCCTGGGCGGGCCCATGTTAAACACCACTGTCAAGTCTTAGTTTCTTGGGTAGATTTGCAAGCCCAGGAAAGGTTCAGTTATCCTCTAGCTTTTTCCTGGAGGCTAGTAGTATCAGTTACTCAGTGGCTTGGAATGTAGCCCTGGTGTTCTGCATAAGAGGATTTCCAGAGGGTTGAATAGATTCTCATTATTAATGAGCCTCAATTTGTGTTTCTTTGCCTCACCTGGGAAAGGCCGAATCTCTGAGGTATGGGGTCTGTGGCTTTTCCCCACAGCTCTGAGAAGTAGCACACTGGCCACCGTCCTTTGTGGCCGCAACTCAGCAAAAACTCTGAGTGCCCTCCAAGTCCCAACTGTCCCCACAGAGTTCCAACCCAGTCTGCCCTCCCTCTGCTGTAGCCCCCAGGTTCGTGGCTGTGGCTACTTTAGCACTCTATCCTGACTCCCTGTGCTGTGGAGCGGGCTTTGTCTTTATTCCTCAAGGGCGCTGCTCACAGCTAAGACTGCTGTTGTCCATGGGCTCCCAGCTCGCCACCCTCTCACGCCTCCACAGATCCTACCAGTGTCCCTGGTTATATGGTCCTCTCCTGCTGCTTTTCTGTTTGTTTTTTTTCCCCTGAGGATTTGTCTTTATTTTAGTTGTAATTCCTGTTTAGTCCTGGGAGATTGTCTGTGTAGCTTCTATTCACTCCACCTCCATTTTCACATCCTCTATGTCTATCTTGTGCACAGCTGGGTCACACAGGCCTCTGTGGAGCCCCAGGTCCCACCGCTGGCAGCTGGGGAGTGCTGCTGTCCCTTGGGGCTCAACTCCTGCTCAGCTTTTGCTGTAGTTCTTGGGGATGGGTCTCAGCTGGTGGTTTGTACTTCTGTTGCCTGGGGATGGATGTCTGCTCCCCAGCCTCTGTTGCTGGGGGTATATTTGGACTCTGATCGGGGTACTACTATGGGGGATGGTGTTGGGCTCCCGGCTGTCCTTGGCTTCTGTGACTGGTACCTTGGGAGCTCCACTACTGTGCACTGGTCTGTGTTAACACAGTGTCCACTGGTCTGATGGTGCCAGGTGCACTGGTGGCTCAGGTTGCTGGAACCTAGCCGCTCCCACTGCCTTCTCCCAGGGAAGACCCAGGATCTTCCAAAATGGTGGGATCTCCCCGCGGCGCAGGGAGAAACGCCCTGAATAGCCCCTTATCGCGGTAGACGACTGCTCTGTGCACAGCACAGGAACCTTTTGCTCAAAGTCTCTGCACTGCACGAGTTTGGTCGTCCACCTTCATGTCCACTCACACTCTCTCACACACTAGCTCACTCTCTTACACACTCACCCTCCCTCTGGTCCTGTCTGCCTCCATCTTCTCGAAAACCCTTATTCTACTTTTATACTACTCTTCTCATTTGCCCCACGTTTTTTGATAGTTTTATTATGTTACTGTCTTCCTTATAACTATCATTTTTTAAAATGGTAAAAAATACATAACATTTTATCATCTCACCATTTTTAAGTAGAGTTAGTCTCCCATTTAAGATGGATCAACTTAAGATTTTTCAACTTTGCAATGGAATGAAAGTGATATTCCATCAGTAGGAACCTGCTAGGCTAAGTTATGATGTTTGGAAGGTTGGGTGTATTAAATGTATTTTTCACCTAAAGTATATTCAGCTGAAATGGGCTTACTGGGATGTAACCCCATTATAAGTCAAAGAGCATATGTATACAGTTCAGTGTTATTAAGCATATACACATTGTTCTGCAACAGATCTCTCGAACTTTTCCACCTAGGAAAACTGAAACTATACTTATTAAAACTAATTCCACCACCCCTCTTTCCCCCTAGAAACTACCTTTCTACTTTCTGATTGGCTGCCTTCAAAATTTCATTATAAGCAGAGCCATACAGAATTTGTACTTTAGTGACTGGTTTCAATATTTAGTTTCATAAGTCGATATATTTATAATACTCACCACTGGTCCTTACATAGATGTCATCAGTCATTTTGGTTGTCTGAATCTCTTTCTCTAGTAGATTTCCCAGTAAGATGGCTCATGAGAATAATAGGTTGTTTTGGATGGATATAAAATCATTTTGGCTTAATTTTCTTTTCTTGAGTATCTTAAATATATTACTATGTTTTATTCTAAAATAAAGTGTTGCTATCAAAAAATGACTATAATCTGCCCAGCTGGTGTGGCTCACTGGTTGGGTGTCGAACCATGCACCAAGAGGTCGCAGGTTCGATTCCTGTTCAGGGCACATGCACAGGCTGTGGGCCAAATCCCCAGTGGGAGGCATGCAGGAGGCAGCCAATCGATGTTCTCTCCTTCTCCCTTCCTCTCTCTCTAAAAAGAGAAAAAAATTTTTTTTAAATGATCATAATCTGATTTTATTTCCATTATAAGGACTTAGTCTTTTTCTCTGAATGCCCAAAGGATTTTTTTCTTTTTCTTTAAAGTCCAAGAATTTCATTAATATATGTCTTGATGTATAAAATCTTGGGCTGATTTTTCCAGATTTGTGATATGCCCTTCCATTTTTTAGTATAAAGTCTTTTTTATTTAAGGAACATTTTCTTGAGTTTTCTAGGATTTATTCTATTGTGTTGCTTTGGTTATTCTTCTTTAGAAACTTTTATAATATATATGTTGGATCTTCTTTGCCTATTATCACTACCTAGCACTTTCTTTTGAGTTTCTTTTGATCTCTTCCTCACTTTTTTCAGATTCAATAAGTTTTATTTAAAAAAAAAAAAACACTTTTATTATTGAGGTATAATTGACACATTATATTTGTTTCAGATGTAATGTTTGATATTTATATTCCAAAATGATCACTGCAGTTAAGTCCAGTTAATACCTATCACTATACATAGTTATATATATTTTTTCTTGTGATGAGAACTTTCAAAATCCACTCTCCTAGCTGATTTCAAACATGCAATACAGTATTATTAACTGTAGTCACCATATCCATTTTATAACTAGAAGTTTGTACCTTTGACCTCATTTACCTATTCCCCCCACCCCGTTCTTATATTGATAAGATCCTTTTTGTTGCTTTTGCTTTTTAAATTCTATAATAAGTGAGATAATTCATTATCTATCTTTTACTGTCTGACTTATTCCAGTTATCATAGTACCCTCAAATCCATTCATGTTGCGGACGTAGACAACAATGCTGAGGATGGGGCAAAGGGGGGAGGGTAGTCGGGAGGAGGGTGTCAATGGGGGAAAAAGGGGAAACATCTGTAACAAAAATAAATTAATGAAAATAATTTTTAAAAAATAAAGGTTTTTTTTCATTAAAAAATCCATTCATGTTGCAAATGGCAAGATTTCATTTTTTTGTGGTTGAATAATATTCTGTGTGTGTGTGTGTATTTTCTTATCCATTCATCTGTTGATGGACACTTAGGTTGTATCCATGTTTTGGCTATTGTAAATAATGCTCCAATAAACATGGGGGTGCAGATATCTTTTTAAGTGAGTGCCTTTGTTTCCTTCAGATAAAAACCCAGAAGTGGGTTTACTGGATCATAACGTAGTTCTACTTTAAATTTTTTAAGGAACTGTCATACTGTTTTCCATAGTGCTACACCAATTTACATTTCCGCCAATAATGCACAAGGGTTCCCTTTTCCTCACATCCTTGCAGCATTTGTTATTTCTTGTTTTTTTGACAGGAGCCATTTTCCCAAGTGTGGGTGATACCTCATTATGGTTTTGATTTGCATTTCCCTGATGATCAGTGATGTTAAGCACATTTTCATGTACCTGTTGGCCATCTCTATGTCTTCTTTGGAAAAAGTTATGTTCCAATCCTCTGCTCATTTTTAATTAGATTGTTTGTTTGTTTTCTATTGAGTTGTATCTGTTCTTTATTTCAGATATTAACCCCTTATCAAATGTGTGATTTGCAGATATTTTCTCCTGACCTGTAGGTTGACTTTTCATTTTGTTGATGGTTTCTTGAATTTATTTTTGATTTTCAAGTGTTCCCTATTTTAAATTCTCTAGTTATCATAAGGTATTGTGTTTTTGGTCTTGTGATCCTTCTAGTTTGACCTTTATCTCTGAAATGATTTTTCCCACTTATTTTAAATTATTTTCTTTGTTCTTTCATTTCTTTAAAAAATCTTCTCTAGTAACATTTCTTAGTTTCTTTAGTACTGATTTATGTTGTTCTTTTATAACTTCTTTCATTATATTAACTTATTTAAGCTTATTTTAGAATATAAGTGTCAGTCTTCATCTGTTTGTACTGTTATTCTGTAGTGTTTTCATTGTTTGTAGGGAAATTATTCTGCTCCTTATTCTATTTTTTAAAACTAACTTTGTGTAAGATTTAGTTTCAGTCTTTTTTGTTGTTACTGTTAATCCTAACCCAAGGGTATTTTTTCCATTGGTTTTTCAGACAGAGTGGAAGGGAGGGAGGAAGAGAGAAACAATGATGTGAGAGAGACACATCAATTGGTTGCCTTCCACCTGACCCTGACCGGGGCCAGGGATTGAACCTGCAACCAAGGTACGTGCCCTTGACCAGAATCAAACCCACAACCCTTCCGTCTATGGGCAGATGCTCCAACTGCTGAGCCAAATTGGCCAGGGCTGGTTTCAATCTTTACTGTTATTCTTTTTTTTTTTTTTTTAATAAGAAATTGGGTTTTCTATACATTTAAGATGGCAGAGTGGGCCAAGATAATTTTTTTTATTTTCATAGATCTGGCGCATGTAATCTCCTGTGTTTATCAGGTAGTCAAAAATATGGTTTCCTATTGTCTTAGTCCATTCAGGCTGCTATATCAAAATACCACAGACTAGATAGCTGATTAACAATAAGTGTTAATTTCTTATAGTTCTAGAGGCCGAAAGTCCAAGAATAGGATATCAGCATGGTCATGCCCCAGTGAAGGGCCCTCTTCTAGGTTGAAGACTCAACTTCTTACTGTCTTCAAGTGATGTAAAAGGGGTGAGAAATCTCTCTGGAGCCTGTTTTATAATGCAGTAATACTATTCATTAGGACTCCACCCTTGTGATCTAATCACCTTTCAAAGGCCCCATCCTAGTACCGTCACCTTAGGGGTTAGGGTTTCAGTGTATTTTGGGGGGGACACAAACATCAGACCATAGCATCTATATTCTTCCTTTTGATTTTAACCTTCTTTATTCCTGTAGCCTAATTGTGTCTATTATGATGAATTTGGGCTCTATTCCCACTGTTTCTCCTCAGTTTGGGAAATTTATCTAGAAATAGTTGATTTGTTAGTTTTAAGCATGTGTAGGACTCAGAATCTAGACTGTTCCAGCACCTCCATACCTTCCCACAGTTCCATTGTATCCACAAATTATAGCCTACAGTGCCCCTTCCAGTTTCTGCTACTGTTCTGAGAATGGCCCTGCAAAATGTCCCAGTTAGTAATTGAGTTGTCCATCTCTCAGGGCCATAAAAAGCCCTTTACTTTTCCTCTGCTTCTCCCATGAATTTTTTTTATTATTTGTGTGTGTGTGTGTGTGTGTGTGTGTGTGTGTGTGTGGCCCCACTTTCATAGATTGTATTCATACTGAAAAGCAAGACTGAGATTTTGTTCTTCTGCTCAATGAGTGCTTTATGTCCTCCCTGAGCTTTACTTAGGACCACCTGCATTTCCATTTCACAGGTGTACAATACCAGTTCAACTCCCTAACTGGCAATGTCCCTGGAGTGGGTTGTGTCTGGCTAATGGGAGTAGGTGCTTGGAGCCAGAAGCAAGAGCCCCTTGAGCCAGTGAGAAAACAGTGAGAGTAAGTGGTCTTTCACAGGTAGCCCATAAGGCTGCCCCATCCCCACTCCTTCAAGACAGGGATGTGGTGGTTGGGGTATGTGTGTGTGTGTGCACATGTGTGCTGGGGGCCTCCCACTTATTATACACCTGTCAAGTCTCTTCATTGTTCCAGAATAGAGTCAAGCTCAGCAAAATCTTTTTCCCTTGCTTATTCTGCCAAGCTTGTTCTCTTGGCTGTGGTTTTGCTGGATGGTAGGTAGGAACAGTGGGAATCTTGTTCATCCATTCATGAATGTCAATAATTAGATGAGGCACTTGACTACCTTAAGAGAGTTATAGCTACTCCCATCATTTACCTGTGCCTCATTGAATTTCTTCACTCTGACTTTATTATTCACTTATTTTCTGTATTGATTTTAGAGAGAGAGTAAGGGAGAGGGAAAGATGGAAACATCAACTGGCCGCCCCCTGAATGCCCCCCCCAGGGGGGATTTGGCCCACAACCTGGGCATGTGCCCTGAGAATTGAACCAGTGACCTCTTGGTGCATGGGTCGATGCTCAACCACTGAGCCACACCAGCTGGGCTTCACTTTGACTTTTAGAGCACTAGGTAGAAATCACATTGTGCGAATACCCTTCACAATCCCATGACATTTTTAGTGCATCTTGCATTTCTTGGTGAGTTGTGGATACCACTTACATTTTGGTATTATAAGAATATGTTTTCACTGGATTTTGTTGTAGATGTTGTCCATGGATTTGGGGGTTCACTAACCTACTTGCTCTTTGTTTTCATTAGGGGGTTCAAGGAGATTCAAATACTACACTGATGACATCTACTCAAAATCCTCTGGCAGCACTGATTTTCATATAAACTGAATAATCCAAACATCCAGCAACAAGATATTCATTAAAGAAATTGTAGTATGTCCATATAATTGAATAGTAGCTGTTAAAAAGAAGAGGGTCAACCTACATATACTCACATAAAGCTTTGCAAAATATTTTGTTAAATTCTTTTTAAAAGGTAATTTGTAAAACAGGAAATAATGACCATATTTTGTTCAAAATATGTGAAAGGGGATAAGCTGGAAAAACATATAATATTAAGATTCCTTTTCTTGTGGGTGGGATTATACAGGACTTTTATTTTCCAAATTAAACAGTCCATCAGTGTTTGAATTTTTATAATATGTGCATGAATTGTTAACTTTTTTGTGTGTGTATGGTACATGCCATAGCAGGAATTGAACCCGGGACTCTCTGGTCCACAAGCCGACACTCAACCGCTGAGCAAAACTGGCCAGGGCTGTATTATTAGCTTTTGTCATCAGAAATTATATATTTTAAAAACATAATGGTTATACTATAAAATTATATAAAAAATATATAATTATAAATGTAACATATATGCTCATATAATAATAGTACTTGCCTCTGAAGAGAAAACCGGTGACTACAGAGTAGGCTTGAGATTAGAACTTTTCACTAGATACTATACCTTTTGAGTTCTGAACCATGTATGTATTCATTTTTCAAAAAATAATCTGCTATGAGGGGAAAATTCAAATTCTTAAATGTCCTTGTTATTTAATTTGAAGATTCCTTCATAGATCACATTAAAGTTTGTTATAAAACTGTTAATGGTGTCTTCAAAGACTTGATAAAGTACACTGAGATAGAATTGGTCCATTTGTATTCTGTATTTCCATTAGTTACCAAAAGGAATGAGGTTAAGATTAAACTTGTTTCCATTCTTCATACGGATCTACATCCCCTTGTTTAACTGACACACTGGGGGCTCAGTTGTGTGCTGTGATGTCTTATTAAAGAAGATATTAAAGGAAACAAGTGTAATTTAAAATTTCAAAACAATATGCACATACAGCCTGGCCAATGTGACTCAGTTGAGCATCGTCCCATACACCAAGAAGTCACAGGTTTGATTCCCGGTCAGGGCAGATACCAGGGTTATGGGCTCAATCCCCAGTAGGGGGCATGCAGGAGGTAGTCGATCAATGTTTCTATCTCTCCCTCTCCCTTCCTCTCTCTGAAATCATTAAAAACAAATTGTTAAAAATGCACATACATTTGCTCTGGCTGGTTTGGTTCAGTGGTTAGAGAGCATCAGCCTGCAGACTGAAGAGTCACAGGTTCAATTCACGACAAGGGCATGTACCTCAGTTGCATTTCGGTCCACGGCCCTAGTTGGGGTTGTGCGAGAGGCAACCAGTCGATGTGTCTCTCTCACGTCGTCGATGTTCCCCCCCATACACACACACTATCTGAAGATAAATAGAAAATACTAGGGTGAGGATTTTAAAAAAATGCGCATTTAAAATTCATCTAAAATGGTAATTTAGTAAATGGCCATACTTAGTTGCTGTTTTTCTAAAAATGTATTAGCATAGGAAATTTTTAAACAGAATGATTATAAAAGATTTTATGCTGAAAACTGATGTTTTCTACTATGGACTACCACAGCAATAATGTGTTCTAAAGACATTGAATTGGGTTCACCTAGATAGAAGATATATTTTATTTATTTATTTTTGTTACAGATGTTTCTCCTTTTCCCCCCACTGATTCTCCCCTCCCCCTCCAGAAGATATATTTTAAATGGCATTACTTCTACATACAGTGATACCTCGGTTCTCGAACATAATTCGTTCCAGGAGGACGGTCGAGAACCGAATTGTTCGAGAACCGAAGCAATGAAACCAATAGGAAAGCGTGACTCCACAAAGCGTGACTCTCTCTCTGCACTCACACTGATGACGCAAGCAAGGCGCGCTGGGCCGAATGAACGCCATTCGGCTCAACTCGGCTCATCTCGGAAGTTCGAGTTCCAAATATTTGTTCGGATTCCGAGACAAAAGTTTCTCGAATCTCCTGGTCGAATACCGATTTGGTCGAAAACCGAGGCGTTCGAGAACCGAGGTATCACTGTATTTATTCTGGCAAGTCATTGATAGGCTTTTTTTTTTTTTTTATCCTCACCCGAGGACATTTTTCCATTTTTTGTACAGATAGAGTGGGAGGGAGAGAGAGGGAAACATCGATGTGAAAGGGACACATCGAGTGGCTGCCACCCGCACGACCAACCAGGGCCGGGGACAAACCGCAACCGAGGTACATGCCCTTAGCGGGAACCAAACCCGGGTCTCTCCGGACCGCAGGTGGACGCTCTAACCGCTGAGCCAAACCGGCCAGGCCATTGATAGGCTTTTAAAAAAAATCTATCAAATACTTAAACATTTTTTAAAAATCTCAGTGACATATTTTTTCCTTTGAAGCATAGAAATTCATCAAAGAACCAAAATAATCTGTTAGAACAAGGGTCACAAACTATGGCTAGGCCAAATCCAGCCTGCTGCCTGTTTTTCTGCAACCTGTAACCTAAGAATGATTTTTACATTTATAATAGTTGGAAATAGTTGGAAAAAGTCAAAAGAAGAATATTTTGTGATATGTGAACATTATATGAAATTTATATTTTAATGTCCACAAATAAAGTTTTATTGGAACTCAACTTTTATCATTCATTTACATATTGTCTATGGTGGCATTTGCACATTGGCAGAGTTGAGTATTTGTGACAGAAATGGTATGACCCACAAGTCTAAAATATTTACCATCTGGCCTTTTGTAGAAAATAATTTGCCGACCTCTGCTTTGGAATACTTCATTAACCTAGAAATGCTGGGTCCATTAGAATCATAGGTTTCAAATCATCTCTCGTTTTATTTTAGTTCTGACAGAGTGATCAACAAAACAATTGGTTTGATCCTCAATTAGTTTTTCATTCATGCCTCAGGTAAATTCTTGAGACCAACACACAGAGTATTTGAAATAGCTTGCTTTCTCCTGATCTAAAATCTTTCCTCACAGCTGTCACCCGAGAGTAAAAGGGAAGACTAACATATCATTTTGTGCTGGGCCACATAATTAATGGTCCAGTGCACACATTGATAGGTCGAGATGAAGTGACTGAAATTTGAACTGCTAGCTTTCCCTTTCTTGATACTTCAAAACTAGTTGAGGCTTTAAACTTCAACTTACAGGTGTTTTATCTTTCCTTACTTGTCACATAAATAGGTTTCCTGAGACATAGTTTTGTGGTTTGCCCTACCTCAAAAAAGAAAAACTTAAGAATCCTACAATTTAATCCACAGATAAAAACTAGACTACCTTAAGTTTGCCTCCATCCATGAACATACCCTTCACATGCATTCAGATATGAAAAAATTGAAAGTGTCACTATTGAATACTAAGTTACCAAGCAATTACCCAGAAAGGTCTTTACCTCAAAGTTTTAGCACTGACCAGAATTCAATTAGGTAATTCATGGTAAAAGGATGAAGATCTTTAATACTTATCTAAAAGCTTAGACATTTGAATTATTACCTTATTGAAATTAGACCACAAAAATTATTTTGTTGCTTACTTGGTTTTTGATCTAGGAAGAAAGGGATAAGGTATTTTCATTCACTATATTGTACTTTTCTGTACAATGTGAATTTTTTGATGAGTTACTATTTTTATTATTAAGATAAGTTAATATTAAATTATCTAATAATATTCAGTACAGAATATTTAGAATATTATTAGAAGTCAGTAAACTAATATTTTCGTCCTATTTCAGTTCAAAATTGTGCAGTTGTTAGAAAAGTATAATATGTAAATATATATTTGTTTCTGCATTTATTCTTATTTTAATGTAAAATTAAGCATTTCTCATTAAATATAACATGCTTTAAAACACAGATTGTTTCCATAGTTCTTTATAAAGATAACAAAGGTTTCTAGTGAAGCTTTTGGTATTCATAGCATTAAAATTTTTTTCTTTATTGATTTTTAGAGAGAAAGGAAGGGAGAGGGAGAGAGAGATAGAAACATCGATGAGAGAGAACACCGATGAGAGAGAACATTGATTGGCCACCTCCTGCATGCCCCGCACTAGGGATTGGGCCAGACCACAATGTGGGCATGTGTCCTGACTGGAAATTGAACCAGCGACCTATTGGTGCATGGGTCAATGCAACCTTGAGCCACACCGGCTGGGCAGCATTTTAAATTTAGTATATATACTGTTATACTGAAACACATTATTATTTTTTTTATCCTCACCTGAAGACATTTTTTTGTTCAGATAGAGTAGGAGGGAGAGAGAGAAAGAGAAACATCGACATGAAAGGGACACATCGAGTGGCTGCCACCTGCACGACCCAACCAGGGCTGGGGACAAACCAAAACTGAGGTATGTGCCCTTAGCGGGAACCGAACCTGGGTCTCTCTGGACCTCAGGCCGATTCTCTAACCGCTGAGCCAAACCAGCCTGGGCCCGAAACACATTATTAATAAGGTGATTTAAAATACTAGTTCAAGGGTGTTAATGGGAGAAAAAGGAGAAACATCTGTAACAAAAATAAATTAATAAGAAAATAGAAAAATACTAGTTTAAAACCTGCCAACAATTAATAAAATTATATTCTTAGTCCTCAATCTAAAATAGTTGCTGATATAATGAAGGCTGAATTAGCTAACTGTGATGTTTAAATATATAACTTATAGACATGCATAGTGTCATAAATCTTCTTTGTATTGCTCTTTACTATTTGAGTTTTATTATTTAATTTTTTTCCAGGTGGATGGTTTTATGAGCTAAAACATAGGAGCATTTTCTGAATTTACCTTTAGGCATTAAGACAAAAAACTAGCAGTATTATAAACTGACTTGTTTAAAACATCACTATGATACTTCGAAAGACAGTTTACAATTTACAAGTAGGGTGTGGCTAATAGTCACTGAAGCAGACATAAGCATAGGTTGTTCTCTTATATACACTTCTGGCCTATCAATCACACCTCCCAAATGCTTTGCTGCACAGGTATGCTATAACTAAATCCACACTTTATCATTCTTATACCCAAAGGCTTTTAAAAGGCCATGAGATCCTATCAGTGTTTGAAAACCCCAGATTAAAGTTGAAGTCCTCAGAAGAGTAAAATTTCCTTGTGATTGATACAATGTATTATAAAAAAAATGAACATTAAAATTTAACAAAACTGTTAAAACTTTGGTTTTAAAAGTACTTGTTCTGCCTTGAAAACAAAACAATAGTAACAAAAATGTCTATGGCTATGGCTATGCTAACTACATCCCCTCCCCTGCTGCCCTGAACACAACATCCTCGGTGATTTTTCTTATTTTTTAGGTCTATATTTTGTCTTTTGTGGGGTAATCTGGTATATATTTTAACTTAAAGGCATAGTTGGGTGCTGGAAGCACAGTGTAAGCCAATAAAAGTTCTACATGTGTTTTAGTACTTCCTAGTTTTAGAAAATTGGTTCTCATTACAGCAGATTTCAAAACTGGACATTGAGTTGTTAGGAGTTTGTTAGTTCTTGCGTATCTTCTGTGACTGGAGCATGGGGTGAGAAATAACTTGAGAGATGTAGGGAGTAGCAGAAGAGTGGGTGAATCTGAGCTGACACGTGCAACTTTAAGCTTAATGTGAGGTAAGTTGGATATAACACGACTCTGGAAGTCTCCAGGATATATTTTAGCTAAAATGAATAGTATAGATGTGTCCTGGAGGAAAATGATGTCTCCAGCTTTGATTATGTCTCCTGGTGACTGTTTACTCTATTGCTTGGTGCATTAGAAGGTTTTCTCTTCATTTTTATAGGTTTCTTAGTCTGAAGTCCTTCCAAACCTAGTGATTGGTGAGGGTTGTGAAATTACCTAGTGGTGCAGAAAAAAAGCAGGTGTGGAAGTTAAAATTATTGTGCAGTGATAGTCTGTAAATGCATGTAAATTATTATTTATTGGCCATAGAATAACCCTCCAGTACCGGACTGATATTTGAATTTTTCATTTAAATGCATAGAACGAGATGTATTGGCAATTGACTTTCCATCTGGTCTGTACCCCTTCTCTTGAGGGGTTTGTCTCTAAAAGTTCTTGATTAGGTTAGGCATTGCTGTCTGCATGTCCACTTGTTGTTTGCTCTTAAATGTTGCAGTTAATTAAAATGATAAGAATTTATGATCAGAACTCAAGCAAAGCCTTATACTTTTTTGAGATGGTTCATTAAATAGGGCAATGAGGTTAGAAAAATGGGGAATGAGCCCTGTCCAGTTTGGCTCAGCGGTTAGAGCGTCGGCCTGCGATCCGGAGAGACCCGGGTTCGGTTCCTGCTAAGGGCACGTACTTCGGTTGCAGTTTGCCCCTGGCCCTGGTTGGTCGTGCGGGTGGCAGCCACTCGATGTGTCCCTTCACGTCGATGTTTCTCTCTCTCTCTCTCTCCCTCCCACTCTATCTGTACAAAAAATGGAAAAATGTCCTCGGGTGAGGATAAAAAAAAAAAAAAGAAAGAAAAATGGGGAATGAAATGACCTGTGAATCCCAAAAAAGTTTAATATCTTTGATGAGGGTGTAGGCTGTCCCACTTGGGGTTGGATCCTGTCCCATAGTTAGATAAAACATTGCTTAGGAGAGTCAACTTCAGGATCTCAAAGATGCATTCTTTGGGGTTGGTACAGTGGTGGTATTCTTGCAGTCTTAATTGTCAAAGCTGAATTGCTTTGCTTAGACAGACTGATATAAAGTTGAAACTAAGGATAAAAATCAAAATTTCATCCATATATACAATTACTCCTAATATAAAAGACCAACCATTGGAATCTGGCTGAAGCATTGAATGGACTTAAGGACATCACAAGTTACTTTTAGTTTAAGAGTTTCTGGAGGGCCTTTCCACTTACACTGTACCCTGTAAATCCAGTTTCTTTAAGATTCAGACCATCAGAGCTGCAAGGTATTGGCACAATAGGAACTCCCCCACCCCTGTTTTTTGGGAAGACATTTTTAAAAACTGGAGATCTCATGTATCATGGCCATAGATCCAGAATGTGAAAACCAAGAGCTTCTGGCTCAGATAACTACATTGTTTGTCACGTTAAGCTCCAAGTCTTCCACTTGCAGGTCTAGTGACGAGATAACCCCTTTTGTTTCCTAGTCTGAGAAGACCTCAAGTAGGCAGTGCATTAGGTCATGATTATAGGAATGGATTGAGCAGGTGGCACACTTAACTGGATGGATGGTAGACTATGCTTAACATTCGGGCAAAGCTTCCAGTATTTCAGTCAGCCATACAACATAGCTGTATCAGTTGACATTTGTAGCTATTATATTTACAGTGATTCTTTGTACAGGTATAAGCAACTTAATATTCATTATGCCTTTTGGAAGTGTTAAAAGGATTTACTTTTTTATTATAAATTATTTTTTATTTATTTCTTCTCTATATTAAGGTTATGCAATTGCATGTCTTATTATTCTTTTTTTTTTATCCTCACCTAAGGACATTTTTCCATATTTTGTTCAGATAGAGTGGGAGGGAGGGAGAGAGAGAGAAACATCGATGTGAAAGGGACACATTGAGTGGTTGCCACCCACACAACCAACCAGGGCTGGGGACAAACTGCAACCGAGGTACGTGCCCTTAGTGGGAACTGAACGCAGGTCTCTCTGGACCTCAGGCCGACGCTCTAACCGCTGAGCCAAACCAGCCAGGGCTGCATGTCTTATTAAGTTGTGTGTTAAAATGTTTATTATATATGAATTTTATTTTAGCAAAGTAAAATTGATGTCATATGAAATTATTTGTTTTAAAAGAGGAAAAGATTAACAACAGCTGATCTCTATAAGAAAAATATGGGGAAGTGGTCCTCAAACAAATGATCTATATATAGACAATATATAATGGACATATTCTTTAAATTTGTTATTCTCTCATCAAACAAAAACAAAAAATGACTCTATCAGTACTAAGTAAATATAAATACATCTAAATGTAGGAAACCTTAAATAATAGATGAGAAAACTAGGAACTCCTATTGTAGGGGGAAAAAACCCCACCTGCTCTTGAATTCTATTCATTCCTATTCTATTCATTTAGACTAAATTGTGCCATGAATTTACTCATATAATTTCTGATAGACAAATGATAATCAGCAAAGACCTAGATTCTCCATTAACCTAATGATATTATAAGAGAATGTTTTACCACCTTCCTATGTGACTATTTTTAGACAACATATTGTTTTGAAAATCTGAGTAACACTGACAAACCTAGCTATGTACAGAATAAACAGTATTGCTATAGTTACATGAAGGCTCCCTGGAAAAGAGAAGCTCACAGTAATAGTCTACTTTCTGCTTCCCTGTGGAGTTTACAAGAGCCCATTTAGGGAAGTCAGTGGGCAAAGTTTAAGTGCATTCTGCGGAACTCAAGACTTACTAGCTTCACATAGGGTAATTGGGGATAGGGTGGGGAAAGGTATGTGTTGGGGATACATTATATAGTACCTTTGTAGATGTTACAGGTCTTCATTACTAGTCTGATTTTAAAATCTCTTGCCTGGAAGTTATGCTGTGATTGCCAGTGCTCTGGGAGCCAACTAGGGAAAGAAGACCAGGCAGGTATTTTAGCATTTCCCAATTAGTTGCACACAATGACTTAATTTTCCTGTTTCTGACCATGGTACTTACCCTGGGGTTGCTCTTTTTACCCTCTGCAGAGAATAAACCCCTAGGGAGTAAACCTCCATTCCTCTGCTGGGGTGGACAAGGTCAATCACAACAGAATAAGGATCAAACTGCTTCTTAAAGAAACTTTCCTACTAAAAAAAATAAGAACTTTCCTACTACTATCTGTTTTATTCCTACTTTCTACCCTAATGTCATAGTTACCTGTCACTGCCTTTTCTTTAGTATATTGAGAACTCCCCTTTATAATTCTAGAATTCTAGTCAGTAAATCATTTCTCTTATGAAGTCTGAAGGCATTGCTCTGCTGTTGTCTTGTTTCCAGTGCTGCTACTGGAAAGTTCAATGTCATTTTGATCCTTTGGTTTTGTATAATTTGGCTTGATTCTCAGCCTTCCCCACTGCTAGATTCTTTCTTAGATGTATCAGTTTCCTATACCTCCCATTTCTTCCTCCTCATTGTAGTTTGGGAGAGAGCAAAATTAAATGAGTGAATATAGCCTGCCATTTCCAGGGAGGGGTTTTTCATAACACTGTCTCTCATGCCCTCTAACTGAAAAAAGGATTTGCAGAATTGCATTGTTACAGATTAATCATTTAAAATCACTTTAAATACTTGCTTGCCTCCCTGGATATTGGTAAGGGTGGTACTAGATTGTGGAAATAGTCCTCCAGGGTATTTTAAAGCAGGAATTGCTACACTTTTCAGTATGATATTATTAACAAATAAATATTTTCAAGGGGGAAGGGCAAGTCTAAAACTAGAAACACAAATTTTTTAAATGCCACAACACAGAACACATTTGTATCCTCTCAAATAATTCAGTTTTCAAGTAAGATACTTTACGTTTGTTCTGTATAACATTTTGTATGGTTTTTATGATATTAAAACCAATTTTTCCCTTTGAACAAAACCTTTGTTTCAGAATGCCACATGATTAGTCAAAGGAATGCATAATGGAGATTCCTTTATTCTACCCTCCAGATTTTTATTAGTAGCCAAGTCAGCAACATCTGTACTTGCCTAGCGAACTCTAGTAATGGGAATATGCTGAGGGTTTGTCATATAATGACCAGAATATCACCCAAACCTATAAATAAACATTTTTGTGGATATATTGTATCTTTTGACATAAATTATACATTTTAAATGAAATAGAATTTTCCTTAGAGAAGTTAAGCTGAAATGTTTATTTTTTAAAAATTGTGTTATGATGTTTTCTCTCACTATTTAAAATCACTTATTCCTGCCTGGACAGTGTGGCTCTGTGGATTAAGCATTGTCCCATGGACTGAGACTTCCCCGTTGGATTCCTGGTCAGGGTACACGCCCAGGTTGCGGGCTTGATCCCCAGTAAAGGGCATGCAGGAGGCAGCTGATGGATGTTTCTCTCTCACATCGATGTTTCTATCTCTCCCTTCTTCTCTCTCTATTAAAAAAAAATCACTTCCTCCTGACCTCTCTCTCTATATATCATTGCCAAGATTTTATATTATCACAGTTTTTTATTTTAGTTGTTCTAATAGGGTTTAGTAATATCTCATTATGATTTTAGTTTGCATTTTCCTAACAGCTAGTGATGTTTTACATCTTTTCATGTGCTTATTTATATCCTGTATCCTCTTCAGTGAAATATTTCTTCATGACTTTTGCCAATTTTGTAATTGGATTGTTTTTACTGGGGAGTTTTGAGATTTCCTTGTGTATTCTAGATGAGCCCTTTGTCAGATACATGGTTTGCAAATATTTTTTCCCAATCTCTAGCATCTTTCACAGAGAAAAAGTTTTAAAACAGGAATAAATCCAATTTAGCTATTTTTTTATGAATTATGGTTTTGGTGTCATATCTAAGAACTCTCACTGAGCCCTAGCGCCCCCAATTTTTCTTTAAAATGTTTTATACTTACATATTTTACATTTAAATATGGGATCTGTTTTGACTTAATTTGTGTATAAAACGTGAGTTTTAATTCAAGACACTGTTTCTTTTTCTTTTTTTTTGCCTATGGCTATACAGTTGTTCCATCACCATGTGTTGAAAAGGTATCCTTTCTCCAATAAACTGCCCTTTCACCTTTGTCAAAAGTCATTTGGGCATATTTGGGTCTATTTGTCTACCAATACTACAGTCTTGACTACTGTACTTATATAATAGATCTTGATAAAGGGTAGACAGTATGTATGAAGTTTTTGTTTGTTGTTCATTTCTTGCTCTCAGCTTTATACCCTATGTATGAGTGAAATCATATGGTTCTTGACTTTTTCTATCTCATTTATTTTGCTTAGCATGCTATTCTCAAGATCTGTCCATGTTGTTGCAAATGGAAGTATTTCATCTTTTCTTATAGCTGAGTAGTTTTCTATTGTAAATATGTACCATATCATCTTTATCTAGTCATCTTCAGTTGTATCCATGTCTTGGCCATTGTGAATAATGCTGCATTAAACATAGGGTACATATATTTTTGCAAATAAATGTTTTCTAATCCATCAGGTATCTGGATACCCAGAACAGAGATTGCTGGGTTATATGGTAACTGTATTCTTAATTTTTTGAGGAACCGCCATACTGTTTTCCATAATGGCTGTACCTGTTTACATTGAGGGTTCCTTTTTCTCCACAGCCTCTCCAACACTTGTTATCACTTGTCTTGTTGATAACAGCCTAACAGATGTGAAGTGGTATTGCATTGTAGTTTGATTTGCATTTCCCTAATAGCTAGTGAAGTTAAGTGTCTTTTCATATATCTGTTGGCCATTTGTATGTCTTCTTGGGAGAAGTGTCTGTTCAGGTCCTTTGCCCATTCTTTAGTTGGATTGTTTGTGTGATGTTGAGTTGTACAAGTTCTTTATATATTTTGGATATTAAACCCATGTTGGAGATGTTGTTTGCAAATATCTTCCCCTGTTCAGTTAGTTGTCTTTTAAAAAAATTTATTCTTAATTTTTATTGTTGAGAGTATTATAGCTGTCCCCCATTTTACCCCTTTCGTTCCCCTCAACCCACCTTCTGTCCCACCCCAGGCCTTCACTGCACTATTGTTTGTATCCTGGGCTATGCATATATTCATATAAGTTCTTTGGTTAATCCCTCCCCTTCCCCCTGAGAACTATAAGTCTCCATGTCTCTGAACTTATTTTGTTCATTAGATTCCACATCTAAGTGAGATCATGTGATACTTGTTTTTCTCAGACTGGCTTATTTCACTTAGCATAATAATCTCCAGGTCCATCCATGTTGTCTCAAAGAATAAGAGATCCTTCTTTTTTACAACTGCATAGTATTCCATTGTGTAAATGTACCACAGCTTTTTTATCCACTCATCTACTGATGGGCATTTGGGCTGTTTCCAGATCTTAGCTATTGTAAATAACACTGTGATGAAAACAGGAGTGCATATATTCTTTCTGACTGGCATTTTGGGATTCTTAGGATATATTCCCAGGAGTGGGATTGCTGGGTCAAATGGCAGTTTCATTTTTATTTTTTAAGGAAACTCCATATTATTTTCCACAGTGGCTGCACCAGTCTGCATTCCCACCGCTAGTGTACTAAAGTTCCCTTTTCCCCACATCCTCGCCAGCACTTTTTGATTGTTGATTTATTGATGGTAGCCATTTTGGCAGGTGTGAGGATGATACTTCATTGTAGTTTTAATTTGCATTTCTCTAATGACTAGTGACGTTGAGCATTTTTTTGTATGTCTCTTGGCCATTTGTATGTCTTCTTTGGAGAAGTGTCGATTCAGGTCCTTTGCCCATTTTTAATTGGATTGTTTTTGTCTTTTGTTGAGTTGCATGAGTTCTTAATTATATTTTGGAAATGAAGCCATTTTAAGATGTATTATTGGCAAATATGTTCTCTCATACAGTGAGTTCCTTTTGCATTTTATTATTTTTATTTATTTGTTAATCCTCTCCCAAGGATATTTTTCCATTGATTTTTAGAGAGAGTGGAAGGGATGGAGGGAAAGAGAGAAACATTGATGTGAGAGAGACACATCGATTGGTTGCCTCCTGTAGGACTCCGACTGGGGCTGGGGATCAAACTTCCAACCCAGTGCCCTTGACCGGAATCAAAACCATGACCCTTTGGTCTGAGGGCCGATGCTCTAACTATATTGAGCCAAGTCAGTCAGGATTCCCTTTACATTTTAAGGATGGGTTCTTTTGCTACGCAGAAGCTTTTTAGTTTGATGCAGTCCCGTTTGTTTATTTTTTTCCTTTCTCTTGCCCTAGGAGATGTATTGGTGAAAATACTGCTGTGAGATGCCTGAGATTTTAGTGCCTGTGTTTTTTTCTAGGTCTTTTTATGGTTTTATGACTTACATTTAAGTCTTTTATCCATTTTGAGTTTATTCTTGTGTATGGTGTAAGTTGGTGGTCTAGTTTCTTTTTCCTTTGCATGTACTTGTCCAGTTTTATAATTTCTAAAAAATTTTTTATTTCATTATTTTTTTCCACTTATCCCCTCTATGCCCTCTTCCAACCCCTAATCACCACACTGGTATCCATGTCCATAATTCTCTCTCTCTTTTTTCTTTTTTGCTCAATCCCCTTCCCTCTCCCCACGCTGTCTGCCTATTCTCTATCTATGACTCTGTCTCTATTTTGCTTGGTAGTTCATTTTGTTCATTAAATTCCACATATGAGTGAAATCATTGTCTTTCTCTGACTGACTTATTTTCACTTAGCATAATGTTCTCCGGGTTCATCCATGCTGTCACAAAGGGTAAGATTTTCTTCCTTTTAGCAGCAGAGTTGTATACCATTGTGTAAATGTACCACAGCTTTTTTATCCACTTGTCTACTGCTGGATACTTGGGCTATTAGAAATAATGCTGCAGTAAACATAGGGGTACATATATTCTTTCAAATTAGTGTTTTGGGTTTCTTTGGATAACTTTCCAGAAGAATGGGTCATAAGGCAGTTCCATTTTAATTTTTTTATATAACGCCATACTGCTTTCCACAGTGGCTGCACCAGTGATATTAATGAACAAGGTACATGCTTCCACTTGTTTGTATCTTCCTCTGTTTTTCTTTTCAATATCCTATAGTTTTCCAAGTACAGGTCTTTCACCTCCTTGGTGAAATTTATTGCTGAGTATCTTTTATTGTTGTTGCACTGGTAAATGGGATTTTTTTTAGGTTCTTTTTCTGAGAGTTCATTATTGGTGTATAAAGATGCAATCGATTTTTAGATATTAATTTTGTATCCTGCTACTTTGCTGAATTTATTAAATTTAGTAGTTTTTGGTAGAGTCTTTAGGGTTTTTTTAATATACAATATCATGTCATGTGCAAATAATGACAGTTTCACTTCCTCCATTCAAACATGGATGCCTTTTATTTTTTCTTCTTGTCTGATCACTGTGGCTAGGACATCCAAGTACTATGTTGAATAAGAATGGTGAAAGTGGACATTCTGTCTTGTTCCTGTTCTTATGGGAAATGCTTTTAGTTTTTGCCTATTGAGTATGATGTTTGTCATATATGGCCTTTATTATGATGAGGTATGATCCCTCTATTTATACCTTGCTGAGAGTTTTTATCGAAAATGGGTGCTGAAATCTTGATAAAGAAGGACAAAGTAGGTGGGATCACAATACCAGATATCAGGTTATACTACAAAGTGACTGTAGCCAAAACAGCCTAGTACTGGCACAAGAACAGGCATATAGACCAGTGGAACAGAACTGAAAACCCAGAAATTGACCCAAGGCAATACGCTCAATTAATACTTGACAAAGGTGGCAAGAACATACAGTGGAGTAAAGACAGCCTCTTTAATAAATGGTGTTGAGAAAATTGGACAGCTACGTGCAAAAAAATGAAACTAGACCATCAACTTACACCATACACAAAAATAAACTCAAAATGAATAAAAGACTTAAATGTGACCCGTGAATCCATAAAAATTCTAGAAGAAAATGTAGGCAACAAAATTTCGGACATCATACGGAGCAGAATTTTCACTGATACATCACCTAAGGCAACAGAAACAAAGGAAAAAATGAACACATGGGACTACATCAAACTAAAAAGCTTCTGCACAGCAAAAGAAACAATCATCAAAATGGAAAGGCAACCCACTGTATGGGAGAACATCATTGCCAATGATGTATCAGATAAGGGGTTAATTTCCAATACCGTATAGAGTGCTCATACAACTCCACAAAAGGAAGACAAAGAACCCAATTAAAAAATGGGCAGAGGAGCTGAATAGACACCTCTCCAAACAGGACATACAAATGGCTAAGAGACATATGAAGAAATGCTCAACATCACTAATCATCAGAGAGATGCAAATTAAAACAACAATGAGGTATCACCTCACACCTGTCAGAATGGCCGCCATCAAGAAATCATCAAACAACAAGTGTTGGCGAGGGTGTGGAGAAAAGGGGACTCTAATACACTGCTGGTGGGAATGCAGACTGGTGCAGCCGCTGTGGAGAACAATATGGTGTTACCTCAAAAAATTAAAAATTGAACTTCCATTTGACCCAGTGATCCCACTTCTAGGAATATACCCTAAGAAGCCTGAAACACCAATCAGGAAGAATATATGTACCCCCATGTTCATAGCAGCACTATTTACAATAGCTAAGATCTGGAAACAGCCCATGTCCATCAGTAGACGAATGGATAAAAAAGCTGTGGTACATATAGACAATGGAGTACTATGCAGCGGTAAGAAAGAAACATCTCCTATCTTTTGAGACGACATGGAGGGACCTGGAAAGTATTATCCTAAGTGAAATAAGCCAAGCAGAAAAAGACAAATACCACATGATCTCACTTATATACGGAATATAATGAACATAACAGTCTGAGGAATACGGTAGACCCAGAAACATGGAAGTAGGTCACAGACTGACATCCCTCAGAAGAGGGGGTGGGGGGTGGGAAGATAAACCACAGAACTTATATGCATGTATGCATGACCAATGGACATGGACAACTAAGCCGGGGGCGGGGCGGGTGTGGGGTGGGGAGGGGGGTGCCAATGGGGTAAAAAAGGTAAAATATCTGAAACAAAAAAAATAAATACAAAATTAAAATAAATAAATAAATATAAAAAAAGAAAATACTAGGAAAACAAAAAAAACAAACAAAAAATGGGTGCTGAGCCTGGCTGGTGTGGCTGTGGTTGAGTGTCAACCCATGCACCAAGAGGTCACTGATTCCATTCCTGGTCAGGGCACATCCCCAGGTTATGGGCCAAATCCCCAGTGGGGGCATGCAGGAGGCAGCAAATTGATATTCTTTCATTGATGTTTCTCTCTCTCTCTCCCTTCCTCTCTAAAAATCAATAAAGAAAAATAAATTTTAAAAAAAAAAGGGTGCTAGATTTTGTCAAATGCCTTTTCTGTATCTACTGATATGATCATGTGATTTTTATCCTTTATTTGTTTATATGATGTATCACATTTATTGATTTGCAAATATTGTGTAAGCTTTACATCTCTAGAATAAATCCCATTTGGTCATGGTGTATGATCTTTTTAATATATTGCTGGATCCAATTTTCTTGAGGATTTTAGCATCTATGTTCATCGGGGATATTGGCCTATAATATTCTTTCTTTGTAGTGCCATTTCTGGTTTTGGAATTACAATAATGCTGGCGTCATAAGAGCTTGGAAGTCTTCCTTCCTCTTGAATTTTTTGGAATAGTTTGAGAAGGATATAGGTGTTAGTTCTTCTTTGAATGTTTGGTAAAACTCCCCTTTGAAGCTACCAGGTTCAGGACTTTTGTTTGTTGGGAGTTTTTTGTTGTTGTTGTTGTTGTTGTTGTTGTTTTTCATTACTGCTTGAATTTCATTAGTTCTTATTGGCTCCAGACAGCCCCTTGTTTGGATTATGTGAGCCTTCCAGCTGTATTTAAATCTTGATTGCTGTTGACTAGGCTGTGGGTGGGGCTGCCCCTCTGGCTGGCTATGAGGATTGACCCCTGAGCAAAATGTAGGAGCTGCTGTGTAGGAGCTTGCTTCACAAAGCTGAATTCACTCCAACAGGGTCTAGTGTCTGCTAAGATCTCCCTTTGTGCATGTTGCTTGTGAAGCTAATTGGGTCATGTGATGATGTGCTCTGAACTAATGGTTGTGTTGGTTCTTGGACCCCTTGGGAGGGGATCCAGTACTGGCCCATGTCAGGTGCTGTCAGTGATGGGTCCTGGGCTACATGTTTGGAGCTACAAAACGATCCAGTTTGTGGCTGCCTCTGCTGGGCCTGAGAGTGAGAGGGAGGGGCCTGGCTGTGCACCAAAGCCAGTTTCCACCAGCATGAAGCCCAGAGACAAGTCAGCAAAAGGCCCAAGGCTCCCTGAGATGTGCCCTCACCTGTTAGCTGCCTTTTAGGCTCAGTTACTGAAAGAGCCTCTGGTAGAACGTGAATTACTTGAGGAAGGCTTTCAGTAAATCACCAGGTAGGGGTGAGTGGTGTTCATACTTTGGAATCATGAAAACGGGACAAGGGAGCCTTTTGGGGGTGATAATAAAGTTCAGTTTAATTATCTGTATGCTTGTTATATGGGTGTGTTCACTGAATTGAACACTTATAGTATGTATACTCTTTCAAATGTATGTCATACTTTAACATTTACTTTAAAAAGCACACACTCATTTTCCTATGAACAATATTTGACCCTTTAGAAGCAAATTTGATCTAACCATATTCTTTGTTGAAACCTCATGCTTTGGAACAGGAATTTGTAATGACAACTACATTGCAAAGGCTTTAGATAAAAAGGAAAAGTCAGTGAAAGAAATGTAAATTTATTGCAAATAGAAGCATAAACTCTAAATAAATAGATATATCTGCTGATAGGTACTCTAATAACTGTAAAGGAATAGCAGATTCTTCCCATACCCCCATTGCCAGATTTTTTATTTTTTTTTCTGAGTCAGAGTTTCCTAGGCATTTAAGCACTTGAACTCAATTATTTGGCAGATAACAGGGGGACTCCCCTCCCCAACAAAACTACATACTCCACAGATCTTTAAAATACTTTTTTTTTTTTCAAGATTTTTTGAAATTCCTGACCCAAGTATTTTTTGTGATGTGTCACACACTGTCACATCAAGTTACCTTACATTGAATAAACAAAAGGTTATAAATTTAGCATGCATACCACCTGACATAAAAATATTTGCCAGCTATTTCTTCTGTTTAAATGAATGCATTCCAGATATGTACATTATTAGTTTGGAAAACTATAAATGTTATAAAAAATTAAAATAGTCATCTTTATATATTACCATAATGCATAAATTTATGAATGACTATTCTAGATAAAGAGTTTTAATAAAAATATCACGTTTCTCTTTCGTCTTTGCATATGAATGTATATGCAACAACTTGTTTTGCTTCCTTCTTAGAGACAGTCTTACCAGAAAATGGTAACTATCTAGTACACATGGGATTTAGCCAGAAAATAAAAAAAGAACTAATTTAATTTTAAAATAAAAATTGCTATGGAAGCATTTATGGTGATTAGGTTAATATACCATTTGTTATGAAAAAGTGTTATGAAGATGTAAACACTTATTTCTGATTAGTAAGGCAACATAAAGTGAGTCCATAAGGATATTTAGGTAATGTAGGAAAAAAGAATTTTTCTGATTGAGGAAAAATAATCACCCTTCACATACACTCAATAGTCTCCAGTAATGTAAATGATTTAGCTGCATTAAGCAAATTTACTAAACAATGCTTTTTTAAAAAAAATACTGTATATTCTTATATTGTGTTATAAATATAGCTTTAAATAAAATACCCACTGAATGAACAAGTCAATTTCCTTTAGTTCTGGAGGAATTGCATAAATTTACCATTTAATAAGTGAAGGAACTATTCAGCTCAATTCCAAGGTAAAGAAGTTCAGTTCCACATTAGTAGTATTACCTGCCAACTTATTGTTCAGAGGTGTTAGAGATTGTATGAGACAATGCACAAAGCTACTTTCCTGCAGTATGCTATGAAAACGGTGTAAGTACACACTTTGGCAATGTTAGTATAATATGGTAAACAAAATGACAAAGAAAACTGTTCTTGCTATCTTTTTTTTTTTTTTTTTTAATTCAAAAGACAAATCACTGCAACTGAAAGCAAAACAACTAATAAAAAGTAACAAGTAGTTTTTTGGCAGCAAATAATATGGGAAAAAGCAGTGGACTTGATATAAAAAAGCAGAATGGCAAAGTGGTTCATAGTATGAGATTTGGAATCAAACAGGAATGGTTTTAAATTCTGCCTCAGACATTTTGACCTGAGTCTGTGTCCTTATTTTAGAAATGGGAAAACTAATACTTAACTCTTAAGATTGTAAATATGTAACACAACAATAATTGCAGAGCTTAGCACCATGCCTGACAAAAATGTGCTAGTAAACAGCGGTTATTTTAATTTTTAATTAAGATTAGTTCCATCCCATATACTGGAAGGTTCGGATTTGATTCCCAGTCAGGGAACATACTTATGTTGCGAGTTCAATCCTTGGTTGGGAAGTGTGCAGGAGGCAACCGATTGATGTTTCTCTCTCTCACTCTATCTCTCTCTAAAATCAATAAAAACATATCCTCAGGTAAGGATTAAAAAAAAATTAGTCCCTTTATTTTCTTACCAATAATATTTTATTTTTAGATTCAGCACATTACAGAAGTTAAGAACATATGTTTTGAGGGGAAAAAAAGACCTTTGAGTAACAGTTTTCTGCATCATACCTTTTTCATCTTTAAAATAGAGATGTTTGTGAGATTTTGTTACTATTAAGTGAGAGAATGCATAAATAGTAATCAACATATTCTCCAATATATAGTAAGCACTTGACAAATGGCAAAAACCATAAGACCTGTATTTTGGCCTCTAGCTCTTGTACTGATCATTATGTAACTTTGAGCAAGTCACTCAGCCTTTCTGAATTTCATCCAAAAAATGAGCATAACAATACCTGTCCTGGTTATCTAGGGTTGTTGAAATAATAAAATGATGCAGGTAAGTACTTCAAAAACTATAAAGCCCATAAAAGTGGGTAGTATTATTATGGTTTTGGTGGCAGTTTTAGAGGTTAAGTACCAAAAAAATGGGAATTTAAGAATCTAAAGAAAGCTATGCTTGACTTTTATTAGTATTGCAGACAATACACAATGATAAACATTATAGAAACACCATTTTTGTCAGTTGAGATTAGTTTATTATGGTACTAAGGATCAGAAGAGTTACTAAATATGAATACTTTGTGCACTCAGGAATAAGATATTACTATTTGAATTTATGTACATTGTAGTATAGAGTGTGTGATAAGTGTATTTAAAGGTTTTTGTTTAACAAAAAGGTCTTATTTGGCCTCAGGAATTCACTTCTAATAGGAATAATATATTATTATGTTATTAGACTAATTAAAATTTGTAAAACCCTTTAAAGATGAAAAACACCCTATAAATGCTTAGCATTTATTACTAACAGCACCTAACAAGGTTAAACTCCTCTTCAAAATGCAGCTACAGCTTGATGAGTTAGTTGTTAAAATAAATGACATGTCAAAAAGGGAGCTGCTATATCATGTGAGTGATTTCATGTATATAACAATCATTAGAACTTACTAGTTATAACTATTAAACAATCATTCTTCTAAGGTTATTATTATCTCACACAATTGAGGCACTGAAAAGTGAAATGACTAATTTGATGACACACTTCAAGCTAAAACAGTAAAGCCTAAGCTTTCTGAGAAGTACTGATGCTGTAGAGCTACAATGTCCAACATGGTAACCCTACCATGTATGGCTGTTAAACTCTTGAAGCATGGCTAGTATGACTGAGGAACTAAATTTTAAATTTTATATAATTTTAAATAATTTAAATTTAAAAACAGATACTCAGTTAAGTAATTATAAATTTTTAAAGAACTTTTAGACCAACCTGAATACCCCAAAGTACTTATTCAACTGTAAATTTTATGTAATCTAAATATGAAGTATTTCCAGTGGAAATTTAACATCTGATTTGAGAAGTATTTTAAAACATAGTACCAATTTTAAATTTATGTGACTTGCACTGTATTTTATTTTTTCATTTTATTATTTTTTATTGTAAGCATTACAGTTATCACCCCTTTTTTCCCCCCCCAGTGACCCCCTCCTCCACTCCCATCTCCCTTCTGCTTTCCCCAAACTAATATTTGTGTCCATTGATTGTGCATATATGCCACTAAGTTCTTTGGTTTATCTCTTCCCTCCCACCCCCATCCCTCTGAGGTTTGTCAGTCTGTCCTCTACTTCCACGACTCTGGACCTAATTTTGTTCATGATATTCCATAAATAAGTGACATCATGTGATACTTGTCTTTCTCTGACTGGCTTATTTGGCTCAGCATAATACTCTCCAGGTCCCTCTATGTTGTTTCAAAGGGTAAGAGATCTTTCTTTCTTTTTTTTTTTTAATCCTCACCCGAGGACATTTTTCCATTTTTTTGTTCAGATAGAGTGGGAGGGAGAGAGAGGAAGAGAGAGAGAGAAACATCGACGTGAAAGGGACACATTAAGTGGCTGCCACCCACACGACCAAACAGGGCCGGGGACAAACTGCAACCAAGGTATGTGCCCTTAGCAGGAACCAAACCCGGGTTTCTCTGGACCGTAGGCCGATGTTCTAACCGCTGAGCCAAACCAGCCATGGCAGAGATCTTTCTTTCTTACAGCTGTATAGTATTTCATTGTGTAAATGTACCACAGCTTTATTTATCCACTCATCTACTGATGGACACTTGGGTTATTTCCAGATCTTAGCTATTGCTGAGGCTATTTGGACCTTTTTTGGTTCCTTATAAATTTTTGGAGTATTTGTTCTCGATCTGTGAAATATGCTGTTGGTACTTTAATGGGATTGCATTGAATCTGTAAATTGCTTTGAGTAGTATGGATATTTTAATGATGTTGCTTTTTCCAATCCATGAACATGGTATATGTTTTCACTTTTTTTTTATATCTTCTTCTGTTTCTTTTTCAATGTCCTATAGTTTTCTGAGAACAGGTTTTTTACCTCCTTGGTCAAGTTTATTCCTAGGTATCTTATTTTCTGTTGTTGCAATGGTACATGGGATTGTTTTTTAGTTTCCCTTTCTGAGTGTTCATTATTGGTGTATAAGAGTGCCATCAATTTCTGGACATTAATTTTGTATCCTTCTTTGCCAAATTCATTTATTAAATCTAGTAAATTTTTTTCTGGAGTCTTTAGGATTTTCTGACATCTGTATTTCTTGGAAGGTGTGTATATAGTATATGGTAGGACCTGAAATAGATCAGTTTTAAATTAAATTCTACCACGCAGAAAATTATAGGATGATTAGATCTGAGAATGTAGGTCATTTTACTTTCTTTAAGCCTTTGGAACCTTACGTGACTATAAAAACCTTAATTTTTCCTTGATCCCCCTTAAGAATATAGATTTATGGTTATGTGAAACCATTTTGTAAACTTTAAAATGGTTAAAAACATCTTCACAGCAAAAGAAACAACCATCAAAATGGAAAGGGAACCCACTATATGGGAGAGTATACTGCCAATGATACATCAGATAAGGAGTTAATTTCCAAAATATATAGAGTACTCACACAACTCAAAAGAAAGACAAAGAACGCAATTAAAAAAGGACAGAGGATCTAAAGAGACACCTCTCCAAACAGGACATACAAATGGCCAAGAGACATATGGAAAAATGCTCAACATCACTAATCATCAGAGAGATGCAAATTAAAACAACAATGAGGTATCACTTCACACCTGTTAGAATGGCCACCATCAACAAATCATCAAACAGTAAGTGCTGGCGAGGGTGTGGAGAAAAGGGGATCCTAGTACACTGCTGGTGGGAATGCAGACTGGTGCAGCCACTATGGAAAACACTATGGTGTTACCTCAAAAAATTAAAAACGGAACTGCCATTTGACCCAGTGATCACACTTCTAGGAATATACCCTAAGAAGCCTGAAACACCAATCAGAAAGAATATATATATATACCCCTATGTTCATAGCAGCTCTATTTACAATAGCTAAGATCTGGAAACAGCCCAAGTGCCCATCAGTAGATGAGTAGATAAAAAAGCGGTGGTACATATACACAATGGAGTACTATGCAGCTGTAAGAAAGAAAGATCTCTTATCCTTTGAGATAACATGAGGGACCTGGAAAGTATTATCCTAAGCGAAACAAACCAAGCAGAGAAAGACAAATATCACATGATCTCACTTATTTCTGGAATATAATAAACTAAATAGATGAACAAAATAGACCCAGAGACATAGAAGTAGGATACAGACTGACATTTCTCAGAAGGGGGGAGGGACAAACCACAGAACTTATATGCACGTATGCATAACTGATGGACATAGACAACAAAACTGGGGGCAGGGTGGGAGGGGATAGGGAAGAGGGAGTCAATGTGGGGGAAAGGAGAAACATCTGTAGAAAAATAATAAAAAAGAGGAAAAAAATGGTTAAAAACAGGTAACTAGACATAAAGACACACACACACACATAAATATACTCCTTGATTTTGATAAAGCAGATGTATGATTTGAACTCATAAACTTTATAGATATAACAAAGATTTGTGTGTGAATAGAGATTTCTTGGAGATGTGGTAAGGGTATAGGGAGATTACCTTCAAAACTGTTATAATTGAAAAATGGCGGCGGAGTGAATGGAAGCTACACAGACCATCTCCCAGGACCAAACTGGAATTACAACTAAAAGACAAATCGTCAGGAAAAGGCAACAGAAGAGCAGCTTGGAGGACCACATAACCAACCACACTGACTCAATCCTGGTAGGCTTGCGGAGACGCAAGAGGGGGGCTGGGACAGAGGCTATAATAGCCACAGCCACTTACCTTGGGCTCTGGCAGAGGGAAGGCAGACTGGACTGGAACTGTGTGGGGACAATCGGGACTTGGTGGGCACTCAGAGCTTTTGCTGAGTTGTGGCCACTCAGGATTGTGGTTATCTTACTCCTTCCCAGGGCTCTGGGGAGAGGTGACGGGCCCCTCCCTCAGAGATTCAACCCCACCTGGTGGCCACTGAAACGCTAATTGAGGCCCATTAACAACGAGCATCTGCCCCACCCTCAGGAAATGCCCTTTATGCTGAGCACCTGAGGGAGTTTTTCATTCAACTGAGAAGTCAAGGTTCTCAGGTAACCATAGCCTCCAGGCAAAAGCTAGAGGATAACTGTACCTTCCCTGGGTTAGCAACTCTAACCAGGAAAGTAAGACTGGACAGTGGAGTTTAACATGGGTCCTCCCTGGCTCATTCATCCCCAGGAAAGGGAGCCACAAACAGTAGAACATCAACACCCATAGGGTAAATTTGGCAGACTTCAAAGCCCACTGTGATAGCCAAATGAAAGAACAAGAGACCTCTACTGAACATGAGATAAATGAGGTGCAGTTAAACAGGTTAACAGAACTAGAATTCAGAGCCATGATCTTGAGGAAGCTCAACAGCATGTGTAAGGACATGAGCACCATGAGTAAAGACATAGAAATGTTGAAAATCAACCAGTTGGAATTAAAAACCACCAAGAAGAAATGAAGAATGACATATCAGAAATAAAAGAACACAATGGAAGATCTAAATAGCAGAGTGGAGGACGCTGAGAACCAGATTAGTGAATTAGAAGATAGGGTAGAAAAAAAACAACCAGAAAACCAAAAAGATAAAACAATTAATAAACAGGAAAATAGCTTAAGAGAACTGTGGGACAACGAGAAACGTAATAACATTCACATCATAGGAATCCCTGAGGAAGAAGAAAATGAGCAAGGGTTAGAGAATATATTTGAAGAAATAGTGAAAGAAAACTTCCCTAATTTGGTGAAGGAAGAAGGCATTCAAGTTCAAGAAGCACAGAGAGCCCCAAGTAAAAAGACCCCAAAGAGGCCCACACCAAGACACATAGTAATCAAAATGCCAAAAATTAAAGACAAAAAGAGAATCCTAAAGAAAGCAAGAGATAAGGAATAGGTTACCTACAAAGAAATCCCATAAGGTTATCAGCTTACTTCTCAACAGAAACACTACAGGCCAGAAGTGAATGGCAAGAGGTAATCAAGGTCATGAAAACAAGGATCTGAATCCAAGACAACTCTACCCAACAAGGCTATCATTCAAAATAGAAGGTCAAATAAAGAGCTTCCCAGACCAAAAAAAAAAAGATAAGGGAATACATTAGCACCAAACCAGCACTGCAAGAAATGTTAAAAGGACTGCTATAATTAGCAGAAGAAATAGGAAGAAAAATATAACCACACTAAACAAAAATGGTAATAAATAAATACATATCAATAATCACCTTAAATATAAATGGATTAGAATGCTCTGATAAAAAGACACAGTGTAGCTGGTTGGATAAGAAAGCATGACTCATCTATATGTTGTTTAAAAGAGACCCACCTCACAACAAAAGACTCACATAGGTTGAAAGTGAAGGGATGGAAAAAAATCTTCCAACCGAACAGAAAGAAAAAAAAAGCTGGGGTAGCAATACTCATATCTGATAAAATAGATTTCAAAATGAAGACCATAACTAAAGACAAAGAAGGCCACTACATAATATTGAAAGGATCTATCCAACAGGAAGATATAACCTTGACAAACATATATGCACCCAATATAGGAGCACCAAAATATATTAAAAATCTTCTGGAAGACTTCAAAGGAGAAATCGATAGCAATACAATCATAGCAGGGGACTTCAACACCCCGCTGACACCACTGGATAGATCCTCTAAACAAAAAATTAATAAGGAAACAGAGACTCTAAATGAAGCACTAGACCAAATGGATTTAATAGATATCTCCAGAGAATTACACCCCAAAACTACAGAATTCACATTCTTCTCAAGGGCACATGGGACATTCTCAAAGATAGACCACATGTTGGACACAAACTATGTCTCTACAAGTTCAGGAAGACTGAAATCATATCAAGCATCTTCTCAGATCACAATGGCATGAAACTAGAAATCAATTGCAACAAGAACATGCAAAGACATTTGAACACATGGAAGCTAAATTGCATGTTATTAAACAACGAATGGGTCAATGAGGAGATCAAGGAAGAAATTAAAAACTTCCTGGAATCCAATGAAAATGGATACACAACAACACAAAACCTTTGGAATACAGCGAAAGCAGTTCTGAGAGGGAAGTTCATAGCACTACAGGCCTACCTCAAGAAGCAAGAAAAATCTCTAATAGACTACCAAACCTCACAACATAAAGAACTAGAAAGCAAACAAATAGTAAAGATCAGAGCAGAAACGAACAACATAGAGACCAAAAAAACAATTCAAAGGATCAATGAAACAAACAGCTGGTTTTTCGAAAAGATAAACAAGATTGATAGACCCTTAGCTAGACTCACCAAGAAACAAAGAGAGAGAACCCAAATACACAAAATCAGAAATGAAAGAGGAGAAGTAACAACTGATACCTCAGAAATACAGAAGATCATTAACAACTACTATGAAAAAGTATATGGCAACAAATTCAACAATTTAAGCAAAATGGACAAATTTCTAGAAACACAGTGTCTCCCAAAATTGAACCAAGAAGAGATAGAAAACTTGAACAGATCAATAACAACAAAAGAAATTAAAGATGTAATCAAGACTCTCCCAGCAAACAAAAGCCCAGGCCCGGATGGCTTCACAGGGGAGTTTTACCAAACATTCAAAGAAGAACTAACACCCATTCTCCTCAAATCACTTCAAAAAATTCAAGCAGAAGGAAGACTTCCAAATTCGTTTTATGAAGCCAGCATAATTCTAATTCCAAAACCAGAAAAAGACATTACAACGAAAGAAAACTACAGGCCAATGTCCCTGATAAACATAGACGCCAAAATCCTGAACAAAATACTTGCAAATCAGATCCAGCAACACATCAAAAAAATTATTCACCATGACCAAGTGGGATTCATCCCAGGGATGCAAGGCTGGTACAATATTCACAAATCAATAAATGTGATACACCACATAAACACAATGAAAGATAAAAATCATATGATCATACCAATAGATGCTGAAAAAGCATTAGAAAATATCCAGCACCCATTTTTGATACAAACGCTCAGCAATCTAGGAATAGAGGGATCATATCTCGACATAATAAAGGCCATATATGAAAGACCTACGGCCAACATCATACTCAATGGGCAAAAATTAAAAGCATTTCCCTTAAGAACAGGAACAAGGCAAGGATGCCCACTTTCGCCACTCTTACTTAACATAGTATTGGAAGTCTCAGCCACAGCTATCAGACAGGAGGAAAAAATAAAAGGGATCCAAATGGAAAAGGAAGAAGTGAAACTGTCATTATTCGCATATGACATGATACTATACGTAGAAAAACGCAAAGAATCCATCAAAAATTTACTAGACTTAATAAATAAATTTGGCAAAGTAGCAGCATACAAAACGTCAAGAAACCGATGGCATTCTTATACACCAATGATGAACTCACAGAAAGAGAAACTAAAAGAACAATCACATTTACCATTGTGGCAAAAAAATTAAGATAACTAGGAATAAACTTAACCAAAGAGATACAGGACCTATTTGCAGAAAACTAGAGGTCATTGAAAAAGAAATAGAGAAAGATATAAAAAAGTTGAAGCACATACCTTGATCATGGATTGGAAGAATTAACATCATTAAAATGTCCATACTACCCAAAGCAATCTCCATCAAAATACCAACGACATACTTCACAGAACTAGAACAAATACTTCAAAAGTTCATATGGAACCAAAAAAGTCCCCGAATAGCCACAGCAATCTTGAAAAAGAACAAAGTTTGAGGGATCACATTACCAGATTTCAGGTTATACTACAAAGCCACTGTAATCAAAACAGCCTGGTACTGGCACAAGAACAGGCATATAGACCAGTGGAACAGAACTGAAAACCCAGAAATCGACCCAAGGCAATATGCTCAATTAATACTTGACAAAGGTGGCAAGAGCATACAGTGGAGTAAAGACAGCCTCTTTAATACATGGTGTTGGGAAAATTGGACAGCTACATGCAAAAAAATGAAACGAGACCATCAACTTACATGCAAAAAAATGAAACGAGACCATCAACTTACACCACTCACAAGAATAAACTCAAAATGGATAAAAGACTTAAATGTGACTCATGAATCCATAAAAATCCTAGAAGAAACTGTAGGCAACAAAATTTTCAGATATCATATGCAGCAGAATTTTCACTGATACATCACCTAAGGCAACAGAAACAAAGGAGAAAATGAACACATGGAACTACATCAAACTCAAAAGCTTCTGCAAAGCAAAAGATACAATCATCAAAATGGAAAGGCTACCCACTGTATGGGAGAGCATAACTGCCAATGATATATCAGATAAGGGGTTAATTTCCAATATATAGAGAGTGCTCATATAACTCAAGAAATGGAAGACAAAGAACCCAATTAAAAAATGGGCAGAGGAGCCCTGGCCGGTTTGGCTCAGCGGTTAGAGCGTCGGCCTGCGGTCCAGAGAGACCCGGGTTCGGTTCCCGGTAAGGGTATGTACCTCGGTTGCAGTTTGTTCCCGGCCCTGGTTGGATTGTGTGGGTGGCAACCACTCGATGTGTCCCTTTCACGTCGATGTTTCTCTCTCTCTCTCTCTCTTTCTCTCTCTCTCTCTCCCTCTCTCCCTCCCTCCCTCCATCCATCCAACTCTATCTGAACAAAATATGGAAAAATGTCCTCGGGTGAGGATTAAAAAAACAAAATAAAATAAAATAAAAATAAAAAATGGGCAGAGGAGCTAAATAGACACCTCTCCAAACAGGACATACAAATGGCTAAGAGACATATGAAGAAATGCTCAATATCACTAATCATCACAGAGATGCAAATTAAAACAACAAATGAGGTATCACCTCACACCTGTCAGAATGACCGCCATCAACAAATCATCAAACAAGTGTTGGTGAGGGTGTGGAGAAAAGGGGACTCTAGTACACTGCTGGTGGGAATGCAGACTGGTGCAGCCACTGTGGAAAAATTAAAATTTGAAGTGCCATTTGACCCAGTGATCCCACCTCTAGGAATATACTTCTAAGAAGCCTGAAACACCAATCAGAAAGAATATATGTACCCCCATGTTCGTAGCAGCACTATTTACAATAGCTAAGAACTGGGAACAGCCCAAGTGCCCATCAGTAGACGAGTGGATAAAAAAGCAGTGGTACATATACACAATGGAGTACCATGCAGCTGTAAGAAAGATAGATCTCTTATCCTTTGAGACAACATGTAGGGACCTGGAAAGTATCATCCTAAGTGAAACAAGCCAAATACAGAAAGACAAGTATCATATGATCTCACTTATTTGTGGAATATAATAAACATAACATTCTGAGGAATGGGGTAGTCCCAGAGACGTGGAAGTGGGGTACAGACTGACTATCCTCAGAAGAGGGAGTGTGGGGGGGAGATAAACCACAGAACTTATATGCATGTATGCATGAACAATGGACATGGACAACAAAGCTGGGGACAGGGTGGGGAGGAAGGGAGCCGGGGGTATCAGTGGGGGAAAAAGGAGAAACATCTGTAACAAAAATAAATTAATTAAATAAAAAATATGCTACCATTAAAATATTTGTTATAATTTCTAACATTATATAGAGAAATTTGTACATGTAAAATATCTGTAAGAGGTCCAAGTTCAGCTCTAAAGTTCAATAATTTTATGATTTTTGTCAGGTAATATATGTAAAATCATATTTTTTTATAAATTATTGTTTCTGTATTAGCTCCAATGCTTAAGTACCTTGATGTTTTCCTTTTTACTAAAATAAAATTCAATACAAATAAGTCTTTTAAAGCATGATAAGAGAATTTATTCAAAGTATCTTTTGTATAAAGCAATACCCCCTCTAAGATATTATTCAAACATTTTTTTCAGTATGGGTTTGTACTACTAGGTAGATATGAATAAATTATTATTTTTTCACTGAGCTGTAGTTGTCTAGAAATCTGTAGTGTCCTTGTTTGGGTTCTATCTAGTCATATCTGATTATATACACAGAATTTTAGCACTGAAAAAGACAAAGACTCTTCTAGTTTATCTCCTTAATGTATAGATGAGCAAACTGAAGCCAAAATGGTGACTTTTTCAATGTTGGAATGTTAGTCTTAATTATTTAGCTAAAACTGAAACTTGGCTTTCCTGACTACCTACCACCTTAGTATTCCTTTTAAAAAATATTTTCAATTACAGTTGATACACAATATTTTATTAGCTTTGGTATACAACACAGTATTTAGACATTTATAATTTACAAAGTGAATCTGACACAATACATAGTTACTTCATAGTATTATTGGCTATATTCCTTATGCTGTACTTTATATCCTTGTGATTTATTTTATAATGGAAAATTTGTACATCTTAATCCCTTCGCCCTTTTCACTCATCACTCCAACACCCCTTCCATCTGGTAGCTATCAATTTGTTCTCTGTATCTGAGTTTTTTCTGTTTGTATATTATATTCCACAATATATATGTGATATCATATGGTATTTGTCTTTTTCTGTCTGACTTATTTTACTTGGCATAATACTCTTTAGGTCTACCTATGTTGTCACTAGTGGCAAGATTTCATTCTGTTTTTATGGCTGAGTAATATTCCAGTATATATATGTAACACATCTTATTTACCCATTTGTCTATCCTATCAATGGACATTTAGGTTGTTTCCACATCTTGGCTACTGTAAATGTGCTGCAGTGAACAAAGAGGGGCATATATCTTTCAAATTAGTGTTTTGGATTTCTTCAGATAAATACCCCAAGTGGAATTGCTGGGACATATGGTAGTTCGTTTAATTTTTTTAGGAAACTCCATACTGTTTTCCATAGTTGCTGCACCAATTTATAATTCTATCAGTAGTACAAAAGGGTTCCTTCTCTTTCCTCCACATCCTGGCCAACACCTGTTTGTTGATTATTGATGATAGCCATTCTAACAGGTGTGAGGTGATATATCTCATTATGGTTTTAATGTACAATTTCCTGATGATTAGTGACATTGAGCATCTTTCATATATTTATAGACCATCTGTATGTCCTCTGTTCACCTTTTAATAAGTTTTTGTTGTTGTTAATTCCGTATATATTTTGGGTAATAACCCCTTATCGGATGATCATTGGGAAATATCTTCTCCCATTCTGCATGTAGTCTTTTTGTGTTGTTGATGGTTTCCTTCATTTTGCCAAGAAAATCCTCTTTAGTTTGATGTAGTCCCATTTGTTTATTTTTTCTTTTGTTTCTCTTGCCCGGGGAGGCATATGCAAAAAAATATTACTAAGAAATGTCAAAGAGTTTACTATGTTTTCTTGTAGGATTTTTATGGTTTGGGTCTACATTGAAGTCTTGAATCCATTTTTAGTTAATTCTTGTATATGGTATAAGAAAATGATCCGGTTTCATTCTTTTGCACCTATCTGTCCAGTTTTCCCAATACCATTTATTGAAGACACTGTCTTTACCTCACTGTATACTCTGGCCTCCTTTGTCATAGATTAATTAGCCATATAGGCATGTGTTTATTTCTGGGTTCTTTTCTGTTCCATTGATCTATATGTGACTGTTTTTATGCTAGTACTATGGTACTTGTCATTACTGCAGATTTATAGTATTGTTTGATATCAGGGAGTGTGATACCTTTAACTTTATTTTTCTTTCTCAAGATTACTTGGCTATTTGGGGTATTTTGTGGCTTAGTGTAAATTTTAGGATTTTTTTCTAGTTCTGTGCAAAATGCCATTGGTATTTTGATAGGGATTGCAATGAATCTAGATTGCTTTGGGTAATATGAGCATTTTAATGATAGTTCTTTCTTTTCATGAGCACAGTATAACCTTACATTTGTTTGTATCTTCTTCAATTATTCTTTTCAATGTCATAATAGTTTTCCAAGTATAAATCTTTTACCTCCTTGGTGAAATTTATTCTTTGGTATTTTATTCTTTTTGATGCAATTGTAAACAGAATTGCTTTCTTAATTTTTAATAGTTCGTTATTGGTGTATAAACATGTAACTGATTTCTGAATATTAATTTTGTATCCTGCTACTTTACTGAATTCATTTAATAGTTCTAATAGTTATTTGGTGAATTCTTTAGGGTTTTCTATATATAGTATCATGTCATCTTCAGATAATGACAATTTTATTTATTTCCAATTAGGTTGCCTTTTATTTATTTTTTAATAACTGTCTGATTGCTGTGGCTAGGACTTCCAAAACGATGGTTGAATAAAAGTGATGACAGTGGCCATCCTTGTTTTGTTCCTGATTTTAAGGACTTGTCTTTTCACATTTGGCTGTGATGTTAGCTGTGGGTTTGTCATATATGGCCTTTATTATTTTGAGGCATCTTCTCTTTATCCTCACTTTGCTGAGTTTTTATCATAAATGGATATTGATTTTGTCTAATGCTTTTTCTATATCTATTGATAGGGTCATATCATTTTATCCTTCATTTTGTTTGTGGTGTATCATGTTAATTGATTTGCGGATACTGAATCAAATTTGTATCCTAGGAATAAATCCCACTTCATCATGATGTATGATCTATTTACTGTATTCCTGAATTTGATTTACTAATATTTTGTTGAAGATTATTGCATTTGTTTTCAGCAGCGATATTGGCCTGTAATTTTCCTTTCTTTGTAGTGTTGTCTTTGTTTGTTTTAGTTTCAGGGTAATGCTGACATCATTAACGTGAATTTTGGAGCCTTTCTTCCTCTTCAATATTTTAGAATAGTTTGAGGCGAATAGGTTTTAATTTTTCCTTAATATTTATTTGTAAAATTCACCTGTGAAGCCATCTAGTCTAGGGTTTTTGTTTGTTGGGAGATTTTTGCTTACTTATTCAATTTCATTAGTAGTTGTCAGTCCTTTCAGATTTTCTGTTTCTTCTTGATTCAGCCCTGGAAGACTGTGTGTTTCTAGGAATGTATACATTTCTTTCAGGTTGGCCAATTTGTTGGCATATTGTTGGCATGTAGTATCTTCTTTAAAAACATTTTTTTCTTTATTGATTTTAGAGAGAAAGGGAGGGAGAGGGAGAGAGAAATAGAACTATCAATGAGAGAGAACATTGACTGGCTGCCTCCTGCATGTCCCCCACAGCCTAGGCATGTGCCGATGCTCAACCACTGACCACACTGGCCAGGCCACTTATTATTTCTTCAAATAGGTTTTCAGTCCCTTGCTCTCTCTTCTTCTTCCATTACCACTTTATGTGAATGTTGTCTGACATACTTGATGTTGTTCCCAGAGGTCCCTTAAACTATCCTCAATTTTGTGTGTGTGTGTGTGTGTGTGTTACAATTGTATGTTTTCTGCTACCTTTCTTTCAGATCATTAATTTGATCTTTTGCTTCACCCAACCTACTGTTGATGTATTCTTCATTTCAATTATTACATTCTTCACTTCTGACTGGTTCTTTTTTGTGGTTTCTCTTACTTGAGGTTCTCACTGAGTTCATCTGTTCTTCTCCTAAAGTTCACTGAGCATCCTTATAACCATTGTTTTGAACTCAGTGTCTGATAGATTGCTTGCCTCCATTTAATTATTTATTTATTTATTGGAGTTTTGTCCTATTCTTTCATTTGGGACATGTTTTTTTGTTTCCTCATCTTGGGGGATTCCTTGTGTTTGCTTCTATGTATTAAATAGATATGCCACATCTGTCAGTTTTCATAGAGTGACTTCATATAGTAGGTGTCCTGTGAGGCCTAGTAGTACTTCCTTTTCTCATGAGCTGGGTGCTCCAGCCGTGTCCCTTTTGTGGGCTTCTTCTGTTGTAACTGAGCCTTGATTACTGTTGGCATGTCAGTGGATGGGATTGACCATTAGGCTGACGGGCTGAGAGTGCTGGCCATGACTACAACAGACAAGCTACTACTGTTTTCATACTAACACAAAAGAGGCATTTAGGAAGAAGATAATTTATTAAAAAAAAGTAATCCACTCCAAACCCTACCCCTCTAGCCCTCACCCTGAAGCCAGTCAATTCAGTTCCTCTTAATATGTCCCTGGTGCCCTTTGAGCTACGGTGCCCACGCTGGAGCCCAGAATGAGTGAGTCTGTACCCGACCTCTCAAGAAGAATGTCTGGGACTCCAGCAGCCCTCTGTATCACTTGGATGCAATCCCCACTGGTTTTCACAGTTAGATGGGGACTGCTCTTCCCAGCATTGGTACCCTGGGCTGGGGAACCGGGTGTGGGAGTGGTACCCCTCATTTCATAAGAGGGAGTGCCACAGCAGAGAGATTACCTCTGAATTATTAATCACCACAGAGGAGAAGTGAGCCCTGCCTGCTCTACATTTCCACCTCTACTACAAGTTTGTCAGGGCTTCTTCTTTATATCCTTAGTTATAGGATTTCTGTTTGGCTACTCGATGATGGTTGTCCTATATTTAGTTGTAATTTTTTTTTTTAATATCCTCACTCGAGGACATTTTTTCCAGTTTTTGTTCAGATAGAGTGGGAGGGAGAGAGAGAGAAAGAAACATCGACGTGAAAGGGACACATCGAGTGGCTGCCACCCACACGACCCAACCAGGGCCAGGGACAAACTGCAACCGAGATACATGCCCTTAGCGGGAACCGAACCTGGGTCTCTCAGGACCGCAGGCCAACGCTCTAACCACTGAGAAAACCAACCAGGGCTAGTTGTAATTTTGATGTGGGAAGAGGCAAGCACAGTGTTTGCCTACTCTACCATCTTGACCAGAAGTAAGATATCTTAGTATTCTTAAAGTTTGTAGCATATTACTGTATAAAATAATCTGTCCACTACATTTTAGGATTATTTGACAGGAGATATTTTTACTGTACTACATACTAGTCAAGGTAATACATATTCTGTTTATTCTTAATATTACATACCAATCCTCAAACAAAAATCTTCATTATTTACTTGCCTAACTAACAAATAAAGCAGAGAAGGTTTGAGACATTAACTCCTTTCTGAAAAGGAGAAAAAGTAGGTTTAAAGCCCAAGTAGTTTAATGTTTGTACCTTTTCCCCCAGAAAAATAATATTATCTTTTGCTAAGCAACTGACAATTTCAGACAAGATGAGTTCTGAAAATATGACACCTTCTTTCATAATATAGTGATCTAGGATTTCAGAATTGTTAAATATTTAAACAATGGAAAGGTTTGATTTGAAAAAACACACATGTAACTTAGAGAAAATCTATAGTTAATTAAAAATTGGTATTATTTACTATGTCACATTCTGTGATTGACAACATTATGTCGCCACAAAGAAAGGAGAAAAGGTTGGATAATCCTGCATTCTTAGGAATCTACTGAGAACTATAAATCTCTTTTAAGTTATATAAGTAATACAGTCTTGTGTAGATCTCCACAGCTAAGCAAAGCAGTTAGTCTCTGATGTGCTTAAAGTGACAAAAGGTTTAGGATTATGTCTTTAGGCAAAGATGCCTAGAAGGAAGGAAGGTATAGATAAAAATTGACATCATGACACAATAAATAGAAGATTGGAATGAGTATATCTCCTAAGTCAAACAAGTAATATAATGTAGTCTCTCAAGCACAGTGTAGGTAAACAGTTAATCACAATTTTAAATTGAAGAATTAAAAAGTTTTTTGTAGCTTAACTTTAGAAGAATTTTATGTTAATGAGATATTTTAAGTATAAAAGAACAAATGTTTACCTTCACATATTATCTACTGGATACATTTTTATACTAAAACAAAACAGGCATTTAGGAAGATAACATTAAAAATCAGGTTTTTGAGTGATTTTTGATGATATGGAAATACCATTGGGTTATAAAAAGTAAAATAAATAAATGATTCAAATTTTGTTACATATATGCATAGTAAAAATAGGAAATAAATATACTAATATTTTATCTCTAGGTGATAATATAATGAGCAGTCTTTATTTTTATACTATATTTTTAGTATTGTATAGTTCTCCACTAAGCATAAATAAGCTTTTATATTGGAATTTAAAAGTATATTTAAAAGGAAATGGCATTTTATATAGCTACAACCTTTTATATTATAGTATCTGCAAGATCATATATCATAAATGTATTAAAAACTACAGTGCACTTGGAAGGGTTTCCTAATATGTGAATGTGTAGACAGTCACATTAAGTGCAGCTGGGAATTAGAATAGGATTTTAAACATATTTCTATAGAGAAAGTTGTTTCACCATTTTGGTTATCTTCTTTTTTTAAAAATGCCGTTCTTCAAATCTCATTGTAACAGATGAAGTGGTACCTACCCCCACCCTAAGTCACTATTGTTTTTATTTACAGTGACAGGTATTTTAATGGGTTTATGTTCACCCCACTAAAGATATTTCCCAGACATTCATTACAATTACTGGTAAACTTATGAATGGGTTCTGTCCAATGGTATATTAGCAAAGTAATGTGTAACAACTCCTTTGTTGTAACTTGTATAAGAAAAGAGTATGCCTTCCTCCCCACACCCCTCACCTTGTAGGTAAAGATACAAGTCTTCAAACATACAGATGAAGGCTCTATACCCTAGAGATGACAAAGCAACACAATAGAAGGAGCCTGGTAATCTGATGTCAACATACTTTGCCAGTCCCAGAACAGTTCCAGGATTAGTGAAAAAGAAATAAAATGTATATCAAGTCACCACGGTCTCTCTTTAGAGAAGCCTGTACTATTTCATACCTAATGCACATATTGGCATTATTCCACCACTGAGTGCACCACCAGTGAAACTCACTTAACTCTGGTTACTTTGATTTAACATATAACTCAAGGTCCTGGCCAGAGTAATTAAGCAAGAAAACAAAATTAAAGGCATCCAAATCGGAAAGAAAGAAGTAAAACTGTCTCCTTTTGCAGATGACTTTATATATAGAAAGCCCTAAAGACTCTACCAAAAACACAATTAGAATAAACCATATCAGTAGAGCTGGAGTATACAAAATCAATATATCATTGTTATTTTTCTATGCACTCATAACAAATTATCAGAAAGCAAAATTAAGAATAGAATTGCAACAACAAAAAAATGATCTCAAAACACATTCAACTAAGGAGGTGAAATATCTGTACACTGAAAATGACAATTCTTTGATAAAAGGAATTGAAGAAGATGCAAATAAATGGAAAGATATTCATGTTCATGGGTTGAAAGAATTAATATTGTTAAAATGTCCATACTTCTCAAACTACTATACAGATTCAATATAACCCCTATCAAAATTCCAATGGCATTTTTCCACAGAAATAGAATAAATAGTCCTAAAATTTGCATGGAACCCCAATAGACCCTGAATTGCCAAAGCAATCTCAATAAAGAAGACAAAGATGAAAGCATCACACACCCTGATTTCAAATTTTACCACAAGGCCACACTAGTAAAAACAGTATGGTACTGTTTGTTTTTTCCAGAATTTCAAGGTGATGGCAGAGTAGGTAGAAGCTACATTCACCTCCTCCCAGGACCAAGCTGGAATTACAACTAAATTAAAGAACAATCATCCTGAATAAACAACTGAAGACTAAGTAAAGAGGAGTCATAATCAAGGATTTACAGAAGAAGCCACATCAAGACTGGTAAGAAGGGCAGAGATGCTAAAAGGGCTGGCCCCACTCTGGTGGGTGCTGGTGGAGGTTCCCCCTGAAAAGTATGGGGTCTAAACACCAAGCCAAACTCCCCAGCCCAGAGCCGGGAAGAGACACCCACGTAACATCCAGCTGTGAAAAGCAGTGGGATTTCTGTCTGCCAGGGTGAGATGGAGTCTTCTGGAGATACAGGCACCCTTTTAAAGGGTCAATGCACAAAATTTCATTCATAGTCACTCATCCAATACTCCAGTGGAGGGATGGAGGAAAGGACTAGAGTCACCTGAGAAGGGTCTGGAATTTGTGGCTCTGGGGAGTAGGGAGAGAGCTAGGGAGATAGCTGCCAGGATCCCTGTGCTGAGTCATTCTTCCACCATCTTTGGACCTCTGTATAGTTTTCCTAATGTCATTCCTAGAGCTGTGAACTGACTGTGGTCCATTCTGTCATGGTTCAATATTGGCATGCTTAATAATACTCTTTTAAATCATCATTCTCGACATGGTCACTATTAATGACACATCTATTCTAATTACTCTGGTGTGTGTGTACATATATATATTTTTTTTCTTATTAATATTTAAATTAAATTTATTAGGGTGACATTGATTAATAAGATTATATAGGTTTCAAGTGTGCATTTCCATGATACATGATCTGTATGTTGCATTGTATGTCTACCACCCAAAGTCAAATCATCTTCTGTCACCAAAGTGTCCCGTGGTAGATGATTGGGTAAAGACGAAGTGGTACATAGATACAGTTAAATACTCTTGTTATCTTATATAATTTGCCCTCTTGCTTGCATCAGATAACCCTCTTGAAAGCCAAAGCTTAATTACTTTACTGCTTTTGAAAAGTTTGAGAGACAATAGTTGAATTAAATTCAGGGAATCTGAGAGAAATTAGCTTTCCCCAGCATGATTTGGGCTGTAAGGAAGGGACTATGGTGAGGAAACTAGATGTTCTTTCCTAATTCCATTGGGAATTGTGAGTGGGAGACACTCTAGTATCTAAGATGTTCACCTTTTGATAGTTACTGTTGTTATTGAATGCTATCTTTGTCAAGGGATAGTAATCAAGGTCAAATGTAACACCTAAAAAAAAAAAAAAAAAAGAAAGAAAATTGGAGAGTAACAAGATTTCAATGAAGAAAAAAGATTTGCTAGAAATGAAACAGGTCTCAAAGAGGGAATGCCAAGTTTTCTGGCTAGGAATTATCAGCTGGCCACAGCAATCTGATGAAAGAATACACAGTGTACATTTTGGTGAACAGTAGAGCTTCTTCATTTTTCTGGAATTTCATGGTTGTCTCTTCACATTTCTTTTTAACCCAAGTAACTTTAAATAGCTTTTAAATACAAAGATGGCCTCCATTATATCTGATACCCTGGTGGAAAAGGCAGGGTATGTAACTAAGGAAAATTCCCCTAAAATTTGCTATGAATTAAACTTTCTCTTGTGTTTTCCTAAATGGCTAGAGGCATAGGGATGGAGAATATTTGTAACCCCATCATATAATGTTGTAATTCCTATGAACATGGTATGGTTTCATTATTTAGTTAAAAGTGACTTCACATAACAAATACAAACTACCTACCTCACAGAGTTGTGAGGATTACATTAGTTAATATATGTAATTTAGATAATTTAGACTAGAATAGTGTCTAGCCCATTGTAAGCATTTGAAAAATATTAGCTACTATTGTTATTATTCAGAGGCACATCAATATAGTTAGGAAGTAACAAGATATAGTGATAGGTCAACTGAAGTTATTCTTATCTAATATTGTATTAATAGTATTTCTTATCAATTAGGAATGGGGATTCGAAAGTAGTTTATGCATCAATTTGAAACTGTCAGGATTGGGGTAGAACGGAATCATTTTTCTGGTAAGCAGTTGTCAGCTTTGGTATTCAGGTTTAGAGCTTTGTGTCCTTCAGTGCCAGCCTGAAGACTAGGATCGCAGGTGGCAATGTTGGAGATAAGCTGAAAATTGCTTCATTTGTTTGCAAACAGCATTCCAAAAACAAAGTACAAGATGATCTATCAATGGAGAGGCTTGCTATATTTTCAAGCCACTTATATACAGTAGAAATCTTATTAAAATTTCTTTGTTTCATAGAAATTCCACAAAGAAATGAAGTCTATTATGATTCTGAGGGTACTTTGCCTAATCTAGAAATAGGAAATACCCAGAAGAATAGGAATTGCTAAGTCTGAAGATCAGGACTTCTAGATTCAGTCCCATTAGAGAAATTGAGTTTAGAAAAACTCAATTTAGAAAAAAAACTCTCTCTTTTTTTTTTTTGGAGATATATATATAGTTTATTATTATTATTTTTTTAATTAATTTATTTTTGTTACAGATGTTTCTCCTTTTCTCCCCACTGATTTCACCCTCCCCCTTGTGTTGGCTTCTCTTAGTGGAAATGTAAAGGGCCAGCAATAGCTGATGATAAACACTTTTTCTCAAAATCTTATCTAAAGAACAAAGTCCTTTTTACTTTTTGCTTATTGATAATCACTGATCATCCATTTTCATATTAACACAATTCCAACTTACATATTTATATTGTACTACACAGCCAGGCTTAATTCTCTTTTAAAGAACCGGTCTTTACAAAGAAAGTAATTCAAATTAACCAACCATGCCCTACAAACATAAACAGAAATGATACTGAATAAGTATTGATTAAAACAAAAAGCACTTGAAAAAAACCCAGCATGAATTCTTACCAACTCCAGAGGTTATTGATTCTGCATCAATGTCGCTAGCTCTTTTTCTTGCCACTTCAGCTAGTGCCAATTCACCCTTATCTAGTGCAAGGTAATGGATGTCCTTTGGAAAAAAGCAAAATAAAAGATTAATCCAAAATGAATATTGGTCAAGTTACAAAGGAGATTTTGAAAGAAAGAACTATTTGTCAGATTACAAAGCAGACATGGCCAATGAATATTCTTTTCTGTATTTTAATTTTCTGTGTTTTTTGGGTTTTTTTTAAACAAAAAGCAAAACAAAAAGACTCATAGAAACAGAGACCAAAGGGGTGGCTGCCAGAGGGGAGGGTTATAGGGAGATGGGTGAAGAGAAATATAGTCAACAATATTGTGGTAAGTTTGCATGGTAAAAAATGATTGTTAGAATTAGTGGGGGTGATCATATTGTAAGGTATAAAAATGTCAAATACCTATATTGTATACCTGAAACTACTATAAATAAAATATAGTATTGTATGCCAAATATACTTAAAAAACAAGCAAATAAATACATTTTTTATAAAAGCAAAGAAATAAGACCAAATGACTTCAAAAAACAACAAAAAGATTTTAGTTAAGAGAAAAAAAAAATTATAGGAGGCTTCCATTCTAAAATAGTGGTGTAGGAAGACCCTGAATTCACTTCCTCCCAAAAACGCATTTAATTTGCACCTACAGAAAGAACAGTTCTTCCTAAAGAATTGAAGGTTGACTGAGCACAACAAATGAGAGACTACACAGAAACAGGTCTCTATGTAGCCTGCTCCAGCTCCAGCTTCCATATGTGGGACTTGCCCCCAGGACTTCCTCAGCTTACAACCACCCTAGTTACAACTCCCACCCAGGTGTGGCTTGTCTTCAGGACTTCCTGCAGACCACACTGGCTTCAGTTCCAGGTCCTGGTGTGGCTTGCCCGGGGACTACCCAAGGTCTGAGCTCACACGAGCTACAACTCCAACGGGTCTGCCAAAGTGGTCCCATCCAGCTTGCTCCCTGGCCTTGCCTTGGCCTGACCCCTCCAGCTCCAGCTCCAGGCCCTGGTAGTCTTGCCATCCCCACTCCTTGTGGCCCACCCATGCTCCAGCTCCAGCTGGCCTGCCAAAAACACCTGGCACATGCAGTCTACAAAGGGGTAGCTACTACACAGGGTCACTCCTTCAAGATGAGGAGAGGTTGCTGTTTCACCTAAGTCATAGAAACAAACACAGAGACACAGCCAAAATGAGGAGACAGAGAAATATGTCCTAAACAGAAGACCGGGAAAACCCCCCCAAAAAGAACTAAATGAAACAGAGATAAGAAATCTATTAGCCCTGGCCAGTTTGGCTCAGCGGTTAGAGCGTCGGCCTGCGGTCTGGAGAGACCCGGGTTCGGTTCCTGCTAAGGGCATGTACTTCGGTTGCAGTTTGTCCCCGGCCCTGGTTGGTCGTGCGGGTGGCAGCCACTCGATGTGTCCCTTCACGTCGATGTTTCTCTCTCTCTCTCCCTTCCTTTCTCTCCCTCCCACTCTATCTGTACAAAAAATGGAAAAATATCCTCGGGTAAGGATAAAAGAAATCTATCAGATAAAGAGTTCAAAACAGTGGATAGAAAGATGCCTAAAGATCTCAGTGAGAACTTCAACAAAGAGATAGAAAACATAAAAAAGAAGATAGAGAACATAAAAAACAACCGGCCAGAAATTAAGACTATAATAACTGAAATAAAGAATATATTGGATGGAATCAATAGCAGATTATATGAAGCAGTGGATCCAATCAGCGATTTAGAAAACAAGATGGTAGAAAACAACTAATCAGAACAGAATTAAACAAAAAAATAATTTTTAAAAATGAGGATAATGCTCTGGCCAGTGTAGCTCAGCAGTGTAGCTCTTCAGTCTGCAAACCAAAGAGAAGTAGGTTTGATTTCTGGTCAAGGGTACGTACCTGAGTTGCACACTTGATCCCTGGCCCCAGTCGGGGCACGTGTGGGAGGCAACCAATCAATGTGTCTCTCAAGTTGATGTTTCTTTCTCTCCTCCTCCTCCCCATTTCACTCTTTTTTTTCTTTTTCTTGTTTTTATCCTCACCCGAGGACATTTTTCCATATTTTGTTCAGACAGAGTGGGAGGGAGAAAGAGAGAGAGAAACATCGACATGAAAGGGACACATCGAGTGGTTGCCACCCACACAACCCAACTTGGGCCCGGGACAAACTGCAACCTAGGTACATGCCCTTAGCAGGAACCGAACCGGGGTTTCTCTGGACCGCAGGCCAACACTTTAACCGCTGAGCAGAACCGTCCAGGGTCCCGTTCCACTCTTCCTAAAAAATCAATGGAAAAATATCCTTGGGTGAGAATTAACAAAAAATGAAAATTAATAAAAAGTGAGGATAGTTTAAGGGACGTCTGGGACAACATCAACATATCAACATTCGTATCATGGGGCTCCCAGAGGGGAAAAGAGAGAAAGGGACAGAAAACCTATTTAAAGAAATAATGGCGGCGGAGTGAACAGAGCTACACAGACCGTCTCCCAGAACCAAACTGGAATTACAACTATAACACAGACAAATCGACGGGAAAAACCAACAGAAAAGCAGCTTGCGAGGACCATACAACGAGGCACACTGACTCGATCCTGGTAGGCTTGCGAAGGCGCGAGACGGGGCTGGGAGCCCACGGTCGGTAGCTCGGCAGTGGCCTTAGCTGGGAGCAGCGCCCTCGGGTTACACTCCCAGGCGGCCCCACAGCGCAGAGCCGGGACAGAGGCTGAAACAGCCACAGCCACTCACCTTGGGCTCCGGCAGAGGGAGGGCGGACTGGACTGGAACTGTGTCGGGACACTCGGGGTTTGGAGGGCGCTCAGAGCTTTGGCTGAGTTGCTGCCACCCAGGACGGTGGCCACATTGCTCCTTCCCAGGGCTCTGAGGAGAGGCAGCAGCCCCTCCCTTGGAGATCCAACCCCACCCTGTGGGCCATTGAAGTGCTAATTGAGGCTCACTAACAACCAGCATCTGCCCCACCCTCGTGAAAGCCCCTTGGCTGGGCACCAGAGGGAGTTTTTCAATCAACTGACAACCCAAAACGCATCAAGTAACCTAGACTGCTAGCCTTCAGGCAAAAAGCTAGAGGATAACAGTACCTTTCCTGGGCTGGCAACTTTAACCAGGAAAGTAAGACTTGACAGTGGTGTTCAACGTGGGTCCTCCCTCGCTCATCTAAATACAGGAGAGGGAGCCACAAACAGCAGAACACCAACACCCACAGGGAGAACTTGACAGGCTCCAAAGCCCACAGTGATAGCCAAAATGGTGAAACACAGAAACAGAAGCCAAATGAAAGAGCAAGAGACCTCCACCGAAGATGAGATCAATGTGGAGCAATTAGGCATGTTAACAGAGCTAGAATTCAGAGCCATGATTTTGAGGAAGCTGAAAAGCATGAGTAAGGACATAGAGACACTGAAAATAAGCCAATTGGAAATTAAAAGCCAACAAGAAGAGATAAAAAATGACATATCAGAAATGAAAAACACATTGGAAGGTTTACAAAGCAGAGTAGAGGAAGCTGAGGACCGGATCAGTGAATTAGAAGACAGGGTAGAAAAAAATCAACCAATCAGAAAAACAAAAGGAAAAAACTATTAAAAAACAGGAAGACAGCTTAAGAGAACTATGGGACAACTGGAAACGTAATAATATTCGCATTATAGGAGTCCTCGAAGAAGAAGAAAATGAGCAAGGGATAGAGAATATATTCAAAAAAATAGTGAGAGAAAACTTCCCTAATTTGGTGAAGGAAGAAGGCATTCAAGTTCAAGAAGCACAGAGAGTCCCAAGTAAGAAGAACCCAAACAGACCCACACCAAGACACATAGTAATTAAAAGGCCACAAATTAAAGACAAAGAGAGAATCCTAAAAGCAGCAAGAGATAAGCAACACGTTACCTACAAAGGGAACCCCATAAGGCTCTCAGCTGACTTCTCACAAGAAACACTACAGGCCAGAAGAGAATGGCATGAAGTAATCAAAGTCATGAAAAACAAGAATCTGAATCCAGGACTACTCTACCCAACAAGGCTATCATTCAAAATAGAAGATCAAATAAAGAGCTTCCCAGACAAAAAAGGCTAAAGGAATACATTAGCACCAAACCAGCACTGCAAGAAATGTTAAAAGGACTGCTGTAATTAGCAGTAGAAATGGAAAGAAAAATAGAACCACACTAAACAAAAATAGCAATAAATAAGTACATATCAATAATCACCTTAAACGTAAATGGATTGAATGCTCCCATAAAAAGACACAGAGTAGCTGATTGGATAAGAAAGCATGACTCATCTATATGTTGTTTACAAGAGACCCACCTCTCAACAAAAGACTCACATAGGTTGAAAGTGAAGGGATGGAAAAAAATTTTCCAAGCAAATGGAAAGGAAAAAAAAGCTGGGGTAGCAATTCTCATATCTGATAAAATAGATTTCAAAATGAAGACCATAACTAGAGACAAAGAAGGCCACTATATAATATTGAAAGGATCTATCCAACAGGAAGATATAACCTTGATAAACATATATGCACCCAATATAGAAGCACCAAAATACATTAAAAATCTTCTGGAGGAATTCCAAGGAGAAATCGACAACAATACAATCATAGCAGGGGATTTCAACACCCCATTGACAGCACTGGATAGATCCTCTAGGCAAAAAATTAGAAAGGAAACAGAGACTCTAAATGAAGCACTAGACCAAATGGATTTAATAGATATCTACAGAGAATTACACCCCAAAACTACAGAATACACATTCTTCTCAAGGGCACATGGGACATTCTCAAAGATAGACCACATGATAGGACACAAACTAAATCTCTACAAGTTCAAGAAGATTCAAATCATATCAAGCACCTTCTCAGATCACAATGGCATGAAACTAGAAATCAATTGCAACAAGAACATGCAAAGACATTTCAACACATGGAGGCTAAATAGCATGTTATTAAACAATGAATGGGTCACCGAGGAGATCAAGGAAGAAATTAAAAACTTCCTGGAAACCAATGAAAATGAACACACAACAACACAAAATCTATGGGATGCAGCGAAAGCAGTTCTGACAGGGAAGTTCATAGCACTACAGGCCTACCTCAAAAAACAAGAAAAATTTCTAATTGACTGTCTAACCTCACAACTTAAAGAATTAGAAAGCAAACAAAAAGAAAACCCCAGAGCAAGTAGAAGGAAGGAAATAGTAAAGATCAGAGCAGAAATAAATGACATAGACACCAAAAAAACAATTCAAAGGATCAATGAAACAAAGAGCTGGTTTTTCGAAAAGATAAACAAGATTGATGGACCCTTAGCTAGACTCACCAAGAAACAAAGAGAGAGAACCCAAATACACAAAATCAGAAATGAAAGAGGAGCAGTAACAACCAACACCACGGAAATACAAAAGATCGTTAACAACTACTACGAACAACTATATGGCAACAAATTCGACAATCTAAGCGAAATGGACAAATTTCTAGAAACACAGTGTCTCCCAAAACTATTCCTGGAAGAGACAGAAAACTTGAACAGACCAATAACAACTAAGGAAATTGAAGAGGTAATCAAGACTCTCCCAGCAAACAAAAGCCCAGGCCCAGATGGCTTCACGCGGGAGTTTTACCGAACATTCAAAAAAGAACTAACACCCATTCTCCTCAAACTATTTCAAAAAATTCAAGAAGAAGGAAGACTTCCAAACACGTTCTATGAGGCCAGCATAATTCTAATTCCAAAACCAGAAAAACACACTACAAAGAAAGAAAACTACAGGCCAATATCCCTGATGAACATAGACACCAAAATCCTGAACAAAATATTAGCAAATCGGATCCAGAAATACATCAAAAAAATTATTCACCATGACCAAGTGGGATTCATTCCAGGGATGCAAGGCTGGTATAATATTCGCAAATCAGTAAATGTGATACACCACATAAACAAAATGAAGAATAAAAACCACATGATCATATCAATAGATGCTGAAAAGGCATTCGACAAAATCCAGCATCCATTTCTGATAAAAACGCTCAGCAATGTAGGAATAGAGGGATCATATCTCGACATAATAAAGGCCATATGAAAGATCTACAGCCAACATCATACTCAATGGACAGAAACTAAAAACATTTCCATTAAGAACAGGAACAAGACAGGGATGTCCACTTTCGCCACTCTTATTTAACATTGTACTGGAAGTCTTAGCCACAGCAATCAGACATGAAGAAAAAATAAAAGGGATCCAAATTGGGAAGGAGGAAGTGAAACTGTCATTATTTGCAGATGACATGATATTGTACATAGAAAACCCTAAAGACTCCATCAAAAATCTATTAGACTTAATAAATGAATTTGGCAAAGTAGCAGGATACAAAATTAACGTCAAGAAATCGACGGCATTCTTGTACACCAATAATGAACTCACAGAAAGAGAAACTGAAAAAACAATCCCATTTACCATCGTGCCAAAAAAATTACGATACTAGGAATAAACTTAACCAAAGAAGTAAAGGACCTATTTGCAGAAAACTACAGGTCATTGAAAAAAGAAATAGAGGAAGATATAAAAAAGTGGAAGCACATACCCTGTTCATGGATTGGAAGAATTAACATCATTAAAATGTCCATACTACCCAAAGCAATCTATAGATTCAATGCAATCCCCATCAAAATACCAACGACATATTTCATAGAACTAGAACAAATACTTCAAAAGTTCATATGGAACCAAAAAAGACCCCGAATAGCCACAGCAATCTTGAAAAAGAAGAACAAAGAAGGTGGGATCACAATACCAGATATCAGGTTATACTACAAAGCGACTGTAACCAAAACAGCTTGGTACTGGCACAAGAACAGGCATATAGACCAGTGGAACAGAACTGAAAACCCAGAAATCGACCCAAGGCAATACGCTCAATTAATACTTGACAAAGGTGGCAAGAGCATACAGTGGAGTAAAGACAGCCTCTTTAATAAATGGTGTTGGGAAAATTGGACAGCTACGTGCAAAAAAATGAAACTAGACCATCAACTTACACCATATACAAAAATAAACTCAAAATGGATAAAAGACTTAAATGTGACCCGTGAATCCATAAAAATTCTAGAAGAAAATGTAGGCAACAGAATTTCGGACATCATACGGAACAGAATTTTCACTGATACATCACCTAAGGCAACAGAAATAAAGGAGAAAATGAACACATGGGACTACATCAAACTAAAAAGCTTCTGCACAGCAAAAGACACAATCATCAAAATGGAAAGGGAACCCACTGTATGGGAGAACATCATTGCCAATGATGTATCAGATAAGGGGTTAATCTCCAATATATATAGAGTGCTCATACAACTCCACAAAAGGAAGACAAAGAACCCAATAAAAAATGGGCAGAGGAGCTGAATAGACACCTCTCCAAACAGGACATACAAATGGCCAAGAGACATATGAAGAAATGCTCAACATCACTAATCATCAGAGAGATGCAAATTAAAACAACAATGAGGTATCACCTCACACCTGTCAGAATGGCCGCCACCAACAAATCATCAAACAACAAGTGTTGGCGAGGGTGTGGAGAAAAGGGGACTCTAATAACACTGCTGGTGGGAATGCAGACTGGTGCAGCCACTATGGAAAACAATATGGTGCTACCTCAAAAAATTAAAAATTGAACTTCCATTTGACCCAGTGATCCCACTGCTGGGAATATACCCTAAGAAGCCTGAAACACCAATCAGGAAGAATATATGTACCCCCATGTTCATAGCAGCACTATTTACAATAGCTAAGATCTGGAAACAGCCCAAGTGTCCACCAGTAGACGAATGGATAAAAAAGCTGTGGTACATATAGACAATGGAGTACTATGCAGCAGTAAGAAAGAAAGATCTCATATCCTTTGAGACGACATGGAGGGACCTGGAAAGTATTATCCCAATGAAAGAAGCTAAGCAGAAAAAGACAAATACCACATGATCTCACTTATATACGGAATATAATGAACATAACAGTCTGAGGAATACAGTAGACCCAGACACATGGAAGTAGGGCACAGACTGACATCCCTCAGAAGAGGGGTTGGGGTGGTGGGGTGGTGGGAAGAGATAAACCACAGAACTTATATGCATGTATGCATGACCAATGGACATGGACAACTAAGCCGGGGACGGGGCGGAGGTGGTGTGGGGTGGGGGGTGCCAATGGGGTAAAAAGGTAAAATATCTGTAACAAAAAAATAAATAAAAATTCATATAAAAAATAATAATAAAATGCAAACATAACTGAAAAAAAAAAGACATAATGGCTGAGCTGACCATTGTGGCTCAGTTGGTTGAGCAGCTGCCCATGTACCAAGAGATCCCTGGTTCGATTCCCGGTCAGGGCACATGCCTGGGTTGCAGGCTTGATCCCCAGTAGTGGGGAGTGAAGGAGGCAGCCGCTCATTGTTTCTCTCTCATCAGTGGTTCTCCTTCTTTCTCCTTCTCCCTTCCTCTCTCTCTAAAAACATATTTAAAAAAAAGAAAGAAAGAATGGCTGAAAACTTTCCCAACCTGGTGAAGGAAACAGACATCCGGGCCCAGGAACCACAGAGTTCCAAACAAGGTGAACCCAAAGAGGCCGACACCAAGACACATCATAATTAAAATGCCAAAAGTTAAATCAACAAAGGCTTTTTAAACTGCAGAGTTAGACACAAATAAACATAACTATATACCAAATGGGTAACAACCATATTAAAGAAAAGTGGAAAAGAAAGAATTCAAGTAACTTTTAGTTATAGTACTTTTACTATAGTCTCAAGATAAAAGGGCCAAAAAAAGGAAGAAAGCAACAAAAACCCCTTGAATTATATTAAATTGGTTAGTAGATTTATTGTTAAAGTGGTGTAGGTGTAGTAATTCTGAAACAAATTTATGTGTATTGTAGATGAGCAAAGGAGTAAATATACTGATTTTGTTGGGAGCCAGGTTTCTCATGGTGAGAGAGAGAAAGGAGCTACAAATATAAAATGGTGAGAGGCAAGAATAATATGAAATGTCTTTTCCCCCAGTCTGTCCACTGAAAGGACATGAATTGACACCTCAGTGACACTGAGCACACCTAGCTTCTAGATTTGGGGTTCTAATGTCACTCTCCACTAAAAAGAACCAGGGTCCTTGACAAAATGGCTGAGTCCAGGGCAGGGGCTGTGAAAGTAAGTCTGGATCATCTGGTGCTAGAAGGAAGAATGTGCTCAAAGCATAACAGCCAACTAAAGGAGTTCCCACTGGCCAAATCTAGGACAATCTGAGCTTCAAAGTAATTATAATCATGGATTATAACCCACTGAATAAAATCAGAATCCATGGATCCATATTGAAAGAAGTAAATAAATAAGGGAAATGGAAAGATCCTTACAGTAAAATGTTAACTAATAAATGTAGAAGGAATGATAGAGTTTAAAAATCACTATCTGGCAACCATTATAGTAATTTGATTCAGGCAAGAACCTTCAGTGTCTTATAAGGGACAGGATATGCACATAACTAACCTGTGGGAGATTATTTGAGGTTATTTATTACAAAGGGGAAAATAGTCACTTTACAGGAGAGAAACTTGAGGACAAGTCTAGGACTTGATGACTTAAGTTAACATCACCATATGGGAACAAGTCACAATTTCCTGCCACCTGATAGGATCAATGAGAAGAACACAGTGTCATTCCTGGGGTACTCCTGCCACCTATGCATAACCTGAACCTAATAAAGTATCAGACAAACCCAAATTGAGAGACATTCTACAAAATAACGGGCCCTATCTCTTCAAAATGTCCAAGTTGAGAGGACAATGAATGACTAAGACTGACCCAGATAAAGGAAGACTAAAGAGACAATGCAACTGATATGCAACAGGTGAACTTAGATTGGATCCTACACCTAAAAATTCTTACTAAAGAGAACAAGTAAGACAATGGGTGAAATCTGAATAAAGTCTGTGTGTTGGATTTTAAAAATTATAGTAAAAAATGTAACTAGTAAGGCAATAAAAGGGAAAAATAGAACAATATGGTTAATATAGAAAAGGGAAAGGATAGTTAGATAAAAGGACAGAATAGGTGGGATATAGAAAAGAGGGAAGGAAAAAGAATTGTACTATCATTTATGTTATACTTTAAAAAGTCCAATGAAAGACAACTTTGCTTACAAGAGATATATTTGAACAAATATAAGGAAACATGGATATATAATATATGAAGGGTATGCAAACTGAAATAAAGCTGATGTAGCTATACTCTAAAATAAAGTAGGTTTTAAGGTAAGAGCATTACTAGAAAATAGAATATTTCACAACGATCAATGCTCAATGTACCTAATTAAATAGGCTTAAAACAAATAGAAAAGACAAGTTCGCCATCACAGTGGAAAATTTTAACATACTACACTAGTCTCAGGGAAGATATAGAAAAACTGAACAGTGTGACTAACATATTTGATTTGATAAAGAACACTGCTCCCAACAATTGTAAACTACAGAGTATACGTTCTTTTCAATGCACATTGAAATTTTACCATTGACCATGTAATGAGCCATAAAGGACGTTTCAACAAATTTCAAAAGGTATGTGTATGTGTTTCTAAAAAAATGCCCATTGTTTGAAATTAGGAAATGTAATTTTAAAAAACCATGGGCAAAGAAAATTTCATAACAAAAGCATTAGAAATATTTTGAGCACAATAATAACATAAAAATATTTTTTAAAAACATGGAAACTGTCAGAACACAAAACTATGCATGAATAGAAATTATATCCTTGAATGCGTATGTTAGAAAATAAAGGCTGAAAAATCCCATGATTTAAGCATCTGTCACAAGAAGTTAGAATAAGAGGCCCTGGCCGGTTTGGCTCAGCGGTTAGAGCGTTGGCCTGCGGCCCAGAGAGACCCGGGTTCGGTTCCTGCTAAGGGCACGTACCTCGGTTGCAATTTGTCCCCGGCCCTGGTTGGACATGTGGGTGGCGGCCACTCGATGTGTCCCTTTCACGTCGATGTTTCTCTCTCTCTCTTCCTCTCCCTCCCTCCCACTCTATCTGAACAAAAAATGGAAAAATGTCCTCGGGTGAGGATAAAAAAAAAAAAAAAAAAGAATAAGAGCAGCAATTTTAAACAAAGTTGGAACACTTACACTACTGGATATACTTATAAACTATAGCAATTAAGACAGATTGGTTTTGGAGCAAGGATACAGAGTCTAGTAGACCTACCCATACACTTATATGGGCACCTGGTTTATGACAAAGGTGATTCTGTAAAGCAGTAAACAAAGGACAATCTGTTAATAAATAGTCATAAATCAACTGGATATACGGTATGGGGCAAAGTAGATTTACAGTTTTCATATGGAAAATAATACAATAATTAATAAATAATACAAGAATAAACTTTCGTGTACTCAAAACTGTAAACCTAGAAATTAATTTTGAACCATACCCCCCCCCCCAAATCAATGTAGGTGGGTTGTAGACTTAAATGTTAACAAAATAATAAAACTTTTGGAAAATAAAAAGGATACTATTTACAAGAACTTGGGGTAGTAAAAGATTTTTAAAACAGGACATGAAGCCCTGGCTGGTTTGGCTTAGCGGTTAGAGTGTCAGCCTACCGTCCAGAGAGACCTGGGTTTGGTTCCTGCTATGGGCATGTACCTCAGTTGCAGTTTGTCCCCGGCCCTGGTTGGGTCGTGTGGGTGGCAGCCACTCGGTGTGTCCCTTTCACATCGATGTTTCTCTCTCTCTCTCTCCCTCCGTCCCACTCTACCTGAACAAAAAAAATGGAAAAATGTCCTCGGGTGAGGATAAAAAACAAAAACAAACAAACAAAAAAACAGGACATGAAGAGTATTAGCCACGCCTGGCAACTACCATTCTACTCCCTGTTTCTATGATATCAGCTTTTTCCTTTTTAAGATTACAGATATAACTGATACCATACAGTATTTGTTTTTTTCTATCTGGCTTATTTTACTTTGCACAGTGTCCTCCAGGTTCATTCATGCTGTAGCTAGCAAGATTTCCTTCATTTTTATGGCTGAATAATATTCCACTGTGTGTGTGTGTGTGTGTGTGTGTGTGTGTGTGTATCACATTTTCTTCATTCATCTGTGGACGGACACTTAGGTTGTTTCTATATGTTGGCTACTGTGAATAATGCTGTATTGAACACAAAATACAGATATCTCTTTGAAATACTGTTTTCATTTGCTTCAGATATATAGCTAGAAGTGGAGTTGCTGAATCATATGGTAGTTCTATTTTTATTTTTTTTAGTAGATTCCATAATGTCTTCATAGTGACGGTTATCAATTTACGTTCCCACCAACAGTGTACAAACTTCCCTAATTTCCACCTGCTTGTCAACATTTGTAATCTCTTGTCTTTTTTGGATAAAATTATCATAGCAGGTGTGAGATGATATCTCATTGTAGTTTTGATTTTTATTTCCCTGATGATTAGTGATGTTGAGCACGTTTTCATGTAGCTATTGGCCATTTGTATATCTTTTTTGGGGAAAATTCTATTCAGGTCTTTTGCTCATTTTTTCATCAGATTGTTTGATTTTTTGCTATTGAGTTGTATGAGTTCCTTATATATACTGGATATTAACCCCTTATTAGATACATGATTTGCAAATATGTTTTATTTTATATATTGTCTTTTCAAGTTATCAACTGTTTCCTTTGCTGTACAGAAGCTTTTTAGTTTGATGTAGTCTCATTTATTTTGGCTTCTGTTGCCTATGCTTTTTTGATGTCTTATCCAAACATCATTGCTAAGACCAAAGTAAAGGGGCTATTTTTCAGTGTTTCCCTCTAGGAGTTTTATGGTTTTAGGTCATATATTTGAGTTATTTTTTGTGAGTGGTGTAAGATAGGGGTCTAATTTCATTCTTTAGCATGTGTACATCCAACATCACCATTTATTGAAGAGTATTATCTCCCCATTGTGTGTTCTTGATGTTCTTGTCAAAGACTAGTTGACCATATATGCACGGATTTAGTTCTGGGCTCTCTATTCTGTCCCATTGGTCTACATACCTATTTTTTGTTTTGTTTTGTAATCCTCACTAAAGGCTATGTTTTTTGTTTTTAATTGATTTGAGAGAGAAACTTCAATGTGAGAGGAAACATTGATAGATTGCCTCCCATACATGCCCTGACCAGGGATGGAACCTGCAATCTAGGTATATGCTCTGTCCAGAATGTGAACCCACAAACTTTTGGAGTATGGATGACACACCAACTGACTGAGCCACTTGGCCAGGGCTATATACCTGTTTTTAATGTCAGTACAACCCACAGAATAAATATAATATAAAGATTAAAGCAATGGTATAGACCTATAGTTTTTGATATATAAAACTGTCTATGATGTCACAGTGTTGATTAAATAATCAAGTTACAGCCCTGGATGATTTGACTCAGCGGTTAGAGTGTCAGCCTGTGGTCCAGAGAGACCCGGGTTCAGTTCCCGCTAAGGGCACGTACCTCGGTTGCAGTTTGTCCCCTGCTCTGGTTGGGTTGTCCCGGTGGCAGCCACTCGATGTGTCCCTTTCACGTCGATGTTTCTCTCTCTTTCCCCCTCCCACTCTATCTGAACAAAAAATGGAAAAATGTCCTCAGGCGAGGATTAAAAAAAAAAGACCACTTTCATATTAACTAATACATTTTTTGTTATTGTTGTTGATCCCTTTGTGTTCCGTGTGGTGTTAATTTTAGTCTTTTAGGAAGAGCTATTTTGGGGGTAGAAAATCATTTATAGGCAGGAATAATTCTGTTTATTTTATAAACTTTTAAATTTCAAAGAGGTTATATTTATCAGCATATAGGCTAGACCTATAGACCTCTGGCTAGATCACAATTGTAATAGAAACAGTTGCTCCATTAGAAAACATGATAAATTCTTTTAGACCATTTCAATGAGGAGCCTCAAATGTACAAAGAAGATTCATGAGATTAAATGGGAATATTCTTTGAGGTCCTAATGCTCTCTTAAGGCTCTAAATGATTCTTTTTTTTTTTTTTATCCTCACCTGAGGACATTTTTTCATTTTTTGTTCAGGTAGAGTGGGAGGGAGAGAAGGGAAGAGAGAGAAACATCGACGTGAAAGGGACACATCGAGTGGCCGCCACCCTCACGACCGAACCAGGGCCGGGGACAAACTGCAACCGAGGTACATGCCCTTAGCGGGAACCGAACCCGGGTTTCTCGGGACTGCAGGTCAACGCTCTAACCGCTGAGCCAAACCGGCCAGGGCTCTAAATGATTCTTTAAGATATAACTTGGGCTATAAATAAGCAACATTACATATGAAGAGTAAGGAGGCAGCTTTTTTCTTTTTAACTTATCTTTATTGTTGAACGTATTACAGATGTTCCTCCTTTTCCCCCCATTAACCCCCTCCTCCCCGCTCCTGCCCCACTCCTGCCTTTCCCCACACTGTTGTCTGTGTCCATTGGTTATGCATATAAGTTCTCTGGTTTATTCCTTCCCACCCCCTCCATCCCTCTTCCCTTTGAGGTTTGTCAGTCTAACAAGCAGTTTGTACTTCTTAATCCCTTCACCTTTTTCACCCATTCCCCAACCCCTCTCCCATCTGGCAACCAACAAAATGTTCTTTGTATCTATGAGAATGTTTCTGTTCGACCAGTTTGTTTGTAGATTCATTTGTCGATAGATATGTATTTATTGCCATTTTGTTTGTTCATATTTTTTTATCTTTTTCTTCAAGAAGACCCTTGAACACTTCATATAATAATGATTTGGTGGTGATGAACTCCTTTAGCTTTTTCTTGTCTGGGAAACTCTTTATATAGCCATCGATGCTAAATGACAGCTTTGCAAGATAGAGTAATCTTGGTTGTAGGTTCTTCTTTTCATCACTCTGAATATTTCTTGCGACTCCCTTCTGGCCTGCAAAGTTTCTTTTGAGAAATCAGCTGACAGTCTTATGGGAACTCCCTGGTAGGTAGCTAACTGCTTTTCTCTTGCTGCTTTTAAGATTGCGTCTTAATCCTTTTGCATTTTGATGATGATGTGTCTTGGTGTGGGCCTCCTGGGGTTCATCTTGTTTGGGACTCTCTGTGCTTCCTGGACTTGTATGTCTGTTTCCTTCACCAAGTTAGGGAAGTTTTCTGCCATTATTGTTTCAAATAGGTTTTCAATTTCTTATTCTCTCTCTTCTTCTTGCACCCCCAAGAGGTGAATGTTGGTATGCTTGAAGTTGCCCCACAGGCTCCTTACACTACCCTCATTTTTTTGGGATTCTTTTTTTCTTTTTGCTGTTCTGATTGGGTGTTTTTTGCTTCCTTATATTCCAAAGCGATGGTTTGCTTCCTGGCTTTACCTACTCTACTATTGAATCTGTGTAAATTATTCTTTATTTCTGTTTGTGCCTCCTTCATTTCAGACTTTTTTCCCCCTGTTTTGTTGATCTTGATATTTATTTTTTAACTTGTTTTTATTACAGATGTTTCTCCTTTTCCCCGCATTGACACCTTCCTCCTCACCCCCCCCCCAATCCCCAACTTTGTTGTCTATGTCCATTGGTTATACATACATGCATATAAGTTCTGTGGTTTATTTCTCCCCCCTAACACCCCCTGTTCTGAGGTTTGTCAGTCTGTACCCCACCTCTATGTCTCTGGGACAGTTTTGTTCATCAGTTTCTTTAACTCATTATATTCCACAAATAAGTGATATCATGTGATATTTGTCTTTCTCTGCTTGGCTTGTTTCGCTTAGCATAATACTCTCCAGATCCCTCCATGTCGTCTCAAAGGATATGAGATCTTTCTTTCTTACAGCTGCATAGTATTCCATTGTGTACATGTACCACAGCTATTTATCCACTCGTACTGATGGACGCTTGGGCTGTTTCCAGATCTTGGCTATTGTAAATAGTGCTGCTATGAACATAAGAATACATATATTCTTTCTGCTTGGTGTTTCAGGCTTCTTAGGGCATATTCCTAGAAGTGCGATCACTGGGTCAAATGGTAGTTCCGTTTTTAACTTTTTGAGGTAGCACCATAGTGTTTTCCACAGTGGCTGCACCAGTCTGCATTCCCACCACCAGTGTACTAGAGTCCCCTTTTCTCCACACCCTCGCCAACACTTGTTGTTTGATGATTTGTTGATGGCGGCCATTCTGACAGGTGTGAAGTGATACCTCATACTTGTTTTAATTTGCATCTCTGTGACGATTAGTGATGTTGAGCATTTCTTCATATGTCTCTTGGCCATTTGTATGTCCTTTTTGGAGAGGTGTCTATTTAGGTCCTCTGCCCATTTTTTAATTGGGTTCTTTCTTTCTCTTCCTTTTGTGGAGTTGTATGAGTACTCTATATATTTTGGAAATTAATCCCTTATCTGATGCATCATTGGCAGTTATGCTCTCCCATATAGTGGGTTCCCTTTCCATTTTGATGATTGTTTTGTTTTTTTTTTGCTGTGAAGATGCTTGTGGGTTTGATGTAGTCCCATGCGTTCATGTTTTCCTTTGTTTCTGTTGCCTTAGGTGAAGTATCAGTGAAAATTCTGCTCCATATGATGTTTGAAATTTTTTTGCCTACAATTTTCTTCTAGAATTTTTATGGATTCACAAGTTACATTTAAGTCTTTTATCCATTTTGAATTTATTCTTGTGTATGGTGTTAAGTTGGTGTCTCTTATTATGGCCCTCATTTTGAAGTCTATGTTGTCAGATAAGAGTATTGCTACACCAGCTTTTTTTTTTCATTTCCATTTGCTTGGAAAATTTTTTTCCATCCCTTCACTTTCATCCTGTGTGAGTCTTTTGTTGTGAGGTGGGTCTCTTGTAGACAGCATATATATGGGTCATGTTTTCTTACCCAGTCAGCTACACTATGTGTTTTGATTGGAGCATTTAAGCCATTTACATTTAGGGTAATTATTGATAGATCGTTATTAGTTTCCATTTTAGTTTTATGCCTGTCCCCCCCCCCCCCCCCCCACACACACACTCTGTTTCTTCTTCTTCTTACAACAGTCCCTTCAGCATTTCTTGCAGTGCTGGTTTGGTGGTGTTAAATTCCTTTAGCTTTTTATTTCTTCTTCAATTTTGAATGATAGTCTTGCTGGATAATCTTGGATTCAGACCCTTGCCTTGCATTACTTTGTATACTTCATGCCACTCCCTTCTGGCCTGCAGTGTTTCTATTGAAAAATCAACTGATAGTCTAATGGGAGCTCCCTTGTAGGTAACTTTCTGACTCTCCCTTGCTTTCTTTAAGATTCTTTGTCTTTAATGTTTCCCATTTTTATTATGATGTGTCTAGCTGTGGGTTTCCTGGGACTCTCTGTGTTTCCTGGACTTGTGTGACTTTTTCGTTTACCAGTTTAGGGAAGTTTTCTGTCATTATTTCTTCAAACAGGTTCTCTATTCCTTTCTCTAATTCGTTTCCTTCTGGTACCCCTATAATGTGAATGTTGTTACATTTTGTATTGTCTCACAGCTCCTTTAAACTGTCCTCCTGCTTTTTAAACTTTTTTTTTCCATTTGCTGCTCTATTTGGGTGTTTTTCTCTACTCTGTCCTCTAAGTCACTGATTCAGTCTTCAGCTTCTTCTAGTCTACTGTTGAAGATTTGTAAGGTATTTTCATAACAGCTATGTCATTCTTTATTTCCTCTTGATTTTTACACATAGCTTCTACCTCTTTATGTGTAGCTTCTACCTCTTTTTTTAAGCTGAGGTAGTTCCCAGTGAGCTCTTCATAATTCTTATTAAGTTGCTTTTAGTTCTCACCAAATTGTCTGAGCACCCTTAAAATCATTGCTTTGAATTCTTTATCTGACAAGTTACTTTCTTCCATTTCCTATAGTTCCTTTTCTAGTGATTCCTCTTTTTCTTTCCTTTGGGTGTTGTTTGTCTCCCCATTTTAGCTGTTTGGTAGCTCTAGACTTGATGAGGGATGATGTGTAGGCAACTCACTGTGTATCAATTAAAGCTGCTGTGCCTCCCAGACTGTTCTGTTGAGTGTTACCTCTTGCCTGCTGTGGATTGTGGAGGATTGACTACTGGGGGCTGGTACTGGTTTGTCCTGGTAAGTGCTACTGCTGGATTGTGTGGGCCCCTGTCGCTGGTGCCACCTGTAGCTGTATTGCTCAGGCCCTGCTGGAGCCACACTCCCTGAACCTTGGGCAGCTGGGTCACCCCTCCCAAGCCCTGGCTCCACACCACTCTTGTGGGCTGCTGGGTCACACAGGTCCATCCAGATCCCTGGCTTCCCACTGCTCCTGTGGGCAGTTGTTTTCCAGAGGCCCCTGTGGAGCCTCAGGTCCCGCTGCTCGTGGCTGAGGAGTACTGCTGCACAGTGGGGCTCAGCTCCTGCTCAGCCTTTGCTGTAGTTTTTGGGGATGGTTCTCTGCTGCTCGTCTGTGCTTCTGTTGTCTGAGGATGGATGTCTGCTCCCCAGCCTCTGTTGCTGGGGGTATATCTTGACTCTGATTGGGCTGCTACTATGGGGGATGGTGCTGAGCTCCTGGCCATTTGTGGTTTCCACAACAGGCACCTTGACAGCTCCACTACTGTGCATTGTTCTGTGTTGACAAAGGGTGTCCACTGTTCCAATGGTGCTAGGTGTACTGGTGGGCTCAGGTTGCTGGGCTCTAGCCACTCCCACTGCCTCCTCCCAGGGAAGACCCAGGATCTTCCAAAATGGTGGGACCTTCCTGTGGCACAGGGGGAAGAGCCCTGAAGAGCTGCTTACCGTGGTTGCCGGCTGCTCCCCATCCACTGCACAGGAACCTTCTACTCCATGTCTCTGCACTGCACGAGTTTGGTCATCCACCTTCATGTCCACTCACTCTCTCTCATGTACACACCCTCCCTCTCATCCTGCCCACTGCCATATTCTGACAGGTCCTTTTTTATGCTCTTGAGGCCCTCGCTAAGTTCATTAAAGTTCTCACTAAGTTCATTGAGCTTCCTTATAAACAGTGTTTTGAACTCTGCATCTATTAGGTTGCTTATCTCCATTTTGCTTAGTTATTTTTTTCCTGGAGTTTTGTTCTGTTCTTTCATTTGGGACCTTTTTCTTTGTCTCCTCATTTTGGCTGCCTCCCTGTGTTTGTTTCTATGTATTAGGTAGAGTTGCTATGTCTCCTGTGCTTCCTAGGGTGGCCTGTTGTAATAGGTGTCCTGTAGGGTCCAGTGGCACAGCCTCCCTGACCACCCCAGCTGGGCCCTCGAGGTGAACCCCTCATGTGGACTTTACACACTTCTGTTGTAACTGAGTCTTGATCGCAGTCTCGATGTGGCTGCTTCTTTCATTTTGTGTTGTAGGACTTCCATTCAGCTTGATTTCAGGCAGTTTTGAATGATGGTTGTTCTGTAATTTAGTTGTAACTTTGATGTGGTTGTGGGAGGATGTGATACCGCATTTACCTACGCCGCCACCTTGACCGGAAGTCCAAGGATGTAGCTTTCTGACAATGATTGTTCACTTTTACAAATGAAAAAAAAAAAAAGTAAACCAATTTCTCTCCTTCCCTTATTTTAATCCTATGTGTTAGGATTAACCAATCAGTAGAAAGGCTTGTGGACTAAAGATTTAAACTAATATAAAGACTTTCTTTAAATTATTACTGGCTAAACTGAGACTAAATGCTGAAAGACATGTAATTTTTATTTTTTTAAGTTTAGAAGATGGCTTTGATCATTATGTACTAATCTTCAAAGCAGTAGACATTATAGAACAATATAATAAATTTGAGAAAGTTTGCCAGACACTATACATTTACATATTCAATCACTTCAGTCCTTATCTTGGCTAGAAAAAGACTGAAACTATAGACATTAAAAAAAAAAAGATGTGAAGAAAATCTACTTTCACTGGAGCTGAATAGTGGCAGAGGTAAGAAGGTGGAGATAAAGAGGAAAAGTCAGTTGAATCGGAAAATCTAAAAGTTGTTCTAATAAAATTTCTGACACTGTGATGTCAGCATGCATAGATTTTGGTGAAAATAATAAAATGTTCCCTCAATATACCAATATGCCTATTCAATTTGACATAAAATACAGATGACAAACAAATAACAGAAGATTCATACTTTGTAGTAATTAGAAATGTTTTTTCATCAATTAAAGCACAATTTAATTGAATGATACAAAGTTAGAATTTAACAAACTCAATCCTAAGACAAGTGACCTAATGTCATGAATCCATATTTAACATCTAAAGCATCAAAGCGTAATTTAAACTATAAAACGTCTTCATTGTGCAGAAGAGTCAGGTAAAAGAACCTTCCAGTTTTTGTTGTTTTCAAGAAGCTTTTATTTTATTGTTTCTTTGACAACAATGAAATCACTGTAGAGCAGAAAACACTAGGAAACCAGGAAAAGAACCCCACCTTTTTTGTTCATTTGATCTCACTGTGACTTTGTAGTAAAAGATCTTATAAAACAAGAACCTGATACAGGGCACAAAGATCTGTAAGAAACTGGTCAGTTTTACTGTTTGTAGCTAACAAATGGGAGGACTAAAGTGTATGTGAATTTATAACCTCTTTGGTCCACTTTACACTGTGGTTACTTTATAAATACTAGTGAGAACTTCCAAATTTGTTACTTTACACTAAAATCCAAGACACAGACTGAGCACACTGAAGATGTATGGGACATGTTTTGCCCTATATCCTGGCTTCTATAGTTGTACTTCTTCAGAGAATGGATTAGAAAGACATTTAAGCTTATTAGATAGAAAGGTGTCATCCCCTCACATCAAGGTACATGAGGAGAAAAGTTCAAGAATTATAAATTCTTACAAAACATAAAAAATCCTTTGGGCTCTGGCAAGGAAAATGTCAACAAGTCAAAAGAGACAAGATGGCTATTGACCAGTTTCATGAAGGCAAAGCTGCAAGCCAAAATGGAATAATGCTTTCCCACCATGTGTCTAAGGCACAAATGACACTAATCCTTTTTAATGGTCACAAAAGCTGACAACTTACTCAGCCTTAGAACTGAAGGCACAAAATCATCTCTGGGAATGACTCACCATAAACAGGTCGCGAGCACCAATGTCAACAGCTAACAGAAATGCCTTTTCAAATCTCTGGTACCTGTAAGGAAGAAATGTTATCTATTAGTTGCAAACAAAACTGTATAAAAGGAGAGGGCCATTTGTTTAATGTATTGATGTGTTATTGTTTTTGTTCTCTTGATGGCAAAAATATTTTCAAACAGTAGAGCCTTTCTCCACTGGGATATTCTATTTGAGAAATGTTACTGTACTTAGGAGGAGTTGAGGCACAGTACCCAAGGAGGCCCTTCAGTGCCCCCTTCGCGGATAAACTTAATCTAGAATAGGAGCTGCTGAATAGAGGGAAAAGATAGCTTAGGAAATATGTTTTTCATAACTTTTTACTTTCTTGTGCTTTGTAAGAGAAAAGTATGTGGACTTGAAAAATATTGCAAGAGTAAATAATAAATTTAAAAAATTCTAAGGAAAAAAAAGATGTGGTACATAAATACTATGGAATACTACTCAGCCATAAGAAAAGATGAAATACTGCCATTTGTGAAAACATGGATGGACCTTGAGAATTTTATGTTAAGCATAAAATAAATTTAACAAAATTAAAAAAAATTTTTAAAGAAATTTTAAGATGTTGAGAGAAAAGTATGTCATAAACATATACAGTTGACTGTTGAACAACCGGAGATTAGGGACTCCAACCCACCCCCCCCAACCCAGAGTAAAAAATCCACCTATAACTTTGAACTTCCCCAAAACTTAACTACGTTGGTTCTTAGTATCCATGGGATGATTGGTTCCAGGATCCCCCCGCCTGCCCGATACAAAAATCCTCAGATGTTCATGTGCCTTATATAAAATGGTGTAATGTATATAGTCAGCCCTCCATATCTGTAGATTCCCAACCATGGACAGAAAATATTGTTTTCAATCAGCAGTTTGTTAAATCCCAGGATGTGAAACCTGTGGAGGACCCAGTATATTTATTGGAAAAAAAATCTGCATATAAGTGGACCCCTGTGGTTCACAGCCATGTTGTTTAAGGATCAACTCTGTACAGGGTTTTGGAAGAAAAGGTCTTTATTATGTCTGAATGCTGAGATTTACATAGATATAACTGTCAGTTTTTCTGACTCTAGAAATGAGCAGGTAAATCAACAAGTTCTCTGTTCCCCATTTTATTTTATGAAATGTGGTAGTATGAAATATCAGATTTCAAATAAAATGTATCAGAAATATGGAATATTAATTAACATTATATATGTTATTAGTGAAATAGCTAACATAATTAAAATTCAAACAAACAACGCTTCTTCTTTTTTTTTTTTTAAGTAGAGAAAAAGATTTTTTTTTTCTATTATGAATTTTTATTTATTTTTTTGTTACAGATATTTTACCTTTTTACCCCATTGGCACCCCCCACCCCACCCCACCCCACTTCCACCCTGTCCCCGGCTTAGTTGTCCATGTCCACTGATCATGCATACATGCATATAAGTTCTGTGGTTTATCTCTTCCCACCACCCCACCCCCACATCCCCTCTTCTGAGGGATGTCAGTCTGTGCCCTACTTCCATGTGTCTGGGTCTACTGTATTCCTCAGACTGTTATGTTCATTATATTCCGTATATAAGTGAGATCATGTGGTATTTGTCTTTTTCTGCTTGGCTTCTTTCACTTAGGATAATACTTTCCAGGTCCCTCCATGTCGTCTCAAAGGATAAGAGATCTTTCTTTCTTACAGCTACGTAGTACTCCATTGTGTATATGTACCACGGCTTTTTTATCCATTCGTCTACTGGTGGACACCTGGGCTGTTTCCAGATCCTAGCTATTGTAAATAGTGCTGCTATGAACATGGGGGTACATATATTCTTCCTGATTGGTGTTTCAGGCTTCTTAGGGTATATTCCCAGCAGTGGGATCACTGGGTCAAATGGAAGTTCAATTTTTAATTTTTTGAGGTAGCACCATATTGTTTTCCATAGGGGCTGCACCAGTCTGCATTCCCACCAGCAGTGTATTAGAGTCCCCTTTTCTCCACACCCTCGCCAACACTTGTTGTTTGATGATTTGTTGATGGCGGCCATTCTGACAGGTGTGAGGTGATACCTCACTGTTGTTTTAATTTGCATCTCTCTGATGATTAGTGATGTTGAGCATTTCTTCATATGTCTCTTGGCCATTTGTATGTCCTGTTTGGAGAGGTGTCTATTCAGCTCCTCTGCCCATTTTTTAATTGGGTTCTTTGTCTTCCTTTTGTGGAGTTGTATGAGCACTCTATATATTTTGGAAATTAACCCCTTATCTGATACATCATTGGCAATGATGTTCTCCCATACAGTGGGTTGCCTTTCCATTTTGATGATTGTGTCTTTTGCTGTGCAGAAGCTTTTTAATTTGATGTAGTCCCATGTGTTCATTTTCTCCTTTATTTCTGTTGCCTTAGGTGATATATCAGTGAAAATTCTGCTCCGTATAATGTCCGAAATTTTGTTGCCTACATTTTCTTCTAGAATTTTTATGGATTCACGAGTCACATTTAAGTCTTTTATCCATTTTGAGTTTATTTTTGTGTATGGTGTAAGTTGATGGCCTAGTTTCATTTTTTTGCATGTAGCTGTCCAATTTTCTCAACACCATTTATTAAAGAGGCTGTCTTTACTCCACTGTATGCTCTTGCCACCTTTGTCAAATATTAATTGAGCGTATTGCCTTGGGTCCATTTCTGGGTTTTCAGTTCTGTTCCACTGGTCTATATGCCTGTTCTTGTGCCACTACTAGGCTGTTTTGGTTACAGTCGCTTTGTAGTATAACCTGATATCTGGTACAGTATTGTGATCCCACCTACTTTGTCCTTCTTTTTCAAGATTGCTGTGGCTATTCGGGGTCTTTTTTGGTTCCATATGAACTTTTGAAGTATTTGTTCTAGTTCTATGAAATATGTCGTTGGTATTTTGACGGGGATTGCATTGAATCTATAGATTGCTTTGGGTAGTATGGACATTTTAATGATGTTAATTCTTCTAATCCATGAACAGGGTATGTGCTTCCACTTTTTTATATCTTCCTCTATTTCTTTTTTCAATGACCTGTAGTTTTCTGCAAATAGGTCCTTTACTTCTTTGGTTAAGTTTATTCCTAGTATCGTAATTTTTTTGGCACGATGGTAAATGGGATTGTTTTTTCAGTTTCTCTTTCTGTGAGTTCATCATTGGTGTACAAGAATGCCGTCGATTTCTTGACGTTAATTTTGTATCCTGCTACTTTGCCAAATTCATTTATTAAGTCTAATAGATTTTTGATGGAGTCTTTAGGATTTTCTATGTACAATATCATGTCATCTGCAAATAATGACAGTTTCACTTCCTCCTTCCCAATTTGGATCCCTTTTATTTTTTCTTCATGTCTGATTGCTGTGGCTAAGACTTCCAGTACAATGTTAAATAAGAGTGGCGAAAGTGGACATCCCTGTCTTGTTCCTGTTCTTAATGGAAATGTTTTTAGTTTCTGTCCATTGAGTATGATGTTGGCTGTAGGTCTTTCATATGGCCTTTATTATGTCGAGATATGATCCCTCTATTCCTACATTGCTGAGCGTTTTTATCAGAAATGGATGCTGGATTTTGTCGAATGCCTTTTCAGCATCTATTGATATGATCATGTGGTTTTTATTCTTCATTTTGTTTATGTGGTGTATCACATTTACTGATTTGCGAATATTATACCAGCCTTGCATCCCTGGAATGAATCCCACTTGGTCATGGTGAATAATTTTTTTGATGTATTTCTGGATCCGATTTGCTAATATTTTGTTCAGGATTTTGGTGTCTATGTTCATCAGGGATATTGGCCTGTAGTTTTCTTTCTTCGTAGTGTGTTTTTCTGGTTTTGGAATTAGAATTATGCTGGCCTCATAGAACGTGTTTGGAAGTCTTCCTTCTTCTTGAATTTTTTGAAATAGTTTGAGGAGAATGGGTGTTAGTTCTTTTTTGAATGTTCGGTAAAACTCCCGCGTGAAGCCATCTGGGCCTGGGCTTTTGTTTGCTGGGAGAGTCTTGATTACCTCTTCAATTTCCTTAGTTGTTATTGGTCTGTTCAAGTTTTCTGTCTCTTCCAGGAATAGTTTTGGGAGACACTGTGTTTCTAGAAATTTGTCCATTTCGCTTAGATTGTCGAATTTGTTGCCATATAGTTGTTCGTAGTAGTTGTTAACGATCTTTTGTATTTCCGTGGTGTTGGTTGTTACTGCTCCTCTTTCATTTCTGATTTTGTGTATTTGGGTTCTCTCTCTTTGTTTCTTGGTGAGTCTAGCTAAGGGTCCATCAATCTTGTTTATCTTTTCGAAAAACCAGCTCTTTGTTTCATTGATCCTTTGAATTGTTTTTTTGGTGTCTATGTCATTTATTTCTGCTCTGATCTTTACTATTTCCTTCCTTCTACTTGCTCTGGGGTTTTCTTTTTGTTTGCTTTCTAATTCTTTAAGTTGTGAGGTTAGACAGTCAATTAGAAATTTTTCTTGTTTTTTGAGGTAGGCCTGTAGTGCTATGAACTTCCCTGTCAGAACTGCTTTCGCTGCATCCCATAGAATTTGTGTTGTTGTGTGTTCATTTTCATTGGTTTCCAGGAAGTTTTTAATTTCTTCCTTGATCTCCTCAGTGACCCATTCATTGTTTAATAACATGCTATTTAGCCTCCATGTGTTGAAATGTCTTTGCATGTTCTTGTTGCAATTGATTTCTAGTTTCATGCCATTGTGATCTGAGACGATGCTTGATATGATTTCAATCTTCTTGAACTTGTAGAGATTTAGTTTGTGTCCACAACGCTTATTCTTATAACATATGAGGTCCAGAACATGAAACACTTCAATTTCCAAGGTATGTTTGATGACTGTTATCCCCCTCCTTGGCCCTTCTTACTAGTTAGTATCTCCAGAATTTACCTGAATACCTTTCAACTACAGAAAATTAGAAGGCAATTGTGCTTAGTTTAGTTCCTGGAAGCTCCTGGTTCCTTATATATTCAGTGGAGGTGCGATGAATGAGGAAGGAGAGAGAGGATTAACAAGTTTTACTACTTTTCCATATATTATTCATTGCCATTTTGCATTTTTTCCCATTCCAGTGGAATTTCCTTGGCAATAGCAATCATCCATCTTCTTCTAATGATCAGAAGGTAAATTCTTATCTTGTGTGCCCTTTGGCCACATCTGACCTTGCAAACTTCCCCTCCTTGAAAGCTTCTCTTTCCTGCATTTGGAAGTGCTCTTCTTTGTTTTCCCATTTCTTGGATTTAATCTTCTTAATCCCCTTTCCTAGTTCATTTTTCTCTGCCTACTCCATGCAATTTGCATATTATGGTCCTCTTATTTATATTCACTCAATCCAGTCTCCCAGTAACCTTACCCACTCCCATAGCATGGATAATTACATCAACGACTCACAAATCTCTAGAATCCATCTCTCTCCTGAACTACAAATTCTTATTTCCAGTTACCTCAAATTAAACATGACTAACATGTCCATTGATACATCAGTTTGGCAACCATATATATGTTACACTGAAATTCAAGAGAGTGAAATTAAGGCGGACAAATTAGGATGCACTCTTCTTTTTAGGTGAGAGGTAATGATGAACATTATGATAAAATGAAAGAAATGGCATTGGTATCTGGCAGCAGAAACCAGAAATACCAAAGGGAGATTCCCAACTAGATAGCTATAAAATATATGTTAAAATATATCACAGGACTAGAAAGAAAGAAATATCCAGGGTACCATACTCTCAATAAAAAATAACCAGTCATCTTCTGGTCAAGATGGTGGTGTAGGTAAACGTGGTATCGCATCCTCCCACAACCACATCAAAATTACAACTAAAACACAGAACAACCATCATTTAAAACTGCCTGAAATCAAGCTGAATGGAAGTCCTACAACTACAGAATTAAAGCAGCAGCCACATCGACAAGAGCATACAGTGGAGCAAAGACAGCCTCTTTAATAAATGGTGTTGAGCCCTGGCCAGTTTGGCTCAGCGGTTAAAGCGTCGGCCTGCGGTCCGGAGAGACCCGGGTTCGGTTCCCGCTAAGGGCACGTACTTCGGTTGCAGTTTGTCCCCGGCCCTGGTTGGTCGTGCGGGTGGCAGCCACTCGATGTGTCCCTTCACGTCGATGTTTCTCTCTCTCTCTCTCTCCCCCTCCCACTCTATCTGTACAAAAAATGGAAAAATATCCTCGGGTGAGGATAAAAAAAAAAAATGGTGTTGGGAAAATTGGACAGCTACATGCAAAAAAATGAAACTAGACCATCAATTTACACCATACACAAGAATAAACTCAAAATGGATAAAAGACTTAAATGTGACTCATGAATCCATAAAAATTCTGGAAGAAAATGTAGGCAAAAAAGTTTCAGACATCATACGCAGCAGAATTTTCACTGATACATCACCTAAGACAACAGAAACAAAGGAGAAAATGAACACATGGGACTGCATCAAACTCAAAAGCTTCTGCACAGCAAAAGAAACCACCACCAAAATGGAAAGGCAACCTACTCTATGGCAGAGCATAATTGCCAGTGATACATCAGATAAGGGGTTAATTTCCAAAATATATAGAGTACTCATACAGCTCAACAAAATGAATAGAAAGAACCCAATTAAAAAATGGGCAGAGGTACTAAATAGACACCTCTCCAAACAGGACATACAAATGGCCAAGAGACATATGAAGAAATGCTCAACATCACTAATCATCAGAGAGATGCAAATTAAAACAACAATGAGGTATCACCTCACACCTGTCAGAATGGCCGCCATCAACAAATCATCAAACAACAAGTGTTGGCGAGGGTGTGGAGAAAGGGGGACTCTAGTACACTGCTGGTGGGAATGCAGACTGGTGCAGCCACTATGGAAAACAATATGGTGTTACCTCAAAAAATTAAAAATTGAACTTCCATTTGACCCAGTGATCCCACTTCTAGGAATATACCCTAAGAAGCCTGAAACACCAATCAGAAAATATATGTACCCCCATGTTCATAGCAGCATTATTTACAATAGCTGATATCTGGAAACAGCCCAAGTATCCATCAGTAGACGAATGCATAAAAAAGCAGTGGTACATATACACAATGGAGTACTATGCAGCTGTAAGAAAGAAAGATCTCTTATCCTTTGAGATGACATGGAGGGACCTGGAGAGTATTATCCTAAGCGAAACAAGCCAAGCAGAGAAAGATAAATATCACGTGATCTCACTTATTTGTGGAATATAATGAACATAACAGTCTGAGGAACGAGGTAGTCCCAGAGATGTGGAAGTGGGTTACAGACTGAAAATCCCCAGAAGAGGGGGTCGGGGGGAGAGATAAACCACAGACCTTATATGCATGTATGCATGCACAATGGACAACAAAGCTGGGCACAGGGTGGGGAGGGTGGGAAAGGGGGTATCAGTGGGGGAAAAAGGAGAAACATCTGTAACAAAAATAAATTAATTAATCAAATAAAAATTAATTAAATTAAAGTGTCTTTTAAGATAGCATATAGTTGGATTATATTTTTGTCATTGTTTCAATCTCTATCTTTTCATTGTGAGGTTTAATTTGTTTTAATTTAAAGTGATAACTGATAAGGAGCACCTCTTCCATTTTCTTATTTATTTTCTATATCTCTGTCTTTTTTGTTCTGATTCCTGAAATACTGCCTTGTTTTCTGTATGATTGATTTTTTTTTAGTGTAACATTTTAATATTCTTCTTTTCCTTTTTTATATTTTTGGTTACTTCCTTAGTGATTGTCTGAAGGATACAATTACTATCTTACAGTTATAACAATCTGGTTTTAATTATATCAACTTAGTTTAATTAGCATATAAACACTTTGCTTTTATACAGTTTCAACCACCGCTCCTTTATATTATTGTCATAAAGTATATCTTTATATATTGTGTCCATGGAGTTTAATAATTATTGCTTCATGTATTTGTTTTTTAAAAGAGTTACAAACAAAAAAATATAATACTGGCTTTTATATTTACCTATGTAGTTATCTTTACTGGTATTCTTTATTTATTTGTATGGCTTCGTGTTACTGTCTAGTATCCTTTAATTTCATCCTGAAGGACTCTCTTTAACATTTCTGGTAAGGCAAGTCAACTAGCAATAAACTTCCTCAGCTTTTATCTGAGAATATCTTTTTTTTTTTTTTTTCTGAGAGAGAGGAAGGGAGAGGGAGAGAAAGATAGAAACATTTCTGAGAGAGAACATCGATTGGTTGCCTCCTGTATGCTCCCCCCACCCCCACTGGGGATTGGGCCCACAACATGGGCATGTGCCCTGACTGGGAATTGATCTGGCGTGCTCTTGGTGCATGGGTTGATGCTCAACCACTGAGCCACACCGGCCGAGCTTATCTGAGAATATCTTAATTCTACATTTTTAAAGGATAGTTTTGCCAGGTGTACAATTCTTGGTTGATGGTTTTTTTCTTTCTATACTTTAAATGTCATCCCAACATCTTCTGACCTCCATGGTTTCTAATAACAAATCAGCTGTTAATTTTACAGAGGCTTGCTTCTATAAGACAAGTGGCTTTTGTTTTTGTTTTTGTTTTTGTTTTTATCCTCACCCGAGGACATTTTTCCATTTTTTGTTCAGGTAGAGTGGGAGGGAGAGAGCAGAAGAGAGAGAGAGAGAAACATCGATGTGAAAGGGACACATCGAGTGGCTGCCACCCACACGACCAACCAGGGCCGGGGACAAACTGCAACCAAGGTACATGCCCTTAGCGGGAACTGAACCCGGGTCTCTCTGGACCGCAGGCTGACGCTCTAACTGCTGAGCCAAACCGGCCAGGGCAAGACAAGTGGCTTTTTGCTTGCTACTTCCAAGATTCTCTCTTTGGCCCTGGCCAGTTTTGCTCAGTGGTTAGAGCATCAACCCATAGACCAAAGGGTCACAGGTTCAATGCTTGGCCCAGGTCAGGGTCGTGAGGGAGGCAACCAATTGATGTGTCTCTCTCACATTGATGTTTCTCTCTCCCTTCCACTCTCTCTAAAAATCAATGGAAAAATATCCTCTGGTGAGGATTAACAAAGAAAATAAAAGATACTCTCTTTGATTTTAGACAATTTGATTGTTATGTGCTTTGCTGTGGATCTCTTGAAGTTGATTCTAATTGAATTTCATTGTGGTTCTTGGATGTGTAGATTCATGCTTTTAGTCAACATTTTCTTCTCTAAGACTCCCATAATGCATATAGCTTGATGGCATCTCACTAGTCTCTTCAGGTTGCTTTTTATTTTCCATTCTTTTTTATTTCTGCTCCTCCAACTTCAAAATTTTAATTGTTCTATTTTAACATTTACTGATTCTTCTGCCTGCTCAAATATGTTAAACCCATCTGGTGAATTTGTCATTTCAGATATTAGTTTCTAGCTCCAAATTTTCTATTTGGTTCTTTTTTATAATTTCTACCTCTTTATTGATAATAAATAAGACATAATTTAATAATTTTAATAAGACATCATTCTTCTGGATTCCTTTAATTCCTTGTCTGTGGTTTCTTTGACTTCTTTGAGCTTATTCAAGGCAGTTGATTTAAAGTCTTTATCTGGTAAGCCCAATATCTGGCCTTCCCAGGGATGCTGTCAATTTATCTTTTTACCTTTAAATGGGCCATACTTTCCTGCTTCTTTGGATGCCTTTTAGGTTTTTGTTGGAAACTAGACATTTTAAATATCATAATATAGCCCTGGTAATCAGATTCACTCCTATCCCCCACATTCCCGGCAAGGTTTTGCTATTAAGGGCAGTCATCCCTTTGTTGAGTCATATTCCCTTTATTCCCTGTTATGTGCAATTATTGACATCTTTGTTTCGTTTTATCAGCAATCAGATATATATTTTTTTAATCCTGACAAATTTTGAAATCCCGAAGTAACAAATAACTCTCCCAGTCTTTATAGACTGGCTCTGAACTAGGGCCCTCCTTCACTGCTACCTACATATGAGTCTGTCCTGGCCTTCCCTTCTTGCTTGTGCAGAGCCCAAAGGTCTCTACAGGTTTAAGCCTGGACTTCTCACAGGTATTTTCTGAGCATTCATCCAACTCTGGGCATGTTTGTTGCACCCCTGATTCTCTGATACATGAGGTAGTCCTTTAAGGACCTAATTCTTCAAATATTTTCTCCTCAGTCTTCTCTTTCCTAGGTCTTTTGGACTTTCTGCTGCTTTCCCTATTCTCTATCCCCTCCTTGCCTGAGACAGTTATGCATAGTATATATCTTTAAATGATTTTGACACATACAAATGCATTTTCTAGAGATGCTGTTCCAGTATGAGGAAGGCAAAACAAAAGTCAAGCCTCTGCACTGGTCCCTCTGGAAACCACAAGGCTAGTCAAAACGTAAAACCACAGTTTTTGATAACAAGGTCTATTGCAGCCCTTTGGCATCAGTAACTAATACCAGGAATGCTGAACACTGTCTCCATGGCCACTGTCATACTAGGGAATGGGGGATACTAAACAGATAAACAAAAATGCAACAGTGCTTTCTTACCAGACTTTAGCAGTCTCTGTCTTTATTAAGCAGTCCTCTGTTGTAAGCTTTAGAATTATATTATGTTATGTTATGTTATATTATATATTATTTCTACAGTTTAAAACAAGTAAATTTTGTCACTCACACCTGCCAGAATGACTTCCGTCAAATCAACAAACAACTAACGCTGGTGGGGATGTGGAGAAAGGGGACCCTTAGTGCACTGTTGGTGGGAATGCAGGCTGATGTAGCCATTGTGGAAAACATTATGGAGTTCCCTCAAAAAATTGAAAATGGAACTGCCTTTTGACCCAGCAATCCCACTTCTGGGAATATATCTTAAGAATCCTGAAACATCAATCAGACAGAATATATACATCCCTATGTTCATAACAGCATTATTTACAATAGCTAAGATCTGGAAACAGCCCAAGTGCCCATCAATAGATGAATGGATAAAAAAGCTGTGGTACATTTATGCAATAGAATACTATGCATCTGTAAAAAAAAAAAAAAAAAAAAAAAGAAGAACTATTTACCTTTTGTGATAGCATAGAGGGACCTAGAGATTATTGTGTTTAGTGAAATAAGCCAGTCAGTGAAAGACAAATATCATATGATTTCACTTATATGTGGAATCTAATGAACAAAATAAACTAATGAACAAAATAATAACATACGCAGGGATACAGACAGATACATGGAACAGACTGACAGCTGTCAGAAGGTGGGGGAGGCCCTGGCTGGTTTAGCTCAGCGTCTGGAGCATCGGCCCATGGACCAAAGAGTCATGGGTTTGATTTTGGTCAAGGGCACGTACCTTGGTTGCAGTTTGGTCCCCAGCCCTGGTAGGGGTCGTGCGGGAGGCAACCAATCAATATTTCTCCCTCCCTCCCATTGTATCTGAAGATAAATGGGAAAGTGTCCTTGGGTAAGGATTTAAAAAAAAGAAGAAGGTGGGGGGAACTGGATGAAAGAAGGTGATGGGATTAGCCAAAGAACATACAAGCATAACCCATAGACACAGACAACAATGTGGTGATAGCTAGAGGGAAGGGGAAGCGAGGGCTGGGGGTGAAGGTGGGCAAAGGTGGGAGATGGGAACATCTGAAATAGTATAAACAATAAAAATGAAGTAAAAACAATCAGATAGAAAATAAAGGACTAAAAAACAGTTAACTTTGTCAGTTTTGTTTACTTAATGATTGCTTCAGTGGAGGTACTGATTCTTGGAGCTCTCTGCTGTTTTCATGAAGTCGCTCCCACTTCTATTTATAGATCACAAAGTGGCATTCATGAAAATCTCTCTCAGATCTCCTACTGCAGGAGCATAACTGACAGTCCCAGCTGCTGCATTTGAAATGTTTCATTCATTGTGTTTTCATGTTGAGGCTACAATTTTCACAAGCTGCTCCTAGGAAGTGACTGAGGGCAGTAAAGATAGGAAGAGATAAACCACAGAACTTATATGCATGTATGCGAAAACAAGGACATAGACAACAATGCTGGGGGGGAGGGTATTGGGGAAGGGTGTCAATGAGGAGAAAAAGGAGAAACATCTGTAAGAAAAATAAATAAACATTAAAAAAAATTAAAAAATAAAAATAACCTAAATTATTTAAAAAAGAAAAAGATACTATGGCAGACTTATTCCTGAGTTATATAGGATTCTTCAGATGGGCAACATTGGTTTGAGGACTCCTGATAGCCTTATCAAACTTTCCTTAGAACTGCTCTTTGGTGTGCTAGGGGATGGGGGTGCTGTGAATTGGCAATGCTTACTAAGTAGATGGTGGAGTAGGTTGATTACTACTAACTTGTATTTTCGCCCGGAGAAAGCATTATGAGAAATTGAGTGCTTTTTACAGTTAATAAAGAATGTGACAGTCAGAAAGCCACTCTGGTACCTTCCACAGGTCCTTATCTTCTGCATTTGAAGGGCAAACATTAACTGACAGGTGGGAGATGTAAGTCACAGAGATCAAGAGATGTTTGCATGTACCACCAAGACAAGTCTACTTTGTTAAAATCAAGACCCTGCTTAAGAACACCTGGGATCCTATCAACGGTGATTAATCTGGATGGATGTCCTTGAGGATGCGGACAGTGTAGATCCCTGAATCTGAGCTAGCCACTGTGCTAATCTAGTCCACTGTGCTAGAGGACTCGGTAGAGACCTCTCCCCACAATGCAACAGATACTCCTTTCCCTCAGGTAATGCCCCCACCCCTTTCCTGGCCCCAGGCTGACAACTAGGGTTAAATCTCAACACAGCACAGCTGGAAACATTCTGGACCTAATAAACTAGGAGACTATACACTTAAAGAGTAGCAAGAAGTAGACAGCATATGCCAGCAGAAGCAGGGGAAATAGAATAGAAGACAGGATAAATACGAATTCATTAATGTGGAAGCACCTTTTCAGGACACAGAATTTAACATCCTATCAAGAACCCCAAGGGATGGGGTCAGTCATTGCTGGAATGGCTCTTAGAAGCCTGAAAAAAACAATGGTCATTGCTTAATGAAGTGGAAATGCCTGAGTGCCATGGCAAACTGTACGAGAAATAAAATGAGTAGTGAATGAGGAAGAGGATGAGTACTGTTTGCACCAAATGAACTGCAGTGACATTGGCTGCCATTTATCTCACTAACCTCTCTTCTTGTCTCCAGTTTCCATAGAGTAGCTGCTCTCTAAACCTATGTGGAAAAATAAATCTATATGGCTAAGGGGTGAGTGTTGGTAATCATGAAAATGCATCTCTCAGATCTATAACTTCAGGGAACAAAATGACCAAGAGCCCCAGCTGCTCTGATCTGAAGTTGGTCTCTGTATCTACACTGAAGCTACCTTTCCTACAGGCTGTTCCCAGCCAGTGAATGATGCAGAAGGGATTCTCAGAGAGGTCCATTCCTAGGAAACATGGATTTGTTTGCCCAGCCTCATGGAGTCTCACAACTAAACATTCAGCCAAAGACTCAGGGTGACCTTTATGCAGATTTCTGGAGCTCATTCTCTGCATAGCACCTGCCTCTCCAGCACATAAACGCACAAAATCCAGATGTCTCAACTTCCCTGAATTCTGACCAACTCAACATAACTCCCATGTTCTGCTTGGATCCCCTCTCCTTGCTCTCTGGTATAAAAGTGCCTCCCATCAGAAGAGTGGGAGATTATAAAGTTGACCTTATTTTTCACTCTCTAGGATCAGTGTCCTGCACTGTCAATCATTTAAAAACAAATTTTAAGAACATTTTTTTCCAGTTTAATAGTTGTCTGTGATGATAGGTCTATTACCAGTTAATCATTATAGCTGGCAGAAGGACTCAGAAATAATATCTTGGATAAATATTATAACCTCATCAACAACACCCAGAGTCACAACAATAGCAAGTATCATTAATTGAGATCTTCTCTGTATTGGTTACTCTTCTGAGTACTTTATATGTATTAACTCATATAATGCTCACATCAGCATTGTCAGGTTGATACTACTATAATCCTCATTTAATCAATGAGAAAACTCAAACATAGATTAATAATTGCCATAAGTAGAAATTGCCAGAAAAAAATACAGAACACCCAGTTAAATCTGAATTTCACATAGATATTGAATAATTCATTAGTGTAAGTATATCCTATGCAATATTTGGGACATACTTACACTAGACAATTCTATATTATCTGAAATTTGGATGTAACTGGGCATCTTTTATTTTTATTTGCTAAACAAATCTGGCAACACTAAACTTGCCCAAGGTCCCATAGCTACTCACTTGGAACCCAGGCCACCTCACTTTAAAACTTGCACCCTCTACCATAGTGCTGCTCTAATGCTCCTAGAAAATAATGAACTATGTGCTATAGGCTTATAGGATCTTCCTCTTCACACCAGGTCTCTGGTTGTTGGGTTTTCTGAATTGAAGATTAGAAATGCCATGTTGCATTCATTAAAAAGGAATGGTCAAATCACTTCCAGGTTTGGCTCCATACCAGTGAGATGAACCAGCTCCCTCTTTGACTGCTACAGTAGGTTAGGAACCTGAAATTCCTTCATTTTGAACATTACAAGTATTATAATTAATATCATTCAAAAGCTATCACTTGATACACTGTCAACCACAATACATTTACTTTTATAGGGTACTTACAAAATATCTCTAATGCTTGAGGTTCTGTGTTAAGACTCAAAGGGTTAGAAAAACCAATGACATTAGTCCTTGATCTTAAGCAACTCAACAGTCTAATAGGAGAGACAGCCATAAATGATGATAATGATGATCAAGTATTAAGTCTCAATACATGCTAGTTGCTTATTATTTATAACTTTGACAATGATATGTAAGGTTGGTAAACTCTTCTGTAAAATTGAAACAATAAGAACTTAAGTAACCTGCCCAAAGTTACACATCTAATACTTTACAAAGCTAGGATTCAAACTTAGTTCTGTATGACTCAAAAGTTTGGGCTTTTCAAAAATTATTTCATGCTATCTCCACAGTTGACTAAAATCTCAGGCTATAAGTGCTATACTTGTTATACTAGAACTGTAAATTAAGACTTAAGGGAGCATTCATAATTAGTGCATCCTCCTCAATACTTAATAGAGGGCCAATTCATAATTTCTGTTGATGATTACTGGGGTGGCATGTTAATCAGATTGTTGGTGTTAAGATATTATTATTACTTATTAAGATATTATTTCTGAGACCTGTCAGTTATGATAAGTAACTGGTAACAGACTGTCACCATTAACATAATGGTAGAAGTCATTCATTATTTTCATATGGATATTGATAATAACAGTATGTTATAATATGACTACTGAACATTACATTAAAAAAGACTAGGTTAAAGAATAATTCTAACCAATGGACATGGACAACTAAGCCGGGGACAGGGTGGAGGGGGGATGGGGTGGGGGGTGCCAATGGGGTAAAAAGGTAAAATATCTGTAACAAAAAAATAAATAAAAATTCATTATATAAAAAAAAAAAGAATAATTCTGGCCCTGGCCGGTTTGGCTCAGCGGTTAGAGCGTCGGCCTGCAGTCCTGAGAGACCCGGGTTTGGTTCCCACTAAGGGCGCGTACCTCGGTTGCGGTTTGTCCCCGGCCCTGGTCGGTCGTGCGGGTGGCAGCCACTCGATGTGTCCCTTCCACATCGATGTTTCTCTCTCTCTCTCTTCCTCTCTCTCCCTCCCACTCTGTCTGTGCAAAAAATGGAAAAATGTCCTCGGGTGAGGATAAAAAATAATAATAATAATAATTCTGTGCTAGTATATCAATCCAAAGTAAATTTAAATACGAACCACCAAATTAATGGCAGTGAGTATATTTAAAAAATAAGAATGCAGCCCTGGCTAGGTGGCTTAGTTTGTTGGAGCATCATCCCATTCATCAAAAGGTTGCAGGTTCAATTCCCGGTCAGGGCACATACCTACGTTTCGGCTTTGATCCCTGGAAGGGGTACATATGGGAGGTAAATGATCAATGTTTCTCTTTCACATCAATGTTTCCCTCGCTCTCTCTCAAATCAATACTCATATCCTTGGAAGAGGGTTAAAAAATAAGAAGAATGTAAAGTAAAAGATAGGGACAAAGGAGACTTTTAACAGTACTGCTTAACCAAGAATACTACTCTAGAGAATTGTTCAATTAGATATTCTGAGAACAAGTGTATAAACACGTTCTCTTCTAAGAAAATCTAGACTTTCCATAACTTGATGAAATACCAGTATAATACCAGTATAATAATAGCCCTGTAAAACATGCTGAAAGAGGAAGATGAATATAAACAATATTAAAAATGATGTTTCTCAGAGTCACTTCATGGAAACTTCAGCTTTGTTTGTCTCTAGTTTCTTCTGCTGAATAAGTAGGAGAAGTCTGGATGCCTGTATGTTGAGTGCAGGGATGACAAATTGTGATTAATAAATCTGACATGAATTTACATGTGTTTGTTGTTCACGTTAAATTTCGAAGTTCCTGGTTTATTCCAGAACCATGAGTTTGTTAGAAGTCCCTGGTGCTTTACTAAAATTATAACTGATGGTTTTTATATAGGGCATAAATTTCAAAAGTAAAGTTAGCTAAAACTTAGTTTAATTGTATATATTACTTTTAAGTCATAAAGTACTAAAAATATATTTTCCTATAATTTTATTACTTTAGTTAATTTGAAACCCAGCTAAAATTTCCCTCTCTGCCCTGGTTCGGTTTGGCTCAGAGGTTAGAGCATCGACCCTTGCCTGAGAGTTGTGGGTTTGATTCCCAGTCAAGGGCATGTATCTCGGTTGCAGGTTCAATCCCCAGCTCAAGTTGGGGTCATGTGGGAGGAAACCAGTTGATGTGTCTCTCTCACATCGATGTTTCTCTCTGTGTCCTTTCCTCCCTCCCACTGTATCTAAAAAAATCAATGAAAGAATATCCTCGGTTGAGGATTAACAACTACTACAAAAATTTCCCTCTTCTTTGTTTTGTGCCAAATTAGCCACTGGATATAACTATTTCTGCACATACCTTTTTCTCTATATATAGATTATTTTTAAAAAACTATTTCTGATTAATCTATTATTACAGTACAAAATAAGATATGCAAAAATAAAAGGTTTTTGTTTTAAATTTTTTTCTTTTCAAAAATGAAAGTTTTATTAGCATTTTTTGTTAATCAATAAATACTGAATGGTAGCTAGAAGCTTCTGGAAAGAAAACTTGAAGTTGGTTCTCTCCTTTTATCCCCCATATAAAAGGTATATATAAACCTACATTAAAAGGACACATTTGAAGTCATTTGGCTTAGGAATAAACAGTCTTATTTTCATCCTTTGAAGGGAAAAGTACATTTGGAAAGAGGGAGGCTCATAAAAACGGTGACTGAGTAGACCACCTGCGTGCCCTGGGGTTGCTCACTCACAGAGGTGCTCCTCTCTGCGAAACAACAGCAGGGTCATTATTTTTGAGTTGTAGGTTTTCCCAGATCACATTCAGGGAATAGGCTAGATCCTAGCCATTCTTTTTCAAAAGGCTGAAATGGGAGAATTTAAAAGTAGAGGAGTCCCTTCCCTTAACATTGTGTGCTTCTCTTTTGCTCACACTCCTTCTCTAACAGTTATATCTGTGCTATCCCTTCTCACCAGTTCCTGGTAGGTCAGTGTTTAAGGCTTACACCGGGAGTAGCTGCTCCAAGGTCTGAGCCTCTTTCATTGCAGAGCACAGCACAGGGTATGTGGAAGAGGAGGGACTGTGTAGAACAGGTATGGCTCTGCTTGCCTGCTTCATTTTGGCCCTAAATTGGACTTTCACTTCATGTAGGGATTTATGTAAGGCTTTAGAAGTCTCCTGGCAATTCACAGGCATTTTTGAGACACAATAAGGCTAGTTATAAGCTTCTATAATTCTGTTAACCTACACAAATTCAAATGTTCCCAAGTCCGAAATCTGGTTAAATAATAAAAACTGCTTTGAAAAGATGGAAAATGATAAATATCTTTAAAAAGATGTTGGAACAGTTAAATATTTAGCACTTTTCTGTACTTCTAATTTCTTACAAATGAAAACAATATAATTTCTTGTTATGACATTACAGTGATAAATTAATATTTGGAAATAAATATGCCATTTTCAATGTTTACTGCTGTTACTTTTTGAATAGTATTATAACTTAGTAGCAAAACAATATACAAACTGAGATTTGTTTAATTATATCATGGAATGAATAAATTTGAGGAATCATAGAAAGCTATACTTGAACATACAACAGGGAGCAGGTAGGACACCATTTATTCTGATTTAATCTGGGCTCAAAGGCAGAGTAAAGAGCCTGAAACCAGTGTCTACTATGGTGGAAAGAAGGCTATTGAGCACATAACTTCTGCTATGGTTTTAATGCTTGTTCCCCACGCACCCCTTCCATTCATGTTTAAAACCTAATTCCCAACATGATGGTCTTAGGACCATTAGGTGGGTCCTGTGGAAGGTTATGAGGTCATGAGAGCTGAAACTGGTGAATGAGGCCTGAGAGAGATCCCTCACCCCTCCTACCACATGAGGACACAGAGACAAGGCGCTGGCTATGAACCAGGAAGAGGGCCCGCCCCAGGATGTGACACTGCTGGTGCTTTGATCTTGGACTTCCCAACCTCCAGAACTGTGAGAAGTAAATTTCTGTTTGTTATAAGCCACCCAATCTGTGGTATTTTGTTATAGCAGCCCAAGTGGACTAAGACAATCTGTGTGCCAGACTCTTTCCCTAGCCTCTGGTAAGACCAGAGACACACATGCAGGAATGATGTATTCTCCAGCTTGAGGGAGCTAGCTCTGTGCCTTGGAAGCTTGTGCTTATTCCTTTCAAATAAGGTGAATCTGACATGAATTTACTAATTCCTGCTATGTCCCAGTGTACTAGCTCTTTTTAATGAAAACTGGTAAAGTACTTCTCTTTGAAAAAAATAATTTAATGCATTTATTTCATATTTCAGACATGCTCTTATTTTCCATGGTTTAAAAATTAGCAATCACAATTTTTATTTGTAAAATACTTTACAGATGTAAAAATGTCTCCTAGTAATTGTTTTATTGGATACAGCACTCCTGATACATGAGAGGCTTAGCCAGCACCTTGTCTCTGTGTCCTTATGTGGTGGAAGGGGTGAGGGATCTCTCTCAGGCCTCATTCACCAGTTTCAGCTCTCATGACCTCATAACCTTCCACAGGACCCACCTAATGGTTCTAAGACCATCACTTCCCATTTCACGGATAAAGGGCTTGTCAAAGATCTCTTAGTCTTTGGCAGAACTGGGATAAAAAGTCATATCCTTTTACTCCAGTTCTCTTTCAACTCCACCACAGGAAGTTAGCTTGAATACAATGCAAGGAAAGTTGTTATTCTCTACTTTGTAGGTTACAACTCATTTTAAAAACTTCTATATGGTCTACCACCATCTCCTATAGACACTTTCTAAACCCTGAAAAGAGCCCTTGTTCCTACAGTGCACTTAGCTTTAACATATTTCATCTTCTTCCTCAGAGTTGCTCTATCTCTTATTCCCTTTCTCCATTCTGCCTATTATCTCTCTCTATCCTATCTCTTCCTTCCTGCCCCTATACTCACACTCTATTCCCTTCTTCTTTCCACCCTCCATCTCAGCTCTCCATCGTTTTTCCTCCTTCTCCCTCCCTTCTACATTTATATATCAGTACCATCTCCCCAGTGTTTGAATCTTAACATAATCTGAGCACATCATTCTGGCTCCTGCATCTACATTTAAACATAAACAGTGCCATCAAATGGTCTTGCAGTATTTCTCTCACGCTTATTAAATACAAACTTTTATTTTCCAACAATTCAATTAGAAAATAGACAAAGGACATGAAGAAATATTTCACCAGAGCATACATAGATGGAAAATAAACACATGAAAAGATCCCCAGCATCATGGCTATCAGGAAATGCACATGAAAACCACAATGAAATATCAGTACACATCTATTATAACAGTTAAAATAAAAAATAGTGGCAATGCTGGCTGGATCTTTCAAACGTTGCTGATGGGAATGCAAAATGACACAGCCACTATAAAATTAGTATGGCAGCTTCCTATAGAACTAAACTCACACCACCTAGCATATGACTTAGCAAGCACAGTCCTGGGCATTTATCAGAGAGAAGTGAAAATTCATATCTACATGAAAACCTGTACATGAATGTTCACAGAAGATTTATTTGTAATAGCCCCAACCAACCAACCAAAATACCTCTTTATAGGTAAATTTTATGATTTTAAAAGTTGTACATTGTAGAATAACATTTCTTTGTAGAGTCAGACTGGCAAATGTCAGATGTAAAAAAGTGGTATCCATTAAAACATTTTCCCCCAACAGTGCAAAACAAACCAAATGTTAGCTTTGCATTAGACTAAAGGCCAAAAAATGGAAGTCTGTGTCTTGGTGTACCTTCAGAGTTGTGAACTGGTTATCTGGAGAAATGTAAGCTTTTGCTATATTATGGTTAGAATCTCAATTGTTAGATGACATAGTAAACATTTTTCTTTCCAACAAAAGATAATCAAGAAAACTTTTATTCCTTTGCTCAAACCCTTATTAACTTTCATTTTTTGTTTTCTAAATTCTTTCCATTTTTTCCAACAAGAAAAATTCTCAAACTGCCACAATACCTATGTCTAACATAAAGATTTTTTGTTTTTTATTCTTTTATTTTAATTATGAACTTAATACACAGTTATCTTCTTTTCAAAATTCAACAATGCAAATAAAACAAAAATCCCTTCAGAACCATCTCCAAGTCCCAAGCCGAGGTATAAGCAGAGGTGAACACTTTTTTTTTATTATGGATTGTGTCTTTTCATACCTCTCACTCACATATTAAGTATGAAAAGAAAGGGTTTAAAAACATAGCAGTTTTAACAGGGGTTTCCCTTAGACATCTATATCCAGTGAGTGAACCTCCATTATTCCTTCCTCTCAACGAAAACCTTTATGTTTTACTAACCTCTTACTATTTAGCTGCTTCTCAATAGTCTGTGTTTATCTCTGAACACAGGCACGGTAGAGCATTCTTCGCAAAGTGCTTTGGGCTAAAAACAGATGTTAATTAAAAATGCTGATAACAACCCAGACACCTGTTGTTTCACACTTCTTATGCTCAAACCCCAGTCTGCCTAATCCCATCCTTTAGTTCAATAATTCTCTGCAGCTTCTCTTCCATTCCACCTGTAGGTCTTTCACTGTAGTGATCATTTAAACTTAACAGGAAAGCCATGTTTTACTGAGCGAACCTATCAGGATGACTACACACAGTCAGTGCAGGGAACCACATGTCATAGCTCTGATTAAGAATGAACTACATTCTAATGATAAATGTCAATTGTTTGGATGTGATATCTTGACAGGCTTAACTATGGGAACATGAACTTAGTAAATTAAATTGATGTCCCTCTTCCATCTCTCTTGCAGATCTCAGTAGTGTGTGCTCATGGTAGAGGAAGATGAAGAAAAGGAAAGCAATATATCTAGCACTGAGAAGGACCAGGTCAGAATTTATAGTGACCTTAATCACCTAGACATGTAGTCAGAAAAGATTAAGGCTCTTGAAGAAGAACTACAGACAAGTCACTAAAAAAGAAATAAACTACATAAAGTGATAAGATAGGGAAGGACTAGGTGAGAATATGTCAGAAAGATTTACAGTGGATCATATAAAGTAATTAAGATTAAACAAATAATATTGTGGCCAAAATAGTAGTGAGATAATAAATGTATAAACTGTAATATCCTGAAACTGATCACTTACCATCAACCCTAAATTATACTAAGCATGGGGTTACATCCTCAGCAGATACAACAATACAGAGCTTTGAGCTCTATTCTGCATTCTTGGCATAGTATGTGGTACATAGTAAATAAATCTTTGTTGAGTGAATTACTGTTTTTTTTTAAAATTAGCAAAAATAAAGAAGGTTTGAAACTAAAGCCTCCCGAGAATAGTTCGCACTATACTGTGCGCATGTGTTAGCATGAAGGGTGGAAAACTTCCTGTTTGGTTTTATGTTGGTAGTAGATGATCTGCCCAAGCATTAGCCTAATCTGTCATTCTTCTGCAGACAGTAGAAGTGAGGGAAGTGAAAAGAGAGTAGCAGTGAGGATAAGACTGACAAAGATTAAAGCTGTACTTCTCAGAGAGGGGATGAAGCAGCAAGGCTCCAACATGCATGACATCTCAAGGAATGGTAGTTTCACTTGAAAATTTGGAGTGGAGGAAGAAGGTTTTAATTTTTCCATTTTACTGAGGTATTGTCATGCATATCCTGGTAAAATCAGTAGAATCTCATTTTTCTATATCAAGTGTGTGTGTGTGTGTGTGTGTGTGTGTGTGTGTGTGTGTAAGGGAGGGAAAGAGGGAAAAGAAAAGAGGGAGATAGGAGGGGATGCCTAGAAAGTAAAACACTATACTACTCAAGGAGTGATCAGAAAATGTGTTATTCTTACCTGGATCATCAGTGATGTTTTTATTAACATTGCAGTCCCAAGACTATGAATAGGCCCCAGTATTGACAGAAGAGCAATTTATGCTAATATCCACCCTGGTATACTTAGCTCTGCTTGTCAACTGAGTCCAGGAGAGAGCCTGAATGTATGAAATCTCTGAGATGTTCAGATACATTTGAAAAATGATCTGGCTCCTTCAGAGACTAATTTTTTTAGATGTATATTTATTTTAGATTAACACAAATTTGACATCTTAGATGAAGTGGACCAATTCTTCCAAAAGCACAAACTATTAAAAGCTATTCAATATGAAATGTATAATCTGAGTAGTTCTTTAAGGAAATTAAATCCACAAACTTAAAATTCTTTAAAAAGAAAGAAACCTCTAGGCCCAGACTGTTTCCTTGAGAATTCTTTCAACTGTTTAAAGAATATAAATTCTACATAATCTTCCAGACAGGTGAAGCAGAGGGAGCGCTTCCCAATTCATGTAATGAAGCTAGTATTACCATGTTATTAAAATAAAACAAAAACAGCACTAAGAAAGGAAACTACTAATCAATATCCCTCATCAGAATAAATGTAAAAATTCTTAACAAAATATTAGCAAATAGATTTAAGCTATTTGCTTAAAAGAATTAAGCAAATATATGAAAAGAACTATCCACTATCACCAAGAGGAATTTATACCAGGGATGCAAGGCTATTTTAATCAGTGTAATCCACAATATTAACAGGCCAAAGAAGAAAAATCACATAATCATATCAATCAAAACAGAGAAAGCATTCAACAAAATCCAACCATTCATGATAAAAAACCCTCAGAAAAGTAAAAAAGAGAGGAACTTCCTCAACTTGATAAAGAACATGTATAAGACTGACAACCCTCAGAAGAGGGGATGGTCGGGGGAGGGAAGAGATAAACCACAGAACTCATATGCATGTAAGCATAACCAATGGACACAGACAACAAAGCCGGGGAGGGGGTGGGGGGATGGGGAGGAGGGTGTCAATGGGGAAAAAAGGAGAAACATCTATAACAAAAATTAAATTAAAAAAAAAAAAAAAAAAGAACATGTACAAAAACCCTATAGTATACATTGTTCTTAAGGGTGAAAAATTGAATGTTCTCCCCTAACAGAGGGAACAAGACAAGGATGTCCACTCTCACCACTCTTTTCCAACATAGTGCTCAAAGTTCTAACCAGTGCAGTAAAGGAAGAAAAGAAAATCAAAGCACATGTATGAAAAAGGAAGAGCAAATTGTCCCTGTTTGCAGATGACATGATGGTTTATGTAAAAAAAAAATCCAAGATATCTGTAAATAATCTCCTAAAATTAAAAATTGAATTCAGCAAGGTCACAGGATAGATTAACATATAAGTATCAGTTGTGTTACTATACAATAACAACAAACAAGTGGACACTGAAATTAAAATACAATGCTACTTATAATTAGTCACAAAAAGGTAAGATACTTGAATATAAACCTAACAAAACTGTAAGATCAGTATACTGAAAACTACAAAATGCTGGTAAAAACATCAAAGATCTAAATACATGAAAAGACATTGTGTTCATGATTAGAAATTCAAACAGAATTAGGATGTCAATTCTGCACAAATTAATATAAAAAAGTTGAGCACATTTCCTATCAAAATATTTACTGGCAGGATATTTTATAGACATAGACAATATCATTCTAAGACTGAGGAATAGCAAAACTATTCTGAAAAAGAAAATTAGAGGAATCAGTGTGCTTGATTTCAAGACTCATATAGCTAAAGTAGTTAAGACTGTGATATTAACAGAAGGACAGATCAGTGGAAGATAATAAACAAGAAATGAACCCACACAAACATGCCCAACTGATTTTGACAAATATACAAAAGCAATGCAATGGAGGATAGATAACCTTTTCAACAAATGGTACTGGAACAAATGGATATAAAAAAAATTGACTCAAGCCCCGGCAGGTTTGGCTCAGCATTTAGAGCATCAGCCTGCAGACCAAAGGGTCATGGGTTCAATACCAGTCAAGGGCACATACCTGGATTGCAGGTTCAATCCCTGGCCCCAGTCAGGGTCATGCAGGAGCAACCAATCAATGTGTCTCTATCACATCAATGTTTCTCTCACATCAATGTTTCTCTCTCTCCTTCCCTTTCTCCCCCTCCCCACCCCCTAAAAATCAATGGAAGAATGTCTTTGGGTGAGGATTATTCATCCGGTTCCCCCCTCCACGCCACAAATGAACTCAAAATGAATCATGGTCTTATATGTAAAATATAAAAGTAAAATTTTTAGAAAAAAAATATAAGAGAAAGTCTTTGGTATACAGGGATAGGTAAAGACTTAGACTTAACACCACAAGCACTAGTCATAAAAGGAAAAATTCATCTATTGGACTTCATCAAAATTTATTTATTTTTTTCCTGCCAAACACTCTATTAAGATGATGGAAGGACAAGCTACAGACTTGCAGAAAATATGTGCAAATCACATATCTGACAAAAGATAAGTATCAAAATATATAAAGAGTGCTTTAAACAGTAAAAAGAATTACAAAATGGGCAAAAGATACTAAAAGAAATTTTATCAGAGACGATCTACATTGCAAATAACTGCATCAAAATACATTCAACATCATTATCCATTAAGGCAATGGAAATTAAAGCCACAATATTATTATACACTTCCCAGAATGGCTAAAATACAAGAGTGGCAACATCAAATGCTGGAAAGAATGTGGAGAAACTGGATCATTCATTGCTGGTAAGAACATAAAATATGACCACTATGGAAAACAGTTTGACATTTTCTTAAAAAACTAAACTTACAACTACCATACAATCAAGCAAATGCACTCCACTTGTTCACATAAAAACCTGTAAATGAATTATAGTTGCATTATTCATAATAGCCAAAAACTGGGAATAACCCAGATATCCTTCAAAGGATGCATGGCAAAACAAACCATGATAGATCCACACCATGGAATACTACTCAGTAATAAAAAGAAATGGATACATGTAACAATCTGGCTATTATGTAGACAGATTATGACTAAAAATATGATTAAATGTGTCTATTGATTTTAGAGAGAGAGGAAGGGAAAGGGAGAGAGAGATAGAAATATTGATGAGAAAGAACATAGATTGGCTGCCTCCTGCATGTCCCCCACTGGGGATTTGGCCCACAAGCTGGGCATGTGCTCTGATTGGGAATTGAACCAGCAACCTTTTGGTGCATGGGTCGATGCTCAACCACTGAGCCACACTGGCTGGGCCCTGTATTTCAGTTTTAACGCATACAATAGTATGGTGATTTTCAGGGAGAAGGGGAGGGGTAGGAGGAGGTAGAAGAGGATAAAGGCAGGATAAATGGTGATGGAAAAAGACTTAACTTGGGGTGGTGAACACACAACACAATATACACATGCTGTTGTAGAACTGTATATCTGAAACCTATATAATTTTACTAACCAGTGTCACCCTAATAAATTCAATAAAGCACTTTACACATGAAAAACAATAAATACCATTTCAAAAAAATCTCTGCATGATAGTCATTGATATATCTAACATTAGATCTCTTTTATAGCTCTAATACTGTTCACTATTTTTCTATTTTACTAATCTTGTCAAAAAACAAATTCTTAGCTTTACTAATCCTCTTCTATAATTTTGTTTTTTGTTACATTAATTTCTGAGTATATCTTTACTTCCATCAATTTTCCTTGGATTTATTTTGCTGATATTTCTTGAATTTCTTATATTGCATGGCTCTTTAATTTTGAGTCTTTTTTCCTTTCCAATGTAAACATTTAAGGCTATTTCCCTTTATAACTCTATCTCAGAACTCACCTCTGAATTCCTCACTCAAACTCAACATGTCCAAAATCATTTTCTTGACCTTTTCCCACTTACCTGTTCTTTCTGCAGCCTTACTACTCTTGTCAATGGCAACTCCAATTGTCCAGATGCTCAGGTCCAAACACTCTTATGTCATCCCTGACTTCTTTTTCTAACATATTCTTTGTCCATTCTGTCAGCAAATCCTGTCAGCAAAACCTTCAATGTGTCCAAAATCCAACCACTTTATCCTTATCCTTTTTGCTACCATCTGCTATAAATGGTCATCATTTCTCAATTATTGTAATAGTCTCCCAACTGGCTCGCTTGCCCTTGACCTTCAAAGGTCTATTCTCAACATAGCATATGAATGATCCATTCACTTGCTGATTCCAAATCATCTACTGACTTTCCCTTCTATTCAAGAGAAAAATCTTATTTCTTATAATAGCCAACAAAAAGTCCTATTTTACCAAGCCTCCTGCTATCTCTCTGACCCATTCTCTTATTATTCTGCCTCTCATTCACTGCTCCAGCCAAACTGTTGGGATTTAACTCATATTTCAAGTTCTTAGTGAGGCTTTCCTAGGCAACCCTATTTTAAACTGCAGTTTACTCTACCACTCAATACTTCCTAGCCCCTGCTCCTGCTTTGCTCTCCTTCCTGGTACATAAAATTACCTAACATACTATTTAGTTTCCTTACTTATATATTGTTTCCTTCACTATAATGTAAACTTTATGATGCCATAGATCTGTGTGTATATGTGTGTGTCTGTTTTGTTTACGTGCCTGGCATGTGGCATTTACTAATTAACTGTTGAGTAAATATAACTGATCCTTTGACATTTTAATGGACTTTATAGCCTAAAACATGGTCAGTTTTTAAAAATGGTTTTGTTGATACCAGAGTGGCAGTGGAGTAAATGAAAGCTACACAGATTATCTCCCAGGACCAAACTGGAATTATAGCTAAAATAAAGATAAGTTATCTGGAAAAACCAATTGAAGAGCAGCTGGAAAGAAACCTTAAAACCAGGGATGTAAAGAGGACCCCAAATTGAGACTGGTAGGAACTGTGGAGATCGGAGAGGGCTGGCTGGGTGTCCATGGGCAGCAACTGTGGGCTGTCTTAGCTTTGAGCAGTTCCCTCTGAGAAGTTGGGGGGTTAAAACCCCAAGCTGGTTCCCCAGCATAGAATGACAGAACAAGGAAAGGCACCCACATAACATCCTGCTGAGAAGATCACCAGAGAAGAGGTTTTGTCCGGAAGGGAGAGGTACAGGGAACACCAGCACTTCCCTAAAGGGCCACTGCACTAAATCACAGCTACAGGCACTCACCTTGGGCTCCAGCAGAGGGACGGAGAACTGGACTGGAGCTATGTGAGGAAAGTCAGGAGTTCATGGCACTGGGAAGAGAGCTGAGAAGGAGGCCATCAGGACCTCTATGCTGAGTCATTCCCCCACAGGTCAGCAGCCATTTTCCTCAAAGAGCCCCCTCCCAGAGCAGTTGGTCATAGCCTGGGGGAAAATCAACTGCTCCTCCTTTGACAATTTAACATCACTGGCCAGAGAAGTGCAACCTGAGGCTTAATAATAGCTACATATTACCTGCCAGCCAGTAGAAAAAAGCCTCTGAAAGCTTTGAGCTTTGGATCTGGCTCTCAGTGATGGGGGTTGTGGCTCTGGGTTCTGAGCTGTGAAGGCTGAGGCCTGAGTTTCTATGCTGAGCTACTCCCCGATGCTTTAGTAGCCATCTCTGTCAAGTAACCCCATCAGAACAGTTTTAGCCTGGGGAATAAGCCCCTCCCTCAGTAATTTAAAAACACTTACCAGGAAAAATGCAACCTGAGGCTCATTAACAGCCAAAGACTACTGGCAAGCCAGTAAGCAGAGATGAAATTTTGAAGGCTATGAGCCTGGGGCCTGACCCTCAGTATTGGGTGTCCTAGCTCTAGGGACTGAGCTGTGAAGGCTGAGGCCTGGATCCCTGTGCTCAACCAATAACCCACACTGCAAAAACCACTTTTTTCTCAAAGCAACTTTAACCCAGGGGAAAGCAGTTGCCCACCCACTGGAAATCCTTTTACCCTGTCCACCTAAGGGATTTTTCATTCAGCTGAGGGCTACAACCTGAGGCTTACTAATACCTGAGACTACTAGTCAGCCTGTAGGCAAAAGCTCTTGGATAACTGAATCTTGGCTTGCCTTGCAACGCAACCCAGAAAAGTAAGACTAGATATTGGTGTATAATGAGGTCCCTTCCATACTCATCCAAACCCAGTAGAGGGAGCCACAATCAGCAGAACACTGATGCTCACAGGGAAAATTTTGCAGGCTCCAAAAACCTGTTGAGATGATCAAAATGGCGAAACAAAGAAATCCCACATTAAAGAACAAGAGAATTCTACAGAAGAAGGGACAAATAAAATGGAATTAAGCAAGTTATGAGAGGTAGAGTTCAGAGTAATGATTATGAGGAAGCTCAACAGCATCAGTAGAGACATAGAAACAATGAAAATCAACCAATTGGAAATGAAAAACCATCAAGTGGAAATGAAGAATGACATAGCGGAAGTAAAGAATACATTTGAAGGAATAACCAGCAGATAAGAGGAAGCGGAGGCTCAGAACAGCAAAATAGAAGACAGGGTAGAAAAAAATACCCAATCGGAGAACAAAAAAGAAAAAATTAAAAAACAGGAAGACAGTTTAAGAGAGCTGTGGGACAACATAAAACATAACATCTGCATCATAGAAGTTACAGAAGATGAAGAAAATGAACAAGAGTTAGAGAATATATTTGAAGAAATAGAGGCAGAGATGCAAAAATGGCAGCGGAGTGAATGGAAGCTACACAGACAATCTCCCAAGACCAAACGGGAATTACAACTAAAATAAAGACAAATCGTCAGAAAAAAGCAGTGGGAAAGAACCATATAACCAGGGACACTGGTAGGATCTGCGGAGGTGCGAGAGGGTGGTGGGTGGGAAACCCATGGATAGAAGCAGTCTTAGCTGTGAGCAGTGCCCTCGGGGATAAAATACTAAGCTTGCTCCACAGCACAGAGGTCCGCAACAGAGCACTGGAAGACTACAGCCACTCACCTGGGACTCTGGCAGGGGGAGGGCAAACTGGACTGGAACTCTGTGGGGACACCCGGGATTTGGAGGGCACTCAGAGTTTTAGCTGAGTGACGGTCACAAAGGATGGTAGCCAGCTTGCTCCTTCCCAGAGCTGTGGGGAAAAGCAGCAGCCCCTCCTTCGGAGACTCAGCCCCTTCCAGGTGAAGTGAAGAAATGCAAATTGAGGCTCATTAACAACCAGCATCTGTCCCATCCTCTGGAAATACTCTTACTCAGAACACCAAAGCTACGTTCCAAGGCCCTGAGTAACTGAGACCAACAGCCTCCAGGCAAAAACCTAGAGGATAACTGAACCTTTTCTGGGCTTGCAAATCTACCCAGGAAAAGTTCAGTTATCCTCTTGTTTTATGCCTGGAGGCATTTTGACATTGGTGTTTAACATGGGCTGACCCAGGCTCATTCAAACCCAGTAGAGGGAGCCACAAACAGAACACCAACACCCACAGGGAAAATTTGGCAGGCTCCAAAACCCACTGAGATAGCCAAAATGGTGAAACAAAGAAACAAATCCCAAATGAAAGAACAAGAGAACTCTATCGAAGATGAGATCAACAGAATGCAGCTAAGCAAATTATCAGAGGTAGAGTTCAGAGCCTGATCTTGAGGAAGCACAACAGCATGAGTAAGGACATCAGCACCATGAGTAAAGATATAGAAACGCTGAAAACCAACCAAGGGAAATGAAGAATGACATAGCAGAAATAACACACTGGAAAAACTAACGAGCAGAGTAGAGGAAGCTGAGGACCAGATCAGTGAATTAAAACACAGGGTAGAAAAAAAACAACCAACTAGAAAACCAAAAGGAAAAAAAAATTTAAAAACAAAAAAGAGAGCTTAAGAGAACTGTGGGACAACTGGAAATGTAATAACATTCGCATTATAGTAGTCCCCGAAGAAGAAGAAGAAAATGGGAAAGGGTTAGAGAATATATTTGAAGAAACAGTGACAGAAAACTTTCCTAACTTGGTGAAGGATGAAGGCATTCAAGTTCAAGAAGCACAGAGAGACCCAAGTAAAAAGAACCCAAACAGGCCCACACCAAGAAACATAGTAATTAAAATGCCAGAAATTAAAGACAAAGAGAGAATCCTAAAGGCAACAGGAGATAAGCAATGTATTACCTACAAAGGAACCCTCATAAGGTTATCATCTGACCTCTTAACAGAAACACTACAGGTCAGAAGGGAATGGCATGAGGTAATCAAGGTCATGAAAAACAAGGATCTGAAATAAAGATTACTCTATTAAGTAAGGCTGTCATTCAAAATAGAAGGTCAAATAAACAGCTTCCCAGACAAAAAAAAAGGCTAAGGGAATATATTAGCACCAAACCAGCACACCAAGATATGTTAAATGGACAGCTGTAATTAGTACAAGAAATAGGAAGAAAAATATAACCACACTAAACAAAAATGGCAATAAATAAATACATATCAATAATCACCTTAAATGTAAATGGTTTGAATGCTCTGATAAAAAGACACACAGTAGCTGACTGGATAAGAAAGCATGACTCATATATATGTTGTTTAAAAGAGACCCACCTCACAACAAAAGACTTACATTGGCGAAGGGATAGAAAAAAATCTTTCAAGCAAACGGAAAGGAAAAAAAGCAGGGGTAGCAATACTCATATCTGATCAATTAGATATCAAAATGAAGGCCATAACTAGAGACAAAGAAGGCCACTACATAATATTGAAATGATCTATTCCACACGAAGATAAAACCTTGGTAAACATATATGCACCCAATTTAGAAGCACGAACATAAATTAAAAATCTTCTGGAGGACTTCAAAGGAGAAATCAACAGCAAAACAATTATAGCCGGGGACTTCAACACCCCGCTGACATCACTGGATAGATCATCTAGACAAAAAATTAACAAGGAAACACCCAATCTAAATGAAGCGCCAGATCAAACGGATTTAATAGATGTCTACAGAGAATTACACCCCAAAACTGCAGAATTCAGTTTCTTCTCAAGTGCACATGGGACAGTCTCAAAGATAGACCACATGTTAGGGCACAAACTAAATCTCTACAAGTTCAAGAAGATTGAAATCATATCAAGCATCTTCTCAGATCACAATGGCATGAAACTAGAAATCAATTGCAACAAGAACATGCAAAGACATTTGAACACATGGAGGCTAAATAAATAGCATGTTATTGAATGATGAATGGGTTACCATGGAGATCAAGGAAGAAATTTAAAAATTCCTGCAAACCAATGAAAATGAACACACAAAACCACAAAATCTTTGGTATGCAGTGAAAGCAGTTCTGAGAGGGAAGTTTCTAGCACTACAAGCCCACCTCAAGAAACAAGAAAAATTTGTAATAGACTATCTAACCTCACCACTTAAAGAACTAGAAAGCAAACAAAAAGAAAACCAGAGAGCAAGTAGAAGGAAGGAGATAGGAAAGAAGAGGGCAGAAATAAATGACATGGAGACTAAAAAAGCAATTCAAAAGATCAATGAAACAAAGAGCTGGTTCTTTGAAAAGATAAACAAGATTGATGGGCCCTTAGCTAGACTCACCAAGAAACAGAGAGAGAACCCAAATACACAAAATCAGAAATGAAAGAGGAGAAATAATAACTGACACTACAGAAATATAAAGTATTGTTAACAAATATTATGAACAATTATATGGCAACAAATTCGACAATCTAAGCAAAATGGAAAAATTTCTAGAAACACATAGTCTGCCAAAACTGAACTGGGAAGAGATAGAAAACTTGAACAGACCAATAACAACAAAAGAAATTGAAGATGTAATCAAGACTCTCCCAGTAAACAAAAGCCCAGGCCTGGACGGCTCCACGAGGGAGTTTTACTGAACATTCAAAGAAGAACTAATACCCATTCTTCTCAAACTATTTCAAGAAATTCAAGAAGAAGACTTCTTTTTATTTATTTATTTATTTTTCATCCTCACCTGAGGACATTTTTCCATTTTTTTGTACAGATAGAGTGGGAGGGAGGGAGAGGAAGGGAGAGAGAGAGAGACAGAGAGAGAGAGAGAGAGAGAGAAACATCGATGTGAAAGGGACACATCAGGTGGCTGCCACCCGCACGACCAACCAGGGCCGGGGACAAACTGCAACCGAGGTACATGCCCTAAGCGGGAACCAAACCCGGGTCTCTCCGGACCGCAGGCCGACCTCTAACCGCTGAGCAAAACCGGCCAGGGCAAGAAAGACTTCTAAACTTTTTTTATGAGGCCAGCATAATTCTAATTCCAAAACCAGAAAAAGATACTACAAAGAAAGAAAACTACAGGCCAGTATCCCTGAGGAACATACATGCCAAAATCCTGAATAAAATACTAGAATTGAATCCAGCAATACATCAAAAAAATTATTCACCATGACCAAGTGGGATTCATCCCAGGGATGCAAGGCTCGTACAACATTCGCAAATCAATATATGTGATACACCACATAAACAAAATGAAAGATAAAAATCATATGATCATACCAATAGATGCTGAAAAAGCATTAGAAAATATCCAGCACCATTTCTGATACAAATGCTCAGCAATCTGGGCATAGAGAGATTAAATCTCGACATAATAAAGGCCATATATGAAATACCTACAGCAAACATCATACTCAATGAGCAAAAATTAAAAGTATTTTCCTTAAGAAAAGGAACAAGGCAAGGATGCCCACTTTCGCCACTCTTATTTAACATATTATTGGAAGTCTTAGCCACAGCAATCAGACAGGAGGAAAAAATAAAAGGGATCCAAATAGGAAAGGAGGAAGGGAAACTGTCATTATTCGCAGAATAACTGTCATTATTCTATACTATACATAGAAAAACGCAAAGAATCCATCAAAAATTTATAGACTTAATAAATAAATTTGGCAAAGTAGCAGAATACAAAATTAACGTCAAGAAACTGACGTTCATATACCAATGATGAACTCACAGAAAGAGAAACTAAAAGAACAATCCCATTTACCATTGTGACAAAAAATTAAGATACCTAGGAATAAACTTAACCAAAGAAAGAAAGGACCTGTTTGCAGAAAACTACAGGTCATTGAAAAAAGAAATAGAGGAAGATATAAAAAAGTGGAAGCACATACCTTGTTCATGGATTGGAAGAATTAACATCTTTAAAATGTCCATACTACTCAAAGCAATCTATAGAGTCAATGCAATCCCCATCAAAATACCAACAACATATTTCACAGAACTAGAACAAATACTTCAAAAGTTCAAAAGGAACAAAAAAAAAAAAAGAAAGAAAGAAAAAAAAAACCTGAAGAGCCACAGCAATCTTTAAAAAGAAGGACAAAGTCGGCCGGATCACAATACCGGATATCAGGTTATACTACAAAGCTACTGTAATCAAAACAGCCTGGTACTGGTACAAGAACAGGCACATAGATCAATGTAACAGAAAAGAGAACCCAGCCCTGGCCGGTTTGGCTCAGCGGTTAGAGCGTCGGCCTGCGGTCCTGAGAGACCCGGGTTCGGTTCCCGCTAAGGGCACGTACCTTGGTTGCAGTTTGTCCCCGGTCCTGGTTGGGTCGTGTGGGTGGCAGCCACTCGATGTGTCCCTTTCACGTCGATGTTTCTCTCTCTCTCTCTCCCTCCCACACTCTATCTAAACAAAAAATGAAAAAATGTCCTCGGGCGAGGATAATAAAAAAAAAAAAAAAAGAAAGAAAAGAGAACCCAGTAATGGACCCAAAACATTATGTTCAATTAATATTCGACAAACGGGGCAAGAGCATACAATAGAGTAAAGACAGCCTCTTTAATAAATGGCGTTGGGAAAATTGGACAGCTACATGCAAAAAAATGAAACTAGACCATCAACTTATACCATACACAAGAATAAACTCAAAATGGAAAAAAGACTTAAATGTGACTCATGAATACATAAAAATACCAGAAGAAAATGTAGGCAGACATCATACGCAGCAGAATTTTCACTGATACATCACCTAAGGCAACAGAAACAGAGGAGAAAATGAACACATGGGACTACATCAAACTCAAACGCTTCTGCTCAGCAAAAGAAACCACCACCAAAATGGAAAGGCAACCCATTCTATGGGAGAGCATAATTGCCAATGATACATCAGATAAGGGGTTCATTTCCAATATATATAGAGTGCTCATACAGCTCAACAAAAGGAATACAAGGAACCCAATTAAAATATGGGCAGAGGACCTAAATAGACACCTCTCCAAAAAGGACATAGAAATGGCCAAGAGACATATGAAGAAATGTTCCACATCACTAATCATCACAGATGCAAATTAAAACAACGAGGTATCACCCCACACCTGTCAGAATGGTTGCCATCAACAAATCATCAAACAACAAGTGTTGGCAAGGGTGTGGAGAAAGGGGGACTCTAGTACACTGCTGGTGGGAATGCAGACTGGTGCAGCCACTGTGGAAAACACTATGGTGTTACCTCAAAAAGTTAAAAATTGAATCCCATTTCTAGGAATATACCCTAAGAAGCCTGAAACACCAGTCAGAACGAATATATGTACCCCTATGTTCATAGCAGCCCTATTTACAATGGCTAAGATCTGGAAACAACCCAAGTGTCCATCAGTAGATGAGTGGATTAAAAAGCTGTGGTACATGTACACAATGGAATATTATGCAGCTGTAAGAAAGAAAGATCTCTTATCCTTTGAGATGGCATGGAAGGATTTGAAGAGTATTATGCTAAGCGAAACAAGCCAAGCAGAGAAACACAAATATCACATGATCTCACTTATTTGTGGAATATAGTGAACTAAACAAACTGCTGGACAAAATTGACCCAGAGACATGGAGGTAGGGTGTGAGCTGACAAGCCTCATAGGAGGGGAGGGCGGTTTGTTGGGGAAGAGATAAATCACAGAACTTACGTGCATTTGTGCATGACCAATGAACACAGACGACAAAGCTGGGAATGGGGTGGGGGAGGGTAAGGGAAGAGGGTATCATTGGGAAGGGAAATGAGAAACATCTGTAACAAAAACAAATAAATAAATAAACAATGGAAGGAAGGAAGGAAGGGAGGGAGATAGGGTCTCTTATCCTTTGAGACGACATGGAGGGACCTGGTGAAACAAGCCAAACAGAGAAAGACAAGTATCATACAGGAGGATATAACCTTGGTAAACATATATGCATCCAATATAGGAGCACAAAAATATATTTTAAAACTTCTGGAGGATTTTAAAGGAGAAATCAGTAACAATATAATCATAGCAGGGGACTTTAACACCCCATGACATCACTGGATAGATCCTGTAGACAAAATATAAACAAGGAAAAAGAGACTCTAAATGACACACTACAGAAAATGGATTTAATAGATATCTGCATGGAATTATACCCCAAAACTGCAGAATTCACATTCCTCTCAAGTGAACTCGGGACATTCTCAAAGGTAGACCACATGTTAGGATACAAACTAAGTCTCTACAAGTTCAAAAAGACTGAAATCATATCAAGTATCTTCTCAGATCACAATGGCATGAAACTAGAAATTAATTAAAATAAAAACACTCAAAAACATGGAAGCTAAAATAGCATGTTATTGAATAATAAATGGGTTACCAAAGAGCTCAAGGAAGAAATAAAAGAATTCCTGGAAATCAATTAAAACGAACACACAACAACATAAAATCTAAGGGATGCAGTGAAAGCAGTCCTGAGAGGGAAGTTAATAACACTACAGGCCTACCTCAAGAAACAAGAAAAACTTCTAATAGACCATCTAACCCTACAACTTTAAGAACTAGGAAGTAAACAAAAAGAAAAACCAAGAGCAAGTAGAAGGAAAGGAATACTAAAGGTCAGAGAGGAAATAGAGACTAAAAAAACAATTCAACAGATCAGTGAAGCAAAAGATCTGGTTCTTTGAAAAGATAAACAATATTGATGAACCTTTAGCCAGACTCACTAAGAAACAAAGGGAGGGGGCCCAGATAAACAAAACCAGAAATGAAAGAGGAGAGGTAATAACTGACACCACAGAAATACAAAGGATTGTTTAAAAATACTATGAACAATGATATGCCAACAAATTGAACTGCAGGCCAATATCCCTGATGAACATAGATGCCAAAATCTTCAACAAAATATTAGCAAATCAGATCCAGAAATACATTAAAATAATTATTCACCATGACCAAGTGGGATTCATCCTAGGGATAAAAGATTGGTAAAATATTCACAAATCGATAGATGTGATACACCACATAAACAAAACAAAAGATGAAAACCATATGATCACATCAATAGACACTGAAAAAGCATTTGACAAAATCCAGCACACATTTCTGATAAAAACACGCAGCAAAGGGGAAATAGAGGGGTCATATCTCAACTTAATAAAGTCTATATATGAGAAATCTACAGCCAGCGTCATACTCAATGGGCAAAAACAAAAAGCATTTCCCTTAAGAACAGGAACAAGACAGGAATGCCCACTTTCACCACTCTTATTTAACAGAGTGTTGGAAGTCTTAGACACAGCAATTAGACAAGAAGAAAAAATAAAAGGGATCCAAATTGGAAAAGAGGAAGTGAAACTGTCATTCTTCGCAGATGACATGATACTGTACATAGAAAACCCTAAAGACTCCATCAAAAATCTACTAGATTTAATTAATACATTTGTCAAAGGAGCAAGATACAAAATTAACATCCAGAAATTGATTGCATTCTTATACACCAATAATGAACACTAAAAAAGGGAAACTAAAATAACAATCCCATTTACCATTGCAACAACAACAAAAAGATACCTAGGAATAAATGTAACCAGGGAGGTAAAAGACCTGTTCTCAGAAAACTACAGTACATTGAAAAAAAGAAATAGATGAAGATATAAAAAGTAGAAAAATATACCAAGTTCATGGATTGGAAAATCAACATGTCCATTAAAATTAAAATGTTCATTCTACCCAAAACAATCTACAGATTCCAATGCAATGCCTATTAAAGTACCAGTGACAGCCCAGCTGGTATGGCTCAGTAGTTGAGCATCGACCCATGCATGTACCAAGAGGTCACCGGCTCGATTCCTGGTCAGGGCACATGCCCAGGTTGTGGACCAAATTCCTAGTCGGGGCACGCAGGAGGAGGCCAATCAATGTTGTCTCTCATCAATGTTTTTATCTCTCTCTCTCCCTCACCCTCTCCCTTCCTCTCTCTCTAAAAATAAAGAAAGAAAAAAAAAAAGTACTAACATTATATTTCACAGATCAAGAACAAATACTCCAAAAGTTTATATGGAACCATAAAAAATGCTGAATAGCCAAAGTAATCTTGAAAAAGAACAACAAAGTGGGAGGGATCACAATACCAGATATCAAGTTACACTACAAAGCCATTCTAATAAAAACAGCCTGGTACTGCCACAAGAAGGGATATGTAGCTCAATGGAACAAAACAGAGAACCCAGAAATAGACCCAAGACAGTATGCATGATTAATATTCAAAAAAGAAGGCAAGAGCATACAATGGAGTAAAGACAGCCTCTTTAATAAATGGTGTTGGGAAAATTGGACAACTGAATGCAAAAAAATGAAACTAGATCATCAGTTTACACCATACACAAGAATAAACTCAAAATGGATAAAAGACTTAACTGTTACCAGTGAATCCATAAAAATCCTAGAAAAAAATGTAGACAAAATAATCTCAGACCTCATACATAGCGAAATTTTCTGATACATCGCCTACAGCAAGAGAAACAAAGGAAAAAATTAATAAATGGGATTAGGTCAAACGAAAAAGCTTCTGCAAGGAAAAAGAAACTAGTATAAAATGAAAAGGGAACCCACTCTGTGGGAGAACATATTTGCCAACAATGCATTGGATAAAAGGTTAATATCCAAAATATATAGAGTACTCATATAACTTACCAAAAGGAAGACAAAGAATCCAATTTAAAAATGGGCAGAGGATCTGAATAGACACTTCTCCAAACAGAGCTTACAAATGGCCTGGAGACATATGAAAAAATGCTCAACATCTTTAATCATCAGAGAGATGAAATTAAAAAGACTATCAGATATCACCTCACCATGCTAGAATGGCAGCTATCAATAAATCCTCACACAACAAGTGCTGGCAAGGATGTAGAGAAAAGTGTACTCTAGCACACTGCTGGTGGGATGCAGACTGATGAAGCCATTATGGAAAATAATATGGTGTTTCCTCAAATTAAAAATGGAACTGCCATTTTACCCAGTGATTCCACTTCTTGAAATATAACCTAAGAAACCTGAAACACCAATCAGGAAGAATATATGCACCCCTATGTTCAAAGCAGCACTATTTACAATTGCTAAGATCTGGAAACAGCCCAAATGCCCATCAGTAGATGAGTGGGTAAAAAAAAGCTGTGGTACATTTATACAATGGATATACGTGGCTATAAGAAAAAGAGATCTTTCACCCTTTGATACAACATGGAGGGACCTGGAAAGTATTATGCTAAACAAAATAAGCCAGTCAGAGAAAGACAAGTACCCATAATCTCATGTATTTGTGGAACATAATGAACAAAATAAGATGTTGACCAAAAAGTATCCAGAATCATGGAAGTAGAGAACAGACTAACAAACCTGAGAGAGATGGGGCAGAGGGGTAGGAAGGGTGGGAACAGATAAACCAAAGAACTTATATGCATATATGGACAACCAATCAACACAGACATTAGGAGTGGGGTGAAAGGGGGTCAATGGGGGATAAAAAGGGGACATCTGTAATACTTTCAACAACAAAAAATATTATAAATAAGTAAATAAATAAATACATAAAAATGATTTTTGTTGCCCAGCCAGTGTGGCTCAGTGGATGGAGCATTGCCCCATGGATGGAGAGGTCCTGGTTTGATTCCTGGTCAGGGCACATGCAGGCTTGCAGGCTTGATCCCCAGTGAGGAGTATGCAGGAGGTAGCTGATCGATGTCTCTCTCTTACATCAATCTATCTATCTATTTTTCCATTCCTCTGTCTCTGAAAAATCAATAAAAACATTTTTTAAAAGAAAAAAATGGTTTTGTTGGCTCATGTAAAAAGGTATAGTCTCCAGTTGTTGTATATAGTACCCTATGCATGTCCATTAATTCAAGCTTTTATATTGTTTGAATCTTATATTTCCTTACAGATTTTTTTTTTGTTCACTTAATCTATTAATTACTATATGAAGGGAATTAAATAACTCCAGCAGTGGACTTGTCAATTTCTATTTAACATGTACTTATCCTATGTTATACACATTTAGAATTGTTATTTCTTCTTTGTGAATTTGGGTTTTTTTGTAAATGTTGATATCTAGTGAGCACTACTAGTGATTTTGCTTTAAAGACTATTTATATAGCATTATTAGCTCCCTGTTAGGTATTGACCTAGTATAATTTTTTTCCCATTCTCTAATTGTGAAACATTCTATGTTTTAGGTGTCTCTTGTAAAAACGTAGAAAAAAATCTGCTTCAATGATCTTTGCCAATGGAAATTTTAGCCCACTTACATTGACAATTATAGATATATTAAAAATTTTTATTGAGACTTCCAGTGAAGATGGTGGCATAGGTAAATGTGGTACTCAACTCCTCCCACAGCCACATCAAAATTACAACTAAACTATAGAACAACCATCATTTAGAACCACCTGAAATTGAGCTGAATGGAAGTCCTACAATTATGAAGGTAAAGAAGCCACACTGAGATTGGTAGGAGGGGTGGAGGCTAGGAGGGGTGGAGGCTAGGAGGAGCGGAGGCAAGTACGGGCTGGTCCCAACCCACGTGTCAGATAAAAATCAGGAGGGCTACCTTGGCTATGAAGGTCCTCACTGAGGAGTGAGGGGTCCCCATCCCATACCAAACGCCCAGTTCAGGGTTCCAGTACCAGGAAGAGAAGTCCCCATCACTTCTGGCTATGAAAACCAGCAGGAACTGAGGCTGAGGGAAACTGCAGCTGCCAGAGCCCCAGGCAGTTCCTCTTAAAGGGCCCACACACAGACTTACTTGTATTTGCTCCCTGTAAGCTCAGAAGTGAGGCAGCTTGAAAGACACCAGACATACGGGGAAGAACTGAGCTGTTTAGCTTCCAGACGAGGGCTGGAGAGGCAGCTTTCTCTCGGATGTGCTAGCAAAGGCCTTTGTTTCTTTGGTGAGCCCTTCCCCAGGGTGGCATATCTTGGACTCCAGCAACATGGCTCACACTGTTTGCCCTGCTCTGGTGATTCCCTGAGACCCTGTCCCACCCAACTTTTGGGCCCACCCAAGCTGTTTCCAATGGCTTTACCACAGGATTAGCCTGCTTGGACTCTGCTTCAGAGTTTTCTAAAATCTCTCAAACAAGCAGCATCTGGTCTCAGTGAGCCCCATAACTCTCATTAAGTGGCCCCAGGCCTGGCACTAGAAGCAGCCAGCCTTGGTTCACAGTTTGGCTTTGCCTGGGCACCTCCAAGCTCAGAACATAAAGCAGCCATCGGCAGACCACTTTGTAGCTTCTGCCTGGTGGCCCCAGGTAAAACACAGGCAGTGGCTGACCTTGCCACAGAGCCAGCACACCCAGTGGACAGCTTGAGCCCACATCGAAGCACCACCAACCAACCACCTCCACAAGTGACACATTCAATGAATGGACTCAGTGGGTATCAGAGCCTGCTGAAGTAAGTCTTTCTCTGTGTTGTGGGCCTCTACAGAGCTGATCCTCCAAGGTAGTCAGAGGCCAGTGGTCAGTGGGCACAGCCAGTCCTTACAGCAGATCAGCCTGAGTAAATCCCTCCCATTGGCATGCCAACAGCAATCAAGGCTCAATTACAGCAGAAGGGTGTACAGTCCACACAAGGGGTACACCTCAATGGCCTAGCTAGGGTAATCAGGGAGGCTGTGCTACTGGATCCTACAGGACACATACAACAATAGGCCACCCTACGAACCCTAGGAGGCATAGCAACTCTACCTAATACATAGAAACAGTCACTGGGAAGCAGCCAAAATGAGGAGACAAAAAACATGCCCCAAATGAAAGAAAAGAACAAAACTCCAGGAAAAGAACTAAACAAAATGGAAATAAGCAATAAACCAGATGCAGAGTTTAAAACACTGGTTATAAGGATGCTCAAGGAACCTAGTGAGACATTCAAGGAATGTAGTGAGGCCTTCAAGGAACTTAAGAAGAACTCCAAGGAACTTAGTGACAACATCAACAACATAAAAAAGGACCAATCAGAAATGAAGGATGCACTAACTGAAAAAAAGAATAATTTATTGGGAATCAATAGTAGAGTAGGTGAAGCCAAGAAGCAAACCATCAATTTGGAATATAAGGAAGCAAAAAGATAAAAGAATACCCCAAAATGAGGATAGTGTAAGGAGATTCTGGGACAACTTCAAGCATGTCAACATTTGCATCATGGGGGTGCCAGAGGAGAAGAGAGAAAGAAATTGAAAACCTATTTGAAAAAAATAATGACAAAAAACTTCCCTAACTTGGTGAAGAAAACAGACATACAAGTCCAAGAAGCACAAAGAGTTCCAAACAAGATGAACTCAAAGAGGTCCACACCAAAACACATCATCATCAAAATGCAAAAGGTTAAAGACAAAGAGAGAATCTTAAAAGTGGCAAGAGAAAAGTAGTTACCTACCTACAAAGGAGCTCCCATAAGACTGTCAGCTGATTTCTCAAAAGAAACTTTGCCAGCCATAGGAGTGGCAAGAGATATTCAAGGTGATGAAAAGCAACAACCTACAACCAAGATTACTCTATCCTGCAAAGCTATCATTTAGAATCGATGGACATACAAGGAGGGACATCTGTAATACATTCAACAATAAAGATAAGTTAAAACATTTTATTGAATTTATTGGGGTGACATTGGTTAATAAAATAATATACATTCCAAGTGTATATCATCTGTATATTGTGTGTTCACTACCCCAAGTCAAGTTTCCTTCTGTCTCCGTTTTTTTTAAAATGCTCACCAGAGGATATTTTTTGCATTGATTTTTAGAGAGAGTGGAAGGGAGGAATAGAGTGGAGGAGAGAGAGAGAGAGAGCGAAACATCGATGTAAGAGAGACACATTGATTGGTTGCCTCCCGCATGTGCCCTGACCAGGGTTGGGGACTGAACCTGCACCCAGGTATGTGCCCTTGACCGGGAATCAAAGTCATGACCCTTTGGTCCATGGGCCAATGCTGTAACCACTGAGCAACACTGGCCAGGGCTCCTTCCATCACATTTACCCCCACTTTAACCTTTTTACTTCCCCCACCCACCTTTCCCTCTGGTAATCACCATACTGTTGTCTGTGTCTGTGAGGTTTTTTTCTTTGCTTAATCCCTTCACCTTTATCACCCAGCCACTCAACCTCCCTCTTCTTTGACAGCTGTCAGTCTGTTCTCTGTATCTATGAGTCTATTTCTATTTCGTTTGTTAGTTTATTTAGTTCATTAGATTCTACCTGTAAGTTAAATCATATGGTATTTGTCTTTCACTGACTGGCTTATTTCACTTAGCATAATAATTTTCAGGTCCATCCATGCTGTTACAAAAGGTAAGTTTTCCTTCCTTTTTACAGCTGAGTAGTACTCCATTATGTAAATATACCACAGCTTTTTATCCACTCATCTACTGATAGGCACTTGGGCTGCTTCCAAATCTTCGCTATTGTAAATAATGCTGCAATGAACATAGGGGTATGTATAGTCTTTCAAATCAATGTTTCAAATTTCTTTGGCTATATTCCCAGAAGTGGAATTGCTGGGTCATAAGGCAGTTCCTTTTTTAAAAATTATTATTGATTTTACAGAGAGAAGAGAGGAGGGAGGTGTCGGGGAGAGAGAAACATCTATCAGTTGCCTTCTACATGTGCCTGGACAGGGGATGGAACCTGCAACCAACATATATGCCCTGACCAAGAATCGAACCCGCAACCTTTTTGTGTACAGGATGACACTCCAAGCAACCAGGGCCCATTTTTAATTTTCTTAAGGTAATTCCATACTGCTTTCCACAGTGGCTGCATTAATCCATCTTCTTACCAATGGTGCTGAGGGTTCCCTTTCTTCCACATCCTCACCAACACTTATTTGTTGATTTATTGATGATAGCCATTCTGATAGGTATGAGGTGATATCTCACTGTGGTTTTAATTTTCATATCTCTGATAATTACTGAAATTGAGCATCTTTTCATATGTCTATTGGCCATCAGTATGCCCTCTTTGGTCCTTTGCCCAGTTTTTAATTGGATTGTTCGTTTTTGTGGCATTGAGTTATAAAACTTTTTTTTTTAATCCTCACCTGAGGAAATTTTTCTATTTATTTTCAGACAGAGTGGGAGGGAGAGAGAAAGAAATATCAATGTGAGAGAGAGACATCGATTGGTTGCCTACTTCACGACCCTGACCAGGGCCGGGGACAAAACCGAAACCAAGGTACATGCCCTTTGACCAGAATCAATCCCAAGACATTTTTGATCCACTGGTTGACATTCTAACCACTGAGAAGAACCAGCCAGGACAAGTTATAAAACTCTTTGTAAGTTTTAGATATTAACCCCTTATCAGATGTATCAATGGCGAGTATGTTCTCCTTGCAGTGGGTTGTCTTTTCATTTTGTTGATGATTTCCTTTGCTGTGCAAAAACTTTCAGTTTGATGTAGTCCGCTGTTTATTTTTTCCTTTGTTTCCCTTGCCTGAGGAGATATATCAAGAAATATATTGCTCTGAGAAATGTCCGAGATTTTACTATATTTTCTTTTAGAATTTTTATGGTTTTGAGTCTAATATTTAAGTCTTTAGTCCATTTTGAGTTCATTCTTTTGTATGGCATTTCAAGGTTGTCTAGTTTCATTGTGTATTATTATTTTTTTGCAGGTATCTGTCCAATTTGATTTTAAAAATTCATTTGTACTACCTCATTGAGTGTTTTCTGTTTTCCATTTGTTCTTCTATCTCATACTTTCCTTCCTTCTAGTTCTCTCAGGGAAGATATTGCCCTTCAAGGGTTGTGGACTGACGTGGGGAATCTCTGACCCAATCTCCCAGTCCATTTAAGCTCAAAGCTTTGTCTCCCACTCTCTGAGTACACCACCTTTGTAACTCAAGCTCCTCACTGCCAGCAGATGCCTTCAAGGCAAACTTCGAATTTGCTTACTCTTATGGAATCAAGCATCCTTGTCATTTCAGTCTCTGAGTGTTTCCCTTAGTTTCCTGCCAGGTCAACCATGCCTTAAACAAGTATTTTAAAATATATTATCTAGCTTTTTTAGATGCTCTACCCAGGGAAGTTTTTCTCTGGAGATCATTCTGTCTTATTCCTTAAATATTCTTAGGTAATTGTTTTATTCTTTGAATTCATTTCATATAATTGTTTTATTTACTGTGTATGGTCCATTAGTGAAAACCATAACTGAAAAAGTCATTTACAAGTCAAATTGGTTAATAACACTTTTAGTTACAAAAGGATTTTTTTTGGCCTATCATATATATTTTGCATTTCTAAAAGACTACTCCCCCTCCCCAATTCTAACTGTAAATATTGACTGAATATAATATGTATTTTCCCCCAGTATCTTATTATAAAATTTTTCAAGCATTGAAAAAACTTGAAAAGATATTTACCACATAGATTCTACTACTATCATTTTACAATACTGTGTTATCATAGATCTATCAATTTCCCTATCAATTCATCTCACTTTCTTATTGCATTTGCAAATGAAAATGGAGATATCAATACCCTTCCCCACAAATATTTCATAAACATAATATTTTTATTCCTAGGTAATAAAGCTTCCTTTCTCAACATTTTGCTTATTCTTTTATAAGCATTTAAGAAGCATGACTTGCCCTGGCTGGTTTGGTTCACCGGTTAGAGCACTGGCCCACGGACCAGAGAGACCCGGGTTTGATTCCCACTAAGGGCACGTACCTTGGTTGCAGTTTGTCCCCAGCCCTGGTTGGGTTGTGCAGGTGGCAACACTCAATGTGTCTCTCTCACATCAATGTTTCTTTCTCTTTCTTCCTCCCTCTCTTTTTCTCTCCCTCCCAATCTATCTGAAGATAAATGCAAAAATGTCCTTGGGTGAGGATAATAAATAAATTAATTAATTAAGTAATTAATATATTTATTTATTAAAATAAAATAAAATAGCACAGCAAAAGAAACAACCACCAAAATAAAAAGGCAACCCACTGTATGGGAGAGCATAATTGCCAATGATACATCAGATAAGGGGTTAATTTCCAATATATATAGAGTGCTCATACAACTCAACAAAAGGAAGACAAAGAACCCAATTAAAAACTGGGCAGAGGCCCTGGCTGGTTTGGCTCAGCGGTTGGAGCGTTGGCCTGCAGTCCTGAGAGACCCAGGTTCGGTTCCCGCTAAGGGCACGTACCTCGGTTGCAGTTTGTCCCCGGCCCTGGTCGGTTGTGCGGGTGGCAGCTACTCGATGTGTTCCTTTCACATCGATGTTTCTCTCTCTCTCTCTGTTCCTCTTTCTCCCTCCCACTCTACCTGAACAAAAAATGGAAAAATGTCCTCGGGTGAGGATAAAAAAACAAAAACCAAAAATAAAAAAAAAACTGGGCAGAGGATCTAAATAGACACCTCTCCAAACAGGACATACAAATGGCTAAGAGACATATGAAGAAATGCTCAACATCACTAATCATCAGAGAGATGAAAATTAAAACAACCATGAGGTATCACCTCACACCTGTCAGAATGGCCGCCATCAACAAATCATCAAACAACAAGTGTTGGCAAGGGTGTGGAGAAAAGGGGACTCTAGTACACTGCTGGTGGGAATGCAGACTGGTGCAGCCACTATGCAAAACAATATGGTGTTACCTCGAAAATTAAAAATTGAACTTCCATTTGACCCAGTGATCCCACTTCTAGGAATATACCCTAAGAAGCCTGAAACACCAATCAGAAAGAATATATGTACCCCCATGTTCGCAGCAGCACTGTTTACAATAGCTAAGATCTGGAAACAGCCCAAATGTCCATCAGTAGACAAATGAATAAAAAAGCTGTGGTACAGTCCTGGCCGATTTGGCTCAGTGGTTAGAGATTGGCTTGCAGTCCCGAAAGACCCAGGTTCAGTTACCCCTAAAGGCGCTTACCTTGGTTGCAGTTCCCCAGCCCTGGTTGGGTCATGTGGGTGGCAGCCACTCGATGTGTCCCTTTCACGTCGATGTTTCTCTTTCTCTCTCTGTTCCTCTCTCCCTCCCACTCTACCTGAACAAAAAATGAAAAAAATGTCCTCGGGTGAGAATGAAAAAAAAAAAAAAAAAAGCTGTGGTACATATACACAATGGAGTACTATACAGTTGTAAGAAATAAAGATCTCTTATCCTTTGAGATGACATGGAGGGACCTGGAGAGTATTATCCTAAGTGAAACAAGCCAAGCAGAGAAAGACAAATATCACATGATCTCACTTATTTGTGGAATATAATGAACATAACAGTCTGAGGAATGGGGTAGTCCCAGAGACGTGGAAGTGGGGTACTGACAATCCCCAGAAGAGGGGGTGGGGGGGAGATAAACCACAGAACTTATATGCATGTATGTATGAACAATGGACATGGACAACAAAGCTGGGGACAGGGCGGGGAGGACGTGGAAGGGGGGTATAAGTGGGGGACAAAGGAGAAACATCTGTAACAAAAATAAATAAAATAAAAAACATGACACTCTATGCCCCAATCACATATACCACTTGAGAAAACAAGTCTTATAGTTAAGGGGGGAATAAGTAAATTAATGAATAACTCTTTATAAGATATTTCCATGTTAGTAAAATAAGCTTCACAGGTGACACATTCATTTGAAATGTTTTTTAGTATCTAGGGGTTTCTATTTGTTTATAATAAAAGCTTGTACTTGTTAGTATTTCCCCATTCAGTGGTTTTGGAGCACTATTCAATTTCATAGAGGCTGAGAGGTAAACAATCACCTTTTGAACTTAACTTAGGCAAAGCTACATTGGTCTTCTGTGATACTGTAGTGTGATTTATAATAAGAAATATATCTTTGGTCTTTGTCTTGTTCTTGGCACAGAGCTCCTAAAACCCTTGAAATTTCCTAGGTGATAAAGCCAATGGACATCACCACATGGCCAAAACAAAAATCTAATAGACTATATTTGAAAGCAAGAGATGAAAAAGCTGCATTCTCTCTGCCAAAACAAGACCAGGAGCCGACTGTGGTACTGACCATGAACTGTTAATATCAAATACTGGAGTAAAGCTGAAGAAGAGCAATAAAAGAATCATAGTGCCAAAATATAATGTAAATAACACTCCTGATGGATTTAAAGTTCATATTTTAAAAATAGATTTGCACTGTTAAACATAAGTGACAAAGAACCAGAAGAACTGCAGACTGACACTAGAAATATTAGGAAAGAATGCAAAAAGACAATGCTGAGTGTTAAAAAGAAAGAAAAATTAAGATGCTTGACAGAAGAAAAATTAAAAGTTGTCAAGAGACAGGTGAGAGGCAAAAGCAAAAGGTGACAAAAGTAGGGTCAGAAACCTGAATGCAGTTTCTCAATGACTATCATGTAGAAATAAAGACAACTATTATAATAGTCAATGTAAGGAGATAGAACAAAAAAGAAAAAACAAAACAAGAGATCTCTACCAGAAAATTCAAGAAATAAGAGGGAAATTCAAATCTAGATTAGGAATGCTGAATGACCAACAAGGAAGCACATTATGTGACCAGGAAAAAGCAAAGGGAAGGTGGAAACAGTATACTGAAAATCTATACAGAAGAGACAGAAAAGATGACATATACCTTTTCAGATGATTCCTATAAGAAAGAACCTCTAATTCTAAAGAGCAAAGTGAAAGCTCCCCTAAAATTATTGGGAAGAAATCAATCACCAGGGGTAGATGGGATATAGATAGAATTATTTCAAGCCACAGGCAGCAAATCTGTCAAAATCCTAACAAAACTATGCCAGCAAATATGGAAAACAAAACAATGGCCTACAGATTGGAAAGGTTCAACATACATTCCAGTTTTCAAGGAGATGTTAAGGAGTACAGTTATTATAGGCACATTGCTCTAATTTCTCACCCAAGTAAAGTAATGCTCAAGGTGATGCAACAAAGGATTCTTTCTACCTTACATGAAGCAAGAAATGAGGATGTTCAAGCCGATGCAGAAAAGGAAAAGGCACTTGAGACCAAATTGTGAGCATTTGCTGGATATTGGACTGCTCCAAAGAATATCAGAAGAAAGTTAGTCTATGTTTTATAGACTATAAAGCCTTGGATTGTGTAGATCATACAAAGCTAGTGGTTGATCTGAAAGAAATCGGTGTGCTTCAGCACTTGATTGTCCTGATGTGTAACTTTCCATATTCCAGACAAAATATGGAAAGACTGAATAGTTTCCTATAGGCAAAGGTGTCAGACAAGGATGTATTTTATCTCCCTGTTTGTTTAATGAGTAAACAGAACATATTTAAAAACCAAACTAGACTCAGAGGAAGGAGGAGTGAAAATTGGTAAAAGAAATATTAATGACTTAAGATATGCAGATGACTCATCTTGTTGGCAGAAAGTAGCAATGATTTGAAATGACTTCTGGTGGAACTGAAAGAAGAAAGTGCCAAAACCGGACTGCATTTGAAGATCAAGATGACAGAAATCATGACTACAGAAGAGATACACAACCTTTAACATAGACAATGAAGGCACTGTAATTATTTAAGATTTTTCTTACCTTGGTCCAGTCATTAATTTAAATGGAGAGTGCAGTCAAGAAATCAAGAGAAGGTTGAGACTCAGAAGGGCAGCAATGAAGAATTAGAAAAGATCACCAAGAGCAAAGCTGTGTTATTAGAAACCAAGGCTAAGATCATCTACACCCTCATATTCCCAATTATTGTGTACAGTGAAGAAAGCTGATAGGAAAAAAAATTGATTCATTTGAAATATAGGGCTGGAGGAGAGCTCTACAGATACCCTGGATTGCCAGAAAGAGGAAAAGGTAGATCCCAGAGCAAATTAAGTCTGAAACATTGCTGGAGACAAAAATAACAAAACTGAAGTTGTCTTTCTTCAGGTACATGACGAGAGGGCAAAGTTCTTTGGAAAAGATGATAATGTTGAGAAAAATAGAAGGCAGCTGGAAAAGCGGAGACCAAATATGAGATGGAGTGACTCCATAATCGGCATGAATCTACAGGAGCTGAGCAGGGCTGGTAAGGACAGGACATTGTGGGCAAGCAACACTCATTTGCAGGGTTGCCTAGAGTCAGAGCTGACTCAAAAGCACATAACACACACAGGAGCTGAAAAGGTGAAAGTAGTCTTCTGTTATTCATAACAAGCTCCTTTCAACCACACCTAAGTTTACATTAATAAGTTTATTTCCTAAAAGCTTCTATGGATGGGAATGGATAACAGAAGAACCAACCACATGATTAGAGGGTTGGAACTTTCAGCCACATCCCCACACCTCCAGGAAAGGGAGGGGAGGTGTTGGAGGTTGAAGTAATTACTAATGGCCAATGATTTAATTAATCATGCCTCTGTAATGAAGCCTCCATAAATCCCCAGGAGGAGGGGTTCAAGAGAGCTTCTAGATTGGTGAACACATGGAGGTGCTGGGAGAGTAGCAGGCTTGGAGAGAGCCTGGAGGTTTTGTGCCCTTTCCCACAGAACTCGCTTTATGCATCTCTTAATCTAGCTATTCATTTGTATCCTTTAAAATATTGGCAATCACAAGTAAACTGTTTTCCTGGATTCTGTGAGTAGCTCTAGCAAATTATGGAATTTGAGGAGGGCGTAGGAGAAACCTCCAATTTGTAGCCACGTGGGACAGAAATTATGGGTAATCTGGGGACCTATTACTTGAAAATAGCATTTAAAATAGGGGCAGCCTTGTGGGACTGAGTCCTTAACATGTGAAATCTATACTAATTCTGGATAGTGTCAGAATTGAATTGAATTGTAGAACACCCAGCTGCTGTCAGAGTTGGCCAATGTGGGGAAAAGCTTCTGGTGTCAGAAGTGTTAGTGTGAAAGAAAAGTAGGAGTTGTACCAACTTCTATAGGTAGGAGTTATCCAACTTAATGGTTTTATAAATTAAGCTGACAAATTTAAAATTTTATTATAATCAACACTTTATTTAGCTACCATATCAAGATTGTACTTCTGCTTTCTATCTTTAATGTTAGGAGCATTTCTTTATGAAAATTGATCAGTTTAAACACATTCAAAAAGGTGTCAAGAAAGGACATAAGAAGTTTTAAAGTTTAGATTCTTTTGGATTTGGAGGAAGGTTGTCAGGATAATTTTTTTTTTTTTATCCTCACCCGAGGACAATTTTCCATTTTTTGTTCAGGTAGAGTGGGAGGGAGAGAGAGGAACAGAGAGAGAGAGAGAAACATCGATGTGAAAGGAACACATCGAGTGGCTGCCACCCGCACAACCGACCAGGGCTGGGGACAAACTGCAACCGAGGTACGCGCCCTTAGCGGGAACCGAACCCGGGTCTCTCAGGACCGCAGGCCGACGCTCCAACCGCTGAGCCAAACCGGCCAGGGCAGGATAATTTTTTCTACTTGCTAAAGACAGACAGGGTCAAGAAACAAAAAGATGTCCATGGATTCCCTCTAACTGTCAAGACAAAAACAAAATTGTATCCAAAAATGTTTATTTTAGTAACTCACACAGTGTAGTTGTCTATCATTACAAATTCACCGTTATAAGACTCACCCTTTCTATTGCTGCATGAAATTAAAATCAATCTAGAATTTTATTTTTATTAATCAAGAGTCCAATCTGGACTCAGGCAATCTGAGTCATTGGCTTTACCAGTGAGTGATCTTAGGTACAATCCTACTCTGCACAATATTCCTTTTCTTCATCTTCAATTTAAAATTCCCTGTGATGGTATTTACTGTTTGGGACTTAGTCCATTATCTAATAACTTTTTTTAGAGTATTAAAATACTGGTTAGCCAAAGTATAAAGAGTAATGCAATTCTAGCACTTCACAAATACAGAAAAGTATTTGGCTTGTTTCTCTTCCCTTAAGCAGGAGAACTTTTTGGCAGAAGATTAAACAAAAAATGGTTCCAACTTAAGCCATCTCATTTAATTTCCTCTAAACTTACTTTTGTTTTTTTCATAATGCCACATATACCCTACTGTCAAAAGTACTAATAAACACTCATTATAACTGAAATAGTAGCAAAACATGCATAAAAGGAAACATGAGAAACCTAGCATACCCCAAGGGAAAACATTCAATTCCAGATGTAACCACACAGAAAAGATAGTTTAGTAATAATAACAACAATAATAATAGTCACCTCATCAAAGCACATCCCAAAAATAATTAGAATACTGCATTTGAGGAAATTCAATGAACAAAAAGTTGCACATTAATAGCATATGTATTAGTAAGATATGAGCATGCTAGGGCCAGCAGCCTAGAATAATGCCATTATCACATTATGAAATGTAATGCTCATGCACAACCAAATCACTGCATAAAGTCACAGAGGCCAGAGATACAGTGAGGCCACCACGAGTGTGCCTCCAGAATGCCTGTTTCATCATGTTAAACTTTTGTGTTCTTCAGGCAGGAAGTGAATTCATTAATTTTCCCTAGGAACAGGGAAAACAAAATAATAGTGAGAGCAAAGAACAAAGCCCTCAGTCCAAATAAATGTAACAACAGCCACAGTAGTTTTGGCAAAGGTTCATATGTCGAAAACTGCTTCATTCAGGGTGAAGAGTCCCTTGGAATATGCTAAACTCATTCAGATAAAAAGGGCAAAATTCTATGACAGATCATAACTTACACAATATACTAACATTTCTCAGCTTCTAAAATGACTGTTTTCAAAAGGCTTCACTGTTGAGTAGAGATCAAAGTGCTACTTTATATATAGTTTACTCATTTGGCAAATGATACCATCCCCCTAACAGTGCTGTTCTAAGAGAAAAAGAAGAGATTATACATGAAATTGCTTAAAAGAGCAGAAAATTTATATTGTAAGTAAAATTAAAATTCTAAGCTTAATTACTTCCTTTTGGTACATGGCGTTGAAATTTTTATTACTTTCTGTTATAAAATATGTCATATATAAAAGTATGTAAAATGTACACATTTAGCTAAAAGAGCAGTAATTTTTAATGACCCTGATATATACCCCATTAATCTTAAGAAATGGAACATTACTAATACCTTGGAGACTGGCATGTACCTATTCCTAGATTTCTTTTAACCCACTCCACACTTTCCTATATTTTGTACTAATTACTTCTTTGCTTTTAATTATAGTATTGACACATTTATATGTATTTCTAAACTATCTCTACCTATCATCTCTCTCTTCCACCCATTCATCTGGTTTTTGAAATTTATATATATGGGATATGCTATATATACTTACCCTTCAACTTTTACATTATTTTTATCATAGTAATTAATTGAAAGTATCTAATTTTTTATATAACACCTAAGGTTAAAGGAATATATTATACCCATTTAAAGCAGAGAAAAAGAGGCACACTATAGCTAGCAACTTGCTACATTATATGAGAGAACAATGGACAAATCTTTCCACAGTAATTTTGAAAGTAAAGCAATCCAACAACTGTCTCAGAGTTTTTTATAGCACATTCATATTTTCAGCTTCAATAAAACTAAAACATTTCTCTAACGCTAGGAGCACAATTAAGTTAATATTTTTAAATTGACTACACAGCTGGTATTTTTTTACTTTTATATTAAAGGGGAAGGTATATTAAGGCTTGCTGTTGATAAAAAAGCCCTAAATAATATTTAAATACATTAGTTAAAAGGAAAACAAGAATGAATTAAATAAAGGATATCAAGAGAAGATTTGTTTTTCTCTTAGGGCAGCCATTTTCAACTGGTGTGCCACAGAATTTTTAAAACATGCAATATCTGACTATTTAGTCAGGCATACTGACTTCTTTTCCCTTAGACTGTCAAATAAAAAAATGACAACAGCCAATACGATAGCCATCCAGTATGAATGAATCAAAATTACACCTTTTTTTTTTTTGTCAGATGGACAAAAAATAGATATTTTGGTGTACTGCAGAATTCTAGTAATTAGTTTGTGTGTGCCATAAGATAAAAATGTTGAAAATTACTGTCTTAGGGTATGGACTATTAGAAAACAGCCATAATATGGAATATTCCAATTAAAGAAGATGGCTCCTTAAATAGGTAATTACTTTAATACTAATCAATCCAAAGATACCATTCACCTGAGCAAGTGGTGGAAGAATCTCCTTGCATATTTGCTGACTTGGTCTCTATATTCCAATACAGTTGTATCCAGGAGTGGTCTTGTTGGAGCATAGAAGGTTCCAAGGCTTGCCTCAAGCTGTGCTGTGGAATTCAAACATAGCCGCACTAAAACAAGTGAAACTCCTTCAATTACAACAGAATACTCATGTTTGTAGTCAGTCAGGTTTTGCAAACTTGGATGAAATGTGAGCTTGTTGCAGGAAAGATGAAATTAAAATATGACAGCTGGTACAAAAACAAACCTGTGTATAAACTTTCACTTGAAGCAAAGCTGACAATGACTCTGAGCAACAAAAAACTGTCAAAACTGAAGAAATCCATAATGAATCAACCTCTCACCACAAATGGGTAATTAAAACAGTGACTCATCAAAGTAGCACAGTTTGAACTAGTATTTCCAGTAAAATCAATTCATTGTGTGCTCAACATTTACTCTCTTTAGTTGAAAAGAAAACTAACCTGTCCACATTGGGAACTGAAATCAGTATTAGCAATGTTTTTTAAAATAATACAAATAAAAATAGCCTTATTGTACTAGGGGTAGTAACATATCTATTACAATTTTAAAGAAGCAGTGAAAGTCCCTATATCTTCCCTAAATCCTGTCCTAAACAATAAGGTTGTTGGTTTTGTCCAGGTGTGAAAGCTAACACCCCTGGGAGGGATGATTTGCTAATCTCTTCTGGGTCAACTGACACCTTCCTAGGAAAGAAGAATTGGAAAGCAGGTTTTGATAAACCAGAGTGCTAGAAATAGGAGAAAGAGGCACATTTTGCCTACTTAACAATTTTACAAAGTCATGCCTATGGGGTTGTATTTCCTCCCAGAAATACCTGGAAGTTATATAATTACCATAATGGTGAGAGTATGATTATGTATTATGAGAACACTACAGTTCACAGTAAGACTCCACTGATTCTTATGCTACTTGACTAGCACTTACTTGGTTGAATAAACAAGTTTTTATTTAGCAAAACTCTTTAGTTTTAAACATATTTGGTTTTGAAAGTATTAAATACCTCATCAGAGTAATTGCTATGGACTTGGCTAAACTGAAAGTAATTTCTTTTTTAATCTCAAATCTAGACAGTAAAGTAAGATGAACTTTAGGGGTATTTTCTTTCAAAGCAGCAGTCAATTTAGATTAAAATTGAATACAGCAATGCTATTGTGAAAACAAGTCAGATTCCCTTGCCATCGCTTGTTTTCCTGACAGCATGTTTTGTACATCTGAAATGTTCAAGCCTACATGGAATACTCATAACTCCCAGCACAGTGATAGATTCATTAGATAGCCCAGCTTGATGTTTTAAGGCAGAAATGAAGATCTCAAAGATAACCACAACATGGCTACAAATAAAAGAGCTCACTGGGTTCCACTAATAAAAGGAAAACAAATTACCACATCAAATTTGTAAGATTCAGATAGAATAAATCTCAATAGAGAAGAATTCTGAATGTTTTAGAAATGCGTTTTGCAGTTACTTTGAGGAAAATGCATATACCTACTTAAAATGTACATATTCTGATAACCCAGCATCATGTAAGCATTTTATTTTAATAGCCTACTATCATATAAGCTTTTTATTTCCCTATCTCTCCATATGGTTCCTGAAAATATACCTTATTAAGGTAAAAATCTGATAATATTCATTTGTGAATACCCTAATAATCTTTCTAAAAACACAGAAATCTTACAGTACAAATTCACTAAGGTGTTAGTTATTTCTCAGTGTCCTGAGTGACAGTAAATATTTTATCTTCATATTTCTTCAACTGTAAATTTAGGCTCTCTTGTACAGGTTTGTGCACCACACTAGAGTTCTCTAGGTACTCTGCTTCTCTCCCCCCACCTATGTACCCAAACTTGACAGTGTACCAATACTAAAAAATAATTACTTGAAATAACTGCAAACAGAAATATTACAATAATACCTAGTACTTAAAAACAAAAAGAAGAGTATAGCTTCCAAATTTTAACTAATATTTAAATACCTACTGTGGGCCAAGCACTGTGCTAGGCATTTTTTCATTGTAGAAACACTGGAATCCCCGTAGACAGGTAGGACTACCTCCAAAATGCACATTCAAGTAACATTAAATAAACATTTATTGTGGGTACCAAATCCCATGATGTAGACTTCCTGAAAAAATATGTTCTTACTCATTATGCTTCGCTAAAATTACTAAAATAAAGGTAATATACAGAGTTCTATCTAAACAACTTTTTGACTTTGGAAGCAAAATAAAACAGAATAAGAAAATCTATTAAAAAATGAGCAGAGGATCTAAATAGACACCTCTCCAAACAGGACATACGAATGGCTAAGAGACATATGAAGAAATGCTCAACATCACTAATCATCAGAGAGATGAAAATTAAAACAACCATGAGGTATCACCTCACACCTGTCAGAATGGCCGCCATCAACAAATCATCAAACAACAAGTGATGGCAAGGGTGTGGAGAAAAGGGGACTTTAGTACACTGCTGGTGGGAATGCAGACTAGTGCAGCCACTATGGAAAACAATATGGTGTTACCTCGAAAATTAAAAATTGAACTTCCATTTGACCCAGTGATCCCACTTCTATGAAGCCTGAAACACCAATCAGAAAGAATATATGTACCCCCATGTTCGTAGCAGCACTATTTACAATAGCTAAGATCTGGAAACAGCCCAAGTGTCCATCAGTAGACGAATGGATAAGAAAGCAGTGGTACATATACACAATGGAGTACTATGCAGCTATAAGAAAGAAAGATCTCATATCCTTTGAGACGACATGGAGGGACCTGGAGAGTATTATTCTAAGTGAAACAAGCCAAACAGAGAAAGACAAGTATCATATGATCTCACTTATTTGTGGAATATAATGAACATAACAGTCTGAGGAATGGGGTAATCCTAGAGAGGTGGAAGTGGGGTACAGTCTGACAATCCCCAGAAGAGGGTGGTGGGGGAGAGATAAACCACAGAACTTATATGCATGTATGCATGAACAATGAACATGGACAACAAAGCTGGGAACAGGGCAGGGAGGGAGGGGCTAAGGGGATACAGTGGGGTAAAAAGGAGAAACATCTGCAACAAAAATAAATTAATTAATTTTTTTAAAGAAAGAAAGAAAATCTATAAACATGCAAAGAAAATAGTAGGGGAAAATAAGCTCTCCTGTAAAGATCATTTGATATATTTCCTGTTTTCCCTATCCTGTAAACTACCTAGGGACAGTTTCTCATTGGCCATGATTTCCCACCATTAATGCCAATGTTTATTGCAAAGAAACAAGTACAAAAATGTTTAGGTATATTTTACATTATGTAAATAAATAAATCACAATAAAATTACCATACTCATAAATGACAAATATAAAAACTAATTTAATTGCATGTGGCACATATTTTTCTTTTCTTTCTTTAAAGTGTCATATCTCTTGCCCAGCTTGTGTGGCCTAGTGGACTGAGCATCATCCCATGGACTGAGAGGTCCCAGTTCGGTTCCTGGGCTGTGGGCTCAATCAGGGGGCATACAGAAAGCAGCTGATTGATGTCTCTCTCTTTCTCCCTTCCTCTCTCTCTAGAAACCATATTAGTAATAAAAACCATATTAAAATATTTTAATTATTAATAATATAAAATATAAAAATAATAAATAAAAAGTGTCTTCTCTCTCTTTGACAATAAACATCTGAGATCTTATGGGGAACATTATTTACTGGGGGAAGGTAGGAAATCCAAGCAGGCAGAAGGGAGAAGGGTATCAGAACTACAAGTTAGAATGAAAACAAGGAGCAGCTTGGGTTGCAATACACAGACATACACACACATACACATACACATACACATACACATACATACACTCTCTCTCAGGGGAAAGGACTATTGTTTGCAAAAAGGACTTGGGGTATGAGAGAAAAATATTGATGTCTAAAATAAAGGAGGAATAAGGACCTCTTTTTAGGGCCCTTTGTCTACCAGACCCTAGAGAGTACATGAAATTCTTGATCAAAGTTTGAAACTGAGCATATTCCACACATGAACTTACAATGAAATGCACAATGACTGCATTGTGAGTTCCAACATAGGTATAAACAGAAAAGTTGTTCTTTATGTTGATAAATACTATACAGTAAGTACCATATGGGAGTAATTATTTGATATCTAATCTTGTCAGTCTTAATAAGGCATTGACATTTTTGTCTTTTAGTCTCCAATAACATAACTCAAAATGTTTCTCAGAAATAACACACTCAATAAAATATACTTCATGGATATGCAGAACCCATTTATAAACTATATTTCGAGCCTGACCTTCTCTCTCTGGAGTGAGCTTTTGTCTGAGAAGATGGTTTACAATGGCACTCATGCTGATGAAGCACTGGTGGCCCAGAGTGTCCCAGTTCATACTGCTCAAGATGTTTATTGCCTCATAGATCTCGTCATAGTGAACGTACTGGAAGATGATGTCTACCAGGTCCAGCTGTCCTCGTGTGAATATACCTGTCACAAAAAATATAAAACCAAGTAAATATTTTAAAAATAAAAAGTAGCCCTGGCCGGTTTGGCTCAGCGGTTGGAGCGTCGGCCTGCGGTCCAGAGAGACCCGGGTTCGGTTCCCGCTAAGGGCACGTACCTCGGTTGCAGTTTGTCCCCGGCCCTGGTTGGTCGTGTGGGTGGCAACCACTCGATGTGTCCCTTTCACGTCGATGTTTCTCTTCCACTCTCTCCCTCCCACTCTATCTGAACAAAAAATGGAAAAAATGTCCTCGGGTGAGGATAAAAAAAAAAAATAATAAAAATAAAAAGTAGAACAAAAACAGAGTTAAGTTTTTGATTAAGGAAAAAAAACAAAAACAGTAATCATTTCTTGCATAAGTCCTAGAAATGTGAAATTTGGGGGGCTAAGAATAATATGGCTTTGTGACTAAGTCTTAGTTTTATTTTTCCCCCTTGTTTTATTTTAAAAATTATATTCTTTATTTTCTCCCATCATTATTGATCCCCCCCCATACCCTCTTCCACCTTCACGCCCCCAATCACCACACTGTTGTCCATGTCCACGAGTTCTTTCTTTCTCTTTTTTTCTTTTTTTGCTCAATCCTACAAAGTCCCCTCATTTTAAAAATAAAAACACAGGCTCAGAGAAGTTATTTAAGCAGGATCCCACCCTACTCATGACAGACCAAAGACAAGAATTCTTGCCTTCTACGTTACAATTCGTAGAAGTTATTTCCAATGAGATGTTCCTACTGTGTGGGTTTTCTCTGTTGATTTTTCAAATCCTAAGACACTTTTTAAAAAAAAAAAATTAACTAATTTTTGTTACAGATGTTTCTCCTTTTCCCCCCCCCACTAATTCCCCCTGCCCCTCCCTCCCAACCCTGTCCCAAGCTTTGTTGTCCATGTCCATTGTTCATGCATACATGCATATTAAGTTCTGTGGTTTATCTCCCCCTCCAACACCCTCTTCTAGGGATTGTCAGTCTGTACCACACTTCCACGTCTCTAGGACTACCCCATTCCTCAGACTGTTATTTTCATTATATTCCAAAAATAAGAGAGATCATTTGATACCTGTCTTTCTCTGTTTGGTTTGTTTCGCTTAGGATAATACTCTCCAGGTCCTTCCATGTCGTCTGAAAGGATATGAGATCTTTCTTTCTTACAGTTGCATAGTACTCCATTGTGTACAGTATATGTACCACTGCTTTTTCATCCATTCGTCTACTGATGGACACTTGGGCTGTTCCCAGTTCTTAGCTATTGTAAATAGTGCTGATACGAACTTGGGGATACAAATATTCTTTTTCATTAGTGTTTCAGGCTTCTTAGGATATATTCCTAGAAGTGGGATCACTGGGTCAAATGGAAATTCAATTTTTAATTTTCGAGGAAACACCATATTGTTTTCCATAGTGGCTGCACCAGTCTGCATTCCCACCAGCAGTGTACTAGAGTCCCCTTTTCTCCACACCCTTGCCAACACTTGTTGTTTGATGATTTGTTGATGGTGGCCATTCTGACAGGTGTGAGGTGATACCTCATTATTGTTTTAATGTGCATCTCTCTGATGATTAGTGATGTTGAGCATTTCTTCATATGTCTCTTGGCCATTTGTATGTCCTGTTTGGAGAGGTGTCTATTTAAGTCCTCTGCCCATTTTTTAACTGGGTTCTTTGTCTTCCTTTTGTTGAGTTGTATAAGCACTCTCTATATATAGGAAATTAACCCCTTATCTGATACATCATTGGCAATTATACTATCCCATACAGTGGATTGCCTTTTCATTCTGATAGTTGTTTCTTTTGCTGAGCAGAAGCTTTTGAGTTTGATGTAGTCCCATGTGTTCATTTTCTCCTTTGTTTCTGTTGCCTTAGGTGATGTATCAGTGAAAATTCTGCTGCATATGATGTCTGAAATTTTGTTGCCTACAGTTTCTTCTAGGATTTTTATGGATTCATGAATCACATTTAAGTCTTTTATCCATTTTGAGTTTATTCTTGTGTATGGTATAAGTTGATGGACTAGTTTCATTTTTTTTGCATGTAGCTGTCCAATTTTTGCAACGCCATTTATTAAAGAGGCTGTCTTTATTCCACTGTATGCTCTTGCGACCTTTGTCAAATATTAATCGAGCATATTGCCTTTGGTCCATTTCTGGATTCTCTGTTCTGTTCCATTTACCTGTATGCCTGTTCTTGTGCCAGTACCAGGCTCTTTTGATTACAGTGGCTTTGTAGTATAACCTGAAATCTGGTAATGTGATCCCTCTAACTTTGTTCTTCTTTTTCAAGATTGCTGTGGCTATTTGGGGTCTTTTTTGGTTCCATGTGAACTTTTGAAGTATTTGTTCTAGTTCTGTGAAGTACGTCGTTGGTATTTTGATGGAGATTTCACTGAATCTATAGATTGCTATGGGTAGTATGGACATTTTAATGATGTTAATTCTTTCAATCTATGAACAAGGTATGTGCTTCCACTGTTTTATATCTTCCTCTATTTCTTTTTTCAATGACCTGTAGTTTTTTTTGGTTAAGTTTATTCCTAGGTATCTTAATTTTTTTGCTGCGATGACAAATGGGATTTTTTTTGTTTGTCTTTCTGTGAGTTCATAATTGGTGTATAAGAATGGCATCAATTTCATGACATTAATTTTGTATCCTGCTACTTTGCTAAATTCATTTATTAAGTCTAGTAAATTTCTGATGGAGTCTTTGGGGTTTTCTACATATAGTATCATGTCATCTGCGAATAATGACAGTTTCACTTCCTCCTTTCCAATTTGGATCCCTTTTATTTTTCCTTCCTGTGCCTAAGACTTCCAGTACTATGTTAAATAAGAGTGGTGAAAGTGGGCTTTCCTGTTCTTAAGGGAAATGCTTTCAGTTTTTGCCCACTGAGTATGATGTTGGCTGTAGGTCTTTCATATATGGCATTTATTATGTTGAGATATGATCCCTCTATTCCCAGATTGCTGAGCGTTTGTATGGGAAATGGGTGCTGGATTTTGTTGAATGCTTTTTCAGCATCTATTGATATGATCATATGATTTCATTTTGTTTATGTGGTGTATCACATTTATTGATTTGCAAATATTATACCAGCCTTGCATCCCTGGAATGAATCCCACTTGGTCATGGTGAATAATTTCTTTGATGTATTACTGGATTAGATTTGCTAGTATTTTGTTCAGATTTTGGCATATATGTTCTTCAGGGATATTGGCCTGTAGTTTTCTTTCTTTGTAGTGTCTTTTTCTGGTTTTGGAATTAGAATTACGCTGGCCTCATAAAACGAGTTTCGAAGTCTTCCTTCTTCTTGAATTTTTTGAAATAGTTTGAGGAGAATGGGTATTAGTTCTTTGAATGTTCAGTAAAATTCCCCCATGAAGCCGTCCGGGCCTGGGCATTTGTTTGCTGGGAGAGTCTAGATTACATCTTCAATTTCTTTTGTTGTTATTGGTCTGTTCAAGTTTTCTCTCTCTTCCTGGTTCAGTTTTGGGAAACTATGTTTCTAGAAATTTTTCCATTTCGCTTAGATTGTCTAATTTTTGCCGTATAATTGTTCATAATATTTGTTAACAATCCTTTGTATTTCTGTGGTGTCAATTATTATTTTTCCTCTTTCATTTCTAATTTTGTGTATTTGGGTTCTCTCTGTTTCTCGTTGAGTCTAGCTAAGGGGACATCAATCTTGTTTATCTTTTCAAAGAACCAGCTCTTTGTTTCATTGATCCTTTAGTGTTTGTTTTTTTTGTTTTTTTTTGTCTCCATGTCATTTTTTTCTGCTCTGATCTTTACTATTTTTTTCCTTCTACTTGCTCTGGGGTTTTCTTTTTGTTTGCTTTCTAGTTCTTTAAGTTGTAAGGTTAGATAGTCTATTAGAAATTTTTCTTGCTTCTTGAGGTGGGCCTGTAGTGCTATGAACTTCCCTCTCAGAACTGCTTTTGCTGCATCCCATAGATTTTGTGTGGTTGTGTGTTCATTTTCATTGGTATCCAGAAAGTTTTTAATTTCTTCCTTGATCTCCATGGTAACCCATTCATTGTTCAATAACATGCTATTTAGCCTCCATGTGTTCAAATGTCTTTGCATGTTCTTGTTGCAGTTGATTTTTAGTTTCATGCCATTGTGATCTGAGAAGATGCTTGATATGATTTCAATCTTCTTGAACTTGTAGAGACTTAGTTTGTGCCCTAACATGTGGTCTATCTTTGAGAATGTCCCATGTGCACTTGAGAAGAATGTGAATTCTGCAGTTTTGAGTTGTAATTCTCTGTAGATATCTATTAAATCTGTTTGATCTAGCGCTTCATTTAGATTGGGTGTTTCCTTGTTAATTTTTTGTCTAGATGATCTATCCAGTGATGTCAGCGGGGTGTTGAAGTCCCCGGCTATAATTGTTTTGCTGTTGATTTCTCCTTTAAAGTCCTCCAGAAGAATTTTAATATATGTTGGTGCTCCTATATTGGGTGCATATATGTTTCCCAAGGTTATATCTTCCTGTTAGATCCTTTCAATATTATGTTGTGGCCTTCTTTATCTCTAGTTATGGTCTTCATTTTGAAATCTACTTTATCAGATATGAGTATTGGTACCCCCGCTTTATTTTCCTTTCCGTTTGCTTGAAAGATTTTTTCCATCCCTTCACTTTCAACCTATGTGAGTCTTTTGTTGTGAGGTGGGTCTCTTTTAACAACATATATGAGTCATGCTTTCTTATTCAGTCAGCTACTCTGTGACTTTTTATCAGAGCATTCAAACCATTCACATTTAAGGTGATTATTGATATTTACTTATTGCCATTTTTGTTTAGTGTGGTTATATTTTTCTTCCTATTTCGTCTACTAATTACAGCTATCCTTCAGCATATTTTGCAGTGCTGGTTTGTTATTAATATATTCCCTTAACTTTTTTTTTTTTTTTCCTGGGAAGCTCTTTATTTGACCTTCTATTTTGAATTATAGCCTTGCTGGATAGTGTAGTCTTGGATTCAGATTCTTGTTTTTCATCACCTTGATTACTTCATGCCACTCCCTTCCGGCCTGTAGTGTTTCTGTTGAGAAGTCAGCTGAGAGCCTTATGGGGTTTCCTTTGTAGGTAACCTGTTGCTTATCTCTTGCTGCCTTTAAGATTCTCTATCTTTAATTTTTGGCATTTTAATTACTATGTTTCTTGGTGTGGGCCTGTTTGGGTTCTTCTTACTTGGGGCTCTCTGTGCTTCTTGAACTCGAATGCCTTCTTCCTTCACCAAGTTAGGGAAGTTTTCTGTCACTATTTCTTCAAATATATTCTCTAACCCTTGGCCATGTTCTTCCTCTTCGGGGACTCCTATGATGCAAATGTTATGTTCCCAGTTGTTCCACAGTTCTCTTCAGCTGTCATCCTGTTTTTGAATTGTTATTTCCTTTTGGTTTTCTGATTGGTTGATTTTTTTCTACCCTGTCTTCCAATTCACTGATCCGGTCCTGAGCTTCCTGTACTCTACTTGTTAGTCCTTCCAATGTGTTCTTAATTTCTGCTATGTGATTCTTCATTTCCACTTGGTTGGTTTTCAGCGTTTCTATATCTTTACTCATGGTGCTGATGTCCTTACTCATGCTGTTGAGCTTCCTCAAGATCATGGCTCTGAACTCTACCTCTGATAATTTGCTTAGCTGCATTTCATTGATCTCACATTCGACAGAGTTCTCTTGTTCTTTCATTTGGGATTTGTTTCTTTGCTTCACCATTTTGGCTATCTCAGTGGGTTTTGGAACCTGCCAAATTTTCCCTGTGGGTGTTGGTGTTCTGCTGTTTGTAGCTCCCTCTACTGGGTTTGGATGAGCCTGTGTGGGCCCACATTAAACACCACTGTCTTACTTTCCTGGGTAGATTTGCAAGCCCAGGAAAGGTTCAGTTATCCTCTAGCTTCTTCCTGGTAGCTAGTATTCTCAGTTACTCAGTGCCTTGAAATGTAGCCCTGGTGTTCTGCATAAGAGGATTTCCAGAGGGTGGGATAGATGCTGGTCATTAATGAGTCTCAATTTGAATTTCTTTGCCTCCCCTAGGAAAGTCTGAATCTCCGAGGGGTGGAGGGGCTGCTGCTTTTCCCCACAGCTCTGGGAAGGAGCACCCTGGCCACCATTCTTTGTGGCCACAACTCAGCAAAAACTCTGATTGCCCTCCAACTCCCGGGTGTCCCCACAGAGTTCCAGCCCAGTCTGCCCTCCCTCTGCCGTAGCCCCCAGTTGAGAGGCTGTCTATTTTAGCACTCTGTCCTGACTCTCTGCACTGTGGAGCAGCCTTGGTCTTTAATCTCCAAGGGCGCTGCTCACAGCTAAGACTGCTGCTGTCCATGGGCTCGCAGCCCACCACTCTCTCACACCTCTGTAGATCCTACCAGTGTCCCTGGTTATATGGTCCTCTCCTGCTGCTTTTCTGTTGCTTTTTTCCAAAGATGTGTCTTTATTTTAGTTGTAATTCCCGTTTAGTCCTGGGAGATCGTCTTTGTAGCTTCTATTCACTCAGCCTCCGTTTTCACATCCTCTAGGCCTATCTTGTGTGCAGCTGGGTAGCACATGCCTTTCTGATGCCCCCGCACCCTGCAGGTCCCGTGGTTAAATGGATCACACAGTGCCTTTGGATACCCGGCTCTATGCCTATGTTATGGGCTGCTGGGCCGCACAGGCCTCTTTGTTGCTTCAGCACCCCGCAGGTCCTGCTGATAACTGGATGGCACAGTCCCTGCTGGGTTGCACAGGCCTCTCTGGTGCTTCAGCACCCCACAGGCCCTGTGGATAACTAGATAGTGCAGCCCCTGCTGGGTCACAGAGGCCTCTCTGGTGCTGAAGCATCCTGTAGGTCCTGCAAGAACTGGATGGCACAGTCCCTAATGGGTCGCACATGCCTCTCTGATGCCCCTACACCCTACAGTTCCCGGGGGCTGGATCGCACCAGTCTCTCTGGGGTTCAGGCTTCCCACTGCACGTGTGAGCTGCTGGACCGAACAGGCCTCTGTGAAGCCCCAGGTCCCAACGCTGGGGCTGGGGAGTGCTGCTGCCCAGTGGGGTTCAACTCCTGCTCAGCTTTTGCTGTAGTTTTTGCAGATGGGTCTTAGCTGCTGGTCTGTGCTTCTGTTGCCTGGGATGGATGTCTGCTCCCCAGCCTCTGTTGCTGGGGGTATATCTCGACTCTGATCGGGCTGCTACTATGGGGGATGGTGCTCGGCTCTAGGTTGTCCATGGCTTCCGCAAACGGGCACCTTGGGAGCTCCACTACTGTGCAGTGGTCTGTGTTGACAAAGAGTGTCCACTGGTCCAATGGTGCCAGGTGTGCTGGTGGGCTCAGGTTGCTGGGCCCTAGCCGCTCCCACTGCCTCCTCCCAGGGAAGACCCGAGATCTTCCAGAATGGTGGGATCTCCCCGCGGCGCAGGGAGTAGTGCCCTGAAGGGCCGCTTCCTGAGGTAGCCGGCTGCTCCCGTCCACAGCACAGGAACTTTCTGCTCTGCAGCTCTGCACTGCTTGAGTTTGTTTGTCCACTTTCATGTCCACCCACACACTCTCACACACTCGCTTACTCTCTCACACACTCACCCTCCCTCCAGTACTACCCGTCACCCTCTACTGATTAAGTCTTAGTTTTAAATAATACCTGCCAACCCTATGTAGCTCATCCTTATCATTTCAGCACATATTACCTCATTTATACTCCATGTAATCAAACTGCTTAATCTAAAAGTGAATAAGCATGAGAAGAATATTGAGGTAGACCACAATAGCTAACACTATTTTCCCCATCAGTTGTTTAGGACTCTGTTATATACACTTAACGACAGGATGTTGATGTGAACACAGTTCTTATTGATCAGCTTCATTAGTTCTAAATTCATCTAGTCTTCAGCCCCATGTACTTGGGGGAGAGGGGAGTACAAATATGTAAATGAGAAATACAATGTGACTATATAAATGCTCTTGAGCCTGTTTTTATTAATTGTGTTCTCAATTGATAGTTTCTTTATAGCTATCACATACCAGTTTATTTTAAATTGGCATTTAGAGATTATTCTCTTCTACTGAATTAAGTAATGATCAGTATTGATCCTGCTATTGATACCCTCCACAACTAATATTTTCTATAAAATACTGTGGTAAAATATAAACATACTTACTTATCCTTTTATTTATTATTTATTTATTTATTTGTTTTTTTAATCCTCACCCGAGGACATTTTTCCATTTTTTGTTCAGGTAGAGTGGGAAGGAGAGAGAAACAGAGAGAGAGAAACATCGATGCGAAAGGAACACACCGAGTGGCTGCCACCCGCACGACCTACCAGGGCCGGGGACAAACTGCAACCGAGGTACGTGCCCTTAGCGGGAACCGAACCCGGGTCTCTCAGGACCGCAGGCTGATGCTCTAACCACTGAGCCAAACCGGCCAGGGCTACTTATCCTTTTAAATCAAAGAAAATCTACTTTTAATCTTAGAGGAACAAGAACACAAAACAAATCAGGGAGTATGCTGTTCTAGCTTCATTTTATCATCTTTTAAATATGGCTTGTCTCATTTAAACTAACACTTTCTGTGTAGTTAAATGACAATGAGTACTAGGGCTCTTGAGCTGCTTATTATTTTTAAAATTAAAAAAATATATCTGACAGTAAAATCTTTTATTCACCCAATGTTTACAAATTTGAGTGAGTCCACAAAAACTTCTCAGCACAAATAATCATAAAGCTAAATGAGAAAATGTATGTGAAATTATTTGTAAGCTGTAAAGTATATAAAATATCACTGTAATTCTTTTCATAAATATCATCATCATTTAACTGCAAAGGTTATAGGTTTCAGAATTTTTAAAAATATATTATTTCATGAGAAAAATGCCCAAATTCTTCATATTAACTTCAAGTCACATCAAAAAAAGAACTTGTGCTATATCTAACAGGTCTCAACTTGACAGGGAATCTGGGGAATTGCCCTGGCTATCCTAAGCAATAAAACTTTACTATTCTTTTTATGTTGGTAAAATCAATGAACGCTACTGTCCAAAGTCTTTGTGAGCCTGCAGTCAAACACTGGAAGTCCTCATAAATCAGAGTGGCTCCTTGGCAGTAGACATTAATGTGTAGGAACTTTGCAGGAAACTGAAAATATCTAAACTCTGTTGACTCTACATATACTTTATGCAATACTTCTAGCAAGAGAAAGAACTTATTTTTGAGAAGAAAAGCTAATACATAATATAATCATAATCAAATTGTGCAAAAGGTGATAAAGGAAAAATATCTTTAAAAGCAACCAAAAAAGGGACATACAATGTACAGAGAAACAAATATATGAATAATTGCAAACTTTGCTTCTAAAATTATGCAAGCCAGAAGACAACAGCAAGACATTATTTTAAAATACTGAAAGATGGAAATGAATTAGCCTAAAATTCTATATCTTTATAATAAAGAGTTAAGAATTCATGAACATAACAATCTTAAATGAACCTAATAACAGAGCTCTGAAATAATAAAGCAAAAACTGATAGAACTATAAAAAGAAAAAGTCAATTGTACAATTATATTTAGACATTTCAGCACTTCTCTGTCACTCTCTGAGAAAATATATAAGCAGAAAATCAGTACAAATAGAAAAATACTTAAAAAACACTACTGATGAATTTGACCTGACATTTATAAAACATTTCACACAAGAACAGTAGAGTATGCATTCTTTTTAAGTACAAAAAGAACATCTATCAGGATGTAGCATATTGTGGGTGATAAAACAAGCCTCAGTAAATCGAAATGTTTTGAAACCATAAAAAGTAGGTTTATTGGCCCTGGCCGGTTAGGCTCAGCGGTGAGCGTCAGCCTGCGGTCCAGAGAGACCTGGGTTCGGTTCCCACTAACGGTGCATACCTCGGTTGCAGTTTGTCCCCAGCCCTGGTTGGCCATGCAGGTGGCAGCTACTTGATGTGTCCCTTTCACATCGATGTTTCTCTCTCTCTCTCTCTTGCGCGCGCTTGCTTACTCTCACTCTCTCTTTTCCTGTCTCTCCATCCCACTCTATCTGAACAAAAAATGAAAAAAAATGTCCTCGGGTAAGGATAAAATACAAAAATTAGGTTCTTTGACCACACCAGAATTAAATTAGATATCAATACAAAAAGCTATCTGGAAAATCTCCAAATATTTAGAAGTTAATCAACAGTCTTGTAAACAACCTATGGGCCAAAGAAGAAATTGCAAAGTGAATTAGAAAATATTTTGAAATAAAAATTTTAAAATAACATCAAAATTTGTAAGATGTGGCTATAGCAGTACTTGGAGAAAAATTTCTACCTATTTCAATTAGAAAAGAAGAAAGGTCTAAAATCAACAATCCAAGCTTCTACATTAAGAATTCAGGAAAAACCCTGGCCTGTTTGGCTCAGTGGTTGAGTATCGGCCTGTGGACCAGAGAGGTCCGGGTTCGGTTCCTGCTAGGGGCATGTACCACCAAAAAAAAAAAAGAATTCAGGAAAAGAAGAGTAAATTAGACCTAAAGTAAACAGAAAGAAATAATAAAAAAGAGAAATAGAAAATAAACAAAGACTAGGGGAAAATCAACTTAAAAAAGGGTTCTTTGAACCACTGGTAGGTGCCACAGATTTTCTAGTCTAGCTAGGAGTAAATTCTATGAAATAACCTGGCCATATTGGAGAGAAAAAGTGTACTCAGTAGTCTGCCTTTTCTAAATATAAAAACTTACTTTATAGCCATTTTTAGACTGTAAAGCTAAACTGAATAAGCAATCAAATTTTGTCTTAAAGAAGTGAAATTTTAACAATATTTTTCAGTTTTGAAGTCTAAAACCATCCCAAGGCATAGGAGTCATACCCTCAAATGAAAATGAATTTTTGCAGGGACTGTTAATTGCCATTTGTACCTAGCACTGTGTGTATGTGTGTATATATACACCTACATATATGTGTGTATATACATACGTACTATATATATAATATAGCCTGTCACTATGTGACACAAGTTGCATATTGGGGGTTGCAGTTAGGGCTGATGAGCTGGGGGGAAATACTGTGGATAGTTAATGACTATTTGTTCTTTAATCAATGAACACTTAGCCTTTCTATGTGCATAATGGCACAAGAGCTTGATACTTAAGTGTTTGACAAACTGATATGCTTGCTATTCAGTTGCTGACTGGGGAAATAGCCCAGTATTTGTTATTAAGACTGTCAAGGGTGGCTAGGTTTAAATAAATCATCACTCTCCTTCATCCAATGGGGATTTAACAAAAACTTTCAAACAGCTGATTTGGGAGTTTAGATAGGTTTGTCTTTGGATATGTAAATAGTTGCTTGCTTAATGTGGTCAGAGTTCTCCTGAGTTGCTGTTCCTAAATTCTTAGGATACATTCTGGTAAATTACACTTTTTGAATTGTTACATGTATAATTATTGCATTTTGGATGTACCTAATTTGATCATTTAAAAATAATTTTCCATTTAAAGTATCTGCTTACAGTTTAGAAAAATGAGACAATGTAATTGTGTTCTTCTCTGAAATGTAAAAAATCCAACTGCAAATAAAATCTATGAAATCCCTCCCAAAAAAAGCTGGTTCTTTGAAACGATCAGTAAAATTGACCAACCTCTGCCTAAACCGAGAAAAAAAAGAGAAAACACAACTTATCAATTAATGATAATTACTATAGAACTACAGACATTAAGAATAGGAAGTGAATAATAAAACTCTATACAAATAAATATAACTTAAAGAAATGGGTTCCTTGAAAGACCTAAACTATCAAAAACTCTTTCAAGAAGGAATAGATAACCTGAATGACCCTTTATTATTTGGATATAGATCCACAGTTAAAAAACCTTTACACACACACACACACACCTGCATATCCAGATGCCTTCACTGGTGAATTCTCACAAACATTAAAAGAAGAAACAATATCAACTCTACACAACTTAAAGTATAAGAGAAGGGAACACTTCCCAACTCATTTCATGATGTTAGCATTACGATGATACCAAAAATGACAAAGACATTACAGGAAAGGGAAAAGAACAGACCAATATCTCCCATAAATAGATATAAAAATCCTTAACAAAATATTAGCAAATCTACAATACATTAAAAAGATAATCATCATAAACAAGAGAGATTTATCCCCAAAATGCAAGGTCTCTGAAATATCTGAAAACTAATCAATATAATTCACCATTGACAAAACATACAATAATTTCACTAGATGCAGAAAAAGCACTTGAAAAAAATCAACATCCACTCAAGATAATACATCTCAGCAGACAAATAATGGAAGTGAGCTTCTTTAACCTAATAACTTCACACTTTGAGTGAAAGATTAAATGCTTCCCAGCAAAGACCAGAAACAAAGCAAGAATGTCCTCTCTTGCCACTCCTATTTAATATTATAGTGGAGGTCCTAGCTAGTATAGTAAGACAATGAAACAAAATAAGAGGCATACAGTTTGGATAAGAAGATATAAAACTGTTTTTAATTGTAGTTATCATAGTTTTGTATGTAGAAAATCCAAAGGAATCAACAACAAAAATTGCTACTAGGAAATGAGTTTAACAGGGCTGTAGAATGCATGGTCATATTTAAACTTTTTATTTCTATATAAACCCAATGAAAATTAAAAGCTGTAATTAAAAACACTATTTATAATAACACCCAAAATCATGAACACAATATGTACAAGATCTTTATACTTAACATTATAAAACACTTCTGAAATTAAAGAAGACCTGAATAAATGGAGAGAAATAATTTGTTTATAGATCAAGAGATTCAATATTGTTAAAATGTTATTCTACCCCAATTTGATCTATAAACATAATCTCAATCAAGATCTATGAGGTTTTTTTTAGAAATTGACAAATCAGTTTTAAAATGTACATAGAAATCCAAAGATATGGAGTAGACAAAATAATTTTGAAAAAGAACAACAAAGTTGGAGGACTAACAATCTGATTTCAAGACTTAGTGTAAAAACACAGTAATTAAGATAGTGTGGAACTTACATATAGACATATAGATTAGTAGAAGAGAAAAGAGTCTATTCATAGACACACATATAGGTTCAAGGCAATTCAATGAAGAGAGGATAATCTTTCCAACAATTGGTGTTGGAACAATTGAATGTCATACTAAAAAAATAATTTCAACCCATGCCTCACACCATATGTAGAATATTAACTTGAAATAGACCATAAACCTAACTGTAAGAAATAAAACTTCTAGAAGAAAACAGGGTTAGACACAGATTTCTTAGATGGGACATAAAAAAACCACAAACCATAAAACACAGAAATTTGAGATTTGGATTTCATTAAATTTAAAAACTTCTACTACCGAAACGCACTATTAAGAAAATGGAAAAGTAAACTACGGTGAAGGAAAATATTCACAATACTAGAATCTTACAAAGGACTTGTACTCAAAATACATAAAATTCTTACAATTTAGTTCTGGCTGTTTTGGCCCAGTGGTTGGAGCACCGGCCCTCAGACTGAGGGGTTGCAGGTTTGATTCCCAGTCAAGGGCAAGTACCTAGGTTGCAGGTTTGATCCCTGGCTCCGGTTGGGGTCGTGCAGGAGGCAACCAATCTATGTGTCTCTCTTACAAAAATGTTTCTCTCTCTCTCTCCCACCCTCCCTTCCACTGTATCTAAAAGTCAATGAAAAAGTATCCTGGGGTAAGGATTAACAAACAACAACAAAAGAGTCTTACAATTCAGTAATAAATAAGCAATGCAATTAAATTTGGGCAAACAATTCAAAGATATCTTATCAGAGAAGATGTACGGCAAATAAGCACATAAAAAGATGCTCAACTCCAGTACTCATCAGGGAAATGCAAATGAACATCGCTACACATCCACTAGGAATACTACTCAGTAAAGGAAAATTTACAGATATACACACTAAATCGAAGATTGCCACAGCTTAATGCTGAGTGAAAGTAGAAAGACATAAAACAGAGACTTCCGGTCAAGATGGCAGCGTAGGTAAATGCGGTATCGCGTCCTCCCACAACCACATCAAAGTTACAACTAAACTACAGAACAACCATCATTCAAAACCGCCTGAAATCAAGCTGAATGGAAGGCTTACAACTACGGAATTAAAGCAGCTGCCACATCCAGACTGGTAGGAGGGGTGGAGGTGCGAGGGGCAGAGGGGCGGAGGCATGAGGGCCAGTGGTGAGATAGGCTGGTCCTACACCCAAGTGTGGCGGATAAAAATCGGGAGAATACCTCGGATGGGAAGGTCCTTCCTGAGGATTGAGGGGTCCCTGTCCCACACCAGGTGCCCTGCTCAGGGTTCCAGTGCCAGGAAGAGGAGTCCCCATAACTTCTGGATGGAAAAACCAGCAGGAACTGAGGCTCAGAGAAGCTGAAGTGGCTGGAGCCCCAGGCAGCTCCCTAAAGGGCCCGCACTTATCGGACTCTCTCCCTCTAAGCTTGGAGGGGAGGCAGCTCGAGGGGCGCCAGAGACATACAGGGAAGAACTGAGCTGTTTGGCACTGGAGCAAGGGCTGGAGAGGGGGATTTCTCTGGGACAAACGTGCTGTAAGAGGCCTTTGTTCCTTTGGTGAGCCCTTCCCTGGGGTGGCAGACAGTCGCCATATCTGGGACTCCAGCAACCTGGCTCACACTGGTAGCCACGCCCTGGTGACTCTCTGAGGCCCCGCCCCACCCCACCCAACTTTCAAGCCCACCCAAGCTGTTGCCACTTGCTTAACCATAGGATTGGTCTGTCTTGGATCCTGCTTCAGGTTTTTCCTAAATTCTTTCATACGAGCTGCATCTGGTCTCAGCGAGCCCCATACCTCTCATTAAGTAATACACTGAAACAAACACAGGGAGGCAGCCAAAACAAGGAGACAAAGAAACAGGTCCCAAATGAAAGAAAAGAACAAAACCCCAAGAAAAGAACTAAGCGAAATGGAGATAAGCAACCTAACAGATACTGAGTTCAAAATACTGCTTATAAGGATGCTCAATGAACTTGGTGAGAACCTCAGTGAACTTAGGGAGGGCCTCAAGAGCATAAAAAAGGACTAGTTAGAAATCATGGATACACAGTTAGAATTGAAGGAGGCATTAACTGAAATAAAGAATAATTTACACAGATTCAATAATAGAGTACGTAAATCCAAGGGGCAAACCATCGATTTGGAATATAAGGAAGCAAAATATGCTCAATCAGAACACCGAAAAGAAAAAAGAATCCAAAAAAATGAAGATAGTGTAAGGAGCCTCTGGGACAACTTCAAGCGTGCCAACATTCGCATCTTGGGGGTGCGAGAAGGAGAAGAGCGAGAACAAGAAATCGAAAACCTGTTTGAAACAATAATGACAGAAAACTTTCCTAACTTGGTGAAGGAAACAGACATACAAGTCCAGGAAGCACAGAGAGTCCCAAACAAGATGAACCCCAAGAGGCCCACACCAAGACACATCATCAATAAAATGCAAAAGGTTCAAGACAAAGAGAGAATCTTACAAGCAGCAAGAGAAAGGCAGCTAGTTACCTACAAGGGAATTCCCATTAGGCTGTCATCTGATTTCTCAAAAGAAACTTTGCAGGCCAGAAGGGAGTGGCAAGAAATATTCAGAGTGATGAAAAGCAAGAACCTACAACCAAGATTACTCTATCCTGCAAAGCTGCCATTTAGAATCGATGGACATATAAAAACTTTCCCAGACAAGAAAAAGTTAAAGGAGTTCATCACCACCAACTATTATTATATGAAATGATGAAGGGTCTTTTTGAAGAAAAAGATAAAATATATGAACAAACAAAATGGCAACGAATACGTATCTATCAACAATGGAATCTACAAACAAAATGAACAGGTAGAACAGAAACATTCTCATAGATACAGAGAACATTTTGTTGGTTGCCAGTTGGGAGGGGGGTTGGGGGAATGGGTGAAAAAGGTGAAGGGATTAAGAAATACAAATTCATTGCTAGACTGACAAACCTCAAAGGGAAAGGGGTTGGGGGAGTGGGAAGAAATAAACCAAAGAACTTACATGCATAACCAATGGACATAGACAATAGTGTGGGAAAAGGTGGGAGGGGGGTGGGAGTGGGAGAAGGGTTCAATGGGGGAAAAATGTGGAACATCTGTAATACATTTTACATCCAACAATAAAGATTTAAAAATAAATAAATAAATAAAAGACACAAAAGAGTACCTATTTTATGAGTTCATGTCTATGAAATTATAGAAAAAGCAAATCTAATCTGTAGTAACAGAAAGTGGATCAATGCCTTTAGCTTAAGGGGTGTGGGGATTGACTGCAAATGAGCCTGAGAGAATTTGAGAGGGGAGATGAAAACATTCTACATGTTGATTGTGGTGGTAACCATGATGATACATACATAGTCACAACTCACCAAACTGTGTATTTAAAATGTTTCATTTTATGTAAATTACACCTCAATCACTTGATTTAAAAATTCATCATCACTCTTGCCCTGGTCAGTTTGGCTCAGCGATTAGAGCATCAGCCTGCGGTCCAGAGAGACCCGGGTTCGGTTCCTGCTAAGGGCACGGACCTTGGTTGCACTTTGTCCCTGGCCCTGGTTGGGTGGTGCAGGAGGCAGCCTCTCGATGTGTCCCTTTCACGTCGATGTTTCTCTCTCTCTCTCTCTCTCTCTCTCTCCCCCTCCCTCCCTCCCTCCCTCCCTTCCTCCCTCCCTCCCACTGTATCTGAACAAAAAATGGAAAAATGTCCTTGGGTAAGGATAAAAAAAAAAAAAATTATTATCATCACTCTAGTTTTAAGAATACAGAATAATATCTGGAATAGCAGTTCATTTCAAATGATATGAGATTCAATTTTAAGATGACTAGGCATATAATAAAGCATCTGATACTTCTTTCCAGCAATTACCACCTGGGTAAAGTATGATGTTTAAATAATTCATTATAAAAATAACTCTTTTGAAAAAAAAAAAAATTTACACACACACACAGCCTGTGATTTTCAAAGTCTACAAAAGGAAAGAAGTTAGCTTTATTTTGTTGTTGTTGTTGCTGTTAATCCTCACCTGAGGATATTTTTCCATTGATTTTTTGATAAAGTGAGAGGGAAGGAGGGAGGGAGGGAAAAGACAGAAACATCAATGTGAGAAACACATCAATTGGGTTGCCTCCCACACAACCCTGACTGGGGCTAAGGATTGAACCTGCAACCCAGGTAGGTGCCCTTGACCAGAATCAAACCCGAGACCCTTTGGTCCTCGGGCCAATGCTCCAACCACTAAGCCAAACCAGTCAGGGTGATTATTTCTTGCTTAATGTTATCACTTGAACATTTAACCTTTCCCAACTTGGTAGGCTCCATGAGAACATTGTGGGGGCACTATGGGAAGAAGGGAGTATGAAAGCACATGTTGTTATTGGGGAGCTATACTAGTGCAGCCCAGCTGAGAAGATTAACCCTAAGAGGCAGATAAGGGCTTATCAGACACTGAAGGACTTGAGTCTGGAGAATCCATAACCAAATCTGCACTGTTAGATTAATTTGGGGCTGAGATGGGAAGATTGATAGGCAGAAAATTATGGACAGATGGCCAATGCTTGATCAAGGGAAAACAGAAAACAACTAGATTAAGGTAATGACAGTGAGGTTGAATAGAATGAGATGTTTTTGACAGCATTTATAAGGCAGAACTGATGAAATTCTGCATTAAGGGCAAGAGAGGCGTTAGCGTGAGAAAGGATTCAAAGATGGCTTCTGACTTGAGATTCCATCTGAATACCTGTACCATCTACCAAAATGGAGAATACAGGAGGAGAAGTAGATTTGGGGAGAAATATGACTTCATGTCTGTACATAATGAGTCTGAAACACTTATATATATCCAAGGGGAGGTGTGCATAAAGCCAGGTGACTGTGGATGTGGACGGAAGTATGGTCTGAAGTCAGAGATGGGATAGTGAAATTAAAAATAAACTCTCAATCTGTATAAAATGGGAAGAGAGCTAAACATGGAACCTTAGCCTCAACATTTTTTTTTTTTTAATCCTCAACCGAGAACATTTCTCCATTTTTTTGTTCAGGTAGAGTGAGAGGGAGAGAGCGAAAAAGAAAGAGAAACATCAATGTGAAAGGGACACAATGAGTGGCTGCCACCCACACAACCCAACCAGGGCCAGGGACAAACTGCAACCAAGGTACGTGCCCTTGGTGGGAACTAAACCCAGGTCTCTCTGGACTGCAGGCCGACACTCTAATCACTGAGCCAAACAGGCCAAGGCAGCCTCAACAGTTTCATGAGTTGACAGAAGGGCATAAAAAAAATGATGAAAAATTGCCTATGGGATTATTAAAGGCGAGTATGATAACAGTTCAATGATAGTGGAAGTAGCCATCAATTATCAAATGCTGAGAAGTCATCAAGTAAATAAAAGAAATATATCCATCAACTAGAAGTCACTGGTAACCTTTCGAAGAGCAGTTCCAGGAGAATACTGAAGACAGAAGCCAAATATGGTGCCTTGAGGAGTGAATAGGAAGGAAGAAAATGCAGAGAAAGTCAGTGTTCACTAATATTTCAGTGAGTTGACTATGAAAGGAAGGTGAACATTTATTTGATTAATAACAGAGGGAAACACATTTTAAGAAAGAGGTGGGTTTGTTTTATAGTATAGTTTGGACCTGTATATGCTGATGTAGCAAGACTTGGGGGGGAGGGTGGGGTCACAAAGGTGTCAAAGGGAATGCTGTGGGATCCAGAGTGGAAGTAGTGATGGATCTAGTCTTGGACAAGAGAAAGGGCTACTCTTCCATTGAATTGAGAAGGAAAGAAGTATGCAAATTTAGATAAGTGGTTGGTTGTTGGTTGGTTGTGTGTAAGGAAAAGATCAATTTAATGAAGAGCCAATTAAAAGGTGAAATTATCTGCTGAGGGGGCAGGGAGCTGCTCATGTGAATTTAGAGAGCAATGAAGGGTAGAAAAGGTACTGATAAGAATGGAAAAGCTTTAATATCTCAGTAGTATAATTAGGGACTCGTTTTAAAAAAATTAATCTTAGTCTCTGTATGTGGAGATATGGGATAGTGATTGTCAGGTAAAGAAATTCTGTTTACATATTGCTTTGTATAAAACAGTACACTTCTTGGCTTCTATGTGGGAGGATGACACGTCTAGCTCTGTCCTGAAATAGACATGCTCTTTGAATTCTTCTAATATCTGATGATGGCCTTTAAATCCCCAATGCATTTGACTGATGATTACAAGGATTTAGAATGGAAGCTCTAGCCTTGGAACAGTTTCCCCCCAACATCACACTAACTTACCTATTCTAAGTGTCAAACTCCAAAAATCTTAGCATGCTGGCACCAGCAACTGCCACGTTTACATATGACAGCATTCTATTTTAAACTATGATCTATCTCGGCTTCTTAAATTGTAAGCTACACCTTTCATGTCAAATTTTCCAAAGGCTTGCATAACAAGCATATGAAAAAAAACTCATAAATGCTCCCTAGTAGGGAAACTGCACATGTAAATACCTGTTTATATATGCAGTAACTTGAATTATACATGAAAATTCCACATGGATGCCCAGAATCAGCACTGTGTTAATTCAAGAAGTATATTAAAATTTTTGGATGTATTTAGTAGCAGATCCTAAGAAAAATCTGTCATTTAAACAGGGTTTTCTTACAAAAAAAAAGATTGTTACTTGGAATCTACTGTTTCAAGGAATCGTCTCTTCCTAGAAAAAAAAAGTAATCGGTAATAAACATTAATCTTATAACACATTTTTAAAATCCTGGGAAACTCCATATTTAGACCTTGTAACGAATCTGTAAGACGGCATTTTTTTTACTATTCTTTAAAATGTAAAAGTCATATTGAAAATAAAATTTAAATGATAAATGTCAGTTGCAGAAGTTATCACCTTTTCATTGAATGCTTGACTTCTATTGGATAATTCTCTTCCAAGAGACCTTCTTGGGAAAAAGAGGTGACAGCCAACTCATTGCCTAATTGATTTAGGAATAGTGCCCAGGGAGACAGTCCAATTAAGTTTACAAGCTGGCAATTAGCAGGAAGCCCTCTAAATCCCTATACTGAGAGCCTGTTTACTTTAGTAAGAAGGCAAAAGTGCTAGAGATAGGAAGAGAAAGCTGTGCTTTTTGCAAAGCTGTTGTGAGTAGGCCCACAAGGGAGGGCTAAAGAAGAGCTAGGTATATATGGGCAGACAGCCTTCTGTTTGACAGGTAACTGGGTAATTTATAGGGTGTGTATGTGCGTGCGTGCGTGCGTGTGTGTGTGTTTTAACAGACATGCAAAACATCTACCTTAATGAATGTTGTATATTAAGACACACAACCATTAAAAATACACTGGGGTAGCCCTGGCCAGTATGGCTCAGCGGTTAGAGCATTGGCCCGCGGTCTGGAGAGACCTGGGTTTGCTTCCCACTAAGGGCATGTACCTCGGTTGCAGTTTGTCCCCGGCCCTAGTTGGGCTGTGTGGGTGGCAGCCATTTGATGGGTTTCTTTCATGTCAATGTTTCTCTTTCTCTCTCTCTCTTCTCTCTCTCTCTCCCTCCCTCCCTCCTCTCTCTCTCCTTCTTTCTCCCTCTGCTCTATCTGAATAAAAAATGGAAAAATGTCCTCAGGTGAGGATAAAAAAAAAAAAAAATACACTGCGGTAAAGTAGAACTGGATTTCCTCATAATAAATGAGATTCCAAACATTTTTTTTCTTGGACAATATTAACATTATGAATAGATTTAGTTGCATTTTTATTATGTGAAAAAAAAAAAAAAAAAAACCATCACAGAAAACCACAGGTCATTGAAAAAAGAAATAGAGGAAGATATAAAAAAGTGGAAGCGTATACCTTGTTCATGGATTGGAAGAATTAAGATCATTAAAATGTCCATACTACCCAAAGCGATCTATAGATTCAATGCAATACCCATCAAAATACCAATGACATACTTCACAGAACTAGAACAAACACTCCAAAAGGTTATATGGAATCAAAAAAGACCCCAATGAGCTACAGTAGTCTTGAAAAAGAAGAACAAAGTTGGAGGGATCACATTATCAGATTTCAGGTTATACTACAAAGCCACTATAATCAAAACAACCTGGTACTGGCACAAAAACAGGCAGATAGATCAATGGAACAGAATAGAGAACCCAGAAATTGACCCAAGACAATATGCTCAATTAATATTTGACAAAGGTAGCAAGAGCATACAGTGGAGTCAAGAGAGTCTCCTCAATAAATAGTATTGGGAACATTGGACAGCTACTTGCAAAAAAATGAAGCTAGAACACCAACTTACACCATACACAAGAATAAACACAAAAAGGATAACAGACTTAAATGTAACTCGTGAATCTATAAAAATTCTAGAAGAAAATGTAGGCAACAAAATCTCAGACATCATACACAGCAGAATTTTCACTTATACATCACCTAAGGCAACAGAAACAAAGGAAAAAAGGAACACGTGGGACTACATAAAACTTAAAAGTTTCTGCACAGCAAAAGAAACAACCATCAAAACAGAAAGGAATCCCACTATAGGGGAGACCGTAATCACCAATAATGCATCAGATAAGGGGTTAATTTCCAAAATATATAGAGTGCTCATACAACTCAACAAAAGGAAGACGAACCCAATTAAAAAATGGGCAGAGGACTTAAATAGAAACCTAAAAAGGACATACAAATGGCCAAGAGACATATGAAGAAATGCTCAATATCACTAATCATCAGAGAGATGAAAATTAAAACAACTATGAGGTACCACCTCACACCTGTCAGAATGGCCGCCATCAACAAATCATCAAACAAATGTTGGTGAGGATGTGGAGAAAAGGGGACTCTAGTACACTGCTGGTGGGAATGCAGACTGGTGCAGCCACTATGCAAAACACTATGGTGTTACCTCAAAAAGTTAAAAATTGAACTGCCATTTGATCCAGTGATCCCACTTTTAGGAATATACCCTAAGAAACCTGAAACACCAATCAGAAAGAAGGTATGTACCCCTATGTTCATAGCAGCACTATTTACAATAGCTAAGATCTGGAAACAACCCAAGTGTCCATCAGTAGATGAGTGGATTAAACAGCTGTGGTACATGTACACAATGGAATACTATGCAGCTGTAAGAAAGAAAGATCTCTTATCCTTTGAGATGGCATGGAAGGACTGGATAGTATTATGCTAAGTGAAACAAGCCAAGCAGAGAAAGACAAATATCACATGATCTCACTTATTTGTGGAATATAATGAACTAAACAAACTGCTGAACAAAATTAACCCAGAGACATAGATAGAGGTGGGGTACAACTGACAAGCCTCAGAGGAGGGGGGGGTTGGGGGGGAAGAGATAAACCACAGAACTTACATGTATGTATGCATGACCAATAAACATAGACAACAAAGCTGGGAATGGGCGGGGGGGGAGGGGAGGAGGGTGTCAATGGGGGAAAAATGAGAAACATCTGTAACAAAAACAAATTAATAAGTAAAAAATAAATAAAACCCTAGCCTTCACATTATACCCATATCTTTCAGGTTAATCAAGTCATGTTCATTAGATTTATTTCATGTGTTCAATTTCAGAGGCAAATAGATCCATAGAAAACAAAGTAAACCGAGAGCTTTTTAATAAACATTACAGTGTCTTTAAAAACTTAGTTTTGGCCTGGCCGGTGTGGTTCAGTGGATTGAGCATTGTCCCATGGACTGAGAGGTCCCAGTTCAATTCCCAGTCAGGGCACACACCAGGGTTGTGGGCTCAGTCCCTGGGGGGCAGCATGCAGGAGGCAGCCAATCTATGTTTCTTGCTTACATTGATGTTTCTATCTCTCTTCCTCTCTCTCTCTCAAAAAAATCAATAAAAACATACAAAAAAACAAAACAAAACAAAAAATCAATAAAATCAATGGGGGAAAAATTTTGTACCACAGAACCTAATCCTGTGAGGAGTTTTAAAATGTATTTACTTTTCTAAGTTTTCAAATAGCAATAATGTGCATTAATTAAAATCTGTGTTTTCAAAACTACGTGAGGTTCTTAAAAGAATTTTAAATTATACAAAACTACCCAAAGTATATCATATATTCCAGGGCATAGCTGGTAATTCAAGACTACAAAAGGCAAATTTATCATAATAATAAAATTTTGTTTTAAAATTTCCTGGTTGAAAATGGGCTAGATGAATACGTAACTTTCATAATACTGATAAAGCCTCTTGAATTTTTTTAGCTAAAAGGGAAACAAAAAAGTTTTATCTTTACCAAATGTTAATTAAATATTTGCTTTCCTTTCTTTTAAAACACTTGCTTTACACAACTGCTATCTGGGAAGCAATAGATACTTACAATCTAAAATAATTTTAATAGAAAAAGTATTACAGTCCTACAAAGAATTTTTTAATGGACATATTAAATGCTTATAAAATATTCGCATATCATCCTGGCTGAGTAGCTCGGTTAGAGCGTTGTCCTGATATGCCAAGGTTGCAGTTCAGTCCTGGGTCAGGGCACATACAAGAATCAACCAATGAATGCATAAATAAGTGGAACAACAAATCCATGTTTCTGTCTCTCTAGTTCTCTCCCTTCCCCTCTCTCTCTAAAATCAATCAATCAATTTTTTTAAATGCTAAAAATATATTCACATACCTGTTTCTTAAGGACTTTCTTGGTAGGCAGTTTATTTTGGAAAGTATCAAATGTGAACGTTCAGGCTTTTTGTTCATCACAATGGATACTTAGTGCAATTTCCGAATTCTCTAATGATATTGAAGAATGTTCCTTGACATTTAGAAAATCATCCACAAAGAGTTCTTAAGCAAACTATATGAAATGTTTGAAAGCAAGCATATTTATAGGATAGCAAATAGAAAACCTACATTCCAAGAATAATTTGTCTTAATTATAATATAATCATCATAAACACTTTAATTTACTTACTCACCAACTTCCTTGACTTACCAAGTTTAAACAAAAGTACACCCAAAGGTCCTCTGTCAAACCTAAGGAAGAGGAGATCATAGATGTCCCCACTTTCAGGCTTCAGAGAAACAACTTGTGGAGCTACCCACTGCATTTGAACAAGACTGCTGGAAACATCAAAACGTTTACTGAACTGCAGAGTCTCCCTAGGTAAGCGGTCTTCTGCCAAGAGCTGGATGTTAATAGGGGATAGAGCCATATCAAAAATTTGCAGCTCTCCTTGGTTGCTGCCAACTAGCAGAATTGTGTCACTTGGGTGGCAGCTTATTAAAGAAGGCAAAAGTTCAGCCTGGGCTAAGAGAGTCACTCTACGGTGAGTTTCATAAAGAATTACTGAAGAATCCTCACAGCCCAGAATCAGTTTGTCTTCAGTAACACTCCTGCAGCAGCTAATGGCCTTGGATCTTAGTGGTATTCTGGTGACTGAGACACACTGGATTTTGTTCCGAATACACTCATAGATGCAGCTGTCAGCCATGGGCTCTTTGTCTGCACTGATGGAATGCTCCACTGTCAACATCTGGTAAGTCTGTTTGGTGCCAAAGCAAACATCCAGGGGATCCCATTCTGTGCGGACAGAACTCAGAACCTGTAAGAAATGTATCAAGTATGTTCACATAGAAGTTGGTTTTTCTTCAACTGTCACACATAGGCCTGTATATTAATCCAGCATCCTACTGAAGAACATCAATTATCACCTTAAACATTAGCAATATATAAGTAAGTGTGTGTATAATCACATAGAACACATATGTAAATATATATAACATATACATAGCACAGCTGCAGAAATTAAACTATAAGATTTTAACCTGATCATTTTGTTTTCGAAAGTCTATAAATAACCAAAGGACAAATATGTTCCACAGTATATAAAAACAAAGAAAGTAGGCTTTTAGTAAAATAATACTATTAGCAGAATATCTAAAATGATTAGAAGTTTGAAATTTGTTATTTTTTTTCCAGTTTTTTTTTCTTTTTTTATAGTCTTTTTTTTTTTAACTTTATTTTTGTTGTTGACACTAGAACTTGAAAGAATTAAGCTCTTCTCCTTCCCACCCACTATCCTTCCCACTCACTAGGCTTCCCAATTCCGAAATTACTGGTAAATTATTTATCAGAAATATATTTCTAATTAGTAGTGAAGAGTAGGCAAAGGAAAATACTTTAGAATTCTATTAACAGTCTCATAAGAAAATAATGTAATATATTAGTTTTAAAATGAAAAAGTTAAGAGTTGATAAGTTATATGAATTGTCAATACTTGTTAATTAAAATTTATAAAGCATCTTTGGTGTAGAAAGGAAAGGCTACACAAAATACTGAGGGAGAAGAACAAAAGCATAAAACAACAGGTCATTGAGTTTCTTCATATGTAATTGTGGGAGACCAGGAACCTAAAGAGTAGTATTAAAGTGGTTTTAAATATTTTTTGTCAAAAATCTTCAAAATCAGATGCAGAACTATTAAAAGGACACTTCTACACATATGAAATGTCATAGAACTATAAACACACGCACACACACACAGGTGCATATAAAATCGGATGAAACCCAATTAATGCCTGTATCTGAGTTAATAGTAACAAGGTCATTTTCCTGGATTTGACAATGTACTATGGTTATGTATATAGTATTTGCCACAAATACTATCATTGGGGCAAACTGGGGATAAAGTACAGGAAAAGAGTTCACTGTTAGAAATTTCAACAATTATTTTATCAGCTTCTTGAGAGTAAAATAATGTCAAAATTAAAAGTTTTTTTGGTTTGCAGGGCTGGAGCTGCTCAGGTGGTTTGAGCGTCTGCGTCCTGTGCATGGAACAGTTGCCGGTTTGATTCCCAGTCAGGGGGCATGCCTGGGTAGCAGCTTTGACCAATGGGTGGGGCAAGTACAGAAGGCAGCTAATCGCTGTTTCTCTCTCTCTCTCTCTCTCTCTCTCAGCATGTGAGGATTAAAAAAAAAATTTTAAGGTTTTTTGGTTGGTTTGTTTTAAAGCACATACATAGTATTGGCTCTTAGAAGCAAAGGGGTGGGGGATTAATGTGAATTTTTCTAAAAAATCCATCCTAAACATCATGACCAAATGAATCTTCATAAACTAAATGTTTTTGCTCCTACTTCCATTTCAAACCCTTCATTGGCTACCCACTGACTAATGAATTAAAGTTTTATTCCTCTTCCTGGAAAGTGAAAGCCTGTGGGACCCATATCTAAGCTCCTTCCCTCCCTCACACTCTCTTGCCTTGTTTTTCTTTTTGTCTAAGTAATATCTGAGTATGAGTTATATGTCAGGCAATGTTCTGGGTCCTAGGGATACAGCAGTTAAGTCCTCACCCTCAGAAAACATACACTCTAATGGCTGAAAACAAGGCAACAATTCTCAAGCAAACCTCTATAGGATGATAGGATCCCATATACACACATCCTAAGTACTGTGAAGAAGAATAAAGCAAAGCAAGCAGAATGAGGAGAAAAAGGAGCAGAAGGGGAGTTTACACAGAGAAGTCAGGACAGGCCTTTCTGACAAAGGTGATCAGAAAGAAGTGAAAGGTGAGCCATGCAGCCATTTGGGAGAAGACAGCTCTTGGCAGAAGGGAAACAACCAACCTGAGGTGGGGCTCTTGGCCTGACAAAGAAACTACTGGAGACAGACCGGGCTAGAGAAGAGGGAGCAATGAAGAAAGTGGTGGGAACTGGGGGGAGGGAAACAGATTCTGTAGTGGCTTGTAGGTTACTTTGTAGGGACTGTGGCTTTTTCTCTAAATGAGATGAGAAGTCATAAGCAAAGGAGGGACAGGATCTAACTTGCAAGTTTTAGTGTTAACTCCCACAGTTTCCCCTCATTACTCTAAGTTCAAACTAAAACATGCCCTGCGTTTTCCCAGCTCTGTAACTATGAAGTTAATTAAACAAGGAGGCCGTAAGACTGGTGTGGCTCTCATGGCATGGTGGCCTACACAAGCAAACCAAAATCTAAGCTTGTAAATGCCTCAAAGTTAAAAATCAAAATGTGAAGGACACCAATCAGGCTTTATACTATAACCAGTCAAATAAGTTCCTTTCTTTGCTTCTGCGCTATCTCTATATAAATTTCCCCTGGCTCCTGTCTGTAGAGTGCTTCTTGCCACTTTGAATTTGGCGCTATCTGATTAGAACCAATTTTTGCTCAAATAAACTCATAAAAGTTTTCCTGTGCTTCAGTTTGTCTATTAACAACTTCACTCGTGTCCTTTGCCTGAAATCCACACTCTTCACCCAGAGATTCAGTTTTTACTTCCAAACACATTCATTCTTTTAGAACAAAACCAGAGGCTATTCCAGTATCTAGAGTCCTCCCAGCTAGGCAACATCCTTCCTTCCTTGGTTCTCATCTCCATACCCCCTTCCCCACTCCAATGTGGCCAATGACTCTCTGGTGACATCTGGCTTTTAATTTACTTCTTATATTTGGTCATATGTCCTCATTTTCACAGTAAGCTTAAAATCTACTTCACACTTTTTTATTTATTTACTTATTTTTGTATCTATGTAGCATCAAGCCAAAAGCTATGTTGGTAGTAGGTATGCAATAAACTTTTCAAAAACTATATATTAAAAAAAAGAAACAAACACTATAATTCTGATTAAAATGTACTTCCAGGAGCTTCAAGTTTTGTAAAAGGAGCCTCAGAGCAGAAAAGTGAGTCATCAGGTGACTTTGAGTGGGGCCTGTACTCATACACACAGACTATAATGAGGGGCCCAGCTAGATGGCACACTTGGCATAAAACAAATAAGGCTCAAGGTCCAGGGAGAAGGACCCCAGGTTTCCTCATTTCCAAAAGTTTGTGAGACTCTCCAATAGACACTGTAATATTACCACAAGAAACGAGTTAAAAAGGGAGGGTAATATTGTGTTTTATAAGAAATACATATGTATTTCTTTGGTCATACAGACTTATACTGTTATAATTAACCCAGTTATTAATAACAGGAAGGGAGCAAAGGGAAGGCCAAATATTACTGGTATGCCATTTGTGTAGCTTTGCTAGGAAGCTGCAGTTTAACATCCCCCAGGAAGCCAGTGGTCTATTCCCACAGATCATTGGGGGAAGGGACTGGATAGGGGAGAACAAACAAATAAGCAATAAAGTCTGGGTGAAAAGGGAAGGTACTTGTCTGTCAGTCACACATGGGAACAGATCATTGGCCAGAGTGGGTGTGGCTGCTGCAAGTGTGGGAAAATTTCAGATAATTAATCCCCTAAACAAAGGAGCCTGCTCTCTTGCTCTCTTATGCTCTTGGCTTCGGGGTATCTTGGTTGATCCCTTGCCCTCTTGGCTCCTGACACTCTCTTGGCTCCCCTGCATTTGCCCACATGGCTCAGAGACATGTGGACCCCACTCAATGGACTAATGGAGTCTTTGAAAGTAGTATATTGTCATGAATATACCAGGTCAGGTTTATATGGCTCAAAATATAAGATGACATTAGCATTAAAATCCAAAATACCTGTATGCTTAAAAGTATTTGACATAGTTAGGTTCAGAATTTAATTTCACTTTGGAATTGACCCTGCATAACAGCCACAAGCAACACTGTACAGCAGAAGCAGCACATACAGGGTCTGGCTCCTTGTTTTGGTGATAGACAGCTCTGGAATCTTGGGCAAACTAACCTCTTGGAACTGTTATTTTCTCATCGGTAAAATGAGGATTTATTCATCTGTGTTGCAGGATTGCCATATGAATTTAAAATGATGTACCTAGCCCTGGCCAGTTTGGCTCAGCGGTTAGAGCGTCGGCCTGCAGTCGAGAGAGACCGGGGTTCGGTTCCCGCTGAGGGCACGTACCTCGGTTGCAGTTTGTCCCTGGCCCTGGTTGGGTCGTGTGGGTGGCGACCACTCGATGTGTCCCTTTGACATCGATGTTTCTCTCTCTCTCCCTCCCTCCCACTCTATCTGAGCAAAAAATGGAAAAATGTCCTCGGATGAGGATTCAAAAAAAAAAAAAAAAATGATGTACCTAAAATGCAGGGGACAGAGGAGGCCTCAATGTAACAAGTGGCTAGTATTTTTCCTGAAGAGAAAGTCCTGGGTTTTTTGGCCAGGATGGCAGATAAAAAGAATGAGAGATACCGATTCTAAAAAAAAACACCCAAATTTGGTTATTTAGAATTCATGGCTGACACTATATACAGGCGTTGGCAAATATAGATAACAAAATAAATAATAATACAAGAATAAACTGTTTTGTGTATTCATAACTGTAAACTGACTTTTGCCCACACCTGTGATTGCAAATTATAAACATAGAAGACAATTTTATTTTATTATTATATTTTAATTTTTTTTTCTTTATTGATTTTGATAGCAAGAGGAAGGGAAAGAGAGAGAGAAACATTGATGAGAGAGAACAATGACTGGCTGCCTCCTGCATGCCCCCAACCAGGGATCAGGCCCACAACCTGGGCATGTGCCCTGACGGGGAATTGAACCAGTGACCTCTTGGTGCATGGGTCAATGCTCAACCACTGAGCCACACTGGCTGGGCTATTATTTTTTTAATCTTTACCTAAGGATACGTATTTATTGATTACAGAGAGAAAGGAAGAAAAAGAGGGAGGGAGAGAGAAACATCGAAGTGAGAAAGAAATATTGATCAGTTATGTACCATATGCACCCTAAATGGGGAACAAGCCCACAACCTAGGTATGTGCCCTGACCAGGAATCAAACCTGTGTGAGACGATGCTTCAACATATTGAGCCACCCAGCCAGGGTGGAAGACAATTTTTTTTTTTGCCCTGCCAGTGTGGCTCAGTGGATTGAGCATCAGCCCATGGACCAAGAAGTACTGGTTCAATTCCTGGTCAGGGTACATGTTTGGGTTGCAGGCTCAATCCCCAGTATGGGCGTGCAAAAGGCAATAAATTGATGTTTCTCTCTGACATCGACATTTCCTTCTCTCCTTTTTTCTCTAAAAAATAAAAAAAAAAACATATTAAATATATATATATTTTTTAATGTGAAAACCAGCTTTATGAAATACTATGCCTTTGCTACAATTTTTCTAAAGATTAGATAAAATATCAGATACAGTTGAAACTTGCCAGATCTCATTCCCTTTCCTCTCTCCCCAGAGGCATTGATATTATAAATTTGGTATTTATTCCTATATTATTACTACATCAGTCTAGAACTGTCCTGAACAACACATAGCACTGTTTTGAATCTTCTAAAATTTTATATAAATGTTTTTGTACTATAATTCCATTTTGTTCAACTTATTCTTTTAGAATTTAATCATATAGCTCTAGTTTCTTCATTTCAACTTCTGTATAGTATTCCACTCTCTGACTACCACACAATATATTTTCATTCTTCTGTTCTTGTTCATTTAGTTGTTACTAATTTTTTTTTTTTTTTTTGCTATTAAAAACAATATTGTGGGAAGTATAATTCAGAAGTAATTTTTGGCTTATACTTCTAAACTGATGTACTGCTTTCTGCTTTCCAATGATTTAAGGTAGAGAGAGAAAAGATTATACTCATCTTCTTAATGATATCTGCCTTCCAGAACATACTCTGCATTTTTAAGTTGAATTTTTCAAATAACAAATAATTCAATAGACAAGTGCCCTTTCTAAGAGAATATTTTTGTGGCATGATCATTTTTGAGATATTCATTTATGATTCCTCCCTATATTTTTGCCATTTCTTTTCTTATAGGTTCTGCTCAGCTTCCCTTATGAAAGAATTGTGGTGCGTCTTCCAGGTCTTTGTTTCTCAACAAATTTACTGAGACAATTGAGAACAGATTTTTGAGATAAGAAAAAATCCAGTGACTTGTTTCTAAACAAAATTTACTGAGACCTATTGAGAAAAACCAGTAAGGACAGGAAGATAGGAGGATAATGATAAAATAACAATGGAGAACATCTCATCAAAGGTTCACCTGAGGAACATTACTCCAGCACCAAACAGACTTATGTAAGATGAGTCACTATTTGAAAATTCAGTCCTCTTCTCCTAGTGGCAGGGATAAGTGATTATTGTGTGTGTGCATGTGTGGGTGTGAGTGTATGTTTAAAGGTGAATTTATTCAACTTTATCAACAGCCATTTATCTGCTTGCTCCCCTATTGCCAGAGGATATCCAAGTTTTCATTAATATCTTCTTAATTCTTTGGTTGTACACATAGAAGTGCCTAGCAGGCATTCCTAAAAGGACCATCAGAAAATTTTCAGTGCAGGAAATAGTTACAATAGAGAATACAAGCATAGAGACATTCCTAGCACCAAAGAGGGGAAAGCCTGCACACAGCTGCCCATCATAATGATGCTTAAAACCAGAAATAAAGCCAAAGGAAGTGTCAATATAACCAAACTGGCGCAGTTTAAAAGAGCTCTGGTGTCAAGAAATTGACAGTATTCTTATACACCAGTAAATGAACTCACAGAAAGAGAAACTAAAAAAAATCCCATTTACCATTGTGGCTAAAAAAATTAAGATACCTAGGAATAAACTGATCCAAAGAAGTAAAGGACCTATTTGCAGAAAACTATAGGGCATTGAAAAAAGAAATAGAGGAAGATATAAAAAAGTGGAAGCACATACCTTGTTCATGGATTGGAAGAATTAACATCATTAAAATGTCCATATTACCCCAAAGCAATCTATAGATTCAATATAATCCCCATCAAAATACCAATGACATAATTCACAGAACTAGAACAAATACTTCAAAAGTTCATATGAAACCAAAAAAAGACCTTGAATAGCCACAGCAATCTTGAAAAAGAAGGACAAAGTAGGTGGGATAACAGTACTGGATATCAGGTTATACGACAAAGCCACTGTAATAAAAACAGCCTGGTACTGGCACAAGAACAAGCATATAGATCAATAAAACAGAACAGAGAACCTGGAAATTGACCCAAGACATTCTGTTCAGTTAATATTTGACAAAGGTGGCAAGAGCATACAATGGAGTAAAGACAGCCTCTTTAATAAATGGGGTTGAGAAAATTGGACAGCTTCGTGCAAAAAAATGAAACTAGCCCTGGCTGGTTTGACTCAGAGGTCAGAGCGTCGGCCTGCGGTCCAGAGAGACCCGGGTTCGGTTTCCGCTAAGGGCACGTACCTCGGTTGCAGTTTGTCCCGGGCTCTGGTTGGGTCGTGTGGGAGGCAGCCACTCGATGTTTCTCTCTCTCTCTGTCTCTTCCTCTCTCTCCCTCCCACTCTATCTGAACAAAAAATGGAAAAGTGTCCTCGGGTGAGGATAAAAAAAAAAAAAAATGAAATTAGATCATCAACTTAACACCATACACAAGAATACATTCAAAATGGATAAAAGACTTAAATGTGACTCGTGAATCCATAAAAATCCTAGAAGAAAATGTAGGCAACAAAATTTCAGACATCATACACAGCAGAATTTTCACTGATACATCACCTAAGGCAACAGAAACAAAGAAAAAAAAAAAAAAAAAAGAACACATGGAACTACTTCAAACTAAAAAGCACCTGCACAGCAAAAGAAACAAGCATCAAAATGGAAAGGGAACCCACTATATGGGAGAGCATAACTGCAAACAATACATCAGATAAGGAGTTAATTTCCAAAATATACAGAGTACTCATACAACTTAACAAAAAGAAGACAAAGAACCCAATTAAAAAATGGGCAGAGGACCTAAATAGACACCTCTCCAAAAAGGACATACACATGGTCAAGAGACATGAAGGAATGCTCAACATCACTAATAATCAGAGAGATACAAATTAAAACAACAATGAGGTATCACCTCACACCTGCCAGAATGGGTGCCATCAATAAATCATCAAACAACAAATACCAGTGAGGGTGTGGAGAAAAGGGGACTCTAGTACACTGCTGGTGGGAATGCAGACTGGTGCAGACATTGTGGAAAACAATATGGTGTTTCCTCAAAAAATTAAAGGTTGATCTGCCATTTGACCCAGTGATCCCACTTCTAGGAATATACCCTAAGATGCCTGAAACACCAATCAGAAAGGATATATGTACCCCTATGTTCATAGCAGCACTATTTACAATTGCTAAGATCTAGAAATAGTCCAAGTGTCCATTAGTAGATGAGTGGATAAAAAAGCAGTGGTACATATACACAATGGAGTACTGTGCAGCTGTAAGAAAGAAAGATCTCTTATCCTTTGAGCCAACATGGAGGGACCTGGAGAGCATTATGCTAAGCGAAATAAGCCAATCAGTGAAAGATATACCACATGATCTCACTTATTTGTGGAAAATAATGAACAAAATAAGCTGATGAGCAAAACAGACCCAGAGACATAGAGAGGAGTACAGTTCAGACTGACAGACAAAGCAGGGGGGCAGGGGGCAGGGGCGTGGATGAGATAAACCAAAGAACTTATATCATGTATGCGTAACCAATGGATATAGACAACAATGCTGGGGGTGGGGGGTGGGGGGATGGGATGGAGGGTGTCTAGGGAAAAAAAAGGAGAAACATCTGTAATAAAAAATGAAAAAAAAACAAAACAGTAAGACAAGCAGATGAAAAAATTAACTATAAAAACTGAAAAAAAAATAAAAATAAAAACAATGTTCTGCCCTGGCCGGTTTGGCTAAGCAGTGAGAGCATTGGCCCGCAGACCAAAGTGTCTTGGGTTCAATTCTGGTTAAGGGGACGTACCTTGGTTGCGGTTTGGTCCCTGGCCCTGGTCTGGGTTGTGCAGAAGGCAACCAGTAAATGTGTCTCTCTCATGTCAATGTTTTTCTCTCTCCCTCTTTCCAGCTCTCCCTCCCTCGCTCCCTCCTTCTCTCTTTTCTTCTCACTCTATCTGAAGATAAATGAAAAAGTATCCTTGGATGAGGATTGAAAAAAAAAATTAAAGATAAAGAACAATGTTGCTATGAACACTATTGTACATGTCTCCTTGTGCAGGTGGGCTAATTTTTCTCAGTATAGGGGACTCACCTCTTCAATCATATTAGTTATTTCTAAGTTGCTCTCCATAGTGAGTTACTAATTTACTTCCAATAAGCAGTGAATGAGAGTTCCCTATTCTTCACATCTTTACTTACCCAAATACATCAACTAAAAATAAAACAGTAATTGTTGTTTTCAAATGGATATATCTCTTACTTTTAATACCTTTCAATAAATCTGATGTTTGTATATAGGATAAATATATAAATGTCTTACAAGCTTAGAAAAACAGACATATCTGATAGGAAGTATAAACATTCTCTTATTCATAATTTTTGGTATGTAAAAGTTATCAACTTATATGTTTATAAAATAAAATCCTTTAACCCACAAAACTATTTATTGTAACAGTCAGCATAATATATAAAAAAAGTTAATTCGTGAAAGAAAAGAGAAATATATCAATGGAACACAACAGAGAACCCAGAAATAAACGCAGGGATCAGATCCATTGACTATATCTCATAAAGAAGTAAGAACAGTCTTTTCAATAAACAGTGCTGGACATCCACATGAAAAAACATGAATATAAATATAGGCCTTAAACCTTTCACAAAAAGTTGGTTTAACCTAAAAGTGTTTGTCATGACCATGAATATGTTCTGGCAAAGTGGTATTGGTGGCATTATAGTTTTGAATCTCCACATGAAAGAAACAGTTCAACTAAATAACAAAACCAAAATACCATAGATGACTAGATGAGTATTAAAAGAGAGCCCTGTATATAATGACTGTATGCTCCAATAATGTAAATAAACTACAACTATTTAAAAATGAAAGGGGAGAAATGAAAATACATGGACAGAAAGTTTTAGAATGTTCTCAGTAATTTACATTAGTAGTAGCAATATTATTATGATTATTCTGAGACTGTTAGGTGTGGACTATAGGATAAAGTAAACAAGTAATTATGACACAACCATTGTGTCCCTGCACTAGGAGTTTTAGGCATGGAAGAGAGAAGATACAGATTTATAGGAGAGGTTAAATTAAAAACCCTGTAATTCTGAATTTGAATTACAACCCTAGCTCCCAAATTTGGGCTTAAAATGCTATTTTCCATGGGAAAAAAAACAAAACAAAAACTAGAGCACAGAAGAAAGCATAGCCAGTAAAATCTCTGATACTTCTCTTGGCAATATTTTTTCTGCCATATCTCTTCAGGCAAGGGAAACAAATAAATAAATATATAAACAAATGGGACTACATCAAATTAAAACGTTTTTACACAGGAAAGGAAACTATTAACAAAACAAAAAGATAACCTGCTGATTGGAAGAAGATATTTGCCAATGATACATCCAATAAGGGATTAAAATCCAAAATTTATAAAGAACTCACACATCTCAACACCCCTGCCCCAAAAAACAATCCAATTTTAAAATGTTCAAGGGACCTGGATACCACTCCAAAGAAGACATATAGATGGCTAACAGACATATGAAAAGATGCTCAATGTGACTAATCATCAGAGAAATGCAAGTTAAAATTGCAATGAGATCTCACCTCACACCTGTCAGAATGGCTATCATCAATAAATCAACATACAACAAATGTTGGTGAGGGTGTGGGGAAAGGGAATCCTTATGCACTATTGCTGGGAATGCAGACTGGTGCAGCCATTATGGAAGAGTATGGAGGTTTCCCCCAAAAAATTAAAAATGGAACTGCCTATGACTCAGTGATTCCACTTCTGGATATATTTCCAAAGAAAACACAAAATACTATTTAGAATTTATACTCTCCTGTGTTCATTGCAGCATTATTTAAAATAGCCAAGATATAGAAGCAACTCAAGTGCTCATCAATAGACAAGTGGATTAAAAAGCTGTGTACATATATACAGTGGTGTACTACTCGGCCATAAAAAAGAATGAAATCTTAACATTTGTGACAGCATGGTTGGACGTAGAGGGTATTATGCTAAGTGAAATAAGTCAGACAGAGAAAAAAAATACCTTATGATTTCACTTATATGTGGAATCTAAGGAGCAAAATAAACAAACAAACGAAACAGCAACAAACTCACAGATTCAGAGAACAAACTGATGGTTGTCTCAGGGGACAGGGTTTGGTAGGGCTGGGTAAAAAAGGTGAAGGGATTAAGAAGTACAAATTGGTAGTTACAAAACAGTCGTGGGGATGTAAAGTACAACATAGGAAATATATTCAATAATATCGTAATAACTATGTTGTGGTGCCAGGTGGTACTTGAAATATCGAGGGGACCACTTTGTAAAGTCTACTCTCTATGCTGTACACTTGAACCCAATACAAAATAATACTGAACATAAACTGTAATTGGGGGAAAAAAAAAAGAAAAGAAAGTAGAGCTTTTTGAAGAATGGCTATTTTCAGGTCTGGGGCAGGAAATGTACAAGTTAAGGACAGAACATATTGTCATACTATATAGCATGGAAACTACCCAAGACCACTAAAGTCATGACAAAAAAAGGAGCCACTATGAAGGGGGGTCCAAATATAAGACAATCTGAGCTTCCAAAAGGATAACAACTAAACTTATGAAAACTATTAAGTCAAATATGTTTCAATCCATGAATTCATAATGTTATTAAAAAAAAAACCTAATTGGTTATCTTAAGGGAAGGATAGGGAACCAATTCATTATCTTGAAAACTGATAAAGAAAAGAAACATTTATCCTGATTATATGAATCCAACCAATCAGAAAACAAATAGAAGATTAGTGGAACTGTCTTTTTATAAAAGTGTGCCAATTAGTAAATGAAAAAATAATAATACAATTAGAGTATCACCATTTTGCAACCCCAGTGACTTAATGGATCTAGGCACTGAGCATCAATAGATGTTAACACGAAAAAAGAGAGACAACCAAAAAGAGCCTGACATGTACAGTGACACAATTAAGTGTTCCAAGTAGATAATATTAAACTACATTTCTGGGGGATGCATGTTTAGGTGATAAAAACTACAAGGTTTGCCCTGGCCAGTTTGGCTCAGCGGTTGAGCGTCAGACGTCTGCGGACCAGAGAGTCCTGGGTTCGGTTCCTGCTAGGGGCATGTACCACAAAAAAACCCCAAAAAACTACAAGGTTTGACAGGCCAGTGTGGCTCAGCGGATTGAGCGCCATCCCATGAACTGAGCAGTCCCAGTTCGATTTCCAGTTAGAGCACATGCCTGGGGTGCGGGCTTGATTCCCATTGCGGGGTGTGCAGGAGGCAGCCGATGGATGTTTCTCTCTCACATCAATGTTTCTATCTCTCTCTCCCTTCCTCTCCCTCTAAAAAAAAAAACTACCTGGGTTTACAATAAAATGTTTAAAAGTCATGACAGAGGTTACTTTTGGAAACTGGGAAGAAGCTGAGATCCTGCCAGAGTACGTGGTAGTATTTCTGGGTGCCTAACAAAGTTCTATTTCTTGACCTAAGTGTGGTTCCAGGAGTGCTTCCTTTGTATTAGTTTATTAAAATACACATTTATTTTGTGTGATTTTCTTTAATGTGTTTTACAATAAAGAGATTTAAAATAACAAAAACAAAACATCATCCCTAAAATAGAAAATCTTTGTTATCTGGTTGAAAGTTTAACACAATACATAATTTCATTGGAAAAGAAATTTAAGTATTTTAGCTTTTCAGTTGGATGCACATATAAGGCTTTCTGACTGTTTGTTTTATCAAATCACACTGTATTAAAAGGTAGTCACATTTTTACTTTCCCATCAGTTGATGCTCCTCTAAGTCACTACAAAAATAGTTTTTAACTTTTATGAGGAAAAAGTTATCTTTGTATGGTTATATTTCCCTAGCCCTAACAAAAGGTCTTATGGTTTAACAGCTCTGCTTATGTATTTTTTGTTCATTTTTTAAACATTTTCAGGTGGCCTTTTCTGAGTAAGGTATCTTGAAATTAAACCATACTCAGAAAGCATCACCAAATCCATATGGCTGAAAAGTTAAAATACTTGCTCAAATATAAAGGTAAAGGAACAATAAATTGTGTTGTCATTACATTTTTGACAGTGAATGAATTAGGTAGTTCTAAGATGATGGCAGTAACTTTCTAAAAAGAAGTATAAAGAGTATGTGAAATTTAAATTAAACTAGCGTGTTACTTATGCTAATCCACACATACACTATTAAAAACTATTTTTAAATGTATTTGCTGATAAAATTTTTCTTTTTCCGAACACTATCTAGTGTATATTTTTCAAAAGAAAATTGTTTTCCTAGACTTCGTAACTTTCCGCTTTGTGTTTCTAATTAAGATATATACCGTTGTTTAGAGCTCTGTAGTGTGAAATTAGACAAGCAGTTTTCTAATATCCATAAAATAAAAAAATGTTCCTGCTCTGACAGACAGATAATTCAGTCACAGAGAGCTTATTTCTGTATCCTTTGTTTTCTTTTCTTTTTTAGCTGCTTGGTAAGCCAATTTTCTACTTAGAATCTACTGTTAAAACTCTCATTTGGTTCAGTATGTGGGCTTTATCCTTTCCATGGTATGTTATGCAAAAAAGATGGCTTTAATTTTCTTTTTCTTTTTTTTTTTTTTACTATGCTGCAAAGCAGTGGTTCTCAATTTGGATGCACATGTGAATCACCTAGGGAACCTGTAAAAGAATACAAATGTCCCTCCCTTTCTGGAGATTCTGATGTAACTGGTCTGGGCGGGCTTTGTAAAAGCTCTGCAGGTGACTGTAATGTGTTGCCAAGGCAAGGAACCACTACTCTAGGATCTTGCCAGTGTCCAAAAAAAAAAAAGTTTATAATATTTTCTGATTAATCTTACTTAAGAAATGCTTTTTATAAATTCTATAGTATATTAGATGCAAAGATTAAACTTCTCTGTGACACTGAAATTTAGGGTTTAAGAATATATTGCATCTTTTATTCTAATATTAATTCAAGAAGTTTATTGGTCACTTGTGAAAAAATAATTTAAAGACATATGCCTGAATATTACTCTTATAGGGTTTTGGTTTTAGTATATGATATGCTAAAAAAAAAAAAAAGTGCTACAAGTCCTAAAGATTATGTCTTCACACTAAAAAAAAAAAAAAAAGAAACAATTATTTCCCTAACCATTTCTTCCAAAAAATATTTACCATTTGCATACAGAAGCACACAGGAGATTCTGGAAAAGAAATCTTTCCTAGTTTTTCCTACAGTTTAATTTTGATAGAATAACTGAAAGGGCCAAATCCAACACAAAAGCTACTTTCCAAAAAGGTGAATTACATAACAACGTATTATAATTGAAAAGGGGGATTTTAACTATGCAGTCAGTGGTGAATACTTAAAAATCATGTGCAAGTATCATATAAAAACTTTATTAAAATCTATTGAAATACATAAAATGGATGTTTCCAGAAATATAAATTATGGAAGATAACACAAGGAAAAAATAGAATTTCTGTAAAAACAATCCTTGAAAAGTAGAGCTAGTATGAAAAAAAAAATCTACCTTCTTTGAAAGATACCACACCCAGGAGACTTTATAGGTGAATTTTACCATTTAAGTATCAGATAATTCCTTCTGCTGTTTCAGACAGAAGAAAAAGAAAAGCTAGCCAAATCACTTCATAGGGTAGTACAACCTTGAAATGAAACTTAGAAATAACAAAAGAAAGTAAAATTACGCACCAATCTCATATTTGAGCAAACTGTAAAGCCTGTTTAATGTTCCCTCCTTACTAAGTGGAATTAATCATTCCCCATTGGCTCCGACTATGGCTTACACATACTCTCTCCACAGCACCAAATAACACTTGAGTGCACTCACACGTTCTCATGTTTGTCTCTCACTGGTAGACACTAAGATCTTTGCAGGCAGGAACAGTTTTGCATGTGTATTCCATGGCATAAAATACAAGTGCTTACTCCATGGTCATGCTCAGTAGTTTCTGAGTGATGCAGAACGAAAAAGGGAAGGACCTTTAGGTAGAAATAGCAGTGATGTACATAGGCAGGAGGCAGAAACTAATGAGACAGTGAATAAACCATTTGGCTAGAACACAGGTTTGTATAAGGATATAACACTGAAAAGGCCAGTCAGGGTGGGCTTTTCAGTGCCAAGGCTGTTTAGTTTCAGTATCTACTGAAGGCATCTGAGCAGGCAGTGGCTAAATCACATGTGTGCTGCAGAAGCCAGACAAGCATTTTTAAAAACTACATGTTTTTATTGCTTTTCTAGAGAGAGAAACATGGATGTGAGAGAGAAACATCCATCGGCTGCCTCCTGCATGCCCCCTCCTGGGGATGGAGCCTGCAACCCAGGCATGTGTTCCAATCGGGAATTGAACCGGGACCTCTCACTCCATAGGATGACACAGATGAGCACTTTTTAAAAAAATTTTTATTTAGTTAATTAATTAATTTTTGTTACAGATGTTTCTCCTTTTCCCCCCACTGATCCCACTCTGTCCCCACCTTTGTTGTCCATGTCCATTGTTCATACATACATGCATATAAGTTCAGTGGTTTCTCTCTCCCCCCCACCTCCCCTTCAGGGGATTGTCAGTCTGTACCCCACTTCCACCCAGATGAGCACTTTTTAGAGCTGTCAGGGAACCAGAGGTAACCTATCTGGTTTAAAGCCATCATTTTAAAATTAGAAAACTAGTCAGAGAGAGTAGATGATCTACCTAAGGCCAAAGAATAGTGAATTAGCTAAAAGCAGGCAGAAGGTTAGAGGGACTAAATTTGATAAAGGCCACATAGTTAGTATATCGTTCAACCAACAGGCAAACCCATGTCTGTCCAACTCTGAAGTCCATGATCTAGATGACACCAAGAGATAAGGTAAGTAAACCATATGTACACCCTTTTAGAACATTCCTAATTTAATATAATACATTCATTTCAAATAAAGGTAAATTGTGTAATGTAGAACTAAAGGCTGATTTAATTATTTTTACTTTTATTATGAAACAGAACATTTAATACAATTATAATGAACTTTATTACATTCAAATTTTAATGAAGTATTTTATTCAATTTGCTTCAAGACCTAAGATCAATAAAATGGTGGGCATGAACAGGAAGTAAATAGGAACAAAGCATTCCTTAGCCTCACAAAATCCACACCTAAAGCATTACAAGTGGTGTTAGTTACTGCAATAGAATGGGAAAAATCCCCAGAAAGAGGCTAACAATTAATTAATTAATTAGTTAATTAATTAATAAAAAAAGGACCTTTCAGCCTTAAAAAACAGACTGAAAGTTTATAAAACCAAAAGAGGCAGGTAGTGATAGAGAAAAATTGAACTTGTTCATTACATCTCAGAATAGTGTTTCTGAGAAATACTCCTTAATGCCTAAAAGATAACAGACTTAGAAAAAATATAGGAACACACTATTTTAAACAGGCAAAAAAAAATTTTTTTAATGGGGAATGCTTTTTTTTAAATTATAAAAAAGTAAAACAGAATTTCATACTCAAAGTACTGGTACAAGCTGAAAATACCCATAGGTTCACAATAATGAATGATGATAGAACCATCATCAGGAACAGGATGAGATATTGGCCTTGCCTCTTAGAGGAACCCTTTTGGTGCTCCTGTCTGAGACGGGATACTAGACTGAGAAGCCTGCCGCTCTATAGTCCTCCTTACAAATTCTTGCCCCAGCCACAGAGGGTTGTGCACAAAATAGGCATTTGACTGTTCACTGACTGAAGTTTCAAGAATGTGACTGATAACATAGCTCTGACAGATATGAAATCATGAGTAAACAGTAATGATAGTACTAATAATGATAACAAGAACCATAATAGTGATCAGTGATAGTTTACTCTGTATAGGTATTGCTCTAAATGCATGTATTAACTCATTTATCTTCATTAACTCTATTTTTAAATTAACAAAACCATAGTACACAGACGACAGTAACTTGCTCAAGGACAGAGAGCTAGGTAGTAGCAGAGCTAGGAATTGAACCCAGAAGCCTTGCTCTAATCACTGTGCTATTCAGGCCAGCCCTGAAATTGTCTATGTAACTTCTAGATATGATACTTTTAAGAATCCCATTTCATATTCCTTTTTTTAATATTTAGGAAAATAAATTATAGGTTTAAAAAAGCATTTGAATTTACTTCAGAATAGAAAAAAATGAATAATCCTATTTTATTTGCTCTTCAATAATATATGTATATATTTACTTTAGATTTACCTCCAGTCTTCCTTGAGCATAACCCAGGAGCAGCAGATTGGCCCTGTTCTGCTCAGAAGAGATGGGAGTCCATGGCCAAGCATCATCATTACTGACCAGTGGCCACCAGCAAACGACTTTATCCTGAGTACAATTGATGGTTAGGCGACGCTCTGTTGTCCTGTTTACTGGGCCAGGTATTTCATAATAGGAAATCTAATGGTTAAAAAAAAAGCATATAGGAATCATTTTTTTAATGCAAAATCACAAAGTATTATAAAAATTAAAGCATCTGTAAATGTAGATAAATGCAAGTAAGTATGCATGTTAAACATGTGCTTAAGAAGGTGTCAGAATTTACCAAATTCTTTTGACACATTTGAAAAAGACATATGTTCAAAATTCTCTCCATTTTTAGCAGAGGAAAGAAAAAGGAAAAATGTAAGTTAGGGAGGAATTGGCTGTAGCAATCCCAATCGATACCAAAATGTACAGTCATGGTTGCTTGACAGCATCGACCTACACAGAGGATTTGAGACCAGCTATATTAAATGACAAGTTCAGTACTGCTGACCAAGAGTGTCTGAATTCTGTTTAAGACATAACACGTTAACAATGACTGACAACAATAAAAGGAAAAACAATTTGAGGCAAATATCACTTTAAAGAACATATGAGAAATATACACATACATTCTGTATAAAAGGATAAGCCACAGCATCATGTGTAAAAGTTTATACAGCTTCTGAGAATTATGCTTTTCTTTCTTAGGAAGAATTTGTAGAATTTATTATTCAAACTATGTTATTTTGGAACATGGTTATTTGAAAACATAAGCACGGCACCATCTGGGTGACACATGCCAAGGAAATATAGATTGCACTGTATTTCTGCTTAAAGAATTAATGGAAGGTTGATAGCTTGGAAGAAAAAAAAAACTATCTTGCCATTGCTGGTCAGCAATAATCGAACCACTTTCTGGGGATTAAGCGCATGGCTAAGCCTACTGGACCAGACACTAGCAAAGGGCAGGGGGTCTTCTTATCAGAGAAATGCTTCTGGAGCCAGTCTCACTACATGACAGATTGCTTTCATATTCCTGTCTGCAAGGCAACAAAGGATGGCAGTAATGCGATAATGCCAGAGTGCAATGGGTGTTAAGAACCCGTTGCATTTATGTATTGTATTTAGTAAATAATCAGGCTCATCCAAATTGTGATCTCACCACTCAACCAAGGCCATTAAAATCAAGGTTAATGCTTTAATAATCCTCTGCTATTTTTTTTTAATATGGTCAGAAGGAACCCTTTTCTATTTGCATGGCCATAATATTATTGACCTCTTCGTCCTCTGAATGCACATCAAAAGGAACTGAAATCAAAGTAATTACCAGTGTTGTTCTCTCATGGTAAACATTTAACTCCTTGCACTGTCCCTTCACTGTTAAATAAATTGAATTGGATTTTTCGAATGCAGACAGGAAAACTTGTTAAAGGTCAATACTTTCAGGATATTTACCGCGCAATTTTCTTTGACAAAATTATTTCAATCTGTAAGAATTAAATTATGGTACAGCTGTAAAGAAAAGCAGAATTACAATATTCTGTTTCCTTGTTTTCAAATCCAAATGGGCAGGCAGAAAACAGACGTTCTTTATGCTTTGAAGTGCAAATTCTTATGTTTAAGCTCTTGGTATCATTAGTTATCTTCTTGTTTGAGAGAAATACCACAATGGAGTTACTAAATCCTTAAAAATACACAAATTATTTTGATATTCTACTTGCCATGTAAACATATTACTTAAAAATTTCTACATGAGGAAATAGAGTTAAAACAAGAGACTGGCACTTTCAGTCCTCACATAATGCAAATCACGTATGTTAGCTGAAATTTCGTTTTTCCCATACATTTGAATGGCATCACATTGTATCATGATGCTTTATAGGGCAAGTAAAATGAAGAAGTTTCTTAAAATATCCTTCCAAAGGACAAATGGCTAAGTATTAAATACTTATATTTAAATATTGAACTAGACTATAAAATCCATGGGCTTTTCAAAGGGATTACTTCTCTAATGACAGAAATGCCATGGAATGTCCATATCCTAATTTCCCAAATCCAAAGGCAGGAAAAATAAATAATTCCCTTACTTAAGGTATAAAGGCTCACATACTAGGTCTATTTTCCACATCATTCCATAAGAAAAGATGACATCCTGACAGTTTCTCTCTGCTCTCTTTAATGGATAACCACTGCTACTTTGGCTGAGAAGACTTCATTAAGCTATCCATCAAACCTAACTGAGATGGAGAAACTAGTCATACAAAATGTTATATGACAGCATTAGCAACACTTAAAATAGTTTGTGTTCATGCACACTGGTACAGCTGAAGAACAGTACTGGTAAATATACACCATTTCAAGTAACTCTACAGTTAGCCATTCTGTTAATGGGAAAATAACATCCCATTAAAGATGTTAATACCAACTTTTTGACTAACCAAAATATAATATATGATAATATAATACACTGATTTCCAGCTAAAGAAAATCAATATTACACAAAGTAATATTGTTATAGAAGCTCCACAAAGCTGGTAAACAAAATCAAATTGTAGTTTATTACCACAATGAAAAACTTACTTATATTTTATCCTGTATTAAGAATCTTTTTGATAAATGTTTCTACTAAATGAAATTAGCTCTTCTCTCACACCACTACCACCTCAATCACAATAAGAAACAATCCCAAAGGGCAAAAGGTTAGGTTAAATACTATTATTCAAAAACACACACAGCTTCAAGCCTCAAAGCTAACTTCTAAAAATCTTTGCCTTTGCTATATACACTAGGCACAGCATAACGTGCATCTTTTTTAAGGAAGCCGTATATCAGCTCTGTTCCCAGTGAACAGTGAACTGTCTCAAATCCACGTCACAGAGGCTGGATCAATCTTGCAAACACAAGTCATTGCTAAAAAGAGGCCTTGAACTGAAACAGCCTGGAAAATGTATTAGATACTCATTCTAGCAGAGAGTATGCCTTCCACGCAGTTTAAAATATTATGTGGAAAAACTTAAATCAAACACATCATTTAAAATAAAAATCCTGCCTTAACAGATGTCAAGTCCCTGATAAAAGGGAACAAATTACCCGGAGTTAGTGAAGGAAAAGATACTAAAACATGAAGATTTCTTTTTGCATTTTCTCCAACTACAGTTGGAGGGGGGAATCTTCACACTCCTTACTTTTTACACTTTTCTATTAACCTTTGCAACTGCCTTCTTCCTTCTTTCTTTTCTTGTGAAATAGAAGCCAGAGGAGCTATCTTAGCTTAGAAACATAACATGGGGTCTTAGGGGAAAATGGTATATATACTACCACCAGCAACAAAACTATTTTCAAATGTGTAATTTGTCTCTGTTATCACTCTTTTTCTTCCATAAGTGCTATATAAATTGCTCCAAACATGACATTGTTAGACCTCCCATAATGAGAGCAAAAGAGAAAATTTAGATGGCCACTGTTTCTAGTGAATCAAGCTTAATCCTGTAACTCTGAAATCCAGAAATGTTCAAGAATAATGAGCATAACATCAACTCATGTGATACTCAAGTGTACCTTAATAATAATATGACTATTTAAATAGAAATCTCTACCTTATAATCCAAAGCTGAGAGTTTTTCCAATCTTTTGTTTACATCAGGAGAACCCATCTTCTTGGTAAACTGAATAAAACATAGTTTATGTTGTGCCAAAAATGACAAGATGATAAAGCTGTCTGTGAGAAGAGCTTAAAAAAAAAAGATTTAATAATACCATCAAATAATGAGTTACAATAAAATAACAATGAACTAATAGATTTTTTCCACTGAAATTATTACAAAAATCTATTTTCAGAATATAAATGTTAATTGAATAACTGAAGTCTCCTAAATATCATTATGACATTTTACAAGATATTGGAAATAAGTGATAATCATCAACCCGATCATGCATGGATTTGATACTTTCCCTTCTTTTCTGAGACCATTTCAATATGATGTTTGGGTGCAAACATCAAATAAGATATAATTGGAAGTACGGCTAGAAAACCACAAAATAAAGACCATTTCACATCTGAATATAAAGATTAAAACATGTACTTTTATTTATCCTTAGCCTTTAATCCTGTGTTTATATGATATAAACCATCTGAGAATAAATTGGATTACAGAATACAGATCAGTATTCCCCACCACTTATTATTTGAAAAATTTTCATTTATGATCCTTCTTCTTGAGAGTATACAATCCGAATGAAATAAACCATGTTATTTCCAATATGTACATTAAACAAGTTAATATTTAATAAGAAAGATTAGCAAAAGTATTTCTACAGCTTTATTTCTAAAGCATACAAATGGGTAGATAATTTTTGTGGGTTACAGAAAGGGCCATTAATGTTATATAAAATTATTGATAAAAATTATTGAAATATGTTTTTTACTGTTCCTTGCATAAAGAAATTATTGAATGTCTTTATATATTTTTTTTTTACTTCTACACAACTCACTGTGCAAACAGTGACCAACAGTAGATCTACACAATTACAGGAGAATCTGGAGAACTGCCAAGAAATCACATTGTTATCATAGTCTCATGAGAATGTATTATTTGGAGGTATAAATAAAAGAAACAAGTGAAAGAAGATATCTCAGAGACATGAATAGTGTTGGAAGTCTCCTTTTAGTTCTTACAGAGGTGCATCAGTATGATAAAACCATCACAGTCACTATTTTATTTGCATTGTCAACAAAGGGATCAATTATGAAACATATGAAAATGAAACTTTTTCCATAGGGAAGCTTCCTTAGCACTTATTCCTTTGAGGAAGAAAACACGGCACACTTACAACCCTACCCACAATGTATTATCATCAGTAATGTTACTAATTATAGTCATCCTGCAGGCTGCTTTTCTTTAGGATGATGAAATTGAGTCTGACTTATTTCCATTAGACCACATTTTCCTTTGATTATTCAATTTAATATACTGACAATTTTCAATCTTTATTAAAAATGCAATCTGTTTCTTAGACCTTTTACTGTGACTAAAAGAAAATAATCTTAAAACTTCAGGAGTCAGCATAGTACAGTGCAAAGAAAATGGGCTCTGCAGCTAGAACCAGGTTCAATTTTCATTTGTGGGCATGTTCCTTAGTATCTTAGCTTCAATTTCTTTACCTGTAAAGTAAAAATAACTCCTTATAAAAGATAGTTTTTTGAATTAAATAAAATGGGTAGGTTAGCAAAGCAAAGAGCCTCTTAGGGATCAATAAATGTCAATATCCTACCTTTTAAATATCTGCCTTAAAATCTTTTTCTTATGTGCTTTGTTGCAATTATACACTATTATAGTATCACTTAATAGGATCCAGATCTATCTATTATATTTGGCATTGATTTTTGATATTCAGAAATATTGCCCAATCACTATGTTGTACACTTGAAACTAATATAATGTTACATGTCAATCCTAACTTAAAAAAGAAAGAAAGAAAGAAATATTGCCCAATATAACTCTCTTAAAGTTAATATGCATAGACTTTGGTAACAGAATCTTCCTAACAGGCAAAGCAAAGGTTTATTTTTACTGGGAGCTGTATTGACACATTTGGGTTATTTATTCAAAATTCATTTGAAAATGAAAAATATTTGAAATATCAACAGTAGGGGACTAATTTTGAAAGAACACACCAGAAAAACCCATTTTGAAAATACATTCACATATTTTAAGGAAAAAGTGAAAAATATTCAGCATATGAACCTAACACTCAACAAAAACTTTGATATTAAATATTAGCCAAAACTTGTATTGGTCCCACGGGTTGTAACTATGCTATTACAAGCAATTACTTGTGTTTGCAAGTCCCCAGTGGTAATAATTAGTCTACCTGTTGACACACTATTTCTCCTCCCCACTGTTAATATAGGCAATTGATTTGCACATGAGGGTAATTACCATCACTGATGGTGTCTGAGATGAGCTTCCCCACCAGGCTTCTGTCAATCATCACCTTCTCCAGCTGCGACCCAGAAAGGCTTAGGGACACCAGCACACCTGAACCAAAAAGGAGCTAAAAACAGGTAATGGGAGAGAGGGGGAACAAGATATACTGAGGATTAGAATCTCTTAAAAATCTCTCTCCAAATATATAACTTATACAGATATTTACACGTGCAGCCACACCATAAAATTATAAGGAGTTTTTCTTCATCAAAAATCAATCACTGACAAATATAGGTGGTTAAATGATGCAAAACAATAGTTGCATTGATTAAAGGTATATGCAAAAACCAAGTTTAATTTAGAAGTCTAATCTTCTATTTAGAAGGTATCCATGCAGAAATAACTACTTTGCACTGCATTTAGAAATGTAATATGTTATATTAAAATATTTTGAAAGATTACTATTTATATAAAAAATTAAAAGATCTCTTGAGGTTTGAATGGTCATTACTATGTATGATAGAAAAGGTGCCACCACAACAATATAAACAGCTAATATTAAAGATTTATTTGGAATTTAAACCCCATTTTTATAAATAAAGATCTTGATATTAAAATACAATTTAATATAGGCAATTAAAGTAAAATGTTAAATTTTAAAATTCATAAATAAACAACACATACCAGAAACAATTTCTCAAGAAGAGATAAAGGAATATAGTAAAGTACCCGGGCTTTATCAATATCAGTGCTCGCCCAACAAAAGATGCTTTAAGATCACCATTATGATTTTATACTGCTCTTTTCCATTTGTGGCAGCATAATTCATTCATCTCCAAATGTTTAAAACTTCTGAAGGACTATGCATATGCGTATGCTTGTTATCTATAAGATTATGAAATATCAACATTGGAAGAAATTGTTTCACCTTCAAGGCAACAGACTCAAAGCAGATGAATCATGGAATAGCATATGGCATAAGAGGAAAAAAAACAATTGTCAGTAAACTTATCATGAACATGCCAGCCAAACCCAAAGACAACTATGATTTTAAACAAAATGGGAATTCCCCACCTATCTAGGCATCATGTCCCAGCTAGAGAGGATGATTCTGTGTCAAGACATGTTGGGACATGTGTGCAAGATGGGCAGCATAAAGGACCAGGGTCACATTAAAAAAAAGACCACTATTCCCCCACTGCCTAACAGATTTCAGGCACATGAATCAGAAAAGAAACTGAAGGGTCTCTTTGTACTTAACTGTTAGAATCCTTGTCCTACTCACCAGAAAGCTTTCTTTTCAGTCTTGTGAACAACAAGAGTTAATGGACTGTCCATTTTATATCAATGCCCCTAAAGGGGGTTCAAGAAGGTACACGGGGGTAGGACTTAATCATCATTATTGGTTTTGGAGAAAGCACATTTGTTCCAAGAATTTCAAATTACTTTTGCTACCAAATTACATCCAGCCCTATAACATACCTTGATGGAAAACACTGGTATTCACATTTGGGAGAATACCCCTATAAGAACATAGCATGTGATTTTCACTCCCTAAATTCTCCTTTCTCAGGAAGGCGATTTTAGGGTCATCTTTCATATCTAGTTCTTCCCCTTGTAACAGCTTCTTCTTCCCTTCCTCATTTATTCAAAACATCTCAAAAATCAATAGAAACAGGCAGGTATGAATCTACTAAAACTTTATACCTATACTCTAAGAACCTGGTTACTTAATTATCCAAAGACTTCTAGCTCCTTATGGATACTGGGTAAGCCACTTTTATCTTTTTATCTGCAGTGTCTAGAACAATGCTAGGCACATAGGTGCTAACTTAATGTTTAGAAAAATAATCATAATTAGCTCATCACAAGATCAGATAATTCATAGTTAGAAGGAAACCTAGTTTAATCTTCCACATGACACGGAAGTTCCTTCTGCAGTATCCCTTCAAGTATCCTTCAAGCATCCAGCCCATGCTTGAATACTGCCAGTGACCAGGAGCTCATTACCTTACAGAAAAGCTATTCCACCATTAGACAGTTCTAATCAACTTAAAATTCATTCATTTCTTTCATTCAACAAAAACTAGTGGCTCAAAAGTGAATCAAATATAATCCTTCAAAAGGTTAAATGATGTGGCTCAGTGGTTGAGCATCGACCCATGCACCATGCCGGTTTGATTCTTGGTCAGGGTACATGCCCAGGTTGTGGGCCAAATCCCCACTGGGGCGCATGCAGGAGGCGACCAAACAATGTTCTCTCTCTTCAATGTTTCTCTCTCTCTCCCCCTCTCCTTTCTCTCTAAAATCAATAAAGAAAAAAAAATAGGTTAAATGTAGGTTAAAAGAGAGAGGTAGAGATACAAGTAAATAAGTGTAATAAAAAGTTGTTACTGGTCCTATTATAATAGAAGTATAGACTGGGTAAAATAGGGGGACTAAGAAAGAAGTAGTGACATTTAAGGTAAAGACTAACACTGCCTTCTTAGGACATCTACAGTAGGTAGCCCCAGTTTTTTGTTTTTTTGTTTTTTTAATAGCACTTTTTAAAATATTAAAATAACATAGTGATTAAAAACATGGACTCTAAAATCAGAATGAAATTAGCACTGGCTCTGCCTCTTACTACCTTTGTGACCTTGGGGGAGTTACTCAACTTCTCTGCAATTGCATTTTCTCATCTGAAGAAAGATAGGATAGTATCAATGTATTCTCACTATATTTTTTTCCATCTCTGAACCCATTCTTTTGTCTTTTTAAAAATCTTGTGCCCAGATGGGACTCAATATTAGATATAAAACACTAGACTCCAGGTGAATTATAACCAGTACAATCTTTTGTTGCCTTTCCCATTTGCTATGATTTCACAAGGACAGTGTCTCCAAGGTATTTGCAAGTTCCTTCAAAACTTTGGAATTTAATTTGTCCAAGTCTCAAATTTCTTATTCTGTACTTTCAGATCTCTCCACCATTATCATGAACCCTCCTCTCCTGACAGAAATTGCTTTTTCTATGTATGAGCATATGTTATAAAATTAATTCTAAAAGACTGCTTTTGTGGGATGAGGATGGAAAGTGCAGCCTGTGAGACTAGGTAAAAGAGGGAACTTAAGCAGGAAGTTTTTAAAGGGAAAGTGTCAAGGTGTAGTAGGAAAGTGTGTATAACTCAATAGACAACTGATCTGTGCATGGAGACAGTGGTGGTGATTTGGGGACTGCGAATCCTGCCCAGTGAGCTTGGTTGTTCCTTCATAATCTTTCTTAAGGGAGGGTCAGCCACTTATTCATATATTCAACTCATTCATTCCACAAATATTTAGTTAGTACTTTGTACGAGCCAGGCCTTATTCTAGGTGCTGAAGATACAGCCATGAACAAAACAGACAATACTCTTGCCCCTACTCCCCTCAGGGATCTTGAATTTGAGTGTGGACACAGCAATAAATAAATAGTTTTAATATAATGTCAGATAGCAATAAGAACTACAGAGAAAAATAAAGCACAGTAAGGATGGGGATTTTAGGAAGATGCTGTTTTAAGTATGACAAAGAAATAAAAAATCGTCTCTGAAGAGATGACATTTGAGTGTAGACTCAAATGAAATGAAGGAACTAGCCATATGGTTATTTGGAGAAAGGGAGTTTGAAGCAGAGAACAGAAAATGCAAAAACCCTGAGGTCAGAATGTGCCTGGAATGACTGAAGAAAGCTAGGCCCATATACCTGAAGGGGAATGAGTCAGATGGATATTCCTAGAGAACAAAATCAGAGCTAGTCAGGGGCCAGGTTAGGCAACAGAAACATCGGTGTGGGAGAGAAACATTGATCGGCTGCCTCCTGCACACCCCCTACTGGGGATCGAGCCCGCAAGCCAGGCATGTGCCCTGACCAGGAATCAAACTGGGAACTCTCAGTCATGGGATAGTGCTCAATCCACTGAGCCACACTGGCTGGGCTAGGTTGAACCTTTCTGATGAGAAGCTGCTGGGTTTTAAGCAGCAGAGAATTATAATTTTTTAATCCTTACCCGAGGACATTTTCTTCCATTGATTTTTAGAGAGAGTAGAAGGGAGGGAGGGGAGTAGAGAGACAGACAGAAACATTGATGTAAGAGAGCAATATTGATTGGGTGCCTCCCGGTGGAACCCCAACCAGGATCAGGGTACCACAACCCAGGGCTGATGCTATAACCACTGAGCCATACCAACCTGGGCTAATTATGTTTTAAAGGAGAATCAGACAACAGCAGAAGCAAGAGGACAATAAGGAGGCTGATCTAGGTGAGAGAAGATGATGGTCTGAACTTGAGTGGCAATACTAAAGGAAATGGTATGTTGAAAGATTTGAGATATATTTTAAAGGGGATTAACCAGGACTTGCTAACTGGATGTGGCATACACAAGAAAAACTCAAAGGTGTTTAAGCTAAGCAACTGGGTTTACTGAGACAGGGAATTGAGGAGAAGCAAATTTAGGTTAGAGGGAAACAAGAGTTTGTTCTCGAACATGCTAAGTCTAAGGTGTCTATGGATGTACAAGTAGATATATCAAGTAGACATTAAAAATGAATCTGCAGTTCAGGGTGAAGTGAGGGCTGGAGATATACATTTAGGGGTCATCAACAATATAAAGACAGTATTTAAAGTCATAAAATTGGATAAGCTCTTCTTAAAAAATGAGTGGAGAGGTCATAAGGGTGGGGCCCTAATCCAACCTGACTGTTCTTATTAAAAAACAAAGACACAGACAGAGAGAGACAACAGAGGGCTCTCTCTCCATGAACACACACACACAGCAAGAAGACAGCTGTCTACAAACCAGGAAGAGAGGCCTTACCAGAAACCAACCCAGATAGCACCTTAATCTTAGAATTGAGAAAATGAATTTCTGTTATTTAAGGGGAGGAAAAAAAAAAAGAGTGGAAAGAAAGAGGTTCAAGGTCTGAGCTCTGGGGCTTTTCAGTCTTCAGAGGCGTTAAAAAATCAAGTTAGCTTTCTTATTGACAGCTATTTTGGGTACTCATTAGGATCAAGGTATGGCCACCATTCTAAATCTCTTGTGGTCTACAGGTATCCCTGACACCAAATTTTGTAATAAAATGTATAAATAAATTAATAAGCTAATTAATGCACTTTTATAAAACAGCCTATGGGAAGGATCAAGTTTCCAAGTACTGGTGCCAAAATGCTTCTGGATATGGTAATGGAGATAACTGAAATTAGGAAAAAATAGTCTGAAACTCAGGAAAAGAATATGCCAGCCCAGACAGGGAAGTAGTCTGCCTGTTTACCCAAAAGGTTAGTTCTTAAATCCGCCAAAATGGACCAGGCCTATGTAAGATTTGGCAGGACAAGAAGGAAAAGGGCATTACAATACTGTCCTATTCCATTGCAAAGGGAGGTACTTCCAGAGCAGAACTGAACTTGAGAAGAGATCCATGGGATAAATCAATGAGAAGGCCCATGGGACCTCCCAACATTGTTCCAATTTTAATGTTGGGTCTTTGTGCAGAAGACTACTGATACAAAATAGGAACTAAAACTTCCTTTTCTCTTGACACTCTCTCAGGTAGGAAGTATCTTTCCTTATTATTTCTACTCTAACCATGTTTATTTCTACTGTCTTTATCATTTCCTCCTTCCCATTTTCTTATACAGAGGTGTGCTGCTTCTTTAGAAAACAGGGAAATGATTCCCATGATCTTCAAACGGCTCTTCAAATTGGTTTCTCTTAACCCTAGAGTCTACAGTACTTAGATTAAGTACTCAATTGGATATGAAATGGCACTGGGAGAAGAAAGAGAAAATTACATCAGATGACATCATTAATCAGAACAAAACATAAATAACCACAATAATCTGAGTTTCATTCATTCGGCAGGTCAAAAATATGTGAGTGCCTCCTATATATGCCAAGTACATATGGGGATACAATGATGAATAAGACAGACATGTTGGTAGAATAAGTGTAGAATACTGAAGAGAGAAGTGGAGGTTTGGGCTAGGATAGATGGCTGCTTCCTAGACGAGGTGTTTATGGCCCATAAAAAGAGAGAAATACATCACAGTTGGTCTCAAGTACTGAAAAAGAACTGGTATACTAAGTCTTTGTGAATTGGCTATTTTATAATAGTGGTCACAAACAATCCCACTGCATTCAATATTCTCATAGGTTAAGGAAACTACCCCCAAATCCATGTGATTATCATCACATCTGGGAGAAAATGAAAAGTAAAGGCATGTGGGGTCAGTACTAAAAATCAAGAATGGGTGATAGTTGTGATTTGAGAGTTGAGTCACGTACAGGCAGCCAAGACTGATCCTATGAAATCATTAGGAGACATGTGGGAGACAGCACTACAATATACAGAGACAACAAGTATCAGGACTCTTGGAATGAATTACAAGGCTGAAGCAAATATTTAAAGTATTAGAGAGATACTCCCTGGAGGCCCAGTGAATTTGCATCTTCATATTAACCAACACCTCCCCGACCCTACCCCACTCACAATCCAAACCATGGAATAAATTCTGGAGAAACTCTGAGAAGTATAGACAGTCAAACAATTTTATATTGGGGAAATCTATAATGAAGAGTAGTTACTGATCATTTGAGAAGATAACCTGCTGGAAGAGAGATAACATGTTTTCTGTAATTTATTATTTCATTCAGTAAACATGTATTGAGTACAGAGGGAAACCATGTTTAACTAATCCATTAAAGTACAGAGACAAAAGTGAAATGTAGGTAGGCCAAGAATAAAAAATGTAATTGACTCACTATAGGGAATTGACTTAAGGGCAAGAAACAAAAGGAAAAAAAATAAAGGATTTTTCTGGATAGAGAAACGTTAACAATGGGGTTTCCCAAGGAATTGTGTGATGCCATTCAATATAAGGAATACACACATGTCTGGAAATTTGCCTGCTGAGTCTATTTTAATGTAAGAAATTTCATTTTCTCATTTATTGTAAAATGAGTGATGCTACATTTTAATCCCTAGTGGAATTTTAAATCTAGCATATATAATAATATATTCTGTATTTAATATACATATAATTTATGTAATTATATACACTTAATATTTATGTAATTAGTGTGTGTGCATATATATATACACTATATATATATATATAAAGTGGTTTACATAAAAGCGGTTGTTACTAGAAAATAATTTGTAATTTATAATCATGGTCAAATTCACAAAGGTAACTCATATATTTGTCAGCAGTTTTACAGATCTAAATGGATAAAAGCATTGGCAGAAAGTGAATAAGACAATATGCCAGACAACATGTTACTTTTATACAAAATTTTATAATTTACAGAGGACTTTTATATACGCTCTTTCTATAATGAATATAAAATGCCAGCACACCTCTGGTACATAATAAGTACATGAGTTAGAAAAATAGTAGTAACAAGGTTAATCCTCATACTAATTCACAATTACGAGTGTAAAACAACTAACCAAAGGTCTCATAATTTGCGGGAAAGTAGACGAAGACAAGAAAAATCCTATGTTCTTTTCCCCTGCTGCTGAGGAATTAATTTCCTTAACTCTCATTTCTCAGTTGACTTCCATGCAATATCTCATCTGGTTTTCCTTTCCTTAGCTCCTACTATACTCTAATCTCCCTCTAAACCAGTAGTTCTGAATTCATGGCGATTCTGGCCACCCAGGGACATCTGGCAATGTCTGGAGACAATGATTTGTCACAACCTCTATATGTTAGCCGTTTCCACAGAGACTCACCTAAGAGAGTGCTTACACATAAGCTGCTGTAGAGGCAAAGGTGTTTTCCATATTTCCAGCAAACAGATTTGGGGAACTTTCAAATTCTAATTAACACTTTTCTCACATATAGAAAGGGTAATAAATGAGGACTTGGTCAGATATCTTAAATGGAGTGGTGGGCAGTGCAGTTCAGAAAAGGATCCTGGAGGAAGCCTGTTCCATATGTCTAACCATGTTCAGGGCTAAGGCTCTGATGACTCATGCCGGTTTCAAGACAGAAAGAACCCCAGGGCAAGTCAGATAGCAATGGTAGCTTGATAGAAATATCCTGTAAGAACACCTCCTTGCTTTCCTTCCAATTCTCGGCTCACCTTCTTATCTTCAACTCAGTCTCTTGAGTAATTCATCCATCAGGTGGGAATGCCCCCAAGCAAATGAGCAAGGTCTGTGATGCCAAATATATCTCATGCTGCGAATTAATAAACTACCATGACAGTTAATAAATCAGTAGCTTCTGAGTTTAGATACTGTGAATGTTGTTAGTACAAGAAAACAAATGAAGATAACATAAAAGATAGATAAGTTTAATTAATCAGAAATTATCTGCTGCAAATACACTGCTGAAGTGGGGAGGACATTTTTAAAAGCTGCAGACCTACATGAATAGCATCATCCCATTTTATTAGGGCAAAAGCAGGTGTGGTATATGTACATATATGTATTATAGAAATTGTCTGTATAAACACAAGAAAATGTCAGAAAAATATGTCCAAACTGTTCATGGTAGGTACTTCAAAGAGATGGAATTGGGGAGTTAGAGACATGAACTTTAACTTTTTACCTGATATTTTAAAATTGGGATTATGAATGATCTTTTACTTTTTATGTATTATTTTGTATTTTTCTATAAAACTTTTTTTAAAAAGCAGTTCTCAAAATATCTGACCATAAATATATTATTTTATGGTTTTAAAGAGATGCTTCTATGCCACATAATGTTTCTAAGAAGTCAGAATTTGAATTACACTGAAAATGAACTACAATAGAGGCTCCTTATTTAAAGTGTCAAGTAGAAAACTGAACTGAGTCCCTCTCCTCTGCAATTTCATTTATTAAAAAAATTTTAAGACATTTTTTATCATATTGCCTCATTAAATTGTTCAGTCATATCCAATTACTTTATTTACTAAAAAGATTATTCCTAGCAATTGTAAACTATGGTACATCCAAACTATGGATTACTGTGTACTGCTAAAAACAAGGTAGGTGTAGATCACTGACAGTGTATTATACATTTTAGGTGAAGCAAGTTACAGAACAATATATGTAGAGCAATTCCATTTATTCAAAAATTTACATATATACATACATATACACTGATGAGTGCTTGTTAATGCATGAAGAACATAAAACAAACTGTTGACTGTGGTTACCACAGAGAGAGGAATGAACTTGGGGTAGAAGGGTACTTTTATTTTTTACCATATATTTGTTTGTAGTGCATGCCATTTCACAATGATCCGGAATAATCTTATTTTAAATTTTATAACATTAAAAGTGGGAATAAAGATCACCACTAAATCTCTTTTTCTGTTCCTTTGGTTTGAGATTACTATTTTTAATTGCTCACCTTTACCCAAAAACCTCAAATTTGCCAGTAAATTCTGATTCTGTCTCTTCAATTTTTGTCAGATCTACCATTTTTAATTTACCTCCTTTTCCATTCTCTTTTGAAGGACCATACTCAAAAGCTGCCCTAGACACCTTCCACTTCTCCTTCCTATAGTACATACTAATATAGCATAAATGTAAAACAGCATTTCCCAAAGCATAGCCCATGAAATACTAATCTTTGATGATGTTCCAAAAAAGCAAGCTTGGAAACTGTATATGAAAGTCCCCTCTTGAAGACCGACAAAAGCACTTCCTGAATTAAACACAAACTCTTCCTCTCTCACCTTTAATATGCAATGTGATACCTTCCTAGTTCATCAACACAGAGTATTATGATGGGCTTAAGAATAGCAGGAATTTCTTAGGGTAAGTATTGTCAAATTGTTACTACTGCTATTTGTTGAGTTAGAAATATAAAACCACAGAAATCTTTAAAAATACAAATCAACAAGATATTGAGCAGTGAGTTTTACAACTGTTTCCAGTAGTTTATAATTTTGTCTTTAACAGAAGCAGGCACAGTTCCTGCCCTCCTTGAACTTTCAGTCAAATCGATGAAGTATAGTAATTAGAAAGTCACACAATAAATGTAAAACTAGAACTACAGTAAGTGCCAAAAAGTACATGGTGTTGTAATAGCACATTAAAGGAGATCCAGTTTGTCAGGGAAGGTTTCCCTTAAGAAGTGATAACTGGTGGGCTGAGATCTACAGATAAGAATGAGTTACACACCTCAGTGAAAGAAGACCAAAGGGCATTTTAGGCAGAGCTAGGAACAATGTGTGCAAAGGCCCTGAAGCAAGAGAAAGCATGTAGAGAAGGGAATAACAGAACCCCAGCATGGCTGAGACACTGAGATCGCAAGAGAGTCTACTAACAGATAGAGACCAGTTCAGCTTAGCCTTTATGTTAAGAATAGTGTGGTGCTGTAATTTTAAAAATCCAATTTATTGGTTTAATATTTGGAATACATAAATACACTAAGTCCCAACAAAAAACAACAAATTATAGAGATATACAATTAAGTCTTATTCCTATTCCTGTACCCCTCCTACCTATCTATGCTCCCCTACCATCCTAGTTAATCACAGTTTCCTATCTATTCCCCAGAGTTGTAGAAGGGTTTTAATCAGCAGAAGGACAGATTTGCTTTAAAAAAAATCATTTTGGCTACATTGTGGAGGACAGACTGATAGGGAACAAAAATGGAAGCAGGTAGAAAAGTTAGAAGTGCTGAAGTAGTCTAGAAGAGAAAGGTAAGATGGCTCTGACGACATTGATGAGCAAAGGGATGGAGAGCCTCTGGCAGATGTGATAAAAATTTAGAAGATAAAATGAACAAGAATCAAAGATTAGTTGGATGTGTGGGGAGCAGTGCATGGTATGTTAGTTAAAGAACAGAATAAGTTCAAGGTTAAGTGGATGAAAGGCAAGGTCATTCACTGAGATTAGAGTGGTGGAAGAGAAATGGGTAGAGGACTCTGAATTCCATTTTTAAGATATTGTGTGTTTGAAATATTTTTAAGGTGCCCAAGGGAAGACATCAAGTAGGCAGCTGGATTTATGGATTTGGAGCATTAAATGAGAGGTCTGAGCTTTAGAGAGAAGCCAGTGAAGCTATGGATATAAAATTGATAACCTAGCAGTTCAGAGTGAAGAGAAGAGGGCTTATAATTGGGCCTTGAGAAATTCCAACATTCAAGGACAGAGGAGAGAAACACAGGCCTGAAAAGGAGACAAAGGAGGATGCCAGAGAGGTAGAAAAAATATTGGAAGAGCAAAGTGTCATGGGAACTAATAGAAAAAATTTTTTCAAGAACAATGGAATGTTAAATTCTCCTGTGTTTTTAGGATGATCATGTTTCCTGTTTCATTTGTTTGTTTATTATTTATTTAGTTATTTATTTTAAAGGCCAGGAATGGAGCCAACCTCTTATTTATTTATTTATTTATTTATTTATTTATTGCATTCATCTTCAGAGAGAGTGGAAGGTAGAGAGGGGGAAAAGAGAGAGAGAAACATAGATGTGTGAGAGACACGTTGACTAGTTGCCACCCACACGACCCTGACCAGGACTGGGGACAAACTGCAACTGAGATACGTGCCCTTAGTGGGAACTGAACCTGGGACTCTCTGGTCCGTGGGCCGACGCTCTAACCACTGAACCAAACCAGCCAGGGTCATGTTTCCTGTTTTTATTTTATTTATTTTTTTATTTTTTTATCCTCACCTGAGGACATTTTTCCATTTTTTGTTCAGATAGAGTGGGAGGGAGAGAGAGGAAGAGGAAGAGGAAGAGAGAGAGAGAGAGAGCGAGCGAGAGAGAGAAACATTGACATGAAGGGGACACATCGAGTGGCTGCCACCCACACAACCTAACCAGGGCCGGGAACAAACTGCAACTGAGGTACACGCCCTTAGCAGAAACCAAACCCAGGCCTCTCTGGACCACAGGCCGATGCTCTAACCGCTGAGCCAAAGTGGCCAGGACTCATGTTTCCTGTTTTTAAAAAGTCTACTGGATTTAGGAATATGGAGGGTTTTTTTGTTTGTTTGTTTGTTTTTTGTTTGTTTTCTGCAAACTTAGTGGAAAGTTTTCCTTCTGTAATATTCAGGAGAAAAGTACAACTGAAGCTGGTTGAATGCTGAGTGAACACTAAGAATATGGAGACACCAAATAGTGACAGTTCTTTTGAGAAATTTGATTATGAAGGAAAGGAATAAGTCATGGTGGTAACTGAGACGAATAAGAGTTGTGCTTATTTGTATAAATAGAGAAGAGTTGAGCTTATTTAAAAGTTGATTGGAAATCTCAAGGGACCCCAAATAGTCAAAATAATTTTGGAAAAGAACCAAGTTAGGACTCACACTTCGTGGTATCAAAACATATAATAAAGCCACAGTAATCAAAACAGTGTTGACACTGGCATAAAGACAGATCTACAGACCAATGGATTAGAATAGAACGAGTCCATAATTAAACCCTCACACATATGGCCAAATGATTTTTCCACAACAGTACCAAGGCCACTCAACGGGGAAAGGATAGTCTCTTCAACAAATTATGCTAGAAAAACTGAATATTCACATTAAAAAAATAAATAAAGATTGGCTCTTATCTCATACTATACACAAAAATTAACTTAAAATGGATTAAGGACCAATATTTAGACCCAAAACTGTAAAACTCCTCAAAGAAACCATAGGGGAAAGATTCCATGACATCAGATTTGACAATTTCTTGGATATGACACCAAAAGCATAGACAACAAAAGCAAAAACAGACAAAAAAGATTTAAAACTTTTGTGTATCAAAGGATAAAGTCAACAGAGTAAAAAGGCAACCTACAGAGTGGAAGAAAATATTTGCAAATCACATATCTGACAAGGGGTTAATGGCCAGAATATATTTTTTAAGCTCTTATAGCTCAACAGCAAAAAATATAATACCCCAATTAAAATATGAACAAAGGTATTGTTCGGCTGATATGGCTCAGTGGTTGAGCATCAACCCATGCATTAAGAGGCTGCTGGTTCAATTCCCGGTCAGGACACATGCCCAGGTTGTGAGCAGGCCCAATTCCCTGTGTGGGGCATGCAGGAGGCAGCCAGTCAATGTTCTCTCTCATCGATGTTTCTGTATCTCTCTAAAATCAATAAAGAAAAAAATGTGTACACAGGTCTTTAATAGACATTTCAAAGATGATATACAAATGGCCAACAGGCATATGAAAAAATGCTCAATATCACTAATCAGGAGAGAAATGCAAATCAAAACAACAAGATATCACCTTACACCCAATAGGATAGCTACTATAAAAAAATAATTAACAAGTGTTAGTGAAGATGAGGAAAAAATGGAACCCTTGAGCACTGCTGATGGAATTATAAAATGGTGCAACCTCTATGGAAAACAGTATGGAGGTTCTTCAAAAGATTAAAAATAGAACTATCATCTAATTCAGCAATCCCACTTATGGGTATATATCCAAAAAATGGAAATGATAGTCTCAAAGAAATATATGCACAGCCATGTTCATAGAAGCATTATTCACAAACTGATAAACAAAATGTGGTATATACATACAATGGAATTTTATTAATCCTAAAAAAAAAAAGAAAATCTTGTGACATGCTACAGAATAGATGAACCATGAGGATATTATGCTGAGTGAAGCAAGCCAGTCACAGAAAGACAAATACTGCATGATTCTACTTATATGAGGTATCTAAAACAGACAAATTCATATAAATAGAGAGTAGAATGGTGGTTGCCAGGGGCTTGGGGGAGGGGAAAGAGGAGCTCTGTTTAAGGGGTATAGAGTTTTAGTTTTGCAAGATGAAAAAGTTCTGGAGATCTCTTTCACAATAATATGAATATACTTAACACTACTAAACTATAAACTTTAAAATGGTTAATATAAATTTTATATTGTGTTTTAACCACATAAATTTTTTTAATTAAAAAAAATTTTAAGTTAATTGGAAATATCCACTTGACAGAAAGTTTAAACTTATTTATTTAAAAAACAATTATTTGACAAAAAAACATTTTAAGCATTTTACATATATTAATTTATTTAATTCTTATAAGAAAACCTATGAGTTAGATATTTTTTTAGTTTATTGATTTTTATTTTATTTTTTAATTTGTGTTAACTCTCACTGAGTTACTTTTCTTTTTTAAAAAAATGTTTTTACTTATTTTTCAGGGAGAGAGAGAGGGAAACATCAATATGATAGAAAAACATCGATAGGCTGCCTCCTGCATTCCCCCTACTTTGGATCAAGCCCTCAACCCGGGCATGTGCCCTGACAAGGAACCAACCAGCGACCTCCTGGTGCAAAGGACAACCTTGGAATCATATTGGACAACCTCACCCTTATTCCTGTTCTGTTAACTGTTGTGTGATATATTCTTTTATCACAGCAAGCCCTGAAAATCTAGCTTGATAACGATATGACACCCTTGGAAGGAATGCAGTGTAATCTAATATGAAACTCTGCACTAATTTGGAGCTTCTTGTCTGTATAGTGCCCAACAGAAGTCTTGTGTTTTCCAAAATCTTTCAATTTCCTGCAGGACTCTGGTAATTCGCTGCAGTACAGAGTGCCTCAGCACACAGGTTGAGAACTGTGAGTCTAGGCAGAAGCCTTGACCTTAGCTAGGAGTAGGAACTTTCCTCTACCATGGCAGGATGATGGACACAGATATAGGGCAGATTTATATGCTTAGCACACTGTGTAACTGGGATCTCACAATTCAACGTAGGATTCTACTCAGCCCAAGGAGACTACCAAGAGACAGGTACTTCACTGAGAGGAGCCACTATTTTATGAAAAGCATAGTTGTAACTGCTTTTCATTTTGTAGTCACTTAGGTAATGTATCTGCTAACCTAATAGTTTTATATATTTTTTTAATTTTAGGGTATAAATTACAATTTGGAAAAAGCACTTAATGTGTTTTCTCTATCAGCTACATTTGCATATATATGTATAACAGAAGATTCTCAAATATCATTAATGGAAAGTTTGTGCATTCTCACATCCAACCTTAGATACTTCTACTTTATACATGCATTTGTAACTGGCTGTTCTAATTTGTGCCTCTAATAGAAAGCTCTAAATTTGAAATGTCATGTTTCAAGTTTTTGTGTAAAAATTCTGTATAAGTATTCAAATATAATACATTAAAAGTCTTCTCATTAGCCCTGGCCAGTGTGACTCGGTTGGAGCATCATTCCATACACCAAAAGGCTGTGGGTTTGATCCCCAGTCGGGGTGTATGCAGGAGGCAACCAATCAGTTTCTCTCTCTCCCTTCCTCTAAAATCAATTAAAAAAATATTTTTTTTAAGTTTCATTAGCTAGCTATAGAAGTAACTTGACTTTCTCTTTAAAAACAGATACATGCTTGGCATGTATTTGTTTCTACTTTGCAAAATACGTATTAAAATCAACATGAAAGGAACTAGCTTTGAACTCATTTGGCTTTACACACATTTACTATTAACTATAACCGATCATATGAGGGGAATTCATACTTCTACACTGGCTTCCTTTGAGGCAAAATACCATGAAGTTTCCAAAACATTAGTAGGCACGAATGCCAAGGGCAGAGGCAGGGAATTATGAGTTTCTTTAAAGAAATATTGTAAAATAAAAACAATTAGTAAAAGAGAAGAAAGAACCATTTATGAAAAGAGCAGGAAGTTAAAGTTGATTGATGATACAAAGACACATTATTATAAAGAAGATTAAAATTTTCTGTGTGTCAAAACCATGTTCCAAAACTGGGTTCATTTCTTGCTCTATTTCTAAGAGTAAATAATTAATGCATGAGTGAACGATCATAGGTTATCAAACTTTGGATTGAGGTAGTCAAGATACAATGTAAACTCTATTTTTCCTGGAAAGGCAGGATTATTTTTGGCCTAAAAAAGAATAATCGGGGATAATTATCAACCTTCTAGCCGAAGATTACTCAGGTACAGTGTTATGTGTGTACAAACACACATTCTTACTTTTGATATAAATTTTTGTGGGTGTGATGGTCATGGACACTTACCACTCAGAGCTTCTTCAGGAGGAATGGAAGCTGGGAACATAGTTGACTGACAAAGGTCACTTTCCCCAGGTGGCTACTAGCCAATGACTGAATATGGTAGGGTACCAGTCCAATAAGAGACTCCTCTAATGGGCAAGTTCGGCTCAGGGACTCCCCATTTGGCCTTGCTGAAACTTTCTCAGCACCATACTGCAGCTTGAGGTTCTTTACATCCAATCCTTTCTTCCTTCTCCTTTCACAAGGTTCAAACCAGCATCACAGTCAAACAGCTCTCCCTGCCTACTCCTGTTCCATTGCCCTTTGTCTTTCACATCTCCCTCATAAGTCCCTTGCATTCCTAGCACCATCTTGACATCTGTTTCTCAGAAGCAATCTGGGCATGTTTAAAAAAAAAATATTTCAACTAAAGAAATACACATACAAATTGTTAAAATGTCAAAGAATACTTGAAATTAAAACAGCTGTGTACTGCCTTATCCAACCACAACCTCTCATACCACTGTCAAACGTAACCATTTTCAACTCAGTGTCTTCTGATTCTACCGCCACGTGACTTAGAACTGCATTCAGGTACATGAAACAGAAACCAAAAAATAATAATAATAATAATTACTTAACTCAATGGGAGTTTGTTTTTCCTAAGAGAACAAGAGATCTGGAGTTAGGCAGTCCATGGCTGACCAGACATCTCCATGCCATCATCAGGTACCAGGCGCCTACTGTCCATACCCTTTCCCTTTATTAAGTGGCTTTTTGCCAATATCACCCCAGCAATTAATTATCCCCTTTCCTGCATCACTTTTCCCCCTACTGGACCACTCCCATTAGCATACCAACATCTAAGTAAGAAATAAAAATCTCATTTGACCCCACCTCTTCTGCCCTATTTCTCCATTTTCCTTTATGACATAACCTTTCCTTTTGTTGTAAACACCTAATTTCTCTCCTCCCATTATATCTTAAATGCATTCCATTCAGGCTTCTGACCACACCATCTACTGAAACTACTCTTATCCAGGTCACCCATGACCTATGTGCTACGCTATCCAATGGTCAATCTCAGGCATCTTGTTACTGGTATCTTACATACCACTTATGTCTGGCTTTCTTCTTGAAACTTAATTTCCTGGACACCACACTGCCTTCCCTTCAGTGTGGTCTACCTCTTTGGCTACTTCTTAGTCTCCTTTCTCCATCTCTCCAATCCCCAAATGCTGAAGGACTCCAGGGATCAGCTCTTCAGCCTCCTCTAGATTTCTATCTACACTCCCTGGGTGATCTTCAGCAATCTCTTGGCTTTATAATACCACCTGTGGGGTCTCCTCACAAAGTTATTTCTCTAGCCCAGACCTTTCGCTGAACTACAGATTCCTATAATCAACTGTCTATTTGATTTCTCTACTTGAATATCTAGTGGGCATTTCAAACACTGATGTCCAAAACTGAACTCCTGATGTTTCCTCAAAACTGTCTCCTTAATCTTCCTCTTCTCAGTGAATGGCAACTCTAGTTGCTCAGAAATTTCTTCTATACTCCACATTTGATCCATCAGCAAATTCTTCTGATGGTTCAAAACTTAAAATATACTCAGAATTTGACCACTTCTCACCACTTAACCACTCCCATAAATCAAAGCCACCATTATGACACACCTGAACTACAGAAACAACCTTTTAACTGATCTCCCTGATTTGATCTTTCTTTTCTTCTGTTTCCATCACAATAGCCAGATCAATCCAATTAAAAAGTAAATTAGATCAAACTCCTCCCCTGCTCAAAACTCTTCAAGGGGTTCCCATCACTTTAAGAAGCTTTCTTGTAAGTCCTACCAGTTACCTCTACTTTGGTTACCTCCAGCTTCAAGGGAAGCGGGAAAGCTGACCGGCCAGGGCTAAGCTGAGTACTCTAAATTGGTCATATTGCCACTCTGACAGCAGAGTCTGTTCATAAAGAAAAATGGATATTGGGCAAGCAACTGGCAATGTCTTCCATATATGCTATATCTTGATATAGTTATTACTTATTGAGTTCCTATTATCATGAATCAAGATTTATCATATACTTTATCTCTTAATAATTATTACTAATAGTAATAGTGATTAATAATTTATAGCAATTATTATAATTAATTATCCTATATCAGATCAGATATATAATCAGTTCCTTTTCTTCCCTCCCCCCAACCTCCCTAGAACCTTCTGTCCCCTGCCCCAACTTGGACTAGTTGCACTTTAGATCCAAGGCACAGTTACCATTCTAAGATTTCTCTTCACTTCTTTCCTATCTAAGATCCTCTGTGTTTCCTGTATCCTAAGAATCTTGTTTCCTGGTTTACTCTGTTGCTTTGCGCCAGTACATCTTCCAATAACTTCCTGAGAAAAGTGCATGGCAGGTAAATTTTTTTGAGAGTAAACAAGTCTGAAAATGCCTTCGTTTGAATGACAGGTTAGAAATCTAAATATAGAATTCTAGGCTAAATATCACTTCCCTTCAGAATTTTGAAGGCATCCCATGGTCTTCTAACTCCTTGGGTTGCTACTAAGAAGTCTGATGTAAGTCTGATTCCTAATTCTTTCTATGTATCTTGTTTTTTCTTTTTTTCTCTGAAAGCTTAAAGATATTCTCTTTATCTTTGTTTTCTAAATTTCCCAAAATATGCCTTGATATTGGTCTTTTTTCAATCACAGGATCCTTTCAAATTAGAAACAAGAATCCTCCAGTTCTGGGAAATTTTTTTCCTTCCCTTCTGTTTTCTGTTGTTTGTTAGATTTAGATCTTCTGTCCTAAAATTCTAATTTTCCTATCTTCTATCATCTATTGCTCACTGCTATGCCTTTTTGTCATTTTTTTCTGCATTATAGGGATATTCCAACTTTATCTTTCAATTCTTCTATTAATTTTTCTGTTTATGCTACCATATTCACAATTCCCAAGAGCTCCTTTTTTTTTTTTCTTTATTGATTTTGGAGAGAGAGGAAGGGAAAGGGAGAGAAAGATGGAAACATCGGTGAGAACATTGACTTGCTGCCTCCTGCATGCCACCCACTGGGGATTTGGCCCACAACCTGGGCATGTGCTCTGACCAGGAATCAAACTAGTGACTTCTTGGTGCTTGGGTCGACACTCAACCACTGAGCCACATTGGTCGGGTTGATTACTCCTTTTTTAAAAAATAGCATTCCTTTCCCTGGCCGGTTTTGCTCAGTGGTTAGAGCGCTGGACCATGGACCAATGAGTCGCAGGTTCGATTCGAGTCAAGGACACATGCCTTGCCCTAGCCGGTTTGGTTCAGTGGTTGGAGTGTCGGCCTGCGGTCCAGAGAGACCCGGGTTCAGTTCCCTTAAGAGCACGTACCTCGGTTGCAGTTTCTCCCCGGCCCTGGCTGGGTCATGCGAGTGGCAGCCACTCAATGTATACCTTTCATGTCAATGTTTCTCTCTCTCTCTCTCCCACCCTGCTCTGTCTGAACAAAAAATGGAAAAATGTCCTCGGGAGAGGTTTTAAAAAAAAAAAAAAAAAAGGCACATGCCTTGGTTGCGATTCATCCCCGGCCCTAGTTGGGGTCATGCGGGAGGCAGCCACTCAATGTGTCCCTTTCACGTCAATGTCTCTCTCTTTCTTTCTTCCTTTCTCTCCCTCCCACACTATCTGAACAAAAGTGGAAAAATGTCCTCGGGTGAGGATTTAAAAAAAAAAGGTATCATTCCTTCTTGTTTCAGTGGTGCAACAGCTACTATTATTTCTCTGAGTAGATTTTAATTCCCTGAATTTAAATTCTGTTTATTGCATTGTTCCTGATTCTTTTTCTTTTGTTTGTTTTAGCCTCAGAGTTGTAGATTTCAGATTTACAGGTGGAGAATTTCCTCCTAAGTATCATAATCTCTGGTTCTCGGGTTATATTTAAAAGTGAGTCTCTGACCTCTGGCTGGTTTGGTTCAGCGGTTAGAGAGTCAGCCTGAGGACCAAAGGATTGTGGGTTCAATTGGACTGCAGGTTCAATCCCCAGCCCCCATCAGGACCATGCGGGAGGCAACCAACTGATGTGTTTGTCTTACAATGATATTTTCTCTTTCTCTCTCTCTCTCTCTCTCCCTCTCCCTCCCTTCCACTATATCTAAAAATTAATGGAAAAATATCCTCGGGTGAGGATTAACAAAAAAATTTAATTTTTTTATCCTCGCCCGAGGACATTTTTCCATTTTTTGTTCAGGGAGGGAGGGAGAGAGAGAAACATCAACGTGAAAGGGATACATTGAGTGGCTGCCACCCACACGACCCAACCAGGGCCAGGGACAAACCGCAACTGAGGCACGCGCCCTTAGTGGGAACCGAACCTGGGTCTCTCTGGACCACAGGCCGACTCTCTAACCGCTGAGATAAACCGGCCAGTGCAACGAAAAAAAATTAAGAAAGTCTGAAAAATTGACTGGCAGCTTGGTGTGCATCAGCAGGCCTATTAACTTGGGCTTCACTGCAAGGATTCTGATTGGCACATCTACCTTTTCAAAGGGAACTACCAAATATTTCGCTATCTATAACAGTGTCCTCCAAACAAGTTACAGGGAGACAAAGGCCTAGCTATTGGAGAGGGAAGGAGTTGGGGAAGATCTCACCATCCCAGTTATAGACTCTCACTTAATCCCACTATTTTCAGTCTAACCACCTCACTTCTCTGTATTGTGCTTGTCGTCTTCGAGTCCAAAACTCCTCTACGTTGGTGTTTCCAGAAAATATTTATCCCGTATCATTTGTTATTTATACAAACTGTTTTCATCTTTTATCCTATATCCCACTGCCAGACTAATCTATATGCTACACTCTTACTACATTTTTACTTAATGTCATACTTAGCACTCATTAATGTCTTGGTGATTTCATGTGTCTGTCTTCCTTGTATAGAAATGCTGGGTATTCGGCTCACAACTTAACTTCTTAGTGCCTCCGAAAATGATGGCAGTGAATCAAGACCATGTGATCAGTTTTCTATAAATAATATATAGTTATTTGTCAGTCATTTGTCAATCATTATTTTATGAGAAAATAAAATTGATTTTCACACAATTTGATGAAAGGAAGGATCAGGTAATGATGCTATCCATTCTACAGTTGAGGAATGGATAATATGTGTTTCATAAGGTCACAATTTATTTAGAATAGGCTTGAAAAATAATTTATATTTTTATATAGTCTTTCAAGTAATTTGTTTGTTTTTTCAATTTTTTTTCCCTTTATTGATTTTAGCGAGAGAAGAAGTGAAACAGTGATGAGCGAGAACATCAACGGCCGCCTCCTGTATGCCCCTCACTGGGGATAGGGCCCACAACCTGGGCATGTGTCCTGGCCGGGAATCAAACCTGCGACCTCCTGGTGCATGGGTTGATGCTCAACCACTGAGCCATACCGGCAAGACTCAAGTAATTTGTTACAAGAATTAAAAAGGAAACTATCTTTTCTTGGCATTTTAAAATTGTACCTGAAACGTGAAATTGTTATTGAATGAAGTCAGGGTACAGCCTACTATATACTTTTATAGTTAAATGTACATATATAATTCAAATAATTTAATCTAAAATCAATATATGCAAAATCACATCTATCTTAATAATAATGCTTTCACCTAATTATGCAATAATCTGCAAATATTAATGTAATTAAAGCACATTAATTTAAGAAATTATAAAATTCCACCATAATAGTATACATTTAACAGTGTCTCAATGCTGAAACTATTATTCCCTAAGAACAGTTTGTTAAATGATTTAAGAAATCAAAGCAGGAATATATTAAACACTTTATCATAATAAAATCATTTTAGGAGACTAGAAAACAATGAGAGCCCTGGCTGGTGTTGCTCAACGGTTAGAGCATCGGCCTGCATACCAAAGGTTCAAGAGTTCAATTCCGGGTCAAGGGCACGTACCTGGGTTGCAGGTTAGATCTCTGGCCCTGTTTGGGGTCCATTCAGGAGGTAACGAATCGATGTGTTTCTCTCACATCAATGTTTCTCTTTCTCTTTCTCTCTCACCGCCCCCCCCTTTCCTCCCTTCCACTCTCTAAAAACCAAAAAAAATCCTTGCAGTGAGGAATAACAAAAACAAAAATCAACAATGAGAAATATATTTGATAGCTAGTAAAACTAAACTCTAATAAATTACACCTCACATTTTACTATTATTTTAAACTAGGAATAGGCATAATCTGAAAACCAACTTCAGAAGACAATTTTTATTCAGAACATATGTATAGGTAAGTCTTGATTAATAAACTGTTCTGAATTTATAAGTGGAAAGAATTATTATTATATTATTTTTATCCTCACTCGAGGTCATTTTTCCATTTTTTTGTTCAGATAGAGTGGAAGGGAAAGAGAGGAAGAGAGAGAGAAACATTGACATGAAAGGGACACATCGAGGGGCTGCCACCCACACAACCCAACCAGGGCCGGGGACAAACTGCAACCGAGGTATGTGCCCTTAGTGGGAACCGAATCCAGGTCTCTCGGGACCGCAGGCCAATGTTCTAACCGCTGAGCCAAACCAGCCAGGGCGAAAGAATTATTTTTAAAGTGATACAATTTATAGGTCATTGGATCAACAACACGAACTAAGCTCCGGTAATAATGACAACCTATAGAACCTAATTATTCAACAGAGGGAAAATTCAAGCTCAGACTCCATCTTCTGAAATCCTTTAGGTTGTTGCAGTTGCCTTGCTGATTTCTGAACAGTTTGACTTTTTGGAGAAATAAAGATCCCTTGAGAAGAAGACAACAAGATAAATTCCATAAATCTTAAATTTGCCATGGGGTGGGAGTGGATTGGGGATGATAAAGATTTACATGATGCACAAAAGAGGGACCCTAAGAGAGCTTGTGGAGGTGGTTTACTTATTTTGCAACTAAGAAAGGGTTAAGGAAATCCTTCTAAACATTTAGATTGCACACCAAAATTTTAATTTACTATGATAGTAGAGATCTTTAGAAGAAGACACATACACATATTTTTAGAAGACCTAACTAACAGTTCTGTCTAGAAACCAAGAAAGTGGATAGATTATGTTAAGAGGTCTCTCAAAGGCCCTAAAGATTTGGGGAGTAACCTGAACCTGTGGGCAGGGTGGAAGTAGAGTTATCTTGTTAAGATATATCATATCAAGAATGTGCTAGGCCCCAGTTGGTTTGGCTCAGTGGTTGGAGCATCGGCCTGTGGTCCAGAGAGACCTGGGTTCGGTTCCCACTAAGGGCACGTACCTCGGGTGCAGTTTGTCCCCGGCCCTGGTTGCTCATGTGGGTGGCAGCCACTTGATGTGTCCCTTTCACGTTGATGTTTCTCTCTCTCTCTCTCTCTTCCTCTCTCTTCCTCTCTCTCCCTCCCACTCTATCTGAACAAAAAATGGAAAAATGTCCTCAGGTGAGGATAAAAAAAAAGAAAAAAAAAAGAATGTGCTGGTATTAAAAGATCTATTTTAGGAAAATCTTATCTATCATAGGAATAAAGCACAAAATAGGACAGAACATAAAAAAAGATAACTTCCGCCCTGACCAGGTGGCTCAATTGGTTGGAGCATTGTCCCATACACCAAAAGGTTGTGGGTTCGATTCCTGGTCAGGGCACACACCGAGGTTGCAGATTCCATCCCCAGTCGGGGCGCTGTTTCTCTTTCACATCGGTTTCACACTCTCTCTCTTTCTGCCTTCCTCTATTTCTCTAAAAATCAATAAGCATATCCTCTAGAGAGGGGAAAAAAAAAAAAAGAGGTAAGTTCCATTGGAAATTAAAAGAAGACTCATTGGTATAACAGCCTAAGAAAACAGTATTGTCAGGTTGCTGTAAATTACAAAAGTAATTTTGTATATATTTATTATACAAATTCCTTTTCTGAGTTGAATTAATTCACTAATGAGGGACACTCACCTCCATATCCCCCACATATATATATACACAAATTTTCTTATTAAATTAAAATGCAATAACGCCTATTTATAAAAAGGATTGCCTATTGGGATGCTCCACAGCATATTTTAAGATATCTGACATGTTCCAACTAACCCTGTGCAACAGTAAGGGTGGATACCATGAGACACACCTCATACTATAGGTGGTAGGCATGCCCTCCAGTCAAATAATTTTGTGCCTGTTTTCAAGGTGAGTAATGGCATTGAGAAGTACAATTTGAGTTGTACTAACTTTAAAACTTTCTGGAGCATATTTTGTATTCAAGTTTTTTAAAGTCTGATGAAAACTTTCATGAAAGCAAATTATAAAATTTTAAATAATTCCATTCTTTTGAATAGTGTCCTAAATTGAATTTAAAGTATTATGATTCTAAAAATATTAAGTCAGTCTTGTAAACAGTCTCTGGAAAGCAGTAATTTATGACAGTTGAGAAGGTATACAAGTTAAAAAAAAAAAAGGAAAAACTAGAGTGTACTAAAATGATAGTCTGCATTCAAGTAGTAGATTAGGATTATGATCCTAATTACAATAAATTCAATATTGTAAATTTATGGATAGAGCCATGAGCCTAAACTTCAAACAACAGTAGACTTAAAATAAGTCGCATTGTAAACAAGAATTGAAATTGATGCAGGATATTCAACTCCATAAAAGTTATAATTATTAGTAGGATTGATGTAACTTCAAAACATGACTAATGATTCTTTTTATCATAAGAAAGATTTTTCTAGGCAAATAGTATTTTAAGCCTATTAGCAAAGCACAGGCATTTGTCCATTATTTTGTGATCAATGGACACTAATTATTATGATTATGTCCTAAATCTACACTCATTCCCTTGTCTAGGCCCTAAGAGTGCTGTCCAATAGAAATTTCTGTGGTAGAGATGTTCTATACTGATATTGTCTACTGAACACTTAAAACGTGGGTAGTACAACTAAGGAACTGAATTTTTAATTTTACTTAATTAATTTAAAGTTAATATTTAAACAGCCACAGTTGACTAGTGGCTACCATATTAAACAGGGCAGCTTAGAAGCTTCAAAAAGTAAGAGCAAATGTCTTTTATTATATTAGGTCTAACTCTAGTCTGTTTGTTGATGTCTGTAAGTATGGGAATCACAAATGTTTACTAGAGTGGTATGCCAAAAAACCTTTTGTGGTTTTATCGTCATTCAAAAATATGATTAGATCTATGGAAGTAAATATCTAATACAACATTCAGACAATTCCAAACAAAAAACACCATCTGAAAAGATTTTTATTAGTGCTTATAGTGTGTCAGTACAACTACACTGATTAATGAGGTTGCTTGGTGGCCTGTGTCAATCACAATTCTAGAATGACTAGAATTCAAACTATGAAACACACTCCTAAAAAGTTTTTGTCCATTACCTATCATAACACAAGAATACCAATTGCTGCATAGTTTTCAGCTCCATTGGTTAAACACTGCAAACGCACGTCAAACCATTTTACCTGACAGACATATTTGTTCTTCCATTTGCTCAGCACACACCGACTGTTTTGCATCAGCTCCTGAAGGAAACAGAAAAAGAGAGAGTGCAGTTAGCTATACATTGTGGTTATCAGTTAAAGTGCCTCTGATTTGCAAGCAAAAAAGAAAAAAGAAAGAAAAAAAGATCAGCATGCCACACAAAGATGTAACTGTTTTGAAACTCCTCACTGGACAAAAGCAAAGCTCTCATCACCAGGAGAGTTGATCCTTATGAAAATTAAAGCTGTTGAAAGATGTTTTAAAACAGATTTGTTTGTTGCCATTTTTGAAACTTTTGGAAAGATACCTCCAACTCCTTGAGTGAATCTCGAAGTTTTTCTGGGCGTCTGTTTTTGAGAGTCCATGGATAATCTCGTGCTGGCAAGTAAAACATGTACTACAGTTAGTTAAATATGACTTAAAAAGGAAACTCTACTTAGCAGTGTGCCTAAGGAAGATTAAAATAAAACACCTTCTTAACTGAGAGGAAGTGGGCTTCATTTCCATCATCAAATGACAGCCTTGTGAAAGGCTTTGTCATAGGAACAGAATTTTTACCACAAAACAATCTCCCTGATCATAATTTTATGATGACAACCAACAAGGCTCAGAGAATCCCTGGGAAAGTTTCCTAGGCCTGTGAACCTAGTATTGAAAAGTAAATGATGTACCCTTTAACAAAAAATCACATTTTCATATAAATAATGAAATGTTTAATCCAAAAAAATTTCCAAATTCTGTAAGTAGCCTTCTCAGACCTGAAAATTCCTAATGAGTAAATGAATACAGTGAAGAATGAAAATACAAAAAGATACACAAAAAAATGAATTTCAAATTAAACATCAAAGCATCACATATTAGTATTAAGGAAAAAATTAAGACAAATCCAACTTTTAACAAATTAGGCACCAGGAGTGCTCTTTTTTATGTAAAATAATCCTCTGTAAAATCTACACCACAATTCAATAATGATGAAGCTTGATGTGTTTCCAATACATTTAATTAAAAGATAAAATTATTTAGTAGAATCTCAATGTTAGCCTAAGTCAAACTAAAAATAGTTTTGTTAAAAAAATTAACAAAATGTCAAATTGATAATATCTATTTCAACAAAAATTAATTTTTGAATTCTCCTAATAATTTTAAATAAGAGTTCTATATGTGTGTGTATACATACAATATATAGTGTATAGATATTAAAATTTTATAGAATTACTATGTATCTTATTTCAGCAAGTTAATTTTATTTTATAAACATAATTTATGATGTACAGAGCATATGTGCAAATTTTAAAATCTATGTTACAGCTACTACTACAGTATTTCTTAAAATTAAATGTCAGTTTGATCATTTAAAACAAGAGAACAAGTAGGATTTTCAGCTCTACCTATATTCCAAACAAAATGTAAATCATATTTAAGTCATTAAAACCATATTACCTTGCAGCAATGTTACATTAACATGTTTTTATATTTCAGAACAGAAGACTGAAGAGAGTAAAATGCTAATATCAATCATTACAAGCTTATTTTCTTAAAATGGGTAAAACATAATGATTCAGGCATAGGACAAATGATAAAATGTTATCAGAATTTAAGAATACACCTATTTTAAATATATTAAATAATATATTAAGAAAGTTTATGTTTACATAAGCATGTAAAAACTGGATAGAGATTTCAATGGTCTAAATTACAAATGCCTAACAAATACAATTCTTATATGTTTATATACCTAAACAATGAGAATTTATAATTATAAGAAATTTAGAAGGAATAACATTTCCTATTTGTGCAGAAAGCTTAAAATGTTTTTTAAACTGAATCTTCAGGGATACTAAAATTTGTTTTATAATTATTCCCTAAAATATATAAAGTAAACTTACATTCTGCCAGCTTCTGCTTTGCTTCTAAGTTACCATGCTCTGTCGCTGATACTGTGGTGGAAGAGTTGGAAAGAAAAAAAGTAAAAATTATTTTTTTTATCATACCACTTTGTATTTTTATATGCACATATATATATATTATTACACACATTGTTGAGATTAATAAATTATGCTAAACTTTTTAAAGGCAATTTAAAATGCAATCATTTGGATATGTTCATTCCACAGAGGTATTTCCTAAATTTGCAGTGAAAAGGCTTATGCTGCACAACAGGTGGGCCAATATCCTGAGCTTGCAATCTCATCAGATATAGAAGGGAATTGCAAAGGAGCCCAGAACAGAAGCTGTTTCAGTCTGTCATCAGAACCATGAAGTCAGCCTATTAACCAGCAACCTAAGCACAGAAGATGCCCACACAAACCCCACTTCAACAGAGACCAAAACAGGAAGTAACTCTAGCTATAAAGACCTTTTGGCCCACCAGAAACTTCTGGGATTAACAGGATTAATCTGATAAAGAAAATTGATCATTCACTCAGAAATGTCTATTTCAGATACCAGGTGAGGATCCAGAGGCCAGCACCAGTGGAGCCCATGCATTAACAATGCCCTCTACTGGGATACTGATAAATAAATGTGAATAGACGGTCTAGCTATCAGTATGATCAGGAGTAAAATGAAAATTGTCATGTTCTTCTATAGCATTTTACCAATATTGCTTTATTTTATATAGACTAAATATCAACCTCAGCACTTTCCAAAGGAACTGACGTCACTTTTCTTAGTTCTAGAATTTATTAATGGTATTATATAGTTTAGAATATGTAGTTTATAAAAATTAATTGAATAGAACAGATACTTTACCTGGTTGATCTTTCTTGTCATAATACTGGTATATCCCAATATCTCTATCTATAGAAAGGAAGATATAACATTATGTTAAAAAATACTGAAGAATAAGAAGACAAACCAGATTATACGGAAGTGTGGGAGTACAGGCAGGGAGGACAAAAACAGTCTCTTTATATTACTAGAAAAAAAGTCATTTAAAAGTATCTAGACATGGGTTTGTGTATTATAGGGATACTCGAAAGTTCATCAATCTAATTAAAAAAGATTTACACAAAACTAGAACGGAATGAGGAAAGTAGTAGTAAAGAACTACAATCAAGGAAGACCACCTTTTTTCTCTTTCTCACTTCCTCAGACATTTTTCACAGGGTGCGACCGAAAGGGAACTGCCACTAAGCAATGCCAAATGAAATCAGTGGATGGAAGAAAATGCCCTAACTGTTGGATTCTGAGCTGTGCTTTCTTTTCTCCTATTTAGCTCAAGTCTGGTAGGGTGTTGGTAGGGAATCTGTAGGAAAGAAAGAGAGGATTAGAGTAAGATATGGATAAATTATCTGAAGCTGTTTAGACTCAAAAAACCTTCCAAACCCATTCAAAATCGGATGCTCAGCCGGGGCTACAAAAGCAGCAAAGCTAGGCTTCCTAGATGTTGAGAGTGATTTAATCAAGGAATCTGTTTTTGTAATTTAATTACAGGAGAACAAAATAACTGTGCCCGTTTTCTTCCTGTCTGCAAATAGTGAAATATTTTTATTTGAAGTAACATTTGTTTCCTTCCATGCAAAGTAATTCTAGTTACTAACAAAAGGATAGAATTGTTTCTGAAGAAGCAGCAGTAGAGGCTGCCCCCTAGTGACTGACTGCTCCAAACTTTTTAAAACTGAATGCTGAAAACTTCAAAAAAAATGTATTATAGCTATAATTAACTTTTTAAATATAGTTTTCAAAATAGTCAGTCATGTATACTTACTGAAGCTCTGTTTTATTCATTATGCTAGTGATTTGGAATATAGTTTTAAAGAATGCAATTCATTTCTATTAGACTGAAAATATCTAGTAAGGAGTGACTGGAGAAGGTCATGAGTAGGAATCCTAAGGTACTGGTAATATTTTATTTCTTGACCTGGGTGATAATTTTATTGGTGTGTCACTTTTAACAGTTCAAAACATGTCCTTATAATTTTTACACTTTTCAATACATGTGTTATACTTCAATAAAAAGGTGTGTGGTTTCTTTTTAAATCTAGGGACAATAGGCATTATGTACACTGGCAATATCCTCTATCATAATATTCCATCATTCCATGTATCCAAATATTTACAACTCTATATTAATATTATGAAGACCATAAGGAGCCTGAATTCTGTACACGAGTCTGACCTACTGCATTTGGCCTGGAGCAGGGCTGTCAAAACCCAAACCGGACAAGGAGGGTATCCACATAAGGAGACTTATCCCACATGGGTGTCAGAGCCTAAGCTGGATGAAAAGGTGTGCGTGCAGAGAGTTAGCCTGACATGGTGTGTTAGAACCCTAGCAGGGTGAGAAGGATATTCACATGGGTCAGTGGCTGAATAAAGTGAGGAGGACATCCACTTATGAGGGCAGCCCAACATGGCGTGTCAGAATCTACATGGGGTGAGGGCATCCATTCAGAGGAGGGAGTGGCCACAGAGAACAAGAGTCTGATTGCAGACAGTATGATTGATTAAGTAAGGAAATGAATTAAAGACATGGAGCCCTAGCTCTCCCCCTGACTGTAAAGAGCACAAATATAGAAAGGGAGAAAATTAGAGTGAACACTCTTTAGATTAGAATTGGAGATACCAATGCGAACTCATGGTTTTCAATATATATAGATACAGAAATAACTGTGGATATAAACCTGAGTGTATACTTACCTACCTTCCTACATACACTCCCCTAAGCTCTACCCACTGAGATGGCTTTGGAGCAAAGATACTAGTAGCAATGAGCACCTGTAGAGCACACCTTGGCTTCTAGATACCATCCTTCCTCTGAAAGCAACCAAACTCCTTAGAGAAGTGGCTGATTTAAGAGCTGGGGAAGGGAAAGTATAATAAGAGCCTGGAAGATATGCTGTGCCAGAAAGAATGGAAATGCTCAAACATTGACAGGGATATGTTACAAAGACACAGAAGCTAGAAAAGGGTCTGCTCACATTAGGAACAAATGCAAACATCAAAATAAACAGTGATAGTAACCAATGGATGAAAACCATTGAATAAAATAGGAAATCTGAGTCCATAGAGATAAAATAAATATATTTTTTAGATGAGAAACAGGATATTTACATAATTTCAAGGTACTTCCCTACAAAACACTAAGTAATTCCAAAGGAGAAAGTAACTTTGCAGTGGTGAAGCCGAGCAGACACCACCTTAATCAAGTGGTCACAAACATCATCAGTTAAGGCACAAACTGAAAATATGAACCACTCAAAAGAAAACATAACATTACTTCTGGAATATTCTCACCAAATATGCATAGTCTGAACCTAATTGTGGGGAAACTGCAAACATATCCACATTTAGGGACATCCTACAAAATAACTGTGTAAAATCTTCAAAGTGTTAAGGTTACAAAAGTTAGAAAATAAGTAAAAATTAAAAGGACGAATAATTTGGTCCAAAATGAGACAGACTAAAGAGACATGATGAGTAAATGTAACATGTGATTTTGAAAAAGATACTCTGCTTAAAAAGGACATTAGTGGGACAACTGGTGAAACTGTATTAGATGGTAGTACTACTTATCACTGTGGTAATGAGTGGCAACATCCATTCTATAGGAAATACACACTAATGTATTTGTGGGTAGTGAGGCATCAGGTCTGCAAATTACTCTCAAATGGTTCACGAAAAACATTCTCTCAAACAAGTGCTGGCAAGGATGTGCAGAAAAGGGAACCGTTGTGCACTGTAGATGGGAATATAAACTGGTGCAGCCACTATGGAAACAGTACAAAGGTTCCTCAAAAAATTAAAACTAGAACTACTATATGATCCAGAAATTCCACTTCTGGATATTTGTCTGAAGAAAGTGAGAACACTAATTCAAAAAGATCTATGAATCCTTATGTTCACTGCAGCATCATTTACAATAGTAAAGATATAGAAATTACCTCAGTGTCCATCGATGGATGAACGGTTAAAGAAAATGTGGCATATACATACAATGGAATATTATTCAGCCATAAAAAGAAGGAAATCTTTCCCTGGTCAGTTTGGCTCAGCAGTTAAAGCATTGGCCCATGGACTGAAGGATTGCAGTTCAATTCCTGATCAAGGGCACATAGCTGGGTTGCAGACTCTATCCCATGCCTCCGGTAGGGGTTGTGCGGAAGGCAAGCAATCGATGTGTCTTTCTCACATCAATGTTTCTTTCTCTCTCTCTCTCTCTCCCCCTCCCTCCCTCCCTTCCACTCTTTCTAAAAAGCAATGGAAAAATATCTTCAGGTGAGGATTAACAAAAAAAGAGGAAAAAAAGAAGGAAATCTTACCTTGGTGACAAGGACAGACCATGAGGGTATTATGCTAAGTGAAATAAGCCAGAAAGCGAAAGACAAATACCATATAATCTCACTTATATGTGGAGTTAAAAACTAAAACAAGCTCATAGATACAGAGAACAGATTGGTCAGGCAGGGGAGGGGGTATAGGTGAAATGAGTGAAGGGGGTCAAAAGATACAAACTTCCACTTATAAAATAAATAAGTTATGGGGATATTAATAATGTACAGCATAGTGACTGTAGTTAATAATACTGTATTTCACATTTGAAAGTTGCTGAGAGTAAATCTTAAAAGCTGGCATCACACGAAAAACAAAGTTTTGTGACTGTATGGTGATGCATGCTAACTAGACTTATGAATCATTATGAAACTAAAAAGGTTACATGTCAAATATACCTCAATTTATTTATTTATTTATTTATCCTCACCCGAGGATATTTTTTCCATTTTTTGTACAGATAGAGTGGGAGGGAGAGAGAGGAAGAGAGAGAGAGAGAGAGAGAAACATCGATGTGAAAGGGACACATCGAGTGGCTGCCACCCGCACGACCAACCAGGGCCGGGGACAAACTGCAACCAAAGTATGTGCCCTTAGCGGGAACTGAACCCGGGTCTCTCCGGACCGCAGGCCAACGCTCTAACCGCTGAGCCAAACCGGCCAGGGCCAAATATACCTCAATTTAAAAAACACTTAAATATCAAGCACAATGAGAGCATGTAATAGGATTACTAACTTGGTCTAAGTGGCAGGGAAGGCTTCTCTAGATGACTTATTAAAGCAGACCCCTAAAGAAAAAGTAGTATTTCATATGATGGGTTCAAAGAGAAAAATGTTCCTAGTAGAAAGAAAGTAAAGGCTCAGCATTTGGAGCATCGGCCTGCGGACCAGAGTCCCGGGTTTGGTTCTGCTAGAGGCACAGTACGAAGGGAGGGAGGGAGGGAGGGAGGGGGTTAAGTATAGGCTATGCTGAAGATCCATTTGGGGCTAAAGACCTTACTGCCCCCTGGGGCCATTGTGTACCAATGTGGGTTTCTTGTCTAAAAACTATTCGCTGACTCCAAATAGGAGGAACAGGAACAGAGGACTCTAGAGGACAGATGTAGGGAGGTAGGGAAGGAGTTTGCTAGGTATGTAAAAGAACACTATGGCTATAAGAGAGTCAAGATAGAACTAGATCAATCATGGGGTCCAAGTTAGGCAACTGAGAATATCTAAAAGCAAAGAATCAATAAATAATAGGATAAGCATATTATTTATAAATATAGGCATATATACCAGAAGATACAGCTAAGAATTGAAAATAGTTATCTCTATGGAACAGGTATTAAGGGCTAGAAGATATACAGTGTGGCAATGTTGCTTATGTTGAAAGTTTTTAGCACTACCTGAATTTTTAAAGCCCTGCACATGTTTGATCTAGATATTTAAAAAATAAATACTGAAAGCCGAAAATAACAAAAAATCCTTTTATATCTCAAAGATTGGTACTATAATAATTAGTGAAATTTTTCTAGAAAGCTCAAAATGCTATCAATGTAAATATTCCTTAAAAAGAAATGGGATATATATATTCAGTAACTTATAGACATAATTTTCTTTCTCTTTTTTTTTTTTAGATACTTAAAAGTACATACAGTGAATTTTGTAATACACACAGGCTTCATTCACTATCTCTACCCCATCCTCTAACACAGCGGTTCTCAACCTGTGGGTTGCACCCCTTTGGGGGTCAAATGACCCTTTCACAAGGGTTGCCTAAAACATAACAGTAGCAAAATTACAGTTATGAAGTAGCAACAAAAATAATTTTATGGTTGGGGGTCACCACAACATGAGGAACTGTATTAAAGGGTTGCAGCATTAAGTAGGTTGAGAATCACTGCTCTAAGAGAACATTAGAGCAGTGATTTTTAAACTTAACTCAAGGACCAGTTAGACACTTAAAAATAATTGAGGACTCCAAAGAGATTGTTTTTAATTTTTTTTTTATCCTCACCCGAGGACTTTTTTTTTTTTTTGCACTTATCTTCAGATAGAGCGGGAGAGAGAAAGAGAGACATTGACTGGTTGCCACCCACATGACCCCAATCGGGGCTGAGGACAAATTGCAACTGAAGTCCCTGCCCTTAGTGGGAACCGAACCCGGAACTCTCTGGTCCGAGGACCGACACTCTAACCATTGAGCCAAACCGGCCAGGGCCCAAAAAGCTTTTTAATATATGGGTTATACTTATAAACATTAACTACAGTAGAAATAAAACTGAGAAAATCTAAAATACTTATTAATTTATTTAAACATACTAATGAACATTACATGTTGCCATAAAGTACATTTAATGAAAAAGAACTCCTTTCTAAAACAAAACAAAAAACATCAGACAAGTAGCATTATTTTCTATTTCTGCAAATCTTTTTACTGTCTGGCTTAACAGAAAACAGATTCTCATTTCTGCTTTTGAAGTCAATCTTGTTTTAGTTGAAGCATATGAAGAAAATGCAGCCTCATAATATGTGTACTTGGAAAAGGGAGGAGTATTTTAACGCCCTTTACAGAAAGTTATAGAACTTCTTTGATAGTACAATAAAATTCAAGTGGTAGTTTTTTAGATTCATTAAAATGTGGAATCAGAAACCGTAACAAAAACCTTTTCCAGTCTGTTGCATTAAGATCCCTTGGTTTATTGTATACTTTTAATTAATCGTTTCCGCCATGCCTAATTTTTTTTTTTTTAATCCTCTCCCAAGGATATTTTTTCCTTTTATCTTCAGATAGAATGAGAGAGAGAAAGAGAGAGCGACACATTGACTGGTTGCCTCCCAAATGATCCCGACCAGGACCAAGGTACATGCCCTTGACCAGAATCGAACACACAACTCTGATCCACAGGCCGATGCTCTAACCACTGGATCAAAATGGCCAGGGCCCCCATGCCTAATTTTGTAACTTCATGCTTTGGTCATCTGAAATATATTGGTTTGTTAAGAGTTATAAAGATCTTCCAAATATTGACACATTTTATCATACACTATCCAAAATATCCCACACCTATGAATGTTTTCATCTAGCTCATCCCAAAAGTCTTCAATTATTGGGAAACCATCAAACTCATGGTGCCAGTGCAGGTTTTTTCAATTCTAACTTTTGCTTGTAAGTTCTAGTTTCACCACTGGCAAACAACGCTAACTGTTGTTTTCTTTGAAATTATAGGCTCATGTTATTTTCAAGAATTACTCTCTTATAGATACTAATTTTCAGTGATTAATGCCTAAATACATATAAATTTCTCAAAATTTAAATCTTAATGAAAATGTACTGTTAGATATTTTGACATTCTCCAGAAAATGTTCATAAAGCAAAACATTTTAAGTATTATTTTTTTAATTAATTTATTTTTGTTACAGATGTTTCTCCTTTTTCCCCCACTGACACCCTCCTCCCTGCTCCCACCCTTATTATTACTTATTCTTATTAATAAAGTCACCAGAATTGTGTTCTAGTTGGAATCTTAAACTGAAGTATTCTTCTCTGATCATAATTGCCTTTTTCATCTCTCTTGTTCCCTTATTCTCATATATCTAGCTTTTATGCTTCTTTGAGATCATCAACCTCTTAATTTCTTTATTTTCTCCTGGTCCATGGACCCTTTCAACCTACAAACACACTGTCTTAAAGTAGGAAAATTTCTAGTACTATTTCTTTGGTAATTTCCTCTCTACCTTTAGATTGCTTTCCTATGAATTATTAGTTTAATTTATAATTCCTAGGCTGAATATCTAATATTCTCTTTTCTATTTGTTATCCTTGTCTTTTGTCAGAGCATTCATTTCATTTTTTCTAACATTTTTAATTCAACATCATTATATTTTCTTAATTATAAAAATAATATATGTTTATTATATAAACTTTGGGAAGAGGGAATCACAAAGAAGTTCAGCGTCCCATATTTCCATTCTTCAGAGACATGTAGTCTCTCCTTAAGAGTTTGTTTCTGGCCCTGGCCGGTTTGGCTCAGCGGTTAGAGCGTCCACCTGCAGTCCGGAGAGACCCGGGTTCGGTTCCCGCTAGGGGCATGTACCTCGGTTGCAGTTTGTCCCTGGCCCTGGTTGGTCGTGGGGGTGGCAGCCACTCGATGTGTCCCTTTCACATCAATGTTTCCCTCTCTCTCTCTTCCTCTCTCTCCCTCCCACTCTGTCTGTGTAAAAAATGGAAAAATGTCCTCGGGTGAGGATAAAAAAAAAAAAAATCAAAAAAAAAAAAAAAAAAGTTTGTTTCTGGATGTATATTACTAAAGTGTTATAATGAAAGTACTGGTGTAACATTTTTGTTTTAAAATTACTTAATTATTGAATAAGCAAACACTTATAAGTAACATTAAAAAATAAAATACACAGCATAATTTTCACTGATACATCACCTAAGGCAACAGAAACAAAGGAGAAAATGAACACATGGGACTACATCAAACTCAAAAGCTTCTGCACAGCAAAAGAAACAACCATCAAAATGGAAAGGCAACCCATTGTATGGGAGAACATCATTGCCAATGATACATCAGATAAGGGGTTAATTTCCAAAATATATAGAGTACTCATACAACTCCACAAAAGGAAGACAAATAACCCAATTAAAAAATGGGCAGAGGAGCTGAATAGACACCTCTCCAAACAGGACATACAAATGGCCAAGAGACATATGAAGAAATGCTCAACATCACTAATCATCAGAGAGATGCAAATTAAAACAAAAAGGAGGTATCACCTCACACCTGTCAGAATGGCTGCCATCAACAAATCATCAAACAACAAGTGTTGGCGAGGGTGTGGAGAAAGGGGAACTCTAGTACACTGGTGATGGGAATGCAGACTGGTGCAGCCACTATGGAAAACACTATGGTGTTACCTCAAAAAGTTGAAAATTGAACTTCCATTTGACCCAGTGATCCTGCTTCTAGGAATATACCCTAAGAAGCCTGAAACACCAATCAGAAAGAATATATGTACCCCCATGTTCATAGCAGCACTATTTACAATAGCTAAGATCTGGGAACAGCCCAAGTGTCCATCAGTAGACAAATGGATGAAAAAGCAGTGGTACATATACACAATGGAGTACTATGCAGCTGTAGAAAAGAAAGATCTCTTATCCTTTGAGACGACATGGAGGGACCTGCAAAGTATTATCCTAAGTGAAACAAACCAAGCAGAAAAAGACAAATACCACATGATCTCACTTATATACGAAATATAATGAACATAACAGTCTGAGGAATAGGGTAGACCCAGAAACATGGAAGTAGGGTACAGACTGACAACCCTCAAAAGGGGGTGGTGGGGGTTGGGAAGAGATGAACCACACAACTTATATGCATGTATGCATAACCAATGAACATGGACAACAAAGCCGGGGACAGGGCGGGGGGATGGGTAGGTGCCAATGGGGTAAAAAAGGAGAAACATCTGTAAGAAAAATAAAATTAAAAAATAAATAAAAAATAATAATAAATAAAATAAAATACAGCCCTGGCCAGTTTTGTTCAGTGTTTAGAGCACTGGGCCTCAGACTGAAGGGTCTCGGGTTTGATTCCTGGTCAAGGGCACATATCTATATTGTGGGTTCAATCCCTGGCTGGGGTGCATATAGAAGGCAACCAATCAATATTTCTCTCTCGTACTGATCTCTCTCTCTCTTTCCCCCAACTTCCTCATTCTTTTCTTTCTTTTTATTTATTTATTTATTTATTTTTTATTTTTTATTTTATTTTATGAATTTTTATTTATTTTTTGTTACAGATATTTTACCTTTTTACCCCATTGGCACCCCTCAGCCCACCCCCCCTCCACCCTGTCCCCGGCTTAGTTGTCCATGTCCATTGGTATGCATACATGCATATAAGTTCTGTAGTTTATCACTTCCCACCCCCCCACCCCCCATCCCCTCTTCTGAGGGATGTAGGTCTGTGCCCTACTTCCATGTGTCTGGGTCTACTGTATTCCTCAGACTGTTATGTTCATTATATTCCGTATATAAGTGAGATCATGTGGTATTTGTCTTTTGCTGCTTGGCTTCTTTCACTTAGGATAATACTTTCCAGGTCCCTCCATGTCGTCTCAAAGGATAAGAGATCTTTCTTTCTTACCGCTGCATAGTACTCCATTGTGTATATGTACCACAGCTTTTTTATCCATTCGTCTACTGGTGGACACTTGGGCTGTTTCCAGATCTTAGCTATTGTAAATAGTGCTGCTATGAACATGGGGGTGCATATATTCTTCCTGATTGGTGTTTCAGGCTTCTTAGGGTATATTCCCAGCAGTGGGATCACTGGGTCAAATGGAAGTTCAATTTTTAAATTTTTGAGGTAGCACCATATTGTTTTCCATAGCGGCTGCACCAGTCTGCATTCCCACCACCAGTGTATTAGAGTCCCCTTTGCTCCACACCCTCACCAACACTTGTTGTTTGATGATTTCTTGATGGCGGCCATTCTGACAGGTGTGAGGTGATACCGCATTGCTGTTTTAATTTGCATCTCTCTGATGATTAGTGATGTTGAGCATTTCTTCATATGTCTCTTGGCCATTTGTATGTCCTGTTTGGAGGGGTGTCTATTCAGCTCCTCTGCCCATTTTTTAATTGGGTTCTTTGTCTTCCTTTTGTGGAGTTGTATGAGCACTCTATATATATTGGAAATTAACCCCTTATCTGACACATCATTGGCAATGATGTTCTCCCATACAGTGGGTTGCCTTTCCATTTTGATGATTGTTTCTTTTGCTGTGCAGAAGCTTTTGAGTTTGATGTAGTCCCATGTGTTCATTTTCTCCTTTATTTCTGTTGCCTTAGGTGATGTATCAATGAAAATTCTGCTCCGTATGATGTCCGAAATTTTGTTGCCTACATTTTCCTCTAGAATTTTTATGGATTCACGGGTCACATTTAAGTCTTTTATCCATTTTGAGTTTATTTTTGTGTATGGTGTAAGTTGATGGTCTAGTTTCATTTTTTTGCATGTAGCTGTCCAATTTTCCCAACACCATTTATTAAAGAGGCTGTCTTTACTCCACTGTATGCTCTTGCCACCTTTGTCAAATATTAATTGAGCGTATTGCCTTGGGTCCATTTCTGGGTTTTCAGTTCTGTTCCACTGGTCTATATGCCTGTTCTTGTGCCAGTACCAGGCTGTTTTGGTTACAGTCGCTTTGTAGTATAACCTGATATCTGGTATTGTGATCCCATCTACTTTGTTCTTCTTTTTCAAGATTGCTGTGGCTATTCGCAGTCTTTTTTGGTTCCATATGAACTTTTGAAGTATTTGTTCTAGTTCTATGAAATATGTCGTTGGTATTTTGATGGGGATTGCATTGAATCTATAGATTGCTTTGGGTAGTATGGACATTTTAATGATGTTAATTCTTCCAATCCATGAACAGGGTATGTGCTTCCACTTTTTTATATCTTCCTCTATTTCTTTTTTCAATGACCTGTAGTTTTCTGCAAATAGGTCCTTTACTTCTTTGGTTAAGTTTATTCCTAGGTATCGTAATTTTTTGGCGCGATGGTAAATGGGATTGTTTTTTCAGTTTCTCTTTCTGTGAGCTCATCATTGATGTACAAGAATGCCGTCGATTTCTTGACGTTAATTTTGTATCCTGCTACTTTGCCAAATTCATTTATTAAGTCTAATAGATTTTTGATGGAGTCTTTAGGGTTTTCTATGTACAATATCATGTCATCTGCAAATAATGACAGTTTCACTTCCTCCTTTCCAATTTGGATCCCTTTTATTTTTTCTTCATGTCTGATTGCTGTGGCCAAGACTTCCAGTACAATGTTAAATAAGAGTGGCGAAAGTGGACATCCTTGTCTTGTTCCTGTTCTTAATGGAAATGTTTTTAGTTTCTGTCCATTGAGTATGATGTTGGCTGTAGGTCTTTCATATATGGCCTTTATTATGTCGAGATATGATCCCTCTATTCCTACATTGCTGAGCGTTTTTATCAGAAATGGATGCTGGATTTTGTCGAATGCTTTTTCAGCGTCTATTGATATGATCATGTGGTTTTTATTCTTCATTTTGTTTATGTGGTGTATCACGTTTATTGATTTGCGAATACTGTACCAGCCTTGCATCCCTGGGATGAATCCCACTTGGTCATGGTGAATAATTTTTTTGATGTATTTCTGGATCCGATTTGCTAATATTTTGTTCAGGATTTTGGCGTCTATGTTCATCAGGGATATTAGCCTGTAGTTTTCTTTCTTCGTAGTGTCTTTTTCTGGTTTTGGAATTAGAATTATGCTGGCTTCATAGAACGTGTTTGGAAGTCTTCCTTCTTCTTGAATTTTTTGAAATAGTTTGAGGAGAGTGGGTGTTAGTTCTTTTTTGAATGTTCGGTAAAATTCCCCCGTGAAGCCATCTGGGCCTGGGCTTTTGTTTGCTGGGAGAGTCTTGATTACCTCTTCAATTTCCTTAGTTGTTATTGGTCTGTTCAAGTTTTGTATCTCTTCCGGATAGTTTTGGGAGACTGTGTGTTTCTAGAAATTTGTCCATTTCGCTTAGATTGTCGAATTTGTTGCCATATAGTTGTTCATAGTAGTTGTTAACGATCTTTTGTATTTCCGTGGTGTTGGTTGTTACTTCTCCTCTTTCATTTCTGATTTTGTGTATTTGGGTTCTCTCTCTTTGTTTCTTGGTAAGTCTAGCTAAGGGTCCATCAATCTTGTTTATCTTTTCGAAAAACCAGTTCCTCACTCTTTTCATGCATTTTTTTTTCTTCTTATCCTCACCTAAGGACATTTTTCCATTTTTTGTTCAGATAGAGTGGGAGGGAGAGCGAGGAAGAGAGAGAGAGAGAAACATCGACGTGAAAGGGACACATCGAGTGGCTGCCACCCGCACAACCAACCAGGGCCGGGGACAAACTGCAACCAAGGTACGTGCCCTTAGCGGGAACTGAACCCAGGTCTCTCTGGACCGCTGGCTGACGCTCCAACTGCTGAGCCAAACCGGCCAGGGCCTTCACTCTTTAAAATCAATAAAAACATATCCTCAGGTGAGGATTAAAATAATAATAATAATAAAGTAAAATATAAAAGAATATATGTAAGACTTAAAATATACAAAAACCAAGAAAGAACAATACCTTTTAAGACTTCTATGTGCCCTTTTCTATTTCCATCCCATTCCCTCTCTTCTCAGAGCTACACTACAATTTTGTGTTTATAATCCTAATTTTCTTTATAGTATTACCACATATATTTGTCTCCTGAAACAATACATTGTTTAATTTTGTCTGTTATTTTTGAACTTCCTCTAAATGCAATCATACTGTAGGAACTCTTCTGTAACTTATTTTTTAATTTTTGCCTAATATTACATTTCTGACATTCATCTATACTGTTGCATGTAGCTGAAACCCATTCACTTTCTCTATTGCATAAATGTATTTATCCATTCTCCTGCTGATCGACATTTGGGTTGTTTCTAGCTTCCTGGCTTACCAACAGTACTATTATGAACATTTTTGTACATATTTCCTGGTGCACAAGTGTCAGGGCTTTCACTAGGATACATACCTAGGAGTGGGATTATTAGTCAATCAATGACGTACATCTCCAACTGCACTAGATAATGCCAAACTGTTTCGTACAGTGGTTGGACCATACATTTTCACCAGCGGTAAAATATACTCACTTTCATTCGTTGAGTTTTTTGGGGTTTTTTGTTTTCTATTTTCTAAGAGACTTTTTTTTAATTTTTTAGTTTTAAATATTTTTCTGCTACATATTTTTAATTTCCAAGATATTAGTATAACTTCCCAGTGTTTTCTGAAGCTTCTGTATATTGTTTCTTGCTGTTCATATTTAAAAATGAGTCACTACTTCCGGTCAATATGGCGGCATAGGTAAACGCGGTATCGCGTCCTCCCACAACCACATCAAAGTTACAACTAAACTACAGAACAACCATCATTCAAAACCGCCTGAAATCAAGCTGAATGGAAGTTGTCATCCAGACCGGTGGGACAGGCGGTGGCGCGGGGCGAGACGGGCTGGTCCCACACCCAAGTGTGGCGGATAAAAATCAGGAGGCTCCCGCGGCTGGAAAGATCCTTCCTGAGGACTGAGGGGTCCCCATCCCACACCAGGTGCCCCATTCAGGGTTCCAGTGCCAGGAAGAGGAGTCCCCATAACTTCTGGCTGGAAAAACCAGCGGGAATTGAGGCTCAGGGAAGCTGAAGCGGCAGGAGCCCCAGGCAGCTCCCTAAAGGGCCGGCGCACGAACTTATTGAACTCTCTCACTCTAAGCTCGGAGGGGAGGCAGCTCGAGGGGCGCCAGAGACATACAGGGAAGAACTGAGCTGTTTGGCACTGGAGCGAGCGCTGGAGAGGGGGCTTCCTCGGGGACAAACGTGCTGTCAGAGGCCTTTGTTCCTTTGGTGAGCCCTTCCGGGGGGCGGCAGACAAAAGCCATATCTGGGACTCCAGCAACCTGGCTCACACTGGTAGCCACGCCCTGCTGACTCCCTGAGGCCCTGCCCCGCCCCACACAACTTTCAAGCCCACCCAAGCTGTTGCCACTTGCTTAACCATAGGATTGGCTGGTCTTGGATCCTGCTTCAGGTTTTTCCTAAATTCTTTCAAACGAGCAGCACCGGGTCTCAGCGAGCCCCATACCTCTCATTAAGTAATACACAGAAACAAACACAGGGAGGCAGTCAAAATGAGGAGACAAAGACACAGGTCCCAAATGAAAGAACAGAACAAAACCCCAATAAAAGAACTAAGCGAAAGGGAGATAAGCAACCTAACAGATACTGAGTTCAAAATACTGCTTATAAGGATGCTCAATGAACTTAGTGAGAACCTCAGTGAACTTAGGGAGGGCCTCAAGAGCATAAAAAAGGACCAGTTAGAAATCATGGATACACAGTTAGAATTAAAGGAGGCATTAACTGAAATAAAGAATAATTTACACAGCTTCAATAATAGAGTATGTAAATCCAAGGAGCAAACCATCGATTTGGAATATAAGGAAGCAAAAAATCCCCAATCAGAACAGCAAAAAGAAAAAAGAATCCAAAAAAATGAGGATAGTGTAAGGAGCCTCTGGGACAACTTCAAGCGTGCCAACATTCGCATCTTGGGGGTGCCCGAAGGAGAAGAGAGAGAACAAGAAATCGAAAACCTGTTTGAAACAATAATGGCAGAAAACTTTCCTAACTTGGTGAAGGAAACAGACATACAAGTCCAGGAAGCACAGAGAGTCCCAAACAAGATGAACCCCAAGAGGCACACACCAAGACACATCATCAATAAAATGCAAAAGTTCAAGACAAAGAGAGAATATTAAAAGCAGCAAGAGAAAGGCAGCTAGTTACCTACAAGGGAATTCCCATTAGGCTGTCAGCTGATTTCTCAAAAGAAACTTTGCAGGCCAGAAGAGAGTGGCAAGAAATATTCAGAGTGATGAAAACCAAGAACCTACCACCAAAATTACTCTATCCTGCAAAGCTGCCATTTAGTATCGATGGACATATAAAAACTTTCCCAGACAAGGAAAAGTTAAAGGAGTTCATCACCACCAAACCGTTATTATATGAAATGATGAAGGGTCTTTTTGAAGAAAAAGATAAAATGTATGAACAAACAAAATGGCAATGAATACATATCTATCGACAATGGAATCTACAAACAAAATGAACAGGCAGAACAGAAACATTCTCATAGATACAGAGAATATTTTGTTGGTTGCCAGATGGGAGGGGGTTGGGGGAATGGGTGAAAAAGGTGAAGGGATTAAGAAGTACAAATTCATTGCTAGACTGACAAACCTCAAAGCGAAGGGGGTTGGGGGGGTGGGAAGAAATAAACCAAAGAACTTATATGCATAACCAACAGACACAGACAATAGTGTGGGAAAAGGTGGGAGGTGGGCGGGAGTGGGGAGGAGGGGGTCAATGGGGGAAAAATGTGGAACATCTGTAATACATTTTACATCCAACAATAAAGATTTGGAAAAAAGAAAAAAATAATAAAAAATTAAATAAAAAAAAAATGAGTCACTAGAAAGCTGATTAGAAGCTCTGAGTACCGGTATAGCGCTTGCCAACTGGGCTTCACTGATCAGGCAGGAACCATGGTGTTTCACTGGAGGACTGCATCAAATGTCATTGCGGACAGGTTTTCTCTCTGGGGCCATGCAGTCACTCCAGAGAGGTTTTCCTCAAGCTCCTCCTTTCTTGGAAAATGTACAACTGGCTGTGCCATTCTCAGAACTCAGTGGGATAAGGAGGACTTCACCCATCAGTATGCAGGTTTTCACTTCATCCATTTTCAGTTCAGCACCTCTCTCTGTCTTCTTCCACTAGGGCTGCTGTCCCCAGCATTAAAACCTCCCTAATTAAATATTTCCGTAGTATGGATGATATCTCACTACTTACTAAGTAAATGTTTAAGTCCTTTTGTTGTCACTCTCATGCCACATCCCCATCTTCTACAGTATCTGGTTCCTCAAATTCCTATATCTTTCTAGAGTTTTGAAAAACACATTGGCTGTCACTGGAATTCTCTTCTGTGCACATTTGATATTTAGATTTTTAAGCTTTGCTAATTCCTCTATACCATCTTCCAAAAATCAACTGCAGTTGTCTCCTCTTCTATTCTTAGTCTTTGTGGGTTTATGCCTTCTTTAATTCATTTACTCCCATTTTAGAAGAATTTGGGGAGGAAACAAATGTGTGTTGAATCCACCTTGTTTAACTAGAAATTCTATCCTTAACATTTTAAGAGAGATAAAAATGAAATTGTAATGACATCGTCTATAATTACATGTTTGATATAAAGAAAAGATACTTTGTAAGGGAAACCATTTTCTTAGTAATGATATTAAAGTCAGATAAATAAAACTGTCCTCTGAAATATAAGAGTTGCTTTGAGTAATCAGAAAAAAAGGTTTTGTAAAATGTTTTTCTTAATGATACATACTTTATTTTATAATACTAATAAACATGGTTAGAACACACTTATATTCTTTCCTCACACACAAAAAAATGTGAAATGCAAAGAATATGAATATAATTAATTGTATGTCTAAGCTGTATATTTGAAATATTTTAATATTTAATATCAAAAAGAAATGCCTTTACATTAGCTACCTTTCAAATATTTATAAACATAAATCAGTTATTATGAACAAGTCCAGCAAAAAACTGAACATGTAGCTTAAGAGGAAACAAATATCAGGCCAATAAAATTAATTTTCACAACAGAAAATCTAACTCAAGCTGAAAAAATAAGTTAATCAGAGTAATTAAAATGAATTATTTTCCATTAACCAATTTTTCATTAAGTACAAAGAAAATAATGCAACTCCAGCTGGAGAATCCAGGCTCTAACCTTTGTTAGTATTTATTTATAATGTTGTAACTTATATTTGAAAAATATTGAAATTAATCCAGAGCTCATTTACCCCCAATGTGTAAGGTATTCTTCAAAGACCACAGGTGCAGTTCAGTCAAGCAGAAAGACATCTGATGGCAGAAGGAATCTCTGTCCTGTTTAAAAGATAATTAAAAAGATGTGCCAATTAATTATCTTCTATTGCCAATAAAACCAAGATCCCTAGAAATAATAGAAACATTTGCCACTACTGATATTTGAGATATGGTTCATTAGAATAAACACTTTAATATATCCTTGATTAGCTTCCAGGAATAAACTCTAGAAAAAGGAAAAATACACTTCTTTTCCTAGATTTCCTATTGTCATCACATTGAGAAATGTGGTAAGAAGGATATATAATTAGCGTTTTTAATGACATGTTTGGTTTTTAAGAGTCTGGGTATATTTAAAATTATTTAGTATTTAAGCAATTTGAAAAACATTTTTAAGGAAAGGAAACATCTGTTAGGAAGTTACTAAGTACAAACATATTTTGTGGTGTATTAAGATACAAAGCAAATATTTATGATCTCTAACAAACAGGTTAATTAAAATAAAATTTTCAAGGTAAATGGTATATAGTTACTATTAAAAGAAACATTTACTTAGAAGTAAACTATGTGAAACCACATTAGCATTTAGGTTAGTTTATTATTCTATTCCAACTGCATTAAAAAATAGTAACAAAAAAAGTACATCCTGTATATTTTCCCAGTTTTACTAGTGGGGGTCAGTGATGGATGTTATTGATACTTTTTTAAAAATCAAGTAGAACCTAATCAATTTAAACTGATTGGAAGAAGAATAATCTGAGTCCAAAAGAAGTCAACATTTTACAAATATTTAAAAAGAATTTATATAACTTTCAAATATTTGCTTGGAAATACATATAGTACCATACTCTACATATACTTTACTACATATTAGAAATGCATATAGTAAACTACCAACACGTTCTTTTTGGATTTCATAAAAGAATTGTTCTTTCCAATAAAATTCTGAATAACTAAAGAAGCTTAAAAATATTTTAAGACATCTTTTAGATGGAGAAATAGCCCTCAGCTCCTTTAACATTAGAAGTGACTAAAAATATTTCCCATACTATTCATATGGGTGATAATACAAGATAATTTTAGACATAGTATAAAATTCTTGGGCCTTCCTTCACCTTTACATTTGACCTCAATTCACTTACAATCATCAAGAAACATGCATGTTGCCCTGGCCGGTTTGGCTCAGCAGTTAGAGCGTCGGCCTGTGGTCCGGAGAGACCCGGGTTCGGTTCCCGCTAAGGGCATGTACCTTGGTTGCAGTTTGTCCCCGGCCCTGGTTGGTCGTGCGGTGGCAGCCACTCGATGTGTCCCTTTCACATCAATGTTTCTCTCTCTCTCTATCTCTTCCTCTCTCTCCCTCCCACTCTATCTGTACAAAAAATGTCCTCGGGTGAGGATAAAAAAAAAAAAGAAACATGCATGTTCAACTAATAAGACACAATATGCTAAATTTTTTTATCTTTATTTTTTATCCTCACCCGAGGACATCTTTCCATTTTTTGTTCAGATAGAGTCAGAGGGAGAGAGGGAGGGAGGGAGGGAGAGAGAAACATCGACGTGAAAGGGACATATCGAGTGGCTGTCATCTACACAACCCAAGCAGGGCTGGGGACAAACTGCAACCGAGATACGTGCCCTTAGCGGGAACTGAACCCGGGTCTCTCTGGACCGCAGGTTGATGCTCTAACCTCTGAGCCAAACCAGCCAGGGCTGGCAGAGTAAGAAATGTAGCAACATAAAAGAAGGGTTCGAGCCTGCCAGGAACAGTGGGCCTGTAAGAAAACTATGGGGAAGTTGTGAAATGTTAGCAGAACCTCAACAAAGTATAAGATTCCACCAATTAAATGATGATAACAGATAATACTAAGTACCTTCCTCATGACACACGTTGTTCCATACATTTGATATGCATTACCTCATTTAATTCTCACAGCTACTCTTTGAAGTAGTGCCATAATTATTTCTATAATGAGGAAAAACAAAGCACAGATAGGTCACATAGACAGCAGGTAGTGGAGGCATGCTTTGAATCTAAGCGGACTGACTCCTGAGTCTGAGCTCACAACCACAGTGCTCTCCCATATTTGGCTGTACGGAGCTATGGGAAGGAGAGTACACAGTCCTTTGAGTAAAAGGAAGGCATGTCCCAAAGATAGTGGTAGATCAAAATGTATGATGAAAAGTCATTGACAAATTAAGTTGAAAAGGCTAGAAAGAAAACAGACTATAATAATAATAGTAAATTTTGGATTGATCTGAATTCACTCTTTCCCTTACACTAAAGTGCCTTGAAAAGTTAGTGGTGAAACCAAGGATCTTCCGATTCCCAGATCTGCCCTATACTAATCAAAAGCTAGTTGCCACTTACACAGGTAGGGGGTAAGAGAGCAAGTGGACTGTATTACTACAAAACAGGACACAGTTCCTTATCAGGGGGGAACAGGAAAAAAGAGATATTAAGCAAATTAGGAGTTTTTCAATTCAATTGAGAGTTGTCACCTTAGGAGTGACTCTACTGAGGCTGTCATTACTCAAAATATTTCCAAAGCTGTGTTCTTTGGAAATGCTTTCATTGGTTTTATGAGGCTCATTGCAGAATTATTATGTTATAGTTACATTTTTTAAAAACAAAAACACTTCCTATATTAGATATGTAAACTGCACCCTTTCATTGGGATGGGTGAAGTTTTTAATGTTTGTTTAAATAATCAATTAAGTAAATATTTATTTTGCATTATTAAGCTTATGTGCAGATTCTAGAATCTGAGTGCCTGGTTTCTTATTCTAACTCCTTGGGTTTACTAGCTAAATCGGACAAATTACTTAACTTTTCTATTTCTAAGTTCCCCCATCGATAAAATAGGTATATGAAGTACCTACCTCAGGACTGTATTGAAGGTACCATTATGCAGTTACCTTATTGTTGCCAGTTATGCTGTTGCTACTATTACTCAATTTGTCTAGCACTATGCACATTTATATAGAAAAACAAAAAGTATTAAACATGCCCTGGCCAGTTTGGCTCAGCGGTTGGAGCGTTGGCCTGCAGTCCCGAGAGACCTGGGTTGGGTTCCCGCTAAGGACACATACCCCTGGTTTTTCATGCAGGTGGCAGCCACTCAATGTGTCTCTTTCACGTCAATGTTTCTCTCTCTCTCTCTCTCCCCCCCCCCCTCCCTCCCTCCCTCCCACTCTATCTGAACAAAAAATGGAAAAATGTCCTCAGGTGAGGATAAAAAAAAAAAAGTATTAAACATGATCTCTCACTTTATATAGTTATTTCACAAGGTGAAATAAATGAATGAATACTAAGTATAATAGGGGTTTATGAAGGAAAAACATCTGTATGTGAGAAGTTTCTACATAAGAGGAAGTATTTGAATTGGGACATGAAAATGGGTTAATATTTCAATGGGATAGGGGAGGAAGGAAGTGATGAAACAGGTGCATACTTCCTCTAATACTGAGCATCAAAGTCACAACTTCTAGACTATACTAGAAAATAAAAACATACTCAATGTAATGTTTATTCAACTATAATTAGTATTTATGGCAATTTTGGCAAAAACAAGGTTAAAGTTTAGCTGTTAGTAGTTACATAAAAAGATTTTTATCATGCAAATTAAATATAGATAACATTTTATAACTGAAACCAAAAGGGCAACACCTTTACTTACATATCAAAAGATGACTGCACTTGAAATTTTATTTTTCAGTTTAAGTCAATTCAATAATAATTTGTCAAAATTCTCCTCTGATAACAGAAATGAAGAGTGGAGTATAATTTTCTTTGTAATCCACATTGGCTATTTCTAAGAGGCAGGAATGCTTTTAATTAGAATAACAATAGGTCCACTATTCATATCTTTACTAAGTTCTGAAGCTCTAAACTATTAAAAAGTCATGAAGTTTGGGGGAAATAAGCAAAATGAGGTCTATAGAGAGCTTCAAATGTCAAGTGCAAAACCCTTAACCCTTTACATTTGGACATTCGGGAACATTCTGAGAATAGTACAACAGAGAGTCTATAATCTGGACTTGTCTTCCAATTTAGCACCAAAAAATTCATGTCTGGTTCCAATGAAGATGGAAAGACTCACTAGTTTTCAAAATGCTCTGATGTACAAATAATACTGCTCTAGTTCCACTAAAAAGTAAGGACAAAAGGGGGATAAAGACATTCTACTTTATAAAGAACCTCTTTGTACCCCACAGGAAACATTTGATATGAGGGTGGTGAAGTGACTGTAGGGGTGGTGCCCTGCAGAAAGTAAGCAGGACTGGTAGCCCTTCAGATTAGTGGCCTCATTGAGAGTGGTGGTATCCAGACAAAATGGGATCCATACCCAGCAAAAGTAGACATGGTGGCCAAGGAGTAATCCATACACCTGAAGAAAAGGCGACAATAATCAGCTGATAAAGCTGGCCTAACAAGTTGTAGGTACTGTCCGATGGCCTGGGGAACTGGCACCAGGCAAAGTGCTCGACCATTGTCTCCTTGCTCAGCCTTGTCTCCCACCCTGAACGGCGCCCCCGATTCCTTACATCTGGTGCCGAAACCCGGGAGGAGGGTTTTGTGACCCGGCCTGGCCTTTTTGGTCGGGACGAGAGTCCCCCTCCTCTCCCTGCGCCGCCACCCGTCTTCTGGATTCAGAATCTCCCTCGACCCAGCACCGACTTCTGAGCCAGGTTCCAAAACCGTAAGTCGTTTCACTCTTTCTCTGGGGTTTTCGGAGCCAGTCTCCAAACCCATCGGAGCCAGGCCCCAAAACCGTTTCGCTTTTTTCTGGGGTTTTGATCTGTCGTCCGTCCGGGGCTCGGGTCTCCCGTCCAAACCTTGGCCAAGTCGGGACGCCCCCGCCTCTCCGCCGGAGTTCCAGGAACTCCCGGTCTGAAGCTGCTTCGAGGGACGCCTGAGGTTTCTTCACGACCACCCTGTCCATCCAGGACAGACATCCATCCGGGGACGGGCATTCAAAAGGGACGCCTTTTGTATGTGCGCTCTCCCGACACTCAAAGCCCCTCTAACCAGTCTCCATGGGCAATTCCGAATCCAGACTCGACCGTAAGACCCCCCTCGGGTGTCTCCTCAAAAATTTTTCCAAATTGGGATATTCTCAGAGTCTACACAAGGCACTGGAAAAGATTCTGAAGTCCCTTATATTCAGGCTTTGTTGGATGCACTCCGCACCCCCCCCCCCCCAGATAATCCCCTCAGTTCCCCTGTCGCTGCCCACACCCGGTCCCACACACCCACAGGGCCACTGTCCTTGCCTCCCACTTCATCTCCCAGTCCGCCCCGATATCAGAAAGAAGCTCAAGAAGGTTGAGGAGGCCCCGAAACTCCCATCCAAGACCTGGTAAAAATGGCCTTTAAGGTTTTTAATGCCCGGGAGGAGAGGGCTGAAGCAGCCCGCAAGGCGAGGCTCCAGCAGAAGGTAAGCCTCCAAACCCAGGCTCTGGTAGCTGCCCTACGGCCGGCAGGGAACCCGAAAAGACACCAGGCCCCAAAAGGGGGACCTCGCTCGCCTCCAGGCGCCTGTTTCAAATGCGGCAAGGAAGGCCACTGGGCCAAAGCCTGCCCACAGCCCAGACCACCTACCAAGCCCTGCCCCCAATGCAAACAAATGGGGCACTGGAAGTCGGACTGCCCGACCCTGGCTCAATCCTCAGCACCTCAATGCTGGGGAAATGAGACCCAGGATTTCCCCAGCATTGGAGCTACTAGGGCTCATGGACGACTGAGGCGGCCCTGGTTCTGCGACTCCAGTCACACTCGCCGAGCCCAGGGTCACGCTCCAGGTAGCGGGTAAGTCTATTTCCTTCTTAATAGACACGGGGGCTACCTACTCTGTCCTCCCCTCCCATTCGGGCCTCACTTTTCCTTCCCAGGTCTCGGTTATGGGAATTGATGGGCTCCCTACAACCCCCAAACGAACGGCCCTACTTAACTGCATCTTCGAAGGCTACCCGTTCTCCCATTCCTTTTTAGTAATGCCTGCCTGCCCAGTTCCACTCTTGGGGAGAGATATCTTATCTAAACTCCATACTACCATCTCTTTCCTCCCCCAGCAGCCGCATCTAATAGCTTTACTCTCTGGCCCTACCCAGGCTACTGTCTCAGCTTCCGCGGTCCAGCTCTTACCGGCAGTCCACCCTGGGGTCTGGGACACAAACACCCCCTCGGTTGCCTCACATCACGCCCCCATCCTCATCAAATTAAAAAACCCATCATCTTACCCCAATCGCTCCCAATTTCCCATCTCTCAGGCTCACCGACTAGGACTCCACCCCATTATATCTAAACTCAGAAGCCAGGGCCTCCTCATTCCTACCAACTCCCCCTGTAACTCCCCCATTCTGCCTGTTAAGAAACCCTCGGGGCTGTACCGCCTTGTCCAAGACCTTCGCATAATTAATTCAGCGGTCATACCCATCTCCCCTGTAGTCCCAAACCCCTACACCCTCCTCTCTCATATTCCCCCCCATACTACTCATTTCTCGGTTCTTGACCTAAAGGATGCTTTCTTTACCATCCCGCTACATCCTGATTCCTATTTTCTCTTTGCTTTCACCTGGGAAGATCCGGTCTCCAATATTTCCCAACAGTTAACATGGACTGTCCTCCCTCAAGGATTCCGAGACAGTCCGCACCTCTTTGGTCAGGCTCTTGTCTCGGCTCAAGGGGGCAACGTGTCCCTCGGAAGCCTAGCTTCCCAGCATTGCAACACCACCATAACCATCTCTCACCCCTGGGACCACCAGAATAACCGGGTGGATTATGCCATCTCCCCTGAAGCCAACGGGCTTTTCACAAACGAGGTCCGTTTTTCGGGGGCTCCTCAGGTGTCTGCTACTGGCCATAATTGCTTATACCCCACAGACAATATACATCCCTGGTTACGCTCCATAAAGAGCACAACGCATTCGGGAAAGGCGAGATCAATCTTGGAGCACCTGGTTCGATTCCAACTGGGCACACTGGGTTTTACCGCTTATGGGTCCCCTAACTCTCCTTTTTCTAGACCTAGCCTTCAGACCCTGTCTCCTGCGACTACTCTCCTCCCTACTACAAAACCGACTGAAGGCCTTCACCAGCCAGACGGTGCACGAGATCATGATGCTAAGCCATTATCAACCTCTCACCAGATCCTCAGGCCCGGATCATGCCCACATGGGCCCCCTCCCTTTACGCCGCCCCTGTCCAGCTCGAAGTAGCCAGAAAGACATATGCACCCCTTTGTCATTATCACAGAGTCGGGAATGTCCGATGGCCTGGGGAACTGGCACCAGGCAAAGTGTTCGACCATTGTCTCCTTGCTCAGCCTTGTCTCCCACCCTGAACGGCCTGCCTCGAGCCTATAGATTAACTCCCATCTTATCTATTCATATTCCAGAGGCTCCATGCATAACCCCCGCAGGGCCAAACCCTAAGGGACAAATTCCAGCTGCAACAGGCAGATATAAAAGACACAAGCCCCTACATTGAGCGCGGCTTCTAGGACTCGACCCCCGGAGTCTGTGAACCCGCCCGGAGTGCACCCAATAAAGCCTGATCCCTGTTTATTCGGCTGATTGGCTCTCCAGTCTCTTCTCTGTTTTATTCGGCGGCGCCCCCGATTCCTTACAGGTACAGCAAGTGAAAAGAAAACGGCAAGGTCCATTAATGATAGAACTTGTTTATGAACATGTTATAACTCCTGTGGATGTTACAAAATGTGCATAATTCAGGAGAAGGCTTTGCAGAGGTCATGCATTATCAGGGGGCAAAAGATAATCAAATGTGGGTTATTCATCCTTCTTTTCCCGTGAACTTGAAGTATCTGCTAGTAAGACCATATAAAATTAAAGAGAGTTGATGGAATAAATAAAACAAATTTGCAAAAATCTATAATAATAACTATAGATTATTATAGTTATTGGTGGGAGGGGACCAAATCAGTATCCTTTTTACTCCTCAAGATGTCTTGCTGTCTGCACAGTGTGTTTTGTTTTTGTTTTGTTTTTTAAAGATGCAGACCTTTAAACATCTTGCACCTTACTCAAGAATGCTAGCAGTTGAAAAGAATTTCCTCATTTAAAAAATCTGCCTGGAGGAAGTAGTCAAGACTGAACTTGTATTATTCAAATATTGTATTAGTGTATAAATAGTTGTTTTGGAAGGGGGAAGAATTTCAGAAGAATGCAAGGTTCTGCATTTTGGGAGGGGTATGTGAAAAAGGTAGTGAAACAGGAGTGCCTAACAAAGAAAGCTAAGAATGTTGCCCCACTCAGTGCTCTTATGCATTGCTCTGGGAATAAAACCCAATGCACTTGATTTAGAAGTAGAACAAAAGTAGCTATATAGGGGGGAAGTGAATGAAAGAATGAATTACACAAATACAGAGAATTTTCTTAATATTGAATACTGAATAGGCAAAAGAATTATACAAATGAAAAAAAATAGCAGATAGATGAACCTAAACAAAGAAAAACTGCCCATAATTTTTCAATGATTTAAAAATATTTTTATAACTTTTACAAGTATTACTTTAATTTTATAAGGTAGTTGATCACAACAGTCTCAGATGTCTCAGAAGGCCATTTTGAATCCAAACTTCAGTCTCAAAGAGAGAATAAGAAGCATGATTTAAATTGAGCATGACCGAAATCTAGATTTTTTTTTTCCTTTTGTATGTGTGTGGGGGGTGGGGATGGGGAGGGCGATGGTGGTGGGGAAATCTATGAGAGCCCAGCTTTTCAGGACAGAGAGGTGAGAGGATCCTAGAGAGCCCATTACAAATAATTAACATTTATTTACCTTAAGAATAATTGTTACCAAATAAACTAAATTTTAAGAAAGTAACATGCAAAATAAAAACAGCTGCACTAAGATGCTATGACTTGTTATACTTTTGACACTCTTTTGAAAAATAAAAACTGTGTTTTAGAGATAAAGATTACCTTGCTGTTAAATAAATCTGCTAAATATTTGCCTTTCCTGGTTTCTGAAGTCAGTTATTTTCACTGCTTTGGGAAGAAATAGAAACTTGAGGGCAAATAAGACCCTACGAAAGAATTAATACAGAGGAGACATTGGTGTAGTTTAACAAAGATAAATGATACTATGGTGCCAACAAGACATTTAAGATGAAGGTATATTAACAACATGCTTCAAACAGCCTAAGGGAATATCTTGGGCATGAACTTAGAACATGTACTTGCTATTTATTATCAAGAGATGTTCTGAGGAACATCTATTCATCAATTAAAAGTGTACAAAAATAGGCCTGGCCGGTTTGGCTCAGTGGTTGGAGTGTCAGCCTGAGGACCAGAGAGTCCTGGGTTCAGTTCCCACTAGGGGCACTTCCAAAAAAAAAAAGTATAAAACTAAAGACAACTAAAGAGCATGAATTTAAGATAAACCCCTGGCTAGTTGTATTAGATGTTCTAGTCATCATTAGATGATTTTCAAATTACATAAAACACAATATATCCCCCCCATAATCTCTTATCTAATGTCATCAACATAAAATTAATATCTGTAAAGCATATATATGAACATATTTAATCAATGTCATATTAGCAGAACTAAAAACAACTGACATATTCAACATTAAACAATTAAGTAATTATTAAGTTCATGTAAAGGATGGAGGAGTCTCAAAATTAAGAGAACACAGGTTGGCCCTTGCTGGGTGGATCAGTTGGTTGGAGCATCATCCCATACACCAATAGGTTGTAGATTGGATTCCCGATTAGGGCACATACCTAGATTGTGGGTTCTATCCCAGTTTATGGAAGATACAGGAGGCAATTGATTGATTTTTTTTTATTGATGTTTCTCACATTGATGTCTCTCTCTCCCTCCCCCCCTTACTTTCTCTCTCTCTAAAATCAATAAAAGATATATCCTCAGGTAAGAATTAAAAATAAAAATAAATAAATAAAATAAATAAAATAAAATAAAAAATAAATAAATAAAAGAAAGACCTCAAGCTTGGATTGAATCAATAGTAACAGAAGACTGAAGTATTAGGAACACTGGGTCATTTGGACCTGAGAGAGTCCTATGACATCTAAATATTAATTAAATGTCACAAATACTTTGAGCACTTTAGGTATATGACACTTTACCATGAATCATAGATACCAAGATTTAGAAAGCAGGGTCTCTACTATCAAATACCTGTAATCTAGTATAGCAGTAAAAATAACCACAAAAACAACAATGTGGAGTTTGTATAAGTGCTAATTTAGTAACATAAACAAAGGACTATAGGTGTTTGTAGATGTTCTGGTTTGATAATAAATAAATGTTCTTAGAAAGTAGAGGGCATATGAGAATTGTCAGATTTTGATAGAGGAAGAGATAAAAATGAGAGAACAAATACAAAAGTATAAATTAGACAGAAAGATGCAAGGATTATTTGAGAAAAATAAGCAATTAGTTTGGTACACAAATAGAAGAGAAATCAGGGCCACACTAAGGACGTTTTTGAAGGCCAAACTTAGGGATTAAGCCTTTATATCTGTTAGGTAGCTAACTGAGGAGTAATGAAAAGTTTCTGATCTGGTAAGTTATTTTAGGAAGGGTAATCAACAGATGAGAATTGTTCCAAGATTAACTGTGTGGGTTGGGAATATTAGAGGAGTGGAGGAATATACAAGTGACCTGTTAGAAATGGAATAATAAAGTAACAGATAACACCAATATTCTGTAACAAAGACTTGAATTGGGATGGTGGCAGATGGAATGTAAATAAAGAAACAAATTTAAGTGATCTTGTGAAGAAACAATCAAGAGCATAAGAGGACAGGTCAAAAATGGAAGTGAAAGTGAAAGAAGAATTGAAGTAACCACCAAGGGATGGGGATCTGATTACTGCAGATAGTGACCCTTGCTTTGAACATGGCTCCACTGAGCAGACATGCCTCCATCATCATGTGCCAGGTAAAAGGGTTCCAGTGCATTCTGTTCACAATGACTGCCTCATTTATTCAACCCACACACTTCAATTTTCCTAGCACCTGACCTGGCTACTTAGTCTCCTGTTATACTTTAGCCTTGCCCCTCAGTTTGTAACTCTGGCTCTTTCTCTTCCTTAGACGATGCTTCAGCTTCTTCACCATGGCAAAGGACTCACAAATACCATTTTTCTTGGCTACATCTGGCTCTCAGGAACCTCTTACCCATATCTGTTCCCACCTGGTGTATCCTAGTTTCACAGGCAGCACTCGAATTAAAACATACTAGAAATGGTTCAATCAAGAAGACAAACAAGTTTTGCTAATGTCAGTACGTTGAATTTTAGAAACAGTGGGAGTTAAAGGTGTAAGAGTAGATATGGGTAGAAGTGTCTAGCTGGTAGCTAGAAATACAGGAAAGGGGTCTAGACCATATAAAAAACTATTGTGGAATTTTCTAAATAGAAAGGAAAGTTAAAACCACTGAATAAGATCCTAGAAGAACAATTAAGTCAATGGTAGATATTTTTGTAATTCTCCAACATGGAGAAAATAAAAAACACAGGTAGAAGAGAAAATGGTATATATGTGTTTTTAAGTGGTTATATAAGAATCAAACTCATTGTTTCCAAATTTTAATGTAGAGACTATCTCAATATGGTTTAATGAGAAGTAATGTTTTATCAAGGACAAAGACATTAAATCTTCTAAAGAAGATTGCTCTGAATGCTGAGCTCTGAGCCAAAAATGTCTTAATTCTAATCCTGGTGTGACAAATTTACTCCAAATCATTTAACCTCTCTGCCTCAATTTCCCCACTTGCAAAAGGGATAATAATATTGATCTACACTTGTAAGAGTGTTGTAAGTATTAATGTTGTATAGTGCTTTGAAGATGAAAAGTGCTGAACATTATTAGTGGGTATTGCACAACTAATTGCCTATAATGCTGAAAAGTTTATCCTTTAATTTTATTCAAACAAGTTATCAAATCAGTGTCCTAGCTCCCTTAATGGCATTTATCATCAAATATTATTTTTAAATTATTTTAAATATACAGGATGGGGCAAAAGTAGGTTTATGGTTGTGAGGACGCAAAACAAGTTTGTTCTTACATTATTATTTTATTATTTTCCATCCAAATAATTGTATATAGATCATTTTATAATATCGTAAGTATTATATCATAGCATATAAAGTTCTATATCAATTAAGAAGTCTAGAATACCTTTCAACCTAAATGTTAAGTGTAAACTTTCAAGACATATTTATTTGATAATGATCACCCATTGCAAGTATTTTATAAATGCTAAAAATTAATACTTTAACTTGTAAAATTTTAGACTTAATAACACTCGGCAATTAAATGGTAGAAGTAAAATGCAAAAGCACAACACAGTATGTTAAAAACACTGTATCATGTCCTTATTTTTAAAAGAAGCTATAGAGCCCTGGCCGGTTTGGCTCAGCGGTTGGAGCGTCGGCCTGCGGTCCTGAGAGACCCGGGTTCGGTTCCCGCTAAGGGCGCCGTACCTCGGTTGCAGTTTGTCCCCGGCCCTGGTAGGTTGTGCGGGTGGCAGCCACTCGATGTGTTCCTTTCACATCGATGCTTCTCTCTCTCTCTCTGTTCCTCTCTCTCCCTCCCACTCTACCTGAACAAAAAATGGAAAAATGTCCTCTGGTGAGGATAAAAATAAATAAATAAATAAAAGAAGCTATAGAACCTAAAAGCACAAAAGAACGAAGAGAGAAATTTTTAAATCCATTAGACACTCTGTCTGGTCTTTTATTTCTTCTTGGGTTTTGAAATTACAATGGTAATGCAAGCTTTTTGTTTAAAAAATGTAAAAAAATATGAAGTATTTAATGTTAAAATGAACTTGCTCCCCTCCCAGTCACCCTCCCGGTTCTGAAGGGCTTTACTGCACAGTACGGCAGGTGGCCTTCCAGACTTTCTCAATGAACTAAGAGTACATCCACATCCATGCTGACTTGTTTCGTATTTTTGTAAAGAAAAAATTTTACTATACATAAAATTTGCTTTTTATCATTGAACACCATAGCATGGATATTCTCCCTGTTAGTATATACAGATATAAATCATTTTTTTAAATAACTGCAAGACATTCCACTGGATAGCGATCACAATATAATTACCCATTCCCTTAATGAAAAAATTGTTTCAATAATAATAATATGAAAATATATGTGCACACCTTATACTTTTATAGGTACTGTCAGATTGGCCTTCAAGATTGTACCAATTTATAGATCCACCAATAACATGACTACCCATTTTCCTATGATCTCAATAAGATGGAGCATTATCAAAGTTTTAATTTTTGCCAATTTGGTAGATAAAATATGGATTCTTGTAGTTTTAAATTCTATTTTCTATTAATTAAAAAGATCAAACATCTTTTCATGTATTTTTAAATAATATTGTTTCTACAAATTATCTTTTCCTAGCTTTTGCCCATCTTTTTATTGAGTTCTTTATTCCTTTATTTGCATATGAATATTAATCCCATTATATACATTGGGTATACTTAGTCCTTTTTAATTTTTTTCAGCTTTATAAAGGCAGAAAACTAGGGAATGTAGAATTCACACTTTTTTTAAAAAAAACGGGCATAACATAACAGGAAGCTCATGGAACTCAATTCAGTGAGTGCCGTGCAAAGTGCCATTGGTTCTTCACAGCTGCTAACAATTGGTCAGATGATACTATTTCTAGATGAAACAAAGGCAATAGATCCCTATGTTCCAAGAAAATCTGTGCAACAACCTTATTAAAAAGAGGGTAGAAAAAAGTCTATGCCTAGAAAAAAATAGGAGTTCCTTCACTTTCCCAAAATAAATTGTGGCAAAAATATTTATAAATCTCCTGTTATACTTAAATTTGAAAAATATTTCTCTAAGGCACTGTACAAGATGTTTAATTCACTTGGTTAACTAGATCTTGTCAATTTAACATTTTTCCCCTTTGAAGCAGTTTTGACATTTAGACAATTATCAGTGGCTTCTTCTTTGTGACCTGTTTCCTCTTCTTCTTTCTACTCATCACATGCAACAAGTTAAATTTCACTAATATTTAAAGATCAGTGTTGACCTTTGCCATTTTCTAGGTTCCTGTTAATACAAACATCTTGTTTGCTGATGCTCATTTTAAATATTTTGCTGCACACAATTTCCTATATTCCAAAGAGATTTGTATCTAGTTGACATGAATTTTTTTCCATGACTTTGCAAAATAATCACAATGGCTTATATCAGGCATTTTAGAAAGAAAAAAAAAAAAAAGTATGCTTGCATACACTAGTAATATTAACAACAATGAAATAATCTTTGCTTACCAGCACCTCCAATACATGTACCCACCTTTCTGATCTTAAAAAATATAAACTTAATTCTTGTTTTTAGGATGTATCTCAATTACAGAAAGAAAAAAACAAGAAAATTAGAAATGTTGGCAATGTGATCATGATAATTCTAGGTTATAATTCCATAAACTTAAATTTGTGCTACACTTGAATGGACAGAAAGAAAATGTGATTCTGAAGGAAAAAAATAAACTGAATTTCAGGAATAATTCCTAAAGAGCTGAGCTACAGACAAGAGAATACTGAAATGCTCTTATCTAAACCAATGCTAACTGCCAAAATAATTTGTCAATTTAGAGTTACTGTTTTAAAAAGCATATAAATCAAAGACTGTTGCAAAGTGAGCAAGAATAAAAAAGATAGAGATCCTTTCTCTTCAAATAGGAAAGACAGTGAAAAATTTTGAAATAGCCTGCAGCTATACCACCTCAACCTTGTCAGATTTCACTTGTCAACTCTTTGATGACAGATTGCCACCCCCTCTAAAAAAACCCTAGTAACTGTTGAAAGAAATGGCTTCTTATAAAAAGGGGAATATCTCATGCAACTTGATAGTTGTATACTTTAAAATCCCTTTTCCCCAAATGAAACTTGAAAAACTTTTTCTGTGGCTTTTCATCAAAACTCAGAAGCTAAAGACCCCTCCCAACTCTGGGGAAGTAAAGAGCGAATAACATTTTTTAAAACCTATTCAATGTACTTTATATTCATTATTTCATTTAATCCTCACAGTTACCTTCTGAAAATATGTACTAAATTGTGTATTTGCACACATATGTAATGTGTGTGTGTGTGTGTGCACATGCACATAAAAGTATTTTTTTTCTGGGCAGTGAAGAGCAGTTTTTCTAAGAAGTCCATCTGCTTCCTCACTCCGCATCCCAAATGAACTCTGATAGATCCTAAACCTCTTAATTTACAGATTTGGAAACTGAGGTCCAGGGGAGAAAAGTAATTTGCACAAGTTCAGTCAGCTTGTTAGGAGAACAGTTAGGACTAGAATTCCTGGCCACAGATTATCTGTGCAGTGGTCTTTCTGCTCTGCCTCCCTCTTCCTAAGCACTGTGCTAAATACAGCCTTTTAGTTAAGCTTCTGTTTCAGCACCTGAGACAAGTGTCAGTTTAGACTTGTATAATTAAGCCACGGTGAAAGATATAAATGAAACCTATTTTCTGGCTAAATTTTCTTTATTTTGCTTAGAAAGCCCTTGGAGGCAGTTGCTTGAATGACTATTTAAGGATTATTTTTACTTAATATTTCAATAGTTTGTATATAAACTGATGAACCTAAAACATCTGATTAAAAGTGGCATTTCTTAAATACTAAATAATCTTCACACTGTTTAATGAACTTCATAGATAATATAAAAATAAGCTCCAACATGAATAATGTTTTATGGTTGATTATTAAATAAATTTATGTCTTCCTTTTAAGTTACTATATTATATCAGAGAAGCTTTATTTCTATTTTGACTACCCTTATTTCATAATGGCTCTCATTAATTTCTCATCCCCTCAGTCTCTATAACAAGTTCTTAATGAAATGTAAACAAACCCTAAATACTCACTTTATAAGAATTCTGCAGCGAATCCTTTTATATTGTGATTGCATCTTCCTTCATACTCTTTCTTCCCTGATATAATACTTCCACTTATATAATACTTTCATTATTTTGTTTAAGTGGTTGAATGGAGAGTTACTAAAGTAGGTAACTCAGGAAAATACAGCCTTTTCTTACTGAAACGAAGGCTTGTGAATAACAACTAAGGTCCCCAGAGAAGGGATCAATTTCCCCTTAATATATTTAACACAGGCATCATCACAGCTTAAAATATTAGTAATATTTTAAGTAATATATCATCACAGCTTAAAATAGTAGTAATTCCCTAATGCAGTAGGAAATTATTAGCTGATATTTAAATATCAGTAGACTAAACCAAGATTCTAGATTATGACCATGTTCCATCCTAAAGCCCTCACAAATGGATTAATTTTAAAAATGTTTCCTACATTTAGAACTGCACTCTATATTAAACTGTCGAGTAAATGGGATAATGCATTAGAAAATATGTGGCAAGCAACAGTTGTTCAATGCACGTGAGTTTCCTTTTCCTGAATATTCAGTAACCATAAGTGAGTCTGATTTCAATAATACAAAATAGTCTAATTATTTTAGCATTTCACTGGGTATCATTTCATCTTCCAACTACATTTGCTCAGCATCTACATATCGCTTTCAGGCATGTGAAAGAAAAAAAAAAGTAGTACTTGCACTTGAAGAGGTCATAACTTAGTGAGGAATGGGGTGGTAGGAGGAAAAAAAACAAAAAATACAATTACATTAGAGTATAGAAAACAGAATCATGTTCAAGAAAGTACAGAGAAGATAGTTATTAATTCTAGCACCTGACACAATTGCAATCACAAAAACAGAAATTATATAGTCATGTGTCAGTTAACAATGAGGATACATTCTGAGTAGTACATCATTAGGCGATTTCATCATTGTGAGAACATTACAGGGTGCACTTACACAAACCTCAGTGGTATAGCCTACTACATATGGAGGCTACATGGTATATAGCCTGTTGCTCCTAGGCTACAAATTTGTACATAATGTTACTGTACTGAATACTGTAGGCAAATGTCATATAATGATATCTGTGTATCTACACATATCAAAAGACAGAATAGGTACAGCAATATGATATAAAAGATAAAAAATGGTACACCTGTATAGGGCACTTACCCTGAATAGAGCCTGCAGGACTGGAAGTTACTCTGGGTGAGTCAGTGAGTAAGTGGTGAGTGAATGTGAAGGGCTAGCACATTACTGTAGACTTTATAAACACTGGACACTTAGGCTGCACTATATTTAATAAACTAAATTTAAGAAATAGCTGCACTAGATGTTTTTTCTTCAATAATAAATTAACCTTAACTTACTGTAACTTTTTTACTTTATAAACTTTAACTTTTAATTTTTTTTTATTCTTTTGTAAGAACACATTTTATGGCTGTACGAAAATATTTTTCTTTATATACTTATTCTATAAGCTTGTTTTTATTTAAAAACTTTTATTTTTACTTGTCAAACTTTTTTTTTATTAAAAACTATGAACATACACACACATTAGCCTAGGCCTACAAAGGGTCAGGATAATCAACATCACTATCTTCCACCTTGACCCAATGGAAGGTTTTCAGGGTGATAACATGGAGGGAGCTGTCATCTCCTATGATAACAATGCCTTCTCCCGGAATGCCTCCTGAAGGACCTGCCTGAGGTTCTTCTTGAGGAGGTGTCCCTCTTTTAAGGTGTCACTCTTAATATGTCCATGGTGGTTGGTTTTTTGTTTTTATCAAATATTATCTTTTAAGCAGATAATGGACCATGAACATTCTTCTCTATTAACAAAAACCTTTTGGTGTTGGGAGTCTACATTTTCAAACTCTTTAAGGAACTTATTGAGGTCTCCAAAAGCTTCTGCTAAATCCTGCATTGTGAATTTTTTTGGGGCGGAGGTTCTTTTTCTTCTGCAGTTTCCTTTTCTCTTGCCTCTTTTTCAGCTCTGCATCCCTGTTCCAGTTTCAACAACCCCATATTAGTCAGTTCCTCAGGAATCACCTCTAGGAGCTCTTCAATGTCATTCTCACCACACCTGAGTTAAAGTGGTTTGCCATCTCAACTAAAGCCTGTTGATTTTTTACAACCTTCTCACCCTTTGCAAATCCTTTGAAGCCATAGACAAACCTCTCGAGTGTCTTCTTTCAGATGCCATTCATACACTCTTTGGTGACATCACCCCAAGCCCAAGCAATGTTCATGATGCAGTCAGAGATGTTGTAATCCTTCCTGAACTGCATCAGTGTTTTCTCAGTGTCTTCCTCAGATGCAGCAATAGCGTGAGCAAAAGTCTTCCTTATGTAGTAGGCCTTAAATGCTTTTATAATTCCTTGAGCTATTGGTAGAATCAAAGAGGTAGTGTTTGGAGGGAGGACCAATGCTTTGATATTGGGATAAAGATCACCAATAAAAGGAGGATGTCTGGGAGTATTATTAACAATAAGCAAAATCTGGAAAGGTATGTTATCCTCAAATAGCACTTCTCCATTTTGCTAGCATAGCAATTCAAGAGGGTATTTGTGAAGAGCAGCTGAGTCATCCATGACTTCTTACTGCTCCTGTAGTAGTACACTGGCAGTAGGAGCATTATTGATATGCTCTCACTGTGTCAGATCACAAATGGTTTCAGTTTGTAGCCTGCAACATTGCCCCCAGGCAAGACTGTTATTCTGTCCTTAAAACCTTCAAACTTGACATTGACTTAGCTTCCTCATGAATAAAGTCCTTTCAGGCATCAGTTTCCAGAATAGGGAGATTTCATCCATATTGAATATTTGCTCTAGCAAGTAAGTTTCCTTCACAATCAGCTTATCTAGAGTTTCAAACAATTCTTCAGCTGCCTTCACATCAGCACTCACTCACAGACTACCACTCACTTTCAAATTATGTAATGAGTAACAATTCTTAATTTATTTAAACCACCCAGAGCCAGCAGTAAACTCAACATTATAGTTGAGTCTAGCCTTTTCTTTCAACATCACAAATATTTTCTTTTTTCCTTTGTCCATGATTGTCATGGTGCTGAGAGGAATATGCTTCTGTGCCTGGTCTTTAATCCAGGTAACTAAAAGTTTCTCCAAGTTTAATATAGGCCCTTCTCAAATTTTTGCTAGTCTATTGCCTTCAGTGAAGCAGATCCTTTAACAGCTTCCACCTCTTTGTTCTTGTTCTTCAAGATCATAGCTGTGGTGGAACGGAACATACCTGACTGGCAAGCAAAAACCATCACTGAATTTCCTACCTTTATCTTCCTTGATCACTTTTCATTTCCAGGTCATTCAAAAGATGTAGGCTCTTACTGGCAACACTAGCAGTGGATTTTGTATGCTTAAGAGCCATAATGAGTGAGACAACACAAGATCACATGAAGCACAAGAGAAAATGATGCACTTAAGAAACAAGGTAAGCCCTGGCCGATTTGGCTCAGCAGTTAGAGCATCGGCCCGTGGACCAGAGAGTCCCGGGTTCGGTTCCCGCTAAGGGCTCGTACCTCGGTTGCAGTTTGTCCCCGGCCCTGGTTGGGGTCGTGTAGGCGGCAGCCACTCGATGTATCTCTCTCACATCAATGTTTCTCTCTCTCTTCCTCCCTCTCTCCCTCCTGCTTATTTGAAGATAAATGCAAAAATGTCCTTAGGTGAGGAAAGAAAAAAAAAGAAGCAAGGTAAACACCAGAGGCTGTATGAGGCTGCTGCCAGGAGAACATGGCACACTGTTTTACAGCAAAACTTTTGCAAGTAGAAAGGGTACATGCTAAAATAATGATAAAAAGTATAGTATGGTAAATATATAACCAGTAACACAGTCTGTTACCATCATTAAGTATTATGTACTATACATAATTGTATGTGCTGTCCTTTTATATGACTGGCAGGCAGCACAGTGGGCTTGTTTACACCGACATCACCACAAATGTGCAAGTAATTCACTGCACTACAACATCATGACAGCTACGACATCATTAAGCAATATAAATTTTTCAGCTCCATTATAATCACATGGGACCACCATTATACATTTGGTTTTTCACTGACCAAAACACTGTCATGCAGTACATGACTGTAGAGCAACAACCTGAAGACCAGCAGAACAGATTCTCTACGACTGAGGATATAAAGAAAAGACGCATGAAGATGGGTAAGAGGAACGGAGACATGATCCAGTCAGAACCCACACCTGTAATGTGGCATCCCATAAGTGAAAGGGGTATCACAAACATTAAGGTCCCCCCTAAAGAGCAAGAGGTCCAAGACCCACATCCAGCTCTCCAAAAGAAACTCTAGAGGTGAGAAGGGAGTGGTACAATATATTCAAAGTGATAAAAGGATAGAACCTATAATGCAGAATACTGCAACTGGCAAGGCTTTCATTCAGAATTGAAGGAGTCATAAAGTATTCCAGACATGCAAAAGCTAAAAAAAGTTCATTCACCACTAAACCAGCATTGTGAGATATATTAAAAGGGACTTCTTTATTTTATTTTATTTTATTTTATTTTTTATCCTCACCCAAGGACATTTTTTGATATTTTGTTCAGATACAGTGGGAGGGAGGGACGCATCGAGTGCTTGCCACCCACACGACTCAACCAGGGACAGGGACAAACTGCAACCGAGGTACACGCCCCCAGCGGGAACCGAACCCGGGTCTCTCTGGACTGCAGGCCGACACTCTAACCGCTGAGCCAAACTAGCCAGGGCTAAAAGGGACTTCTTTAAAGAACAACAAAAAAGGCCAAAACCAGAAATAAGAAAATATATGGAAAAAAAGTGTCACTAGTAAAGACAAACATTTAGTAAATTTATTGGATCAACCACTTATAATGCTTGTATGAGGGTTAAAAGAAAAATGAGGAAAATCATCCATATTTACAATAATAAGTTAAGGACACACTCTCACAAAGAGATAAAATATGTTGTCAAAAACATAAATGGGGAGGCTTATAATGCTTTCTTTCTTAAAAAATATTTTTTATTTATTGATTTTAGAAAGAGAGGAAGAGAGAGGGAGAGACAGAAACATCAATGAGAGAGGTCATCAATTGGCCTCCTCCTACATGCCCCACTCTGGGAATTAGGCCCACAACCTGGGCATGTGCCCTGACCGGGAATCGAACCAGCAACCTCTTGGTGCATGGGTCGACGCTCAACCAGTGAGCCACACCGGCCAGGCTTAGAATGCTTTCAAACCTGTGACCATCAACTTAAAACAGAGTTCTATAGACATAGGATATTACATACGAATCTCATGGTAACCACAAGCCAAAAGACTTGAATAGATATACAAAAAAAAAATAAAGAAAAAGGAACCCAAACATAACACTAATAAAAGTAATCAAATCACAAATGAAGAAAACCAGAGAAGAACTACAAAAACAACCAGAAAACAATTAACAAAATGGCAATAAGTACATACCTATCCCATAATTACCTTAAATATCACTGGTCTAAACGTTCCAATCAAAAGACACAGGGTGGCTGAAAGGATAAAATAGCAAGACCCGTACATATGCTGCCTATAAGAGAGTCATTTCAGATCTAAAGACGCACACAGATTGAAAATGAAGGGATGGAAAAACATATTCCATGCAAATGGAAATGAAAAGGAATGGGCATAAGGATGCTCACTGAACTCAGAGCAATTGGTTTTATTGCCAACTCAGGCTGCAGCTGTGTGTCTGTAAACAGTCCAGTCCAGGCTTTGTCACAGATGGCACCAGCCAATGAGAACGTGTCTAGGCAGCCAAAGCAGGGTTTGCTATTTTTTCAGTAGTTAGTAAATATTATATGTCAGTTATTTTCTAATAAAGAAAATTAGATGATAAACATTTTAACTACAAAATATTTTTTATTTACAGCTCAATACAAATGAGTGAATGGTGAATTTTGTATGAATAATAAATAGTTACCATGCATCCTCATTTTGTGAACATTCCAACTTACACTTACGTAAAGTACCTAATTGATGTTTGGACATGGCTTAGTTATTTCAAACATAAATTCTATGGTGTAACTTTGCTGCAAATTAATCAATATACAGCTCACTCAAAAGTACTTTCTACTAAAGGTACTCAATAAGAGGTTTAAAACTGTTACAGAGCAACAGTCAATTTCTGAAACCTACATTTGTTTTGGGTGTTAACCTCCTATATCTAAGTCACTATGTTAATAAGGAAATATATGCAATTTGCCTTTAGAAATTACATTTACTTGTTTTTAAACCTCAGCAAATTTGGAAAATCTTCCAAGGTTTTAGTGTTACTCATTTTATATTAGATCAGAAAACCAGTTCTCTTCTCAGCTAAGTAGGGAGCACCTACTGTATGCTGAGTGCTTTATATGCAAATTATCAGACTTTATAATAACCATATGAGGTAGTATTTCCCTATTTTATAAAGCAGAAAAGTGATGAAACTACACTTTTAACACAAATTTATCTAATTCCAAAACTCATCATTGTGTCACTACATGCTTCTTCCACTGTAGGATATTTAACACAATTTTTTACAAAGTTCTGACTGCTCCACCCAATGTTCCAATTGCTACAGCCCTCTGTGAGGCTTGGAGACTTCCTTCACAGATGCCTGTCACCCCCACACCAAAGGGAAAGAGCATAGCCAGCCACCATATTGTGAAGACACTCAGGCTATGGAGAAGACCACATCTGGGGAAGGGAACTGGCCTCTTGATGATAACCAGAACCCCTTGCCAACCATGTGCATGAGCCTCCTGGGACTCAGATCCACCAGCTCCAGGCCACTTTTCAGATGACTGCAACCTTATGAGAGATTCTGTGCCAGAACTGCTCATCTAGGCCACTCACAAATATCTGATGTACAGAAACTATGAGGATAAAAAAAATGTTTATTTTTTAAGAGTTCTGGTATTCTTTTATTAGATTAAATATATGAGTAACTCATTTTTGTATGTAGTCAACCTTTCTAGTCTTATCACCAACTCTTTTCCCTTGTCCAACAATATGGAGTACACTGTAGCTCCACAGAAATGTTCACTGTCTTACTGAAAGGAGGTAGGGGAGGGGAAAAGGGAACAAGGGCAAAACATGAAAAACAGAAAAACCCCACCCTTTCAAATCTTTCCTATTATCTGTCACCACCCTCATGTCCTCTTCTCCCTTCTTAGCTCTGCTTCTTAAATATATCCTGATCTTTCTACTTCCTCCTATCTCTGTTTTTAGCACTCTAGTTGAGTCCACCATCTTAACTTGCCTGGAGCACTTCAAAACAGCCTTCTAACTGGTCTCCCATTTCCAACTTTTGAGACTCTATTAGCCATTTCCCATAAAACATAAAACTATTTTTAAAATTTTAACGTTATACACAATATATAATAAAGTATTTAATATAATATAAAATATTTTAAATATACAAAAATCAGACCATTTTATTTGTCTAAAACTCTATAAAAAGCTTCCTGCATAGGTGTTAAAGTCTTTATATGGGCATAAATACCCCTGTGTGAGTTGGCCCCCAACCTCTTCTACATAATCTTTCACTTCCCCACAGAAAGACAACTTGGGGTCAAATTGTAAAGAGCCTTAAACAAAATGCAACAAGTCTGAACTTTATCCCACATTATTAGTTTTCAAACTTTCTTTTCCTGGCCCAACACTTTTTCTTTCAATAAAACATTGCACATAATTCCAATATATAAAATTTGTTAAAGTAGAGATGTTCTTGTTGAAGCAAGGTCCAGGGGCCATGTCCAACAACTAATACTAATAGTTTTCTAGGGCCAAATAATTATGTGGCAGGAAGAGGGGGTGGGCATTCTGTAGTTCTCAATTTTTAGTTATATTGCATTGCCTAGACTGACCTGTCGTGGCTCAACTTCTCTCTCACATTTTGTCTTTTAACTCTAACTTAGAATATTTCGATAATTTTATCTCCCAGATTACTATTCAGTCTATAGTTAAGATCTATTACATTGCTTTGTTCTTTTAGTGTGTGTATGTGTCTGTAGTGTTTTTATTTTAACAATCATATTTTTAATTTCAAAGATCTTTTTCTATCATTGCTTCGTTTGGATAGTTGTCTGTTCTCATTCCACTATATTCTGGAATCTCTTAAAAAATATTGATTAAAACATATTTCATATGCGCTTCCGTTTTTTGAGTTAAATGTTTCATCCAAATCAGTTGCCTGATCATCATGGCTCTTCTTTTTCCTGCTATTGGTTTTCTTATGTGTCTACTTATCCCTGGCAATCCATTCATACTTTAAAATGATCTAAACTGATGGGGATATATAGCTGGCTCAGGTTTTCTCTATAGCCACAGACCTTTGTTTCCCCCTCGAGTCTCTTTTGTATACAACAGAGCTGACTGCTGGTATTCGTAGCTATGTACAGGATAGCACACAGAAGCAGCCATGCTAAGATGTGCAGGATAGCACACAGAGGAGGCTCCAACTGGCGAACAACAACAACAAAAAAACTTTAATGTATTTCCCTCCTGGGCAGGGCTGCCTTTCCTTTTCATTTTTCCTCCCATCCATGTCTATAACATAGATAAGTCCTCCCAAGTCACTTTATTTTCTACTCTTTTCTCACACCCCTATAGCCACATTGGATGCCTTTCCTAGATAGGTAATTTACTTTGTTAGGACTTTTGATTTTCAGAAATGGGCAAATGCCACTACTGTCTGCTGTTGCTAATGTGTGCACATGTGTGTGTCTGTATGTGTGATACAGAGAAAATGAACATGTATGTGCATGACTTGAGGACAGAGGAAGAATTGGGCAAGGAGAAATACTAGCCCTTCTATTTAAGACACAGACCTTTAAATAATTACTCCTATTGCCCGGCCGGTGTGGCTCAGTGGATTGAGCGTCATCCCATGGACTGAGAGGTCCTGGTTCAATTCCTGATCAGTGCACATGCCTGGGTTGTAGGCTCAATCCCCAGTAGGGGGCATGCAAGAGGCAGCTAATCAATGTTTCTCTCTCACATTGATGTTTCTCTCTCTCCCTCTCTCACTCTAAAAACAATCAATAAAAACATCTTTAAAAAATAAGAATAATTACTCCTATTACAAAGAACTTGAAAGTCTTAAGGTTCTCCTTTCATGCACAGTTGTTTTCCCTTCTGTGCCATTTTGGGTTGTCATTTTCCCCACTTCTGCTTTCTGTTACTGAGGAATTCCTCACAATTTCTAATGGCATCATTTCTTTTTGTCCAATAGTGTTGAGAATTTATATTTTAATTCTCCCACTTTAAAGAATTAGGGGAAAAAAGAGAAGTTGTGGCACCTATTCTAAAAGTGATTTAGAAAAGGGAAAAGGCCCTAGAATATCTGTAAATTAAGAGGAAAGATACTGTGGAATAAAGGTTAAAGATAGCAAAATAAAATTCAAACCTCTTGTTATGACCTACCTCTTCAAATTCATTATTTTTAGCTCACTATACTCCAGAAACATGGGCTTTCTTTCTGTTCCTCAAAAAATATCAAGTTTATTCCTACTTCGGAGCCTTTGTGCTACTCTTTTGTGTGGAAATCTGATGCTTCTCATAATTCAGATCTCTGTGCGAATGTCACTTATTCCTAAAAGCCTTCTCCCACTAGCATTAATGCTACATAAAGCTGTTCTGTAAAATTCTCATACTGTATCATAAGTACTCAATAAATATTTGATAAATAAAGATTTGAAAAGAGAAGACATAGCCATTAACCCAAGGTCTCAGAAAAGTCAAGAGAGAATAGCATCACCATCAAAGTTAGAATGTTAGCCATGAGAAGAAATGACTTATTTCTAAGACAGATGCAATGAAAGAAGAATAAAGGTTAAGATATGTTTTGAGATGTTGAAAGACAAGTCTATATAGGTCTCTCATGTTTCTATAAGAGGGGCACTGAATGCCCTTTGTTCTAGACTGTGTTTTCAAGGATAGCAAATGGCCCTGGGAGATAAAGATAATATCTATTACGGAGCAAAGGAAAGGCATGCTTACTTCCCATTATAAAAGATTTGAGTTCCCAAAGCTCAGGATTCCTCTCCTGTAATGCAACTCACTGCATGTGCAGGTGTCATTGGTTGGTCTTCACATGACACTATGGGAATCGGGGTTCAGGGAACCAGGACAAAAATGTTGATATTTCAACTCCTTGATTGCTGTGAATAGTCAACTGTCCTTCATCTCTGACACAGAAGTCTCATGTTTTCTACAAGCATTCGTTAAGATGTGGCAGGCTAACTTTTTATTTGGCAAGAAGGGTAAAAATCTCAGACTCTTCATGATTCTTGATGTGAAATAAAGTAGAGAGAAAAAAAATGAAACGTTAAAGCTTGATGACAATTTTTTCTTGTGAAGAATGAAGCTAGAGGTCTTCTGATGAGTTAGGCAAGAAAAATAGTGGGAGGCTCAACACAAGTGGTTTTGGATATAGTCACTGAGAGAAAAAGGCAATAAAGTAAATTAGAAATGAACACCTCGTCTTTGCCCCTGTACCTTTCACCAGTGACAAATACTGGTGGAATTTTTTTTCCTGATTTATATTAATGTCCTTCTCCATCACTATAGTTTGATTTGGTCCAGGCCATCTACTCCTTTTCTGAGACTCTCTTTGCCCCAACCCAACCTAATGATAAATCTTCCCAAGTAACAAATCTCATACCAATTCTCTATTTACAAGACATTAAAATTAAACAAATGGCATTATCATTTGAATTTTTAAAAATTGTGAAATATATCATACAAACTAATGTTTAAAACATGTAAGTATTATTTAAGGAATAATAAAATGACTGTCCTGTACCCACTATCCAGCTTAGGAAATATATTACTACCAAACCTTAAAATCTTATGTCCCCTCCCTAATTGCATCCCTTCCACTCCCTCCTCCAGAGGTGATGAGCACCTTAAATTTTGGGTTACTCCTCCCTTTCCCTTTTTCAAAATAGATAATAACCTATGTATTCATCCCTAAAGAATATATTGCTGGTAAATGGATAAATAAGATGTGGTATACCCACATAATAAAATATTATTCAGCCATGAAAGGAATGAAATAATTCCTCTACTGAAAATCTTCCTATGGCTACCTGTTGCCAAGAGCAAGGAGCTTTAGCATGGCAAACAAGGCCTTCATAATCATTAACATTACCTTTCTAGTCCTACCTCTAATACAAACCTTAGAACTGTCATTAGCTGACATATAACTTGTTACTTCTATAGCCTTATACTTTCCTACCTTTTACTATGCTGTCCCCTCAACTTGGAATATATTTTCCACCATTCAGTAGCTTCTTTTGTGCTGGCATGTTTATATCCCCATAATTAATGATTGGTAAATTATTGTGCTACTCCATAGTTGATGATTGGGAAAGTCACTGTATGTTCTCTAGCTGAACCTGTTTAGTCAAAATAACCTCAGTAAATTGGAATACTCCCTGAACCAAGAAATTGTTGGGAGCCGGCTACGTGTCTGACAGAGTCCACAGAGCCTGGAGGTCTTGAGTCAGAGACTCGACCTCCCCACAATCTCAAGGAATCAGGCTTACATTGTGTTTGTGCAGCTCAGGGCTAAGTGTGACCCAATGTACCCTGAAATACCTGGGTGTGCCTGGGTGTGCCTGGGTGTTTCTGAATGTTCCTGTTATCTGCAAGGCAAACTAATTCTATACAGCACTGCTGTGGCCCTGGGCATTATATCAAGAAGATCCTATTTTCTGTAAGGTCTAAAAGGCATGTAATAAAGCATATTGGGGCTGATTCCAAAGACTCTGTCACAGGGGTGTTCGGGATCAGACGCCAGCTGGCTAATAAACAGCTCTTATTTGGACTTCAATTCTCTAGTGGTCTTTCTTTGACTCTGTCGCACCACAACATTGAGAGGCCCCAGGACTGGTCTCTGAGAACTCGGGATCAGTCACCAGCAGGCTTTGCTCTCTATTTGGCTTTAATTTGGCTCTGGTGGTCTCTCGGTTCTCTTGTGCCACAACACTTTAAGTTTTTCAGATGCCAACTTCTTCATGAAGCATTCCTATTCCCTACTCAGACGAAATCTTTTCATCTGAAATCACACAGCACTTTATCTGTATTTCCCATATAGTGTGTATACTTTCTACTGTAATTTTGTTTCTACTCTGCCTGATACCTCTCTCCAGATGCTGCTTCTTAGTATTTTTCTTCTTCCTTTTGGTATTTTCTTCTTCCTTAGTATGGTTTTTTCTCCTCTGTCCATTTCTTAAATGTTGGAACCCTCAGGGTCCTATTCATCCTCCCCCTCTCCTCTCTTTATATCCTCCCTCATAACATCTCATCTACTCCAACTAGCATCTACACCTACAGGCCGATGACTCTTTTTTTAAACTTATCTTTATTGTTGATTGTATTACATATGTCCCTCCTTTTTTCCCCCCTTGATCCCCTCCTTCTCCTTCCCCTCCCCCTTCTGCCTTCCCCACACTACTGTCTGTGTCTATTGGTTATGCATATATGTATATAAGTTATTTGGTTTCTTTATTCCCACCCCACCTCCCCCCTTCCCTTTGAGGTTCGTCAGTCTAACAATCAATTTGTACTTCTTAATCCCTTCATCTTTTTCACCCAACACCCCTCCCATCTGGCAACCAACAAAAAGTTCTCTGTATCTGAGTCTGTTTCTGTTCTGCTTGCTCATTTTGTTCCTAGATTCAATTGTTGATAGATATGTATTTATTGTCATTTTATTGTTCTTTTTTTTTTTTTTATCTTCTTCTTCAAGAAGACCCATCAACATTTCACATAATACTGGTTTGGTGATGATGAACTCCTTTAGCTTTTTCTTGTTTGGGAAACTCTTTATATGGCCATCGATTCTAAATGATAGCTTTGCAGGATAGAGTAATCTTGGTTGTAGGTCATTGCTTTTCAGCACCTTGAATCTCTTGCCACTCCCTTCTGGCCTGCAAAGTTTCTTTTGAGAAATCAGCTGCAAAGTTGTTGTGTTTTTTTTAAATGGGAGCTCCATTGTAGGTAACTGCTTTTCTCTTGCTGCTTTTAAGATTCTCTCTTTGTCTTTAACCTTTGGCATTTTGATGATGATGTGCCTTGGTGTGGACCTCTTAGGGTTTATCTTGTTTGGAACCCTCTGTGCTTCTTGGACTTATATGTCTGTTTTCTTCACCAAGTTAGGGGTTTTCTGTCATTATTTTTTCAAATAGGTTTTCAATTTCTTGCCCTCTCTCATCTCCTTCTCGCATTCCCATGATGTGAATGTTGGTATGCTTGAAGTCCCACAGGCTCCTTATACTATTCTTATTTTGGGGGATTCTTTTTTCTTTTTGCTGTTATGATTGGGTGTTTTTTGCTTCCTTATATTCCAAATCGATGGTTTGCATCTTGGCTTCACCTACTCTACTATTGATTCCCTATAAATTATTCTTTATTTCAGTTAGTGCAGCCTTCATTTCTGACTGGTCCTTTACTATGCTCTTGAGGTCCTCACTAAGTTCCTTGACATTCTCACAAAGTTCCTTGAAATTCTCACGAAGTTCCGTGAGCATCCTTATAAGCTGTGTTTGGAACTCTGCAACTATTAGGTTGCTTATTTCCATTTTGTTTAGTCCTTTTCCTGGAGTTTTGTTCTGTTCTTTCATTTGGGACATGTTTCTTTGTCTCCTCATTTTGGCTGCCTCCCTGTGTTTGTTTCTATGTATTAGGTAGAGTTGCTATGTCTCCTAGGCTTCCTGTGGTGGCCTGTTGTAATAGGTGTCCTGTAGGGTCCAGTGGCACTGCCTCCCTGGTCACGGAGCTGGGCCCTCGAGGTGCACTCCTAGTGTAGACTGTACACATGCTGTTGGCACGTCAATGGGAGGGTTTTACTCAGGATGATCAGCTGCAAGGACTGGCTGTGCCCACTGACCACTGGCCTCTGACTACCTTGGAGGATCGGCTGTGGAGGGGCCCACCACACAGGGCTCTAGTACCCACTGAGTCCATTCTTGAGTGTGCCACCTGTGGAAGTGGTTGGGTGGTGGTGATTCAATGTGTTCTGAAGCTGTCCATTGGGTGTGCTGGTTCTGGGGCAGGGGCAGCCACTGCCTATGTTATATCTGGGGCCACCAGGCATAGCTACAAAGCGATTTGCCAATGGCTGCTTCTTGTGCTGGGTTTAGAGGTACCTAGGCAAAGCCAATCTGTGAACCACAGCTGGCTGCTTCAAGTGCCAGGCCTGGGGCCACTTAGTGAGAGGTATGGGGCTTGCTGTGGCTAGATGCTGCTTGTTTGAGAGAATTTAGAAAAATCTGAAGCAGGAGACAAAACAGGCCAATCCTATGGTAAACCCACTGGAAACAGGTTGAGAGGGCCCAAAAGTTGGGTAGGGCAGGGCCTCAGGGAATCACCAGGGTGGGGCAAACAGTGTGAGCCAGGTTGCTAGAGTCCCAGATATAATGCCCATCTGCTGGGCTGATGGGTGAAGGGCTCACTAAAGGAACAAAGGTCTCCACCAGCAGGTCTGTCCAGGAGAAAGCTGTCTCTCCAGCCCTTGCCCTGATCACAAACAACTCAATTCTCCCCTGTATGTCTCTGGCGCCTTTCAAGCTGCCTCCCCTCTGTGCTGGAGCTCAGAGGGAGTGGTCAGAGTAAGTCCATGGGTGGGCCCTTTAAGAGGAACTTCCTGGGGCTCCAGAAGCCTCAGACGCGCTCAGCCTCAATTCCCACTAGTTTTTACAGCCAGAAGTGATGGGGACTTCTCTTCCTAGCACTGGAACCCTAAGTTGGGTGCCTGGTGTGGGATGGGGACCCCTTGCTCCTCAGGGAGAACCTTCTCAGCTGAGGTGTCCCTCCTGATTTTTATCCGCTACACATGGGAATAGGACCAGCCCGCCCACTTTGCTGATGCCTCTTAATCACTAGTCCACATTAACTATAAGTTTACAGTTTCTAAAACTGAATTCATATTCTTCCCTTTCAGACCTCTTCCATGGTTCCAATCACATTGAATAGAAGCCTCATCCACCTAGTTACCTAAGTCAGAAACCTGAGTGTCACTGTCAATACTATTTCTTCCACAAACCTCTACATCTTGTCAATCATCAACCCTGTTACTGTTAGTACTTAAATAGTCCATAAATTCATGTAGTTCTCTCCATCTCTATTGCTATCAAAATAGTTTTGACTCCAACATATCTCAACCAGAAAGTCCTCATTTTGTACCCCTCCTTCTGACTCCCAATCCATTCTCTACACTACTACCAACACAATCTTTCCAAACAGCATCAATAATTATGTCGCTTCTCCGAAAAGCCTTAACAACTTCTCATTGCACACCAAGGATGAAAATATAAAAATACACAGGACTATGCATGAAATGATCAATTGTTGCTCACAGCTCCACCTTCATCTCTGAACAATGAAGTCTTGGAGTCCCATGAGTCATGTCATGTTCTCCAGCTCATCTTTACCTTTGTACTTATTATGTCATGGTAGATTCACTTAACTATCCCTGCTTCCCTCTCCCTTCCAATCCTTTACCTGACTATCCCTAACACATACTATATGTCTCAGGCAAGTTATCCAAAACTTCCTCTAGGAAGCTTTCTCCAACACTAGGCCCTCTAAGACTTGATTAGATGGCCAACCTAATTCCACCATTTGCTTTCCCAATCATAGCACTCAGCAACTTCCATATTTAGATTTTAATTACCTATCTACTTGTCTGTCTCCCCCATAAGACTGTAAGCAACTTGAGCCATAATAAGGTAACATATTTACTCTTATAGAACACAGATGTTTTATAAATTATTTTATCAAATGAATAAATAAATGATACTTATCTCTGCTAAACAAGAACAAATGTCCCCCAGTGGCAAAATCTGACTCTGACAAATTATAAAAATACAGCTCAAAATGATAAAAAAGAAACTCCAGGAGTCATCTAGTCCAGGCCTCTGCCTTTAAGCAAGTAAAGCATAATCAGTGCCTCAATTATATATAACCAAGTATTTATAAATTGTTAGCAATATTACTTAAAATAACATGTGATATTACAAAATTAGATGTATGGAATCCCAAATAAAGTGTTAAAATAAAAACTGACTCACTACATATGAATTGGTTCATTAATATGCTAGTATAGAAAAGTAAAATACACTGAGAAATGTGACTACCCTGTAGAATTAAGATATTGTGACCTACTTAAGTTTAAAGTTTTTATCATTTAAACTATTTTAAACCATTACTCCAAATAAATAATTTGCTTTGGACAAACTGCTTTGAGGAAAAAATTTCATACAAGCAAGGATGTCCAGCTACGAAAATGATTTCCATACCCCAACAATTTTAGCACATGACATATCTGCTTTATTTATTTATTTATTTATTCATTTATTTTATTTTTATTTTTTTATCCTCACCCGAGGACATTTTCCCATTTTGTTGTTGTTGTTGTTGTTCAGGTAGAGTGGGAGGGAGAGAGGGGAACAGAGAGAGAGAGAGAAACATCGATGTGAAAGGAACACATCGAGTGGCTGCCACCCGCACGACCGACCAGGGCCGGGGACAAACTGCAACCGAGGTACGTGCCCTTAGCGGGAACCGAACCCGGGTCTCTCAGGACCGCAGGCCTACGCTCTAACCGCTGAGCTGCTTTATTTATTTTTTAATTTATTTTTTCTTTATTGATGTTAGAGAGAGGAAGGGAGAGGGAGAGAGAGAGAAAGAGATCGCTGAGAGAGAACACTGACTGGCCGCCTCCTACATGCTCTCCACTGGGGATCAGGCCCACAACCTGGGCACGTGCCCCGACCAGGAACAGAACAAACGACCTCTTGGTGCATGGGTTGAAGCTCAACCACTGATCCACACTGGCCGAGCAACATGTCTACTTTAAATATACTACATCACCCTGCATATTTCTTTATAGTTTAATATCAACCATCAAAGTCACTAGTGTCAACACTTCTTTTAAAAACATTCATTGATAGATTGTTCAAGGAAAATGTTTTTAAAGCATATATATTTTGACATGTATTTTCAAACTGACAAGAACTCTGTAATTATAAGGGCTTATATTTTTTTTAAGTAATAAAGCTAGTGGAAAAGATGAAATAGCTTGATATAATTTCACTGTCAAATGGTTCTGAGAGTCAGAATCCTATCACTTCTAATGAAGTAATAACATTTAAGAAAAGTAAATTATTTATTCATGGATATCAGTCACTTTTATTTTGTTCTGAAAAATCACATGAAATGAAATGCAAAATAACTGTAGTTAGTGCAGTATTTTCAAGACAATACAGTGCTAGTCAATGAAATCATGGACTGGTGTCTGTTTCTCAGACTTTTCTCAGTTTTCCCCTTTTCAGTTCTTGAATCCCAGTCTGCTAGAACTCTAATAAACTCTTAAAGAAGATTGTGTTAACATCTGTTGCTAAAATATTTAAAGGAAACCTATTTTAGCAATAATAGCATTTGATAAAAAGTGAAATTTTCCCAAATATGCAATTAATTTTTAAAAGTTTATACTTTCTTCTAAGACATTCAATCCATAATTTATACATATAGAAAACTGTATTATCTCATGGTAATCTGGCTAATTTTTGACACCTAAAGCCTCTCTTTTCATTTGAAGTCAAAATGGTACATATATTACAAGGCAAAAGCAGACAGAATTACTTTGCATTGCCAAAGCTTCTGCAACATGTACTCTGAGTAAAATGAGTATGCTGAATAAGGTCTGCTCCACAAATAATGGTTAAAAAAGAATTCTGGTAAAACTTTGATTATTCCAAGTAGTATCAAATTAATTTTAACAGTATATTTCTTTCTAATACTTGAACTATTATCTATAAGCAATCAGAGAATTTGAACCAATTTTAATAAATATTGTCATTTATTTATAGATAAGTAATAGTTGATAAATCATTGAGGGATTCAGAACATGTTTTAAATTTTTTATTTCTTAAACAGTCTAACAATTTCATCATTTTATTGGTATTCTAAATAGAAGCAAGGTATTCTATAAAAAGGTTCTGTCCCAGGAACTTTGTAATGAGTATTATTATGAAAAACATTTTTTTAAAACTAGACTTTAAAAACTATATAGAAACTATTTTCTGTATCACTATTTACAAGTAGCTTAAAGATTATTTGAACAATTCTATTCGAGACAGAAATAATTTTTCTATATTAAGAAACAATTTAATTTGCTAATTATTTTTATAAACAATAGGTATAAATATTTATTTGGCCTCTGTTAATAACACTCTTATAAAATATCAAAATATTTGTTTTTCTTGTATAACAAGGTTAAAACTCCTATAAAGTCAGAATGTTTACAGCTAGTGCAAACAAATTAATCTAAGAAATTAAAAGGCATGGAATTCAGAAAATTCATTACATAAAATGTTCACTTTAAGAGCAGATTTTTATGTCGAGAGAGCAGCTTGCTGGTATAGCTCTCTCTCATGGTTGACTAAGGAATGGACTTTGTGCTTCCAAGAGGCACCCCTAACTGTTCAGAAATAAAGGAATGCTAATGGTGGACCAAAAAACATGTGAGAGTATGTTTTATATTATACATGATAATAATAATGTCTCTATATGTGATTGCTTATGTTAAATACAAAAAAGCAGCAAGCTAGAATTATATTACATATTTTCCTAATTAAAACATAATTAAATTCTATATTTCAGTTTTTAATTGGTTCCATTTTAATTTAATAAACATCTTAACTCAAATACTTTATGATTTTTTCAAAACTATACACAAATAGTTTTTACTGTCAGGATTTATGATTCAATACAGTGTATAATAAAGTAAGTTATAATCATATATGGTTTTTTGTTTCACATTATTCTTAACTATATATGTTTTTAAAAACTTCAGATTACTTTCATAAATTTTTTACCATAATATTCTTTCTTGTTTTTTTTCAAAATCCTTATGAAAAATTGAGGAACAGATATTAAAATATATAGCACATGTTTCACTTTTGCTTCAGTTGGTAATAAAGCAGCAAATCTTGGGTTTCTGCCCTTTTCTCCACCTCTGCCCCATTCTCTGATCAACAAATGTATTATTAAATGTTTAAAGTAAGAGTAGAAGAGTTGTGTAAAGCCAGACCAGTTAGTAACTTCTAACTAATAAGACGACGGAATAACTGGCCTTTTTTTGACATCACTTTTAAATCTCTTTGGGCTAAATTTGTAGTCACCATGTGAGAATCAATCCTAGCAATCCCTTCACCCTAATGAGTATTCTCTGTGTAACTCCCCATGCATTAAAAATAAGGCTTGCACAGTTTATCTTAATAAATATCTAAATAAATATGTACATATATAATAAAAAATCCAAATTCTTTATAAAACCTTAACTTATATAATGTATATATACACACGCACATATTTACACATCAATAACTTTTTACATATATACACACACGCACACACACACAAACACACGTGCATGTGTGTCTATATCTCCATACTCTAGTTGCCTTCTACAGAGCTAAGAAGTTGAGTTACTGTCATTAAAAGGATTATCCAAAATGAGTGCCTGTATAGCAATATCTTGTGGAAGTCTGAATGAGCTATATATTTAACAGTGTGTGTCAAATGTGAGGATTCCCATTCTTAAGACTTTGTATACTACCTAAATGAAACTGTTCGAAACCTGAATACCTCATTCAAATACTATAGGCCTGGGAAGGAAGCATTTTTTCTTCCTGAAGGGAATTTGATGCTTCTGAAAGTCTGACATATTTGGAAGAAAAAGTACAGCTCTAAACTAAATTAAGTATTCACAGAACAAATACCGCAGCTGCAAGAGCAATTCAAATTTCCTATCACCAATGTTTCAATCCTCTTTTAAAAGAACAATTTTCTGGGGTCACAGGTTACTCCCATTTTCATGGCTATTCAGCCCCCTGGCTAATGTAGCTAACGTGGGTGCCATTAAATAGTGACAATTGTGAAAATGGATATATCTGCAAGAGCAGCAAGTCATTTTATAAGGCTGCCAACTACTATAAATATAGTGATTTTCAATTTCATAAATTGTTTCTATAACATTTTATCTCAAACTAGCTTCCATGACTCAAATACTAAATCTATATTTTTTCAATAAAATATTAATTACATGTTACATTCCAAAAGTGTCAAAGGGAACTGAAAATAAATTGAAAGTGAAAATATATATAATTAAATAAGCCACGAGCAATGGCCCAACTGCTTGGACTCATAGTAATCTCAAACCATCTTTGATACACATGTGTATGTGAATCTGTGCACACATATACTCATTTATTCATAAGAAATAAAATAGTACCTCAAAATAGAAATATCAAAGATGCAAAAAAAAATACTAAATGCAATAATCTTGAAGAGAACATAACATTAGAAGGAAATAATTTTATAAAACAAATCTAAATTTCTAAAAATGTAATTTCTGTATAGTTGTTTGTACATGGAAAGTAAGTTTTAAAATAATTTAAAGTCCTAAGTTGTTTCACTACACTAGTAAAATGTAAAATCAGTTTTGTTTAACTCTGATAAAGGATATATGATTCAAAGTTAGAAAAATAACAAAAATACACATATAGTTTGTATAAATCTATCAGCTATGATAGCCTACGTAAGTACTTAAATTGATTCTGATTTTTCTGTGATTATCAGTGAATGTTTTAAACTGGTAAAGTAGCTTCATTTTGTGCTTCCAAAATATCAAAATACATTTAAATATAAACGTAACTAAAATGACATCATTTACTAAATTGCTAAAAGACATGACTTCCTTTTAATTTCCAAAAAGAACTGTATCTAAAATTGGAAAAGAACTTAGAAGGGGGGGAAAAACTTTCAAAATTAAGAGTTAAGGTTTTAAATAATTATCTGCATAGAAATATTTTTCTTTAATATACATATAAATCAACAATTATTTTTCATTTTAGAAAATAAATCTTCAATTTAATCATTTAATGACCTGAACTTACAGAGGAATGCAAGGGTTGTGGGTTTTTTTATTTTAATGGATGAAAGACAAAACATGCCAAGAGCTACTTTTCAAGTTTTAATTGATCAACAATCACTTGATAAGATGAAAAATATAATATTACGGGGTAATTGCTTAAATCCTACGGCATTTAGAATGATTTGACATAGAGTATAGGGTAAGCCTGTTTAACTGCAGTCACAGAGCAAGCCAATATTTAAGTATTTAAACACCTATAGAAAACCAAATTGAATCAATTTTGTATCTTTTATTATTATTTTTCTTTCTGTAGTTATTTGAGATTAAAATGAAATATAAACAATACATAAACTTTGAGACCTTTGACTAAAAAAAAAAAAAGGCCCCCATTTAAATCCTGGAACAGTTAATAAAACAAAGATTTATCCATTAATTTTAATATTTTAAGCATTCTTATTTACAAAGAATGTACTCAACAAGAATTTTTATTTCATCCTCCTGCTTTCCAAAAAAAACCAAAAAACCATCCACATACTTTATTATACAGTCCTTGCACAATTGCACCACCTAGTGGTTACTAGTCAATATTACTACAAATTTAGTGAAGTTCAGTATTTAAAACAAAATAAAAACTACCATCACCATCATGATACCACCATACTCCAACTACGATCCAAACTTGAACTTATCTTTGCCCCACTTATAAAAGTTTAAAAGTTTGAGATGCATTAAAATTTTAGATTTTTGCCCTGGCCGGTTTGGCTCAGCGGTTAGAGCGTCGGCCTGCGGTCCAGAGAGACCCGGGTTCAGTTCCCGCTAAGGGCACGTACTTCGGTTGTACTTTGTCCCCGGCCCTGGTTGGTCGTGCGGGTGGCAACCACTCGATGTGTCCCTTCACGTCGATGATTCTCTCTCTCTCTCTCTTCCTCTCTTTCCCTCCCACTCTATCTGTACAAAAAATAGAAAAATATCCTCGGGTGAGGATAAAAAGAAAAAAAAAATTTTAGATTTTAATCGTGACCTATTTAAATATGAATATACTTTAGCCCTGGCCAGTTTGGCTCAGCGGTTGGAGCGTCAGCCTGCGGTCTGGAGAGACCCGGGTTCAGTTCCCGCTAGGGGCACGTACTTCGGTTGCGGTTTGTCCCCGGCCCTGGTTGGTCATGCGGGTGGCGGCCACTCGATGTGTCCCTTCGCATCGATGTTTCTATCTCTATCTCCCTTCCTCTCTCTCCCTCCCACTCTATCTGTATAAGAAATGGAAAAGTGTCCTCGGGTGAGGATAAAATAAATAAACAAACAAACAAATAAATATGAATATACTTTAGACAGAATGAAAGTAATGCGAGATGGGGATCTGAGATTAGTGGAAATTTGGTCCCTTCCAAAACATTCACATTTAGAGAAAAAAATGGCGGCGGAGTGAACAGAAGCTACACAGACCATCTCCCAGAACCAAACTGGAATTACAACTATAACACAGACAAATTGACGAGAAAAAGCAACAAAAAACCAGCTTGCGAGGACCATATAACGAGGGACACTGACTCGATCCTGGTAGGCTTGCGAAGGCGCAAGATGGGGGCTGGGAGGCCACGGTTGGCAGCTAGGCAGAGGCCTTAGCTGGGAGCGGCGCCCTCGGGCTACACTCCCAAGAGGCTCCACGGCACAGAGCCCAGACAGAGGCTAAAACAGCCACAGCCACTCACCTTGGGCTCCGGCAGAGGAAGGGCGGACTGGACTGGAACTGTGAGGGGACACTCGGGATTTGGAGGGCACTCAGAGCTTTTGCTGAGTTGCAGCCATGCAGGACGGTGGCCATCTTGCTCCTTCCCAGGGCTCTAGGGAGAGGCAGCAGCCCCTCCCTCGGAGATCCAACCCCACCTGGTGGCCATTGAAGTGCTAATTGAGGCTGATTAACAACCAGCATCTGCCCCACCCTCCTGAAATCCCCTTGTGCTGAGCACCTGAGGGAGTTTTTCAATCAACTGACAACCCAAAACTCATCAAGTAACCTCCACTGCTAGCCTCCAGGCAAAAAGCTAGAAGATAACAGTACCTTTCCTGGGCTGGCAACTTTAACCAGGAAAGTAAAACCTGACAGTGGTGTGTAACGTGGGTCTTCCCTCGCTCATCTAAACCCAGGAGAGGGAGCCACAAACAGCAGAACACCAACACCCACAGGGAAAATTTGACAGGCTCCAAAGCCCACAGTGATAGCCAAAATCGTGAAACACAGAAACAGAAGCCAAATGAAAGAGCAAGAGACCTCCACCGAAGGATGAGATCAATGTAGAGCAATTAGGCATGTTAACAGAGCTAGAATTCAGAGCCATGATCTTGAGGAAGCTGAACAGCATGAGTAAGGACATAGAGACACTGAAAATAAGCCAATTGGAAATTAAAAACCATCAAGAAGAGATAAAAAATGACATATCAGAAATGAAAAACACATTGGAAGGTGTAAAAAGCAGAGCAGAGGAAGCTGAGGACCGGATCGGTGAATTAGAAGACAGGGTAGAAAAAATCAACCAATCAGAAAAACAAAAGGAAAAAACTATTAAAAAACAGGAAGACAGCTTAAGAGAACTGTGGGACAACTGGAAACGTAATAATATTCGCATCACTGGAGTCCCCGAAGAAGAAAAAGAGCAACGGATAGAGAATATATTCAAAAAAATAGTGAGAGAAAACTTCCCTAATTTGGTGAAGGAAGAAGGCATTCAAGTTCAAGAAGCACAGAGAGTCCCAAGTAAGAAGAACCCAAACAGGCCCACACAAGACACATAGTAATTAAAAGGCCACAAATTAAAGACAAAGAGAGAATCCTAAAAGCAGCAAGAGATAAGCAACAGGTTACCTACATAGGAAACCCCATAAGGCTCTCAGCTGACTTCTCACAAGAAACACTGCAGGCCAGAAGGGAATGGCATGAAGTAATCAAAGTCATGAAAAACAAGAATCTGAATCCAAGACTACTCTACCCAGCAAGGCTATCATTCAAAATGGAAGGTCAAATAAAGAGCTTCCCAGACAAAAAAAGGCCAAGGGAATACATTAGCACCAAACCAGCACTGCAAGAAATGTTAAAAGGACTGCTGTAATTAGCAGTAGAAATGGGAAGAAAAATAGAACCACACTAAACAAAAATAGCAATAAATAAGTACATATCAATAATCACCTTAAATGTAAAGGGACTGAATGCTCCCAAAAAAAGACACAGAGTAGCTGATTGGATAAGAAAGCATGACTCATCTATATGTTGTTTACAAGAGACCCACCTCACAACAAAAGACTCACATAGGTTGAAAGTGAAGGGATGGGAAAAATTTTCCAAGCAAATGGAAAGCAAAAAAAAGCTGGGGTAGCAATACTCATATCTGATAAAATAGATTTCAAAATGAAGGCCATAACTAGAGACAAAGAAGGCCACTACATAATATTGGAAGGCTCTATCCAACAGGAAGATATAACCTTGGTAAACATATATGCACCCAATATAGGAGCACCAAAATATATTAAAAATCTTCTGGAGGACTTCCAAAGAGAAATCGACAACAATACAATCATAGCAGGGGACTTCAACACCCCGTTGACAGCACTGGATAGATCCTCTAGGCAAAAAAAATTAGCAAGGAAACAGAGACTCTAAATGAAGCACTAGACCAAATGGATCTAATAGATATCTACAGAGAATTATACCCCAAAACTACAGAATACACATTCTTCTCAAGTGCACATGGGACATTCTCAAAGATAGACGACATGATAGGACACAAACTAAATCTCTACAAGTTCAAGAAGATTCAAATCATATCAAGCATCTTCTCAGATCACAAAGGCATGAAACTAGAAATCAGTTGCAACAAGAACATGCAAAGACATTTCAAAACATGGAGGCTAAATAGCATGTTATTAAACAATGAATGGGTCACCGAGGAGATCAAGGAAGAAATTAAAAACTTCCTGGAAACCAAAGAAAATGAACACACAACAACACAAAATCTATGGGATGCAGCGAAAGCAGTTCTGAGAGGGAAGTTCATAGCACTACAGGCCTACCTCAAAAAACAAGAAAAATTTCTAATTGACTGTCTAACCTCACAACTAAAAGAATTAGAAAGCAAACAAAAAGAAAACCCCAGAGCAAGTAGAAGGAAGGAAATAGTAAAGATCAGAGCAGAAATAAATGACATAGACACCAAAAAAACAATTCAAAGGATCAATGAAACAAAGAGCTGGTTTTTTGAAAAGATAAACAAGATTGATGGACCCTTAGCTTGACTCACCAAGAAACAAAGAGAGAGAACCCAAATACACAAAATCAGAAATGAAAGAGGAGAAGTAACAACCAACACCACGGAAATACAAAAGATTGTTAACAACTAATATGAACAACTATATGGCAACAAATTTGACAATCTAAGCGAAATGGACAAATTTCTAGAAACACAGAGACTCCCAAAACTGGACCCGGAAGAGATAGAAAACTTGAACAGACCAATAACAACTAAGGAAATTGAAGAGGTAATCAAGACTCTCCCAGCAAACAAAAACCCAGGCCCAGATGGCTTCACGGGGGAGTTTTACCGAACATTCAAAAAGAACTAACACCCACTCTCCTCAAACTATTTCAAAAAATTCAAGAAGAAGGAAGACTTCCAAACACGTTCTATGAGGCCAGCATAATTCTAATTCCAAAACCAGAAAAAGACACTACGAAGAAAGAAAACTACAGGCCAATATCCCTGATGAACATAGACACCAAAATCCTGAACAAAATATTAGCAAATCGGAACCAGAAATACATCAAAAAAATTATTCACCATGACCAAGTGGGATTCATTCCAGGGATGCAAGGCTGGTACAATATTCGCAAATCAGTAAATGTGATACACCACATAAACAAAATGAAGAATAAAAACCACATGATAATATCAATAGATGCTGAAAAAGCATTCGACAAAATCCAGCATCCATTTCTGATAAAAACTCTCAGCAATGTAGGAATAGAGGGATCATATCTCGACATAATAAAGGCCATATATGAAAGATCTACAGCCAACATCATACTCAATGAAACTAAAAACATTTCCATTAAGAACAGGAACAAGACAGGGATGTCCACTTTCGTCACTCTTATTTAACATTGTACTGGAAGTCTTAGCAACAGCAATCAGACATGAAGAAAAAATAAAAGGGATCCAAATTGGAAAGGAGGAAGTGAAACTGTCATTATTTGCAGATGACATGATATTATACATAGAAAACCCTAAAGACTCCATCAAAAATCTACTAGACTTAATAAATAAATTTGGCAAAGTAGCAGGATACAAAATTAACGTCAAGAAATCGACGGCATTCTTGTACACCAATGATGAACTCACAGAAAGAGAAACTGAAAAAACAATCCCATTTACCATCGCGCCAAAAAAATTAAGATACCTAGGAATAAACTTAACCAAAGAAGTAAAGGACCTATTTGCAGAAAACTACAGGTCATTGAAAAAAGAAATAGAGGAAGATATAAAAAAGTGGAAGCACATACCCTGTTCATGGATTGGAAGAATTAACATCATTAAAATGTCCATACTGCCCAAAGCAATCTATAGATTCAATGCAATCCCCATCAAAATACCAACGACATATTTCATAGAACTAGAACAAATACTTCAAAAGTTCATATGGAACCAAAAAAGACCCCGAATAGCCACAGCAATCTTGAAAAAGAATAACAAAGTAGCCCTGGCCAGTTTGGCTCAGCGGTTAGAGCGTCGGCCTGCGGTCCGGAGAGACCCAGGTTCGGTTCCCGCTAAGGGCACGTACTTCAGTTGCAGTTTGTCCCCGGCCCTGGTTGGTCGTGTGGGTGGCAGCCACTCAATGTGTGCCTTCACGTCGATGTTTCTCTCTCTCTTCCTCTCTCTCCCTCCCACTCTATCTGAACAAAAAATTGAAAAATATCCTCGGATGAGGATAAAAAAAAAAAAAGAATAACAAAGTAGGTGGGATCACAATACCAGATATCAGGTTATACTACAAAGTGACTGTAACCAAAACAGCCTGGTACTGGCACAAGAACAGGCATATAGACCAGTGGAACAGAACTGAAAACCCAGAAATGGACCCAAAGCAATACGCTCAATTAATATTTGACAAAGGTGGCAAGAGCATACAGTGGAGTAAAGACAGCCTCTTTAATAAATGGTGTTGGGAAAATTGGACAGCTACATGCAAAAAAATGAAACTAGACCATCAACTTACACCATACACAAAAATAAACTCAAAATGGATAAAAGACTTAAATGTGACCCGTGAATCCATAAAAATTCTAGAAGAAAATGTAGGCAACAAAATTTTGGACATCATACGGAGCAGAATTTTCACTGATACATCGCCTAAGGCAACAGAAACAAAGGAAAAAATGAACACATGGGACTACATCAAATTAAAAAGCTTCTGCACAGCAAAAGAAACAATCATCAAAATGGAAAGGCAACCCACTGTATGGGAGAGCATCATTGCCAAAGATACATAAGATAAGGGGTTAATTTCCAATATATATAGAGTGCTCATACAACTCCACAAAAGGAAGACAAAGAACCCAATTAAAAAATGGGCAGAGGAGCTGAATAGACACCTCTCCAAACAGGACATACAAATGGCCAAGAGACATATGAAGAAATGCTCAACATCACTAATCATCAGAGAGATGCAAATTAAAACAACAATGAGGTATCACCTCACACCTGTCATAATGGCCACCATCAACAAATCATCAAACAACAAGTGTTGGCGAGGGTGTGGAGAAAAGGGGACTCTAATACACTGCTGGTGGGAATGCAGACTGGTGTAGCCGCTGTGGAAAACAATATGGTGTTACCTCAAAAAATTAAAAATTGAACTTCCATTTGACCCAGTGATCCCACTTCTAGGAATATACCCTAAGAAGCCTGAAACACCAATCAGGAAGAATATATGTACCCCCATGTTCATAGCAGCACTATTTACAATAGCTAAGATCTGGAAACAGCCCAAGTGTCCACCAGTAGACGAATGGATAAAAAAGCTGTGGTACATATACACAATGGAGTACTATGCAGCGGTAAGAAAGATAGATCTCTTATCCTTTGAGACGACATGGAGGGACCTGGAAAGTATTATCCTAAGTGAAAGAAGCCCAGCAGAAAAAGACAAATACCACATGATCTCACTTATATACGGAATATAATGAACATAACAGTCTGAGGAATACAGTAGACTCAGAAACATGGAAGTAGGGCACAGACTGACATCCCTCAAAAGAGGGGGGGGGAGCTAAACCACAGAACTTGTATGCATGTATGCATGACCATTGGACATGGACAACTAAGCTGGGGACGGGGCGGGGGTGGGGTGGGGTGGGGGGTGCCAATGGGGTAAAAAAGGTAAAATATCTGTAACAAAAAAATAAATAAATAATTAAAAAAAAAACAAACCCACCAATAACACACTTGTCTCTGCTGTTAAAGGGCATACAGAGAACATCACACTCCGAAGCTGCAGAATATACACTCTTTTCTAACTCAGTTTAGAAATTTAAAAATCAAATGGGCCAAAACAAGTCTTGCTAAATATTATGAGATAATACAAAATACAATCTCTGACAAATTAAGCTAGAAATCAACAACAAAAATAGAACTAAAATAAATCATGTCAGAAATCAAGAAACACACTTCTAAATAACCATGAGTGAAAGAAACAAAACTCAACAGAAAAAAATGTTAAGTTCTTTGAAATAAACAATAATAAAAATAGCATTTGTGCTAAATATCCACCTAAAGAAGTTAAAAACAAAAGGACTGCAAAGCAACATTATTCATAATAGGCAATACATGGAAAAACACCTAAGTGCCCATTGGTAGATGGATGGATAAAGAAAATGTGGGATATATACACATTGAAATTATATTCAGTCTTAAAAAATAAAATTCTGGCCCTGGCCAGTTTGGCTCAGCGGTTAGAGCGTCAGCCTGCGGTCCGGAGAGACCCGGGTTCGGTTCCTGCTAAGGGCACGTACTTTGGTTGCAGTTTGTCCCCGGCCCTGGTCGGCCGTGCGGGTGGCAGCCACTCGATGTGTCTCTTCACGTCGATGTTTCTCTCTCTCTCTCCCTTTCGCTCTCTCCCTCCCACTCTATCTGTACAAAAAATGGAAAAATATCCTCGGGTGAGGATAAAAAAAATAAAAAAATAAAAATAATAAAATTCTGTCACTTGCAACAACATGGATGAATCTGGAGGACATTATGCTGAAGTTAAGCCAGAAATAGAAAGACAAATATCACATGATACATGTGGAACCTTAAAAAAAAAAAAGGAAACAAGTCATACTCAGAAAGTAAAATGATGGTGACTGGGGAGTGGCGGGAAAGGAGAGATATTAACCATCCCCTTTTTCTGGAGTCTTTTCCCCTGTGCTCCCCGGACTAGTTTAATTCCTAGTCCTCTAACCATTTTTCCTTAAGTGCCCTTTTTTTTGGGGGGGGGGAGGCTTATACTTAGTATTCTGTCTGTTTTAGGTCCTCTTTTATTCTCACTTCATCTATTATACCCGAGTGATCTTTTCTTCTTCCACAGCTTCAATTTCCATCCACAAAACTGTATCTCAAGCACATGCCCATAGGAAAGTATGTTGTCTCCCCTCTACCTACTCCAACTCCTGAAATGAGAATTCCTGCATATAATGTTACTCAGGGACCAAAACTTGAACCCCTCATGTTCACCAATAAACTTGTCCATCTTCCTGTAGTTCCCATTTTTTTAAATGGTATTACCATTCACTTAATTGCTCAAAGAAGAAACTCCCATATTGTCTTTTACTCCTTCTCCCTCGTTGCTTACATCCAATCAATCACTAACTACTAAATTTCTACTTTATAAATGTCTTTCAAATTTATCTAAATAAATCTCTTCTCTAAAGTACCAGCATTTATTCTAAGATTTCAAAAACCAAGACCCTAAAATTCATTATTTCTTATATACAGTATAAACTTTTCCTACTTTCATAAGAAAAATTTAGTTAGCTCTCATTTATTTCTATATCCATCTTATATACTTAACTATGTTTAAGTGTCTCCTGTATTTTTTAAAAAAAAAGGAAAACAAGACTTCTGATTAAGATGGAGGAATAGATAAACTCTGAGATCACCTCCTCCCAGGATCACATAAAATTTACAACTAAATTTTAGAAAAATTGTCATTGAGAACCACCTGAACACTAGCTGAACAGAAGTCCTATAATAGGAATATAAATAAAAAGCTAGGTTGAGAATGGTAGGAGGGGCGGAGATGGGGAATGGGCAGGTCTCTTACCCATGCTGTGGTGATTAAGAAATAGGAGGGCTATCAGCTGCAAAGCCCCCTACCCCCTTGAGGAGCAAGGGGTCCTAGCTCCCCACTGGGCTCCCCAGCCTGGGGCATCAGTGCCAAGAAGAGGCGGCAGCCCCAAAACATCTGGCTATGAAAACCAGTGGGGACTGTGTCCCAGAGAGACAAAGGGGACAAGCTACTGTTAAAAGGCCAGTAACAAACTCATTCACCGTAAGCTCCTGTAAAGGGTTGGTAGCTCAAAAAGCACCAGGGACATATGGGGAGAAACTAAATTGACTAAGTTCAGGACAAGGGCTGGAGGGACAGGAGCTGGGGCAACTCTCTCCAGGGATGGAAGTGCTGGTAGATGCTTTTGTTCCTTTGTTGAACTCTCCTTTCATCCAGCCAGACCAGTGCAGCTGGATGGGGGACAAATCTGTGCTCTCCATTAACCTGGCTAACATCGCTTGTCCACCCTGGTGATTCCCTGAGACCCCACCCAACTTGCTCACCCAGCCTGAGACTCTTCCAGAGGCTCCTCCACAGGAGCATCCTGGTTCAGCTCATGCTGCAGACTCACTCAAAGAACTGCAAACTCCGCACCAGTAGTGGTTTGCCCTAGGCTTGTGCTGCAGACTCACTCAAAGGTCCGTAAATCCCATACAAATAGCAGCTGCACACAGCATACATTAACACTCCTGCCAAGCAGCCCCATGCCCAGCACAAGCGGTGGTCACAACTTGCACTGTAACTCCCAACAGGTGGCTCCAAACCCGACATAAGTGGCACCAGTCTTGGCCTTAAACGTCGCTCCAATTAAGTGGCCACTGGCCTGGTGCAAGTGGCAGCTGGCCTCAGCTCACATCGTAAAGCCTACCAAAGGGTCCCAAGCCCAGTATAAGTGGCAGCCAGCCTCGATTCACAACATAGCCTCTTCCAAGTGCCTCCAAGCCCAGGACAAGTGGCAACCAACCACAGATCACTTTGTAGCTCTTACTAAGCAGCCTCAGTCCCTACACAAGTGACAGCTGATCTTAACCTGTACCAGAGGCCCTCCCAAGAAGCTTGAGACCCAACACAACCAGTAGCCGGATTCAGATCACACCAGAACACCCATCTAGCTTCACAAATGACACACCCAAATGGCAGCCTCAGCTGGCACCAGAGCCCCACTAAAGCAACTCCCACTGTGGGGTCAGCCCCCATACAACATCCTATCTGCTGTAGTTGTGGTCAGCTCTCTCACAGCCAGTCAGCTTAAGGGTCAACCCCACCCACTGACATGCCAGCAGCAAACAAGACCAAACTATAAAAGGAGGGCACACAAAACCCACCCAGAGAACACCGCTGGAGCACCCAGCTCCGATGGCCAGGGAGACAAGCACCACTGAGCTCCATAGGACACCTACTATATAGGACCAACCTGTCAGGGATGACATAGCGGATCAATCTAATACATAGAAACAAACATAGGAAGTCAGATAAAATGAGGAGACAAAGAAACATGCCCCCAATTAAAGAAGATGACAGATTTTAAGCTGAAGAGGCGGCATAGGTAAATGCAGTATCGCGTCCTCCCACAATCACATCAAAATTACAACAAAACTACAACACAATCATCATTCAGAACCACCTGAAATCAAGCTGAATGGGAAGTCCTACAACTACAAAAATAAAAAGGCCACCACATCAAGACTGGTAGGAGGGGCGGAGGGGCAGACGGGCTGGTCCCATACCTATGTGTGTCAGATAAAAATCAGGAGGATACCTCAACTGGGGAAGGTCCTTCCTGAGGAGTGAGGGGTCCCCATCCCACACCAGGTGCCCAGCTCAGGATCCCAGTGCCAGGAAGAGAAGTCCCCATAACTTCTGGCTATAAAACCAGCAGGGACTGAGGCAGAGGGAGGCTGAGGCTGCAGAAGCACCAGCAGTTCCTCTTAAAGAGCCCACACACAGACTTACTCAGACCCACTCCCTCTGAGCTCCAATGGGAGGCCGCTTGAGGGGCACCAGAGAACAGGAAAGAATTGAGCTGTTTGGCCTCCGGACAAGGGCTGGAGGGGCAGCTTTCTCCTGGACAGACGTGCTGGTGGAGGCCGTTTTTCCTTTGGTGAGCCCTTCCCCCACAGGGCAGGGAGACAGCCGCCATATCTGGGATTCCAGCAACCTGGCTCACATGGTGGCCCCGCCCTGGTGATTCCCTGAGGCCCCGCCCCACCCAACTTTCGGGACCACCCAAGCTGTTTCCAAAATCTTTACCATAGGATTGGTCTGTCTTGGATCCTGCTTCAGAGTTTCCCAAAATCTCTCAAACAAGCAGCATCTGGTACCTGAGCCCACCGGTGCACCTGGCACCATCGGACCTGTGGACACACTGTGTCAACACAGACCAGTGCACAGTAGTAGAGCTGTCAAGGTGCCAGTTGCAGAAACAGCAAATGGCAGGGAGCCCAGCACCATCCCCCCACAGTAGCAGCCTGATCAGAGTTGATATATACTCCCAGCAACAGAGGCTGGGGAGCAGACATCCATTCCCAGGCAACAGAAGCGCAGACCAGCAGCAGAGAACTATCTCCTCCAAAAAAAACTACAGCAAAGGCTGAGCAGGAGCTGAGCCCCATTGGGCAGCAGCACTCCCCAGCCACCAGCAGTGGGACCGGGGGCTCCATAGGGCCCTGTGCAACCCAGCGGCCCACAAGAGTGGTACGGAGCCAGGGCTTGAGAGAAACCAATCTCAGCAAGCCCATACCTCTCATTAAGTGGCCCCAGGCCTGGCACTAGAAGCAGCCAGTCTTGGTTCACAATTTGGCTTTCCCTGGACACCTCCAAGCCCAGCATAAGCAGCAGCCATCTGCAGATCACTTTGTAGCTTATGCCTGGTGGCCCTGGGTAGAACACCAGGCAGTGGTTGACCTTGCCCCAGAGCCAGCACACCTGGTGGACAGCTTCAGACCACATCGAAACACCACCACCCAACCACCTCCACAAGTGACACACTCAATGAGTGGATTCAGTGGGTACCAGAGCCCTGCTGAAGTAAGTCTTGCTCTGTGGAGTGAGCCCATACACAGCTGATCCTCCAAGGTAGTGGCTAGTGGGCACAGCCAGTCCTTGCAGCTGACCAGCCTGAGTAAACCCCTCCCATTGATGTGCCAACAGCAATCAAGACTCAATTACAAGAGAAGGATATACAGTCCACACTAGGGGTGCACCGCGAGGGCCCAGATGAGGTGATCAGGGAGACTGTGCCACTGGATCCTACGGGACACCTACAACAGTAGGCTACCCTATGAAGCCAAGGAGGCACAGCAGCTCTACCTAATACATAGAAACAATCACAGGGAAGCAGCCAAACTAAGGAGACAAAGAAACATGTCCCAAATGAAAGAAAAGAACAAAACTCCAGGAAAAGAACTAAACAAAATGGATATAAGCAATCTAACAGATGCAGAGTTCAGAACACAGGTTATAAGGTTGCTCAGGGAACTTGGTGAGACATACAAGGGACTTAGTGAGACCTTCAAGGAACTTAAGGAGACCTCTGAGGAACTTAGTGAGAACATTAACAACCTAAAAAAGGGCCAGTCAGAAATTAAGGATGCACTAACTGAAATAAAGAATAATTTACAGGGAATCAATAGTAGAGTAGGTAAAGCCAAGAAGCAAATCATTGATTTGTAATATAAGGAAACAGAAAACACCCAGCTAGAACAGCAAAAAGAAAAAAGAATCCAAAAAAAAAAAATGAGGATAGTGTAAGGAGCCTCTGGGACAACTTCAAGTGTGCCAACAACATTCACATCATAGGGGTGCCTGAAGGAGGAGAGAGCAGGAAATTGAAAAACTATTTGAAACAATAATGACAGAAAACTTCTCTAACTTGGTGAAGGAAACAGATATACAAGTTCAGGAAGCACAGAGAGTCCCAAACAAGTTGAACCCAAAGAGGTCCACACCAAGACACATCATCATCAAAATGCCAAAGATTAGATACAAAGAGAGAATCTTAACAGCAGCAAGAGAAAAGCAGTCCATTACCTAAAAAGGAGCTGCCATAAGACTGTCAGCTGATTTCTCAAAAGAAACACTGCAGGCCAGAAAGGAGTGGCAAGAGACATTCAAGGTGATGAAAAGCAAGAACCTACAACCAAGATTACTCTATCCTGCAAAGTTATCATTTAGAATCAATGGCCATATCAAGAGTTTCCCAGACAAGAAAAAGCTAAAGGAATTCATCACCACCAAACCAGTATTATACGAAATGTTGAAGGGTCTTCTTGAAGGCAAAGAAGAACAAAAATATGAACAATAAAATGGCAATTAATACATATCTATCAACAATTGAATCCACAAACAAAATTAGCAAACAGAACAAAAACAGACTCATTGATACAGAGAACTTTTTGTTGCTTGCCAGATGGGTGGGGGCTAGAAGGGTGGGTAAAAAAGATGAAGGAATTAAGAAGTACAAATTGGTTGTTAGACTGATGAACCTCAAAGGGAAAGGGGGAGGGAGGATAGGATGAGATAAACCAAAGAACTTCTATGCATATATGCACAGCCAACGGACACTGACAATAGTGTGGAGAAGGCAGAAGGGGGTGGGAATGGGAAAGAGGGGGTCAAAAATAATAATAAATAAATAAAACACAATAATTTGCTATTTACCCCTCATGGAATAGCCTAAGGGAGGGATAGGGAAAAAATGCCAAGAAAGTACTGTTTTTGGTAATCATATTGCTAGTAATGATATTGCTATTCTGAAACTATATCTGTTTTAAGTTTAAATAATTATGTTGATATCATTTAGAACCAAAATTTTCAACATGAGAAAAGAGATACAATAAATAAAATCAAATAAGCAAAAACCTTGTATTACTGAATTTGAATAGAAAATATCAGTATGAATTCATGGTGCGTTTTTCTCCTAAAAATACATATTTTTCATCTTTATCTATTAAGAAGTCCTAGAAGCAATGACCAATCCAATAGTGGGCATACTTAGTGCCCAAATTATGGCCTCTACATATACATTCCCAAAAGAACCAAGGCTCCTTAGAAAAAATGCTGCTGTCCAATCTAGAACAAAAAATGTGTAAGATGATCCTTAAATATCTTGTCACACAAAGAAGTTCTCAAATGCTACTGGCATTATGTCAAAAGGACTCCAGAGCCAACTCAAAGTGACAAACACTTTGGAAAATAGTTTAACTGGGCATTATCTCCTAAAATTGAACATCTATATACTATATAGCCAAGCATTTTTACTTAGAGGTATGAATTCCCCAAAAGTTGTACAAGAGAGATGTCTTCAGAATACCAAAAAACTGAAAAATGTCCATCAATGGGAAAGTAAATGAATAAACCATGGAATATCCAAAAATACTACACAGCAGTTAAAAATAAATGAACCATGCACTGGCCGCTTTGGCTCAGCAGTTAGAGAGTCGGCCCATGAACCAGAGAGTCCCAGGTTCACTAAGGGCATGTACCTCAGCTGTGGTTTGTCCCCTGCCCCGGCTGGGGCTATGTGGGTGGCAACCAGTCGATGTGTCTCTCACATCGATGTTTCTCTCTCTCTCTCTTACCCCTCTCTCCCTCCCACTATGTCTGAAGATAAATGCAAAAATGTCCTTGGGTGAGGATAAATAAATAAATAAATAAATAACCACAGTAACACACAACAATATGGATAAACCTTAGCAATATTAAGATGTGGGTTGTTGCCAAAATCACGGCTCTCTTCCCCGCTCCCAAGATGAGTTTACAGATGTCTATAACTTTTCAAAAATCATTAATAACAGAGAGAAAAAAGAAGTTTCTCATATGGAAAGTTTTGTATATTTTAAAAATCTGGCTGAACAAAAAATATAACTACTATAATGGCAAGGAATCTTGGCCACACTGATCTTAGATAATATTAAAGCAACTGGTCCTAAATATATTAAAAGCAATATGCTGCCATAATATTTTGGCTCTCTGAAATCAAATACACAAATGTGAATTATTTGTTCAAATAAAAGGCACCCATTTGAAAAGAGTGATGAATATATTTATAATTTTCTAGATTTCTAGTTGCTCTTTATAAACCTATCTCCAACATATTCTTTCTTTATTAACTATACGTATCCTAATATACAGATAAGCATAAGTACTTTTTGCTTCCTTTAAAACATTTTATATTCTATATTCTATTAAAAAGGCAAGTACTATATTATATTACCAAATTGAAAAGTGTGAAAATTCCTTTCAATAGTATCATATTCGATCTATATTTGGGCATTCTTAAACAGAATGTAAAGAGATGATAAATTCCATTATAGAAGATAAATTTTCTCTACCAATTTACTTTTGTGATTTTTTTCTAGTTATTCAGAGAAAAAAATTTACCTATTCCAATTCATTTTAAAAAATCATTTTAATTTTAAACAGTTGCCAAAAAGCAAAATAAAATGCCAATTTAAAGATATTTACATCCATATTAAGTAATAAGTACTTAAAAGATAACTGCATACATTTAAAAAGTAATTCAATTTTTAAAAATAGACACTGAAAAGAAGTTTGTGAAGTATAAATATAGTATCATCTCTTTTAGAATTTGCAAATTAGTTGAGAATACACAGGGTACAGACACAAATAGTAAAACAAAAGGCAGATTTAATAGGAAACATATTATTAAATAAAAGAAAAGGCATTAACAAACAAGCTATAAGATTACCCAAAACGCCCTGGCCGGTTTGGCTCAGCGGTTAGAGCGTCGGCCTGCAGTCCGGAGACCCGGGTTCGGTTCCCGCTAGGGGCACGTAACTTGCTTGCAGTTTGTCCCTGGCCCTTGTTGGGTCGTGTGGATGGCAGCCACTCGATGTGTCGCTTTCACGTCGATGTTTCTCTCTCTCTCTCTCCCTCTCACTCTATCTGAACAAAATATCGAAAAATGTCCTCGGGTGAGGATAAAAAAAAAAGATTACCCAAAACAGAAAGAGTGATTAGAAACTGCTTCCAGGAAGAAATGGAACCCACAATGTGCTTTGTCGGATAAGTAGCAAAATTCAGAAAAGAGGTGAGAGAATCACGTGCAATTAAAACCAAAGATTTTTTTCAGATAAAATAAACACAAGTGTGTCTGAAGATGATTTCCACCAGGCAGTAAAGTTAAGAAAAGTTAGAAAGATAGGTACCCCTAAACTATAGAAGACCATTAATGCCAAGCTAAGGGGTATGAAATGAAATTTAACCTGTCCACTAGGCTTCATGGCACTGAAAGGAAAGCATCCAAGAGACTTTCACCAACACTTGGGAAAAGCAATGAATATATTAAAAGCTTTCAATTCCCCTGCATACCACTTTAAGAAGGTAGGGTGAGGTTGGGGAGGTAAAGAATGAATATAAAAATAAGCTTGAGCCCTGGCTGGTATGGCTCAATTGGTTGGAGCATCATCCCATGTACCAAAAGGTTGCAGGTTAATTCTCCATCAGGGCACATACCCAGGCAGCAGGTTTGATCTCTGGTCGGGGCAAGTATGGCAAGCAACCTATCGAAGTTTCTCTCTCTCCCCCTCTCACTCCCTCTCTCTCTAAAATCAATAAAAACATATTCTTGGGTGATAATTAAAAAAAAAAAAAAAAAAAAAGCTGATTTAACTTTCCCCAAGTAACGATAAAATCACAAATGATGTGAACTGTTCAACTGTAAAATTCTGTTTATGAAATATAATACTACTTTTTCTTTTATTCTCTTTAAAGACCAAGTATTTATTTCATGGTTGTAGGAAGTATTTCCCCCAATTTTGGTACATGTCAGCCAGTTATTTTTGCAGCTTTGAACTTGCTTCAAGGACTGTCATTTGGTTAGGTCAGGGATGAATGCCTGGGGTGTTCTGTCCTTCAGGATACTATTTATCTTCATGCACTTTGGAGTACAAGATATTTTTTGAAGAAAAAAAAAAAAAAATCAAAAGTCCCGTGTCAACTTTCTTTTATTCAAAGCATAATCTTCCACTCACCTATTTTCTATAAAGGTGAGTTTGACCTCACCTGAACATCAATCTGATTAAAAACTTTTTTTTTCTTGCTAAAAAGAGCATTCTATGTAAAACGGGCCATAGGGATACTCGACTTTAGAAGAAAAAAGAACATTTAAAAAAACTACTGTGGAATAATTTAAACTAACAAAAAGTTGCGAGGACAGTACAAAGAATTCATATACACCCTTGATCTAGCATCCCCATGTTAATATTTACCTTCAATAAACTTAAATTCTCCCAAACACACAAATTTTTTTTTAATTCTTTGAAATTAATTTGCAGACATGATGCCCCATTCCCCCCTCATACTTCAATGTATATTCCCTGTAAACAAGGACACTGGCCACAGTACAATCACCAAAATCAACCAATTAACAATGTGATATTATTTAAAGCAGAAACCTAATTCACACTTCACCAATGCTTCCAGTAATTAATGTCCATGATCCAATCCAGAATCATGTTTTGCATTTCACTGTCACGTCTCTTTGGTCCCCTTGAATTTGGAATACTTCCTCCGTCTTTCATGACCTTGACATTTCTGAAGCATAAATGCTGGTTACTTTACAGAATGTTCATTAATTTAAATCTTTCTGATGTTTCCCTGTGATTAGATGTGACTTATGTATTTTGGGCAAGAATACCATAGAATTGACACTATGCTCTTCTAGGTTTATATTAGAAGGCACACAACATTCACTTGTCTCATTAATGAGGTCAGTAATTTCTATCTCTTGGTTAAGATGACACCAAAATTTCCTTCAGTAAAGTTAATAAGTATTTTGTACTTATTTAAAAATTAATACATATTTTGTGGGAAGATATTTTAAAACTGCAAATATCCTGCTTCTCATCAAACTTTCATTCACTAGTTATAGCATCCAATGTTGATTTTGCCTAAATCAATTATTCCTATGATGGTTGCCAAAGGTGATTTTCAAATTCCAATATTTATGTAGATTTATTAGGCGGTATACTACTATAAGGTAGAGCATTCCATTTAATCCCATTTACTTATTCATTTATTTACATCAGTATGTACTCATGAATTTCAATTTATTCAATGAGTTCAATCTATCATTTGTTTTGATGTTCAACATGTCACTGATTTGGCTGGTGGAGCTCCTTCAAGTTCGTGCCTGTGTACTTTTAACATGGTTTTATCATTCTTTCAACACATCACTGATTTCTGGCACAACAAGCCATTTCTCTGAGGAATGCTGATTTCCTTTTAATGGAAAATGATATTTAGAAACCAAGATCTGAGCACTAGTGTACTCATTGTTACTAGACTGTCATTGCTTCCAGGCCCTCATAGGGGTCAGAGCTAGGAAATATATGTAGGTATATAGACAAATACATGCATATACATACATATATATATAGCCCACTATAGGCTCAGTGACTGCAAAAAATTGCATTTGTAATTCTAGTCTTACAGTCATTCAAAGAAAAAGGTTTTGATACATAAAATGGTTTTAACATGACTTCACAAAAACAGTCTAATAAAGACAGAACAGGTGATGGAAAAGGGCAAGTAAGAAAACCTTCTCTATTTATTGATCCACTAGTCTGAGAAAGTGTCATGCTGAAACTGTCGCACATGTAATTCACAATAACAGGTGTTCTGTCTTGTTGAAAAATGGTATTATTTAATAGAGTAATCACTGCAGTGTGAAAATGAAAAAATTCTAAAGTAATGCTAAGTAAGATTCATCACTGATTTGTACATTCTTCAAAAAGAAAGGGTTAAAAGATACAAAAGCTTTTTAAAGCTGTGGTACATGTACACAATGGAATACTATGCAGCTCTAAGAAAGAAAGATCTCTTATCCTTTGAGATGGCATGGAAAGACCTGGAGAATATTATGCTCAGCGAAACAAGCCAAGCAGAGAAAGACAAATATCACATGATCTCACTTATTTGTGGAATGAACTAAACAAACTGCTGAACAAAATTAACCCAAAGACATAAAGGTGGGGTACAGACTGACAAGCCTCAGAGGAGGGAGGGTTGTGGGGGAAGAGATAAACCACAGAACTTACATGCATGTATGCATGACCATTGAACATAGACAACAAAGCTGGGGATGGGGGAGGGAGGAAGGGAAGAAGGGTGTCAATGGGGGAAAAATGAGAAACATCTATAATAAAAACAAATTAATAAAAAAAAAGATACAAAAGGCCACATATTGTATAATTCCATTTATACAAACCATACAGGCTACACAAATCCATAGAAACAAAAAGATTAGTTGCCAGGGGCTAGAAAGAGGGGAAAATGGGAAGTGACTGCTTTGAGATTTCTTTTTGGGGTGATAAAAATGTTCTGATTTAGGTAGTGGTGATGGTTGCAAACTTTATAAGTATACTAAAACCCACTGAACTGTATACATTAAAGGGGTGAATTTTATATGTGAATTATTTCTCAACAAAAAAGGGAGGGCAAATAATGCAGGACTTCCTAACAGCACACCAAACATGAACGTTTGAAGATTTTCATGTTGCCAAACTTTCAAAGACTTTTCTGTACACCTAACATGACAAATAACATGTGATAGACTATATTGCCTCGAAGGTGGAAAGGTACTTCATCAAAAAAGGTCAGCTTGTCAAGACGATCATTAGAATGTTTAATTTTTCACTTCATTAGTTGACAGAAGTCTAACCTAGCATGGTAATCCATCTCCTTGTAGCATTTGAACATGTAGGCATGCTTTGGAGTTTCACTATTAGAATTCTGTAGTCTGTGGTTTCTGGAACATTTGATTCAGCAGATGTACAGTGCATGTTTCTGGGACTCCGTGCCAACACCGTTTCAATTTCAACCACAGTCTCTGCCTTGCTGGCATCTCCCAAATCCATGCTCGTTGTAAACTAAGCCCTGAGTCCTTGACTTTTTCATCCAGTAGTTAATTAACTGTCTGTGGGGAGCCTTCTTCTTATGTATAATAGGAAGTGAATTTTCTTCTTACTGTCAACATGAACTTGATTTCAGCTAACCAACAGCACAGTAAACTTTTTCTTCAATGTTTACCATCATCAATCAAAAGGAGTAAAATGAAAAAATTAAAATTTTGTTATTAAAAATTTATAAAAATATAATTATAAAATAAATTTAAATAATTAAACTTTCAAATGAAGTTTTTTTCTAATTCTATAGCATTTATTTGTCTAAAGTTATTAAAGCTTAAACCTGCACTAAGCTATTAACTTTGGAGCACTATTAACTTATATAAGATCTCGAATATACTCATAGTCATGTTAAGAAGAAATAGTAGTTAAGATATTCAGAAGACCATAACCTACACAAAAATTTGTGCACACTAAAAACAGAGATGATTTCTTTTCCAAAACAGAGCTTAAAACACAAACAAGAAATACAATAATTGTTTGGATAGAGAATCAAGTACAAACAAGCAAAGGCCTAATTGAAGATGACTTAACTGATCTTTTTTAAATCTAAAAGTTCAATGACAGGCATCCTGTGATGCTAAAAGAACTGAGTTAGTATTTACCATTCAAACGAATTGATAAAAATAGAAAAACATTGGAAAAGTGCTTAATTAAAAAAAAATTCCACGGGAACATAGAATGTTGAAGGTGGCAGGACATTAAATTCAGTGATTCTGAAAGTTATATGCCCACTAATCTAATTTTTACCTCTAGAAAAGTAAAGGGGAAAAATAAAAGATATTACAAAATATAGGATACTAAGCAACACACTTTTTAAAAATAGCCTAATCAAGGAACAAAAGAGAAGTTTTAGGAAGTCTTTTAGGTTTCATTTAACATATGCCTATTAGGTGGTTATAAATTGGTTATAATTTCAGCATTGTGCCTACACTGAATTCATTTCTGAATTGTTCACTGTGTCTAATCAGTGCCTTGCTCATTGTAAAATCTCAAATATTTAATAAATTATATTGCTAGGCAATTTAAAAAGTAAGCAGAAAACCAGTGTATATATAACCAGGAATCCCACATTAGTTAGGCACCTAGTTTTAAAAAGCACTAAATTCTATTACAGGTTATACACCTATAGAGAAAAGTTGTAAACCTGGCTGGGCATGTTGAATGAAAAAAACTAAAAACACAATTTAAAAGTGAACAAAGAAGGTTGATAAACCAAAAACCTGAGTAATCTCCCTCTCTCTTACCAACCATAAGTACATATACAAGCATTACAGTCCTGTCTATTCTATATCCAAAATATTTCTGAATGTCTAGTTTTCTCCATTTCCACTGCCACCACCATCTGCCACCACCACAACTTATTACAACCTCCCCAACTAATCTATATTCAATACCTTCTCTATGCTGCAGGCAGACCCCTTAAAATGAATCCTGTCCCTCTTCAGGTTTAAATCCACTGAAAGTTCCCATCTGTTGTCCTTTACACTCGGCCTGCAATGCCTTGCATGTTGTACCTCTTCCAAGTTCTCCAACCTTGCTGATTCCACACCTTGCTAAGCCTTAGCCTTTCTGGCTTCTCTTCGGTCCCCAATACACCAGGTTCCTTCCCTCAAAATAAGCTACCTGACTACAATAGAGGAAGTACTCCTAAAGAGCAATTCAAAAAGACCCTTCAGACTCTCTCACATGCTCTAAACCTCAAGTGTCTATACTGTGTATAGTTAAAATCACTCAAGATAACCAAAGAGAAGGAGTGGGGATGTGGCTGAATGACTGGCTCCCTACCCCTCTGTTAGTAGGGCCATTTTTTCATCACTTATCTCAATACTGAGCAACTAAAATGAACTAGAGAAATAAATGGGTAGTAAAACTAAGATCAAAATTATCTACAATTCTCATTTTTAAATTTTGCTTTTAGCAAAACATGATTAATCTCATTGACTTGATACAAACATTACAAATGTGAACTTACAAAACATCTGTATAAATAAAATGTCACTTTTGTTTTATATATTGCAATAAAATAATTTTTTAAATTTATTTTTTATTGTTGACAGTATTACAGATGTCCCTCATCCCCCTCTTTGCCCGCCTCCACCCCACACCTTCATCACACTACTGTCTGTGTCCATAGGCTATGCATATATGCATATAAATTCTTTGGTTAATCTCTTCCTGTTCCCCCCCCACACACACACTCTTCCCCTCTGAGATCGGTCAGTCTGTACCATGCATCCATGCCTCTGGACCTATTTTGTTCAGAAATTTATTTTGTTCATTAGATTCCACATATAAGTGAGATCATGTGATATTTGTCTTTAGCTTATTTCACTTAGCATAATAATCTCCAGCTCTATCCATGCTATCACAAAGGGTAAGAGATCCTTCTTTTTTATAGCCGCAAAGTATTCCACTGTATAAATTTTATCCATTCATCTAACTGATTAACTTGGGAAAAAAGGTCTTTGATATTTAACAAAAAAGGAGTCTGAAAATATACCTATATCATATATCACCAAACAGAAATATCAGAGGACAAAAACTATGGCCCATTTTTATGAACATGATACACAGAAGGGATTCAAAAAATGCTATGTCCCCCAACCAAACAGCCTGATGTTTCTCTCTTCTTCTTAGCCTTCATCTCACCAACACTTCTCTTAATTTTCCTAGTCTGGGCTATGGGAAACTCCTGTTTTCCAGTCAGGTATATTGAAAAAGGAGACATAAGAGTAAAAGAAGGGCTAAAGGACAAAATAAAGCCAACAGATGAAGAATTTGAGATAGAAACTATCTGCCCCAAGGAACTGACCGGGGAGATACACCTAGGTAGATGATCATTATCAAGTTTATATAGAGAGAGTAAAGTGTATATATTATATATGGGGAAAATAGAATACTAAGAACATTAGAAATGGAAATTGAAGGTTTCTTGTATTTCATATTTTAACAAATACTTTACCTTTAACTTAGTGTTATACCATATTTTATTTTCAATATGCTGATCATGAAGCTTAACTTAGGTTTCGTTTTCTGAAGAAGTATAATATAGTAGTTAGGAGTACAAGCTCTAAAAAGTCAGGCATCCCAGGTTCAAATCTTGGCTCTGACACTTCTCAGTTATAAAACCTGGGATAAATTCTTTAACAACACCATACCTCACATTCCTCAGGGTAAAATGGAATTAATAATAGTAACTACCCTATTATGGTGGTTGTAACAAATAAATGTGACAATACATGGAAAGAGTTTAACATAATGCTTGACACACAGAACTCAATATATGTTAGCTATATAATTATTATTTAATAGAGTGTCAGCATTATTTCAGGCTGTTGGTATTTTCTACTTAACATTTAAAAATTATCTTATGTTTGAATATCTAATCACTTAAATTCATAACTCTTCTTTGAAATCTGGATTCAGCTGCATGCCAGCCTATTGAAAACTGCTGACTTCATCTTTCTGCAATACCTCTTATTATTTTTAGTAGTTGTTCTAAGGATAACAACATACATCCTTAACTTTTCACAGTCCATTGGGAGTTAATTGTACCACTTCATGTAAAATGCAGAAAACCTGCAATTCCCCTTCTTCAACATTATGCTAAATCATTGTATGTGTAATATTTACATATTCTATAAACCTCACAATAAGGCATTATAATTTTTACCTTAGTCAAGTGTGTTTTAAAGAAATTGAGAGAAATAAATATATTTACCTACATATTTTCCATTTCTGGTGTTCTTCATTCCTCCAGAAAATCCAGCTTTCAACCTGGTAACCTTTCCCTTCAACCTGAAGAACTCCCTTTCGCATTTTTTGTAGTGCAGGTCTGCTGGCAACAAAATCTCATTTTCGTTTATGCAGTTATTCTCTCTTTCCAAGTGTTGACTCTCCTTCAATTTCTTCCTGCTATGGTCACTCTCCAGTGCCTTCAAAGAGTTGTGGGGTTTTTGTATTTTGTCCAGAATTTATAATGGTTTTCTGCAGGAGGATTAGTTCAATACGAGCTATTCCACTATTACTAGAAGCAGCTAACATTTTAAGATGCCAGAAAATTTTTAAATATTCAAAGGACATATGACCATAGGCAAAAGATGGATTATAATACTTCAAAGTATATGTTCATAGTTGTCACTATTATTCCATATTTGATTCACATAATCTATTAGGTTATAATTCAGCATCTAAATTGTATCAGCATCATTTCTATTTTTCCCCACATACAAAAGATTCACTTCACTTTGTCCTATGTAAATATGATAATGATCATATACCTAGAAATGTAACTATGTAGCTAGTAGTTTCTTCTCCTAGAATTTCATTTTGCTTTTTATTTGTTTAATAAACAGAAACCAACTCCAGTTAACTTTAACAGAAAAGAAACTCACTGCATGAAAACCAGATACATTACAGAATCAACAGAAACTTAGAGAATCAGGCTCCAGAAAAAAACAATGGAGGCAAGGTTTGATGAAAATCCTGAACCATATACTCAGATCCCATAGCCCTTGAACCCACTGAATACTCATCCCTCATACTGCCAAACTCTCAACTATTCCATTCTCCACCCTCATACTGCCAAACTCTCAACTATTCCATTCTCCACCCTCATACTGCCAAACTCTCAACTATTCCATAGTTGCATCATCTAATCTAAATAATTTAATATCATCAATCATCATTCCCTTAAAAGTCAGTGTCTTGGGAAAGACTATCTGACTGGCTCACAGTCTAACTGCCAGAAGTAGATAGGTAGAGCCTACCTCACCATATTTAATATTCCCCCCAAATAAGAAGGGCATGCAACTATTAATTCTGGTATATTGTTTATTATAAAATGGGGAGCATGAATGATTGGCAAGGGAGCAAGCACCAAAACAAAATCATACGATATGAGGATTTCATAAAAATAACATCATGCTTGCTTCTTTCACAGCTCAGTGCTTCTAATTATTTTGCAGTTAATGTTATCCTAACTTAAAATCTGATATACAAAGCTCTCACTTATAAAACAAATAAAGCAAGGAGGAATTAATTGCATTAGAAGAGCATTCTTGCTTTTCAAAGTATTCATTGCTGGATTCTTTCGAATAACTGACTCCATTACAATTAAAATAAGAATAAATTTATTTTTAAAAAAACTTTTTTTCCTACTTTCTGAAGCAGGAAACAGATTTTAACCATTCAACTGTGCATTTGCACTCAGAACATATTATCAATTTATAGATTTATGCATTTTTGGGTGCCCACCCTCACAGAATTTACATGACTAAACTGAAATAACTGAGTGGACATGAAACAATTTCTTTCTCGCAACTACTAAAATCAAGCTAATATAAGTACCAGAGAGAAAATCAGTACTGACAGTATGAAAAATTGTGGAAGAATAATATTTAAGGGGTGTCCTGGCTAGCTGGGCCATTTGTCTGTCATTGACAAGGCTTTTTTTATAACTCTGTAGAGAAAGAAGTTAACTTGTAAAAATTGATAATAATACAAATGATTCCTGTCTACAGAAATGCAAATTGGTTCTGATTATTGTTCAGTAGATAGTAATTAATTTTGCCTGTTCTACATTGACTTGTAAATTCATTTCAGCATTCCTTATTTGACTATAAATATGTGCTACTTCAAATTGGCAACAATATCATTAACTGAGTTAAAATCATTGACTCGTGTTCATGTATAAAAGTCATGATCAGGTTCTCTTTTAAAACTTATCCATTAACATTAAATGCATCCTGCTTAGTAGAGGGCTAAAATGAAAAGATAAACACACACTGCTGCCATCAATAATTTCACAATATATCCTTTAAAAATATGGTAAAGGATGGCTGCTTAAAAAATAACTGTTATAACTAAAGAGACAGTATCATTGATACAATAACTATTTCTCTGTATTACATGATATAAATAGCCTAGAAATACAGTGTTCTCGACTAGATACTATGTCTGTATATCTCTATGCACATACACACTATATATGTCTATATATACACACACACATATACTATATAGTATACAGTATATATATACTGTACCTATCTTATACAATATATAGTATATATAAACTAATAGCACACAGCATACAGAATGTGCATATATCTGTATATGCACATAAGTATGCTATAAACAATATAAAGAGAACTATCCTAATATTAAATGGACAATCATTTCTACCACTTAGAATAAGAATTCAAAAATAACTATGAATCCTAAACTCCTGTTTTTTAACTTTCACCTAGTTTTGTATTACAATTAATTTGGCATTAAAAGTTCATTTTCCTTTTTCATATATATGTTTTTATTGATTTTAGAGAGGGAGGAAGGGAGGAGAGTGAGAAACATCGATAGGCTGCCTCCTGCATGCCCCCTGGGGATCAAGCTGCAACCCCAGCATGTGCCCTGACCAGGAATCACACTGGTAACCTTTTAGTACATGGACGACGCTTAACCAACTGAGCCACACTGGCCAGGGCAAGAGTTTATTTTCTTTTTATAGGTATACAGTTAAGAATTTTATCTTCTTGATTAGCCATAGGTTAAATATGCACCACAAATTAATAGCTTTCTTATAACCATCTTACAATAAAATCAGATTTTCACAACCAGAAAAGACTATGCTCTTTTATTTATTTATTTATTTATCCTCACCAGAGGACATTTTTCCATTTTTGCTCAGAGAGAATGGGAAAGAAAGACAGGAAGAGAGAGAGAGAGAGAAATATCGACATGAAAAAACACATCGAGTGGCTGCCTTCTGCACAACCCCAACCGGGGCCGGGGACAAAGTGCAACCAAGGTAGGTGCCCTTAGCGGGAACCGAACCAAACCTGGGTCTCTCTGGGCCATGGGCCGACGCTCTAATCGCTGAGCCAAACCGGCCAGGGCAAGACCATGCTCTTTTAAACCTTTCACTGTAAGGTATGTCAAAGTCATTTCAAATAATAGTAACCAAAATACTTTTTAAAAATTCCATGGTAATCAGTTCTATTCAGTATGGTAACTTGATTCATTTTAGACGCATATTTCAAACTTTTATATTTAATCCTACGTAGAAAGTAATTTCCAAAGTGATATTTCCTTAAGTCAAAAGCCAGACTTCATGTCTCTAGAATAATCTTGCCTTATAGTAGCTGTAACTTCAGTAAGTCTATATGCCTTTCCCAAAGTAGTTCTGGCTGGCCTGGGCTTGTTGTAAATAGTTGGTTCTGTCAGACGGCTTTTAAAATGCCAACAGAGTTAAGAATTCACACAATGTACAAGGAAAGTATTGTACTTTAAAATAAAGATGTGTTTCTTCTTGTGAAGAAATAAAGTTAATCATTTGGGTATCTGCTGAAAGGAAATGGGATAGTTTTATGTTCTCTAGAAAAGAGCTGAGAGGATATCTCATCTCATTTTTCCCTTCCTTTACCCCATTTCAAGCATAACCTAGAGATAAAATATTTTATGTATGACAGAAAAAGAAAGATATCATTAAAGGATGCAAACCTGTAAAATCTAATGGTCACATAAGCCTGTGAGATTCCAAAAAAATTGTTCTGTATTTTTAATATCTGAAAATAATAAAATAATTTTGTGTTAAATACAAATTTTCCAAGCTCCCTAGAATATCTCCTCTAAAAGTTTAAACAAATATACTAATATGAAAAGCAGCATTTTATCCAAATATCAAATATTATACTGAGTATCTGAATAGCAAACACAAACAGTTCTAATCCCAATCACAGACTATATTGTGAAATGTTAATATATTTAAAGTTTTTAATTATACATGGAATTAACTGAAATATTGTACTTTAAACAATGTTATTATTATAGTCATATTAAATAACAAGAATACATGAATAAGTGATACTCAATGCAGGAAATTTTCAAAGGCAAATTGTACATTGTGGGAAGTCTAGTTTTGGCTTCCGGAAAATGTTAACTGCTAGTTTTCACAGATATTCACAAAGTGCTCAATAGTTCTCTCATGGATAACACTAAATGATGATGATGTAATAACAGAAAACTATAAGAAAATATTCTGAGTTATATTTATACCACTTAATCAGGCAACATTCATACAGCAGACTTAACAGTCATGGTTTCACAATATTTTTAGTGAATATAACAAGGTATTAAATTATTGAACTCCACCTTGGCCAGTTTGGCTCAGTGGTTGGAGTGTCAGCCTGCGGACCAGAGAGTCCCGGGTTCGGTTCCCACTAGGGGCACATACCAAAATAAATAAACAAACAAATTATTGAAATCCTCCCTGGCCGGTTTGGTTCACAGGATGGAGCATCGGCCCAATGACTGAAGGGTTGTCGGTTCAATTCCCGGTCAAGGGCCTGTACCTAGGTTGCAGGTTCAATCCCTGGCCCCGAAAGGAGTCATATGCGAGGCAACCAATGTGTCTCTTTCACATCAATATTTCTCTTTCTCTCCCCCTCTCTCCCTACCACTTTATCTAAAAATTAATGGAAAAAAATATTCTCAGGTGAGGATTAACCAAAATAAATAAAATGAATAAAAAATGAATTATTGAAATTCCTGTCCTAGTTTTATAGCAATTTTATAAATTAAAATAAGTATCACAATATTAACATTCTGAAAATAACTCAAAGTAAATCACTTAGCTTACACTGCCTAAAGACAGAGTAGGGCTCTGTTCTGGCAGGATGAAAAACCAGGATGCAGATACACATTGCCAACTATATTCTCAGTAGCCACTTAGGGAAAATGCCCTCTCCACCAACCACACTAGCACAGGGAGCTGGCCACAGGATCTTCCAATGAAAAGGAATAATGTGTGTTCTGAAAATCATGATTCCCATCCAACCAACCACCCAGAGACACACACACACACACACACACACACACACACACACACACACACAAAAGCATACTTGAATGGGCACCAGAGACTGATAAACAAATTGTAAGGAGTGTCTCTGTGTGTGTGTGTGTCTCTGTGTCTGTCTGTCTGTCTCTCTCTCTCTCCACCAAACAGTTAAAGAGCAGGAAGAAAAGCAGCAAGATTGAAAAAGAAGTCGAAAGAAAAGAAAAGAAAAGAAAAAGAAAAAGAAGTCAGGTTATTGGTAAATCTGTGAACTCCTAAAGCTGGATGGATAATTAGATAACCAAGAAGCCATAACTTTTTGAGATTCTAAAATGGCCTCTCAGGTCTATTCTCCATGAGGCTCACATAATTGTCCTATTTGTTCCTGCTCAGAGGAAGGGGGAATGGGATTGGAATCTCAGTTTGGTTTTCCTTAAATTCTCCTGAAGTCCTGCCAAGTGGCTGAGATTTGTCTTTTTCTTATTACCATGTGTATCTTTACAATATAGCTTCCTATTACAAAGCATTTGAGGCAGTCTCTGTTCCTAAAAAAAAAAAAAACAGGAGTGCTAAATAAAAGACCTGTTTTGTTTTACCTTATTTCCTCTTATTAAGTCAGGCCAAATTAGAAAGAAGTCATCATCGTTTACTTAAAGAAAAACAAATCCTTACCATATTAATGTAATCCACTGAATAAAATATGAATCCATGAGTCTATACTGATTAGATAAGACAAATTACATAATTAGTCAGAGTGATACTATAACATAATAAACATATATTCGATATTCATCCCTGGTTTCTGGCACAAGAACTTTTAAAACCCTTGGAGTTTCCTCAGTAATAAGAGTGCCTTTGATACACTAATGAGGTGACTCTTGCCTGAGGTGCTCATAGATGGCTTCAGGATGGGGGCTGGTCTCCAGAAAGACCAAAGCATGATTAGAGGGTTAGAACTTTCAGCTGCACCCCAGGATCTCTGAAGAGGAGAGAGAAGTTGGAGACTGAGTTAATCAATAATGGTCAGTTATTTAATCAATCGTGCCTACATAATTAAACCTCCATAATAATTCCTAAACTATAATGTTTGGAGGACTTCTAGATTTCTGAACACATCAAGGTGTTGGGAGGGTGACACACCCAGAGAAAGCATAAAGTGCCTTACCTCTTCCCCCATACCTTGCCCTATGCATCTCTTCCATTTGGCTGTTCCTGAGATATATCTTTTATAATAAATCAGTAATAGCAAATAAACTGTTTTCCTCAGTTCTGTGAGCCATTCTAGCAAATTAATGAACCTGAGGTGGGATCATAGAAACCTAGAATTTATAGCCAGTTGGTCAAGAAGTATGGGAGGGGATAGCTCTGAAGGGGGGCAGTCTTGGGGACTGAGCCCTTAACGTGGAAGGTCTTGCTAACAACTCCAGATAGTGTCAGAATCGAAATGAATTGTAGAACACCCAGTTGGTGTCTTCAGAAAACTGGATATTGCTTGGTATAGAAAACCCATATATTTGGTGTCAGAAGTGTTAGTAGTAAGAAACAGATGATAGATAGGTAAGGAGGAGAAAGAAACTTACAGTAGAATGCCATCTAATAAATATTGAAGAAATGACAAACTTTGAAAAGCATTTTACAGTCATAGTAATAATTAATTCAGGCAAAAAAGCATCAGTGACTACTAAAACTATGGGTTAAAGTCTGATGAGAAACAGGATATTAATATACCCTCTAAGTATGTCCCCACTGATTACTTATCAATTACAAAGGGAACATATATTAATTCTGCAGTGAAGAAATCTGGTGAACAATACCTTAATCAAATTATTACAATTAACTTCACAAATAATAAGACAAATTGATGCAATGCCCTGATAAGACCACAATATCTCTTACATACTCTTCTTGCAAAAATGCATAACCTAAATTTAATTAAGAGAAACTTCAAACAAACCGAAATTGAGGAACATTCTACAATATATAGGGTATCCCAAAAAATGTATACACACTTTGAATAATTATAAATTCCAATGGGTTAAATCTGAAAAGAAAGAAACATCAATTGAGCTATCAGTTGTTAAGTGTATATACATTTTTTTTGGACACCATGTGTATAGCCTATAGTCATAAAAAATGTCAGTGTCTGAAAGACAAAGAGAGCTAATAAACTGTTCCAGATTATAAACATAACATTTAAATGTAATGTATGATCTTGTATTGCAGAAAAAAGAATGTTATAGGACATTACTGAGACAACTGGCAGAATGTGAACATGAGAGTATACTAATAATAGTTGTGAAAGAAAAAGAAATATATATATATTGGTTTTACCCCTGGTTTCTGACACAGGGCTCCTAAACCCCTTGAAAATAGGGGTTCTAGGAAAATCTTTTGTTCTAATATTTAGACTTTGAACCTAATTCTTGGCACAGAGCTCCTGAAACTTTTATAATTTTCTTAGTGCTTATAAGAGCACTAAGAGCATCTTTTGTTTGAATATTTGGTCTTTGATCCCAGTTCCTCATACAAGGCTCCTAAATCCCTTGGGATTTTATATAATGAAAGAAAAAGTTCTAAGCCATTAAATATATTTTTATAAAGTATCATAGAAATACAATTGATCAGATGTATGTGTATAGTTTAAATATGTGATAAATATTAAAAGTATAAAAATAAATAAATGAAAAATACCCATATACCCACACATCACACATCATAAGGAGATTTCCAATACTTTGAAGACTCTCTTCTCCTCTCCATCCCACGCAGCTACTATCCTGTATTCTGATTTAATTATTTCCATGTTCTTCTTTATAGTTTTACCAGATGCCTATGAAACTCTGAATAATACTTTTACACATTTTTAAAGTTTATAAAAATAGGATCATACTGTATTAAGTGATTTGCTTTTTCACTCAACATTATATTATTGATATTCATCCATTTTGGTGTGTGTAGTTATATTAAATATGAATTCATTTTCAACATATTCATTAATTCTTCCATTGATGGGCAAATGGGTGTTTACAGTTTTGCTCTTATAAACAGTGCTTATGAACATTCTTGTACGTTTCTTGATTTAAAATAAATACTTATAGAAGTATAATTGCTATGTTATGTTTCCAGTCTTTATGGTCACTTTTTGTTATTACCCCCATTTTATCAATAAACTGAGGCTTACAGAGACCAAGAAACTTATTCAAGGTCACAAAACAAAGTCGAGTTAAAACCAATAAATTCTACTCCTCCTACTTAAAAGAAAAAACTCAAGGTTAAGTAGTTCACAATCCTGGAAACAAGTACTTATGAAAAAGAATCCTAGTGGGGCTGGCCAGTGTAACTCCGTAGTTGAGCATCAACCCATGCACAAGAGGTCGCCAGTTCAATTCCCAGTTAGGGTACAAGCTCAGGTTGTGGGCCAAATCCCCAATGGGGGGCATGCAAAAGGTGGCCAATTGATGTTCTCTCTCATTGATGTTTCTATCTCTCCCTTCCTCTCGTTCCAAAATCAGTAAAGGAAAAAATAATTTAAAAGAATCCTGATGGATAATATATTACCTTGTTTTACATAAAATTGAAAGAGGAGGTCCTAGTAATTAACTCCAGTTAATTCAGAAACGGAATTACCTGAAGAGCTCATGTCCATGGAATGATGCTCAATCCACTAAGCCCCACTGGCCAGGCTAATAATCTTTTTTAAAATACTCTGATCAAAAACATTCTGCATGACATAGAAACCAACCAAATAATTTCCAAAATATTCAACATTATTCTTGCATTTAAAAAAGAGTATGAATCCAAACTTCTTTATTAGCTAAGTCAACTAACAACTATTTAGCCCTGTACAATCCTTCAATTTAAAAATATTTATGTGGCCCTAGCCGGTTGCTCAGTGGTTAGAGCATCAGCCTGTGGACTGGAGAGTCCCGGGTTCGGTTCCTGCTAGGGGCAGGTACCTCAGTTGCAGTTTGTCCCCGGCCTCAGTTGGGGTTGTGCGGATGGCGACCACTCGATGTATCTCTCTCACATTGATGTTTCTCTTTCTTCCCCCTTCTTTCCTTCCCACTCTGTCTGAAGATAAATGCAAAAATGTCCTCGGGTGAGGATAAAAAATAAATAAATAAATAAATAAATAAATAAAATGCCAAAGGTGTCCTGGCCAGTTTGGCTCAGCAGTTAGAGCGTCGGCCTGCAGACCGGAGAGTACTGGGTTCAGTTCCCACTAGGGGCACATACCTCAGTTGCAGTTTGTCCCTGGCCCCGGTTGGGGTCGTGTGGGTGGCAACCAGTCGATGTGTCTCTGTCACATTGATGTTTATCTCTCTCTCTTTCCCCCTCTCTCCCTCCCACTCTATCTGAAGAAAAAAATAAATTAATTAATTAAAATATTTATGTGGAGAGGATTCCGGGAAGATGATAGAGTAGGAAACACCAGGAATCTGTCTCCCTACCTACACAACAATTACACTGACAAAATCAGATCAGTTTTGGAACTCTGGATCAATGGAAAAATTAAAACTTCCTGGGGAAAACCTGAACTGGCAATTTCAGTAATTTCAGTCAATGTATAACTCTTAGCACAGTTGCCGTTACCCTTCCCTCACCCTCAGCCATATGGCAGGCATCTGTGCATGCATTCATGAAGCAGCTTGCATAGTTGTGGGAACCAGGTGGGATAAAGAACTCTGTCCTCCAAATATTGGGGACCTATGCTCTCATCACTGTTTCTAATCATGAAAGTGCAGACAAAGAGGTGGACAGCCATTGTTTCTGCATCTCCCTTCACTGTTGCAAGCCCCTTGTCCTCTGGCTGAAGTGACATCCCATAAATTTATTTTTTCGTTTTTTTTTTTATCCTCACCCGAGGGCATTTTTCCATCTTTTGTTCAGGTAGAGTGGGAAGGAGAGAGAGGAACAGAGAGAGAGAGAGAAACATCGATGTGAAAGGGACACATCGAGTGGCTGCCACCCGCACGACCTACCAGGGCCGGGGACAAACTGCAACCAGGTATGCGCCCTTAGCGGGAACCGAACCCGGGTCTCTCAGGACCGCAGGCCGACGCTCTAACCGCTGAGCCAAACCGGCAAGGGCGACATCCCATAAATTTAAAGGGCCAGAGCCCTTTTAATCACCTTTTCGTACTTTGCTTTTTCATTTTTGGGGAGTGAGACATTAAAACCATTCAAAAACCACTGATTATATGCAGAAAATTAGAAAGTGACCAAGTATGCCCAAAGAAAGTTTCAGAAAAGACCTGAACAGACCTTAAGTTTACACCGCAGTTTGATCCTCATCACAGAGACAGCCTATAAGCCTACAACAATTTAAAAAAGAAAAGTCTGAGTAATATAGAGAATTTGACTTTCAGTTACCATAGTATTAGATTTAAGTGTCCAGTGTTCAATGAAAAAAAAAAAAAGAAAAGTATGGCCCATTTAAAGCAAATAAATTTTTTAAAATATCTCTGATAAACCCAATGGCAGATATTCTAGGCAAAGACTTTAAAACAACTGTCTTGAACAAGGGGCCAAAGAAAACTATAGAGAAAAAATTTTTAAAATAAAAAAAACAATGTGTGAACAAAATGGGAATTATGACTAAAGAGATAGAAAACCTAAAATAAACCAGAAAAAAAAAAATGGAGCTGAAAAGTACAATAACTACAATGAAAATTTACTAGATGGATTCAAAGGCAGTCTTGGGAAAGCGGAAGACTCAGTGAACTTGAAGACATGACAATGAAACTTATGTAGGCTCAGAAACAGAAAAAAAAAGAAGAAGAAGAAAAAGAATGAAGAAAAGACATCCTGGACGGTTTGGCTCAGCAGTTGGAGCATCAGCCTGCAGACCAGAGAGTCCCAGGTTCGGTTTCCGCTAGAGGCACGTACCAAAAAAAAAAAAAAAATGAAGAAAAGTGAAGAGAAACTAACGAACCTGTGGGACACCTCAGAAGCAGAAGACAGAAAGAAAAAGGCAGAGAAAATATTGGAATTAACTGTCCTTCAAAAGTGTATTACTCTCTTCTTTTGTGTTTAGTTGATTCTTTTTTTTTTTTTTTTGTAGTGAAATGTTTAAATTTTTTTCTCATTTTCTTTTGTGTATATATCTTGGTTAATTTCTTTGTGGTTACTGGGAATACACTTAACATCCCAAAGTTATAACACTCTATAAGTTTATACCAACTTAATTTCAATAGTATCCATAATTGGCTCATTTATAACTCTATCCCACCCCTTTTGGTCATTAAAATAACATAAGTACATCTTTGTACATTTCCCAAAACGTAAACCAATAATTGCAGGGAAAGTCTAGTGATCATGAGTACTCTCAACTTTTGTTTGCCTGGAAATGTCTTAATTTCTCCTTCACTTTTGAAGGACAGTTTGCCAAATATAGGATTGTTGGTTGACAGTGTTTGTCTGATTTCAAACGTTACTACAAAGCTACAGTAATTTAAACAGTATGATATTGGCATAAACACAGGTATATAAACCAATAGAACATAGACAGCCCAGAACTAAACCTTCACATACATGGTCAAATCATTTTGACAAGGGTGCCAAGACCATTCCTTGAGGAAAAGACAGTCTGGGAAAACTGGGTATCCACATGCGAAAAAATGAAGTTGGACCCTTACCTAAAATAATAAAATTCTTAGAAGAAAACATAGGACAAAAGCTTCATGAAATTGGATTTGTCAATTATTTCTTAGATATGACACCAAAGGCATAGGTTTAAAAAAAAAGATTAGTTGGATTTCATGAAAATGTTAAAATCTTGGATATCAAAAAACACTATCCCTATTGAAATAATGCAATATTTTTTAAATCATACATTAGTATAATATCCATTCAAATGCACAAGAAAGCCTACGAATTTTAAGGTAACAGAATAGAAAATATTCAATGATATTGTTTCAGGTTCTGTTTTACAAATAACCTTTAAGAAACTACCACTTGTGCAGTTTTAATTTAGTATCAAAGATGAATATCTATAATTATCTGAAAATATCATTAAAATACTACTTCTAAATATATACCCTATCCATGGAGTAAAAAAGCAACCCATACAATGTAAGAAAATATTTGTGAATCACATATCTGATAAGTAATTAATATCCAGAATATATACAAAACTTCTAAACTCAACAACAACAAAAACAACCTGATTCAAAATGAGCAGAGGATGTTAGTAGACATTTCTCCAAAGAAGATACATGAATGGCCAGCCAATAAGCACATAAAAAGATGCTTAAATTACTATTCACTGGAAAAATGCAAATCAAAACTACAATGAGATGTGACTCATACCCATTAAGATGGATACTATTTTTAAAAAGCAGAAAATAACAAGTGTTGGCAAGGATGTGGAGAAATCAGAATCCTTGTGCAATGCTGGTGGGAACATAAAATGGTGCAACTGACAATGAAAAGAAGTATGGCAGTTCCTCAAAATATTAAAAACAGAATGAACAAACTCGATTACTTTCTTTTCTCCCCTAATCCCCTGTCCCTATCCTAGCCCATACTTCTTACTGTCAAGGTCTAGCTTTTCCCACTCTTCCCCACTTCTTATGAAATGAAATTGATCCATTGCAGGATCTTTCATATGTCTTAAAATTTTTTTAAAAAACAATGGAAATAGCCCTGGCTGGTTTGAGCATCGGCCTGCAATCCAGAGAGACCCAGGTTCGGTTCCCGCTAAGGGCATGTACCTCGGTTGCAGTTTGTCCCTGGCCCTGGTTGGGTCGTGCGGGTGGCAACCACTCGATGTGTCCCTTTCATGTCGATGTCTCTCTCTCTCTCTCTCTTCCTCTCTCTCCCTTCCACTCTATCTGAACAAAAAATGAAAAAAAAGTCCTCAAGTGAGGATTAAATAAATAAATAAAAACAATGGAAATAATTATATCTGTCTTTGGACACATGTATGAGAAAATATACATGTTTGTGCTTATGCAGTATTTTTTTTACATGTAAAGCCACAAGCAATGACATAAAACAAGTTTTTATAATCTCTAGTCAGTAGGGAATAGGAGAAAGCATTAATTGGTGTATTATTTAGTAACGCCTATTACTTTTTTATAATCATAGTATATATCTATACTCGCAAGAGTGAATATGTATGTGTATATGTGTGTGTGTGTGTGCATGTATGTCAACACATTATCTCTTGAAAGGGACTGGTAATATACTTTGTTAAGATGGGTGAGGAGCCCTGGCCGGTTTGGGTCAGTGGTTAGAGTGTCAGCCCCCGGACCAATGAGTCACGGGTTAGCCAAGGGCACGTACCTTGGTTGCGGTTTGTTCCGGCCCTGGTCGGGTTGTGCAAGAGGCAACCAGTAGATGCGGCTCTATCACACTGATGTTTCTCTCTGTCTCTCTTTCCCTCCCTCCCACTCTATCTGATAAGCAGAAAAGTATCCTTGGGTGAGGAATAAAAAAAAAAAAAAAAAAGATAGGTGGGGAGTACAGTTGAACAAATAATAAAATTAATACCCAATGTTTTCTCCACCCACCAATACATTTCAAGTCCCCTTAGGTCCCTCTCCATTGACATCTCTCTTCTTTCTCATTTCTTAGAAATGACAGTTGTAAAATTTGATTTACAAAAAGCATGTTTGTTTAATCCAAATTAAAAATACTACAAATTATAAACCAGCAAGAAATTTAAAAGGAAGAATTCATAATAGAGATAAGGTCATAGAAAGTAAACATTTCAAAGTAAAATATGTATTATGAAAATTCATAAAAAGCACATATGAATATACACCTGTTACACACATTAAACTATACAGACACCCCAACTGGATTCCTCTCTCTCTTAACCCCCATTATTGGTAGGGTTTGAACCTGTCACACTATTTCAAGCCTCTACATATGGCACATGCTCTTCCAGGGACATAGGTATTCCAGAACAGTAGACAAGCCGCAGACAAATGCTACTCGGTATCACCCAGGGAATGACTTGTCTTTCTCAACCTCTCTTGATGTGGGCTTGCTGATGATGTCTAGTTCAAGATCCAAGATAATATACAGAAAGTTAGTAAACTTCTTTTAAATAGACACACAAAGCCAGACCAGTGTGGCTCAGTGGACTGAGTGATGTCCCATGGGCTGAGAGGTCCAGGTTTGAATCCTGATCAGGGCACATGGCTGGGTTGCCGGCTTGATCCCCAGTAGGAGGCATGCAGGAGGCAGCCAATCCATGTTGATGTCTCTCTCATGGATGTTTCTATCTTTCTCTCCCTTATCACTTCCCTTCTCTCCAAAAAAAAATCAAGGCAAAAAAAAGAGACACACCAAAACTGTTAATGGGTGTTGTTCCGCAATAAAAAGACAATGGTTAAGACAAGAATTGGGTTTTTTTTTTTCTTGCCTCTGACAGAACCCTTCCTGTGTAGTATCACAAACAGCTATAGGAAACACAGTGGCAAAAGAAATGCCCCAACACAGAAAATGTCCCAGCTGCTCCTGCTCTGGTTGTTGCCTTACTTCCACTAAATTCTAGCAGCTGTGCAACAGAACTTTCTGTGATGATAAAAAAAAATATTCCATATTCTGTCACATGTGGTTATTGAGCACGTGAAATGTAGCTAATGTGACTCAGGATTTGGATTTTTAACTTTAATTAACTTAAAATTTTAAAATCACGTATGACCAGAGGCTATAGTCTTGGACAACATAATTCTAGGGCCTAAAGAAAAAAAACTAGGAGCCCTGGCCGGTTTGGCTCAGCGGTTGGAGCGTGGGCCGGCGGACCAGAGTACCAAAAAAAAAAAAAAATCAGGAACATAAAGGATATATGTTTGCATGTGATATATGTTTGCATGTTGGGAGTTTTATGACATAGAAGTGGCATTTGAAACCATTCAATTCATGAAATAAGTCACTTAAGTGTGTACAAAAGAATACAGGCACTCAGTGTTGAGAGGTCAGAAGTAAAAAAGAACTTGCAAGGAACACTGAGAGGGGGCAAGCAGTGACATAAAAGGAAAACCAGAAAAGTATGTTGTCTGAAAGTGATTCACAGAGGAGAGTCATTCTGCTATAAATACTATTGAAAGATCAAGCTGAAAAGTAAGGTATTCTATTTCTTTCTCACAGTTGTAAACCCTCCAAAACCGAAGAGCAAAGAACTGAAAGATACCACTTGGCGTTCATTTACCAATCACAAAGGAAAACCAGAAGATATACCAAAGTTATCTAGTATAAATATTTCATTCATATTCATGACATATATGCTATTCCAGAAGGGCATATCTTCCTTTTAATATCCACATGAAACAGGGTTTCCGAGAGCACAACAATTCTCCTGGGCAGCATTAATTATAAACGAAAACCACTCAAGTTGTTTTACCAGCTGAGGCTGCTTGAAACAATCAGTGTCTCCCATTCAGCTGCCACGCTTTCCTTGGAAACGCAGGTGTGGCATCATTTAAAGGTAAAAATGGTTTTAAAAACACAGTGTTTCCAAAAGAGAATGGGCAAAATTGTCAACATTCACAAAGGACTCAGAGAAAAAGTCAGACCCACGGACCGTGAGCTTCAGGAACCGAGGGGCTCACCTCCCACGAAGAAGGAGCTCAATATTTTCCTTTTACCTTTAAAAGAGCTGCATCTTACAGCGGGTAGGAGACCCTCCAGAACACTGTGGCCCCAACACTGCGCCGGGAAGGGACCGGCGAGCTCCCGGCACCCGCCCAGTATACCAGCACCCGGGTGGATAAGGCAGCGCTGGACGGCTCACAATTACATCCCGGACCCTAAAGTTTAAAAGAAAACCCCTTGCCCTCCGGCGTGGGCTCACCTGCCTCCTCAGTGGGGAAGACGCGGGGCCCCGGCCGCCTCAGACGGGGCGTCCCGCAAACCCTTCACTTTGTCACGGGACACAACCAGAGGTGGAAGGCCGCCTGGCCGGGGAAGGAGGACTCGGAGGGCGCGGAGCCCCTCGCTCGGTCGTTTCAGTCTCCCAGCAGCTGCAGCCACTGATTCCTCAGGTTCCACCCCAAGCGGCCCGTGGGTGCGCTTGCTCAACCGCCTCGTCGCTTAGCAACACGAGAAGCCGTCCAGTCTTCCGGACACGTCAATTCCTCCCGCCCTTCCAGAACGTGGACAGCTTTTTAAACGATTTTGTTTCCGGGTCGAGCGGGCTGTACGCAGCGGAAGGTCTCTTTACCTCCCACGTTTACCCTTGGAGGAGGATAAAGGCTCAGTTGCGCACGTGTGAATGATGTAGCTAAGGGGTCTGACGCTACTCTCCGGATTTACACACACCTCCCCTCCCGCCAATTGCTGAGCGCCATCAAGAAGTCCTCCCTCCTGAGCTCAAATCCTCCGCTTATCGCCGTTCTCCAATCACAGCGGCTCGCCCTCGGGGACTACTTTTCAATCGGCGAGGAGCGCAGAGGGGTGGGCGGGAGGACTCTTGGACCTCGGGAAGTGTAGTTCATCACTTGAAGAAATAGCGTGGGAGGTCGCGCCGGAATCCGGGTAGCATAAACTCCAGCTCCCAGAGGGCGCCGCGGTCGGGAGCCGAGCTTTTTATCTCCAACAGCGCACGCTCTGCCGACTCGGTCTCGCGGTAGAGGTGACCCGATCCCTGGATCCTCGTTTTGCAGGTGCTGAAATTGTCGGCGCAATTCCCAATCATGGTGAGTGTGGGCCCCTAGATTCTGCTTTCATTTCCTTATGTGGGGTTTCTTGAGCTTGAAGGACTTTTTTAGGGACGGCTGTACAAGGCACTGTCCCTCACGCCCTTTGGAAAGCCCTGACTCATCTGGGGACTGTCGCAGTGACCCAGTAATTGGGGAGGGGTTGATTTCCACCTGGGGAGGGGGTTCTTGGCAACATGCGATCTCGGTTCTGCTGTATGGCGGGGCTACAAAAATATGAAGCTGTGGGCTTTCTCCAAAGAATGATATGGGGTTTGATGTTGGGGGGGGGGTCCTAACCTTTTTTCCTCGTCTTACGCCCGCAGTGTGTTTAAGGGCATTTGTCTCAAAGCCCTTGAAAGCAGAAGGCCCCCTCGACTGTAAAGATAGTGTTTACCAGGTGCTCCAGATTACGTGCTACGTTTTCGGGAGACATGTTTCAGCCTTATCTAAATTAATGTCATTTAAAACCTGCTCATTGATCTTTTGCAATATTGGGACGTGCTGCAGTTACTACTACATCAGTCGCCAAATAACAGTAGCCAAATAACTAGTGCAGATGTTCTTTACTGATCTCTATGTTTTGAAATCTAGAGCTACTACATGTTACACAATGTAACCATCTTATGAAGAACTGGATACGTAACTGCACCTTGTCTCTGCTGAAAGGAGAAGGGGGGATGGTGAGGGAACTCTGACGTAGTAATAATGATCTGTCCTCAGTTTGAAGGTGACATTTGACGTCAGACTGAGAAATTGCTTCGGTACTTGTATTTATAGTTGAGACTATTTTTCCTCCCTTATCTCAAAATACTGAAATGGGTGGGGAGTGTGGAAAAATATTTGAATGAACTGGAACCTGAAAAAAGGCAAGGGAATTACTCCATCTACCTTTATAAGGGGCCCACTGGGGACAGCCACTAATTCTCAGTTAAACCTACATTTCTTATTTCATCAAATAACATAATTGATCATTTAAATGATGGTTTCAGTGGTTCCTGACCTAATCTTGGCAAGAAAACAGAGATATTTATTATCAGAATTGCAGACTTAATCATCTTAAAATTGATGGGATATTTTAAAGATCATTTTGACAAATCTCCCCACTTCAGGTCTTAAAATTGAGTTTATTGAAACCCAAATAAAATGTGATTTGCTCAAGGTCACAAAACAGTTTGCCCTCAAGGGTCTCACACTCTTTCCATTTTACCATATTGTGTCAGACAAACACCTACCAAGTCATTCTGAACATTTATTTTTAGTAGCTGAGGTTCTGGATGAAGTTGCAGGTTCATACAGCAAATATAAACCGAAGTTAGGTTATCAGCATTTATTTTACCTGATAGTTTATTTCTTTCAATTCAAAATATTGGAATTCTAGAATTGGAAGGAAGATTATTTCTCTAACCTTAAAATGTAGCCTGGTGAGGTCAAATGATTTTCCCAAGGTCACAAAGAGATCCTGGGCCCCCATTCTTGAGTTGAATTGCTGTGCAGTAGATCAGGCCAGCCCACCTCTGGAAGGTCACTCAGCACCAGATAGCACAGAGACCTTTATGAGAACCAATCCTCCTGTCCCGTTTTCTGAAACTGACAGCAAATTCTCACATGACTCAGAATCTCCTTGCCTCCTCAGGAGAGTATATAAACAATCACTGAGTTAGAAAACAGCCATCTTCTATGAGCTATTCAAAGCAGTTTTTTTTTAAAGGAGAGACTTCTTTGCGTCCCTCTGTAGGGAGTGACAGCAAGAATAAGTCATATGAAGGAATCTGAATGATACTGTTTGTCTTTTATATTACCGAAATATATGTACATTAGAAAGCAAAATAAATAAATAAAGGAATACTGGGTCTTTCTGTAGAATAACAGAAGGAACACTTAAATGCAAAGTGTTACAACTGAGACTTGAGCACATGTGCAGACAGAGCCTGCATGGTAGGAAGGTCATTAGTGCCCTGCCAAGAGCAAAGACATTTCTTCTTTAGATCTTGGCAGACTGCCCAGATATCTAAGCAAAGAATAGTAACCTGTCTTCACACAGTAACTTTGTGGTAACTTTGTGAAAAGTCAGCAGGAATTTCCCACCCTCCTGCTTTTCAACTGCAATGTTTCAAAGAGCAGAAAGAACCAAATACACAGTTTGTTCTTTCTCTTTTCATCATCAAACATTCAGGCACTAACTAGGCTTCATGGTATTCTTAACAAGATGGAATTACCTACCTGTGAAAATGATTTGCTCAAAGATACAGAAGAAGGAAACTGCTGAGGTAGAATTAGTAGCTTTTCATTAGTTGGCCACAGACCCTTCACTAAGGTCTATGATACTGTTAACACATTTTTAGTAGCTAAAATTAATGCCTGAAATTGACTGCATTTGTTGTAACTATCTGCCTGCCTTTCTGGGAGGTTAAGCTTTATAGATAATAATATTAACTTTCCCCCTCATTTCTTACCCCAGCTTGCTTTACCTAGAAGTAGCATGTATTTATAGTTTTTTCATCTTTATTTTCATTTAGTCAACAAATATTTGTTGAAAACTATATGGACTGAAAATTTGAGTCAGAGGTGTACTGTTTTCAGTTCACAGTTGGAACTGGTGTGGGGGAGGGGGATCACAGTCTACTAGAAAGTAACAGATGTAAATAGAAGACCACAGGCTACAATAATCCTTAGAGGAAAACTCTTTGGTGACAGATCTATAATTATAGTATTTGCTACATATTGTTTAGTGCTTTGTATGTTAACTCTCTCCATCCTTACAACTACCTTATTTGTTAAGTAGCTGCTGCTCTTATCTCCATTTTACTGTGGGGAAACTGAATACAGCTCTAAAGGTTAAGTAACTTGCCCAAGAACATACAGTATGCCTAATGAGTTGTGGAGTCAGAATTTGAATCCAGAAGTCTGGCTCTAGAAACCATCTCTTTACTACAATCAACTACCTCTCTAGCCCTCTGGTGTCAAATAGTGTCAGGTACATCAGAGAGATTCAGTGGTATATTGCTTAATAAATGAAGTGATGTAACAGTTCACCAATTGATTTATAACACTATATCATTAGAACTAGTGACATAAAATAATTTTGTTAACTATACCAAGAACTATGGTAGTCAGTAAGTTCACAACTTTCTCAATACTTTATTCAAAGCATATATTAATAAAACATCTTAAATACTTTTTTGAAGTATGTTAGGTTGGCTTCCAAACAATTATTTTATATTTCTAAGTTTTTGGTAGTAATTTTACAAGATCCAGCTATTCCTTCAATAATTATTTGAGTTCCAACTGTGTGCAGGGAATTGTGCTAGGCAGTTGGGATACAACAATAAATAAAATAGACAAAGCTCCTGCCATTAAGAAGTGTGCATTCTAAAGAGGGAGGAGGAGTAATTTCTTCCTTTATTCCCTTTTTCTCACCTACTCCAAGGGAGGAGGGGGAAATGACAAAGTTAAAAACATGTACCCCTAGCCAGTTTGGCTCAGCAGTTAGAGCATTGGCCTGTGGTCCAGAGAGACTCAGGTTCAGTTCCCACTAAGGGCACGTACCTCAGTTGCAGTTTGTCCCTGGCTCCTGTTGGGGTCGTGTGTGGGGCAGCCAGTGATGTCTCTCTCTTGCATGGATGCCCCCCGCCCCCAGCTCTATCTAAAAGATGAATGTAAAAATGTCCTCGGGTGAGGATTTAAAAAAAACAAACATGTAAAACCCATATGATAGAAATATACAGTAACTTATAATGTTCTTTATAAACCTAAAGTCTGTTTGGGAACATAAATATTATATTAAAATTGGCTTATTTGGGGAACTGTTATATTGTATATTTAGAGGTGTGGATAGGAAAGAGGCTCAGGAAGTCAGGAGAAACTCCATAGTTTTGACCTTTTTTTTTTCCATTCCCACCCTGGTCACATCTTTGAGGAAGAAATTGCACACATAGTCTGCTGTGATCAGATTCATTTCTCTACAACTTGGCACTTATTTCCTGACCTTTAGAGGTTAGGGTTGGGAGGTAGAAGCATCCTTCAGGGTGGTAGTCTCCTTCCACCCCAGAGGCATGTTACCTCTGGAAGAGGGAATTCTAAATATAACAAAATCAAATGCTTCTATCCCAGTCAATTCAGTAGGCCACTTCTTTTATGCAGGTAGTGATATAAGTGACACAGAGTGGACATCCATTTACCCAACATTGTCAAAGGACTAGTTCACCTTGATTGAATTTTCCATGTAATTAAACTTAACCCATTAAATTTCCAAACATTTTTGTTTAGCTCTTTTTAATAGAACTATTTCTCTTTTTACTTCTCTGAGCTTAATTTATTTTCATGACTCAGGGTCATCACTTTGAATATTAGTTATTTTTGTACATATGTCCCTATTTTGTTCAGGGTCTGCTGAGATCTGCAAGGCAACTTCTCTCTATTGTAACTGGTATTCTCTTTGTACTTATCTCCCTTCCTCCTTTTTAAAATTTCCCCTTGGAATCAGGTTGTCAACTGTCATTACATGTTGCTGTTGTTATTTAATATTAAAATTTATTATAATCCAGATGTTATCATTTTTCTCAAAAAAATAAAGGCTTAGTTTTCCTCCTCCTTCAAGTAGTTAAATTGAATCATGATTAATAGTTGTATTAAAACTTTAAGGCTGCTCTGGCCGGTTTGGCTTAGCAGTTAGAGCGTGGGCCTATGGACTGAAGAGTCTCGGGTTCGATCACCAGCTCAGTCGGGTTCGTGCAGGAAGCAATCAACCAATGTGTGTGTGTCTCTCTCTCTCATGTGGATGTGCTTCTCTCTCTCCCCCTCCCTCCCTCCCTTCCACTCTATCTGAAAAAAATCGTGGAGGGATATCCTTGGGTAAAGGTTAAAAAACAACTTTTAGGCTGATTGTCAATGAAAAATTTTAACCACTGTCACTCCTTTTCCTGATATAAAAGATTCTCTTGAGCAGATGGGACTGGGGGTGGGATTTACATAAGAGGATTTGTAAGATTCTAGTGGCCTCCAGGGTTTGTATCACTATGTAAGTCACATCAACATTATTAGGCCTGTTTTAGTGGTAAAATAGCCTTTAAAAAAGAAATGAGATTATGGAAGTAAATCCAGTATAACAGTAAGAGTTAAATAATACCACATAAATATGCAGCCAAAGGACACATGTTCCAGAAGTTGCTTAGTTAATTTATGCATACTGTATTTACTGGGATAAGTCTCCTAAGCCATACAAAAAGAAACTTTAAAATTTTACATTGACTTTTAAAGTATGTTGTCTTACTATAGAGAAACTCCTGAATATCTTTAGGGTAAAATAGTACTTTTAATAAGATGTTAATGGGTCTCTTTCATTACAGCCTGAACCAGTCAGAGTCCTTGTGACTGGAGCAGCTGGTCAAATTGCATATTCATTGCTGTACAGTATTGGAAATGGATCTGTCTTCGGTAAAGACCAGGTAGGGACAACTGTCTATAAATCTTAAAGTAAGAATATTGTCAATAAAGCCCTGTATTTAGTTGCAAAGAAACTTTTAAATGGTGAAGGAATGGGTAATCCCAATAAATGTCCTAGGCACACAGGCATTAAAAATGCTTTGCAAATCATGTATTCAGTTGATTTGGTGCAGCCAGCAGGTGTCAGTCAGTGTTAATGACAGTAACTGTTAGGGAGAGTAAGGTAGGGAGGAAAGTTGCTGAATCAGCACTTTCTTGTTTGACATGTCTTTAGACCCAAAGTAGAGAGGTAAATCTACTTCCCAGTTTGAAGCAGATACCATCTCTTCCAGCAGGTCCGATTAATGTATAATAAAAACCTTTTCTAAAGTATTCATTTATCCATTCTTTTCATCCATGAATATCAAATTCTTCCTTTATGCCAAACTGTGCTTAGTTGTTCATGAACTTAAATCAGATATACGGATACAGGTGCCATGTAACTTCAATTTGATATTTCTTCCATGTACTTCAAAGTTCAGGAATAGTGATTCATCGTACTATGTCTTTTAGCAACCATCACTGGTTTTAAAGCAATCCTTTTTCTAAAAGTGGAATCATGTTAGATACTTGACTGAAAATAATTGACTAATTAATGGGATTATATGCATGTCCACACCAAATAAGCAAAAACTTTTTCAAAGGACTTTTTTTGTATGTGACTAAATGACATAACCTGCACTAACAGATGCTGAACTTGCTATTTATTTGGCAGCCTATAATTCTTGTGCTGTTGGATATCACTCCCATGATGGGTGTCCTGGACGGGGTCCTAATGGAACTGCAAGACTGCGCCCTTCCCCTTCTGAAAGGTAAGTTAGAAAGTGAAGGAGAAAATAATTTTTATAGTATTTTATGTCTTTCAAAAAATAGATTCACGAGGGCAGGATGGGGATGAAGGGGTCTGGGGGAAAAAAGGAGAAACATCTGTAACAAAAATAAATTAATAAAAGTTGGAGGAAAAATAAAAATGGATTCACTTCTCTTCCTCCTCTGTCTTTCCTCCCCCTTCTTCTTCACTACAATCATTAATTTTATAGAAAAATAATAATACTAACAGAATCTCCTTTTTTTTTTTTTAGCAGTGACTATGTACTCAGTAAAGAGCAAATATGCTATAGTGATCTAGCATAGTAGTAATCATCATGGGTCCTAAAGCCAGTTTGCCCTAGCAAAATCTTGGATACTTTGATTGGAAAAAATAAATTTCAGATTTTTGCTAACCTGTCAGTTAGAAATTATTTCATAACGTAGTTTCTTTTTGTTTCTTGAACTACAACTATTTGGTAGATTTATACCAAAAATAAATAAGGGTAATTATATACCAAGAATAAATAAGGGTAAAAGCGAGAAATAAACAGTGTAAGGTAAGAAAACTGGACTTTCACACAATATGCTTATATATAATTTATTTTACTAATTAAATACAGTATTGCACAAGGGTTGTACACCTGAGATTGTCTATACTGTGTTGTTATTTAAAGTCTATTTAAATAGTAATAGTAGTGTCCTGTAATGGAAAACTTTTTAAACTCCAAATGACGTCTTCCAGAGCCATATGCTGCCCTGGGGCTGGAAATGGATTGGTCCTTCATACATAGATAGTCCCATCCCATCTGCCCATCATCCAGTTGAGATATAATATAAATCGTCCTAATCATATGCAGCATAGTTTGAAAAAGCCCACCAGAGTTCTGATACGAGTTTTGAGAATCATTGAACTATTACATAACTATAAGACGGAAATCTTAAATTTGATTGAAAAGTTTATTACAATATTAGGTCAAGCCATAAACTAATTTGAATATTTTCTTTAGCTCTACTTGTATCATGATGTTTTTCTTTTGATGAGGATTTAATTAATAATGTTTCCCTAGAAGTTTACACAAAGCAAAATACAAACTCAAGAGAGTTTGTATATTTCATGTATATTTCAGTAAACATTTACTAGAAGGGATACTGCCATCTAAATCATTAGTTATATGAGAAAGTATATTACCCTGTCCGAGCTATTCAGCTGGCTCTCTTTCTTCACCCATTTCCAAATCAACAACTTCTGTAGCTTTTTCCCATTTTTATTCCTCTCTCTGATGAGTTCTCTCTGCTCTCCCTAATGGGCCCAGGTTACAGTCAGCTTGTCCTTGGTCAGCTGTGAATATGACAGGGAAGGGAAGGTTCAACAAATAAGAATGTGTGACTGGAAAAATGATGGATTTGTTTTTTCTGCAACTGTTGTTCATACATATACCTATTTGGGGGCTTATAGCAGCCTGACTGATAAAAGTTCACTAATCTAAAAATTTATACTAAATCCTGGTTGTCTTAATCCACTTGGGCTGCTTTAACAAAAATATTATAGATTGAGTGGTTTATAAACAACAGAAACTTATTTCTGACAGTTCTGGAGGCTGGGAAGTCAGAGATCAAAGAGCCAACAGATTGGGTGTCTAGTGAGGGCACAATTTGTGGTTCATAGATGGCGATCCTCTCACCATGTCTTCACATGGTGAAAAGCATGAGGAAGCACTAAGGGCACTAATCCCATTCATGAGGGCTTCACCTTTGTGACCTAATCACCTCCCAAAGGCCTTACATCATAATACCATCAACATTGGGGATTAGTTTCAACATATGAATTTTGGGGGGACACAAACATTCAGTCTATAATACTGGTTATGACCTTTCTAATTACTTTTAATATATGTATTTTTTATTCCTCACCGGAGGATATTTTTCTACTTATTATCTGATAGAGTGGGAGAGAGGGAGAGGGAGAGAGACAGACAGAGAGAAGCATTGATGTGATAGAGCCACATTGACTGGTTGCCTCCCACACAACCCCACCAGGGCTGGGGACGAACCGCAACCGAGGTACATGCCCTTGACTGGAATCGAACCCACGACTCATTGGTCCTCAGGCCGACACTAACTGCTGAGCCAAACCAGCCAGGGCATTTTAATATTTAAAGTAATTTTAACTTAAAGGTTAAGAGAATTAATTTCTTTTTTGGGTTATCTTTGGTTATTTGCCTGAATAACAAATGTTGCCTTGAAAGTTATAGTATACCTTTGCATCATATATGATTATAAAAGATAAAAGGCATAGAAGTCTTGAAATTGAGATAATTATTAAAATAGGAAAAGCAAAATAAATATATTGACATTTCTGCTAATATTATTGTTGAATTTATAAATTGTCTTTCTTAAGTCCCTAAAACTCTTATCAATATGACATGTAAAGGTAAACATTTGCTACAAAGTGAAGGAGTTACTGGACAAATATATAAAAAAGAAGGCCTCAGACTTTGGTGTTTAAGTATCTCTGCATATTTATTGCCATGTTGTTCACAGATGTCATCGCAACAGATAAAGAAGAGGTTGCCTTCAAAGACCTAGATGTGGCTATTCTTGTGGGCTCCATGCCAAGAAGGGACGGCATGGAGAGGAAAGATTTACTCAAAGCAAATGTGAAAATCTTCAAGTCACAGGGTACAGCCTTGGAGAAATATGCCAAGAAGTCAGTTAAGGTGATCAATACAGAAGTATTTTGAGGGATGTTTCATTATCAGCATTTGAAACTTTCTGCTGTCAACGTTTAAGTTCAACAAAATTATTTGCTACTCCAACCCCCCCACCCCCCACTCTCAGTTCTGTGCAATAGTCAGTAGATACAGATACATAGTTTTGCTTGATAAGCTCTCCCTTTCTGGGTTTTCCTCTTGTGTAGAAATCTATATTCAGAGGTGCTCGAAAATATTTTGCCTATTACTGTTATGTGGAAGTTTAGTATTAATTTGTAAACCCACAAGGCACAGGACTTTCTGGTGCCTTTTAACTGTTCGTTCAGACATTTGGATTTGTGTGTGATTGTGGAGGGAGGTGGCTGTAAGCTGTGTTCTTAGCAATAGGAGCTAGTGGCTTCTGAATGCTCTTTTTTTTTTTTTTTTTTATCTTCACCTGAGGACATTTTTGCATTTATCTTCAGGTAGAGCAGGGGGGAGAGAGGGAGGAAGAGAGAGAGAGAAACATTGATGTGAGAGACACATCTAGTGGTTGCCACCCACACGGCCCCAGTTGGGGCCGAGGACAAACTGTAACCAAGGTACATGCCCTTAGCGGAAACCGAATCTGGGCGTCTCTGGTCTGCGGGCCGATGCTCTAACCACTGAGCAAAACCAGCCTGGGCTACATGTCTCTTAAGAAGTTTAGTCGGTATGACTTCCTGTTCTCTTTATGATCAAGCTATTTTAGTTCCTAAATTTGTCTTGATACTGCACTAAAGCTTCCTTTTACCAAGTAAATATCAGTGAACTAGAAACTAATTGTCACAGCAGAAGGCTTGCTGGTTAGAGGTTTTGTTCATTTTTTTATCCTTACTTCAAAGAAAGGTAAAAGAAATGTTATAAGATATTTAAAGTTGCCAGTTATAATATTCTATAGAATATTCATAGACATCTGAATGTTTTCTGTGTACTTCGTTTTAAATAATTAACTTTCTGCTAATGATTACAGAAAATAGTCGTTCGCAGAAAATAATAAAGTCGAGTAGAAATCCACAGGTCTCTTAGTAAAAAATTACAAGGTTATTTTTTTATTATTATTTGTTGTTTTTTAATTGAATTTATTGGGGTGACATTGGTTCATAAAATTACAAGGTTGTTTGGATTGCTAAAATTCAGGCTGCCTGGGAGTTGTACTGTTTGCACAGTAATCGCCCCTCAGCCAGATGTCCTTTTTGGAATACTTAGCAGCTTACTCTCAAGTGCGCCAAAAATAAAAGATTTAAGGGATGGGGTTGGGGGTAGAGTAGAGAGAGATGGAGCAAATCAGAGAATCTGGGTAAAGGGAATGTGTGAGTTAGTCTCTTTAATACACTTGCAGCTTTTCTGTAAGTTTGATATTATTTCAGTTTTTTAAAATTATCATTTCATTTAAAACTTAAAAGTCCATGTACACATTTTCTTATATTGTATTATAATCCAGTGTATCCCATATCTCTCCAATTAAAAAAAAAAAGGTAGCCTAAAATGCTTTATCCTAAAGACCGATTCAGTAGGAATATAGAATGGATAGGAGTTGGTAATCTGCATTTTGACAAATATCTTCGTTAATTCATAGGATTAGGAGAGACTGAGAAACAACTTTTCATTCGTAAAAACAAATCATTGTCCTAAAGTAAACTGCTTAAGTAGAATTTCTTTTTTTATAAGAAGGAAAATTTTATCAGTGAATCAAATTCTGAGATAGAGCCTTAGATTACTTGTTTTGTTGTGTGTGTGTGTGTGTGTGTCAAGTAGATAAATGCTGTCTCTATTTTGGCACAAAACAAAATAGACAGATATGTACCTTATGTCTTGGACAGTACTACCTGAAGAGTGACTTTTATATATATAATGGTGACTTTATTAAATGTGTTTGGTAGTCACAGCGAACCCTAACAAAGGGAAAAAACTTTTTAGAAGGAAGAATAGAAACGTACTAGAAACTACAATGATAACTACACATATAGCTGACACAAACTTGATGCAAAGGCTACATGTTACACATTTGTCAGTCATGCTAAGACAGTTTAGTTAAGCAGTATATTGTCTGTAACTGCTCTGGTGGGTTATCCTAGGTCATCGTGGTGGGAAACCCAGCCAATACCAACTGCCTGACTGCCTCTAAATCTGCACCGTCCATCCCCAAGGAGAACTTCAGTTGCTTGACTCGTTTGGATCACAACCGAGCTAAAGCTCAGGTAAGAAAAATGCCTTTTTAAAGTCTCATGAATGTTCTCTCACTTTAACGTTGCTGAATCTTAGTTTGTGCTTTTTTTAGTAGGAAGCTATTCCAATTTGTTAGGGAGTCTTTAAATCTGGTCTTATAAGGACCAGAGCTGAATTTCCTACTTAATTTTCTCAAATATATTTAATGTGCTACCTATAATTAAATGTGGTTGCTATTGTCCTCTTGTGACAGTGGTTAAAAAGTATTTACTAGTACAGATCATTCACATGATAGTACATAATTTAGTTTATTTTTATCAGATATAAAGATTATAAAATGAAAGACTTAAGCTTTACGTGTTTGTGTGGTTCAGCTTCCTTTTTCCCTACATATAAACAATCAAAATAAAAATTCAGATTTTTAATTGTTAATTTTATATTCTCCTTTTCAGTTTTACACCTTAATATTCTACATGTTCCCATAAAATTTCCTACTTTTCACTACTAAGCAGCTAAGTTTTAATTAGGGCAAGTTTTCTGCCTGGCCAGTGTGGCTCAGTGGATTGAGCATTGTTCTTTGGGCTGAGAGGTTCTGGTTCGATTCCCAGTCAGGGCACATGCCCTGGTTTGGGGCTTGATCCCCAGTGGGGGGTATGCAGAAGGTAGCTGATCAATGTTTCTCTCTCATGTCGATGTTTGTATCTCTCTCTCTCTCCCTCTTTATCTAAAAAAATCAGTAAAAACATATTTAATTATGGTCAAGTTTTCTTACCCATTGGAGCCTTATATTATGCCAAGGGTTCAGTGACCAGGGTGTTAACTATAGCTTTTTAAAAAATTAGAGGCTGTGGCCTTGGCCAGTTTGGCTCAGTGGTTAGAGCGTCAGCCTGCGTACCAGAGAGTCCTGGGTTTGGTTCCCCACTCATTTGCTGTTCGTCCCTGGCCCCGGTTGGCATTTTGCGGATGGTAAACATTTTATGTATCTCTCTCACATCGATGTTTCTCTCTCTCTCTTCCTCTCTCTTCCCTCCCGCTCTATCTGAAGATAAATGCAAAAATGTCCTCGGGTGAGGATTTAAAAAAAAAAAAATTTGAGGCCATGCCCTGGCCGATTTGGCTCAGCAGTAACAGCTTCAGCCGGTGGACCAATCAGTCTCAGGTTCAGTTTCGGCCAAGGACATGTACCTCAGTTGCAGTTTATCCCTGGCCATGGTTGGGGTCGTGCGGAAGGCAACCAGTTGATGTGTCCCCCTCACATCGGTGGTTCTCTCTCCCTTTCTTTTCCTTTCTCTCCCTCCCACTCTATCTGAAGATAAATAGAAAAATATCCTCTGTTAAGGATTAAAAAAAAAATAGAGGCTGTGACACTCATCTGTGCTAGTTTCCTGGGCTTTCTTAGATCTAGACGATCCTGATGCCCTTAGAAGTCATGACAGAGTTCTAGATTTGAGACATAACCTCTTTCCTTTTCCCCAGTGATTTTCTGGCCATCCCTTCTTAGCCACAGGTCACCACTGCCAGATAGGTCTATGAGTGTAGTCCTTTTTCTTCTAGAGAAGACAACTTTAATTTCAAGAAAACAGTTTTTACCAAAAGATGATGTGAGGTCTGCTGTATACTGAGAATTGATCATCTTTCAGCTTTGGAGTGCCCGGTAAAGGAGAAGATAATTTACATTTGTTAAGCTCCTACTCTAAGCTGAATGCTTTACATATAATTTACCATTTAATTTTTATAGTGACTGTATGAGATACTCATTATTATCACTATTTTACAGATAAGAAACCTGAAGGTCAGGGAACTGCTTAAAGTCATACAACTAGTAAATAATGGAGCCACTTAGATTTGCCTGAGTCCAAACCCTTCTGTGTATTCTTACATTATGGGATCAACTAAGTAGCTCTGTGATCTTGAGAAAGTATATTCAGGTTATAAAATGGGAGAATAATTGTATCTATCTCAAAGTGGGTAAATGAGATCTATATTACGCTTTTATCGTTGTGCCTGTCACATTGTAAAACTCATGAAGGTTGCCTGCTATTATTGATTTTAATTATTATTATTAAAAGGGATATATCCAAGAGTTGAGAAGAGCCGCACTTCAGAAATATCTCCCTGAATATTCCAGTTAATTTAGAAGGTCTTCAGATAACAAACTTAAATTGCAAATAATTCCTAAGAAGATTTAGGCTGTGGGCTGGGTCTTTTTTCTTATTATTTAGCCAGAGTCTGGTGGCTGGGAAGGAATGGGAGTTTGTTTGAATAACTGGAGGCAGGAGATTTGGGTACAATAGAAAATAGCACAGATAAGTGGCTGGCCTCTAATTTGGGTACTACAGAACAAGTACTATTTAACAGTTAAGGAAAAGATATTATAGGTGTTGAGTTGTAGATTCTGGATTGCCAGATGGTTACTTAATTTCATTACAAAAAGGAGAAAAAAGGTAAAATGAGAACACTAACAAACTTCCATCTTTGCTCTATCACCTGAGACCTTGGTGGAGGCAGGCATTGCAAAATTCTGCTTCTGGAGGCTCTACTAAGTAACACTTTGTTCCAGTGCCTGAAACCATTTTTCTTGTAGGGGTGAAAGTCTGAATGAGGAAAGAGAGAAGAAGCTTTCTCATCAAACTTTTAACTTTTGGCATAATATTCAGCATGCCAGTCTGACAGCGACAGCTTTGAAGAAGTTTTTGAAGAAGCAGTTTCTTTCTTAATCCAGTGAAAAAAATAACAAACCCAAAGATGAAATTTTCTTACGTAAATGGTTGCTAGTCTTACATAACTTGTTTTGGAATTCAGAGGACTTAGCTACCTAGCAGTTGTTTGTCACCTGCAGAACTCCCCTTTGTATTTGCAAACCAGAACTGCATATGGGTCTGCTGACCAGGCAGTTTGGCAATGAAACCAGTTAGCTGGTATCAGGCGAAAAAATTTGCTAGGGCTGAAGAATTAGTCAAAAACTATTTAATAGATCTATATGACAGGCATGAAAGTGTCTAAGGGAGCAAGAAACTAGTGTCCTGGATACATGTTAATTTAAACTAGCTCTGACATGAATGATATTCAGAAACTACATGTGGGTGCAAAGTACTGGCCTTTGCTGTCCAGACAGAAGTGGATTAGCTCAAGAGATCAAAAGAACCAGGAGGAGGTGGGCAGGCAACAGGACAAAGGAGCCTCCTCTAGGGAGGAGAGGCCTAGAGGCAGTATGTCTTTACTCTACTTCAGAGCAGTTGAAGCTGACATCTAGCAGAATGTTCCAAGTCCTTGGTAATATATATCTTAGGTTACTTGCCCAGGTTAAAATTTTCCTTTTTCTCTACAATGACAGCTAAATATAAATAAGGGCAATTCTTCCCAAGTCCTTTCAGGTCATGGCACACACTGAAAATGGTTCTAATTGCACAGCACACCACTCTACCCTAGCCACTAAGCAGGTCAGTAGCTGGGTACCCCAGAAACCAACAATCCATCTAATTCATGAAGACTGATAATGGTAGTTAATACTTGCAGAACTCTAGATGAAGCAGGGTTTAGATCAGCAGTGATTTAAAAAGTCAAAAACTAAAAATTTTAAGTTAATTTTTAAAATTAACTAACTATTAGGATTTAAGTAAACAGTCACCTCACCCTGTCCCCGTAGCTCAGTGTCAGAGCATAGTCCCTATACCATGTTAACATCTCAGGAAATTGTGAATATTTTTGTGGCGGGGGGGGGCTTTTGTTACTGGAGAAATGGATGATTGGCACAATTTAAAAACATGAAGAGACCATCAGGAATGTTAATATTGCTAAAACTGTGGAAGAAACAATGATCACAGGCAGTTGAAGAGATAGAAAACTTGTTGAGTTGGATAAACAAAGAGCAGTTAGCCAGTGACAGCCACAGCATTTCAGAGGCAGTGATTTGTGAAAAAATAAAGATGCCACATGCTGACTTCCTGAAAGTCATCCCTGGAACAAGTGCTTCAAGTGATTAGTTCAAGGCTAGTAGTGGGTAGTTTGATAAATTTAAGAAAAGAAGTGTTTGTTAATAGATTAAACAGTTACATTGGACATGTATTGTATATAAGAAAGGTTAAAACAGGGAGTCATTTGAGGGTCTGGAATGAATTCAATTTACATTATTTCTAATGGGGAAAAATCATTTTGTTTTTTAATAAATCACTTCTCGAACAGCCTTCCAGAACGAATTATGTTCGAGAACCAAGGTTCCACTGTAATGGCCTTTTTCATCTTTATTCTTTTTGTTTGGTTAGTTGTTTAGTGTTGTTTTACTTTTTATTTTGCAATAATTATAGACTCAGAAGAAGTTGCAAAAATAGTAAAGGACCCCGTGTACCCATTATGGGCTTTCCTTGGAGGTGGTGCCATCTCACATGACTCTCGAGTCGTCAAAAGTAGGAGAGACTAGAATGTGCACATCACTGCTAACTACAGTTACTCACATGTCTGCAATGTTTACACTTTTGTATGTCTTTATGAATGATTCTGTGGCATTTAATCATATATATAGATTACTAGAACCACCACAGTCAAAACACAGAATTGTCCCATCACCCACAAAAGATCTCCTAAAAAAAAATGACCTCTTTATGCTGCCTCATTATAGTTATACTGTTCCTCTCCTTTCCTAAACCCTGGCAACATTTATCTGTTCTTCATCCTATAACTTTGTCATTTTGAGAATGTTATAAAAATGGAATCACACAGCAAGTAATTGTTTGAGATTGTCTTTTATTTACTCACTTTAATATCCATCCACGTTGTGGTATGTTCTACTTACACTTATTTTTCCACTATTCTATTTATTTCATTGTGTGGAGGTTCCACAGTTTGTATAACCGTTCTTGATAGATTTTGGGGTGGTTTCCAGTTGGGGCTCTTACTCTCCTTGTTTTTTTTAAATTTTTTAAAAATACCAGCATTGCCATGGCCAGTTTTGGCTCAGCAGTTAAGAGTGTCGGCCACAGACCAAAGTTGTCTCAGAGTCCGATTCCCAGTCAAGGGCACATACCTGGGTTGCAGGTTCAATTCCTGGCCCTTATTAGGGTTGTGGGAGAGGTAGCCAATGGCCACATCTATGTTTCTCTCTCTCTCTCTCTCTCTCTCCCTCCCTCTCTCCCTCTCTCCCTCTCTCGCCTTTCCCTCCCTCTCTCTCCCTCCCTCCCTCCCTCTCTCCCTCCCTCCCTCCCTCCCTCTCCCTCCCTCTCTCCCTCCCCCTCTCTTCCACTCTGCCTGAAAATCAATGGAAAAATATCCTCAGGTGAGGAGTAACAAAAAATAAAATACCAGTGTTTTCCCTTTGTTATATGCTGAATGCTCACAAAGAACTTTGATACAGTGCTGCATATTTTATAATAAGAAAAATCACCCACAATGTCACCCTAACACATCAGCTTTTAAAAATTGTTTTTCGAAACATTTCTTTCTGGTTCATCATAAATGCTCTGTCTAATTAGGAACAAATTATACATATAACTAACCAAAGTGTTTTTTCCTGCATATTTATCAGGCAAATCACAAAAGAAACAAGCTTATTTCATTTTATTTAAATCTTTCAAAACATAGCTTTCATACCCTTTCTGTGGCCACTGCACTACATAATATAATTGATGTTTATGTGATTACAAGGCCTTTAGGATCCTAAAGTGCTTTCTGAACTACAGCTAGACATTGTTATATCTGTTAGAATTTTAGTATTATCTATGTTATTTTAACTGTTTTCTTCAGTTTCCTAATCTATAAAACGAGGGCAGTTAAGACTTTGTCCATCTGAGTCCCTTCCAACTTTAAAATTTCATATTTAGGATTGTTTGAAAATTAGTTACTTTATATATGGCATATAATAAAAATTTCACCCAAATATAAAGTATCTAAATACCTGATTGCTCAGAAGTGCTGAGGCAACATCTCCAAGTAAATAGTAACAACAAAACAAGGGTTACATTTACATATTCCAGTAATATTAACTTCTTGCTTGGTGTTTTATATTTGATAAACCCACTATACTTAGAAGTTAACCACAAAATGTATGATGCTCTCTACTCTTAAACAGGTCACAGTTTGAAATGAAAAGTATTTGTCTAAGTAATGTATTTGTTTCCAATTAACTAGATTGCTCTTAAACTTGGTGTGACTTCTGATGATGTAAAGAATGTCATTATCTGGGGAAACCATTCCTCAACTCAGTATCCAGATGTCAACCATGCCAAGGTGAAACTGCAGGGGAAGGAAGTTGGTGTTTATGAAGCTCTGAAAAATGACAGCTGGCTCAAGGGAGATTTCATCACAGTAAGAAAAATCTGGGTGCTCGCTTAACAGACAAGCATAAAGAACTCTCGAGAGAGACCCACATTACTGACCTGAATATTCTGCAGGGGTAAGGGGAAGGAGGGACACAAGGAGAACAAGTCCTACTTTATTATGGGATCCTACTAAGCCAGTCATGGTCCAATCTGTTCTGATCTGTTGCGTGGTAGTCAAGATAGATTGTTAAAGTGGAAAAAAACTAGAAAAAATGGGAAAATCTAGTCATCTTATACAGAGATCCATTTTTATGTGAAGTATGGTAAACTTTCTGTGGAGATTTGTAGTTTTTCCTAAAAAGACTGGTGCTTATAACAAATGGGTCAGTAAGGCCAAAATTGGGTAAATTGCCTGATTTTGGAGGGGACATATTGAGCTATGGTTGCAGCCTTTCGCCCTCAGATCAGTTTGGAATTAATGAAAACTCTGCTGTCATGATCAAGTCACACTGCTGTCTCTGCCTACCCCCACCCAGACTGTGCAGCAGCGTGGCGCTGCTGTCATCAAGGCTCGGAAACTGTCCAGTGCAATGTCTGCTGCAAAAGCCATCTGTGACCACGTCAGAGACATCTGGTTTGGAACCCCAGAGGTAAGGACTCGGTGATTTGCACAAGCCTCTCTTTTACTTTTGTCTTTGGATGCTGTGATGTGAAAAGAATATAACCTTAGCAGTCAGGCAGGTTAAGTTCATATCCTGACTCAGCTGCCCACTAGCTGAGTAAACTTGGGAAGTTACCTAACCTTTCTGACCTGTCTTGTCATCTTTTATATGGGTTGTGAGGGTTAAATGAGATGATATATATAGAAAACACCTATCACACATGGTAGAGGTGACATTTTTTCATCCTAAAGCCTATATTGGCCCATAGTTTCATCATTTACAAAGTGAGGATTTTGTATCTCGGTCCTACTTCACACATGGATTGGAAGAGTGGAATGAGATAATGCCCACGAAAGTTACCCTGTCACAGAAGTGCCTGGTGATGGTTCCTTACTGTGGGTGATGGTTCCTTACACAGTAATGAAGTTATGCACATAAGTAAGAACGTGTCACCTATTTAATTTTTGTTAGTTCACATGTGTTGGTTATATAAACTAATTCCTAAGCACTATGAGAATGTAAAGATTACTGTTTTCAGGGAGAGTTCGTGTCCATGGGCATTATCTCTGATGGCAACTCCTACGGTGTTCCCGATGATCTGATCTACTCATTCCCTGTTACAATCAAGGTAAGGTATTTTGGGGTTATTTCCCTCTGTCCCCTACTTGGAAAGTAGTTGTATATTTTTATTAATAATGGCATAATTTAGTCTAGAAAGTAGTTTCTAGACTAAATTAGACATTTTTCTCAGCTTTAAAATTGTGTGGAGCACAACTTCAAGTCAATAAAAGATTGAAATTAATCTGGAAAGAGAGATTCAACTCTTCTCACTAGACATATTTTGTTATTGTGCCTCTAATATTGGATACCTACAAATGGTATCTTTTAAATGAAGCAATAGTTCTCAGTATTGTACTCTTTATTATACTTAAAGTCAGTAGTTTTTTTGTTTGCTAATTAATCCTCATTTAAACATTTTCTTCCTAGAGAAAGGAGGCTTTAAATTCAAGTGTTGAGTTTGTATCAAAACTATCTATTAATTAAGATCTGGGTTTTGATTTGCTTCTTTAGAATTAGAGTGTTAAACAGTCCCTAGATTGAAGTTCAAACTAAGTTGTTGCTTGCTGGAGGATCAGTTCTAGTTTAATTATAAATCTCTTATTTGCAATTATTTTCAAACAGAATAAGACATGGAAAATTGTTGAAGGTCTCCCTATTAATGATTTCTCACGTGAGAAGATGGATCTTACTGCAAAGGAACTCAAAGAAGAAAAAGAAACTGCCTTTGAATTTCTTTCCTCTGTCTGACTAGACAATCATTTCAATGTTACTAAATACCCCAATGCTGAAGGATCTAAATGTCGTCTTTGACTCTAGTACCAAGTAATAATAATGCTATACTTAAATCACTTGTGAAAAACAACACATTTTGAAGATTATGTGCTTCTCGGTACAAATTTGTGACAGTTTATCATCATGTTATTAGTGTTGCATTCTAAATAAAATATATATTCAGAGGCAGACGACTCAGACTCTAATTTTTAGCTAATATTTTGTTTCTATTCAGAAAACAAACTTGCGTGTTTCCCAGCTTGCTGAAGGGGTTGTGATTTTTTTTTAAAACCAGAGAAAGGCAATGAGATGGAAAATGTCACAGGGCAAGGCCTAATTCTCTTTAAATAGAATAGGAAGATCCACCTTTGATATGAATCAATCTACTCCGGGATATATTTTTAAACATTACCTTTATTAGGTAATTAAACACCTATCATATTTTTTTAATTAGTTCAATTTTTAATTCGTTCAAAACTTAGTTTAATTTTTTTTAAATTAGTTCATGCTTTTGTGAATAATTTGATTTTAACATTAGCTGTTGAATAGGTTGCAGATAATACTCTATTTACAGTTTAATGCCATTGAATGAAATTAGTACATTTTCATGATAGAAGAAAAAGGTATGAGTCTTCTCTTGAGGTATTCCTTTAAAGCAGATAAGGAATCATTTACATTTCATAACCAGTAAATGCCACAGGAATTTTTGCTAGTAGGACTATTCGTAATCAAAGCTTATTACTAGAAACAGTGCCGTTAAAAATAAAAACAACTTGTCTTTTTTCCCTCCAAATCCATGAGGACAGGGGTTATCCATCCTTTCATGTAGAAAAAAAATGAGTGAAAAGTGATTTTATAACTAGATGAATTAAAAATAAAAATTTAAAACAACTGAATCTACAAACAAGCAGAGAGGAACTCATAGATACAGAAAACTTTTTGTTGGTTGCAGGTTCGGGGGTTGGGTGAAAAAGGTGAAGGGATTTAAGTTAAAATTGGTTGTTACAGAATAGTCATGAGGTAGAAAGGGTCAAGGAGGGGGAAAAGGGAGATATCTGTAATACTTTCAATAAGAAATTTTAAAAAATAAAATTTCATGTAGAATTAATTTAAATGTTTTTATATAAAGGAAGTTGTCCTGGTCAGTTTTGTTCAGTGGTTAGAGCGTCGGCCCTCAGACCGAAGGGTTCTGGGTTCGATTCCCGGTCAAGGGCTCATGCCTGGGTTGCAGGTTTGATCCCCAGCGGGAGGCAACCGGTTGATGTGTCTCTCACATCACTGTTTCTCTTTCCCTGCCTCCCTTCCACTCTCTAAAAATCAATGGAAAAATATTCTTGGGTGAGGGTTGAAAAACAAAAAATACATATAAAGGAAGTTTGAATATGTACCAGTTATTATTATTCTCTCTTAGTTCAAAATGCACTCTTCTATACTCTGCTTATGACACTGGGACTGGGACTCAGCAAACATTTCTTTACCAGCTCCTCCCTGCTCCATGTTAAGTCTGCCAATGAAGGATGCTAGAGGGAGACTAGAAGGCTGAGTAAGAACAAGCTCTTGGCTCCTTTCCATTGGCTTCCTCTGTCATAACCTTCTTTTCACTTTTTATATAAACCAAAAAGGAAGAAATTAGTTAAACATATCTTCAGAAGAGCAATTAATTGGAAACATAAAGACAAGGTAATTTCATGTAGCATTGAAAAAATGTTACATGAAGGAAGTATATATATATAAAAGTTGTAAGAATTGGGAGGTACAACCGGAAAATACAATATAAGCTAAGTTAAATTAACTCCAATGTGTTCATCTCTATTTTATCATCCATTCATGTAAAATGGCCTATTAATTTCATTCTGTAAATTAACCTCACCAGTCCTTCAAAATCAGGAATCATATAAGCAAATGAAATGGTAGTACACTTTGGAGAGACCTGGTGGATTACTTAGAGAAACAAGTAATTCCTCACCAGCTGTGCTTTTGAAGCACAGCTTTGTGTTTTCACATTGTAAAATTTGTTACCTCTTTACGCCATTTACTTCTGTCACCCTAACTAAGAGAACAATGCGTTTTGTTGCCTCCTCTCTTAATGAACAGTCCAGGCCCAGGAAATCCTGCCCTTTATCTTCAGATAGAGTGGGAGGGAAAGAAAGAGAGAGAAACATCAATGTGAGAGAGACACATCAAGTGGTTGTCTCCCCCACAACCCCAACCAGAGCCGGGGACAAAGTGCAATAGGTATGTGCCCTTAGCAGGAACCGAATCCAGGACTCTTTGGTCTGCGGGCGGACGCTCTAACCTCTGAGCCAAACCCGCCAGGGCAGTTGGATTGTTTTACATTGAAGTAACTACATGCATGTCAAAATCAGTGAGATTGTGTTACATGAAAACTAAAAACCCTTCTCCCAAGGATAAGCACGTTTAAAACTTTTTAATCCTTCCAGGAAGAAAAAACATACATATAACCCTGGCTGGTTTGGCTCAGCGGTTAGAGTGTTGGCCTGCAGACCAGAGAGTCCTGGGTTCAGTTTCCTCTAAGGGCACATGCCTTGGTTGCAATTAGTCCCTGGCCCTGTTTGGGATCATGTGGGTGGCAACCACTCAGTGTGTCTCTCTCACACTGATGTTTCTCTCTCTACCTCCCCTCTGCTATATCTGAAGATAAATGCAAAAATGTCCTCAAATGAGGATTAAAAAAAAAAAAACATACATATAAACATATTTTGAGGTTTTTTAAAGTGAGGGGATATACAGTGAAATTTCCTTTACTCACCTAAACCCCACCCACTTACACCCCGTTTTAGTCTCCTTTTCTATAGTACAGAAATATTCAGTGTGCAACCCAAGTATGTATGTAAGTATGTGAGTGCGTGTGTGTAATCTTCCCCTTTTTGTACATAAATTATACTAAATACACTGTTCTGCACTTTGCTTTTTCCCCCCTCAATATATATTAGAACTGCCTCATTCAAGTGAACAGCTGTGTAATATTCCATTGAATAGATATACCATATTTATGTAGCCATTCACCTGTTAATGGACTTTTAGGTTCTTTACAATTTTTACTGCTGTAAAGATGCTTATATCTGTAAGTAGGTTATTTCACACAGCTTAAGTGTATATGTGGGGTACATTTTTTTAAAGTAAATTTTTTTTTATCACTGTTGAATTGGATTTGTTTTCAAATAATCAGCATTCTGAATCCTGTAGTAGTATATTTAAAACCATTTTAATACGTTTTTTTTTTTTACACCACCTTGATAAAACCCACCACAATATTTCTCAAGAAATGTTGACCAGGGACAAAGTCTATTAGAAGGTAACTTTTTAGTATATAAACTTAAGAATTTGGCTATAAAAAACAAAAAGCAACAGCCCAGCCAGTATGGCTTAATGGATTGAACATCGTCCCATAGACTGAGAGGTCCCAGTTCAATTCCCAGTCAGGTCACATGCCCGGGTTGCAGGCTTGATGCCCAGTAGGGGGTTTGCAGGAGGCAACCAATCTATGTTTCTCTCTCGTTGATGTTTCTATCTCTCCCTCTCTCTCTAAAAATATCAATAAAAACATTTTTTTTAAAGCAACATAAGTAGGTTCTTAGTTGTCCCTTTGAAATAAGAATAAGAACTTACAATCTTTATAAATAAGATATTTATGGCTTTAAGCAACCTTAATGAAACAAGAAATGTATCCATGCTTTGGTTTCTGAATATCCATTGGTTCTGATACAACAGGAGTGTACAGGCTTTAAAATATTTTCCCATTAATTGGTATCACCCAGCACAGTTTCTTATAAGATAGTGAGTGTTGAACAAACATTTACTGAATGAATGACTTCTTGCCCATTGCCCTCTAACTCAGGTAGGAATGTAGTTGTGACCTGCAGTTGAATCAAACAGGTAGTCTGGCCTGGGTAACACAATTGAGTTTCAAGCAGAACAGATGTGTTTAATTGTGCAGTTTCTTCATATCCCCACCACCAATGCTCTGGTCCAGGCTCCCATCATTGCTTCAAAAAGACTATTGCAATAGAGATGGGAATGAGCTCTGTTTGGAATCTACTCTTTCCCTCTCTCCCTAGTCCAATCCAGACTTTGCATCAGAATGATTGGTTAAGGACGATATTTTACTTCCCATTTTCTGAATAACAGACAAACCCATATGCTTGGAAGTCAGACAAACATGGATTTAGATCCCAACTCTTTTTGTAGGTGTCCCTAAACAACCTAAGTTTGATTCTCTTAGCTACAAAATGAGGATAATAGTGTCTCCTTCATAAGGTTTTTGTGAGGATTAAATGGAAAGCACATTATAGGAGCTAGATGTATTTGTTGGGTTTTTTTCTTTCTTTAATTTCCTAGCATCACTTCAATGCCTATCATAATCTGGCCCCAAGTGACACTACCCAGCCCCATCTTTAACTGTCATTCCAGGCCCCAGTGCACCTTCACTCTAGCCACATTAAACTGCCTGGATACCTATTAACTTTCATGGTTACAGAACTTTATTTTGCTGTTTTCTGTTCTTGGATTGCTCTCTGTTTCTCCAGAGTGCATTACAAATAGATAGTCGATGTGTGCTTATCAATTAAGAGGGGAAATTCCAAGAACCTCTGTCCCACTGTCTTAAAATAAGTTCTCCAGAAGTAGACCATAAAATGAGGTTTCAAGAATTTGAGTGCATATGACTTATTAAGGCAATGTTCCCAGGGGAAATTTCTAAGGAAGAGGTAAGACAGAGGCAGAGAAGAGGAGGACACCGCACAGTGGTGCGTCCAGCCAGCATAGCCCCAGCCTGATCAAGTCAGGGACTCCTGCCCTGAGGTGAGGAGGCTGGGGCTTTCATTCGCCCCAACATTTCAGTCATGGATTAGGAAAAGGGTGGGGTGGTAATTTCCAGACATCTCCCAGTCTCTGCGCTGCCAGCAAAGCAGCTTCTAGCAGTCCAGGCTCAGTCCTCCAGAAAACAACCTGAGGTTCTGACTTTGGGAAGCAAAAGAAAGTTTAAGGGGGTTGGTGTGTGGGTGCTAACAGGGATCTGGGCAGAGCACCCTTATTCATGCTACTCACCCACTCAGCCATACTGAGTTAGTTCTAATAAAGCCTAGAGGAGCATTATTTTATACTCAAAGGGAGAGGGCATTAAACCTGGGTCTGCACATGATTTATATCTGCATGATTTTCCACTCCTGTTTGTTTTCTTATTTTATGGCACTACAAATAAGTTTCCTTATTTCAGTACAGAGCTGAATTCATGACATTACCTTAGTCAGGAAGGGAACTGCCTTGGTAATAATATTCTCAGATTTGAGCTAGGGAATTTCCAAAATAAAGTCTCTCAGAGTCAATATTCCCCTGTTCATTAATTCAACAGAGAAATTAGTCAGTGCAAAGCACTGTGTTAGTCCCAGGTACATTGTGAGTTCTATCTTTACTTAACATACTATAAACAACACACTTAAAATTATAATAAATTATTTGCAGGAAACAGTGCAGTGTTAAGAAAATAAGGATGCACCCTGGCCGGTTTGGCTCAGCGGTTGGAGTGTCCACCTGCGGTCCAGAGAGACCCGGGTTTGGTTCCCGCTAAGGGCATGTACCTCGGTTGCAGTTTGTCCCCGGCCCTGGTTGGTTGTGCGGGTGGCAGCCACTCCCTTTCGCATCGATGTTTCTCTCTCTCTCTTCCTCTCTCTCCCTCCCACTCTACCTGAACAAAAAATGGAAGAATGTCCTCGGGTGAGGATTAAAAATAAATAAATTAATTAATTAATTAAATAAATAAATAAATAAAAAAAAGAAAAGAAAATAAGGATGCAAATCCACTAAAATAGGAATGGTTCTTTAAAACCTTCTGTGGAGTTGGTGTTTGAAGCCTAGACCTAAGGAATAAGAAGGGAATAATGTGCTTCCCACAAAGGAAATAAATGGAAAGCCCTGTGTATGGAAAGAGCTCCTCCTCTTTTAGGAAAGAAAAGGCCAACAGGCCTAGAGCAAACTGAGGGATGGGATAAAGGGGCTCAAATGGAGTTGGGGACATAAGCAGAAACCAGTTCATGCTAGACCCTCACCTTATTCTGATACAAGCTATGAATTTACTGGGACACAACTCATCTGCCTTTTGGACCAGCCAGAAACACACATGTTCCACACTTTGAAAAATAGTCTACCAAAAAATGACTGGTACTTTTTTTTTTTTTTAATCCTCACCTGAGAGCATTTTTCTATTGATCTTCAGATAGAGTGGGAGGGAGAGAGAGAGAGAGAAACATCGATGTTACATACCTGGGGGAAGGAGTGGGCATGAGAGAGAGAGAAGTGGGACCTTTTCTTAAGGGCTTTTATCTGAGGTCTCAGGGGCAGATCTCAATAGAATAGTCATCAGCTTTCCAGGTGTCATCTCAGGGTGGTGGTCTCCACTGATTGGTCGACACCAGGGCAGTGGATCATTAGTCACACAGCTGGTCCTGATGTCAGTCATGGTGTCACCTGAACTGGCCTTGCTGCTTTTCTGGGCCTGGAGCTGAAACGCATCTGAGGCCTAGATGTTATCTCTAGTTTGACCAAAACTCTGTCTCTGTGGTCCACAGACCAGAGGCTTTGTTCCTAAGACTATCTGATTTGAGTCAGACCTCATTGTTTTGAGGGTTTAATGCTTAAGGGAGTGGTCAGGAAAGGGATTGTATGGGAGTCATATGAGGCTTTTCTCTTGCCTCTTTGTTCCTCCTCCAAGGGAGTCTATACTGCTTGCCTAGCAACATGTTAGCAGAGGAAAAGGTCACCCTGGGGGTGAGGCCCCCCCCTTGTTCTCCCAGTTTTGCCCGTTGCTAGGCACTGGTGCTCTGTGACCTTCCATACCTGCCTATCATTTCTACTTTGCTCATGCCTGTCTAACTGCCTACTATATCATTTTCACTACTTACATTGTGCTTAGTGAGAGAAGGAAATCACTTGATCCATTGCTAAAGTACCAGACTAGTCTAGCAAAAATTTATAGATATTCTTAACATGTAAAAGGAAGGGTAATGTGCAAATTTGAGTAATGTATATATCCTTTACTCAACAGCTTACAATAAGAACTATCAAAGAAAAATAATTTTAAGATTCTAGTGCCTTTGGTTTTGCCAATAATGTTATAGTGGACAGTTTTGCTTATTTTGAGTGAAAAGAGGCCATGTTATTCTACTTCCTTCCCCTAGTATCATAATGCAAATATGGCAGAAGTACTGTCCACAAAAAAGAATGTCCAAACCTGTGGAAAAGTTCTATAAGAGTTTGAGCCAAATTTTTGAGGACACGCCCCGAAGCAAGGTCTCAATGGGTTGAGAAAATGCTCTGAAGAATGGCAGTGTTGCAGTCCTTTTTATACACTTTCAATCAAAGAAGAAAACTAAGGAAGGTACATGAAATCCACTGGTGGGGACTTCCGGACAAGGTGGCGGGTAGGTAAATGAGGTATCGCGTCCACCCACAACCACATCAAAGTTACAACTAAACTACAGAACAAGCATCATTCAAAACTGCCTGAAATCAAGCTGAATGGAAGTCCTACAACTACGGAATTAAAGCAGCAGCCACATCCAGACTGATGGCGCGGAGGCGCGAGGGGCGCGGAGGCGCGAGGGGCGCGGAGGCGCGAGGGGCGCGGAGGCGCGAGGGGCGCGGAGGCGCGGCAGCTGCGGCGCTAAGGGCTGGTCCCACACTCAACTGTGGTGGATAAAAATCAGGAGGACACCTAGGCTGCGAAGATCCTTCCTGAGGACTGAGGGGTCCCCGTCCCACACCAGGTGCACCGCTCAGGGTTCCAGTGCCAGGAAGAGAAGTCCCTTAACTTCTGGCTGGAAAAACCAGTGGGAACTGAGGCTCAGGGAGGCTGAAGCGGCTGGAACCCCAGGCAGCTCCTTAACGGGCCCTCACACAGACTTATCGGACTCTTTCCCTCTCAGCTTGGAGGGGAGGCAGCTCAAGGGGCGCCAGAGACATACAGGCAAGAACTGAGCTGTTTGGCACTGGAGCACATACAGGGAGGAACTGAGCTGTTTGGTACTGGAGTGAAGGTTGGAGAGGGGGATTTCTCTGGGACAAATGTGCTGTCAGAGGCCTTTGTTCCTTTGGTGAACCCTTCCCTGGGGCGGCAGACAGTCGCCATATCTGGGATTCCAGCAACCTGGCTCCTACTGGTAGCCACGCCCTGGTGACTCCCTGAGGCCCCACCCCACCCCACCCAACTTTCAAGCCCACCCAAGCTGTTGCCACTGGCTTTACCATAGGATTGGCCTATCGTGCATCCTGCTTAAGGTTTTTCCTAAATTCTTTCAAACGAGCAGCATCTGGTCTCAGCTAGCCCCATACCGCTCGTTAAGTAATACACTGAAACAAACACAGGGAGGCAGCCAAAATGAGGAGACAAAGAAACAGGTCCCAAATGAAAGAACAGAAAAAAACCCAAGAAAAGAACTAAGCGAAATGGAGATAAGCAACCTAACAGATGCTGAGTTCAAAATACTGCTTATAAGGATGCTCAATGAACTTAGTGAGAACCTCAGTGAACTTAGGGAGGGCCTCAAGAGCATAAAAAAGGACCAGTCAGAAATCATGGATGCACAGTTAGAATTGAAGGAGGCATTAACTGAAATAAAGAATAATTTACACAGATTCAATAATAGAGTACGTAAAAAATCCCCAATCAGAACAGCAAAAAGAAAAAAGAATAAAAAAAAATGAGGATAGTGTAAGGAGCCTCTGGGACAACTTCAAGCATGCCAACATTCGCATCTTGGGGGTGCCAGAAGGAGAAGAGCAAGAACAAGAAATCAAAAACCTGTTTGAAACAATAATGACAGAAAACTTTCCTAACTTGGTGAAGGAAGCAGACATACAAGTCCAGGAAGCACAGAGAGTCCCAAACAAGATGAACTCCAAGAGGCCCACACCAAGACACATCATCATCAAAATGCAAAAGTTCAAGACAAAGAGAGAATCTTAAAAGCAGCAAGAGAAAGGCAGCTAGTTACCTACAAGGGAGTTCCCATAAGGCTGTCAGCTGATTTCTCAAAAGAAACTTTGCAGCCCGGCCAGTGTGGCTCAGTGGTTGAGCATCAACCCATGAACAAAGAGGTCACTGGTTCGATTCCTGGTCAGGGCACATGCTCAGATCGTGGGGGGCATGCAGGAGGCAGCCAGTTAATGTCCTCTCTCATCCTCTCTCTCTCTAATATCAATAAAGAAAAAAATTTTAAAAAAAAAGAAACTTTGCAGGCCAGAAGGGAGTGGCAAGAAATATTCAGAGTGATGAAAACCAAGAACCTACAACCAAGATTACTCTGTCCTGCAAAGCTGTCATTTAGAATCGATGGCCATATAAAGACTTTCCCAGACAAGAAAAAGTTAAAGGAGTTCATCACCACCAACTATTATTATATGAAATGATGAAGGGTCTTTTTGAAGAAAAAGATAAAATATATGAACAAACAAAATGGCAATGAATACATATCTATCAACAATGGAATCTACAAACAAAATGAACAGGTAGAACAGAAACATTCTCATAGATACAGAGAACATTTTGTTGGTTGCCAGTTGGGAGGGGGTTGGGGGAATGGGTGAAAAAGGTGAAGGGATTAAGAAGTACAAATTCATTGCTAGACTGACAAACCTGAAAGGGAAAGGGGTTGGGGGGGTGGGAAGAAATAAACCAAAGAACTTATATGCATAACCAATGGACACAGACAATAGTGTGGGAAAAGGTGGGAGGGGGGCAGGAGGGGGGAGGAGGGGCTCAATGGGGGAAAAATGTGGAACATCTGTAATACATTTTACATTCAACAATAAAGATTTAAAAAACAAACAAACAAATAAAAAAAATCCACTGGTGGTAGATTAAGGAGGCAAGAGATAGCAAAGTGGGGGGAAACCTCTAGGACTGGATAAAAAGCAAAATGGAGAAGCACATACTTCTTTTATATTGATGGGAACAGGATAGTTGAAAATTAACATTTATAATACATAGAGCTGATATGTGGGGGGAAAGATAACAATTGGGGTCCTGTGGTCTCAAGCTCCGCTAGTTTTGTGCTCTGGTGTCTGCAGTTGTGCCTTCCAGGGTTCTAGAAAAGAAAATTACTCTCATCTTTCAAAGGTATGTTATCCTTGATGCATAAGAACAATGGACAGGACTCACTTAAGGTGAACTTGACCTCTGCTAAGGAAGATAGACACCTGGAATGCCACTACCCACTGATCTGCCCATTTAAGAATTTGTGATCAGCCCTGGCCAGTTTGGCTCAGCGGTTGGAGCATCGGCCTGCAGTCCATAGAGACCCAGGTTTGGTTCCCCCTAGGGGCATGTACCTCAGTTGCAGTTTGTCTCCGGCCCTGGTTGGGTTGTATGGGTGGCAGCCATTCGATGTGTCCCTTTCACATCGACGTTTCTCTCTCTCTCTGTCTCCCTCCCACTCTATCTGAACAAAATATCGAAAAATGTCCTCCGGTGAGGATAAAAAAAAAAGAATTTGTGATCAGACCATCCTGTGTGGTTACTTTAGGTCACTGAGCTTGTTAGGACTGCCATGTATTAGCTTGTCAGGTTTATTACACAGCCTCTTTTTGTTCACAGTACTTAAACATAGTGCCTTATGCATAGAAGAAAAAATATGATAAAGAAAAAATATATACAAATAAAGATAGTAGTAAGTCTGTACAAAGAACTAAATAAAACTGCAATCCATACATTCTCCAAAATACCCAAGTAAAACCAGGCTCGATTAAATGGAAAAATAAATAAGTTTAGAAATGGATGCAAATCAGGAGCTTTGCCCTGTCCCTGCTCTGCTGGTAGGTCCTCTGGTGCAGAACTGGGGGCAATTAATACCTCACAAGGGAAGAAAATTTTAAGAATTTTCAAATAAGCCATTCAACATAGAGGATAAATTCATGAACGTTAGGAAAAAAAAAAAAAATCTACATTGGCCATGATTTAAAAACCCATTCAGCTAACAATTAACCATGGTTTAATGTCTTTGTTGGAGTAATAATGCAGACCAGCTGCCTTTCAACTCAGCTACCAAACTAAAAAAATTTCAGAATGATCTTGAACTTAGAAATGGAAAAGATGAAAATGATTACATTGTACTTTCAGATGAAATTATGACCCCATTCCTTCATTTCATGTGCATGCATACATATAAATTTTTATTTCAACCTTTTATTGAGAAAATACAAATATCTTCAAACCACACCACTTTTAGGCAAGACAACGTGAACATAAAAAAAGGGGGGGAGGGTGGTGATTTATTAAAATTCTTCCTCTGAACTATTTGTTGTTTCTTATGGTTTTTTCATTTATTTAAAAAAAAATGCATTTTGCATTTCAGCTACTAAATCCTCGAGGATTAAGACAGATTTAAATGAAAGAGGAGCTTATGTAAATACAACCACCTTTGAGTTGGAAATGGAACAATTTTCTTCTCTGCTCAGATACCAACATCCTGTTGAGAAGAAGATTCTCCAAAATGCTCAAGCAAGTGCTTAGAATAAAAACTCAGCCAGCATGGAATGGACCACTGGGAAGGCGGGGAGGATGCTCGATTTCCTGGGGGTGGAACTGTATCTTTGAATTTCATAGCTCAAAGGGAGGTACAATCTACAACGTAGGTAGAAATGGACTTCACCGTGTTCCTCACATTCAGTATAGTCAAGTATAATCACTAATTTATTATTAAGAATTTAATTGCCCAGGTGTCAGGCCTATTTTTTTTTTCTTCTGAATTTATTTACTGTGATTATAAATGATAAGTGAGTATCCCCTATCTTCATCACTTAGTCTCTGATCACCAGGCATGCTAGAGCAATTTCTCTTTCAATATCCATGGGCTCTAGTTGTCACAACTCTGCATGCCCATGGTTCACTTTTCCAAGCACAGGCACCACAGCCCTTTTAAAAACGTGTTACTCTTGATAGAAGAGGGATAATCATTAGGATTTAAATTGGCTGTAAATTGTATGTTGTAAGGAGGGTCTGTTTCAACACTGATCCATGTTGAGATATAATATTAAACATAACCACTATCAGGTATCCCAGGAGGATTTTCTTTATTCTCTGATCCTCTTTTTTTCTTGACCACTGCCCTCTTCCCCCAACCCATGTCAGTCTGCTGACCATTTAGGGACCAAGAAAGAAGAATGAAGGGCAGAGAAGAGTTTTAAGCTGATATCAGTATGCTGGGTCACAGATAGCTCAGATCATCCACATAAATTACCCAAACAGCTTCTTAAACAACAACAACAACAACAACAAAAAAAAACAGAAGGAATTTCAAGGCTTTAAATGCCCATCCTCCTTCAGCTCCATTTATCCATATCCCTCCTACCCTTCAAGACTTGGTTCAATTCTCACTGTCCCTCTAAATCTCCAAACTTAAGTGATTCTTCTTCCTCAAAACTTCCACAGACATGTTTAGTAATTAACACATGTGGCCACTAATCACATTGCTTTGCAGCATCGCCTCTCTTTGAACCCTAACTGATATTATTGTTTATTTTTCCATGGATTTATGTCCTGTATCACTTGATTTTAAGCACCTTAGGGCAGTGTCTACATTTTATATTCTCTAATGGCCTAGCACCATGCTTTGTATCTAATGGACTTTTAATAATTATTGTTGATTTAAAAATAAGCACCATGCAACTGGTTCACACAAGAAGTCCAGGAATTCATTAAATAACACATTTGGTGAATATCTCCATAAGGAATAATTTTGTTATTTTGATCTTGATTATGTCATTTTGTTTTCAAGAACTTTAGTCTCAAATAATGAAATTTTTTCAGTTTCCCAAGAACAGAATTTCTAACAGATAATCTTTAGTTTAAAACACAAAGCTCATACGTTCTTAACTTTCCTTAAGACTGTCATAATATAGAGTCATGTAGTCATGATATTTAATAACATAGTCATGATAGTCAAGAAGCATTTAATGGACAATTTTTTACATTCTAGTCAATGACTACATTAGATAGACACAATGACTACATTTGTTGTACTTCAAAAATACTGAAAATTATAACTGTAATTTTAACCTTATAACTGTAATGTTTTATAGTTTGAAAAAAAAAAAAAAAAAGGGACTATGTAATAAACCTGACAAGCTCAGGGGGGCCACTTGGCAGGTCTGACATGCTCAATGACCAAAGTCACAGGATCGTCTAATCACGAATTCTGGACTGGGAAAGTGTGCTGAACAAGGGAGCATCCCCAAAAGGAGTCACTCACATTTGTTTGTGTCTTTCCACAATGCCAGGTTTATTAGGGAAGACCTCTTAATAAGCCAAAGGAGTCACACATAGAGAGGGAGCTTAAGTGATAGAAGCAAGCAGAGTGAGCATCCAGCACAAAGTCCCAATCACTGGTGGAGTCTAAAAGTAGAGATGCTGTTGGAGTCTCCGGCCAGGTGGCTGCAGTGGAGGCAAGTGTCTGATGGAGTGGAAGTCAGGCAGGGCTCGACTTGACCCATGGTACAGCCAAGCTCGAATGTTGGGTGGTCGGAGCTCTGAGTTCTTATAGCCCACCAGGGGTGGCGTTTTCACTCATATCGGTGTCCAGACGGAACCCTTATGCAAGTGTCCAGACTTGCTGTTTGGGGCATTCTGGGTCCCTCCTAAGGACATTCCCGTTACCTCAGTCTAGACATAGCATTTGACATAACTGCCATGGCTGATGGTGGCTCCATATTGGATTGTCAAAGGCATTCATAAAGTTTGCTCAGCTCTTGATATACAGCAAGTCATTGGGTAGTCATGTCCCAGGCCTCTAGTTTTCTTAGCAAAGGTCAATTTTACCTTAAGTGAGCCCTATCCACTGTTCTTATGCATCCAAGATAACATACCTTTGAAATGTCAGAGTAATTTCTTTTCTAGACCCCTTAAAAGCACAACCACAGGCATCAGAGTATAAGACTACCAGAGCTCAGTTCTTTGAAAAGATAAACAAAATTGACAATCTTTTAACCAGACTCATCAAGAAAAAAAAAGAGATAGGCCCTCGCCAGTTTGGCTCAGTAGTTAGAGCATCGGCCTGCGGTCCAGAGAGAACTGGGTTCGGTTCCCGCTAAGGGCACGTACTTCGGTTGCAGTTTGTCCCCGGCCCTGGTTGGTCGTGCGGGTGGCAGCCACTCAATGTGTCCCTTCACGTCGATGTTTCTCTCTCTCTCTCTCCCTTCCTCTCTCTCCCTCCCACTCTATCTGTACAAAAAATGGAAAAATATCCTCGGGTGAGGATAAAAAAAAAATAAAGAGAGATAGGGCCCAAATGAATAAAATCAGAAATAAAAGTGGAGAAGTAACAACTGACACCACAGAAATACAACAGATTGTAAGAAAACATTATGAACAACTATTTACCAACAAATTGGACAATCTGGACAAAATGAATAAATTCCTAGAAATATACAATCTTTTAAAACTGAATTAGGAAGAATCAGAAAATCTGAATAGACTAATTACAATGAATGAAATTCAAGCAGAAATAAAAAATCTACCAATAAACAAAAGTCCTGGATCAGATGGCTTCACAGATGAATTTTATCAAATATTCAAAGAACTAACCACTATCCTTCCCAAGCTATTCCAAAAAAGACAAGAGAAGGGAAGACTCCCAAACTCATTTCACAAGGCCAGTATTATTCTAATTTCAAAATAGATAAAGACACTACAAAGATAGAAAATTATACACCAATATCCCTGATGAATATAGATACCAAAATCGTCAACAAAATACTAACAAACCAGATCCAGCAACATTAAAAGGATCACACACCATGATCAAGTGGGATTTATTCCAGGGATGCAAGGTTGATACAATAACCACTAATCAATTGACATGATACAATTATAAACAAAATAAAGTATAAAAACCACATGATTATATCAATAGATGCAGAAAAGGCATTTGATAAAATCCAACACCCATTTATAATAAAAAAAAAAATCTCAGCAAAGTGGGAATAGAGGGAACATACCTCAACGTAATAAAGGCCATATAGGACAAACCCACAGCCAACATCATATTCAGTGGACACAAAATAAAAGCATTTCCCTTAAGATCAGGAACAAGATAGGGATGTCCACTTTTACCACTCTTTTTCAACATAGTACTGGAAGTTCTAGCCACAGCAATTAGATATGAAGAAGAAATAAGAGGCATCCATATTAGAAAGGAAGAAGTAAAGTTGTCATTAATTCCAGATGACATAATACTATATAGAGAGAACCCTAAAGATTTCACCAAAAACGTCTAGAACCTATAAATATTTTAATAAATATCCAGAAATCAGTTAGATTTTTATATACCAATAATAAACTATCAGAAAGAGAAACTAAGGGGAAAAATTCCATTTATGAACAGACTGACAAACCTCAGAGGGATGGGGGGTGGGAGGAGTGGAAAGAGATAACCAAAGAACTTATATGCATATATGCACAACCAATCGGCGCGGACATTAGACTGGGGAAAGCAGGAAAGGGGTGGCAGTGGGAAGAAGGGGGGTCAATGGGAAAAAAAAAGGGGGGACATCTGTAATACTTTTAACAATAAAAAAATCCCATTTATAATTGCATTAAAAAATAACCTAGAAATAAATGTAACCAAGGATGTAAAAGACCTGTACTCAGAAAATTATAAGACACCGAAGAAACTGAAAAAGATACAAATAAGTAAAAGCAGCCCTGGCTGGTTTTGCTCAGTGGTTAGAGCATTGGCTCACGGACCAGAGGGTCCTGGGTTTGGTTCCCGCTAAGGGCATGTACCTTGGTTGCAGTTTGTCCCCCACCCAGGTTGGGGTCATGTGGGTGGCAACAACTTGGTGTGTCTCTCTCACATTGATGTTTCTCTCTCTCTCTTACTCCCTCTCTCCCTCCCTCCCTCCCGCTCTATCTGAAGATAAATGCAAAAATGTCCTTGGGTGAGGATAAAAACCAACAAACAAATAAGTAAAAGCATATACTGTGTTCATGGATAGGAAGAACTAACATAATTAAAATGTTCATACTACCCAAAGCAATCTATAGATTTAACGCAATTCCTATCAAGATACTAATGGTGTATTTCACAGCACTAGAAAAAATTCTTTAAAAATTTACATGAAACCACAAAAGACCCTGGACAGCCACAGCAATATTGAGAAAGAAGAACAAAGTTGGAGGAATCACACTACCTGATATCAAACTATACTACAAGGCCATAGTGATTAAAACAGCCTGGTACTGGCATAAAAATAGACATATAGATCAATGGAACAGAATAGAACACCCATAAATAAACCCACACCCTTAAGGTCAATTAATAATTGACAAACACAACCCTCAGACCAGAGAGACCTGGGTTTGGTTCCCACTGAGGGCATGTACCTCGGTTGCAGTTTGTCCCCAGCCCTGGTTGGGGTCGTGTGTCTCTCTCATGTCAGTGTTTCTCTCTCTCTTCCTCCCTCTCTCCCTCCTGCTCTATCTGATAAAATAAAAAATAAAAATAAAATAATTGACAAACAAGACAAGAACATACGATAGGGTAAAGACAGTCTATTCAATAAATGGTGTTAGAAAAATTGGACAGATACAAGCAATAAAATGAAACTAGACCACCTTCTCACACCATACACAAGAATAAGCTAAAAATGGATTAAAGACTTAAATGTAAGACTCAAAACCATAAAAATCCTAGAAGAAAACATAGGCAGTAAAATCTCAGGCATTTCTTATAGCAATATTTTTTCTGATGTATCTCCTCAGGCAAGGGAAACAAAATTAAAAAATAAACAAATAGGACCACATCAAACTAAAAAGTTTTTGCACAGCAAAGGAAACCACCAACAAAATGAAAAGACAACTCACTGAACAGGAGAACATATTCACCAATGATACTTCTGATGGAGGGTTAATATCCAAAATTTAGAAATAAATTTTACAACTCAACATCAAGAAAACAAACATTCCAGTTAAAAAATGGGCAAGGGGACTTCCGGTCAAGATGGTGGCGTAGGTAAACGCGGTATCGCGTCCTCCCACAACCACATCAAAGTTACAACTAAACTACATAACAACCATCATTCAAAACCGCCTGAAATCAAGCTGAATGGAAGTCGTACAACTACGGAACTAAGGAAAAAAAAAAAGCAGCTACATCCAGACCGGTAGGAGGGGCGGCGGCGCGAGGGGGGGCGGCAGCGGAGCGCGCAGCGGCAAGACGGGCTGGTCCCACACCCAAGCGTGGTGGATAAAAATCAGGAGGATCCCGCGGCTGGGAAGGTCCTTCCTGAGGACTGAGGGGTCCCCGTCCCACACCAGGTGTCCCGTTCAGGGTTCCAGTGCCAGGAAGAGAAGTCCCCATAACTTCTGGCTGGAAAAACCAGCGGAAACTGAGGCTCAGGGAAGCTGAAGCGGCTGGAGCCCCAGGCAGCTCCTTAAAGGGCCCGCGCACGGACTTATCGGACTCTCTCCCTCTGAGCTCGGAGGGGAGGCAGCTCGAGGGGCACCAGAGACACACAGGGAAGAACTGAGCTGTTTGGCACTGGAGCGAGAGCTGGAGAGGGGGCTTCCTCGGGGACAAACGTGCTGTCAGAGGCCTTTGTTCCTTTGGTGAGCCCTTCCCGGGGGCGGCAGACAGAAGCCATATCTGGGACTCCAGCAACCTGGCTCACACTGGTAGCCCCGCCCTGCTGACTCCCTGAGGCCCCGCCCCACCCAACTTTCAAGCCCACCCAAGCTGTTGCCAGTTGCTTAACCATAGGATTGGCCGGTCTTGGATCCTGCTTCAGGTTTTTCCTAAATTCTTTCAAACGAGCAGCACCGGGTCTCAGCGAGCCCCATACCTCTCATTAAGTAACACACAGAAACAAACACAGGGAGGCAGCCAAAATGAGGAGACAAAGAAACAGGTCCCAAATGAAAGAACAGAACAAAACCCCAATAAAAGAACTAAGCGAAAGGGAGATAAGCAACCTAACAGATACTGAGTTCAAAATACTGCTTATAAGGATGCTCAATGAACTTAGTGAGAACCTCAATGAACTTAGGGAGGGCATCAAGAGCATAAAAAAGTACCAGTTAGAAATCATGGATACACAGTTAGAATTAAAGGAGGCATTAACTGAAATAAAGAATAATTTACACAGCTTCAATAATAGAGTATGTAGATCCAAGGAGCAAACCATCGATTTGGAATATAAGGAAGCAAAAAATCCCCAATCAGAAGAGCAAAAAGAAAAAAGAATCCAAAAAAATGAGGATAGAGTAAGGAGCCTCTGGGATAACTTCAAGCGTGCCAACATTCGCATCTTGGGGGTGCCCGAAGGAGAAGAGAGAGAGCAAGAAATCGAAAACCTGTTTGAAACAATAATGGCAGAAAACTTTCCTAACTTGGTGAAGGAAACAGACATACAAGTCCAGGAAGCACAGAGAGTCCCAAACAAGATGAACCCCAAGAGGCCCACACCAAGACACATCATCATCAAAATGCAAAAGGTTCAAGACAAAGAGAGAATCTTAAAAGCAGCCAGAGAAAGGCAGCTAGTTACCTACAAGGGAGTACCCATTAGGCTGTCAGCTGATTTCTCAAAAGAAACTTTGCAGGCCAGAAGGGAGTGGCAAGAAATATTCAGAATGATGAAAACCAAGAACCTACAACCAAAATTACTCTATCCTGCAAAGCTGTCATTTAGAATCGATGGACATACAAAAACTTTCCCAGACAAGAAAAAGTTAAAGGAGTTCATCACCACCAAACCGTTATTATATGAAATGATGAAGGGTCTTTTTGAAGAAAAAGATAAAATGTATGAACAAACAAAATGGCAATGAATACATATCTATCAACAATGGAATCTACAAACAAAATGAACAGGAAGAACTGAAACATTCTCATAGATACAGAGAACATTTTATTGGTTGCCAGTTGGGAAGGGGGTTGGGGGAATGGGTGAAAAAGGTGAAGGGATTAAGAAGCACAAACTCATTGCTAGGCTGACAAACCTCAAAGGGAAAGGGGTTGGGGGGGTGGGAAGAAATAAGCCAAAGAACTTATATGCATAACAAATGGACACAGACAATAGTGTGGGAAAAGGTGGGAGGGGGGCGGGAGTGGGGAGGAGGGGGTCAATGGGGGAAAAATGTGGAACATCTGTAATACATTTTACATCCAACAATAAAGATTTGGAAAAAAAAAAAAAATGGGCAAGGGACCTGAAGAGACACTTCTCCAAAGAGGACATACAGATGGCCAATAGACTTATAAAAAAGATGATCAACGTCACTAATCATCAGAAAAATGCAAACTAAAACCACAATAAGATACCACCTTATACCTGTCAAAATGGCTTCTTCAACATGCTGCCCTCCTATATTCTGTCCAGATGATCCTTAAATTTTTAGTAAGGACATGAGCATCAGGCACAGAGAGGTTGTGAACACAGATGATGGAGTGAGAATAGTTATCCCCACAAAAGGATGGCCTTATATACCCCAGAAGCCAACAACCTGGAAATGTCAACAGTTGCAGACAAATAAAAACTCTTACATAGGCCTACTCTCTTTAGTTAAAGGAGCAGGAAAGGGATAGCTTAGCAAGAGAAAAATCTTCCAGGCACTAACTGCTCTATGCCAGCCAACATCACAGAACAGAATGTGGCCCCACTACCTCTCACTCTGGCAAATGCCAAGTGCAAAGCCTAGAATTCCACTCAGGCAATGCTGTAAAGTGACATCCGAACCCCATCACTGGGACAATACAGAAAAGGCTGAGTAGAATTCCAGGACTTTCATCCCCACAGGGATAAGCAGTTTGAAGCCATCTCCATGGTATCAGTAAAGACTGCATGAGGAGTCTGGGCTTCTATACCACTAAGCAGTAATGAGGCACCCCTCCTCCACCTCCATGTATGGTGGTGTCAGAGCAGGGCTAGTGGCGGATCAGGTCTTATATTAGCAATAAGGCCAGTTCCCTCTTGGTGCCAGTGAGAGACACATGGGAAGCAATAATGAGGCACTCCTATCCTCTCAACCAGGGAAATGTCAGTGAAGGCTTAGTGGGAAGCTGGAACTCTCAGCAGTACTGAGGAGTCTCTGCCACGCTAATTGGGTGTCAACATAGGCTGAGGGAGAACCTTGATGTATAGCACCAGTTGGCAATAATGAGGTACCCTCTCTTCCTCTGCCAGAGTGATATCAGAAAAATCCAGATAAAACAAAAGATTTAAGTAAGATCCAGAGTAAGATTTAAGATGTCATAACATAATACTCAAAATGTCCAGGTTTCATCAAAAATCACTTCTCATATCATGAACCAGAAAAATCTCAAACTGTAAAAAACCTAAATTTTCTAACCAGGCAAATAGTTAAACACATTGTGGTACAACTATGCCATAGAACATAACTCAGCAAAATATAAAAAGGAATTAATGGTTGATATATGCAACAACCTGTATAAATTCCCAAAGATTTATGTTGAATAAAAAAAAAAATCCCAGAATGTTATATCATATATGATTCCATTTATATTACATTCTTGAAATGATAAAATTATAAACATGGAGATCAGATTAGTGGTTTCTAGGGCTTAAGGAATGGATTAGAGAGGCTATAAAATGGCACCATGAGGGATCTTTGTGGTGATGAAAAAGTTCTGTATCAATATAAATATCCTGGTTATAATCTTCTTTGCAGTTTGCAAGATGTTACCTTTGGGAGAAATTGGGTAAAGAGTACAAGGCTCTCTGTTACTTTTAGAACTGCATGTGAATCTATAATTATCTCAAAATTAGAAGTTTAAGTTAAAAGAAAAGAAAGCCCTGGATGGTGTGGTTCAGTTGGTTGTGTGTCTTCCTATACACAGAAAGGTTGCAAGTTTGATTCCCCATCAGGGCACATGCCCAGGTTGCGGGTTCAATCCCCGGTAGAGGTGCATGCAGAGGAAAACCAATTGATGTATCTCTCTCTCAAAATCAATAAAAACACTTTTTTTTTTTTTTTTAAAGAAAGTTTCATTCTTGGGCCCTATCTGTAACCTGGCTAATCAGGATTTTAGAAATGAAACCCAAGAATCTGTATTCCTAACAACTTCTTTGACTATTTTGGAGCCCCTAGTCTGAGACTGGTCTGCAGACTACCATTTGAGAACAACTGATGAAACCCAGATTTTTTGTTGATGTGTGATTCCTTCTAAAATCTCTCCTCTCTGTGACCCTTGAGCAGCTGCTTGAATATTTTTGGGGAAACAGACCCACTGCTGGTCAAGGCAGCCGATCTTACCATAGGAGAATATCATGATAAGAATATTCTTCAGTTTTAAGCCAAAATCTGCCTCCCTATAAGTTTTAGCCATTGGATCTAGGGTGTCCCTGTGGGCTAACTCTTCATGCATGTGGTAGCCCTTAGACCTTTTTCCCTTGTTTTTCTCATTAGATATGGTTTCAAGTTCACACTATCCTGGCCCCACTAATCCCAATGTATCTGGGCAGAGGGGTTTCCCAGGATATGGAACTTTCAGTGCTAAAACTGAGAAAGTACTGGTCAAACCCAGACTAGTTGGTCACTCTAAAACTTGGTTTGTGCCCTGGCCAGTTTGGCTCAGCGGTTAGAGCGTCGGCCTGCGGTCCAGAGAGACCCGGGTTCGGTTCCCGCTAAGGGCACGTACCTCGCTTGCAGTTTGTCCCTGGACCTGGTTGGTCGTGCGGGTGGCAGCCACTCGATGTGTCCCTTTCACGTCGATGTTTTTCTCTCTCTCTCTCTCTCTCTCTCTCTCTCTCTCTCTCTCTCTCCCTCCCTCCCTCCCTCCCACTCTATCTGTACAAAAAATGGAAAAATGTCCTCGGGTAAGGATAAAAAAATAAATAAAATTTGGTTTGTCATTGTTCTTCTTTTCTTATTGGAGTATAATTTACATACTGTTAAATTCACCATTTTAAAGAGTATGGTTCAATGAGTTAGACAAATATACGGTTGAGTAATCTTCACCAAGGTATTTACATCACCCCAAAATGTTGTGCCCCTTTTCAGTCAACCCTGTCCCCTGACAACCTGCAACCATATCATTTCTTTTGCTGTAGTTCTGACTTTTCCAGTATGGTGTAAAAATGGAATCAAACAACATGTAATCTTTTGTGTCTGGCTTCTTTCACATAAGCTTTTGAGATCTATCCATTTTGTTGTTTCAACAAGTACATCCCTTTTTATTGTCAAATTTTGTCAGCATTCTTAAATGCCCAGAACTGAACCCAAGAGCCTACAAATGGACAACTTTGGTGAACACAGCAGAAAGAATGACTACTTCCCCCATTTATTGGAACACTGGTCTTTTACGATTGCAATCAAAGATCACTTTAGCTTTTTCAGCAGTCAGATTGCAAAATTGTCTCAATTACACTATAACCAAAGAAAAATCCCAAGTCATTTTCTCATTGCCATTTGGCAATTGCTAGGATCCAGTTTCTATTTGGAACCCAAAGAGAACACTTAACTTTTTCTTTTCCTTTTTTTTTTTAATTCTCACCTGAGGATTATTTTTCTATTTATCTTTAGATAGAGTGGGAGAGAGAAAAAAAGGGGTGAGAGAGAAACATTGAAGTGAGAGGGACACATCAACTGGTTGCCTCCTGCACGACCCTGACCAGGGCCAGGGATGAACTGCAACAGAGGTATGTGCCCTTGACCAGAATTGAACCCGTGACTCACTGGTCCGCGGGCCGATGTTCTAACACTGAGCCAAACCAGCCAGGGCAACTTTTATTTCCTTTTATGGTATTTTAAAAAATTGAGATATACTTTATGTAACATAAAATTCACTATTTTAAAGTACATACCAGTATATTCACCAATTGCAACAATTACCACTATCTAATCCTAGAATATTTTCATACCCCCCAGGATAGAAACCCCATACCTATTAGCAGTTAGTCCCTATTCTCTCTCCCCACCATCCTCGGTAACCACTAATCTTTCTGTATATACAGATTTGCCTCTTTTGGACATTTCATATAAATGGAATCATACAATCTGTGATCTTTTATGTCTGTCTCCTTTCACTTAGCATAATGTTTTCAAGGTTCATCCATGTTGTTGAATGCAATAGTACTTCATTCCTTTTTAAGGCTGAATAATATTCCACTGTATGCATATGCCACATTTTATTTATTCATTCATCAGTTGATTGACATTTAGTTTTTTGTTTTTTTGTTTTCTTTTTTCCTTTTGGCTATTGTGAATAGTACTGCTATGAACATTTGTGTACAAGTTTTTATGCGAATATATGTTTTCAATTCTCTCAGATATACACCTAGGAATAAAATTGCTGGGTCATATAACAGCTCTTTAATTTTCCAAGGAACTGCCAAACTGTTTTCCAAAGAAATACTTAACAGTTGACCTTCTTAAATTTCACTATTCATAAAAATCACTCCCCTAATTAGCCAGCCTAGTAACTTAATTTTTTTTTTTTAAGGAACAATTTAATTTGGCATTCTGAATGCCTTTCCCAGAAAGTATGGGATTTGGAATGGAGCAGAGCTGACCAACTGCTGTAGGGCTTGGAGCAAAAGGGAAACAGAGAGAGAAGGAAGAGGTGGGTTCAGAACCCAGAGACAGATCGGACAAAGCAACAGATACAGAGGGTTTGGCCAGAGAGGCCCAAACCAAATCTGAAGCAAAGGGGCTGTGCAGGAGGGGTCAGGAATGAGAAGTGAGGGCAATAAAAGAGAGAAACTAAAAGGAATTGCAGAGAGACTCTCTGAGACATTGATATGTACAGCTAAGATACCAGCAAGGGCTGTGGCTTCCTTTATGGGTCTGGAACGAGATGTTGGGGTATCCAGTTTGGATGTTACCTCTAAGACCTTTGCTCAGGTGAAATGTTGAGGGAGTTTTCCCAGATTTGTTCAGTACAGTAGTTCTCAAACTTCAGTTTGAGTCGGTCACCTGGAGGGCTTATTGAAACAGATTGCTGGGCCCATTTCCCAAGTTTATGATTCTGTTGGGCTGTGTTGGGGCCCAAGAATTTGCATTTTTAACAAATTCCCCAGTGACGCTTATGCTGCTGGTCCAGAAGCCACACTTTGAGAACCTCTGTCTTAGTGAATGGCTTTATTGCATGCATTTGAAAGCTTTTTGAAAACGGGAGGTGGTTCCCTCTCTACCCTTTCAGGACCTACCCCTAGCTGTGAATTTAGTACTAAAGTTTTCCACGGATACTTTCCTTGTTTTGTATGACCTGTATATTCATCTTACCTGGCTTTGGGGGAGATAGCTAGAATGCAGGGAAAGGGGTCTAAGTATAACTGACTCAGCTGTAAATAAAAATAGGAGAAAGTGAAATGAGAAGGATCCTGAACTGATGCTTTTATTTCTTGTGCTGATCCTTAGCTCATCTAAGGGTTTCCTGGAGGTCCTTCTTGGTAACCATCAAACAGTTTTCTTAGCAATTGACCAGCTGCCAGAGTTTCCCTAGTGCTGGAGGGTGAGAGAAAGGAACAGGACCCTTTCCATAGTCCTCATACACTGAGAGGTACAATGAAGCGAGGTTGGCAAATTCTATGGTGAAAAGATAAATTATTACAATTGTAGTATTGTTAGTAATGCTGTGAAGAAAGAATAAGTACCTTTTAAATAACCTTGCCAAATATCTTGCTAATCAGGTCGAAAGATGGAATGTGGGGAACTTGGAGCAGCCCAGAGGACTTAAACTTACAGTCTTTGGAAATCTCTCTCATACCAAGAGATGAACTTTGGACCATCATCAGATAAAGACAACATTCATGGAGGCAACAGAACAACAATATGGATCCTGGGTCGCTTTGACCAGGTGTAGCAGAGCCACCTTATCAACCTGGACTGCTTACCCTTCTGAATGTTGATAGAGACGATACATCTTTTTCTTAAGACACTGTACTTTTGAGTCTCTTCATTGTAGCCACTTAGTCTGTGCTGGATATGTTATAAGTATATACACTTCTATATTTGAGAATAGAAGAACATGAGAGCATGAAAATATAGGTGCTAAGCCAGAGGAAGGAGAAATCACTTTGGGCTAGAAATGTCGGAGGCAGCTTCTTGTTTCAGTCAGGATTCTCCAGAGGCACCAAACCTATTTTATATATAATGTGTGGAATATCTATTATAAATATACATAATCAGAGATTTCTTTTCAGGACTCGGCTCATGTGATGTGGGGGCTGACAAGTCTAAAATATATATAGGGCAGGCTGGCAGGCTGATAACTCAGGCAGGACTTAATGCTGCAGGACTGAGGCAGAATTTCTTCTCCAGTAAACCTGTTGTTTCTCTTAAGGCCTTCAACTGATTGGATGAAGCATACCCACCTTATCATTACTTAAAGTTGATTGATCATAGATGTTAATCACAAAATTAATCTATAAAATAGCTTCACAGAAATTTGTATTTGATAAATAACTCAGAACTATAGCCTTGCCAAGTTGACATGCAAAAGTAACCATCACAGATTCTTGCAGGAGTGGTATTTGAGATCTTAAGAATGGCTAAGATTTCTATGAACACTTGGTTTACATCAGGCTTATTAACTGGCCATGTTACTGGAAGTATAATAACATTTTTTTTTATAAATATAAACTGCCTAATTTAAGCCTTATCTTTATATGAAGAAAGAGATTATATAAACTCATACTCTGGCTCAATCAGTGAGTTAACTGCTGCAATTCTGAGGGGTGGTTTATTCAGAGAATGCAATATTGAATTGTGCAAGAGGTCTTAATGGTTCTGCACATGGACACTGGCACATTTGAAGAGCTGCTTGTATGAAGTTCTGGCAAGGAAAGAACATAAGCCAGTGGAAGTTCCTCCAATACACACACACACACACACACACACACACACACACGAGTCCAGTTAACTTTGGAGCTTTGTGCATGGCATTCAGCAACTTGAATGGCATACCCTCTGGGTGAAAAAGGTTATAAGATTTGTGCAATTCAGATTGCTCTCCTGCTTGCCTCAAATATTGGCTGAAATTTATCAACACTGGAGCTTCATTTCCTATTAAAATGTTTTAGACTTTCCGAGAAAAATGTTTTGATAGCAAGAAAGGATAGAAACTACAGAAACCTGAGGATAAAAGGATTACAAAGTGCAATGAAGTTGACTGAAGATAAACTTCGCCAAATTTACTCCTAAACTGCTGGTAGAACCTGGTTAGAGAACTTAAGTGCAATTCAGGGTGGACTACAGATCTTGGCCCCTTTGTTCTCGGCCCAGAGTAGAGTACACTGATAGATATAATCCCTGTAAAGGAGTTTGAATGTATAATTACTGCCATTAAAAGAGTAAACAGTACAGATCTACACTCCTCGTCCTCTATAAAGTAAAAAACTTAGATAATTTGACAAAAAAGGAAATAATTGTTTTCAGAAAATGGATCATAGGCAGTGCAGTACTATGATATCCAAGAGAATGGATTCAAAAGATAAACCCTACTATTGTCCTGACTTTGCTCCTGGAAGTAATTTCTTAGCAGTGGCTCACAAATGGGGGACCCAAAGAGAGCCTAGTGGTCTTGCTGAGTTGTGCCTAGGCAGGGACCCAAAGAGATCCTAGTGGTCTTGCTGAGTGGTCATTAATAGTGGAGGGGAGGGAGTTCTGCAGAGAAACAGATCCAGAGATCTGCATAGAGGTCCTTTTGAGATGTTGACTATTGCCCAGCCGGTGTGGCTCAGTGGTTGAGTGTCGACCCATGAACTAAGAGGTTGCCGGTTCGATTCCCGGTCAGGGCACATGTCCAGATTGTGGGCCTGATCCCCAGTGGGGGGCATGCAGGAGGCGGCCAATCAATGTTCTCTCTCATCAATGTTTCCATCTCTCCCTACTTCTCCCTTCCTCTCTCTATAATCTGCAAATAACTTACTGCCAGAACAAAGTCAAACTCTCTTTAAAGGAATAAAACAATACCCAGCACTCAGTAATGTGAAATGTAAGTCCAACATCCAATAAAAATTACTAGACATTTAATGACAGAGAATGTGACCCATAACCCAGAGAAAAATTGGTTGATAGAAAGAGACCCAGAAATGACAGATGATGGAGTTAGTAGATAAGAACTTTAAAAGAACGATTAGAAATAATATAAATATGCTGATTGTTCTCTATGAGTCTGAGTAGTGTTCTACATCTCCATTGCCCTAAATAGAGCAATTGCTTCATGTTATTCTGACACCTGTTTAAAAACAACACAAAAACCCAGTGTGTGTTTTAAATGGCTTGGATAGAGTTGCTTCGTATACACCCTGTAATAGTATAAGGAGAGTGACCAAGGTCCAGATGCTCTCTACCCTGGATAATCCCTATCAAATGTCAAAAAACACTCCTGGACAAAGGCTGAGTGGGTAGTTTAAGAAAGTCCTTCCTGGGATGTTGCAGCCATGTAGTTTTCTGCTCCATTTCTGTGATGGGGTAATCAGCCCTATGTACTGACTACACAAAAAGGTCACTTGGATCCAGTAGTGAGAGAAAGAGAGCAGAGAATATAAAACAAAAAGAAACCATTCAAAACAGAATTGAGCATTTTGATTGTTTTGAGTGTTTTCATCAAAAGAAGCCCTTGAAATGATGCTTATCCTTGTTTATTATTAAATTGAGACACTGTAAATAAATGTAACCTGGTAGTTCCCAAAGTCAGGGGTTATCTACACTTCCTTTACATGCCCAAATAACAATAATTTGCACCCCTCATTCTGTGTAATGATAGGAAGTCCTGTTGTTTATTAGGTTCTCTGATATAAATGTTTCTGGGGATCCTTGGGAAATGCTGACAAATTCCAAAAGTCTGAACTGCTTTTTGTTGATTATCTCAACTGGCTGGCTTCCTCTGGCCCATTGCTTCACTCTTTTCAGGCCACCTCTCACTAACTATTTTTAAAATCCTCAACTGAGGATATGTTCAGAGACAGGAAGAGAGGAGGGATAGAGGAAGAGAGAGAGAGAGAGAGAGAGAGAGAGAGAGAGAGAGACATCAATGTGAGAGAGAAACATCAATTGGCTTCCTCTTGCATGTGCCCTGACCAGGCATCAAACCTGCAACCTGGGTATTTGGCCTAACCGGAAATTACACCCTCAACTTTTTGGTGTACAGGATAATGCTCCAACCAACTGAACCACCCAGCCAGAGCAACTGCGAACTTTTTGAAGGCCAGAATCACATTTTTTTTATGACTGTTTTCCCAGAACTAAGTACAATGCATGGCAAAGAGTAGGACTTAACCACGTGCTTGTTGAAATAATGACAGAGTGAACACACTGACTGTATTAATGTTTAAACAAGACAAAAGGATACTTCTGTTATCATTTGTGACATGTATTGTTTGAATCATCTTTAAAATACACACACGCATACATGCACACACAAACCCACACACATTTTCTTCCTATTGTCAACCTAACTACCTATTCAAATGCAAGATGCTATGAAAATAAATATATACACACTGACATTATGTTTTGAAGTATCTGTGAAACAAACAACATGGTAGGAAAAGTAATAGAGACCAAATACTTTACAGGTCAAATGAATATTGCAGAGAGTGGATGCTGTTAGCTGTCATTAAAGCCCTCTTACTGATTCTTGTGCCTTGACAAATCAATAGGATGTTGATGAATGGAAGTTGGTAGCTAGACAGACTTGAATATAAGGGTGTATGTTTTGTGCACAGGGATCCATAATTAAAAAGTTGGCAAGAGAAGAGGGTGTCTAAAGGGATCCCTGCCTGCACAACTCAGCATAGAATCTTAAAATGATAGAATTGGAATGGAGCTTAGTGGTTATATAATCTAACTTTTCACATTAAGTATGGGGAAACTGAGGCATAAAGAGAACAAATGACTTGCCCTTTGTGCCACCAGTCAATAGCAGAGAATGAAGTATTAGAGTACAAAGAGCATATATTTTAGTGTTAAATAGGTGGATTTGGAATCTAGCTCTGCCACCAACCAGACTGACCTTAGGCAAAGAGCTACTGAACTTTGGTTTCTTCATTTGTAAAATGGTAATAATAGTTCATACCACTTGAGGTTTTTTGAGGATTTAATTAACTACTGCTAGGTTTGCCACATGGTCTGTGTATGTATGTATGTATGTATGTATGTATATCCCAGATATATATTTATTCATATTCTGACAGAAAACACAAGATGTCTGGATCAGAGAACAGACATTTTTACTTACAAAGCACCTTAGCACTGGTTTCCCAAGCCCCAATCCCCACAGGGATGATAAAAGCCTAATGGAACAGTGTTTGTGCAACAGGGTTGCATCACAAGAAAAGAACCCCCAAATTATAAGACTTGGAGCTTATATAAGGCTGCTGACATATCTACCCATTCTCCCATCAAGATGTGTAGCTAAATGATAGCTAGCTAGCTAACTAGATAGATACATAGATTACTCTGTAATGTAAGCAAATATCTCCAAGCAGAGAGGGGCAAGTGACTCCAGGGAAAATAAGTCTCTAAATCTCTCCAGAGCAACATTTTTAACTATTAAATTATAGGTCCCCTGTGCCTGTCCCTGCCCTCTTCCAACTTGGGCCCTATACATGGGATCACTCTTACTGGGGGAAATTTCATTATAGAGCAATCAGAGAACAAAGATGCCAAGTTCTTCAAGAGTTCTAGCTTAGGCTTGAAATAAATATTTGGAAATGACATGATTTTATAAACAAGTTATACAATGTACTCCCGCCCTGTCCTAGGACTAGATAGAGAACTCTGGAATGGAAAGGAAGAGAAGAGAGCAATTTAGTGAAGCTGGTGTAGAATGGCTCCCAGCCTGGCCCAGACTGGAGGGTAGGGAGAAAGCAGAAACAGAATCCCCCATAAAGTGGCAATTGCAGATTATAGATGAGAGATGATTAAACCATAACAACAGAAATGGAGAAAGGACAAAAGGGTGCACTATAGAGGTTTTAAGATTTTGTAGGTGGGATTTATAAGATTTGTGTGGAGTTCAGAGTGACTTAGGTTTCTAAGTTGGGTGTTGTGTTACTAAAACAATAGAAACAATTTTTTTTCCTAGTTTGGGAAGTTGGTAAGGCATTTGCCCCAATATGAACACCCATCTCATACCTAACCCAAGCTATACTGAGAGGGGTATTTGCACATACAGTTAAACCTATGCATAACAGTGGTCAACTATACAAATGCTGCAGAAAGATAAAGAATAATGAAACTGCAGCCCTGGCCAGTTTGGCTCAGCGGTTAGACCGTCAGCCTGCGGTCCGAAGAGACGCAGGTTCGGTTCCCGCTAAGGGCATGTACCTTGGTTGCAGTTTGTCCCCAGCCCTGTTTGGGTCGTGTGGGTGGCAACCACTCGATGTGTCCCTTTCACGTCGATGTTTCTCTCTCTCTCTCTCTCTCTCTCTCTCTCTCTCTCTCTCTCTCTCTCTCTCCCTCCCACTCTATCTGAACAAAATATCAAAAAGAATGTCCTCGGGTGAGGATTTAAAAAAAAAAAAAAAAGAAGAAGAATGAAACTGCAAATAAACTATTAGAGCCTTGGCTGGTGTGGCTCAGTTGGTTGAGCATCATCCTGAGGTCGCTGGTTCGATTTCTGGTCAAGGTACATGCCCAGGTTGCAGGTATGATCCCCTATCAGGGTGCCTGGGGGAGGCAGCTGATCAATGTTATAATGTTTCTCTCTCTTTCTCTCCCTCTCCCTTCATCTCTAAAACCAATAAACACATATTTTAAACATAAATAAACTATTATATTTTGCAACTAAGAAGTTATGGAGATTTGGCAAGAACAATTTCAGTAGCATCATGCTGCTTGTAGATTATAAAGAAGTTGACATGGGAAAGGGGCTTAGGAGAGGACATGAGAGGAATGTGCATAGATAATTCTATGTATAAGTTTGACGTGATAGGAGAGGTACAGCCTTCTTTATAGAGGGAGGCAAACCCCTGTGTACCTGTTATCGAGTCTCCAATGGTATAAACAGAAATATTATGGCTTAGTGGTGTTATTTCCTATGTGTTAAGCCAAATCTTTAGCAACAGTGATTTAAAATCAACAACTGGTTTTGAGCAGATATCTGCATGACATGTGGTGGTGTTGCCATAGTGACTGTCACTCTAAGAAATTCAGGGAAGTATATTTACACTGCGGCTTCTGTGTTTCAAAATGAAGGCATAATTTTAGCTACTAAGGACCTTTACATATATCTCTCCTGAATGTTAATGTTATTCAAATGAGTATTAGAATACTTCAGACACTTTCATTCCTTGAAAATGAAATGTCTTTCTTTCCCTCTGTCTGGAAATACTCTTCTAAAATACAAGAGCTCAAAACACTGCGAATTCAAACAGAGTTTTTGAGCTGTACAGCAGGAAGGAGTTAGGATTTAGAAGGCTGATTTCAGTGCCTGCTGTGTTTTCATTTCTCTTTGTGGGGCTAGCCACTGTATTTCAGAAACGGAGAAGCTCTGAAAGCAGAGATGTGTGACTGAGAACATGGAATTGCTTCCCTCTGCATGCTCAAAACTCCCGTCTGAAAGAAGTGCTTTATTTCTTTTCAAACTTCCCTACTGTTTCAGTGAATTCATTTTTACATGATTCCGCAGGACAGAATTCTGTGCTCCCGCCTTCAGGCTGGAAATAGTTTAGTCCCGTGGGCTAATGACTCTCAGAGTGTGACGACTGGCTGCTGGGCCTTTTGAAGTTCCTGCTACAGCCAAGTTGTTCATGGCTGGGCATTTTCCATTTCCTTCTGTTTCTACCCCATCACTTTCATCTGCTTATCATTCTGAGAGCCCACACTGAGCATGTTGGAACCTTAGCATGTATCCCAGCCCACACAAATATGTCCACACTTTCCACGTTCCACAGACGTTCTCTGCTGGAGAATCAAGGAAATCAACATGGGAAACTTGTCAAATTTCCCACTGATAGAACCAAACAAATCCACATAAAAAGGGGGTTTATATAGTCACAAAGCAGATGCCTTTTATTAAAACATTTTTTTGAAAGTTATTTCATTTGATGAGATAGATTCTTGATTCACAAAGAAACCATACCTGGCCAGTGTGGCTCAGTGGTTGAGCGTCAACCCATGCACCAAGAGGTGTCGCGGGTTCGATTCCCAGTCAGGGCACATGCCCAGGTTGTGGGCCTGATCCCCAGTGGGGGGCATGCAGGAGGTGGCCAATGGATGTTCTCTCTCATGGATACTTCTATCCCTCTCCCTTTCCCTTCCTCTCTCTCTAAAATCAATAAAGAAAAAAAAATTAAAAACAAACAAAAAGAAACCATCTCCTAGAAATATCCACAATGTTTATTAAAATGGTACACCCTAGGTTGTCGCCCGCTGGCCGCGCCCAGGCTTTGCAGCAGCACTGAGCCTCTCCCCAGCCCCCACCTCCACCTCCGCGCCCAGAGGGCGGTGGCCTTCCGGAGCCGTGTTCTGGGGGCCATGCAGTGGACTGCTGGGTCTCGGGGCCTGAGCAAAGCCCCCGCCAAGTGCTGAGCCACCAGACCAGCCCTGCGGCCCCGCTGCCCGGAGCTTCGGGCGTGGTGGGCCGGAGAAAGCCGGCCCCTGGGAGGCCGCAGAGGGAGGCGCTCGGCCGGGGAGGCCCGAGGGTGGCTCTGCGTGGACACCAGCTCAGCCTCGCTTGGGCCTTGGACCAGTGGGGCATCTGGGGTCGCTCCTCTCCCAAATGGGAGAGACCTCTCCTCGTCCTGACAGTCCTGACAACGACGGACAAAGGCCTCACCGGCCCGAAGGTGAGCAGAGCCCCTGTCCACGCGGGTGGACGGGCCGGTTACAGGCCCTCGGGCGGTGGGTCTTCCCTCTACTATAGACCGTGGTTTCGGAAGAGAGAAATGGCAGAATAACATACATTTAGGTAATAGGAAGTGCCCGCCACCTTTTGGGAAGATTTACTGGCCGTGTATAGAGGCCTGTGTATATAATAAGAAAAAAGCTGCTCCCAACTTTCCCCCTAACCTTTCAGAAGAGAACTTGGCTACATCTATGCCTTCTAGATGTAAAGAGGTTGCCAACGTATGATAAAGTAGAGTTAGAAAATCACACGTCTTGCAAATGCCCATGTAAAAAAATATCAAAAGAAATGTCTTCTGGAAATGACTTTTTGAAATGGAATTGTTAGACTACCTCCAGAAACGACATGAGACATTGGGAGCGACTCGCGTCCACGTTTCTTCCCCGAGTTAGAGGACATGGAGTAGAAGACCCTGAGGAGGAAGAAAAGAAGGTTCTTTGCCAGACTGGTCATATTTAGAAGACATTTTCATATCATAACCATTGTTTTATGTGTGCATTGTATTCCTCACTACTGTATAATAGTTGACAACACTAAGTACTATATGTTCTGAAGAGCCTGATAAAAGTAGAGGTAATAAAAAGACATTTTAGGCCCTGACCGGTTTGGCTCAGAGGTTAGAGCGTTGGCCCATGGACCAAAGACTCTCGGGTTTGATTCTGGTCAAGTGGACATACTTGGGTTGCAGTTCTATCCCCAGCCCTGGTCCGGGTCATGCAGGAGGCAGCCAATCAATGTATCTCTCTCACATTGATGTTTCTCTCTTTCTCTCTCTCTCTCTCCTTCCCTCTATCTGAAAATCAATGAAGAAATATCCTCAGGTGAGGATTAAAAAGAAGAAGAAGAAAAAAAACAACAACTCATAGATACAGACAACAGTACGGTGGTTACCAGAGGTAGAAGAGCATAAAGGAGGGATAAATGGTGATGGAAGGAGATTTAACTTGGGATGGTGAACACACAGTACAATATACAGATGATGTGTTATAGAACTGTACACTGGAAACCTATATAATTTTATTAACCAATGTCACTCCAATAAATTCAATAAAAAGTACTTCTATGTCAAAAAAAAAAAAGGTACACCCTATCTTGATTGTAGTGGTGATTTCAGGGGTGCACACATCTGTTAAAACTTAACAGATTGTATACTTTAAATAAGTGCAGTTTATGGTATATCAGGCATACTTCAATAAAGCAGTTAAGGAAGTGTGTGGGCTCCTGAGCAAACTTATCTAGTTTTTGTGTGTGGTCTCTCACTGACATCATCGTATCTCAAAATTTGGCCAGTTATGTTCACACACCCATTTATTCGCCAGGAGGTAAGGCTGGCAATAGACCTTCTTTGAGGGCAGGACAGGACTGGCAGGCGTGCTAGAGATAGGCAAACACTTCACATGGAAAACAAAGTGACTTGAAAAACCTGAACAACTAATCCTGTGCCTTCTGGTTTAGTGGATGGAACACTGAAATGATGTTTTGGTAACATTTTAACAATAACAGCTGCCTGTTTATAAGTTTGATTTTTACCCCTTCCCTTACTTTTCTTTCTTTTATTTTTTATCCTCACCCGAGGACATTTTTCCATATTTTGTTCAGATAGAGTGGGAGGGGTAGAGAGAGAGAAACATCAATGTGAAAGGGACACATGGAGTGGTTGCCACCCACACAACCCAACCTGGGCCGGGGACAAACTGCAACCGAGGTACATGCCCTTAGCGGGACCGAACCCGGGTCTCTCTGGATTGCAGGCTGACGCTCTAACCCCTGAGCCAAACCGGCCAGGGCTACCCCTTCCCTTACTTTTCAGGGGGTAGTTTGATTATGCATATCTAAAACCAGTTTGTTGAGAAATGTTCTGGTGTTTTCCCCAAGTTATGTTTACCCTTCTTGTCTTTCTTTTTCCAGAGCTGCATTAAATTCTGTGAGTGTCTTTACAGGGTAAGATGGAGAACAGGGAGGTACATGGAAAATATACAAGGAACAGAGTCATGTGATAACCCAGGGAGAAGAGCTCCAAGTAATGTTTTGCTATACCCTCTGGATTCCAGCTAGTGAAATCAAGTTGTCATCAAGTTCTCCAGGCTTCCTTCCTTTAATATTTAAGTGAAGTACCCTGATCCCCATGTTGCACAGCTAGAAATCCCATCCCATGCTGCATGTTTCTTAGGGCTCACCTCAAGAGAACAACTGCCTACTCCAGAAGAAAATACAGATCCACACTTTAGAAAAACAGGATATTGATAAAAACTGTGAAATTACACTTTTTATTTATAATGTAAATATACCTTCATCAGCAGAAGTCAAGATCAAGGCATCTGTGTTTCCCTCCCTGCTGGCAATCCTAGAGTGAGTGGGGATGGGATGGTAAAAGATGGTAGTAGGGGGTAAAAGATACACCCTACTCCCCCTCCCCCAGCCTTTCCAGGACAAACTGAGAAGTTTTGGCTCTTTCTTTCATTCCTTCTCCTTTCTATACACTACTTATTTTGTGGGAGATTCTAATAGGCAGGATTTAGATCTGAATCTGACTTTGGTGTATCATCCATAAATCAGTGTTGGTGTAATTTTAAGGACACTAATTGCTCTCTATAATAACTCTCCTTTCCCAGGAGGGAAAACACAGGCTTTGAAAACTGCTGCCAGCATCCTGTCTGCCAGATGCTAGTGATCTAAAAAGCCCAAAACTTGGCAGTTGTTAAATAAACTCCTCCAGGATACACAGGTCAGCAACACATTTGTTCTTTTCTGGTATGAAGTAGATAGTGTCCCAATATCCACACTCAGGCAAATATTAGGAGCAAAATTTGACGCTGACTTCTCTGAACTCTACCCTTTCCCTTTGGAACTCCAGATGATAAAACCATGAAATCTGGTAAGGTATAAACATCAGTGAAAGCCTACACAGTACAAAGTAGTAAAAAGTCTAAACACAACATGGATATGCGCTTCAAGGCAATCTAAGCAATCTGATTCTTCTACAATTTTTAATTTGAAGAATACATAAAATGATATATATACTTTAAAAGTTCTTCTCCTTACATACATTTATTCAAAAGTGTGCTTAAGCCCTCTGGCTTGTCAAGACTCCTGCAGTGCACAATCTAATGAGTACTTCATGGTCTCTCTGAACAGTTATCCCAGGACTTGTCCCGTGCACAGCCTGCATGACAGTACATGGAGCCCCTGACCTGAATCCTGGTCTGCTACTTACCAGCAGTGTGAACTCAGGGGAGCTTTTATCTTCTTTAAGCCTCATAGTCCTCCAGTGTAAAGGGGGGATGATAATGATACCTAACTCTAAGAGTTGCTGTGAGGCAGCGAAATCACAATGTAGCAGGGAGACTAGGAAAGTGAGTACCAAAGAGTGAGTGTGTGTGTGTGTGTGTAAGGGTTGAGGGGAAGTGGTTAAAAAACAGGGAAGAAGAGAGAAAATGAGATGGAGGAGAGAAGTGATGATAGATAGCCTACAGTTGCTGGAGACCATGCTCCCATCTGGCCTTTATCAACCTGCGTCAGCATCAGCGATCTGGTCGGACATGGCATCTGAGGTCATTAATCACATTCACCTTTGGACTGAGTTTAACATTGTAAATAACAAGGGTCAGCAGCCTCTTATTATTTGAGGTAACGGGGCAAATCTAAGGCAGAAGTGTGAGCGGAGAGAGAGAATTAGAAAAAAAAAGGAAAAAGAAAGATTACCGAAAAGGAGGGGGAAAAGAAAGCCTAAGAAAGTTACTACATTTGAGGAAATTAATAGGCATGGTTGCCAATGCAAAGCTTAAAATATTGTGCAGAGAAAGGAGTGAAAGAGGTGATGCCCATTACATAGCTGGAACCCTTAATTCTGTCCCCACTCAGGCTCAGCTTCAAGATTTTTAGAGACTCAAGTAGTCCTCAGAGTGTCCAGGCAGACAGTTAGTATCCTTTTCCTTCTGCTGGCATAGTCCTCTCCCACCCCTGTGACTGCCATGAGAATATGTCTGTCAGACCTCCAACCACCATTGTAATTGATGGAGGGTCCAGATCCTATGCTCTTAAATCCATCATGACATTTGTTCTGAGGTTATGCTTCCCACTGGCTGCCCCCAGTCAGTGACAAAGTGCAGCAGGAACACTAAGGCAGCCCCATTTCTGGGAGACACAGGAATCTTCTGATGACTACTTTGGCTTAAGGACTCCCCAACAGCTTTGCTGAAACTTTCTTAGACTATGAGAGTTTAGGACACTTTCCTTCATCCTTCCTTTCCTCTCTATGTCTCTTAGGCTCAGACTTGTTTCATGAACTGATGGCTCTCCCAGCTTTTTGGGGCTTCCTCCTCATTTTCTTTCACAGGTATCCTTCCTAATAAAATCCTTGCATATTTAATCCCAACGTGGTGCTTGTTTCTCATACTAACATAATCTCTAAGCACTAGCAGAAACAGGAAGTCCTAGCTCTCACTACTCATCATCCACAATGCAATGCCCTAAATCAGTGCATGTTCAACTATACTTAGACAAACATCACTGTGCTCTGAGCCTGATGTAAAAGCTTTAGTGGTTTGACAGGTCATTCCCATGCTTGAATGGAGCAATTCTGGCTTTGTCTGTGGGCATTCCCTCGGTCCATCTCTGTGGGGAGGTGGATATCCAAGTTTCCAGGAAAATTCCATTAGAAAGAAGCAACTGTAGCATCCTATTGATCTCTATATTATAGAGATCTAAACTAAGCAAGACGTGTAGTAACTGCTCTTTGTTTCTTCCCAGAGACCTTGACCTTGAATTGTCCCATCCAAGAGAAGATGTTTGGAGTGACATGTGGGAAGCCTTGCTTGTCCAGTCATTTCTGTAGATTCTGGGTTTTATCATTATACCCCCGAGGAAGCTGAATGCTTGTACAGCTCAGCTTGAATCCACAAAGAAAAACCTGTGTTCAGTATAAAGCCATGTCCTCAGTTTTGTTTTGTTTTTCTGACGAGCAGTACTTGAATAGATTTAGAATTTCTATATAAATTAGAGCATATGAACATAATGAACATATATTTGGGGATGTTGGCATAAGGATATTTGGCATAAGAAACACACAAACCATGGTATTTTCTCATATTTCATGAGATCTATCAAACATATAGTCTTCTAAGCAAGAAGGCTTATTTTATTTCCTTGAGAATCTAAGATTTTCTAATTTTTTGTGTGTGTGGTAAAATAGATACAACATGAAATTAACCATTTTAAACTGTGCACTCCAGTGACATTTCGTACACTCACAGTGTTGTGCAACCATCACCACACTCTGGTTCCAGGGCATTTTCATCACCCTTAAAGGAAAGCAGCATTCATTAAATAATCACTTATCTTTCCCACCGCCTCCCCAGCCCAAGGCAACCATGAATCTGCTTTCTGTCTTTATGGATTTGCTTGTTCTAGATATTTCATATAAATGGATCATACACTGTATGGCCTTTTGACTCTGGATTCTTCCACATAACAACATATTTTGAAGGTTCATCCACATTACTGCGGCTGAAAAATATTCCATTGTATGTTCAGTTAATCTTCATTATTCATGGATTCCATATTTGCAAATTTGTTTGCGTGTTAAAATGTATTTGTAATCCCCAAATTGATACAATGCTTTTACGATCATTCCTAGACATGCACATGCATAGAGTGGTAACAATTCTGAGTCCCTGACGTGCATGTTCCAGCTGAGGTAGAACAAGGCAACCCTCTGCTTTCCTGTGTCAGCTCTCGTACTGTAAGTCTCCTTTTCACAGCCTATTTAGTTTCAGTTTGTTTTTTTGCATTTTTGTGTTTTTCATTGGTGACTTCACTGTTTAAAATGGCCCCCAAATGCTCAAGTGCTGCCTAGTGTTCTTTTTTATTATTATTATTATTTTTGTATTTCTAAACAATTTTTTATCTTATCTTTATTGAGTTTTAACTTTTAACTTATCTGTTGAGTGTATTACAGATGTTCCTCATTTTCCCCCTAAAGACCTCCTCCTCCCCACTATTGCCCCCCTCCTGCCTTTCCCAACACTGTTGTCTGTGTCCATTGGTTATGCATATACACATATAAGTTCTTTGGTTTACCTCTTCCCACCCTCCACCTCCCTTTCTCTTTGAGGTTTGTCAGTCTAACAACCAATGTGTACTTCTTAATGCCTTCACCCATTCCTCCAATCCCACTCCCATTTGACAATCAACAAAATGTTCTCTGTATTTATGAGAATGCTTCTGTTCTGCCTGTTCGTTTTGTTTGTAGATTCAGTTGTTGATAGATATGTATTCATTGCCATTTTGTTTGTTCATATTCTTTATCTTTTTCTTCAAGAAGACCCTTCAATATTTCATATAATAATGGTTTGGTGGTGATGAACTCCTTTAGCTTGTTCTTGTCTGGGAAACTCTTTACATGGCCATCGATTCTAAATGACAGTTTTGCAGGATAGAGTAATCTTGGTTGTAGGTTCTTGCTTTTCATCACTCTGAATATTTCTTGCCACTCTCTTCTGGCCTGCAAAGTTTCTTTTGAGAAATCAGCTAATAGCCTTATGGGAACTCCCTTGTAGATGACTAACTGCTTTTCTCTTGCTGCTTTTAAGATCCTCTCTTTGTCTTGAACCTTTTGCATTCTGATGATGATGTGTCTTGGTGTGGGCCTCTTGGGGTTCATGTTGTTTGGGACTCGCTGTGCTTCCTGGACTTGTACGTCTGTTTCCTTCACCAAGTTAGGGAAGTTTTCTGCCATTATTGTTTCAAATGGGTTTTCGATTTTTTGTTCTCTCTCTTCTCCTTCTGGCACCCCCAAGATGCAAATGTTGGTGCGCTTGAGATTGTCCCAGAGGCTCCTTACACTATCCTCATTGTTTTGGATTCTTTTTTCTTTTTGCTGTACTGATTGGGTGTTTTTTGCTTCCTTATATTCCAAATTGATGGTTTGCTTCTTGGCTTTACCTACTCTACTATTGAATCTGTGTAAATTATTCTTTATTTCAGTTAGTGCCTTCTTCATTTCTCACTGTGCATCCCTCATTTCTGACTGGTCCTTTTAATGCTCTTGAGGCCCTCACTAAGTTTATTTAAGTTCTCACTAAGTTCATTGAGGTTCTCACTAAGTTCATTGAGCATCCTTATGAGCAGTGTTTTGAACTCAGCATCTGTTAGGTTGCTTATCTCCATTTCACTTAGTACTTTTACTGAAGTTTTGTTCTGTTCTTTCATTTGGGACCTGTTTCTTTGTCTCCTCATTTTGGCTGCCTTCTGTGTTTGTTTCTATGTATTACTTAACGAGAAGTATGGGGCTAGCTGAGACCAGATGCTGCTTGTTTGAAAGAATTTAGAAAAACCTGAAGCAGGATCCAAGACAGGCCAATCCTATGGTTAAGCAACTGGCAACAGCTTGGGTGGGCCTGAAAGTTGGGTGGGGCAGGGCCTCAGGGAGTCACCAAGGCAAGGCTACCAGAGTGAGCCAGGTTGCCGGAGTCCCAAATATGGCGGCTGTCTGCCGCCCCAGGGAAGGGCTCACCAAAGGATCAAAGGCCTCTGACAGCACATCTGTCCCGGAGAAAGCCGCCTCTCCAGCCCTCGCTCCAATGCCAAACAGTGCAGATCTTCCCTGTATGTCTCTGGTGCCCCTTGAGCTGCCTCTCCCATGCTGGAACCTGGAGGGTGCGAGTCCGAGTAAGTCCATGTGCAGGCCCTTTAAGAGGAGCTCCCTGGGGCTCCAGCCGCCTCAGCCCCTCTCAGCCTGAGTTTCCGCTGGTTTTTCCAGCCAGAAGTTATGGGGACTTCTCTTCCTGGCACTGGAACCCTGAGCTGGGTGCCTGGTGTGGAACGGGGACCCCTCAGTCCTCAGGGAGGACCTTCCCAGCCGAGGTATCCTCCTGATTTTTATCCACCACACGTGGGTGTGGGACCAGCCTGTTGTGCCTCTGCCCCTCCTACCAGTCTCGATGTGGCTGCTTCTTTAATTTCGTAGTTGTAGGACTTGCATTCAGCTTGACTTCAGGCAGTTTGGAATGATGGTTGTTCTGTAGTTTAGTTGTAACTTTGATGTGGCTGTGGGAGGACGCAATACCGTGTTTACCTATGCCCCTGCCTAGTGTTCTTAAGTGCAAGAAGGTTGTGATGTGCCTTGTGGAGAAAACATGTATTAGATAAGCTTCAGTCAGGGATGAGTTATAGTGCTGGTTGGCCATGAGTTCAATGTTAATGAATCAAAAATACATATTAAAGTGTCTTTTTTGTTGTTGTTAATCCTCACCTGAGGATATTTTTCCATTGATTTTTTTTTGGGGGGGGGGGGCGGGGAGACATCGATGTGAGAGAGACACATGAATTTGTTGCCTCCTGCACAACCTGGACTGGGCTGGGGATGGAATCTGCAACCCAGGTACATACCCTTGAATGGCAATCGAACCCGTGACTCCTGGCCCACAGGCCGATGCTTCAACTGCTGAGCCAAACCGGCCAGGGCCATATTAAAGTGTCTTTAAATAGAAGCACACATAAGACAAGGTTATGTATTGGACAGCTGACAAAAATATTGTGACCACAGGATCTCAGGAACCTAACTGTGTTTTCTCTAGGAGCCATAGTTCAGTACTCATTAATGCAGTGTTTATGGTGACTTTATAGAACATAACTGCCATAGATAATAAAATTCAACTGTATATATACCACATTTTGTTTATCCATTCATCAATTGATGGGCATTTAGTTTATTTCCACTTTTTGGCTGTTCTGAGTAATGCTGCTACAAACATTTATGTACATGTTTTTGTTGAATAGCTGTTTTTCAATTTTTTTGTGGGGGGGGGGCTTGTAACTAGATGTGCTCAGTTTTGAAACAGTATGATCCCACAAGAAATTGCTGCTTAATGGTGAAGAGGACTTGGGAAGTAACAGGTGAAGGAAGAAGAGAGACAGTATGCTGAGGACATAGATTGGGCTCAGAGTGAAAATAGAACTGGGCTTTGATCTGCAGAGTAAATAGGTGATCAAAAGAAGCCTGGGGACAAAACAAAATCAGAATCAAGGAGGCCAGGGATAGTACCAATCAAAATAAAAATCAGACAGATTCTTCAGCTAAGGAAGGGTCCACCCAAAATGGCCAGGCAGAAGGCAATGGATGGAAACAGAGGAGAGCATGTCAGAGGAAGAGGAAGAAAGGTGGAAAAACCTAGAGAGGGTTCTGGAGCTACTGGACACAAGCCTTACTGCTCTTGTTTCTTTTTTTTTTTTCAGTCCTCACCCAAGGACATTTTTCTATTTATCTTCAGATAGAATGGGAAGTAGGGAGAGAGAGAGGAAGAGGGAGGAAGAGAGAGAGAAAAACATCAATGTGAGAGGTACATATCGACCGGTTGCTTCCCATAAGACCCAAAGCAGGACCGGGGATGAACCACAACCTAGGTACATGCCCTTGGCCAGAATCAAACCCAAGACTCAAATGTCTGTGGGCTGATGCTTTAACCACTGGGAGAACTGGCCAGGGCTTGTTGCTTTTTAAAAAATAAATTGAGGTATAGCCCTAGCTTATGGCCAGTTGGTTGGAGCATAATACAGGACACCAAAAGGTTGTGGGTTCTATTCTCAGTCAGGGCACATACCTAGGTTTCAGTTTCAATCCCGGGTCAGAGTGCATACGGGAGGAAACTGATCGATGTTTCTCTCTAACAGTGATGTTTCTGTCTCTGTCTCTCTCCTTTTCTCTCTCTCTCTCAGATCAATAAACATACTCTCAGATGAGGATTAAAAAAGAAAATTGAGGTATAATTGACATATAACATTATGTTAGTTTCAGTTATATAGCATAATATATATACAAATGTATATATTGCAAAATGATCACCACAATAACTTAACATTCATCACCATACTAGTTAATTTTTTTCTTGTGATGAGAACTTTTAATACTTCTTACTGGTGCTCTTGATAGATGCCTGCAGCTGCCACTAGAGACCATTTAGCACAGCTGTAAGAGTGTCACATCTGGAGCCAGGGTTAGCCTGGTATATCAGCCCAGTTGTATGTTAGTAATGGCATACTGAATGAATTATTCAGCCCTTCTCTGTTTCAATTTCCTCATCTTAAAACATCGCCAATAATGTTATTTACTTCATAAGGTGATTGCAAGAATTAAATAAGATTATGAATGTAAATTAATTAGCATAGCACCTGGCACATAACAAATGCTTGATAAATGTATACTCATGTAAATGTGTTCAGGGGAGAAGGGCTAGGGTAGAAAGGAGATGTTAAGATACCAGATCCACATGGATAATTGTGCCATACTGAATCCTTTAAACAAAGGCCAAGATGGAATTGAACGTGCAAGAGATTTTTTTGGGAAATGCTTGTGAAGGATAAAGTGAGAAGGAAGAAGCAATAGGTAGAAAGTGCTGTTAGACCATGTGTAGGTCTGATACATAGGAGAGGAGAGAGGTAGCGAAAAAAGGAAGATTGGGTAGAAAGATTTTCAAATGCAATATAGTTCTCAGCAAGTTTGGCCAGGCTGATGGGAAGTTCCTGACCCAAATTTGCCTGTTAGAGGAATCCTCCATAAGAATGGCCTGACTTGCCCTGGCCGGTTTGGCTCAGCAGTTAGAGCATCGACCTGCGGTCCCGAGAGACCTGGGTTTGGTTCCCGCTATGGGCATGTACCTTGGTTGCAGTTTGTCCCCGGCCCTGGTTGGGTTGTGCGGGTGGCAGCCACTTGGTGTGTCCCTTTCACATCAATGTTTCTCTCTCTCTCTCTCCCTTCCACTCTATCTGAACACCAAAATGGAAAAATGTCCTCAGATGAGGATAAAAAAAAAAAAAAAAAAAAAAGAATGGCCTGACTTGAATACCCTCACTGGCCCAGTCATTGAATAAGAGTCACTGGAGTCTGTGGGCCAGCTATGCCCTCCACAAAATGCTCTCCTAACAGGACATCTGAAGAATGCATCTTCATGCTCCCTCCCCTCAAACCATAGCCTATCAAAACCCATTATTCATTGACTAAATTTGTTTTGAGGATAAGAGAACACTTTCTACCATATATCTGTATCTCCCAGAGAAAGCCTTGTTTGAGAAAGTTCTTATTCCTGGATGTCTCAATAAACTTGGTCCCTACAACTTCATCACCAAACACAGAGGAAGCTCCATATATGCCTGGCACTTAGCATCCCCTTCTGAGGTAATCTTACCTAACCTCTGTCTAATTGCCACCCACCCCCACCCCATTAACCTGTTTGTTCCATTTGCAGTGGGTTTTGCCTTTCTACCTAGTTCCTGTTGGATACGAGACTAGGTCTACTTTATGACTTCCCAGGTTTGACTTTCCACCTGAGTATTGTTCTTGCTTCTCCATTTGTTTCATGTTCCAGAGCCTCAGGCCAGCCCTGCACTCTTTCTAATCTTAGCACTGGTTTCCAGAAACCAAATCCACATCAAGTCCCAGGGCCCCAGTGGTTTCAATCCAGTAATAGGAAAACAAATGTTTTCTTCTCATGGATAAAAAAAATAATGTGACTGATTTTAGATATTTCTCTTTGACTGCAACTATAACAGGTTTAAACATTTTTGTTTTATTTTTCTCCAGATCACTATATAAATGTATAAATAGTAATCAAAACTTCCCAGGGGCTTTTGGGAAATTTGACAAAGTGATTCAAAGTTTATCAGACAGGATAAAAAAGACAGAAGAGTCTAATCATTTCTGAAAAAGCAAAGCTACAGAGGAAAACTTCTTTACATGATATAAAATCAATTTGAAAAGAGTACTACAGTGGTTTAAAACGTACAGAACAGGGGTGCTATAACTGAACTACATTTAGCTCTTGGGTTCTCATTTTCCTTGACAGTAGAAAATACTCAATCTTCTCTCTTCATTTTAATCCAGTCAGTTTGGCTTAAAATATAGTAAATATTAAAATCAACTCTAAGATGTGAGACTAGCCAACTTCTTGCTAGGCAGGTGTGTGATTAAATTACCCCTAGAGTTTATCCTTGTATGGGGCAGGGGGTATGTTGTTCTTGTGCCAGCCTTTGTCAATGAGAGTATAGCGAGTCCTCACTTGCCCCGTCTTGAGGGTCTTTTTGAACCCCAACTCAAGCTTTTTTTGTCCTCTGGATCTCTCATCTCTCTTTTCACTTCCATTGGGAGCTCAGGAACTTTCAGTGTCTTCCAGAACCACCTGGAGTATGAGACTCTGCCAAGTGCCTCTCAGGCCCATCTGCCTACACACCTCCCTCAGCATGGCTCATCTACCACCCAGGCAGTGAGTTTTTCAGAATCCTGGCTCGAACTCACTAAACTCGGGGCTTCTCTAAGAGTTCTACAGTTTCTTTGGCTGTGATTTCCTCAAAGCTTTCTGGGTGTCTCTATTATACTCTTTTTTTCTGGGCTTTAACTCTAGGTGGGTGGCACTTATACAGTGAAGAAGCTAGGGGGGATGATTCTAAAGTAAAGACTCTGTTCTTGATTTAGTCATCTTCCTGACTAATGTTCAATCTCTTGTTTCCTTTTCTTTTTATTGGGGGGAGGGAGAGAGACACAGAAAATGGCTATTATATATTATTGTGCACTCTTTTTACTCTGATTTTTAGTATAAACTATGCTTAGTCCTAAATGTTTGCCATTTTTCTATTTAAATATAGTGTGCTATTATAAGAACAGCTTTTTCTCTCAATCATGGATGCATATTAGGATTACCTAGGAAGATTAAAAAGAGATATCAGTGCCCTATAATTTTAAAGATATCTATGAGCCCTGGCCAGTTTGGCTCAGTTGGTTGGAGTTCATCCTGTATAACAAAAGTTTGCAGGCTCGATTCCCAGTCAGGGCACATATCTAGGTTTTGGGTTCAATTATCTGGTCGGGGCATGTGCAGAAGGTGACCAATTAATGTTCTCATTATGCTAAGTGATAGATGTGTAAATTAACTTGATCATGGAAATCCTTTCAGAATATATGTATATTAAATCATCACTTTAAATATATCAGAATTTTATTTGTCAATTACACCTTGGCTAGTATGGCTCAACTGTAAGAGCATCACCTGCAGACCAAAAAGTCCCAGGTTCGATTCTGGCCAAGGGCACATACCACGGTTGCGGTTTGTCCCCGGCCCCAGTTGGGGTTGTGTGCATGGAAATCCAATCAATGTGTCTCTCTCACATCAATGTTTCTCTCTCTCTCGATCTTCCTCTCTCTCCCTCCAGCTCTATCTGAAGATTAATGTAAAAATATCCTCGGGTGAGGATCAAAAAAAAAGAATTTTATTTGTCAATTATACTTCAATAAAGCTGAAAATAAATAAACCCATATTTAAAATAGCTCTACAAACAGAAAAAACACAAAAAAGAATTTTTTTTTTTTTTTTTTTTTTGCATTTATCTTCAGATAGAGCTGGGGGTGGGTAAGAGAGAGAGACACACATTGATGTGAGAAAGACACATTGACTGGTTTCCACCCACACGACCCCATCCAGGGCCAGGAATAAATTGCAACCAAAGTATGTGCCCTTAGTGGAAACCGAACCCAGACCTCTCTAGTCTGCAGGCCAACGCTCTAACTGCTGAGCCAAACAGGCCAGGGCCAAAGAAAAAATTCTTAAGCATAGAAAACCACACCTTTACGTCATAGCAAAAATACTAAAAATCAAAGACAAAGCAAAAGAATCTTAAAATTAAGCAGTCAGAGAATAAAAGACATAAAGGAATAGCAATAAGATTAAACTGTCAGCTGGATTCTCAACAGGAAAATGAAAATCAGAAAAAATGCAGTGATACCTTCAAAATGCTAAAAGAGAATCTCTATCAACCTAGAATTCTATACCCAGTGATGATATCCTTCAAAAAATGAAATAAAATAAGGGCGTTTTCAAACTGTTAGAAATGGACAGAATTTGTCACCAAAGGAAATACAAAAGGGTGCTACCCAGAAGGAAAATAATCTCAGATGGAAATATACATATGCAGGAAGATAAAAAAACAATAGTGTAATAGGCAGATAAATTTATATAAATATTTCTGTCTACATTTTGTGGAATATCTATCTGGCTAAATGCTTCAAAATTTTTGTTTACATAACATTTAACACTTAAAAAAATCCTCACATAAGGTATATCATTTCATGTTCATAACCATTCTATGATAGGAAAGTCTATAGGAATGTTTAGCTGAAAGCATTTGAAAAACTAAATTATAACTTAAATAAATGGGTGTTTATTTTTCTTATACAGCAAAAAATTCAAAGTAGCGAATCCATGACATTTTCAACTGCTCAATGTAAGCAAGGACTCAGAATTTTCTCTCACTGCTCTATCATTCTTCATTTGTTAGCTTTCAGTCTTATAGTCAAGATATGGCTTTATGTCAGGCATCACATTTCCATTTTAGGAAGGAAAAAAAAAGGGGAAGGTCAAAAAGGCTTTATCAGTTCCTTTGTTCCTCTTTAAGGGGAAAGCAATACTTCACAAATTTGATTAGCAAACTTCTGCTTATATTTCATTGGCCAAATGGGCAACTCTGGTTGTAAGAGAGACTGGGAATTGAAAGAGCATTTATCTTTCCAGCCTCTACTCTAGAGAAAGTAAAAAAGAAAGAGGGCTGAAAATTAATGTGAAGTAAGCCAATCTATCATACCTGCATAACTGATAAGGTCAATTGGCTCTCTAAATATTCACTTCACCCTCCTATTAGTGTACCTTTTGTATTGTAGAGGCTAGGAAGCTAAACACAATTTTTCCCAAGTAGGGTACTGTATGATTTAGCTTTTGCTAATCAGATACACTTGTGCAAGATTTGGGACATGGCAGTGAGTGAGGTGAAACTCTTTCTGCTGTTTCTTTTGATCCTTTCTGCTAGCAAGTACAGTCAGCCAGTGAAACATGGGCTTTTTCTATGTCAGCATTTTATTGGCTAGTCATTAGCCTCATGGGCAACGATGGACCTTTTGTAGATCATGAACATCTCAGAGGTTTAGCATTGCTCTGAAGCTAGCAGTGGTGGTGGTGGTGATGACAGCAGCTACCTAGCTCCCAATATTAGCTCCTGAAGCCAACAGTTCCAATAATGGTCTCCTAATGGTGACAGAAGTGATGTCTCTACCAGTGGCTAGTACTTCAAAGCTATTCTGGGAATTATTTTTGAAATCACAGCCTAGAAGGTAACCTTTTATCTCCACTTAAAATTATTTAAAATTTTAATTCCATGTATTAAATAACTCTTTAAATTAAAAGATTTCTGCAGTTGATCCTGACCAATATACAGGCATGGACAAAGTAGGTTTACAGTTATGAGTATGAAAAACTCAGAGTTAATAAAGCTACTGTAATAAGCATAACCTACATGTATATATTTTTTTTATCCCTACCCAAGGACATATTTTTGTTTTTTGTTCAGATAGAACGGGAAGGAGAGAGAGGAAGAAAGAGAGAGAGAGAAACATCGACGTGAAAGGGACACACTGAGTGGTTGCCACCCACATGACCCAACCAGGGCTGGGGACAAACTGCAACGAGGTACAGTACATGCCCTTAGCGGGAACCGAATCCGGGTCTCTCGGGACCGCAGGCCGACACTCCAACCACTGAGCCAAACCCGCCAGGGCTACATGTATTTTTTCATATGCACAACTGTAAATCTACTTTGCCCACCATTGTAACCTGCTATGGTCCACTTATTATTTATTTATTAAAAACATTTTTTTTTCTTTATTGGTTTTAGAGAGAGAAAAAGAGGGAGGGAGAAAGAGATAGAAACATCGATGAGAGAGAACATTGATTGGCTGCCTCCTGCATGCCCCCCACTGGGGATTTGGCCCACAATCTGGGATCTTGCTCTGACTGGGAATCAAACCAGAGACCTCTTGGTGCGTGGATCAACGCTCAACTTCTGAGCCACACTGGCCAGGCTGGTCCACCTCTTTAGCTTCCCACTACCTACCCATATTTATCTTTTCATCAAATATATATTTCATGTGAAGGGTCATTCCTTCCCCAAGATTTCATCCAGTGCTGATGAACTTTTAAAGAAAAATGCATGAGAAAGGCTTTTAATACTAATCTTGTTTCTTTATTTTTTATTTATTTTTATTTATTTATTTTATTCTCACCCGAGGACACCTATCCATTTTTTGTTCAGATAGAGTGGGAGGGAGAGAGAGTGAGAGAGAGAGATACATCGATGTGAAAGGGACTCATTGAGTGGCTGCCACCCACATGACCCAACCAGGGCTGGGGACAAACTGCAACCGAGGTACATGCCCTTAGGGAGAACTGAACCTGTGTCTCTCTGGACCGCAGGTCGACGCTCTAACCACTGAGCCAAACTGGCCAGGGCTTTTTTTTTATTTTTTATTTTTATTTTTTATCCTCACCCGAGGACACTTTTTTTCATATTTTGTTCAGATAGAGTGGGAGGGAGAGAGAGAGAGAGAAACATCGACGTGAAAGGGACACATCAAGTGGCTGCCACCTGCACAACCCAACCAGGGCCGGGGACAGACTGCAACCGAGGTACATGCCCTTAGCGGAACTGAACCTGGGTCTCTCTGGACTGCAGGCCGACGCTCTAACTGCTGAGCCAAACCATCCAGGGCTAATCTTGTTTCTTGCTAAAGCTGCTTCTTTCTTGCCCTTATGTTAGTTCCTGCATAAATTATAAAAATTGTTTTTTTATTCCTTACTCCTTCAAAGCTCCAAATTGTGGAATTCACAAGTAATTTAGAATGCAGATAGTAGGCAAAGAGCACTTCTCTCAGCAAAGCTGTGTTTTATTCCTTCTCTTCTTCTAGACTGGCTACTCCTAGCCCAAGTTCATCCCTCTTGCCTGACTTTGTAGAAAATGGCAAGCATTCTGAATAGGACGTGTATTGGGAGCAGGATCAAATTAATTTTTAAAAAATATTCAGGGTAGCTCTGGCCGGTTTGCTCAGCAGTTAGAGCGTCGGCCTGCAGTCCAGAGAGGCCCGGGTTTGGTTCCCGCTAAGGGCATGTACCTCGGTTGCAGTTTGTCCCCGTCCCTGGTTGGGTCGTGTGGGTGGCAGCCACTCAATGTGTCCCTTCCATGTCGATGTTTCTCTCTCTCTCTCTCTCTTCCTCTCTCTCCCTCCCACTCTGTCTGAACAACAACAACAACAAAAAATAGAAAAATGTCCTCAGGTGAGGATAAAAATATATATATATATATCCAGGGTATTCTGAACAACTGGTTTATTTTTGGCTATACAATTTTCTTCAACTGAATAAATTTTCTCCACCAAAACGCATTTTAAAATGTCAGGCTTGGCCCTGGCCAGTTTTGCTCAGTGGTTAGAGTATTGGCCTACAGACCACAGAGTCTAAGGTTTGGTTCCTGCTAAGGGTACATACCTCGGTTGCAGTTTGACCTCGGTTAGGGTCGTGTGGGTGGCAACTACTCAATGTGTCTCTCTCATGTTGATGTTTCTCTTTCTTTCTTCCTCCCTCTCTATCTGAAGGTAGATGCAAAAATGTCCTTGGGTGAGGATAAAAAAAAAAAAATGTCAGGCCTGAATGATGTTTTAGGTGGTATAGAACACCCCAGCCCCTGCCACCTACCACCCAAAGATCAACAATTAGCTACTCATGAACGAAAACAGTTCTGGGGGAAATCTGGATTCCACTAAAAAACTTTAGTAACACAGTGGAACAAACAAAACAAAACATGAACAAAAAACAACAGGAGAATAAGTGCACACACAAAAAGGAGGAAAACAGTTTCATTTTGCCTGCATCATCCTATCCCCCAAGTTGGCATTACATAGCACCAGGTGGAAACTGCCCAGCTAGAAAAAGTTTTCCTTGTCAGGAGAGGGAGAGCAGAGTGAGCAACCAGCTTCCCTAGCCTTTTGGGCACCACTCGGAAGACCCATTTTGATTTTACCTCACCCAGAAACCAGAAAAGCTGAGATTTATAGTCATGGCTAGGAAGTAGGAGGAAAAGCAGTTGCTACCAGTATCAACAGTATATCAGGAGTAGCCACAGTTCCCTGTGACCTACTTAGCAGAGAACCCCAGCAGCCTTTGCCACTGAAGAAACCAATGGCCAGCACAGCCTCCACATACTCCCTCCAGATTTTACCCCAGGACCTGCACTGGCAGCCAGCCCACGCCTCTGTAGCTGTGTAAGTATAAGACACTAGCCTAGACCCCCCAAAATGTGCCATATTGACATGTGCATAACTCAGGGCTAGCCCCACAAGCTATGCACCTGCACACTGTCATCCTGACACCTGTCATGAGCCGCCACTAAAGCATGTGCCCCCATGGGAAGATCCTGCAACCACAGAAGTGCACAGTGACGCTAGACCAGGAGAGGATGCAATGATAAATTCAAAATGCTGAAAGAAGTAATATTGCCAACCAAGAATATTTGTTCAGAGATGAAGCAAGATAAAGACTTTCCCAAGCAAACAAAAGCTTAGGGAGTTCACCACCACTGGACCTGCTAATTAGTAACATGAAAACATACAACACACTGGTAAAGGTATATAGATATGGTCAGATGCAGAATTCTCTAAATAATGTAATGTAGTGGTATGTTAATAACAATTCTAGTTTAAAAGTTAAAGAACAAAAGTATTAAAAATAGCTATAGCTACAATAATTTGTTAATGGATACACAATATTAAAAAATGTAAATTGTGACATCATGAACATAAAATGGAGGTAGTAAAAGCATGGAATTTTTTTTTTTTTTTTTAATCCTCACCCGAGGATATTTTTCCATTTTTTGTACAGATAGAATGGGAGGGAGAGAGAGGAAGGGAGAGAGAGAGAGAAACATCGACGTGAAGGGACACATCGAGTGGCTGCCACCCGCACAACCAACCAGGGCCGGGGACAAACTGCAACGGAAGTACATGCCCTTAGCGGGAACCGAACCCGGGTCTCTCTGGACCGCAGGCCGACGCTCTAACCGCTGAGCCAAACTGGCCAGGGCAAAAGCATGGAATTTTTTAATGTAATCAAAGTTGTTAGCTTAAAATAGACTTATAAAATGTTTCAAGGAAGCCTCAAGGTGACCACAAAACAAAAACCTGTTGTAGAGAAGGGAATCAAAGTATACCACTACTGAAAATTATCAATTTACAAAGGAAAGCATCAGAGAGGAAAAAAGGAACAAAGAAACTATAAAACAGAAATCAACTAACAAGATGGCAATAATAAGTCCTTCCTATCAATAATTACTTTAAATGTAAATGGATTAAATGCTGCAATTAAAAGGCATAGAGTGACTGAATTGATTAAAAAATAAAACTATGTGCTGTTTATAGGAGATTTCAGCTTCAAGAACACACAAGGCTTGCCCTGGCTGATTTGGCTCAGCGGTTAGAGTATCAACCCTCGGACCAAGGGCTCATGGCTTCAATTCCTGGATTGCAGGTTTGTTTGGGGTCATATGGGAGGCAACCAATCAATGTGTCTTTCCTATATCAATGTGTCAGTGAAGATTAACAAACAAACGAACAAATAAAGCAAAACCCTACAAGGCTCAAAGTGAAGATATGGAAAAAGATACTCCATGCAAATGCAAACTAAAAGAAAGCAAGGGTAGCTATACTTCTATCAGATAAAATAGGCTTCTGTAATAAGAGACAAAGGAGGTCATTGTATAAGGATAAAGAAGTCAATTCATCAAAAGGATATAACAATTGTAAATATATATGTACCCAATATCAGAGCACTTAAATATATTAAACACATATTAACAGGTATGCAGAAAGTAACAGACAACAACACAGTAATCATAGGGGACTTTAGTACCCCACTTTCAACAATGGATAGATTATCCAGGTAGAAAAATCAGTAAGGAGCTCCTATTCAAGATCTCCATAGACATACCAAATCGACAGCTACATACAGAACAATTTCCTCTGAAAGAATCTAGAAACTAGCTGACTCCTACATGATGGGTAAATGAGGAAAAAAACTAAACTAAACTGGTAGAAGAGGGTAAATGAGAAAAAAAACAACAGCCCTACCCCTAGGGTGGTGACACACAACTGGGAGGGACAACTCCATGCACCTATCTGAAGAACAAGGAATTTGGCTCAAATATTCTGGCTAAGATTTTGTTGCAGTTCTCAGTTGACCAGGCAAGAACAGAGACTTTTAACCCAGCCCTGAACTTACACTCCGGGCCACCAGGAATGCGGAGTCTGATCGATTAAGTCTCAGAAACACTGGGATGACACACATCTGATCATTGCTTGACCGGTTTCAGAACACTGATCGTACTGTCCTGGAAACCAGCAATGAAGACATCCATCAGGACAGAAGACCCCACCCAGGACTCAAATTCCAGGACTGCAAATTATTAGAACCCTCTTTGTGCTCCTTACCCACATTCCCTCCCCTGGTTTTCCTATATAAGCTTTCTTCTAACAAGCTTAAGGGGAAGGTGGATGTTAGGGTTTTTACCTGTCACCTTCCCAGATTCTGGCATCTGATATTATTAAATGCAGAATTATAATCCAATCCCCGTCTCTGCTTTCTGGCTGTGAAACTGGAGGTCAACCAAGTCCAGAGCTCACGCTGCTTGTCACCACCCTATCAAAATTCTAATGGCATTTTTTCACAGAAACAGAAAAAAAAAATCCAAACACTTTTATGGAATCACAAAAGACCCTGAATAGCCAAAGCAATCTTGAGAAAGAACAAATCTGGAAGCATCACACTTCTGGCATCAAACTAAATTAAAAAGCTATAATAATCAAAACAGTGTGTTACTTGCATAAAAACAGACAGAAAGACCAATGAAACAGAATTGAGAGCCTAGAAAGAAACCCATATATATATGGTCAACTACTATTTGACAAGAGATCCAAGACTATTCAATGGGTAAAAGACTGTCTTCTCAATAAATGATGTTGGCAAAAATGGATAATCACATGCAAAAGAATGAAAGTGGACCCCTATCTTACACCACTCACAAGAATGAATTCCAAATGGATTAAGAACTGAAACATAAGACCTAAAACTATAAAACTCCTAGAACAAATGATAGAGAATAAGCTCCTTGACATCAGTTTTGGCAATGATTTTTGGAATATGACATCAAAAGTGCAAACAACAAAAGCAAAAATCAACAAGTAGGACTATATCAAACTAAAAAGCTTCTCAAAACAGCAAAAGTAACGCTCAACACAATGAAAAGGTAACCAACAGAACAGGAGAAAATATTTGCAAACCATATATCTGATAAAGAGTTAATATCCAAAATATGTAAAAAACTCACACAACTCAATAGCAAAAAAAAAAAAAGCCTATCTGATAAAAAATGGGCAGAGGATTTGAATAGATTTTTTTTTCCCCAAAGAAGATGTATAAATAGCCAACAGGTACATGCAAAGATACTCGACATCACTAATTATCAGGGAAATGCAAATCAAAATCATAATGAGCTATCACTTCACCCCTGTTTGAATGGCTAGTATCAAAAAACAAAGAATGTCAATGTTGGGCATTTTCTCTTTCTTCAGCCATGCTTTTGACCATGGAGGTCAAAGACAGAAGAGAATCAGCTCAACAGCAAGATAGGTTTGTAGGACAGCAGTTCATGGCTCTGGAAAAGCTATTAGTCTCCCTGCTTTCTGCAGCATCATGTCTGTCACAAGGTCAGCCCTTTTCAGAAGCAGTTATAAGAGGGTTTGTGGTAGTCAGAAGCTGATTTTCTTATCCCTTCAGTTTTTATTCCAAATAGGAGTACAACTGTTTTATGCAATAATAGCTAACAGATTGAGCATAATAATTGATTGAGCACAGTGTTAAGTGTTTTATATGCATTATCTGATTTAATCCTCACAAAGAATTTATGAAGCAGGTACAATTAATATTCTCATGATGAGATTTCATGGGTTTATTCACATTGATGAATGCACAAGCATGAAGGGGTCACTGTGGCTATTAATTTACAAACCCATGATTCTTCAGAGGAATTACATATATCTCAAAGCACTGGTTTACTTCACATTCTTAAATTTACATTTATAAAATTCTGCAACACCTATTTTCAACTTAATACACCTCACTAAAGTGTTTATAAGTAGTGTGCTTGTTTCTGAGCATGTATTTATTCATTTATTCTATTTTATTTTTTTATCCTCATCCAAGGACACTTTGGCATTTATCTTCATATAGAGTGGGAGGGAGAGAGGGAAGAAAGAGAAAGAGAAACATCGACGTGAGAGAGACACATCAACTAGTTGCCACCCGCACAACCCCAACCAGGGCTGGGGATGAACTGCAACTGAGGTATGTGCCCCTAGCAGGAACAGAACTGGGACTCTCTGGTCCGTGGGCCGACGCTCTAACCTCTGAGTCAAACGGGCCAGGAGACTGAGCATTTGTTAACATGCTTGTGACTTTTACACTTTTTTTTTTCTATTTTCTTAAAGGTTTAAAAGTTTTTCTTTAATGTAAACATGGTTAAATGATGTGTAAGAATGAAGAACTGTAGAGGAGATGCTTATGAAAGAGTAGTAAGATAAAGATCCAAACTAATAGAACACTAAAGAGTGAGAAGAAAAATTAGATAGGCAAGAACAGCAGAATGATGTGAAACATCGCAGACAAGTTCCAGGTGAGAATAACTAATAAGCAATAAGCAATCAACCAGGCAAAACCGTGGTCTTAGGGAATGTGAATTCTAATATGAGACCACAACATGAAACATTAAGAATGGGAGCTAAGCCTTTGTAGACATTCTCTAGAGGCCACCATGATGGCAAGGTTTCCTTAACCCTGGTGTGTGAACAAGGGCTGTTCATGCATAGCAGCATGGAGTCCACTTAGCACTGGCTTTCACATCAAAGACACCACTTTTGGTCCTTAGATTCTTTCAATGGTTTATATGAGAAAAACATGACTTTGTTGCGCTTGTAATAAAACAAATAAGCACGTTATTTTAAATATGTTTTTATTCATTTTTTAGAGAGAGAGAGAAACATCGATTCAAGAGAGAAATATCAAGCAGCTGCCTCCTCCACGCCCCCTACTGGGGATCTGGCCCACAACCCGGGTATGTGCCCTGACCAGGAATTGAACCAGGACCTCTCAGTCCATGGGATGAGGCTCAATCCACTGAGCTATATCCCATAAATAAGCATTTTTAAAAAGAGCAAGGCCTGACCCAACATTTCCCCATTATTCTCTGTTACTTCTTGGCTTATTCAAAGTTACTTAATCAGTTGTTCAGTGTCATACAAAATGAAGATCTCCAGGAATTACCAACTTCTATTTAACCTTCCTTGTCAAGGGGTCAACTTGAATTATTAGCATACTGTACTACGACACAGAGGCAAGAATGAAAGTCATAAAATATCATTACTAGCACAGAGTTTTAAGGAAGACCTAACATAGATGCTAGCAGTATCTTATTATTGTCTGTACCTATCATCTTTGCCTTTCACACAGAGGTGGAACCCCAGAATGAGTGTTAAAAGAGGTCAAGAATGAGAGCATGAATAGGAATCCGGCAACTTTGGCTGAGTGGAACTATGAACAAAGGATGGTCAAGAGACCATCTGTCCCTTCCATTTGTACAGCCTGTTCTACACTGTTCAAGGTACTGCCAATTGGTTATTTTTACTAACTTGTAAAACAAGTTAGTGTAGTAGGTGAGAGAGAAAATTATTGTAAAAACATATTTAAATCTGTTAAACTCAGATGCAAAGGTTAATTATCATAATTTTACAAATGAGAAAACGGAGACACAATGAAGTCAAGTGATTTATTTAGAGTGGTATTTAATCCCCATTTAACTCCTGGCTCTTTGCTCTTTTAATAACATCCCAGTAACCAACTCCCTCTCAGGAACAACCTTGGCCCTATGCATTTTGGCAATATACATTACAAAACAGCATGCAGATTGTTCTAAGGCAGTAGTTGTGGATACATGTAAAATGTATCTCTAATGATCCTACTGCAAAGCTGTTGAAGGCAAAAGATCAGAACTAATATAAGTATCTACCAGAAATGGCAAATTAAATTACAAGGGGGATGTCATGGTAATAAAAAAAAAAACCCACATAATATCAAAAGGTAAACAAACATAATACTGCATATCAAGTAGGGAAAAATAAATGCATATGCATAACCTTAAAAATATATTTATTGCCCTGGCCGGTTTGGCTCAGCGGTTAGCGCATCAGTCTGTGGTCCAGAGAGACCCGGGTTCGGTTTCCGCTAAGGGCATGTACCTCGGTTGCAGTTTGTCCCTGGCCCCGGTTGGGGTTGTGTGGGTGGCGACCACTCGATGTGTCTCTCTCGCATCGATGTTTCTCTCTCTCTCTCCTTCCTGCTCTTTCTCAAGATAAATGCCACACACAAAAAAAATGTCCTCAGGTGAGGATACAAAATATATATGTATGTGTGTGTGTGTGTGTGTGTGTGTAATAAGTATAATACACACACACACATATATATATTTACATAGTTCTGTCATAAATTAACAGTAACATCTACAATAGCATTTTTGCCCGCAACCAAATCTTATGTAGGCTCCCTTAGCACTTAGATTTTAGTTTCCAATACTATTCTCCATTAAAATGAACCAGGATTCTTGGAAGATAGCTGGCTTCATAATTTGGGAGCAGGAGACATTATGTTGGATCTGAAACATCGGGTTTTTGCCAGAAATAAGGATCCAAGTGTTCAAAGGACAAAAGAAACTATAAGGGAGATTCTCCTGAACAGGCTGTGAACATTCAAGCATCCAGAAAGAACTGGTAATAACAATAATGGTTAATTGTAACAAGTTGAGACTGCTAAAGGCTATGATTTCATAGTGATGCTGAAAGAGAAATGTTAACTAAAAGTGACACAAATTTAGTTGCTATATAAAATAAGAATAAAGCCCTGGCTGATTTGGCTCAGTGGTTAAAGCATCGGCCCTTGGGCCAAAGGGTCACTGGTTCGGTTCCGGTCAAGGGCATCTGGGTTGCAGGTTCAATCCCCAGCCCTGGGGTCGTTCAGTAGGCAACCATCAATGTGTCTCTCTCGAATCTATGTCTCTCTCTCTCTCCCTCCCCCCTTCCTTTCACTCTATCTTCCAATCAATAGAAAAATATCCTCAGGTGAGGATTAAAATATCCTCAGGTGAGGATTAAAATATATATATATATACATATATATATATATATACACACACATACACACACACACACACATATATGTTTCTTTTACTTTGTTATTAATTTTAATAAGTAGAAATGTATTGCTGTATAAATATATATATTTCTATATTATTAGCAGGAAGAAGTTTATAAAAACTTGTTGAGTGAATGCAACAATTTCCCAAAACATAAAACCTACTCATTTTAAAAATATAATTATTTTCTCCATTTCCTATTGCCAAATTTCTCTCGTTATTGATATCTGGAAGAATGTTCTCTGCAAGTATTATTTGGGTTACAAATTCCTATGGGGAGAACCGGATCTTGTTAGAACCTGACTTGATCCATTCAGAGAACATTTGTATATAGTATATATATTTAAAAAACCATTGACCAGCAGATGGCTCCACAGAGCAATAAAAATCAAAATTTAAGGTTGATACATGTGTAGGAAATTAATGGAGGAAATTTTTTGTACTAAGAGAGAGAGAATTATTTTATAATCATATAAATTTGAATAGTATAAAAGAAAAAATGTAACTTTCTAAATTAGCCTAGGAAATCTAAATGTTTTGATAAAATTTTAGAAACAAATCTTTTTCAAAAAGTTCACCATGAAGTTGTTATTGTAAATTTCTACTTCAAAATTCACCCATATATATACAAAAGTAGGTTAATACAGATATCAAGAGCAAATCATCTAGAATTAATTTCTGCATTTAAGTACCATCTTTTGAACAATGTAAACCAAGTTCAGGAATATTCAGCAAAATTACTAATTCAGATATAAAAATAATGTGATGCCTAAAAAATTAGTGTATTAAAATTTCTTTTACATAAACCTTAAATAAATTTTATTTTTAATATATAAAGTAACTAATACAGAATAAAAATTTCATTCTGAAAAACCTCCCCAGGAATAACTGTACATATTCTCACTTATATCTTAAAGACATATACTAATTTTCCTTAACATTCTTATATACTACATGTTATTTTATAATCATGGTTCCAGGGATAACAAAAAGTAGCCATTGTTTTCTCTAGATTTTAATTGTAACCCATTCTGTTTCAGTTACTCATTTAAATAGCTAATATTTACTGAGCATTTGTTACATGTTAAGCAAGCTATTATAGGCACTTTACATGTATACATTTATTTAATTCTCAAAGCATCTCCATAAAGTAAATACTATTATTATCCCCATTTTACAGATAAGGAAACTGAGACACAGAGATTAAATAACTAGTTCAAATTCAGATAGGTAACAAGTGACAAATACTAACTTTGGTGGTTTACCTCCAATTCTACTGGTCTTCCATGCATTCATTCATCAGAAAGTTTTAAATGAGGGGCTATGGAGTATGCACTGCTCTCCTAGATGTCATACAAAAAAAAATTTATATATATATATATATATATATATATATATATATTCCTCTTTTTTTAAAAATCCTCACTCGAGGACATTTTTGCATTTATCTTCAGTTAGAGCAGGAGGGAAAGAGGGGGAAAGAGAGAGAGAAACATCAATGCAAGAGAAACATCAAGTGGTTGCTACCCACACAACCCCAGCCAGGCCAGGGACAAACCGCAACCAAGGTGCATGCCCCTAGCAGGAACTGAACCAGGGACTCTCTGGTCCGCAGGCTGATGCTCCAACTGCTGAGCAAACTGGCCAGGGCCACAGTCCTCTTTTAAGGGAAGGTATAAACTAGTTAATGAAGACAATAATATATTTACATTGGTATGATGCTTTGTAGTTTATAAAAGTATGATCATATACCCATGAATATTAAATAACTCTAAAAAAAAACACTGCATAAGATGGTGTTAGCTAGTATGTAATAAAATACCACATTAGTGGTACAAACAGTAATTTAATAATATAGCTTATCAAAAGAAAGATGGCTATGGGCTAGAGTGGGCAGATGAAATTTAATGAAGGTGATGGGTTTTAAGCTGAGCCTGGACAATGGGGAAGGATTTTGGCCAGAAGGAAAGTAAAGAAGGTGAAATTCTGGCAGGGAACAGAGACATTTATCTAGGAGTCAATAAAGACAACTGATCAGAAATAACTCAAGACAGGTGAGGGGATTATAGGAAATAAGGTTGGAAAAGTAGGTGAGGACAGACTTTGGAGACCTTTGTATGTTATAAGAATGTTAGAGATTACAAGGGCAAGTAATTGGTAATTGTTAACAACCCAGCACATTCCTAAAAGCTCATTTAGCTGCTAATCATCACTATTGCATTTGCAGGAAAATTAGAAAATACTATTAGACTTAAGGTTCTGCAATTGTGTAAGTCATTTATTGATTAACAGACCTTCAGTAATGTTTATGAAGGAAGTTTTTAAAAATTTATTTTTAATTTAATTTATTGGGGTGACATTGGTTCACTAAACCATACAGGTTTCAAGTGTACACTGCATTGGGTGCCCATGGCCCCAAGCAAAGTCTCTTTCCGTCCCTATTCCCCCCACCTCTGCCCACTGCCACCTACCCCTCAACCCCCTTTCCCTATGGCTATCACCACACTGTTGTCTCTATCTATGTGTTATGTATATATAACTTTTTGCTTAATCCCTTCACCTTCTTTCATCCAGTCCCCCAACACCTCTCCCCTCTGACAGCTGTCAATCTGTTCCATGTATCCATGCCCTGTTTCTATTTTGTTCATCAGTTTATTTTGTTCATTAGATTCCACATATAAGTGAGATCATATGGTATTTGTCTTTCTCTAACTAGCTTATTTCACTTAGCATAATAATCTCCAGGTCCATCCATGATGTCACAAAAGGTAAAATTTCCTTTTTTTGTTTTTGTTTTACTGCTGAGTAATATTCCATTGTTTAAATGTACCATAGCTTTTTTTTTCTATCCCCACCCAAGGACATTTTTGCATTTTTATCTCCAGATAGAGCAGGAGGAAGAGAGGGAGGAAGAGAGAGAGAGGAGAGAGAGAGAGAGAGAGAGAGAGAGAGAGAGAGAGAGAGAGAGAGAGAGAGAGAAACATTGAGACACATCGACTGGCTGCCACCTACACAACCCCAACCGGGGTCAGGGACAAACTGCAACCAAGGTACGTGCCCTTAGCGGGAACAGAACCCAGATCTCTCTTGTCTTCGGGCTGACACTCTAACCGCTGAGCCAAACAGGCCAGGGCATACCACAGCTTTTTTATCCACTCATCTACTGATGGACACTTGGGCTGTTTCCAAATCCTGGCTATCATAAATAATGCTGCCGTGAACATAGAGGTGCATATATTCTTTCGAATTAGTGTTTTAGAATTCTTAAGATATATTCCCAGAAGTGAGATCGTGGGTCAAAGATAGTTTCATTATTAATCTTTATTTTCCCTGATGGAGCTTGGTGGTGCCCTGGGAGCAATTGCTGCCAGGATCCCAGAATCACCTGTGAGGCAATTCATTTTTAATCTTTGAGAAAACTCCATACTGTTTTCCACAGTGGCTATACCAATCTGCATTCCCACCAACAGTGCACAAGAGTTCCCTTTTCTCCACATCCTTATCAGCACTTGTTTTTTGTTGATTTATTGATGACAGCCATTCTGACTGGTGTGAGGTGATAGCTCATTGTGGTTTTCCTTATGAAGAAAGTTTCCTGAAAAATCCAGAGCTATTTGATTTAATGTATCTATGCTAATACTATTTCATAATACTTTATGCTTTTTTTGGCATAATTTGTGATACTTCATGCTAATTTGTCTTTGTGCATTATTAAATTCTCCTGTGCACATACAGGGTGGGGCAAAACTATGTTTACAGTTGTTCCTATGAAAAATAGTACAATCATTAATAAATAATAATATGATAATAAACTGTTTCTCATATTCACAACTGTAAACCTACTTTTGCTACACCCTCTGCTAGGCCTTTATCATTCTGCCTCCCGTCCTCAGTGAAGGTAACTGCTAATAATAAAAGTTATTAACACAGGAGTAATGTATATACACACACACACACACACACACACACACATACATATATACACACATGTATATATATAATATTAATATATATATATGTGTGTGTGTGTGTGTGTGTGTGTGTAATTTTAAAGAATTTTGCTTTCTATGACAATATAGCCAGTCAATTCAATCACCTGTGTGAAAAATAATTAGTAAAAAGTATTGCCTTGAGTCATTTAGAAATCAATAGATCAATAATTAGTGAAGTGATTCAATCAGAAATATTCATTAGTTGGCAATGTTGCAGAAAAATCATTAACTTTTCAAAAGAATAGGTGGCCAGCCTCTAGAGCAATGTTTCCAAATGTGGGTTGTTGAGACACCTTATGATCTGCAGTTTCCTTCTTTTTCCCCTTTATCCTCTCCTTAAATATTTTAGGAAATGTACTTACTGTTTAAATGATATGATATTGAAATAATTTTTGACTTGAGAATTTCACTCTAAATAAAGTGGGTAGCACTCTGGGTATTCAAAATTATGACTTGGAGGGCTTTGAGGAAGCAGGAAATAATTTCATTTTATTATAACCCATATATAATGAAAGTGTGTCAAAGTACAAAACCTTTGGGACTTGATTCCATTTACTGACAGAGCCTAGTTGTACTAAGTAATTTGTATCAGAATTTTCTCACCTTTAAGAGTGGGAAGTATAGAAAAGGAAGTGAGATGGATTCTAAAAACTAGATTCAAATCTACCACTGTGTAAGAACCATAGTTGAAATGTACCAGGCACACATTAGTTAACACTGTTGGGGAAAGAAAAGGGAAAAATGACCTGTCTGAGATCAGTAACAAATAGACTTTTCAAGTTTAGCCTTTGAAACCTAAAGATAAGACAGGAAAAACATTGATTATACTGAGAAGGGTTCAGTTCCCATCTGGGCAAAGGTTACAGAGTTCTGGAAAAGAGTGAAATAGGAAACAGTTATTTTTTTACTAAAAAATAAAAAACAGGAAGGCAGACAAATCAGGAATGAAATTTTCAGAAATAGCAACCAACAGAGTTGCAAATTCAAACTCAGTAAACGAAGGCGTAAATTATTTTGACACTACCTTATTTCTTTTGCTTATTTCTCTTCTTTTTATTGATATGAATAACAAACCAAAAACAACAGAAGAGAGGTATGAAATGAAGGAGGAATAAAAAAATGAAAAAATAGAGCATTATTTTCTCATTTCCGTATCATACACTTTACTTACATTTTAATATTTCCTTCTAAGACTATATATCCTTAATATATACCACTCAATATATATCCTTTTTTAAACTTTCTCATGAAATCAAAGATGATACATATTTAGAAGATTTAAGATTGACGTTGCCACATAAAATTCAGGATGATCAATATACTTGACTTTCAGATATGCAATGAATACTGTTTTAGTATAAACATGTCTCAAATATTGCATGGGACATACTTACACTAAAAAATCATTTGTTGTTTATCTGAAATTCAATCTTAACTAGGCACCCTATATTCTTATTTGCTAAATCTGGTAGACCTAGGAAAGAACCACAAATGGATCTTCCTGTATTTAATCTAGTTTATTAATATAAAATGTTAATTTAAATTGTTTTTATTGAAATACAATAGGCATACAAAATAGTACACTTATCATAAGTGTACAGTTCATTGTACTTTCATATAATGAACACAGTCATATAACCAGTACTCAGAATGTTAACCATCCCCTAGAAGCCTCTTTGTACCCCTTTCCTCCAGTAAGAGTAATCACTATCCTGACTTCTAACAGTATAGACTAGTTTTGCCATTTCACTGCTATTTTTATTTAGTGTCAGTGGCCTTCATCCTTGTATTCTAAGGTGTCCACTACTTGGCAGAAACATAGACCCCCTGCCACCAGGTTAAATGTCCAGTTAATTGAAGATCATTGAGGTCAGGAGAAATCTCTCCTGCTTACATGTATTTAAGTGAATTCTCTTAGCAGTGTATATCCAGAACTCCATAGGAGTAGTAGGTAGAAAGAACTTTCCAGGGTACCTAGAAAATAATACCTTTCAGGAGAACTAGGAGATAATAAAGGCAGAAATCCAGAAGTTGTGAGTCTTCTAGGGCATGGTAGGTTATGCACTTTTGGCTAGGAGAAGCTGAGGACCAGGCAGGTAGTTTGGTTGGTGATACATTTAACACAGAGATAGTAAGAACTAGGCATTTGACATACTCCTCCATGCATAGCTTTGTGAAGATATTCTTATGAGTCACGGTCCCCTAGCATGGGCTGCCCATTGACAGTGTTCATCTGCACTGGCATAGCTTTGTTGCACAAGGTTGTTCTGTGAAGTCATGTAATACATCTAAGTTTATTAATTCCCTCAACCTGTGGATAGGATACTGTTCCCATCCTAATAGAATGCATCATAACCATTCCCATAATTAAGGATAGGGAAGTAGGACCCAGAGAAGGCCACTTCTCCTTCTCCCCAGTAGTGTTTGGGAGGAGGGCCATAGGAATTGGCTGGTAGAGAGAGCAAAGCATCTCTAATAGGACCTTTATACACACAAGCCTGGAAAAGATGGAGGTCCAGATTGAATTCAGTGAGCATCCCCCAAGGCTCCCTTGGAGCAGTGTGCACAATGCTGAGTCATTCTATGACAGGAAGAACTATGGTACAAAGAACTAAAATATATGACTTGGCTAGCCAGGAATCCTCCTCTGATTGGAATCTGAGAATAGGATTCCTGATGATTCAATTTAGGAAAGACCATCAAATATTTATTTGACTGGGTGGTACCATAAATACTGGTTTCTAAGCAGCAGCCTTCTAGCAAAAGTGAGGTACTCATGTCCCTTTTGCCTCTCCAAACAAGCTCAAAACCAAAAAGGTAAAATATGTTTCTTCCATCTCCCATTACCGTATTCCCTCCCTACCTAGAGCATACATAGCCTGTCCCATTACAAATGCAGTAGAAGAAGGATGTCTATGCACTACTGTTCACAATACTAAAAAAGTAGAACTATTCAACAGTGGAACCCTGATGAATACAGTATGCTATGTCTTAAACAATGTAATCCTACTCAGTCTTTAAAATAACATTGTAGAAGAAAATGTAATAGTAGTCACAGTAGCTGCAGCTAATCCTTAAAGCCTGTACTACCTGCCAGGCACTGTTCTAAGTATTTGGCAAATGTTGACTCACTTAAATATTTACAAAAACTCTGTGAACTAGGAGCCATTATTATCCCCATTTGACAGATGAGGAATCTGAAGTAGCTATTCCAATTAAAGCACATGCCTAAGGGATACACAGTAAGTTCCAGAGCCAGTATTCAAATCCAGACAGGCTAGCTCCAAAGTTCACACTGTTGACTATTACATAATGACAAAGAAAAAAATGTTAATCATGTATCATTAAAGGAGAAAAGTAACAAAACAAAGTTTGAAAGGTATGATTCCAATTTTATATCAAACATTTAAAAATCACGTGATTACACATGGAAAGAAAAATTATTGTAAGGATACATGTCATAGTACTAATAAATAGAGGTCGGAGTTTAAGCGAATCTTATTTCCTTCTTTATAATTTTCTATATTGTCTACATTGTCTGTAATAAACACAGGACTTTTTAATGAGGAAAATATTCTTAAGACAAAACTATTTCTTTTGGTGAAATCAGCTCAATAGTGATCTTTATTCAAGGCCTTCTTGTGTGAAGTAATGGAAAGCAGTCACATCCTATGAAAAGCTTTCAAGGGACATGTCCAGATCACATTTTGCCTCAGAGAATAGTAAGATTCAAACTCATCAAATAACCTGGTTCATGAGAGTGGGCTACGGAGAGCCCTGAACCGATGTTAGAATGTTGAAGCTGGCAGGAACCTCAAGCTTCTCAAATCTAACCCCTCAGTTGGTAGAAACTGAGGCTGGAGAAGTTACCCATGGAAAGCTGGTTAACTGGGACCCCTTATTAAAAATGACATTAGCGCCCTGGCCGGTTTGGCTCAGCGGTTAGAGCGTTGGCCTGCGGTCCTGAGAGACCCGGGTTCGGTTCCCGCTAAGGGCGCGTACCTCGGTTGCAGTTTGTCCCCGGCCCTGGTCGGTTGTGCGGGTGGCAGCCACTCGATGTGTTCCTTTCACATCGGTGTTTCTCTCTCTCTCTGTTCCTCTCTCTCCCTCCCACTCTACCTGAACAAAAAATGGAAAAATGTCCTTGGGTGAGGATAAAAAAAAAAAAAAAAATGACATTAGCCTTAGGAAGCAGAACTGAGCAGGAAATTTCATAAGTCATTTAAAAATTAGCCACAGAATATCATGGCAATAATAAAAAAGCATGTGAGCACATTTTTATCTTCTTGTGGCCACACAAGCTTGCTGGGAAAAATCCCTGTGAATGTATTGCAGCACAGATTTATGCATATAATTTGGGAGAATTCGAAGTGAGTTGTGATAGAGAAGAATCTGTCACAGATGATGACGGGCATATGTAGTCCTCTTTCCAGGCTACACCCTCCCATGGGGCTGGGCTACATTTAGTCTTTCCCTTGTTGATGCCAGTTGAGGTAATCCAGAATTCCCAGACTTCCAGTCTCATCTGGATTTCTTGAGGAAGGGGTAAATTGAAAAACCATGAGTCTCTCACTCAGCCCCACCCTCTCAAGACATTATGATGAATCATGAGAGGATAGTGGAAAGGGCTGGCAATCTGTAAGCAACATGATTTTTCAGAGCTTGACCTTTGCAATGGCTACTCCCGGGACAGGGCCAGTTAGTGAATCCTGCCACTCCTAGCAGCTCCCCATCCCAGCTGGGAATCTTATCCTTGTTGATGCCATGGTCTTCTGGCCTCTAGAGGGCAGTTCAAAGCAGGGCTCTTACTGAGTTCTGGAATGATCGCACTTCACAGATTTTAAAGAAACTATTCGAAATGTCCTGAATTGCATTAGTGAAACAAATCTATATTCTTTCACAGAATGTTACAATTATAGCTGCCTTCTCAAGGAATTTGCAGGACTCTAGGAGTCCTGTGTACAAGCCAAATATGTACACAAGTATTTAAACTCAAAAGAACTATGTGATAAGAGTTGCTAGAATTATAATGTACCACCAACACTCCCCCCCGCAAAAAAAACCTCAGAGGATTCAAAGGGAAGGTTGTTTCCAGCTGAGATAGTGAACAAAGCTGGACCCATTTAGAAAGGGAGGATGTGGGAGAGAAATACCCAAACAGAAGAAAATGTCTTAATGAAAATTTGGAGCTGTGAAAGAGTCATAGCACAGCAAAGTAAGGAATTCTGTTTTCTGGAAAGAGGTGTCCTGTAGCCAAGCCAACGACTAAGATTTGTATCAAATCTTAGAAGCCATGATTGTCATCAACCATAAGATGTACTCTGATTTCAGAGATATTTTAAATGTTTTTTTAATTTTTATTTTTTTTAAATATATTTTACAACTGATAAACATAGTTAGCTGGGGTCGATTATAGAACATCTTAAAAATCAGATAAGAAGAGTATATGGTAAGGAATGGGAGCCCTTTTGAGCAGGAGTATAATATTGTGGTTTACGAAGACTGCTCTAGTTGCTGTGGTGAGGCCACGGTAGGATACACTGTGCTAGAGCTACTGCATTAGCACAGGCCCAAGGGAACTAGGGGGGTGGCAGTGGGAATAAAAAAAAAAAGCCAGACATGAGAGTTATTTCCAAGGAAAAATCAAGTGAATCAACCACACAGACAGAGTGAGTGAGACAGGAGAGATGAATTCTAGATGGGTAATGAGGAAAGACATGGTATGTCTTTCATATTTTGTTTCCAACTTTTTATGCTTTCTTGTTTGCATATTTTTTCTTTCCTGTTTTTTGTTGTTGTTGTTGTTAGATGGTAGAAGTTTTCTTATTCCTTTTCTTCTCTATTTGGTGTCTTTAAAGTTTTTGATTCCTATCTTTATATTGTTAATGACTGCCCTTACATATTTAAGCCCACATTTTTATATTAACATAAAAAATTAATAGCTACTCATTCTAAAACAATATGAAAGATTTAACTCTTTTTATCTCCTCCATCCTCATCCTCACCCCCACCCCTTTTAGCCTTTGTTGGTATTTTAACATTTGGAATTTTATTTGAGGGAACATTTTAGTTATGAGTGATATTTGATCATGCTATGCAAAATACTCCCCCAAAATAGGATCCATTTCAAGCCATCAAAAATATATTAAAACTTATCAGAAACTTCTACCCAAAGGCCTGCTATGAATTTCAGTTTATGGTCCATGTTATGCTGCTTCCTAATGATTCTTAACTACCTCTAAATTGTTTTAATTTCCAATAATGCTGTAATTTTGATTACCCTAAATTTTATTTTAGCTTTACTGTTCTTAAAGTAATCATGATTGAATTAACATATTTCCTATTTTTATGCAAGGTTGCGTGCTTCTAGAATAAAGTATACATTTTTAGTTCCTGCACCTTAAAGAAATCATGAGAGATATTCAGAAAGAGAATCTGGGGTGGGGAGCTACTAGAAGTGGTGGCTCTATTGGTAGGACTCACTGATTGGCCCTGTTCTTAAGAGTAGCCATTGCAAAGGTAAATACAATGTTTGAAGAGAAAGGTCTGTTGCTGAGTAGGGACCAACAAAAATGATTAGAAGTATTAAATTTAGGAAAGCAATGACTTAAGGGGCATATGTTTAAGGCTTTTAAAATCAAGCAGCAAAGATCAGGTGAATGTACTTAGAATCCTTACACTGATATTAGAACATTTCTTAAAACTTTTTGTTGTTGTTATTGTTAATCCTCACCCAAGGATATTTTCCCATTGTTTTCAGATAGAGTGGAAGGAGGGAGGGATGGAGGGAATGGGGGGGTGGGGGGAGCAGACACACAGAGAGAGAGAAACATTGATGTGAGAGACACATCGATTGGTTGCTTCCTAAGTACAGGCCAATGCTCTAACTGGTGAGCCAAATAGGCCAAGGCCATTTCTTAAAACTTTTAAGATATAGATATATAGAGAAAAACTAAAGCAGCTGAGTTTCACAATAGGTAGTTTGCTAGATATCTTGTTTTCCCTCTTCAGATCTGATTTTTATCCTTCTATGCCATCCTCTGGCCCTGGGAAGCTGACCTATATAGACTGCATCAACAAACTCCCTTGTCCTCTGGCTAGAGTTGGATTTGGCAAATGAGGTGGTGATGAGAGGCACTGTAGCAGAATATTGGAAGATGGAAAAGATGAGGTTCGGGTGTTAATTCCCCAGCTCCCTCTCTAAGGGTGTGCAGCGTTGGCTGAATCTACCCACTGAAGGCTAGCACTCTTGTCAGACAGCTCTCTCCATGGTCTTTCTGGGTTCTGAGAAATGCATCCTCCTTCTCCCACTTCAGACTCATGGGCAGTAACAGTTCCCCACTGTTGCTAACAGATACCTCATTATCCTTATTGATTTCTGTAAAGCCTGATTATACCTTGTAAATAGTGCCTTTATTAACTTTCCTCAGTTACCTCCATGGAGTATGACATCTATTTCCAGACCCACACTCGATCCCGAGAGACACATTAATGCACCTAGAGATCCCTATACCTAAAAAATAGTAAGGGTAGGAACTATTAATGTAAAAAGGTGACCATGGATAAAAAAGACTAACCCTAATTTTAGGAAATAGGCCAACATTATACCATTTTGAGATTGTATTATGGGGTAAGGGCATCTGCTGGGCTCAATGGTTGAATGAAATAGGCTTCTTCTTTAGAGAATGGATGCTCCCATCATCAGTCATCCTGGAAAGTGGATAATCCCCACGTAGAAAATAAATGGAAACTATGGACTATGGAAGGAGGAGTTTCCATCTCTCTCTGAATTAGGGAACCATTTGGCCTGGACTTTGAGGTATGGAGAGGTTTTGAGCAGGCTCATGCTGATGGTGAGCTCTGCCCAGGGTAGCAGCAGCAAGTTTCTGTTTTTGTCAGGAATAGAAGCAGAGACAACAGAAGCTCAGAGAGGGAAACAACCAGCATTTGAAGCCCTGCGGTAAGGAACCCCTAGCCTGGAATGACATTGTATCTGCACTCTAGCCCCAACAAAAACCAGGAAGCATTACTAGGATGTTGTCTTTAGACCAAGGGAAAAAGATTCTTTCCTGAAGCTGAAGTGGGGCAACAGTGGACATCAGTGAGGCAAACTAAGCTCATGATAGCAGAACTTTTCTGAAGGTCAAAGCAGTGAGTTAAGAAGGCCAGAGGGGATGCATGGTAATGTTTTCTTTTAGAACATTTATCTCTAAGGTAGTACAAATGAAGTTATAGATATAGTTGAGAGCCTTTTGAGAGAAGTGACTTTCCAGCAAGTAGGCTGGTAGGAGAGAATGCTGTCATAATTTTGGTATAAAAGGGAAGGATACTTTCCATTATAGTCATAAACTGGGAAGCTAGAAATAGATGGGTTACAAAAATAGCTTTTAAAGGGTCAAATAAACTCTATGTCTAGTGGATTGATAGTAAGTTTACTGATAGAAGCTGAAACATGTCCTAACTTTTAGAGATTGATACTGGAGAAATAAGACTTCCCTTCCACAAAACTCCCTTGGTATTTTTACTGGGGTTAGAATATAGAATTAGGTGAGTATGGCAACATCTATGAATTTTTATTTTCACTGAAGTCCTGCAATTCATTTTCCTTGAAGTGGAGACTGGAATAGTTCTTGGAACTTTCACAAGGTTGATGTGATGCCCTGATTCCTATTTTGGTTTAATGAAACTTAGAATCTCATTAGGGGCCAATGCAACTCTCATTAGTCATATTAGCCTTGCACGTTTACCAAGAACTTGCCCTCTACTCTGGCAAGAAAGAAGGGGCCTGTGTGCCAGCTGAAACAACATCACCTGACTGTCTCTAATATAATGTGGAGGTTGGACTAAGTTTATGTAAGCAGTGCACACAAGCATCATTTAAAACTACTGCTGTGAGTTATTAACTTGGATAAAATGTATTTCTCAGTATTTTTAAAGAAATATCAAGAGTAGCTTAATACATTTTTAGAGTTTTATAACAGCTCAAGAAGATAAATTATTGAGAAAGAAATATTGGCTCTCATGCAAAGAATGATTTCTTCTGTTCTTAGAAAATGTTTATCAAACTTTAGGGGTCTAATTAGCTTAGTAGCTCAAGAAGATAACCTGGGAGAGATCGGGACTTAAGGTTTTAGCATAAATTCTTCTATGAACCAAATCCTCCTGAATATGATTGAAACCTGAAGTGTCAGGCTCTTTCCTGTTTGTTACCACCAATTATGTATGACTAGGTTAAAAAATTCTACTTCAGGGACATTTTGTTTCTCCACAGACATAATCATTACTCCCTTCTCAGGAATTTGTGAGCCCGCCCCAAGAAGTCTTTTTCCACATGAGGGAAAGAGATCCCACATAGTCTGTTCTTCCCAGTCTGTTCCTATGCCATCTGACCAAACAGTGCATCTGCAGAGGCCCAAACTGCCCTATCTCTCTGTCCTCTTTTGACCTTTCTACTTAAACTTGGAGTAATCTCCACAAGCATGTGACTCTGGCAGTATAATGTCAGGGATCAGGGCTGAACTATTATAGCACAGAGATTAGTAGCCAAGGAGCGATTCCTCTGACTCTGACTTGGACTACTGAGGGTTCTCGGAGGATTCATTCTCTGGCGGCCATGCCACTCCGGCTGTAATAGCAATGTAATTCTAAGGCGTAGTTCTGAATTAGAACATGGCAAGATCCATAATAGATGAGCTCATTTTTTGGGTGCACAATGTGGGCACACTATCTCAACTATATTGACTTGAACAAAACCTCCAAGAAAGAGTTGGGTTTTTGTTTCTAATTTATTCCATAACCACAACTCTGTTATGGTTATAATTCTGTTGCACACCACGACCAGCACAGCTTGATCAAACATGGGGTTACAGGGATGGTAAACTGTTTCTTACATCATGAGGTCAGAGTGTAACGTTAACCTTTTATTGGCACTTCAGGATGGATGTGGGGTGTATATCATTCAGTGCCCCACTATATCTTCAATATCTACGTCACAAAAGAAAATATCTATGAGGACATTCAGAAAACTGAATGCAGGCATGGACTTTTAAAAAATCCAGTCTATTTCTACAATAGACAAATTAGCCTTACACCAATGTATCCACAACAGAGTAGCAATTTTTAGGAAAATAGGCAAATAACTTCCTATGTGATAATTTGATGGTAATTAATTTGTTAAAAGTAGTCAAACATTAATTAACCAATTAATTTGCATAAAATTAGTCAAAGTGTGGATCCTTATGCTGACAAACCTGACTTCTGGCAACCTTAGACTGGTTTTCAGGTTTTTCTCAGAATAAACCTCATCAGAATTGGCTTCTTCCTTTAAACCAATTCTCTTAATTGGGTTGTGGTTAATTATAGTAGCAACATGGCCAAAGGGCAATAGATCTGCATTGACTGAAGCATCTCAAAGAAACCACCACAAAAACTTACCTGGGATTTAGAGCTGATTTGAGATTTCTTTCCCTGGTACTATATGAAGATTGTTCTTACCGTTGTTTTTCAGAGTGTATTTTGGTTCTGTCTGTCCAGGAGCAGAAATAAGTCAGTTATGTGCCCTTTGATTCTTCAGAGAATTCTCCTCAGAGACTTAGAGGGCTGTGCTCCTCCAGCTGAAACAAGTTCATTTTATTAATGCTGTGAGCTTTCCCTTTCAGAAGTAAATGTAGGAAAACAATTTAGCAGTTAAACATAGAATTACTATATGACCCAGCAATTTCACCCGTAGGTATATGAACAAACGAATTGAAAAGACGTACTCAAATACTTGTACGTGAATGTCCATAGCAACAGTATTCCCAATAGCCAAAAGGTGGAAACAGCCCATCAATGAATAAATGGATAAACAAATTGTGGTATATACATATAATAAAACATTATTCAGTCATAAAAAAATGAATGAAGTACTGATATGTGGTACAATGTGGATGAACCTGGAATGTGTGTTAAGTGAAAGAAGCCAGATAGGAAAGGCCCATATTATATGAGTCTATATGTATGAACTATCCAGAGTAGACTGATGGTTTCCAGAACCTGGAGGTAGTTGGGTATAGCATTTCTTTATGGGGCAATAAAAATATTTTGGAACTTGATATGAATGGTGGTGGAACAATATTGTGAATGTACAAAATGTCACTGAATTGTTCAGTTTAAAATGGCTAAATTTTATGTTATGTGAATTGCACTGTAATAGAAAGAATGTTAAAATAAATGTAAAAAAGCACTTTATTCAATTCTCTACATGAAGTACTCTGCAACTCAGAATATCCTTCAGTCCTAAGCAACAGGATTATAAGCCATAGGTAGAGAAACAACTGTTTGCACCAGTTCCTGACAATGAGAAGCTACTTCAGCCACATGTAACATGCCAGATTCATTAAGAGAAGCCTGACAGTTCACCAAAGAGAGAAATAGTACCCGGTCCTCTTATTTGTTGGCAGCTGTTTCAAATAGAAGAGCCATTCATCTCTCTGACAGATACAGAGCTTGAGATTAAGTGTTTTCATGCTTTATAAAAACATATTTCCAATAGAAAAGTGATATACTGGTTCTTATGAAAAGAAATCTTGCAACTTGCGATCTGCAAAAGAAAAATGGCCTGTTTCTGCTCATACATTCCATTACACTTGAATTCTTAGTGCAAAGATAAAGCAAAGAATTCTCTACTTCTCAGGGTCAAGAGGTGTCAGAATTGCCATTCATCATAAAATCAGAGGGGCAACAACAATAATTAAGAGGGAAATAGACCCCCCCATGAAGGTTAGGGGAGGGGAAAAGACAACAATGTAAGGAATGTAGTGTTCAAAGGATGTTATATGGTGTGGTGATCATCTGACCTCCCTTCCCAGAGGAGAAAGGAAGTAAACTTAAATACACAGAGGAGCTTCTATGCGTCATTAATATTTTCTTGCTGCAAGAATTAAAAGAGGCTGAAGGAAGACATTGAAGGAGCCTACAAATTTCTTCAGGAGGTATTTAAACTCTAGGAGGCTGATAGATGTGATGAGTTGTGAAGTGACTACTTCTCTGACTCTGGGATAGCTACAACAGATGAAAATTTTTTTCTTCAGAGAAGGTAACTATATGACTGGTGTCTTAAATGACCTCTCTACTTATATCTAACATAATTCCCTCAAGAATACTTTCTTGTGGTCCTAATCTTAGGGAATAAGACACAAAGTCATTATCTATAAAATAATCGTTCAAACAGTTGAAGCTGACTGCAAAAAAGCTCATCCCCACTTCAGTTTCCCATTCTTTGGATAAAATAATTTTGGTTCTTAATTTGATCATCTTTGTGGTATTCTCATCACTATTTTAAATCTCTTTATTATCCTCTGAAATCAACTATAAAATTGGGTAATCTAACTTTAGAAAAGAAACATAAAAGTTATCTGAATAAATTTGCAAAAATAACACAATATATTTGAGTTGTTCATATACTTGGTTCTAAGGATGGTTGCTATTGTTCCATGGGCTGCAAAACAAAGCCCTTGTTTGGAAGAGCCTGGGGAAGGGCAGAGAGGAGGCCTGGGAGCAAAGAGGAGAAGCTATGGATGCATTGCCCCATGAGTACTTTATTAGAAAAGAAAAATTAGTCCTGGAGCCAAGAATTGGTCTCATAGCCAAGAATTCTTCAAATTAAATATTATGGACTCAAATGGCCATGCCTAACTCTTTTTCTACTTTCATATTTTACAAGGCCAAAGGCAAAGAAACAACAAATGGTTTACTTATTATACACAACCAATCAGTAGTAAGACTGAAGTTAGAATTTAGAAGTACTTTAATGCCAATCTAGTACCCAGTCTACTGAACTAGGTAGGATGCTCAAATTTGGAAGCCCAGTTAATATAATAAATACATTGTGATGATATTCACATTAACATTTTGCAAAAAATATATTGTATCTCATTCTGGTAGTAACTTGATGTTTTCATCAAATTGACATCTCCACACTTCCTTAGCTATGAAATGTCTTATAAAGACGTATTACTGCTTTATAAAGCAATAATGCAAAGCCAGGCTATAAACTTAAATATCTGAATAACAAGTAATTTTTACAATACTTGCATTTATTGATTTTATGTGTCTTTATGGCACAAAAATTATAAAGTATGAAGTCCTTTTGGTGAGGGAAAGGTCAGCATGTAGATCAGTCAAAAATCATGTGATACACCTAACTTTAGGATTTTAGTATAAACACCTCTGGCCAAATGCTAGACTTGCTCCTATACCTTTCAAGTTCAAGAAGAATTACAGTGCATCATACTTTGGAGCTGCTAACAAAATTCTCAGCTAAGATCTGACTCATTTGGAAAAACAAATGAGCTGGGAAAAAGGGAATAAACTATGATGAAATTTATTTTCAAATGGAAAATTGTAATTGGTTTATTTTGAAGGGAGAAGAAAGGAACATCACCACTGAGAGAGCAAAAGATAAACAAGAAAAAAGGAATGTGAAATTTAGACAAGAAAAAAAAAGAAAAAGATGGATCTATCTCAAACCATATCTGAAATCCAACTTTTTATAGGGTAAGTCCCAAGCAATCAGCAGCAGTTATTTTGAGTAAAAAGAACTTCAGGATAAAAAGAATCCATAGCCCTGGCCAGTTTGACTCAGCAGTTAGAGAGTCAGCCTGCGGTCCAGAGAGACCCGGGTTCAGTTCCCGCTAAGGGCATGTACTTCCGTTGCAGTTTGTCCCCGGCCCTGGTTGGGTCGTGCGGGTGGCAACCACTCCATGTGTCCCTTTCATGTCGATGTCTCTCTCTCTCTTCCTCTCTCTCCCTCCCGCTCTGTCTGAATAAAGAATGGAAAAAAGTCCTTGAGGGAGGATAAAAAAAATTAAATAAATAAATAAAGAATCCATAGAATATCAAGGCTCTGGCAAACATCGGCTTTCTATCACCACAGGGGAGAATAGCTCTACATTAATACTGGGGTTATAAAATTTTATAAGCACAACTCTAAGGAGGCAGTGGTTTCTAGCTCCATCCAGGATATTTGGAGAACTCTTGGAAGGTCACTTGTTATGCCCTTGTGCAACAAGGACTTAGCCAACTGAAACACTATGGGTATTGGTAACAAGACTGGACAATGGAGGAGCAAGCCATGTCGAGCACGGAAGGTAGTGTCATGAATGGGCTGCCAAATCAGTAGAAGTCATTCATGCAAGAGGTGATACCAAGAGTTGCTCTAGCAGTTAAGACAAGATGAGAACCAAAATGAGAAACCAGATCTTGGAGCCAAGAGTAAAGCTTAAGTCCAGTGGCAACACTCAACTGGGAGCTAAAGCAGTAAGTAGCCAGATATCTCAGACAAAAGCAAAGAATGGGGTGTTGAGGAAGTGGGCATAATTTAAAAATCTTTACCTAGTATTTTGATTCTTGCTTCAATGACATTTTTTGGCCATTGTAGGGGGTTGAATGGTAGTCCTCCAAAAGATATGTTCATGCAACAACCCCTGGAACTGTGAATGTTACCTTATTTGGAAAAAGGGTCTCTGCAGATGTAATTAAGTTAAGGATATTGAGATACAATCATCCTGAATTAGTTAGCTGGCTGGACCCTAAATCCAATGACAAGTGTCCTTATAAGAGATAGCAAAGGAGAAAACCTAGATGGAGAGGAGGAAAAGGCCATGTGAAGACAGAGGCAAAGACTGGAATTATGCAGTCATAAGCCAAGTACAGTGATACCTCGGTTCTCGAACATAATTCGTTCCAGGAGGACGGTCGAGAACCGAATTGTTCAAGAACCGAAGCAATGAAACCCAATAGGAAAGCGTGACTCCACAAAGCGTGACTCTCTCTCTGCACTCACACTGATGACGCAAGCAAGGCGCGCTGGGCCGAATGAATGCCATTCGGCTCAACTCGGCTCATCTCGGAAGTTCGAGTTCCAAATATTTGTTCGGATTCCGAGACAAAAGTTTCTCGAATCTCCTGGTCGAATACTGATTTGGTCGAAAACCGAGGCGTTTGAGAACCGAGGTATCACTGTAAAATATGAAGCAACCAGAAGCTGGAAAAGGCAAAGAGAATTCTTCCTGAGAGCGTTGAAGGGAGCACAGTCCTGTCTACACCTTCATGTCAGACTTCTGGCCTCCAGAACTGTGAGAGAACAAATTTCTATTGTTTTAAGCCACCAAGTTTCAAGTTCTCATGAAAGGGTACCTTAAAAAATACACTGACTTCTAATACCACCATCTCTCACTGCGGTCTCCCCCACCACACACACACTGCAAAAACCCCAAACAAGGGCTCCTAAGGTGGGACATGGGTATAAGTGTCGGGGTACTGAGCAGGAATATGCCTGTGCCCAATCTGTCCTTTAGGTCTGTATCTCTCCTGTACTCCTGGCTGCTGGGGTTTTTGGGTACCTACTGTAGAAGTAGCAGAAATGATATACACAAGGGAAAACAAATCTATTATTAGTTTATAAGTGGGATTATTTAAAGCATCAAATTTTTCAAAACATGGGGTATAAAATTAAAGAGTCCTTAGTAGTAAGAAGATTTAGAACCACAGTTCTGATTAACTTAGTTTCATGATGATCTCTGGGATAATGATGGGATCTCCGAAAATCAGGTTCCAATTGTCTCAAGACAGGGCCATTCTATACACTGAGACCATTGCATGTATTTTTTCCCGTTGCATGTATTACTTAAGTGAAGTCTTGAGAATGAAAAGTGCCTGATCATTTGGAACTGTGCTAAAAATGTATATTATTTTTGTTGTTGTTGTTGTTTTGTTTTTTAAATCTTTATTGTTGAATGTAGAATGTATTACAGAAGTTCCTCATTTTTCCCCATTGACTCCCTCTTCCCCACTCCCGCCCCCCTCCCACCTTTTCCCACACTATTGTCTGAGCCCATTGGTTATGCATATAAGTTCTTTGGTTTATTTCTTCCCACCCCTTAACCCCTTTCCCTTTGAAGTTTGTCAGTCTAGCAATGAATTTGTACTTCTTAATCCCTTCACCTTTTTAACCCATTCCCCCAACCCCCCTCCCAATTGGCAACCAACAAAATGTTCTCTGTATCTATGAGAATGTTTCTGTTCTACCTGTTCATTTTGTTTGTAGATCCATTGTTGATAGATATGTATTCATTGCCATTTTGTTTGTTCATATATTTTATCTTTTTCTTCAAAAAGACCCTTCATCTTTTCATATAAAAATGGTTTGGTGGTGATGAACTCCTTTAACTTTTTCTTGTCTGGGAAAGTCTTTATATGGCCATCGATTCTAAATGACAGCTTTGCAGGATAAAGTAATCTTGGTTGTAGGTTCTTGCTTTTCATCACTCTGAATATTTCTTGCCACTCCCTTCTGGCCTGCAAAGTTTCTTTTGAGAAATCAGCTGACAGCCTTATGGGAACTCCCTTGTAGGTAACTAGCTGCCTTTCTTTTGCTGCTTTTAAGATTCTCTCTTTGTCTTGAAGCTTTTGCATTTTGATGATTTTGATGTGTCTTGGTGTGGGCCTCTTGGGGTTCATCTTGTTTGGGACTCTCTGTGCTTCCTGGACTTGTATGTCTGTTTCCTTCACCAAGTTATGGAAGTTTCCTGCCATTATTGTTTCAAACAGGTTTTCGATTTCTTGTTCTCGCTCTTCTCCTTCTGGCACCCCCAAGATGCGAATGTTGGCACACTTGAAGTTGTCCCAGAGGCTCCTTACACTATCCTCATTGTTTTGGATTCTTTTTTCTTTTTGCTGTTCTGATTGGGCGTTTTTTGCGTCCTTATATTCCAAATCGATGGTGTGCTTCTTGGCTTTACCTACTCTACTATTGAATCTGTGTAAATTATTCTTTATTTCAGTTAATGCCTCCTTCATTTCTGACTGTGCATCCATAATTTCTTACTGGTCCTTTATTATGCTCTTGAGGCCCTCACTAGGTTCACTGAGGTTCTCAGTAAGTTCATTGAGCACCCTTATAAGCAGTATTTTGAACTCAGCATCTGTTAGGTTGCTTATCTCCATTTCGCTTAGTTCTTTTCTTGGGGTTTTGTTCTGTTCTTTTATTTGGGACCTGTTTCTTTGTCTCCTCATTTTGGCTGCCTCTCTGTGTTTGTTTCTGTGTATTACTTAATGAGAGGTATGGGGCTATCTGAGATCAGATGCTGCAGTTTGAAAGAATTTAGGAAAACCAGAAAACTTTCCTAACTTGGTGAAGGAAACAGACATACAAGTCCAGGAAGCACAGAGAGTCCCAAACAAGATGAACCCCAAGAGGCCCACACCAAGACACATCAAAATCATCAAAATGCAAAAGCTTCAAGACAAAGAGAGAATCTTAAAAGCAGCAAAAGAAAGGCAGCTAGTTACCTACAAGGGAGTTCCCATAAGGCTGTCAGCTGATTTCTCAAAAGAAACTTTGCAGGCCAGAAGGGAGTGGCAAGAAATATTCAGAGTGATGAAAAGCAAGAACCTACAACCAAGATTACTTTATCCTGCAAAGTTGTCATTTAGAATCGATGGCCATATAAAGACTTTCCCAGACAAGAAAAAGTTAAAGGAGTTCATCACCACCAAACCATTATTATATGAAATGATGAAGGGTCTTTTTGAAGAAAAAGATAAAATATATGAACAAACAAAATGGCAATGAATACGTATCTATCAACAATGGAATCTACAAACAAAATGAACAGGTAGAACAGAAACATTCTCATAGATACAGAGAACATTTTGTTGGTTGCCAATTGGGAGGGGGTTGGGGGAATGGGTGAAAAAGGTGAAGAGATTTAGAAGTACAAATTCATTGCTAGACTGACAAACCTCAAAGGGAAAGGGGTTGAGGGGGTGGGAAGAGATAAACCAAAGAACTTATATGCATAACCAATGGACACAAACAATAGTGTAGGAAAAGGCGGGAGGGGGGCAGGAATGGGGAAGAGGGGATCAATGGGAGAAAAATGTGGAACATCTGTAATACATTTTACATTCAACAATAAAGATTAAAAAAAAAAAAAAGAATTTAGGAAAACCTGTAGCAGGATCCAAGACGGGCCAATCCTATGGTTAAACAACTGGCAACAGCTTGAGTAGGCCTGAAAGTTAGGTGGGGCGGGGCCTCAGGGAGTCACCAGGGCAGGGCTACCAGTGTGAGCCAGGTTGCTGGAGTTCCAGATATGGCCGCTGTCTGCCGCCCCAGGGAAGGGCTCACCAAAGGAACAAAGGCCTCTGACAGCACGTTTGTCCCGGAGAAAGCTCCCTCTCCAGCCCTTGCTCCAGTGCCAAACAGCTCAGTTCTTCCCTGTATGTCTCTGGTGCCCCTCGAGCTGCCTTCCCTCCAAGCTTAGAGGGAGAGAGTCCGATAAGTTCGTGCACCGGCCCTTTAAGGAGCTGCCTGGGGCTCCAGCCGCGTCAGCTTCCCTGAGCCTCAGTACCTGCTGGTTTTTCCAGCCAGAATTATGGGGACTTCTCTTCCTGGCACTGGAACCCTGAGCAGGGCACCTGGTGTGGGACGCGGACCCCTCAGTTCTCAGGGAGGACCTTCCCAGCTGAGGTATCCTCCTGATTTTTATCCACCACACGTGGGTGTGGGACCAGCCTGTTGGGCCTCCGTCCCTCGAGCCTCCGCCTACCAGTCTCGATGGGCTGCTGCTTTAATTCCGTAGTTGTAGGACTTCCATTCAGCTTGATTTCAGGTGGTTTGGAATGACGGTTGTTCTGTAATTTAGTTGTAACTTTGATGTGGTTGTGGGAGGACGCGATACCCGTTTACCTACGCCGCCATCTTGACCGGAAGTCCAAAAAATGTATATTATTTTTGTATATCAAACACCCAAGTCTTCAACTTATAAATTTATGATGTGAGTTCCAATACCAAAATAACTGCATAGCCTGGCCAGTATGGCTCAGTGGTAAGAGTGTCACCTGTGGACCAAAGAGTCCCAGTTTCAATTCCAGCCAAGGGCATGTACCTCGGTTGCTGTTTGTCCCCACCCCAGTTGGTGTTGTGCAGGTTGCAACCAATCGATGTGTCTCTCTCACATAGATGTTTCTCTCTTTCTCTCTCTCTTCCTTCCTCTCTCCCTCCAGCTCTATCTGAAGATTAATGTAAAAATGTCCTCAAGTGAGGATTTAAAAAAACAAACAAAAACAACTGCATAGTTACTGTAAAGCTAGACTATAGAGTCTAGCTGGGGTTGGGCTGGGATCTTTGGTTCACTGATGTGTCTTAAGCACCAAGAACAGTGCCTAGCACTAATAGACACTCAATATTTATGGAATGAATTCAAATACACTCAAAATACATTTAAAGGAAATTAAAATATCTGGTATATAACCAAACATGTTATAAGAATCACAGATGAGCCCTGGCCAGTTTGGCTCAGCGGTTAGAGTGTCGGCCTGCGGTCCTGAGAGACCCGGGTTCGGTTCCCGCTAAGAGCGCGTACCTCGGTTGCAGTTTGTCCCCGGCCCTGGTCGGTTGTGCGGGTGGCAGCCACTCGATGTGTCCCTTTCACATCGATGTTTCTCTCTCTCTCTCTGTTCCTCTCTCTCCCTCCCACTCTACCTGAACAAAAAAATGTCCTCGGGTGAGGATAAAAAAAAAAGAATCACAGATGAAAAAAATTAGTGTTATTAAAATTAAGTATATATGTTTCTATAATATGAATTCATTTTTAATCCTCAGTTATTGAGTAGATTTTCTATGGCCTACTCCTTTCTGCTACCAGTGAAGCCACAAACACTCATCAGTTAGGCCAAGACTGCTGGCAACAAGTGAGTGGAGTCTCTGAATTCCAAAGACAAAATAAATTATATCTGAGTAATTTGTCTTTTTAGATTATTGCCAACTCTCCTCTTTTTTGTTAGCACTGATAAATCCCTCTGCTGAAAGTTTTGGGGTTAGAGGTAAAGTCAGAAATACGGTCTGGTATTTTAATAAGATTAAAAATATATCCAGCCCTGGCCAGTTTGGCTCAGCAGTTAGAGTGTCGGCCTGGGGTCCTGAGAGACCCGGGTTCGGTTCCCGCTAAGGGCGCGTACCTCGGTTGCAGTTTGTCCCCGGCCCTGGTTGGTTGTGCGGGTGGCAGCCACTCGATGTGTTCCTTTCACATCGATGTTTCTCTCTCTCTCTCTGTTCCTCTCTCTCCCTCCCACTCTACCTGAACAAAAAATGGAAAAATGTCCTCGGGTGAGGATAAAATATATATATATATATATATATATATATATATATATATATCTCCAGATAAAAAGCCTTATCCAGGAAGATAATGTCACATCTTCTCTTTCTTGAAAGCAACTGACAGTGATAGAATTAAAACAGTTATTCTTCACATTTTCTGATTGAAATCACTTTAGATGTTAATTCTAATTTTAACTAGTTGGTTTTGTGACTATACCTGACTATTTCTCCATTTGTCATTAGGCATGCCCACACTCTCTAAAGGACTGCTAGGTTGGTCACCAGAAAGCAAAATAAGAATGAGCATTTTTTTTTTTATTAATTAATTTTTGTTACAGATGTTTCTCCTTTTTCCCCCACTGATTTCCCCCTCCCCCTCCCTCCCTGCCCTGTCCTCAGCTTTGTTGTCCATGTCCATTGTTCATGCATACATGCATATAGGTTCTGTGGTTCATCTCTCCCCTACCACCCCCTCTTCTGGGGATTGTCAGTCTGTACCCCACTTCCACGTCTCTGGGACTACCCCATTCCTCAGACTGTTATGTTCATTATATTCCACAAATAAGTGAGATCATATGATACTTGTCTTTCTCTGTTTGGCTTGTTTCGCTTAGGATGATACTTTCCAGGTCCCTCCATGTAGTCTCAAAGGATAAGAGATCTTTCTTTCTTTCTTACAGCTGCATAGTACTCCATTGTGTATATGTACCACAGCTTTTTTATCCATTCGTCTACTGATGGACACTTGGGCTGTTTCCAGATCTTATATTGTAAATAGTGCTGCTATGAACATGGGGGTACATATATTCTTTCTGATTGGTGTTTCAGGTTTCTTTGGGTATATTCCTAGAAGTGGGATCACTGGGTCAAATGGAAGTTCAATTTTTAATTTTCTCAGGTAACACCATATTGTTTTCCATAGTGGCTGTACCAGTCTGAAGAATGAGCATTTTTTTTTCTAGAGTAGTTTAGCTGTGAATCTGGTGCTGGAGTTCCTCTCACAAGAGAATGGGGCTGAAGACAAAGAGCAAGAAGATGGCTGTTTATTGAGTTTCCATGTGTCTGATATGACATCAAGCATGGTGCAGTGATTAAGAACATGAAATCTAGGGTCAAACTGCCTGGGTTCAAACCCTAGCTGTGTGTCTTATTAACTGCATGTCCTCAGGTAGGTTAGTTAACCTCTCTGTGACACTTACAAAAATGTTGTTATGCCCGGCTGGTGTGGCTCATTGGATTGAGCCCCATCCCATGGACTGAGAGGTCCCTGTTTGATTCCTGGTCAGGGCACATGCCCAGGTTGCGAGCTGGGTCCCCAGTAGGGGGCATGCAGGAGGTAGCCAATCGATGTTTCTCACATCAATGTTTCTCTCTCTCTAAAAAAATCAATAAAAACATATTTTTAAAAAAAGAATGTTGTTATTATTACAATGAGAAGCAGAAAAGAAGTATATGTGCCATAGATAGAAAGAGACTAGGCTAAAGAGAAAGGAGTGATTTAGTATAGGGTTCACAGGGTCAGTTCATGTACACCTAATTATCTGACCCTTACACAGTCAGCCACATATTTATTAAATGGTTTCTTTGTGCCACTTTAGTATTGTGCTGACATTTTTGATGAATTAAAAACCAAATTAGGCATGGCTTCTTCCTTCAAGGAATATGTAGGCTAGAGGGGACAAAAGTTGTGATTCAGGGTATTCATCTTTAAAAATGCTACCAGAGGGATAGAGATAAATGATTGACTGAGGTCTAAGATTCAACAGACCCTATACCAACCCCATCCTTACACTTGAATCTGAAATATCTCAAATCAGACCAATTCATTCATATTATTATCTACTGCCCCCACACTGAAGGGAAGTTCACTTTTCTAGAGTCAACAACTAGAAGGATGCAGCTTAGGACAGGGAAGAGGCCAGGGGTGGGGGTTTCACCCCAACAATTAGAAGAAGATCTGAAACCTTTTCTAAAGAGTCTGTTACATGACATAAACAAATGTGATTGACTTTCCTCTAACCTCATTAGAACCATTTGCTAAATATCTGAAAAAAGAGAAATATATCAGTCTGAATCAATTGTTCATAACTGAAATAATCACTTTGCTTTCGGTTTTCGAAATGATTAGATTATATTCACAGTATGGGTGGCTCCTACTCATGACATTCTAGCAGTTGAAAAGCGTCTAGCAATTAATTGAATATATTTAGAGAAAGTTAAAAGTAAATGAATCGCAATTTTGAAAGATGCTTATTTCTATATTCTCTTGAGCTCCCTGAAGAGGACTGTTAAAACATAGAACACTTAATAAAATGTTCTTTCACATGTGTGGATATATGCACCAGCGTGGGTGTTACTTAACACATATACAGGGTGAGGCAAAAGTAAGTTTATAGTTGTGAGTACACAAAACACAGAATTTATTCTTGTATTGTTATTTATTAATTCTTGACTTTTTTCCATATGAGCAACTGTAAACCTACTTTTGCCCCACCCTGTATAATCATCTTCCTGCTCCAAATGAACTGAAGGCAACAAAATAGCCCACCCTAGCCTCACCAACTGTTGTGAGGCTCACTTTCCTTTACACCTGCAAAAAACATCACATATTTTGACAGTTGAATATTATTCTGTCTTATATTTTTTAAATTGTTATATGCATGTATTTAAGTCTATGTCACTTAGGAAATTATAAGTTCCTTGAAGAAAAAGACATGTTTGCAGATGTTCTCTGTCACTTATGGAAAGGTACATTATAGTGCTCAATACAAACTTTGAGGTTCAAGTTCCAGTCAAGATAGCACCATAAATTTATACTTTGAGGCACCACGGAGCAATACATCTCAATAACAGATAAAACATAACAAGTGAACACTTTGAATATACAGTTGTACTTTAAAATATGGTAAATATTTCCATGTTCCAGAAATGTACTAGAAACACAAAGTGGCCACTCCAGATCCAAAGTAGGCAGAACTCTTTAGCATCTGGGGCAAGGACCAGGGCAGGAAACCAGGTCAGGAATGAGACTTTTCCCAAGGAAAACAACACCAATAAAATTGCCACCCTGGTTTTTGTCTAGGCTCACAGCTTATATAAAGCTGCCTATGTAAAGAGGTCATAGGAAACAGATAAGGTCTTACAACAAAAGCCTGGCCATTCACCAGCTTGTTCAGGGGTAGTTTTGTGTTATCCCCAATCTTTGCAAAACTAGTACACTGAGCTGATAAAACATGTTGGTGAGTACATTTTCATTACTGACTATAAAGAATACATTTCTTTTTATGCCAAAAAGGTGGAGTTACAATTCTCTATAATGATAAAAAATTTCAGGATAGATATTCAATGTTAAGTTAAAATGTGCTATGGTCCATTTTTGATCAGGGAAGAGGACAGAGATATTAAACAATTTCATACTTTAGAGATAATCATAGTAAAGCATATTAATTTAAAATCTAAAGAATAAAATTACAATATATGACTAAACTAGAAGAGAAGGTAAACATAAAACTCAAAGTAAGATGGCAGAAATAGGTTCAAATAGATCCATACTCACAATAAACGTGATGGATAAAATTCAATTTTTTTTTTTTTTTTTTTTATCCTCACCCGAGGACATTTTTTTTCCATTTTTTGTACAGATAGAGTGGGAGGGAGAGAGAGGAAGGGAGAGAGAGAGAGAAACATCGACGTGAAGGGACACATCGAGTGGCTGCCACCCGCACCACCAACCAGGGCCGGGGACAAACTGCAACCGAAGTACGTGCCCTTAGCGGGAACTGAACCTGAGCCTCTCCGGACCTCAGGCCAACGCTCTAACCGCTGACCCAAACTGGCCAGGGCCATCTTTTTTTTATCAGTTAAAATATCAAATTATGAACTTTCTTAAAGAAAAACACTTAAAAACAAAACAACATTGAAAGGTTGAAAAATAAGAGAGGAAAAGAAAAAAATATCTGAGGTAAAGACAAACTAAAAGAAGACTGGTTTATTACTTTCTATCAGACAAAATGACCCTTAAACAAAACCCATTAATATACAGAAGGAACAATTCACCAAGAAGATATATCTGTCACAAGCTCACTATGTATACAGTACTTGAGCCTTGAAATTGAAAAAACGAAAACTAACTAAATTATCAGAAGAATGGAAAAGTCAGTCAGAGTCTTGACAGGAAACAAATGTCATGCTCAGGAGGATTCTAATGAAGAGAAGGAATGAATGGGCTATTTACAGAGGTGTACACAGGGTTGAAGGAACAAGAGGGGGTGGTGAGATACCAGAAAACTAGCAACAGGTAGAAGCGATTACTCCCCTAGGCCTAAAGGAACGAAAGGTGGAAACACTATTACTAAAGCCCAGTGAGAACTAGAGTTGGAGAGGGGTTCCTGCCCTACAGGATGAAAGACCCCTGGTGAAGCAAAGAGTTGGGCCAAACCCACAGATCAAACAACAATGGAAACGAGAGGGCAAGAGAGTATTGCAAAAAAAAAGGCTAAAAATGGATCTGGTAAGGCAAATGGAGAGTAATCAGCACAATAATCATAATGAGAAATTTTAACATAACTTTATCAAAAATTAATACACCAAGTGACCAAGAATTAGTCAGATATAGAATATCTGTACAATACAATGAAAAAACTTGACAGATGTGGTGTGTGTGCATGTGTGAAGAGAGAACCTACTCCAACAGGTAGAGAGTATACATTGTTTCTGAGCATATTGGTAAGGAATATTTATAAAAGTTTACTATACTAGGTCACAATAGGATAAAATACTAGAGAATTGATATTACATAGAATACACTGTAATTCAATTAGAAATCAGCATTAGAAGAAAAATGTATATGTGCTGATATGAAGTGATCTTCAAGGTATATTTCTTTTTTTTAATATGTTTTCCTTGATTTGAGAGAGACGGGGCAGGGCGGGGGGGGGTGGGAGAAGGAAAAAGAGAGAAAAACATGGATAAGAGAGACACATCAATTGGCTGCCTCCTGCTTATCCCCTACTGGGGATTGAGTCCACAACTTGGGCATGTGCACTGACTGGGGATTGATTCCACAACTTGGGCATGTGCACTGACTGGGAATTGAACTGGTGACCTCTTGGTGTAAGGGACGACGCTCAACTGAGCCACACTGGCCGTGACTTCAAGATATATTTCTAACCGAAAAGGAAAAGGTGTAAAGTCTATACTTTATCAATATTTGCATAAAATCATCTATCTCTACTTATATACACACAGAAAACATCTGGATACCTAAGAAACTATTAATATTGGTTGCTTGTGGGGTGGGACGTGTGGATGAATAAAGGAATTCTATGGAAAGTAACATCACAGGGTGATCTCATCATAAATTCTTAACTGGGCAGGTAATGGTGAGTAGTCATGCCCCAAGCCTATACCTTCTTTAGTGAAAGGTTTTAAGCCAAACTTGTCCCTTGTTCTTGTGTATCTAGGTTAACACAGCTTTGAGATGTTAGAAGTAATACCCCTGGAAAGGAACCTCAAGAGACCACATATTCTTGTTAAGTATCCTATAACCCAGTCCTCTCCTTGCTTTTCTTCAGTCTTCCTTACGTCCCCTCCTTAATTTCAAATTCATAAAGAAGATGCAAAACTGTTCTTCTTTGGAGCACTGGGATCTTGCACCCTGGCATATGCTATCAGTTTGGCTCAAACTCTACAGGTTTGAACGTTTCTTATGTCAGCAGAGGTAATATACATTTTGTTTTTGGTATTTTGAATCTTTTATATTATTTGTATCATTACTTAAAAAAAAAATCTAAAACACCAAGTGCTGGTGAGAACGTGGAGAAAAGGGAACCCTCCTACACTGCTGGTGGAAATACAGACTGGAGCAGCCACTGCGGAAAATATGATGGAGTTTCCTCAAAAAATTAAAATGGAACTGCCATTTGACCCAGTGCTCCCACTTCTTGGAATATATCCTAAGAATCCTGAAACACCAATCAGAAAGAATATATGCACCTCTGTGTTCATAGCAGCATTTTTTTTTACAATAGCTAAGATCTGGAAACAACCCAAGTGCCCATCAGTAGATGAGTGGGTAAAAAAGCTGTGGTACATATACACAATGGAATACTATGTGGCATGAGGCATCATGGCTGTCTGTGTAAGTCAGCTCTGTACTAATAAGATCAGGTCAGGGGTGGTTTGCTCATAGGTATTTGATGGGCCTGGGCAGAGTTCCTCAGCAAACACCAGCTTTCCTCTTTCACCTGGTGTCCAGGACTTACAAGCTTGGCTGGGCTTCTGCTCAGGTTTCCATGTGTACTCCATCATGTCAGGGCATGTGAATGACAGTTTTATGAACATAAACTAAAAATACTTTACAACTTACAATAAACTTACTCTCTATCTAACCATTCGTCCAAACTCTATTAAGAACCAGCACCAAGAATTATATATTTCTACAAAAAAAAAAAAATCCTTAATCTATATTTTTTAAGAATGCCCTGGCCGGTTGGGCTCATCAGTTACAGTGTTCACCCATGGACCAGAGTCATGGGTTCGATTCTGGTCAAGGGCACGTACTTCAGTTGTGATTCAGTCCCTGACCTTGGTCAGGGTCGTGTGGGAGGCAGCGAATCGATGTGTCCCTTTCACATTGATGTCTCTCTTTCTCTCTCTCTCTCTCCTTCCCACTCTATCTGAAGATAAATGGAAAAATATCCTCAGATGATGATTTTAAAAAAGAATATGCAATAATGTGTATGATGAGGTTTTTGAACAAAACTTAATTATACCCCCAAAGAGTCTACTCCATATTATCCAAACTCATGATATTCCCTACAATATCAGGGTGAAAGTGAAACTCAACCAATCAATTATAATGCTATATTTTACTGAATAAAATTTTTCTTAAAAAAATACATTCTAAATAAAACATTGACATGGAGATAATATGATTCAGTGTTTTCTAACCCAATGTTGTCACAAAAGAAAATGTAGAATGCTGGTTATATGTCAATGGCTTTATTAAAATTATCTTAATATGCTTCTACTAAAATAGTGACAGAAAAATTTTAACCTAAAACCATTTCTTAATAAACTTCACCAAACAATAAGATGTATTTTAAATTCCTAGGGAGTCTCTAGAGCTGTACTGTGGAAAGCAATTCTTGAGTAAAAAGAGGTGAGGAATAACTTAGTGTTTATATTTTCAGGTGAATAAACAGACCCAGTGAGGAGAAGTGGCCCGTCCAAGGATATTCAGTTAGCGGCAGGGTCAGAACCTGCATCTGTTGATCTCCAATCCAGAGCTCTTTCCTGAAACCTTCTGCCTTCTGATAACAGATCAGGAAATTTCACCTTCATTCCAAAAACAAATCAGAAATATTGCACAATCAAATTTCTATTTTCTTATTTAACATGCGGAATAACTTTTATCTACAGTTCAAGGCTTTCCCTCCTCCTCCCTAGATGAAAGAAATAGAGCAGTTATAACCAAATTTCTGCACAATATTTAGGTTCTCTATGACATTTTGTGCAATGGAAAAAAACTGCTATCAAAAAATAAAGATCACAGAGAAGAATTACAGATTTTGTCAAAGAGAGTTTGCTTTGCTTTGCTTTGCTTCCTGTACCTGATACCTACTCCGGTGTCATTTTCTTATAATACTGAAACTTATCAAATATGATCCATGCTGCTCACTTTTTTCCACCTGGGTGCTTTCTTGACAGGCATTTGTTTATGTGTAGAGGGAATGGGAGAAAGAGCCATACTCCCACACAGGGAGCAAAAGAAGCAGTTGTAGCTCAGTTTTTATAATGAAGGTGGAGGAGTTTCTGATGCTAGGGGAGAACTAGAAAAAGAATAAGTGCGCACACAGATACTCGTACACGTGCATGTGTGTTCCCCAAGGGACATTTATATGCATTATCTTAATCTTCACAAGGACCTTAGGAGGTAGGTCCTATTGCTTCCAGTTTTCACATGAGGAAAAAGACTTGCCCAAATGACCGACCCAAGATCATACAGCTAGTGACAGAACCAGGATTGAACTAAAGCTTCCTGGCTCCATAAATCCACAGGTAGGAAAACTTTGTCCCTTCTGTTTCTGGATCTTTTATCCAAAAAATAGAAAAGGTATAGGAATGGTCAAATCAGTATTAGGAACAAGGAATCCCATAAAAATGGAAGCCCTCTGGAAGTACTATCTGCTTTATAAAGTCTCCAGAAAATAGGTGATCCATTATAGTAAGACACAGTTCTTTATGGAATTGATTCTAGAGCAAGAGAAGGTACTAAGAAAAGGAAAGAGAAAGAATCAACACTAATAGGACAGTATCATTAAAAGGTAAAAAAGAGAATAACTTACTAGTAGAAATTATAGCTAAAAATTAAATTATGACCAAATGTTGGTCTCACTGATGAGTTCCACAAACCTTTAGACAGTTTCCTGGACCAACCCTTGGCTGTTGTTTTTTGTTTTTGTTTTTATCCTCACCCAAGGGCACTTTTCCATTTTTTGTTCAGATAGAGTGAGAGAGAAAGAGAGGAAGAGAGAGAGAGAGAAACATCAACGTGAAAGGGACACATCAAGTGGCTGCCACCCACATGGCCAACCAGGACCAGGGGCAAACTGAAACCGAGGTATGTGCCCTTAGTGGGAACCGAACCCGGTCTCTCTGGACCGCGGGCTGACGCTGCAACCGCTGAGCCAAACCGGCCAGGGCTTGGCTGTTGTTTTTAACAGAATGTGGAAGAAAGGTGAGATATCTAAGTCCATGAAAGAAAGGGTTAGAAGCATTTTAAAAGATAAGGAAGAATGTTTACAAAATAAAGGTTCTTGCCTGGTCGGCGTGGCTCAGTGGTTGAGTGTTGACCCCTGCACCAAGAGGTTGCCAGTTCGATTCCTGTTTGGGGCACATGCTCAGGTTGTGGACCAAATCCTCCGTGTGGAGCATGCAAGAGGCGGCCAATCAATGTTCTATCTCATTGATGTTGCTATCTCTCCCTCACCCTTCCTCTCTCTCTAGAATCAATAAAGAAAAAACAAAATGGAGGTTCTTCACATTACTGATTCATAGGAATGCAGTTTTAAAAATTGAGGTAAAATTCACATACCATAAAGTAACCATTAACTTTTTAAAAATGTATAATTCAGTTGCATTTAGTACATTCTCTATGTTAAGCAACCACCACCTCTAACCAGTTTCAAGATATTTTCATCACTGCAAGAGGCAAACAGTACCCATAATAATGCAGTTTTGCATAAATACTGTTAGAAAAACAGGCAAAAGAGAAGAAAGTAAGACAAAAGTTCCAGTGGTATGGCAAGAAGTAAGACATAGTTAACTGATAAACTTAAGGAAAATAAAATATTTTAAAAATCTTATTTAACAAATATCCTGCTGAAATAGTATAAGAAATAATGTACTGTGTTGAGCATTGGATATAGTGGTGGTGGAAAGGAGCAAAAATGAATAAAATGGGTTTTTTTCTTCAAAAGAATTTGCAGTTTAATGAAGAATTCAACACTCAGAAAGGAAAACTGAAAAAAATCTCATTTACCATTGTAATAAAAAAAATTAAGATACCTAGGAATAAACTTAACCAAGGAGGTAAAAGACCTATTCTCAGAAAACTACAGAACATTGAAAAAATAAATAGAGGAAGATATAAAAAAGTAGAAGCATATACAATGTTCATGGATTGGAAGAATAAACATCATCAAAATATCCATACTGTCCAAACCTATCTATAGATTCAATGCAATCCCTATTAAAATACCAACGGCATTTTCACAAATCTAGAACAAATACTCCAAAAGTTTATATGGAATAAAAAAAGACCCCACCTAACCACAGCAATCTTGAAAAAGAAGAACAAAGTTGGAGGGATCACAATACTGGATATCAAGTTATACAACAAAGCCACCATAATCAAAACAGCCTGGTACTGGCACAAGAACAGGCATATGGATCAATGGAACAGAACAGAGAACCCAGAAATTGACCCAAGACATTATGTGCAACTAATATTCAACAAAGGAGGCAAGAGCATACATTGGAGAAAAGACAATCTCTTCAATAAATGGTGTTGGAAAATTTGGACAGGTACATGCAAAAAAATGAAACTAGACCACCAACTTATACCATACACAAGAATAAACTCAAAATGGATAAGAGACTTAAATGTCACTCATGAAACCATAAAAATCATAGCAGAAAATGTAGACAGTAAAATCTCAGACATCACGCATTGCAAAATTTTCACCAATACATTGTGAACAGCAAGAGAAACAAAGGAAAAAAATTTAATAGATGGGACTACTACATCAAACTAAAAAGCTCTGCATGGTAAAAGAAACTAGCATCAAAATGAAAAGGGAACCTACTCTTTGGGAGAACATATTTGCCAATGATACATTGGATAAGAGGTTAATGTCCAAAATATATAAAGCACTCATACAGCTCAACAAAAGGTAGACAAACAATTCAATTAAAAAATGGGCAAAAGATCTAAATAGACACTTCTCCAAACAGGACATACAAATGACCAAGACACATATGAAAAAATGCTCAACATAACTAATCATCAGAGAGATGCAAATTAAAACGTCTATGAGGTATCACTTCACACCTGCTAGAATGGCTTCCATCAACAAATCATCAAACAACAAATGCTGGTGAGGATGTGGAGAAAAGGTACTCTAGTTCACTGCTGGTGGGAATGCAGACTGATCCAGCCACTATGAAAAACAATATGGTGTTTACTCAAAAAATTAAAAATGGAACTGCTATTTGACCCAGTGATGCCACTTCTCAGAATATATCCTAAGAATCCTGAAACACCAATCAGAAAGAATATATGTACCCCTATGTTCATAACAGCATTATTTACAATAGCTAAGATCTGGAAACAACCCAAGTGCCCATTAGTAGATGAGTGGATAAAAAAGCTACGGTACATTTATAGTACACAATGGAATATTATGCAGCTGTAAGAAAGATCTCTTACCCTTTGAGATGACATGGAGGGTCCTGGAGAGTATTATGGTAAGCGAAATAAGCCAGTCAGAGAAAAACTAGTACCACATGGTCTCACTTATTTATGGACTATAATGAACACAATAAGCTGACGATCAAAATAGATCCAGAGACATGGAAATAGGGAATAGGCTGACAAACCAGAGGGAAGCGGGGTAGAGGGGAGAGATAAACCAAAGAACTTATATGCATATATGCATAACCAATGGACACAGACAATAGTGTGGGGAAGACAGGAGTGGAGTGGTAGTGGGAAGGAGGAGGTCAATGAGGGGAATAAGAAGGGGGGACATTTGTAATACTTGCAACAGTAAAGATAAAAAAAAAAAAAAGAATTCAGACTCGTAATCAAATGGTATAGGTAAACGAAAGAAAAGGGACTAGAGAGAGAAGGGTTAAGATACCAAAGGAAGGTGATAGGAAGACTATTTGTTCTGTTTGGATACAGAAAGGTATTGTGCATGGACTGATGATGACATTCCTCTTGAAAACTATGAAGAGCAGAAAAGTGCCAGGTAAACTGCTGAACTAGACAAAGATGTCACAGGGACACATGAACCAAATCCCACTCTCTAGGAAAACAGGAGGAATAAAGGGAGCAAGTTAAGAATTTATGTGACTATAGACCTTTTTGTTCTTATGGTATGTAGATCCTCTCTCCAGAAAGTGCAGGCCAAATCCAAGAAATTTAGGAGGAAGCTATGAAAGGGGATATTATGCAATTATAGCTATAATGGCATCATTTAGCCAAAAAAGGAAAGTGAGCACTGAAAACAGATAAAGAATGAGCAGGACAAGCAGGTATGGATGCCAATAAAATAAAAAATGGGACATAAAGAGGAATACTATAGCACTGAAGATGTAAAGTGTAAAATAGGCATACACTCTGAAAGGGAAGAAAATGCAACAGTTGGAGAACAAGCTTCAAATTCCATCTATCCAAGATGAAATAGCAAATCATGCTAAAGAGAGATGATTTGTAAATATAGAAGAGGGGTATCTCTGTAAAAGATATGATGAAGGATCATCAGTGGAAGATAAAGAATTAAGGACCTATCCCTGGCTGGTTTGGCTCAGCGGTTAGAGTGTGGGCCCATGGACAAGAGAGTCCTGGGTTCGATTCCTGCTAAAGGCACGTACCTCGGTTTCAGTTTGTCCCCGGCTCCGGTTGGGGTCACGTGGGTGCCAGCCACTTGATGTGTCTCTCTCACATCGATGTTTTTCTCTCTCTGTCTCTTCCTCCCTCTCTCCCTGAAAAGAAGTGAAAAAAAAAAAGTCCTTGGGTGAGGCTAACAAAAAAAGAATTAAGGACCTAAATCGTATGATAGGAAATTATCAAAGAACTCTTAAAGGATATGTATATTTATTAAAGAATAAATAATAAATATGAGTATTAAAAATCCATATGAGACTACAGGAAACAAGATAATAAATATAAGTAGTTTGTGTTAAATATAAAACAGAAAAATCTGCCCTGGCCAGTTTGGCTCAGCGGTTAAAGCGTCGGCCTGCGGTCCAGAGAGACCCGGGTTCGGTTCCCGCTAAGGGCACGTACTTTGGTTGCAGTTTGTCCCCGGCCCTGGTTGGTCGTGCGGGTGGCAGCCACTCGATGTGTCCCTTCACATCGATGCTTCTCTCTCTCTCTCTCCCTTCCTCTCTCTCCCTCCCACTCTATCTGTACAAAAAATGGAAAAATATCCTCGGGTGAGGATAAAAAACAAACAAACAAACAAAAATAAAACAGAAAAATCTTACAAAATGTTTTAACAATGGTTCTACAATAAAAATGCTCAAGATAGTGCAGCAAATACCATTGCATAGGTTATAATTAAATATTTTTGGAGTCCCTTAGCCAAGATTAGGGGAAAGAAAGAGGTGAATTATAGTTTCAAAGAAGAAACTTATGGATCTAAATCAGAAGAAGAGGGAAAGATGAAGAACAAATCACTATGTTAAAAATAAGACTCAAAAAGTGAAACATGAAGTCAGGAGAACTGGACATATATGGGTAAAATATATTAAAAAGGGAAGAATGAAGCAAATAAAGGGTCAGCAAAGAAATCCAAGAGAAATCTACTGCATTTATAAGAAATAGAATTTTTTCACTTTCATGATGGGTAATGAAAGGTATAAAATATAAGCATGTTTTGTTTTTCCGATATTTTGTTCAGATAGAGTGGGAGGGAAAGAGAGAGAGAGAAACATCAACGTGAAAGGGACACATGGAGTAGTTGCCACCCACACGACCCAACCAAGGCCAGGGACAAACTGCAACCGAAGTACGTGCCCTTAGTGGGAACCGAACCCGAGTCTCTCTAGACCTCAGGCTGACACTCTAACCGCTGAGCCAAACTGGCCAGGGCTAAAATATAAGCATGTTTAGAAATAAAACACAAGAGCCCTGGCCAGTTTGGCTCAGCGGTTAGAGCGTCGGCCTGCGGTCCGGAGAGACCCGGGTTCGGTTCCCGCTAAGGGCACGTACTTCGGTTGCAGTTTGTCCCCGGCCCTGGTTGGTCGTGCGGGTGGCAGCCACTCGATGTGTCCCTTCACGTCGATGTTTCTCACTCTCTCTCCCTTCCTCTCTCTCCCTCCCACTCTATCTGTACAAAAAAAAAAAAAAAAACAAGAAAAAAAAACAAACAAGAAATAAAACACAAGAATCAAATGAGTTAATGAGGATAAAAGTACTTGAAAAATTATAAGTCAATACACAAATAAAAGGTTTTATTTCACTGGAACATAGCCGCTGTGGACTTTGATATTAAGCCCTACAAAGAGGAAAGAAGCATTTAGCAGATCTTTGCTTAGTTACCATAAAACACAGTGACCATTAGGGCAAGTGTATTGAAGACTGTGCTTCTCAACGACTACCATCTTTTTATTCTTTGGTACTTGCTGGATAAAATCTCCTTGTGCAGAATCTTCTATTGGTATTTTTTTTATTGAGATATAATTCACTTACCATAATATTCACCCTTCTAAAGTGTAAAATTTAGTGGTTTCTAGTATATTCACAAAGTTGTGCAACCACAACCACTACTGAATTCCAAACATTTTCATCAACTGTTTAGTACACACAGACCCAAAGAAAAGCCCCAAGACTGAAAATCTACCTCCATAAGTGGAGGACAGGGAAAGACTGAAAAAAGAGGTTGGCCAGTTCAGTCTGGTAATTAGTAGAGTTTCCAAAGAGAAACTTATATGCAAGGCATTATATCCTGGGTGGCTGAAAGATGAAGTGGATCCCGGCACCACTTGGCAGGCATCAGAGTTATACAGGGCAAAGTGGGGGATAATCACGGGTCCTAGTATGTGAATGCTACCAGGTACAGAAATTACTTTACATGCTTGACCAGGTCAGGGCAACAACCTGTTACAGGAACCAGCACATAACTGGAGGCAAGGGATGGGTGCTAATTTATATATGAATGAATGATAACTATGATCAGAAAGTCTCTAGGAGGGGTTTGTGGAAAGCAACTTCCATTCTGGCCCGGGTCCAGCTCCCATGAAGTCACATCACTTCAAAAAGAAATCACATATCCTTCACAGTCACTCTCATTTCACTTTCCCCTCTGCCCGCAGCTGCCAATCAGGAATCTACTTTCTGTCTGTCTCTGTGGATTTATCTGTTCTGGAAGTTTCATGTAAATGGAATCATACACTATGTGGCTCTTTGAGTCTGGCTTCTTTTACTTCTAATGTTTTCAAGATTCATCCACGTTGTAGCATGTATCATTATTTCATTCATTTTTTTTTTTAAATCCTCACCTGAGGATATTTTTCTATTTCTTTTTAGATAGAGTAGAAGGAAGGAAGGGGGGAGGGGGGAGAAACATAGAGAGTGACACACTGATTGGTTGCCTCCTGCCTGACCTGACAGGGACTGGGGATCAAACCTGCAACCGAGGTATGTGCCCTTGACCAGGAATCAAACCTGTGACTCTTTAGTCTGCAGACCATCGCTTTAACTGCTGAGCCAAACCGGTCAGGGCAGTACTTCATTCTTTTTATGGTTTCATTGAGTAGCTACTCTTAGTACGCTTAGTCCCCTCCACCCCCTCAAAACAAGACCATGCCATTTCTCAATGCCCCACATGTAGCAGTGCTTCATCTCACTGGATTAAAGCTTGTATGTACCACCTACAGAGTTAGTGTTGATCTTTCTCATAGAGTTGCATAAGCTTTAACAAATATTTGAGCATCACAGTACACAAACTCATTTGGACCTAAATCATGAAAGCTGACTACAGCACAATGAAAGCTTTTGAAAGTTGACTGCAGCACAAAGCTTGAAGGAAGAAAATTAGATACTAATTACTTGCTAAACATGTAGTTTTGTACCTTTCTCATTTTTCTTTTTTTCCTAATTTTCCTCACTAAAATCAGACATAAACTGATATAGATGATAAATGGAAAAATTTACCAATTTATTTTTTTATCCTCCCCCAAGGAAATTTTTCCATTTTCCGTTCAGATAAGAGTGGGAGGGAGAGAGAGGAAGAGAGAGAGAGAGAGAGAGAGAGAGAGAGATTGACATGAAAGGGACACATCGAGTGGCTGCCACCCACACGACCAACCAGGGCGGGGGACAAATTGCAACCGAGGCACACGCCCCTAGCGGGAACCGAACCTGGGTCTCTCTGGACCGCAGGCTGATGCTCTAACCGCTAAGCAAACTGGCCAGGGCAAAATTTCCCAATTTAAAAAATTCCCTGTGAGTGGTTCTAAATTGGTAGAAAGAGTTGGGATAGTTCAAATTTCCATGGTAACTCTAATATCATTTATTCATTGGACAAACATTTGTTGAGGAACTATTATATGCCAGGTACTTTGTGGAGTATCAATATGGAACAGATATTGCTTCTGACTTCATGAAACTGATTATCTAATAAGGAATATAAGATATGAACATAAATATCTAGAATATAGGGTAGGAAGTAATAACTCCTATAAGAGAGATGAAGCTAAGTTTCCACAGAAGTTCAGAAAAAAGATAGGTTGCCTGCACCTAAGAGAGACCAAGAAAAGCTGGGAGCAGAATCCTGGCCTTAAACTTTAGGAATAGGTCTTCCCAGGCTGGTTTGGCTCAGTGGTTATAGCATTGGCCTGTGGACCAGAGAGTCCTGGGTTCAGTTCCCACTAGGGGCATGTACCAAAAAAACAAAAAACTAAGAATAGGTCAAGTCTGAACAGGTATAAATAGGAAGCCAGAACCAGCTAGAAAAAGGCACAGAGCCAGAACATTTCTGAGCCACAAGAATGGGAAGGTGGGTGGGTCAGATGGCACAGGACTCTGTATGCCATGAGGAGTTTGTATTTTATATTATGGTAAACAGAGAACTTCTAAGGCTTTTGAGCAGGAAAGTAATGTGAGAAGAGCTGTACTTGGGATTAATTTGATAACCCAAGTATAAAACCACGTGCAAAAGGGGTTGTGGGGGTTAGGACAGGCGAGAGTCTGAAAGAGGAGAAACATTATAAAAACAGAGTTCAATAATATTTGATATTCTTATTAATTTGTATTACAAGAAACTAAATTCTATTAAGTTAATATAGAAACAAATCTTTGATTGACTGGTAACAAGATCAATCATTTGTACCCAAAGATACACAGAAAATTACCCCAACTCTCTATAAAGAAGAAATCTATAATATCAATAAACTCTGAGAGTCCTCTCAAGGTGAATTTTTCTTTCAAATATTTAATCAATCATTAGGATTCTTCAAGGAGAGTTCTCATAATCTATAGTTTAAAGAATTCAGAACTTGCCCTGGCTGGTGTGGCTGAGTTGGTTGGGTGTTGTCTTGTGCATCAAAAGGTTGCTTGTTTGAATCCCAGTCAGGGCACATGTCCAGGTTGTGGGCTTGATACTAAGTAGGGGGCATGAAGGATGTTTCATTTTGACATGGACGTTTCTTTCTCTCTTTTCCTCTCTAAAAATCAATTAAAATATTTTAAAAAATAATTCTGAACTCTCCCTTCAGAATTCTGGGCTAATCACAGAACTTTGGGCCAATTTGCTCCACCTCCAATTTTACCAGTAGTGAAACTGGGCCCCATAGCTGGAACTGACTTATCCAGGAAAACAGGGCTGATTGGAACTAAAATCTCCTGATCTCTGCCCCCATGCCACAACCCACATTCCACTGTGGATACTCTGGGTTGGTTAGAACTGAGGTATCAAAAATAAAGTGCCTCTTTCCGTTTGCCTGGGCTTAAAAAGTTGATTTCTAATAAATAGCAAGCAAGAAAAAAATGTCTCCACCATAAAACTGCAATTCTGCAAGGTATTGTTATCTGGTTGGAATACTGACATATCACACACCTTGCTCACTGAGTATATAAAACACTGAGTTAAGTGCAGTAAAGCAACTAGACTTACAGGAAAATGCTGGTTACTCAGGCGAATTCCTTAAGTCTTAAGAGACTTGTAGTCTTCAAACTCCCAAACATGTTTTGGGAAGAAAAACACATAATGGTTTTAATAGAATTCAATCTGGGGTTTCAGAAGTAACTGAAAATCTGCAGTCAATAGACATTGTAGAAATGAAGGAAAGGGGCATCAGTCTCTCAAAATTCTGTCAGAATATGAGTGGTTGTGTCCAGAGTTCTTTTTCCTTTGCAAATGCAATAAGCTGCTTGCCAAGGCCAAAGAACAACAGCTCATTAACAATGTTGTTTCATTTTATAGGTTGTTTTGAAAGAGGAAGAATATTTGGGAATGTGTGCTGTGATTTTTTAAACCTCATGTTCTAAAACCGATAATAATCTTGCTGTTTTTTAATTTTAAAAAAGGAAACCAAATGTCTAAGATTTGATCTTTGAGTCTACCATGTTCACTGCACCAACATTATCTTAACTTTATCACAGAAGCAACATGTAATTTCTTTAAATGTTGCCAAGACCAAAAAAAGTCATAGATTCACTTCAGGACTCAATGTTCTTCTATGTGTAACATACGTTACACAGAGTAACAACCATAGCTCCAAAATAGCATTGCCCTACCTCTGCTGGAAGTTTCATCCTCCACTGCCAATAGGTCAGGGTGCTCAGGGATGTCTCAGGTGTGCTTTGTCAGCTGCCAAATGTTGTTTACAATTCTCCTTGCCTGATGCTGCCAATGCTCCAAGCCAGGTCACCTCTGCCCACCAAAGACACTGCTACCACTGTTGCAGCTGATGTGTACAAGAAGGCCTCCAAGGCCCCAAGTCCAACGTCAAGGGTAACAGAGGTGTTGAGGGTCCTGGCACCAATACTGTTGCCCCTAGCACCAATGTTCATGCCCCAGACAAGCTGCACTCTCTGTGACCTAAGAAGATTAGAAAAAAGCTCCTTTAGTTTTTACTAGGTCTTATATACAGTTTCCCTGGGGTCACAGGGCTTGGGGACAGACCAGGTTGGTACTCAATAGCTATTAGTTGAAAGAATGAATGAGTCTGTCAGGCTGGGTTGCAAACAATCTGAATGGCAGACACCATGATGTTTTATAAATAGAATTCGAGAAGGCTGACCCCCACCATACCTCAGGCTTGCTCATATATGCCTGAATCCTAGGAAGGATGAAACTGAGGTACAAGCACTACCACATACTATTTTTCTTTATCTTAGAAAAGGGAAATACATAACTGACATCATTATACAAATAATTCAAGTTTGTGTCTTTTCATTTTATTCTCATCATGAGTTAAAAATTGGTGACCTGTGGCCAAATCTGGCCAGATGATTTTTTTTAAGCCCACATGATTTTTAAAAAAATATGTTTTCATTGATTTCAGGGAGAGGAAGGGAGATGGAGAGAGAGAGATCTATATGAGAACGACACATCTATCAGCTGCCTCCTGCACACCTCCTACTGAGGACTGAGCCTGCAATCTGGCATGTGCCCTGACCAGGAATCAGACCAGCACCCTCTTGGTGCATGGGATGACACTCAACCAAATGAGCCACACTGGCCAAGCTAAGCTCACATTATTTAAAAACAAAAAACAAAAACTGTTTTGAATTAGAATACATCTAGATGAGTGGTTCTCATACATTAGCATGCATCAGAATCAGGCTTGTTAAAACTGGAGGGCTTGTTAAAACTCAGATTACTGGGTTCCACCCCCAGAGTTTCTGGATTTAGTAGATCTCGGTTGGGGTCTGATAGTTTGAATGTCTACCTAGTTCCTGATGTGTCTGGCCTTGACATACTCTGAAATGGGAGGTTCTATAGTTTTCCCAGAACCTACAACCAGACCCCACAGTACTGCATCTGGCCTACTTTAGTTATCTGCATTACCCGCCTTGCCTTTGAATTTGAAAGCTCTGTGAACCTCAATATTTCTGGTGAAAACCTTTTTTCAGCCTGATTCATGGAGATGGTTGTATTACCCACTTTTTATTTAAGCAAAATAGATAAACATAATAGTACATGCATTGTAGGTCTACAACTTATTGAATTTTCACAAATTTTACACACACATCTGTGGATGAAAAAAAAGGGGTTCTATGGAAAATAACCTGTGACCTGATCATACATTTCTAACTGGGCAGGTCATGGTGGGTAGTCACGCCCTAGGCCTATAACTTCTTTAGTAAACAGTGTTTGTTTGTTTTTTTGTTAATCCTCACCCAAGGATATTTTCCCATTGATTTTGAGAAAGAATGGAAGGGAGAGAGAAAGAAACACCAATGTAAGAGGGATACATGGATTGGCTGCCTCCTGCATGTGCCCTGACAGGGCCTGGGATCAAACCTGTAACCCAGGTCCGTACTCTTGACCAGGAATTGAATTTGTGACCCTTTAATGTGCAGGTGGATGCTTTAACCATTGAGCAACACCGGCCAGGGCTTTAGTGAACCATTTTAAGCCAGTCCTATCCATTGTTCTTGTGCATCTAGGTTAACACACCTTTGAGATGTCAGAAATAATGCCCCTCAAAGGGTGTACTAACCTTCAAGAGAGCACATAATCCTGTAATCCAATCCCCACCTTGCTTTCTCTTACTTTCATAACTTCAAACACATAAAAGAAGCTGCAAAACTGTTATCCTCAGACGCATTTGAGATCTTGCACCCTGGCATATACTGTCAATTTGACTCAAATAAACTCTTATTAAAATTCTCTACAGGTTTGGATGTTTCTTACACTGACATACATAACCAGCACCCAGAGCAAGAAAGAGAACATCACCAGCCCCCCAGAAATTCCCCTCATGCCTCTCACATAATTTTAATCCCAACAATAACCACTATCCTGATTTCCAACATCATAGATTTGTTTTGCCTGTATTTATAATTTATACAAATGGATTCATATAAATATGCACTGCATTGTGTCTGGTTTCCTTTGATCAATATTATGTTTATGAGATTCATTCACATTGTTGTATAGAGTTGTAGTTTGTTCATCTTCATTTCTGTCCAGTATTCCATTGTGTGATCATTCTATAATTTATCCATTCTACTATTGATGGGTATTTGGGTCATTTACATTTTGAGTTTATTAGAAAAAGTGCTGCTACAAATATTCTCAAATATATCTTTTACTGCACATATACATGCATTTTTGTTAAGCAGATACCTAGTAGTACAATGGCTAGGTCATTGGGTATGTGTATATTCAGCTTTAGGAGATAACTGCCAAACAGTTTTCCAAAGTGGTTGTACCAATTCGTATCCCCACTAGAAGTGTATAAAAGTTCCCATATTCTCACCAACACTTCATATTTCACTTTTCACTTAAAGAAAGATAGGCCTCCCTGGATTTAACTCATCAGTGTCTTCAGTTGATTTTCATGCATCTTGAGTGTACTGCACAATTTTTATCACTTTAAACAATCGAGTCATTAATCTTTCCTTCAATCACTTTATAAATAGATATCTTAAATTAGGGAATTTGCTAAGTGAATTTCCCTTCTGCCAAGTATTATGTACCATTTGTTTTTAAACCATACAGTATATTCTGCATGGGAAGATAGTGATTCTTTGTATTTGTATTTGTAGCTGTAATCTAAAGGTATAATCCAACAGTACTTCTCATTTAGTGGCTGGCAAATGTTGTTTGCAAGTTTGTCCACTTTCTGTCCATTTTCTGGCCAAAGGTTGACTCTAATGATCAGTAACAAGTTTTTCATATCATGCAACCCTTCTTACTTTGCTATTAAGATCTCCTTTCAAAGATACTGAGACAAAGCACTAACAGGGATACCTTTGGTGAAAAGAATAGCTGGGTAAACAATCTTGGGCCCCTGGGACCTTCTTTTTTTGTTTTCTTACCTGTGGGAGACTATTTGCATGGCATCCATTTTGTTACAATTTGCTCTGCCATCTCCTGCCCCAAGGCAGGATACCTCTGTATACAATGTTTCTGCATTCCTTTAAGTAACCATTTACTCAGCCAGTTATGCTCTGTTTATCTTTTGTTCCACCCTGGATATTTACTTGAAATTGCTTCAGGGTGGTTACCACAAACTTATCGCTTGGCAACAAATGTTCTTATTTTTCTGCTTCTTGCCCTATATATATAGTGTGGATCTCCCCAGAACAAACAGAGACTTGATCAGAGCCCTGTCTTGTCTCTCCTCATCCTCACTCCCCCTCTAGAGTCCTCTTGATCGACCTGCGCGATGGGTCACTTACCAGAATCTCTGGTAACTAAATGTTATAAATAAACATTTTATATAATTGTTTAGTTAACAGAAAATGGCCTTAGCAGAATCAGTCTTTCATTAGTTCATTATAGCTTAATGTTTATTTCTTTTCTTTCCTTGCCTACTTGGAGTGCTTTCTGGCTTTGATACATTCCATCCTAAATTTTGCTGGTTCACCAGGGTAATTGCAATATTTATACTTGTTTCCTCTTAACATTTAGTTGCTTAACAATGTAACTTTTAACCAGAAACTGGATTAGTGGAAAATCATTGTTTTAGATTATTTTATTTTGTTAAAGAATAACAACTTTGGTTTTTTAAAAAGATACACACTCATTTAAAAATCAAGTAGGCTGATTCCAAAGACTCTGTCACAGGGGTGTTCGGAATCAGACACCAGCCCTCTAATAAACAGCTCTTATTTGGACTTCAATTCTCTAATGATCTTTCTTTGACTGTTGCACCACAACATTTGGAGGCCCAGGGCTGGTCTCCGAGAACTTGAGGTCAGTCGCCAGCCGGCTTTGCTCTCTACTTGGCTTTAATTTGGCTCTGGTGGTCTCTCGGTTCTCTGGTGTAACAATATTGCTCCCCTGTGTTTGTTTCTGTGTATTAGGTAGAATTGCTGTTTCTCCTAGGCTTCCTAGGGTGGCCTGTTGTAGTAGGTGTCCTATAGGGTCCAGTGGCACAACCTCCCTGGTCAACCAGCTGGGTGGGCCCTAATGGTGCACCCCTTGTGTGGACTTTACACCCTTCTAAAATAAATAAGTAAATAAATAAATAAATAACTCAAGTAGTTAGGAAAACCACAACATATAAAGCAAAATATTATTCCACCTTAGCACTCAGAAAATAACCATTGCTAACCTTAGGTGAATATTATTCCAGACATCTCTCTACACCTATATAGAGATAAAAGTTTAGACAAACAGAAAGAGAAATAAATACTATAATTGAAATTGTATCATACAATAGCCAGTGGTTAATAAAAAATTTAGTTAGAGTCTATTTTAATTCACAAAAGAAGAGCAAACTAAATGATATGGAATAGCTGAACTTCAGATACATTTTTTTAAAATCACATTTCAGGCATATTTCAGAGATTTCAATAGTGTGTACTTGGGCTTCTCAGTCTTGATCTCTAACTCTTGGCTAAAATTAGAGGGATTTCATGATTGCACATCCAGCAATATTAGTCTGCTCAAACTCTTACAGTTCATCTTATTGTAATTTGTGTGTTTTTGTTAGTAGCCTGTTACTATTTCTGTAAAAAGATAAAATAGAAAGAAACAAGGAAGGGAAAGAAGAAAGGGAAGAAAAAAGGAAGGAAGGGAGGGAGGGAGGGAGGATTCTATTTCATTGTCTATATTCTAGCTTGTTATTTCAATGGTCCTCTTAATTAAAGTGCCATGTAACTTGTAGATGATGCTCACTGAGTATATAGAGGCACCTAGTGTTTTGTTAAATAGGCCTGGCCTTTCTACCTCATTATGGAATAGGACCATTATGGTATGATCATATCAGAGTTTACAGTGCTCTGCTTGATCCATATCCTCTCAAGGTTGCACTAAAAGTCTAGTCTTGTTCCATCTATTTTATGCAGCCTGTTATTGTTATGAGGCTTCTTCTTCTTCTTCTGTTTTTTAATCTACAAAATTCTAGTGAGATTATCTTTAGATCATTAACACAACACCCAGAGCAAAAAAAAAAAAAAGACATAAAAATGTTACTGAATTGTTTATTGTACGCTCTGCACAATGCCACAGACTGTGCATGACCTTGTAGAATGTCTGTGCAATGTACCAAGCAGCACCAGGGAAACTCTATACTCAGGGCTTACATTAACAGCACAGAATACAATACTATCAATTGCATCTCTTTAACTAGACTAAAGAATCTAAGAATGGTATAATTGAAAATGAAGTGAAAATGTAAAAAGAAAGGCCAGAGTGATCCAGGCCAATGACAGAAAGGGAACTAACATTTCTTAAACTTCTATTTTTATGCTAAATAGGTTGTTTACAGCCTTTTAATCCTCAAACAACCCTGTGAAATAGGTATTGTTTATATTTTCTTGATACAGATGAGTAAACAAAGCTCTGAGTTGACAGGCTAGTTGTGATGGACTAGAATTTGAATCAAGATCTATTCAACTCTTACACTTTTTCTCCTGAGCTGTTCACACTTTCTACAAGTTGTTATCCCAATAAAATTTCCAGCCATTCACTACATGAAGCTTGGTGGCAGGGTAGTATGTGCAGCCTGCTACATGGCTTCCCTGTTTGATCCTCAGTGTTCTCAGAGTCACACCTAACACTAAAGAGATTTGGTTACTCCCTGTCCCAGCCACCTGATGCTGCCAGGGAAAATGGAAGAACAGCTGCTGGAAAGACTTAATAATTCCTTTGACTAGTTTGTGACATTATCTCAACTTCAGATTCTAAAGGGATTTCATAATACTGCAATTTAAAAACAATATATTTTATATATACATATATCAAGATATACTTGGAAACAAGAGAGCAGGATTTTTAAAAATTATTTTGTTGGTATTACATAGACTTCTCAAATAATGTATATGAAATTTAATCCCAAGTTATGAATATGAATACTTGGATGACAGTTCATGGCATTTAGAGATCGAGTTCTATTTGAAAGGTCATGTGCACATTTGAGCAACTTGATACCAAGTGATCTTATTAGGGAGATTACATCTGCAGCCCTTGTGATACTAAAAACTTTTTTTTAAAGTCATGAGCTGCTTAAAGGTAAAAACTCATTGCCTATGTGATATTTTTATTCTCTTACAATTGTTTTTTTAATTTATTTCATTTTTTATTTTTTGGTATGTGCCCCTAGTGGGAACTAAACCCAGGCCTCTCTGGTCCACAGGCCAACACTCCAACCACTGAGCCAAACCGGCCAGGGCTATTCTCTTACAATTTTAATACCATGAAAAATTAAGTTAAAAAGTGCATTCGCCCCAGCCAGTTTGGCTCAGCGGTTAGAGCGTTGGCCTGCGGTCCGGAGAGACCCGGGTTCGGTTCCCGCTAAGGGCATGTACTTCGGTTGCAGTTTGTCCCCGGCCCTGGTTGGTCGTGTGGGTGGCAGCCACTCGATGTGTCCCTTCACGTCAATGTTTCTCTCTCTCTCTCCCTTCCTCTCTCTCCCTCCCATTCTATCTGTACAAAAAATGGAAAAATATCCTTGGGTGAGGATTAAAAAAAAAAAAAAAGTACATTCATGCCTAGACAGTGTGGCTCAGTGGACTGAGTGTTGTACCATGGACTGAGAGGCCCCAGTTCAATTCCCAGTCAGGGCACACGCCGGGGTTTCGGGCTCAATCCCCAGTAGGGGACATGAAGAAGGCAGCTGATAGATGTTTCTCTCACAATTGATGTTTCTATCCCTCTCTCCCTTCCTCTCTCTCTAAAAAATCAATTAAAAAAAAAAGTGCATTCACAATTTATCACTCTTTGTGATTTAAAAATGTCTTTGAACAAATACTTGTATAGAAATCACATAACTCATAAGGGACAGAAGGAAGTCTTGATTAAAATGTAATAAGCCACTTGATAGCAGGGACAACTTTTGTACACCATGTTATGGGGGAAAAAAATCATTGATTACTCTAATTTATAGTCACAATATGTTTTAGATGTATGAATGGTGGGGGTCCAAAGGGATAGTGGAACTCATAATTGTTGATTTTATATTTATGTTTTCACTGAACAAAGTAACAAATTTCTATCTGTTGTTTAATTGGCTCTTTCATCTGGAAAGTCTGGAGTCTGGATATTCTAATAGTTCCACATGAAGGTCATACAGCAAGGAAGTGACAAAATTAAGATTTGAATTTAGGTTTGTCTGACCTCAGTTATTTCACTATAAGGAGCGGGGACTGGACTGGAGGGTTGTGGGGAGCTGGTCTTAAATATAGGACCAGCTTTTTATTTTATAACTGGAAAAACTGAGAGAAGTCATCTGTTGAAGTCTCAGTGCTTTTGGATACATAACACACTTCTCCCTGTACTCACTTCCTCTAATATTGAATCAAATTAAGGAAGCCATGCCTTCTCCCTTGTTTCTAACCTACTCTAATCTGACAGATGCAATACCTATGCGGCCTCCTCTTGCTCCCTAGCCTTCTTTTATAACAGTTTGTGGTTGGGAATGGCACTTGATTTTTCTTTTTCTTTTTAAAGTTCTTTATTGGTTTTAGGGAGAGAGGAAGGGAGAGGGAGAGAAAGATAGAAACATCGATTGGCTGCCTCCTGCATGGCCCCCACTGGGGACCGGGCCCACAACCTGGGCATGTGCCCTGGCCAGGAATCAAACTGGCGACCTCTTGGTGCATGGGTCGATGCTCAACCACTGAGCCACACTGGTCGGGCGGCACTTGATTTTTCTTTGGCTTTAATTTACTAAAATATTCAATTTACTAAAATTACTTACTAAGCTAGGACTCAGAACATAACCACCTTAATGTTGCTACATCAAAGCAACTGGATACCATTCTATGAATAATTACATTCTTCCATTGTTATACTTTTCAGACTTCTCTCAATATTGGAATGAAACAAATTAGTCAAACTAAGGCACACAGGATTCAGACTCACCCTGGTAAGCTGTGAGTTTCTTATACACTGAAGTAAATAATTAAGTTGCAATTGCTTTATGAAAAATACATATAAGAAACAAAGAAAAGAAAGCAGCTTACATCCTAAAGACAAATTAATTTACAGTCACATTTTTCTAAGTATAGTCCTTCCAGTTTTTTATCCTATAAGAAGCCTGCTGTATGATTCTTTTGGCTCCACAGCCTGCAGAGCCCAGAAAAAAACCCTCTGATTATAGAAACTTTCCATGTGGTGAGATTTTAGGTCCCCCTTTTCCCTACCCACCCCCACCTCCTGCACAAATAGTTTCACCATCTGTCTATAACACTGCCTGAAATTCCATCATTAAATATATTCCTTCAGATTAAATATGTACCTACTTATTTTAAAAATCATAATCACTACATTGAATATTCCCATAAACCTAACACAACTATTTATATTGTTTAACTATGTGTGATATTTTCAATGCTTCTGAAAATATTTTTTATGATACAGACAACCTATTTAGTTCTGGTTGTTCATTTGATATTGTTTAATATATCCATAGACCAACACAAGACATATATTTATCACATTATTTTTATTGTCAATATGCTCTACTTAAAGAATTTACAAAGAATAAGGAATTTGATTTGTTTCAAGTTTTGTTTTCATAAATATTTCTGCCTTAAACATTATTGTAAACATTGGCTTGATTCTGACTTTTTAAGATTATTTTCTTAAATAACCTTAATTCCCAAACTAGAAATCCTGAGTCAAAGAATGGCAATACTTTAACATATCACTTTATATTTCTAATATAACTGAACCTACTCCATTGAAAAACTGTATAAATTTGCAATGCTACCAGCAACATGGGTGTCAGTCTCTCTACTCTGTTGGTTGACTACTATCACTTTAGTTAAAATATGTATATAGGGTTGATGTATCATAGCTAGAACTCATAATTGTTGGTTCTATATTTATTTTTTTACTGAACAAAGTAACAAATTTCTATCTGTTGTTCAATTGGTTCTTACATCTGGAAAGTCTGGAGTCTGGATATTCTAATTGTTCCGCATGAAGGTCATACAGCAAGGAAGTGACAGAATTAAGATTTGAATTTAGGTTTGTCTGACCTCGGTCATTGCACTATAAGGAGCGGGGACTGGACTGAAGAGTTGTGGGGAGCTGGTCTCAAATATAGGAATGTTCTTTGTATATCTTATAAGTTAAATGGTTTTTAATATTTTGTTCACTGTAAAACGTATACATACAGAAAAGTATATGTATATAACTATAAAGTGAGCTCTGGTTATGAAATAGAATATTACTAATATCTTAGAAGCTCTGTGGGTGTCCTATACTTTCTTCCAGAAGTAATCTACTCCCTGTCTTTTGATATTTTATTTTCTTTGCTTTTCTTTATAACTTTACCCTTTCTATATGCCTCCCTAAATTGCATATTGATTGAGGTTTATCTGTTTTCAAACATCAGGCAAATAGAATCATAAAGTCTGTATTCTTTAAGACTTGTTTCTTTTGCTCAATATTATAAAATTCACCTATATTGACACATATAGCTGTACTTTTTATTTATTTATTTTATCCTCACCCATGGACATTTTTGCATTATCTTCAGATAGAGCAGGAGGGAGAGAGGGAGGAACAGAGAGAGAGAAACATTGATGTGATAGAGACACATTGAGTGGTTGCCACCCACACAACCCCAACCAAGATGGGGACACACTGCTACTGAAGTACATGCCCTTAGCGGGAACCAAACCCAGGACTCTCTGGTCCGTGGGCCGATGCTCTAACTGCTGAGCCAAACTGGCCAGGGCTGATTTTTATTTTTGTATAGTGTATAAATTACCACAAATTTGGTGGCTTAAACCATTACACATTTATTATCTCACATTTTCCTTAGGGTCAAGAATCCAGATGTTATTTAACTGGATCCTCTCTGCTCAGGGTCTCACAAAGGTGTGGTCAAAGGGTCAGCCAGGCTGCATTCTCACCTGGGGGCTTAACTGGGGAAGAATCTGCTTCCAGCCTAGGTTGCTGGAAGACTGATCGATTGATTGATGATTGATTTTTGCAGCTTTAAAACTCATGGCAGCCTGGCTGGTGTGGCTCAGCTGTTGAACATTGACCTATGAACTAAGAGGTCATTGGTTTGATTCCCAGTCAGGGCACATGCCCAGGTTGTGGGTCCAAGAGGGGGGCATACAGGAGGTGGCCAATCAATGTTCTCTCTCATCAATGTTTCTATCTCTCCCTCTCCCTAAAATCAATAAAGAAAAAAAATATATATATATAAAAAACTCATGGTAGTTTGCTTCTTCAAAGCAGGTGAGATGATATGTATGTATGTAAGTGCGTATGTGTGTGTATACACACACACACACACACACACATAGACATAGATACATTTGTGTGTATGTATGTATGTGTGTGTATGTATGCATATATACACACATGCATAAATATATGGAGAGAGGCATACACACACACAACCATGGGCATGATATCCCATCACTTTTGCCATGTAACACAACCTAATCAAGAGAGTAACATTATGACTTTTGTCATATTTTATTTGTTAGAAGCAAGTCATAGGTTCTGCTTGCATTCAAGGAGAGATTATACAGAGAGTAACAGCAGGGGTAGAAAGCATGGGGACCTGTTTAAAATTCTGCCTAACCACAATAGTAATTTAGTACTTCTTTCTATGTGTAAGTCACAATGTATTGTAGCTTGTCATACAATCTACCACTAATGGACATTTAGACTGTTTCTAGTTTGGAGCTTGGATGGCTAATTTTATGTGTTAACTTGGCTGGGCCATGGTGACCAGATATTTGAATGTTTCTGTGTGGGTGTTTTTGGATGAGATTTAAATTTAAATTGGCATTCTCTGAGTAAAGCAGATTGTATTCCATAATGTGAGTAGATCTCATCCAATCAATTGAAAACCTGAATAGAACAAACTACTGACCTCCCCTGAGCAAGAGGGAGTGTGGTCAGCAGATTGCCTTTGGACTTCATGTGCAACATTGGCTCTTCCTGGTTCACCAGCAGATTGCCTTTAGATTCAAACTGCAGCTCTTTCCTGAGTCTCCAGCCTGCTGGCCTCCCCAGTCAGATTTTGGACTTGTCAAGCCTTCACAATGATATGAGCCAGTTCTTTAAAATAAATCTCTCTCTCTCTCTCTCTCTCTCTCTCTCTCCACACACACACACACACACACACACCCCTTATTGACTCTGTTTCTCTGGCTAACCTTGACTAAACATAAGGGCTATTGGTAGCAATGCTTCCATGAATATTTTGTATATTTCCTGATGAACATGAAAAAGATACGGTACATACATAGTAGTGGAATTCCTGAGTTGCAAAGTATGCCTCTATTCATGTTTATGAAGTAGTGTCAAGCTATTTTTCAAAGTTTTTGTGCCCCTTAATACTCTCACCAGCACAGCTGAGTTCCCATTAATAAAAATGCTCACCAACCTATGGTATTGTCTATTTTTACTTTTTTTTTTTTATCCTCACCCGAGGACATTTTTTCATTTTTTTTGTTCAGTTAGTTAGAGTGGGAGGGAGAGAGAGGAAGAGACAGAGAGAGAAACATCGATGTGAAAGGGACACATCGAGCGGTTGCCACCCACATGACCCAACCAGGGCCGGGGACAAACTGCAACCGAGGTACGCGCCCTCAGCAGGAACCGAACCCGGGTCTCTCCAGACCAAAGGCCAACGCTCCAATCGCTGAGCCAAACCGGCCAGGGCAGGTATTGTCTGTTTTTAAAAAATTTTCAGTCTGATGGGTATGAAATGGTATCTAATTGCATCTATATTTCATTAATAACTAAAATTGAACATGTTTAATGAGTTTATGGGCTATTTATTTTTTTTATTTTTCTTTATTAATTTTAGAGAGAGGAAGAGAGCAGAAGAGAGAGATAGAAACATCGATGAGAAACAATATTGATTGGCTGTCTCCTGCATTCCCCTCATTGGAGATCAGGCCCACAACCAGGGCATGTGCCCTGACTGGGAATTGAACCGCCAACCTCTTGGTGCATGGGTCTGACGCTCAACCATTGAGCTATACCAGCCGGGCAATTTATGGGCTTTTTAAAGTTCTTCTTTTGTTAAATGTTTGGTTAAATCTCTTGCTTATTTAATTACTGAATACTTTATCATGTTCTTATTGATTTGCAGTAGCTCTTATATACTCTAGATATTAGATCTTAGTAACCTGTGCTTCAAATATCTTGTGATTTGTACTTTGGACTCTCTTTATAATGTTTTTTGATGATCAGGAGATATTAATTTTAATGTAGTTTACATTTCAATCTTTTCCTCTATGTTTGACTTTGTTGTGCTTTGTTGAAGAAATCCTTCTGTACTCTGTTGCCATGAAGATATTTTCCTATATTATTTTTCAAAGGCTTTAATTTTGCTTCAGACTTTTTGCTCTTATTTCTCTCAGAAAATTTTCTATTTTCTATGTTTGTCAGTGTCTACTTTGGGGCTTTAGTTCTGTTCCACTGATTTATTTTTCTATCTAACACCAATATTACACTATCTTAAGAACTGATGTTTTAATGCCTTGAAACATGTAGTGCATATTCATCCCTTAAAAAGTGACTTGGCTATTTTTGTCCTTTGTATTTTCATATAAATTTTAGAATATGAATATGAAGTTATACTTTAAAAAAAAATCTATTGGAGAGGCCTGGCTGGTGTTGCTCAGTGGTTAGAATGTCGGCCCATGCACCACAGGGTCTTGGGTTTGATTCCTGGTCAAGGGCAGGTACCTGGGTTGCAGGTTAGATTCCCAGACTCAGTTGGGGCGTGTACGGGAGGCAACCAATCATTGTGTCTCTTCTCTCTCTCTCTCTCTCTCTCTCCCCCTCACTTCCACTCCCTTTAAAAATCAATGGAAAAAATATCCTTGGGTGAAGATTAACAACAACAAAAAATCAATTGGATATTTGATTGAGATTGCACTGATTCTGTAGCTCAAATTGGAGACAATAGTTATCTTTACAATATAGAACCTTCTAGTCTATTTTTTCTTTAAAAGTTTTGCATTATCTTTGGTAGATTAATATCTAGCTATTTCATGATTTTAAAGATACACATTTTAAAATATACATATACTAAAAATTTCTAACTCAGAGGGAAAGTTTATTTGAACTCAAAATTTTTTTGCAAATAACTCTATTTCACTTACAAATTTGGTAAAATAAATTGGAGCGCATGTTATTATTTTAAAATATGCAAACAGACAATTTTATTTCTTCCTTTCCAATCTTTTCCTCTCTTTTTTCTTTCCTTTTCTTGTCTTATTGCCATAGCTAGGACCTCCATTACCATGTGGAATAAAAGTTGGTAAGGTGGGCCTCTACTCCTTGCTCCCAATTTTAGGGAGAAAGAATTCAATACATGATCATTAAATGTGATGTCAACTGTAGGTTTTTGTAGCTGCCTTTTATACAATTGAGAAAGTTCCTTCCTATTTCTAGTTTGCAAAGAGTGCTTTTACTTATTTATTATTTGTTTTATCCTCACCTGAGGACATGAAATAGCTAGATATTTTTCCATTTTTTGTTCAGATAGAGTGGGAAGGAGAGAGAGGAAGAGAGAGAGAGAGAAACATTGATGTAAAAGGGACACATTGAGTGGCTGCCTCCCCCAGGGCCCAACCAGGACCAGGGACAAACTGCAACCGGGGTATATGCCCTTAGCGGGAACCAAACCCAGGTCTCTCTAGACCGCAGGCCGACACTCTAACTGCTGAGCCAAATTGGCCAGGGCCAAAGAGTGCTTTTAAAAACTGGTGACGAATTATGACAATTGCTTTTTCTGCATATATGGGAATGATCTTTCTTTCCTCTCCTTTATTCTATTAATGTGGTTGTAGTGATTGACTTTTGAGTGTTAAACCAACCTTGCATTCTTGGGCTATAGCTTTCTTAGTCATAGATTATTCTTGTTTTATATTGTTGGATTCTTAGGATATGTTCCTAGAAGTGGGATCACTGGGTCAAATGGCAGATCAACTTTTAATTTTTTGAGGAAACACCATATTGCTTTCCATAGTGGCTGTACCAGTCTGCATTCCCACCAGCAGCATGCTAGAGTCCCTTTTTCTCCGCACCCTGGCCAGCACTTGTTGTTTGATGATTTGTTGATGGCAGCCATTCTGGCAGGTGTGAGGTGATACCTCATGGTAGTTTTAATTTGTGTCTCTCTGATGATTAGTGACATTGAGCATTTTTTCATATGTCTTCTGTTCGTTTATATGTCCTTTTTGGAGAGGTGTCTATTTAGGTCCTCTGCCCATTTTTTAAGTGGATTCTTTGTCTTCCTTTTATTGACTTGTATGAGCACTCTATATATTTTGGAAATGAACTCCTTATCTGATGTATCATTGGCAATTATGCTCTCCCATGTAGTGGGTTCCCTTTCCATTCTGAAGATTGTTTCTTTTGCTGTGCAGAAGCTTTTGAGTTTGATTCAGCTTTTGGGTTTCTTAATCTTCTCTATTGTTTTTCTGTTTTTACATCTTTTCAAGGTTTTGGACTGAGAATACATTATCTTAAAAAAAATAAGTTTCAGCCCGACCAGTGTGGCTCATTGGTTGAGCGTCGACCCATAACTAAGAGGTCACCGGTTTGATTCCTGGTCAGGGCATCCCCAGGTTGTGGGCCTGATCCCCAGTGTGGGGCATGCAAGAGGCAGCCAATCGATGCTCTCTCTCATCATTGTTTCCATCACTCTCTCCCTCTCCCTTCCTCTGTTTCTCTAATATATCAATAAAGAAAAACATTTTTAAAATAAGTTTCAGGTTTACAACATTATAATTTATACACTATAAAGTGATCAACCCCCAAAGTCTAGTTACTATCTATCACCATATGATTGACTCCTCTTCACTCCTTTCACCTCCACCCTACTCTTTCTCCTCTGGTAACCACTAACCTGTTAAAAATACATCTTATTCACGTTATAAATCAAATATATTGGGGATATAAATAACAGAGAGGAATATATCACCTCTTCTGTTCAGTTTTATGGAAGTAGGTGGTCTTGGATCAGATTCCCTGGAAACAGAATCTGAGATAGGGATTTAAGGGCATGTTGTTTCTTGAGGGAGCACTCTTTTGGGGGAAAAACTGTAAGGGAGGAAGTGTAGCATGATAAGGAAGCAAAAAGAGCTGTCAAGCAAGGATCTGGTATTAAGTAAAGTCTAGCACTGGCCCAAGCTACACAGGGGAAAGTTCTGGAATATATAGTACTAGAGACTTGTCTTCCCTTGTGGCAAGAGGGATAAACTTTTTTTTTTAATCCTCACCCGAGGATATTTTTCTATTTATCTTCAGACAGAGTGGGAAAGAGGGGGTTGAGAGAGAGAGAGAAACATTGATGTGAGAGAAACACATTCACTGGCTGCCTCCTGCAGGACTCCAACCAGGGCTGGGGAGGAACTGCAACTGAGGTACGTGCCCTTGACCAGAATTGAACCCATGACTGATTGGTCTGTGGGCTGACACTCTAACTACTGAGCCAAACCAGCCAGGGCAAGAGGGCTGGACTTTTATGCCATCATGTTAATTGGCCATTGGGTCATCTCTGGAGAACATGTAACTTCCTGAGTGAGTTGTTTCCCATTTGTTCATGATGATTCTCTGAAGAGGGCTAGCTACAAGCCATTATCAGCCACCACTCACAGAAGCAGGGGGTGGATGCTTCAAGAAAGTAAAGGGGATCTAGGCAGTGTGCCAGAGTATCAACTACAACTGTGCCAGTAAACATACAGTGCTAGGCAAATAAAATAGGATCTGCAGGTGGGGAAAGTGCTCTGAACATTTAATGATATGTCTTTTTTTGGGAAGGTGGCAGTTTTATTTTAATAAGCAAGATAACTCACAAGTCTTTTAAATTACAGTTTACATTCAGTATTATTTGTTTTAGTTTCAGGAATACCACATAGCAGCTAGAAAATCGTATACTTTACAAAGTGTTCCTCTCAATATATCTACTACCGACCTGGCGCCATACAATACTATTGACTATATTTCCTATGCTGGAATTTACATTCCTATGAATACTTTGTAACTACCATTCTGTATTTCTCAATCCCTTGAACTTTTTCACCCAGTCTCCCAACCCCCCTTCTCTCTGGCAACCATCAGACTAAATATTTTATCACATATCTTTTTTTTTTATCCTCACCCGAGGACATTTTTCCATTTTTTGTTCAGGTAGAGTGGGAGGGAGAGAGAGGAACAGAGAGAGAGAGAGAAACATCGATGTGAAAGGGACACATCGAGTGGTTGCCACCCGCACAGCCAGCCAGGGCCAGGGACAAACTGCAACCGAGGTATGCGCTCTTAGCGGGAACCGAACCCGGGTCTCTCTGGACTGCAGGCCGACGCTCTAACCGCTGAGCCAAACCGGCCAGGGCAATCACATATCTTTTAATCATCAAAATAATCATTGCTAAGAGGAATAATATCCTTATAGATACATAATAAAATAAGAAAAAAAATAAAATACAAAGTTGGTGTATTAGGATAGACTATTGTAAAATTTAGATCCCAAAATATAATGGCTCTAAAGAAATTAATTTCTCAACAGCAGGTTGGTGTGAAGAATGGAGAACTAAAGGAGAAGGCTCTCCTCTACATGGTCATTCAGGGACCTGAGTTAAGTACAGCTCTGTACTCCTTTACATGTGCCTTCCAAGATTGCCATGAGCATTGGCATCCAGTTGACTAGATGTATCATTTCTCTATTCCTGCATTAGCATAAAATAAGAATTTAATACTAATTATCTCAGTTTCTGTGGGGCAGGAATTTTTAAGTAGCTTAGCTGAATAATTATGGCTTAAGGTTTCAATGAGTTTGCCCTTAGGTTTCTTCTATAGTTATAGTCATATGAAGGTTCTACTAGGGCTGAAGTATTTTCTTCCAGTGTGGCTCACTTACTACTAGTTTTTGGCAGGTGACCTCAGTTCCTTGCCACACAGACCTCTCTACAGGGCTGTTTGAATATATCTATGACATGGCCCCCAGCTTGCTTTAGAGAAAGTGACCTAAAAGTGCAAGATGAAAGCCACAATGTCTTTTATGACTTAAACTTGGGAATCACATTCCATCATTTCAGCAATATCCTATTAGTTATATAGGTCAGCCATATGCAGTGGAGGAAGTGACTGCATAGGGATATAAACGCCAGGAGTCAAGCACCACTGGGGGCCATCTTGGAGGCAGGCTATCATCCTGGAGAAGCATGTACGAGAGGTTTTTATGGGCCAAGGAGGTTTTTACTCACATGACCAAATAAAATAGCAGGAGAAGAAAGGACATATAGTATAACTGGCCAACCATGTGTTTTTTATTGTAGTAGAAGAAGTGAGGGGGAAGAAATATTTAGATGCACATCTGGCAGCCTCTACTACAATTGGGAAAATGAATTACAAAGAGAAAATATTCAAGAGATGAGTAACTAAAATAAAACAACAGAAGTTGATCTTAGTGAACAAATTTCCAACCATGTGGATCACGCCAGCATAATGCTTAAATTTTACTTTCTGATTTCATGAAATTGTTCTTGCCAACAGCATCTCACAGGCAAACATTTTAAAATTCCAATAGGTTGTTTGAAAAGTCAACATCCTAGTCTTAGCTTTAACAAATGTTTTCAATTTATTTTAAGTAACTACTTAAAAATAGTACAAAAATTAGTAATGTTCATTAGTGAAACCCAAGACACATACACAAAAGGGAAAATATAATTTGCATACTCCCTAACTAGAAAACTACTAATTAAGGAGCAAAATATCCTACTCCTTCTTTGAGAATTTCCCTTGGAGAAATGTTTCCTATGCACTGATTTAGGTCATAGACAAGATAATTTCCAATGCACTTCCTGTTAAAAACAAAAACAAAAATAAAAACAGTAAACCTCAGATAGAAGATTAAGTATTCAATTGCAAGGCTTTTTCAATTAGTTTTGCTTAATGAGGAAAAGATAAGCTCTTAGTTGAAACATGAACCTCAAGTGGGGGACATTTTTCTTCCTAACTTGTCCCAAACATTCTGTTTTGGTTTTGTATTACATTCTGCATCAATGAACTGGGATCCAGAATGTTACTGATTTGTCCTAAATATTAACAACTTAGAACAAGTTTTGCACATATCTCCTCTGAGGATAGTATATATTCCCTTTTAAAAACATAAGCTTGTTTGACTATACTTGGCTGGAATGATAGAAGTAGTGCTTTGTAAACTTCTATATTATCTAAATTGTTATATGCTGCCTTGTTACTACAACAATTATTTTTAGAAAAAACATTTATTTATTGTTTGCTATTAGAGAAATGGAGGAAGGAGAGAGATATTTTTGTTGTTCCACTTATTTATGCATTCATTGGTTGATTCTTGTATGCACCCTGACCAGAGGTTGAACCCACAAACATGGTGTATCAGGACGACAATCTGCTTTAAGCAATTTAGCAATGTGGTCAAGGCCTATAACAATTTAAGAAGACGTAGTCTCATTTCAGGGTCTGTCAGTCATTCACAATAGAGAATTATATAAATCTGATGGCAAAATTCTTGTCATTGATCACCATCATCTGTGACATCTTCAATTATGGAAAAAAAGCAATGCAAATATACATTATACATTTTCTTTCTTCTTTTTTAACAAATTATCACCCAAGGTTATTCTCCATTGATTTTCAGATAGAGTGGAAGGGAGAGAGAGAGAGAGAGAGAGAGAGAGAGAGAGAGAGAGAGAGAGAGAAAGAGAGAGAGAGAAACATTGATGTGAGAGAAACACATTCACTGGTTGCCTCCCACATGACCCTGATCAGGGCTGGGGATCAAACCTGCATCTGAGGTATATGCTCTTGACCAGAATTGAACCCACAACTTTTTGGTCTGCAGGCCAATGCTCTAACCATTGAGCAAAACCTGCTAGGGATACATTATACATTCTCATTAGAATTTAATAATTTTGACCCTGGAACAAGGAGGCTGTGGTAGGAGTAGAATGCACACAGGACATAAAGCTGGGAATCTTGAGTCTGTCATTAGGTGGAAAATCATCAGCAAGTTATTTAGTCTCTCTGAGTTTAGGATTCCTAATCTAAAACAGAATTACTAATAACTTCCTCTAACCTTCTGTGTGGATTAAAGAAGGAACAGCTATGTGAGAACACCTGGCAAACATTTTTACCATACATAAAGGTTTTGTTTTTTGGTACTGTATTATAATTTCTCAGATAGGAATATTCAGACAGAGAAGTCAAGTGACCTACCTAAGATCCTATATCCAAGAACATTTTCGAGTGCACTTACCACTACACTATACTCACCCCAAAGTCTTTCGCAGGGAGCCTAAGTCCAATAAGTTGCAATAGAATGGGTATGGGCCTAACTGCTTATATATGTATGTGCCGTATGAGTTGGGGGTTGTGCAGTGTGAACTCTTTTGCGCCTAGTTCAGAACATAGAGGAAAAGGTTAGTTTCAAATAGGTATATATGTGTATATGTAAATGTAAATGTATATGTATATGTGTGTGTGTGTATGTATGTATATATATGTATATATATAGAGAGAGTAATTTGGAAGTAATGGGAGGGAAGGGAAGAAGTTTTGAAGTAATTATTTCAGACAAACTTTGGTTATCTTGTTTAAGAATACTGTACCGGTTTGGCTCAGCGGTTAGAGCATCCGCCTGCGGTCCCGAGAGACCCGGGTTCGGTTCCCGCTAAGGGCATGTACCTCGGTTGCAGTTTGTCCCCGGCCCTGGTCGGTCGTGCGGGTGGCAGCCACTCAATGTGTCCCTTTCACATCGATGTTTCTCTCTCTCTCTCTCTCTCTTCCTCTCTCTCCCTCCCACTCTACCTGAACAAAAAAGTGTCCTCGGGTGAGGATTAAAAAAATAAAAATAAGAATACTGTACAAACAACCTGGCTGGAAACTCCCGTACAGGAACAAGGATTTACCTCTTTAGACCAAAGGTTCTCAAAGAATAGTTACCACCCAGCAAAATCAACACCACCTAGGAACTTGTTAGAAATGCAAATTATCAGACCCCACCCTTGACCTTCTGACCAACACCAGAACTGTGGGTGTAAGGCCTAGGAAATGATGGAAACTCCATCACCCTGGGTCCCTAAGTAAGGACATGAAGCTGCTTCCTCCAGTCAACCCACAATGTAGCATGAGTGAAAAATAAACTCTGTGTTTTAAGCTACTGAAATATTTATTACCATAGTATAATCTATATTGATACAGCAGAAGTACTGATACAGAAATTGGTACCAAGAGTAATATCCTACCATAATAAAAAGCCTAAAATATACAGCATTGGCTAAAATACATGACGATAATTAGAGGGTGGTGAAGAAACTATTATCAGAGGCTGAACGATAAGACTCATGTTATGCAATGGTGAAATCTTTGGTAAAGCTGTCACCTGAGGTCACAGGAAAGGCAGATTATACCCAATGAAACAGACAGCTCTAGGGAAAGGTATTGGACAATGAAATGTGAGTAGTGTTTGTGTTTTGCAAGATATTGAAGAAAGAGATGATCTTAGGAAAGAATTGATTGGTGCAAACAGTAAGAAAGGAGAATATAGGTTTATTAATTCAGAGACTTAACAGGGTTAGAAGACTCAACAGCTCCTCTACAACAACAAAATAAAACGTAAAATTGAGAAATACTTTGAATGACAAAAGCCATTAAAACACATTCTTGTGACAATGATCTAATCAGAATTTGGCCATTATATATATTGTTAAAACTTCTGAATCGATAAGGTGTCTCAGAATAAAGACCCAAATAAGTGAGAGGCACCCAGCAAATCCTTTCAGTCAACATGGCTCAAGGAAAGGAGATTAAGTGTGGTTCTTTCAACTATGTCTAGTAAGCTCAAAGTACACAAGTACAACTAAGAGAGAGAGATATATGAGGAAAGGTAGCAAAAAAGCGTGGTAGAACCCTGTCTCAGAAAGACCTATGGGCATGCTTACCAGTATGTGGAGCAGATGAGAATCAAAAAGATGAAAACCCTACTAAATTTGTGAGTGATATGTATTGCCAAAAAAAAAAAAAAAAAAAAAGCCACCTGCCTAGACCAAGAGACTATACCTATATATGACGTTTTTCCTATACATACATATCTATAATAAAGTTTAATAGATAAATTAGGCGCAGTAAGAGATTAACAATAACGACTAATAATAAGATATAACAATTATAACCATATACTCCAATAAAAGTTATGTGAATGTGGTCTCTTTTCTTTTTCTGATAACCAATCTGATAATCAAGACTATTAAGCTAACAGGCAGGTGAGTAGTGTACACAGTGTGAATATGCTGGACAAAGGGGTGATTCACCTTCCTGGAGGTACAAAGATTTGATGCAAGATTTCATCACATTACTCAGAATGGCTCACAATTGAAAACTTATTCATTGTTTCTTGCTAGAATTTTCTATTTAATATTTTTGGACCATAACTGAAACCACAGAAAGTGAAATAGCGGATAAGAGGGGGTACTACTGTAAACATAGTGTTCAGTACTGTCTGCAGTCTCAAGCATTCACTGGGGGTTTTAGGATGGATCCTGTACATATTTGAGATTTAAAACAACCCTTGAGCCTCTCACTGTCAACTAGCAGAAACTGGGCTGAGAAAGCTGCTCATTTCTGAAAGAGGAAATATATTTCACCGTCTACTTCAGATCTGGCTAAAGAGGAAAAAGAAAAGGTAGAATCTTTCAGAAGGCAGAGCTGGAGACAACAGAGAACAATGAGCAAATGGAGCTTCTCAAAAATCAGGACTTAATTAGTAATATTCCTTAACCATAGCTAGGGGGCCCTCAAAAGTTCTCCACAGCAGGATTTCAGAATTCCTAAAAACCCCTTATTTGCTGCGTATTTGCCATTTTCCCCAAGGAGACTATTTATTACAATGATCCTGTTCCTGTACCACCATTATGTATATTGGGTGGGAGGAGGCAGGTACTTGAACTTTTTTTTTTTAATTTCACAAGTACAGGTAGAATCTAGAGAAGCAGCATCATGCTTTGAAACTACTACCCCTTACCCAAAGGTCTCAGATTATGAACTTGATGCCATAATTCCATGGAATTGTGAAGCCTTCTTCCTTGGGGAGTGGGTGAGTATATTTTGCATGTCAGAAATAGAGGGAATCAAATATCTGATGACCAAAATGAGAGAAGTCATTAAGACTGTTCTAAATATTACAGTTCTTCTTCCAGGGACATGATAGGATTGTACTTCCCTGCCCTTCAAAGTTAGATAGACATGGGCAGATAATTTACTTAGGCCAATTAAATGTGTATAAATATGTGTCACTTCCAGGCAAATCCCTAAGACCCAGTACATTACTCCCATATTTCTTTCCTCTTCTGTGGTAGTGAAAGGCACTCTTTGAGCCTTGGTCCCTGAGTCACTAAGATAAACAGAGACCCTCTTGCTGACTTAAAGTGTATAATATAAGGCAATTATCTGATGACTAATATGGATAATTCAGATTTAAAAATTTTTTCCCACAATGTAGCAGTTTCTTTTTTAATCCTCACCTGAGGATATTTTTTTTTCTATTTATCTTCAGATAGGGTGGGAGGGAGAGAGAGAGAGAAACATCAACATGAGAGGGACACATTGACTGGCTGTCTCCCACATGACCCCAACCAAAGCCTGGGATGTACATGCCCTTGGCCAGAATCGAACCCGTGACTCATTGGTCTGCGGGCCAATGCTTTAACCGCTGAGCCAAACTGGCCAGGGCCACAATGCAGTAGTTTTGTTCTCACCCTTGAATTATCCTAAGGTAGCAGCTGCAATTTTTATTGTATTTTACCTCTCTAGGAAAAGTTGATAGGAACATAGAACTGATGTGGGGGTGAATAGAGTAAATTTCCAATAGAATTTTGTGAAGATAAAGAATGTTCTTATTTTAGTAATTTCTGTATATATGTGTGTGTGTGTGTGTGTGTGTGTGTATGTATATATATATTACATTATTTCTATACAATATTTTTGACTAATCTCCATTCTTGATTTTTTAAAGGAGTTATTATATTTATTTATGCTTTCAATGTGTATAGAACCACATAGCTTCTCAAATAGGGATAAAATCAGTTAAGGAGAGACTGCAATAATTGAAGGAAGAGGAGACCTTTTTTCCTTCCTTGTAGAATGTAGCTATAAGCAGAACTCAGCAGCCTCACATCATTTAATTGATAAGAGTTTCATAAAGAAAGAAGACTAGGAATAGTTCAGCACAAGAGGCCTCCCAGGGAGGCCACAAGTGATCCTTCTGTGGCAGAAAAGCAGAATGGAAGAAAATTACTAAAATCATGAGGGCCTCAACCAAAGTTCACCCTTTACCCTGTCAAAAAATATGGCCACTTAGCTTGTGATTTGTGGGTGGTATTAATAACCCTAGATTATCAAAGTGGCCCACCAGTAGCTGGAAGGCATGCTATGAATGCAGGGGTGGAGCGAATGAGGCATGAGCTTCAGAACTATTCACTTACATAGGCCTCCTCCAAGTTTCCTAGCAATTTTGTACTTACAATTTTTTAAAGGGAAGGCTTCTATATTATGCAAGCTTCAGGCCCAAGAACCTGTATTTGCTTCTGTATAAAGGTAGCAAGTTGGCATGGAAAGCACTGTCACATCTTCACACATTGTGAGCCAGGTGCAGGACACTGATGATAGGAAATTAATCCTTCCCTGGAGAAAGGAGGTTGGAGTAGGACCAGCTATATAATTATAGGGCCTGGAACAAAATGAAAATGTGCTCTTTTTTGGAAAAACAGAAAATGTGTGTTGTTAAAGAGACTACATTTTAAATCTTTTTCTTTTCTTCCACGTTCTCTCTTTCAACCTCTCACAATTTTTTAAATTTGCTAATGTAGTGCTCCCTCAGGCTTGGGAACTCTGGTGTGGTGAATGTAGACCCTCAAGCAGGGGAGGGGTGGCCCCAGATGGCCCACCAACTGCTGGGTCCCCTCCTTTACCAGTCACTAGATCAATGCAGTTTGCCAGTCAAAGATGAAAAGTCTCCCCTTCCCACCAGCCTGCTGGATTCCTGGTTCAGGGATAGGCTAGAGGTTCATTCTGCCAAGTCTTGTCCAACATGTTGTGGAACTACCAGCCCAGGGTGGGAATGGCACTGCCTATGCCTGCTTGACCCCAACTTCCCTTTGCCAGTACCCTGCACCCCCCCAGGGGGCAAAGAGCAGCAGCCACTGTTCTGAAGGGTGATGAGGGGGCTGTGGATGGGGCTCTGGGAATCAGGAAACAGGGGGTGGGTACTGGAGAACCTATCCAGGAAGGTGGTACGAGGTGGGACTGTGCATGAGCCGAGGCTTCAAACCCTGGGCACATGCTTCACCTGCCCCATCAGACTTCATTTACAAAACACAAATTTGAAGGTGAACTATTAAGAACTCCAAGATGGTGACCACAAATATTAAGCCTTAAACATGAAGACCCTGTGAGGCTGCACTCATGAAAGTGGTCCTGCTTGAGAACTGAATATGTCATCCAGAGTTGAAGCTGATATCCATTATTGCCTATCAACTGATATAAGTCTATTCCAGGAAGGCTTGATTATGTCTCAACTCAGAGGATTTAGACATGAAAAGACTTTTTCTCCAATCCTTGCTTTCAACAGAACTTTGGAATCTCCCCTTCTTGCCCCTAATGACTTCTAAAACTTCCCAGAAAAATAGATTCCAAAATTTCAAATTCCATAACTACTACTCATTTTAGTTATTACAACTCTATTTAAAGACTTTAATCTCATTCTCAATTGAAATCTCATTTCTCCTCCTCCCAGGGCAGAACTGACCAGGGGCCCTGATTACCAGAAACCCTGGTTCTGAGACGTCACTCCATCCCCCTTCCAAAGCTGAACTTTGCAGTGTTGGGCAGGGCAGGCAAGTGACACAGACAAGAATCTGCCTTTCCCAGTGGGTTGTCACTTCTATCTGGTTAACACCGTGGTTCTGAAGATGCCCTCTATGTGACAGTCATCCAACTTCTGCCTTCCTTGTGGGGTACATGTATGAGTTTTCTGCAGTGGCCAGGTCTCTGAAGAACTCACACATGTACCCCACAAGTAGAAGATGCCATCCCAGTTCCACCACCCTAGGTAATACACCTCACAGCCTCTTATCACTGAGCTTCCTACTGTGCTCACATGCTCCTCCCCTGCTCACTTGGCTTGGGGTGGAAAGGCAAGTCTACCCCTTTTTCCCTGAGGGAGGATGAATAAGCCTGGTATTCTCCCTCCTTCTAGTATCTTCTTAACATAGCCCAAGGGTGGGATGGGTGGGTGAGGTAATGATTGGAGATTAATCAGTTGGTTCAGACCATTTTAGGAATCTTGGAAAAGGTGTGTTGTCGACATTGTCGGTAGCTGTCTTACACTGTATGGTATTAACCCATCTTGTTTGGGGCTGGTCCCTAATTGCTAATTCCGGGCAATAATACTAACCTTTAAAAAATATATATATGCATCAAACAAACAAATAGGGATATTAGTAAAAGTCTTAACCTGGTTCTTCAGGACCATTTCAAGATCACCACCTCTTTCAAGGCAGAAATGAGATGCTGGAAGATTCCTTCAGTAAGAGCATCATGGACCAAATCAGGGCAAGCAGCCCAAACTAGGCCACTAAGTCCATGTGCCTGAGCAGAGAGTAGAGGCTGATGTGGAAGTCAGAATCTTTGGAGAACAGAGAGGAGTTGGTGATTACGAAGAGTGAGGAGGCTACAAAGGACGATGGATGCTTTCTTCCATAGCATTTTTCTGTGGCCCTAACCCACTTATGTGAGAAGGATAAATAAATTAAAAGCAGACAATCAGAACATTTGCTGTGACAATGATATCTGCACATTGGGTAAGAGGAGGGTAAAAAAGAATACATTCATTATCCTTTCCAGATTGTAGCCAATAAATTAGGCATTTCTGGTTTGAGTCAATGCTAGACTCTATAAGAACCACATAAAACAGTGCAAAATAGCACGTAATTGTGGAAAGGTTCATCCACAAATATTTGCTGAGTTTCTTCAATATGCCAGACCTATTAAGTATGCTGGGGATTCAGCAATAACCATGACAAACAGGCTCTTGACACCCTGAAGCTCACCTTCATCTTCTGATATAAATTTTCATATTTGAAACATGATCATCTACACAATTAATGTGATTATTAGGCCATAAATTTTTTATTAGGGGGTGTGCCATATTCATCTCTGTATTTCTAGCACCTAATATCCTGACTGACACATAGAAATTACTAAAAAAATATTTTTTGACTGAATAAATGAATTCAATTTCAATGAAAATAGCATAGCTTGAGAAATTCATCAAAAATGAATATATTGTTAATTTAGTATGACTAAAACTTTATGAAATCAAAATCTATCTCATATATTCTGAAATGTAATACCAAAAAATTATTTTGATTAACAAAGTTAAGTAGAAAGATAGCCTTAAAAGATATATTCAGAGATTAGTTAGGAGTTATTTTTGTTTTCTTCTATTATGGCTATTCCTCTGTGCCAATAATTTGCTGCTAGAAGTTGTTTTTAAAAATCTAATATTTAATTAGTAGATTAAATTCAGCTGGCTTCAAATGAAACAAGGGACGGAGGGAAGAGAGGGGTACAGGTAGCCACATTTCCAGGGAATTAATTCTATGACCTCAGTGATGATTGATTAAAATTACTAGACTTTTCTTGTGAGAGAAATTCTGTTTCCTGAGAATAATAATAATTTTTTATTGAGGTTAAATTCACATTAAAGACATAAATTAACCATTTTAAAGTAAATAATTATAATTCCATAATGTTTAAGTGCATTCACAATATTGGGCAACCATCACCTTTATCTAGTTCCAAACCATTTTCATCATCCCAAAATGAAACCCTTACCCATTAAACAGTTAGCCTGATGATTATTTAATCTCTGGCTCCATGTAATAAGTATGAATCCTATCAGCTCTGTAACAGATAAATAACATGGAAATTATTTTCCTCCAAAAAAAGAAAAATAGTTACTTAATAATAAGGTTTATGGGGCCAGTCTATGATCCCAAGAGTGATGCTCTCCTGACCTCTGATTTGAACATGAGAGTATGATCTGCCCTCCAAAGCAGCAGCAGTTATATGTCTCTGCACAGGTTGGACAGCCTCTGAGAAAGCTGCCTGGGTGATCCTAGAAGATCAAAAAGAAAACTGAGTTTTCAAGAATATTCAAGGTCTTCAGACTTAAGTGATTTTAAATTATCATTAATCAGGCAACTGGAAAATGTGGTAAGTAGTTAAAAGGAAAAGCATGGGTTCAAAGTTTATAAATGGGTTGGAATGTGAAAAAAAAAGTCACAAACACTACACTAATAGATTCCAGGAACTGCATCTTCACAGCCTTGACTCTATTGATGAAGAATGTGTGCTGAGGCAGAGACTCATGTATTTAGGGGAAGGACCAAAAGACCTCGTGAAGAGAAAAATCCACCCTAAGGGAAAAGCTTGGAGGATGAGTTTGGACCAAAAACAAAGTATGAGTCACCAGAAGGGCATGGTTTTTCTGATTCCAGTGTTATATTTGTCATTCAGATTCCTCTCCTAGCCCAGCTTCTTGAGAGGCTCATGATGGGGTGGAGTAGGGTGGAGGACATGGTGAGTAAAAAATGGAAAATTAAAAGAGCTGCTTAGCTAAATAGGAGGAGTCCTAAACTAAAAGACCAAGGCATTTCATCTATTCGACAAATATATGTGGGGAGAACTAAGTGCAGAGCATTTGTTGGACATGAAGGATATAATGGTATGCAGTCACTGACCTCAAGAAGTTTACAGTCTAGAGGTAGGTACTTAAAATCAAACTATATAAATAGTAATTATAATAAAGGGTACAAAGTTCAGTAGGCCATGGCAGAGTTTCTTTCTTTTCTTTTCTTTTTTTTGTTTAATCCTCGCCTGAGGATATTTTTCCATTGATAGAGTGGAAGGGAGGGAGGGAGAGAGAAACATCAATGTGAGAGAGACACATTGATTGGCTGCCTCCTCTATGACCCTGACTGGTACGTGCCCTTGACCAGGAATCAAACTTATGACCCATTGTTCCATGAGTCAACACTCTAACCACTTAGCTAAACCAGCCAGGGCAGCCATGACAATGTTTCACAGAGAAATCTAACCAGATCTGGAAGGGCAGGGAAGGCTTCTGTGAAGAAACAACATTTCAGCTGAAACCTAAACGATAAGGAGTTGGAAAGAGTGTACAAATGTTTTTGAGGTGAGAGGAGCTTGAGCTTGAGGCCAGTGGGCTCAAGTACATGGGCTGGAGAGAGAAGCAATGGGACACAGCTTATGAAGGAGTTGGCTACATCCCTGCTTCTGCACAGGTGAGTGTCCTGTTCAAAAGCATCCAGTTCCAGAGCAGAGTCCCTCCTAGTTGTACGGCTATGGGGGTGTGATCTGAACTAGGTCCTTGAAAGGCTTGGTAAAAGGATTTGGCAAGTGTCCCCTTCTTCCTTCACTAAATGCACGAGGCTGTTAGTTTGACCTCTCACATGCCTCAGGCTTCTATGTAGCATTATCCCAAAGATGTGAATTCAATCTCTTCAGGAAATTGCAAGATTATTCTAGAATCTTGATCAGGTCCCATAGCAGGAGCTAAAACTAAGGCACGTGGTGCTGGCAAGTTAAACTTTAAGCTCAGTGTGTTTCTACATCTGTGACATTAACTCCTCTGTGGTAGGAAGGGTGTAACTGTGTTTGTGCTTTCCCTAGCATAGAAGCTTCACCTGATGAGTAATAAAACTCTCAGTTACATCAGGGCCAGGTTTCCTAACAGATGTTTGGTTAGAACTACTATGGGTGGGAACAGCACCCCTAGTCATCCTTTGCTCCAGGAAGCCATGAAAGTTATCCATCTTATTTCCAGCCGTATTGTGGTACTTGGCACAGAGCACACTGCATGGTAGGGAGTCAATAAATATCTTTGTAATGAGTGAATGGAGGCTGAGCAGAGGGCAGGCAGTGCTGCCAAAGCACTTCCCAGCTAACCCAGAAGATTAGCTTTCTCTGCTCACAGAGATGTGAGAAAACAACAGCTAAAGCAGTGATTCTCATCCCTAACTGCACATCATGGGGATTAAAAAAATACATACAGCCCGGCCAGTATGTCTCAGGGGTGAGCCTCACCCTATGCACCAGTAGGTCCCTTGTTTGATTCCCGGCCGAGTTGTGGACTCGATCCCCAGTAGGGGGTATGCAGCAGGCAGCCAATAGATGTCTTCCTCATCATTGATGTTTCTCTCTCCCTCTCCCTTCCTCTCTCTGAAATCAATAAAAATATATTTAAAAAAAATACATATAGTTTTATTTCAGATATGCTTTTATTTATTTATTTATTTTTTAATCCTCACCCGAGGACATTTTTCCATTTTTTGTTCAGGTAGAGTGGCAGGGAGAGAGAGGAACAGAGAGAGAGAGAGAAACATCGATGTGAAAGGGACACATCGAGTGGCTGCCACCCACACAACCGACCAGGGCCGGGGACAAACTGCAACCGAGGTACGCGCCCTTAACAGGAACCGAACCCGGGTCTCTCAGGACCGCAGGCCGATGCTCTCACCGCTGAGCCAAACCAGCCAGGGCTCAGATATGCTTTTAAATGTATTTATAAAGAAATTAGGCTGAGCCCTGGCTGATTTGGTTCAGCAGTTAGAACATTGGCCCACAAACCAGAGTCATGCATTCAGTTCCAGTCAAGGGCACGTACCTCAGTTGCAGTTCCATTCCCTACCCTGGTCCAGGTTGTGTGGGAGGCAACCAATAAATGTGTCTCTCTCACACTGATGTTTCTCTCTCTCTCTCTTTCCCTCTCCCCCACCCCCCTCACTCTATCTGAAGACAGATGAAAAAAGATCCTTGGATGAGTACTAAAAAAAAAAAGAAATTAGGCTGAAAGTAAATATGCCCAATTATTAACTTTTGACAGTGAAATTATGTACAATTGTTATCTTACTCTGTTGTACTTCTTCAGTCCAAGATAGAAATGTTACTTAAGAAAAAATAAATATATATATATAGCTTTACTGAGGTATAATTAGCACACAATAAACTTCATATACTTAAAGTGTCAATATGGTATGTTTCAACATATTAAAATACCTCTGAAACCACCACCACAATCAAGATAATGGACAGATGGATCATCCACAAAAGTGTCCTTATGTTCCTTTGTAATACTACCTTTATGCCCCACCCTTACCCCTATCCCTGAGCAATCAAGTGATGTTTCCTATCATTATAGATTAGTTTGTGTTCTCTGCAATTTTATATAAATGGAATGATAAAGTATTCATTCTTTCTGTCTGGCTTTTTTTCACTCAACATAGTTATTTTGAGATTCATTCATGTTATTGTGTGTGCCAGTTAGTTGATTCCTTTTATTGCTGAGCAATATTGCTTTGTATATAAATGCTATGGTATGCATTCGCCCATTCATCTGTTGATGGACATTTGGGTTGTTTCCAATTTTTAGTTATTACAAATAAACCTGTATGATCATTCATGTTTAAGCCTTTGTGTGGATGTATGTTCTCCTTTATTTTAGGTAAATACCTATGAGTTGAATGTAAATACCTAGATAGTGTATGGCTTAACTATTAAAGAAACTGCCAAACTGTTTTCAAAAATGGCAGTCACATTTTACATTCCCCCAGCAGTGTACAGAGTTCCAGTTGTTCCATATCCTCTCTAATATTTGGTATGATAAGTCTTTCTCATTTTAAACATTCAAGTAGGTATATGTCACTGTGGTTTTCATTTGCATTTCTCTAATAACTAATGATGTTGAGCATCTTTTCATGTGTTTATTTGCCATTTGATTATCTTTGGTGAAAGATCTGTTAAAATCTTTTGTCCATGTGTGCTTTTTTTTTTTTTTTTTTCATTAATCCTCACCTGAGGATATTTTTTCCATTGATATTTAGAGAGAGTGGAAGGGAAGGGGACAGGATGGAAGAGAGACAGAGACAGAGAGAGAAATATACATAGATGTGAGGAAGAAACATAGATTGGTTGCCTCCTGCACACATACCAACAAGGGCCAGGGATCAAACCTGTAACCCAGGTACATGCCCTTGACTAGAATCAAACCCACAACCCTTCAGTTGGTGGACTAACACTCTAACCACTGAGCCAAACTGGCCAGGGCTGTCTATGTGTGTGTGTCCGCGCACGTGTGCGTGTGCAAGTGTATTCTTATTATATTGAGTTTCAAGAGATCTTTTGTATTCTGGATACAAGTTCTTTTTTGTTTTTTGTTTTTTTATCCTCACCCAAGGACATTTTTCCATTTTTTGTTCAGGTAGAGTGGGAGGGAGAGAGAGGAACAGAGAGAGAAACATAGATGTGAAAGGAACACATCGAGTGGCTGCCACCAGCACAACTGACCAGGGCCGGGGACAAACTGCAACCGAGGCACGCGCCCTTAGCAGGAACTGAACCCGGGTGTCTCAGGACCGCAGGCCGACGCTCCAACCGCTGAGCCAAACCGGCCAGGGCCGGATACAAGTTCTTTATCAGATGTGTTATTTGCAAATATTTTCTCCTGGTCTGTGGCTTGTCTTTTCATTGTCTTCACATTATTTTTTGAATAGCAGAAGTTCTTAATTAGACAAAGCCCAATTTATAAAAAAATTAGGAATAATCCTTTTGGGGTAGCATCTAAGAAATCTTTTACCAACCTAGGGTTACCAGGAATTTTTCCTATTGTTTTCATATATAATGTTTATAGTTTTAGGTTTTATATTTAGGTATGTGATCCATTTTGAGTTAAATGAGAAATAAGTTCAGTTTTTGCATATAAATGTCCCATTGTTCCAGCACCATTTGTTGAAAACCAAAGACAAACTATACTTTCTTCACTGAACTGCCTTGTCCCTTTGTTAAAATCAATGGACTATATATGTGTAGACCTATTCCTGGAGTCTATTCTGTTCCACTGAACTACTTGACTGTTTTGATACAAGTATCTTAAAACATTTTTTTTCTTTATTGATTTTAGAGAGAGAGAGGAAGGGAGAGGGAGAGAGAGATAGAAACGTTGCTGAGAGAGAACGTCGATTGGCCACCTCCTGCATGCCCCCCACTGGGAATTGGGCCCACAGCCTGGGCATGTGCCCTGACCAGGAATTGAACCAGTGAGCTCTCTGTGCATGAATAGATGCTCAACCACTGAGCCACACCAGCTGGGCAATACCAATATCTTTAAATCCTGACGTCATGTATTGTAAGTCCTCCCAACTTTGTCCCCGCCCTCCCCAAAACTGCTTTAGCTATTCTAGATTCTCAGCATTTCCATATGAATCTGAAACTGACTTGTTAATTTTTACAAAATATCTGCTGAGATTTTGATGGAGGTTGCATTGAATCTATAAATCAGTTTGGGGAGAAATGACATCTTAAAAGTAACAAGGCTTTTTGGCTCAGCAGTTACAGCGTGAGCCCTTGGATTGAAGGGTCACGGGTTCGATTCCCAGTCAAGGCCATGTACCTAGTTGCAGGTGCGATCCCTGGCCCAGATCGAGGTCATGAAGGAGGCAACCAATCAATGTGTCAGACATATCAATGTTACTCTCTCTCTCTCTCCCTTTTACTCTATCTAAAAAAAAAAAAAAAAAAAAAATCAATGATATACATACTCCAGACCAGTTGAATCAGAATTGTCTCATCTGGGGATGAAGTACAGATATCATTATTTTCTAAGAAATTCCACAGGTGATTTTACTGTGCACCCGGGGTGGTAAACACTGAGCCACAGCATATCTCAGTGGGGTTTTGTCTGTTCAGTGCTCCTAAAGGTAATGAGCAATGATGAATAACACAAAAAATGATTGTTAACTGGTAATTCTGAACTTAGAAAAAGATTTTCAAGGAGACATAGATTTGAAGGGGTATAATGTAGAAGAGGAATTAGATTCTTTCTAATCCAATAGACAGAAACTTCAGGGAGTCAGACATCATATCAGCCCAAGGAAGTGCTTTCCAATAGTCAGTGATGTCCTCAACTGAGCTACCCAGAAACAATGGGCTTCCTGGAAGAAGAGATCACTGTAGTTCTATAGATTGGACAAGGATTCGGTGGGCTTTATTCATTCAGCATTCACTAGGGGCCTATATTGTACTAACAGGAAAGTGCAGAGGCTTTTCAGCATCAGCAGAGTTCTTGGAAAAATAGTTTAGCTAACTACTCTGAGTTTCTGTGTGTAAGAGTTTCTTTAACAATTTTCATGAAATGGCTGCATTACACTATTGGGCCACAAGTGTAGACTTTATTATAATTCATATCTCAGAGTTGATAGGGGGGAAAATAAAATGCATTGCTGATGGATGACTAATTCTATGTGAAGGATAAGAACACACAGGGGCATAGAGCATTATGTGGGAGGGACAATAGAGAAAGAGGGGAAAAAACATCAATTTGTTGTTCCACTTATTTATGCATTCATTGGTTGCTTCTTGTATGTGCTGACCAGGGATTGAACCTGTAACCTTGGCATATGGGGATGATAGTTTAACCAACTGAGCTACCCAGCTTTGTTTTATTTCTTCTATCTATTTTCAAGTTATGTTAACTTGGATCCTTATAAACTACCTTAAAGCTTTTCTGGAACAAGATGAAACACAAGGAAATAACTAAGCAAATACAAAAGCATTCAAGAAAATAAATACAACATCCCACTACCTCTGTTGTTTTATGTAGTACTCTTCACAGTAGCTGCACACCAAAATCACCAATGAAGTTTTATAAATACTCAGATGCCCAGGCCTCTCCAGATTTACTGAATGGGTATCTTAAGGGAAGAGGACCAGGCATTAGTATTGAAAAATAAAAACAAAACCACATTAAGTTGCTTAATAAAAGAAATAATTGGTAAAATACATTTCATCAAAATTTAAAACATTTAAAAAAATACTTTTAAGAGAATGAAAAGGCAAGCCACAGGCAGCTCTCTCTATGGCATCTTTCTCTTCCTTCTTCCCCCAGACACATTTTCCTTGCCTCTCTCTTTCTCCGAAGCTCCAAGGGCCTTTCTTTTGCCTCTGTAACTTGTTTCCTGAGCCCATTTCTTCTACAGCTCACTTCTACCTCTGTGATTTTCTAAATAAACTTTCTCTTATAGTTTGGAAAAAAGAAAAGGCAGCCACAAACTGAGAGAAAATATTTGTAAATTACACATATAAAGAACTTATATCCAGAATACATAAGGAATTCTCAAAACTCAGTAATAAGAACACAACCAACCAGTACAAATAGGGACAGATGATTTGAATAACCACTTCACCAAAAAAGATATACAGATGGTAAATAATCACATGAAAATTAGTCATTAGGGAATTGAAAATCACAAAATGCAAATTAAAACCGCATCTATCAGAACGTCTAAAATTTAAATTGGCCAGTAGTCCAGATAGTATTAGTAAGAATGTGAAACAACTGGAATTCTCACACATTGCTGGTGTGAATGTAAAATGTGGCAGCCATTTTGGAAATCAGTTTGGCAATTTCTTAAAAAGTTAAATATACACCTACCATATTGAAAGCATATATCCATACAAAGACTTGTAGTTGAATTGTTCATAGCAGTTTTATTTGTAAAAGCCCCAACTGGAAACAACCTAAATGTCCATCAACAGGTCAATGAAATTATGGTACATCCGTAAAGTGGAATGTTACCCAGCAATAAAAGGAATAAACGATTGATACATCCAACAGCATGAATGAATCTCAAAATAATTATGCTGAATGAAAGAAGCCAGACAAAACAAGTACACACTGTACATTTATACTCATAAAATTCTAGAGAACTGTGAAAATACTAGAACTGTTTTCCAAAATGTGTAATCTGTTGTATAACTGGCTACTTAATGGTAGGATGAATTGCTATGGCCTCCAACTATAACACATAAATTTTGGAGGAGACGCAGGGAGCAATAAGTGTTAAAGTCTCACTTCCATTACTGCAGTAAAAGGTAGCATTTTATAGTGCTTAGGTAATTATATCCTTTAAGTTGGGAAGGAGCCAAAATAAAATTGCTGAGGAATAAGGCATATGCTTGTCCTGGCATCTTCTGATTTTGCATGAGCCTCAGAGGCAATAAGCTGCTGCTGTGGTGGGGCAGGCCTGTTTAGCCCTTGTCTGGCAGGGAGGGACACCCACACCTCCTGCCTGAGAACAAACTATGATCTATCTGCAAGTGTGTATTTCCTTGAGGCAGGGAATAAAGCTTGATGTTGATTAATTACATTGTGAGGAATAAATGATAAATGCTTTCCATTCTTCAGTGCAAAAATGGAAGGCAGATTTATAAGAGTCTTTCAAATCACTTTTTAAGATGGGCAAATCCCTTTTGACAAAACCTTATTCAGCTTCAATTTATAATCCACTGTGTGAGCATGGGACTTTAAAGCTTAGTCTAGCTACATGATAAATAAGACCTATATGTCTAAATTATCCTCTCACCTCTCTTCTAAAAAGATTCCAAGAACCAGTTATTGGAATCAAGACATTGCCCTAATCTTTTACATATTTTTATTTTAGAATAATTCATCAGGTAGGTTATAGATCTACAAAGGTAAATAACACAGAGTACCTACCCTCAAGTTACTCACCACCTTTCCCTCAACTATATAATGTTCCCATAGGTGTTTTCTGGGTGCCAAATAACCTAGAAAGCTTTGTCTTTGTACTCAGATTTTTAGCTATGTACAGCTATTTGCTTCCGTCTTGCATAAGTTGCAAATGTGTTATGTCAAAGAGTGACTGGTAGTCAATGATCTTTCCAATCCTGCATATAGTACCTGGCTCATAGGAGGGCTGGCTCAATACATTTGTTTTATAAATTTATATTGTGTCTCTCAATCTACCCTGTGTGAAACTTCCAATCACCATAGAAAAGCTAATGGAAAGGGTTCTCTTGTGGGTCATGAAAGACTGTGGCTGCCAGAATACAATCTAGAAAGAACAGGTAGAAAGATTACTCTGTTTTCCACCAGAAGGATGCCATGCTGGTGAGCCAAGTTGAACACTATTATCCTCAATTATAGAAAATTAGATATTTTTCGTGTGACATGTTTTTCCTTCTAAGCACAGAACTCCCAAGGACATACTTGGCGTAATCAGAAGTACACACTGAAGTGTAACAAGTGAAATGCAACTTCAAGAGGAGAATCATAGTGTTTTAATCAGCCCATGAGGTCTAATTCAAGACACCTGCTGCTTTGTTTGACAATAGCAGTCTTCCCAGAACAACATATCTTTCTTTGTTTCCTAGCACTGATGGATAATATATGCACAGCTTGGAGAACAACATTTATTATGGTAACTAACTTCAGGCAGAATGGAAGCCATGAAGAAAATAAATAGGTAGTTAGACTCCAGTGTAATGGAACCTTTTAGGCTCTAAAAAAGAACAAAACAAAACAACAACATGTGGGACCAAAAGAACAAAACAAAACAAAAAAACAACACATGGGACCTGAAAACGAGGCCAAATAGTCATTTTATAGTCTTCTTCTACAAAGAAAACCACTTAAAAAATAGATGGGATTTCTACACACAGTTGGAATTGAGCCAACAATGAAAACTAGACAATTGGGTCTGTTACAGAATTAGTCTGAGAAAAGCATATTGATCTCTGAGCTACTTGGTTCAATTAGTGCTATTTCCCCCTAAATTATTTCTTCAAACCTATATCCCTAACAGCATGATAAGTGGCCACTTTTACTTTCCTACATCATTTCCATACTCAATCCCAGTCCAAATGTCAGGACTTGGGCTAGCCCTAAAGTGTCACGTAGGCCTTTCCTGAGTATAGGCATTCTATGACTGGCATGTATTTGCCATTACACATCCTGTCCATGCAGGAGAGGTTACAAATGCCAATTATGTGTACCAGAAATGTTGGAATGGAATAGATGTCAGCTGACTTGAGAGTATGAATCATTCTTTTTCATACTATAAGTCATAGCATCAATGCATGCAATTTGGGTGTTTTTTGCATACTGTTTCCTCTGATCATGCTTTATGTCATGTCTGTATTACCTGATGAAACACAATTTAGTGTCGGATGTGGTCATTTGAGAGAGCAGTCAGTGACAGACTTGCTTCTCACCATATTAAAAACAAAGTGAGAGAGGCTGAGAGGTTAAAGTTCACCATTTCATGGAGTGAGGATGCAGAGCAGGATCTCATGAGGCTGTGCTCATCATATGTATGTGGCACCAGTAATATCATGAGCAAATCCTAGGCATTAAACTTTCTCTAGGACTCCTGAAGTTTTGGATTAAAATGCTTATGTGGATGCCCCTTCAAAACTGCATAGAGCCATTCTAAAGGAAGAGACTGAATTTAAATTAAGTGCCTATTATATGCTAGGCACTCTTCAGGACACTTGATACTCATTAGCCAAAAAGTTGACTATCTCTTTTCCCTTCTCACACAAGATATTCCATTTAATAGGAGCGGTGTTACTTCTGATGGCATCATGCCTCAGGTATCACATGCCAATTATTCCTGGGCATGCCCAAGGGGTGAATGGTAGACAGAAGATAAGTACAATGTCCAAGGAGAGGGTACATTTAATTTTCCCCAGTTGCAATAAAACTCTTTTATTTCATTCATTTTTGAGATGTACTCAGTGGTAATTTTTTATTTTATTTATTCATTAGCATTATTTATTGAGTGCTACTCTAGGCAATGTACAATCATTATGGTAGGTTCTAGGAAAATAGAAGTAAACATGACATAGTCTCTGTCTTCAAGAAACACAATCTATCTCAAAGTGGGAAAATAAGGAATATATCTTAACATAATAAAGGCTATATATGAAAAACCCATAGCTAACATCATACTCAATGGTGAAAAGCTGAACGCTTTCCCTCTAAGATCAGGAACAAGACAAAGATGCCCACTATCACCACAGTTATTCAATATAATATCAGAAGTCATAGAAATAGCAATCAGACATGAAAAAGGAATAAAAGGCATCCAAATCATAAAGGAAAAAGTAAAATTCTCATTATATGCAGATGACATAATATTATATATAGAACACCCTAAAGACTACACCAAAAAATTATTAGAACTAATAAATAAATTTAGTAAAATTGCTGGATATAGAATCAATATAGGTAAATATGTTACAGTTCTATATACACATAATGAATGCTCAGAAGAAGAAATAATCCTATTTACGATTACATTAAAATGCATAAAATACCTAGGAATAAATTTAACCAAAGAGGTACAAGATCTGTACTATGAAAACTATAAGACATTGAAGAAGGAAATACAAATAAATGGAAGAATATATCTTGTTCTTGGGTTGGAGAAATTAATATTGTTAAAATGTCCTTACTACCTAAAGCAATATACAGATTCAATGCAATCCCTATTAAAACACCAATGGCATTATTCTCAGAATTAGAATAAATAATTATAAAATTTATATGGAACTATAAAAGACCCCAAATAGCCAAAGCAATACTAGAAAGCTATAATAATCAAAACAGTATGGTATTGGCATATATAGATCACTGGAATTGAAAGGCCAGAAATAAATCCCCACTTATATGGTCAATTAATCTATGACAGAAGAGGCAAGGATAGGGCAAAGACAGTCTCTTCAATAAGTGATGTTGGAAAAACTAGACAGATACCTGCAAAAAATGAAACTGGACCACTTTCTTATACCATATACAAAAATAAACTCAAGATGAATTAAAAACTTAAATGTAAGACCTGAAACATAAAACTCCTAGAAGAAAACACAGGCAGTAAACTCTCTGACATTGCTGTTAGCAATAACTTTTTGGATATATCTCTTTGAGCAAGAGAAACAAAAGAAGAAAAAAATTTAAAAATGGGACTATACCAAACTAACAAGTTTTTACACAGCGAAGAAAATCATCAACAAAATGAAAATATAACCTACTGAGTGAGAGAAGATATTTTTAAGTGATACATCTGATAGGGAGTTAGTATGCAAAGCATAGAAGAAACTCATTCAACTTAACACCAAAAAAAACAAATAACCCAATTAAAAATGGACAGAGGACGTGAATGGATAGTTCTCCAAAGAAGACATACAGGTGGCAAGCAGACATATGAAAAGATACTCAGTATCAGTAATCATCAGGGAAATGCAAATTAAAATCACAATGAGATAACACCTCAAACCAGTCAGAATAGCTATCATCAGGCCCTGGCCAGTTTGGCTCAGCAGTTAGAGTGTCGACCTGTAGACCAGAGAGTCCTGGCTTTGGTTCCCGCTAAGGGCACGTACCTCGGTTGCAGTTTGTCCCTGGCCCTGGTTGGGGTCGTGTGGGTAGCAACCAGTAGATGTGCCTCTCTCACATTGATGTTTCTCTCACTCTCTTACCCACTCTCTCCCTCCTGCTCTATCTGAAGATAAATGCAAAAAAAAAAAAGAATAGCTATCATCAGTAATAAATAACAAGTGCTGGTGAACATCTAGAGAAGAGGGAAGCCTTGTGCACTGTTGGTGGGATTGTAAATTGGTGTAGCTCCTATGGAGAGCCCTAAAAAAATAAATAAAAATAAAGTTGCCAAGCAATCCAGCAATTCCATTTCTGGGTGTTTATCTGGAAAAAAAAAAAAAAACTAACTTAAAAAGATATATATACTACTATGTTCATTGCAGCATTACTAGTAATAGCTAAGATATTGAAGCAACCTAGATATTCATCAATAGATTAATTGATAAAGAATATGTCACACACACACACACACACACACACACACACTATAAAGAAGAATAAAATATTGCCATTTGTGACAACATGGATGGATCCAAAAGAATTTATGGCAGCCGTATTTTCCAGGAATTGATGCTTGTAGTCAGATAAGGGAAACTCTGGGAATTTCTTTCTGTATCTGTTGAATTCCAAATGCCTTAAGCTTAAAATAATCTTTATACTAAAGTGGCATATTTTGGGGTGGCATACTCTGATTCCCTTTAGCATCTGACCCAATCCAGATGTTAATTCATCCTTCAAGTTACAGCTGAAGTGTCACTTCCTTATAAAGAAGTCTGGCCTGCCTTTCCTGACTAGGTCAAACCCCAGTACCAAATCCCCAGCACTATTTCACATTTGCAGTGTTGGGTTTTGTTTGTGTAACTCTTGTTTCATTGTTGGATTAGTATTTAACTCCCTTCTCCACTAACTCTAGGAGGGCAGTGACCATGTCTTTTCCCTAACCATTTGATATCCAGCCTCTGGCACTGAACTTGAGACGTAGTGTATGGTCAACTAATATCTGTTGAGTGAATGAACAGAGGAATTTTAAGGACAAATAGGCATGCTGCAGACGTGAGGCAAGGTAGAATGGGTTGTCACCTGAGGTGCTCTGTACAGCCTGGGGTCAATAGAAAAGTCCCAGAAAGGATCTCTGAAGCAGTTAGAAGTCACTGAAAAGAAAACAGAGAGCCCAGCCAGTGTGGTTCAGTGGATTGAGCATTGTCTCATGGACTGAGAGGTCCTGGTTCCATTCCTGCTCAGGGCACATGCCTGGGTTGCAGACTCGATCCCCAGTAGGAGGCATGCAGAAGGTAACCAATCAATGTTTCTCTCTCCCCTTCTCTCTCTCTCTAACAGAAAAAGAAAACAGAGAAATCCCAAAGACAAATTTTGACTCAAGACTAAATTACATTGTCTCAAGTGGGCTAAATCTTTTTGAAAATAATGAAATGTGCCTATATTTGATAAAAAAAAATTTGGGCTTAAGAAAATGTGGGTTCAAAAAATTCTGATTCTTGAAATTCCAAAATGGTGGCAGAGTGAATGGAAGCTATACAGACCATGTCCCAGGACCAAACTGAAATTACAACTAAAATAAAGAAAAATCATTGGGAAAAGGCAACAGATAAGCAGCTTGGGAGGACCATATAACCAGGGACACTGAATCAATCCTGGTAGAACTGTGGAGGTGAGAGGGGGGCTGGGAGCCAATGGACAGCAGTGGTTTTAGCTGTGAGAAGCATCCTGGGGGCTCAAATCCCAAGCCCACTTCACAGCACAGAGGGCCGGGACAGAGTGCTAAAATAGCCAGAGACACTCACGTTGGGCCCCAGCAGAGGGAGGGCAGACTGGACTGAAACTGTGTGGGGATACTTGGGATTTTGCTTTTGCTGAGTTGCAGGCACACCGGATGGTGGCCATCTTACTCCTTCTCGAGGCTCTAGGGAAAGACAGTGGCCCCTCCCTCAGGGATTCAACCCCACCCAGGTAGGTCACTTAAAAGCAATTTGAGACTCATTAACAACCAGCCTCTGCCCTACCCTCAGAAAATCCTTTTATGCTGAACACCTGAGAGAGTTTTTCATTTAACTGAAGAGAACCCAAGGCTCTTCAAGAAACTGCGATTAACAGCCTCCAGGCCAAGAGCTAGAGGATAACTGAACCATTGCTGGGCTTGCAAATCTACCCAGGAAAGTAAGACTTGACAGTGGTGTATAGCGTGGGTACTCCCACGCCCATGCAAACCCAGTAGAGGGAGCCACAAACAGCAGAACACCAACACCCACAGGGAAAATTTGCCAGGCTCCAAAACCCACTGAGATAGCCAACATGGTGAAACAAAAAAAACAAATCCCAAATGAAAGAACAAGAGACCTCTACTGAAGATGAGATAAATGAAATGTAGCTAAGCAAGTTATCAGAGGTGGAATTCAGAGCCATGATCTTGAGGAAGCTCAACAGTATGAGTAAGGACATCAACACTATTAGTAAAGACATAGAAACATTGAAAATCAACCAATTGGAAATAAAAAACCACCAGGAAGAAATAAAGAATGACATAGCAGAAATAAAGAACATATTGGAAAGTCTAAACAGCAGAGTAGAAGAATCTAAGGACCGGATCAGTGAATCAGAAGACAGGGTAAAAAAAAAATTAACCAATCAGAAAACCAAAAGGAAAAAAAATTAAAAAACAGGAAGACAGCTTAAGAGAACTCTGGGACAACTGGAAACATAATAACATTTGCATCATAGGAGTCCTCAAAGAAGAAAATCAGCAAGGGTTAGAGAATATATTTGAAGAAATAGTGACAGAAAACTTTCCTAATATGGTGAAGGAAAGCATTCAAGTTCAAGAAGCACAGAGAGCCCCAACTAAGCAGAACCCAAACAGGCCCACACCAACACACATAGTAATTAAAATGCCAAAATTTAAAGACAAAGAGAGAATCCTAAAGGCAACAAGAGATAAGCAACGCGTTACCTACAAAGGAACCCCCATAAGGCTCTCAGCTGACTTCTCAACAGAAACACTACAGGCCAGAAGGAATGGCATGAGGTAATCAAGGTCATGAAAAATAAAGATCTGAATCCAAGACTACTCTACGCAGAAAGGCTATCATTCAAAATAGAAAGTCAAATAAAGAGCTTCCCAGACCAAAAAAAAAAAAAAAGGCTAAGGAATACATTAGCACCAAACCAGCACTGCAAGAAATGTTAAAAGGACTGCTATAATTAGTAGAAGAAATAGGATGAAAAATATAACCACACTAAACAAAAATGGCAATAAATAAGTACATATCAATAATCACCTTAAATGTAAGTGGATTGAATGATCCAATAAAAAGACACAGAGTAGTTGATTGGATAAGAAAGCATGACTCATATATATGTTGTTTACAAGAGACCCACCTTAAAACAAAAGACTCACATAGGTTGAAAGTAAAGGGAAGTGAAAAAATCTTCCAAGCAAACGAAAAGGAAAAAAAAAGCTGGGGTAGCAATACTCATGTCTGATAAAATAGATTTCAAAATGAAGGCCATAACTAGAGACAAAGAAGGCCACTACATAATATTGAAAGGATCTATCCAACAGGAAGATATAACCTTGGTAAACATATATGCATTCAATATAGGAGCACCAAAATATATTAAAAATATTCTGGAGGACTTCAAAGGAAAAATTGGCAGCAGTACAATCATAGCAGGGAACTTCAACACCCCGCTGACATCACTGGGTTGATCCTTTAGATAAAAAATTAACAAGGAAACAGAGACACTAAATGAAGCGCTAGATCAAATGCATTTACTAGATATCTACAGAGAACTACACCCCAAAACTACAGAATTCACATTCTACTCAAGTGCACGTGGGACATTCTCAAAGATAGACCACATGGTAGGACACAAATTAAGTGTCTACAAGTTCAGGAAGATTGAAATCATATCAAGCATCTTTTCCGATCACAATGGTGTGAAACTAGAAATCAATTGTAACAAGAACATGCAAAGACATTGAACACATGGTGGCTAAATAGCATGTTATTAAACAACAAATGGGTTACCGAGGAGATCAAGGAAGAAATTAAAAACTTCCTGGAAACCAATGAAAATGAACACATAACACAAAATCTATGAGATGCAGTGAAAGCAGTTCTGAGAGGGAAGTTCATAGCACTACAGGCCTACCTCAAGAAACAAGAAAAATTTCTAATAGACTATCTAACCTCACAACTTAAAGAACTAGAGGGCAAACAAAAAGAAAACCCCAGGGCAGGAAATAGTAAAGATCAGAGCAGAAATAAATGACATAGAGACCAAAAACAAAACGAAACAAAACAAAACAAAAACAATTCAAAGGAACAATAAAACAAAGAGCTGGTTTTTCAAAAAGATAAACAAAATTGAAGGACCCTTAGCTAGACTCACCAAGAAACAAAGAGGGAGAACCCAAATATACCAAGTCAGAAATGAAAGAGAAGTAACAACTGACACCACAGAAATACAAACGATTGTTAATAAATACTATGAACAATTATATGGCAACTAATTTGACAATCTAAGCGAAATGGACAAATTTCTAGAAACACAGTCTCCCAAAACTGGACTGGGAAGAGACAGAAAACTTGAACAGACCAATAACAACTAAGGAAATTGAAGAGGTAATCAAGACTCTCCCACAAAGAAAAGCCCAGGTACAGATGGATTCATGGGGGAGTTTTACCGAACATTCAAAGAAGAACTAACACCCATTCTCCTCAAACTATTTCAAAAAATTCAAGAAGGAAGACTTCCAAACTTGTTTTATGAGGCCAGCATAATTCTAATTCCCAAACCAGAAAAAGACACTACAAAGAAAGAAAACTACAGACCAATATCCCTGATGAACATAGATGCCAAAATCCTGAACAAAATATTAGCAAATTGGATCCAGCAATACATCAAAAAAATTATTCACCATTACTAAGTGGGATTCATCCCAGAAATGCAAGGCTGGTACAATATTTTACAAATCAATAAAAGTGATACATCACATAAACAAAATGAAGAATAAAAACCACATGATCATATCAATAGATGCTGAAAAAGCATTCAACAAAATCCAGCATCCATTTCTGATAAAAACACTCAGCAATGTGGGAATAGAGGGATCATATCTCGATATAATAAAGACCATATATGAAAGACCTATAGCCAACATCATACTCAATGGACAAAAATTAAAAGCTTTTCCCTTAAGAACAGGAACAAGACAGGGATGCCCATTTTTGTCACTCTTATTTCACACAGTACTGGAAGTCTTAGCCACAGCAATCTGACAGGAAGAAAAAATAAAAGGGATCCAAATTGGAAAGGAGGAAGTGAAACTGTCATTATTCGCAGATGACATGACCTATACGTAGAAAACCCCAAAGACTCATCAAAAATTTACTAGACCTAATAAATGAATTTGGCAAAGTAGCAGGATTTTTTTTTTTTTTGGAATGATCAAAGAGGTCTTTATAAAGTTTTTTTCATGACTTCATTCTAAATATACAGAATAAAAAATGGTGTCAACTCTTTCGTGAGACACCAACCAGATTTTCCTTATACTGTCTCAAAATTTAAAGATCAATTTCCCAAGAGGGTGTGCAATGCATCATAAAATGGCCTTTTTTTTTGTAGGTGGGAGGAAGGGCTGGGCAGGATGGCTTATTAAATTGTATCATGATAAGACATGCAAAACTGTTATCCCAACTAATATCTATATACATTTTGATGATTTAGAAAAACAGAGCGGTCATTTGTGGCAAGCCTAAAATGCTGGACATACTTAACATACTCAGGAACTTTTTTTGTGGTGTCCAGAATTCTTTAATTATAGTACGTGGGCCTTTTGCAAGTAACAAATAGAAAGCCAGTTTCCATAAAATTTGCTGCTGACCATCCCCAGTCCACCCTAATAAATACAGCTTGAACAGAATTGAGGGTGGATACCTTACCTTAACACACAAAGGAAAAAGTATGTCAGTGCAAAATATGGGCTAAATTGCTTTCGGAAAAAAAAAAAAAAATTAAATCGATAGAGGATGGAAAAGGGGAATTTTCTTTCCCTGTTTGGAGTCCTCCCAAATAAGGCAGAATACATCCACTCTAATTTCTGCTGGTGAAAACTTTTCCTGCTTATTTAGTTTTCTCCTCTGAGTTAAACCGCTGCTGGATTGTTTTGGCATAACTCTGTGCCATGGAGTTAATGATGGACAGGATGAAGTAACACACCATTGCAATGACCAACTTCTCAAACATCCAGAACAACCAGTTTTCTCCCTGAGGCGTGCCCATTTCACTCCGGTGGTGAAGCTTCTGTCGCTGGGCCTCCAGGTATTCCTGGAATGACTTCTGCAGAGATGAACCTATGCCGGGGACAGCAGTAATGAAAGCCACCATCTGTTCCACTATGTGTTTGCTGAACGTTCTTATAACAAAGATTTTCTGAATATGCATTTTAATTATTGCTTTTCCAATCAAGGTTGCACCAAAGAAAGTCCAAAAAGGTACAAGAAAGTGTCCACATGTTATTCCAGCCAGATCAAACAGAGGATTTGGACTTGAAGCACAGGCCAAAATTCCAAAAAATCCAATCTTCTGTACTAGGTTTTGAACTGCCAACTTAGCCCGGGAGGCAAAGTCCTGTGCAGCCTCTGCATGTTCCAGCATCTCTTCGAATTCCTAATACTCTTCATCATCTGGTTCTGCACCTGAGAGTCGAGCTGCTCTGGCCATGAAATATGGAGGCAGCTCTCTGATCGCTGTACCAACACCCCACACCTAACTTTTGAGATGATGCTCCACAAAGAAACAGATCCTTCAATGCCCTCTTCATCTGGACAAATAATCTGATCCGGATAGGGCGGTTCAGGGAAATTAACTGAATTGCACTCATAAGCAGCTAATGTAACTGAAGCTATATGTGGACCCAGATAAAGCAGAAAGGTGTGCAGCCTTGTTCCAAGCCCGTCAGAAGACAAAATTCTTAAGCCTATCCAGTAGGCATACAAAAGAAACTGTTTCTCTATACGTTGCACATACTGTTGATGTGCTCCTTCAAGATAATACATAGCTATAAGCACAGCAAGCAGCAGTAAACAAGAGACCACAATATTCTGATGATGCCATATTTTTGAGGTCCATTCCTTCAAGATTTCTAGGGTTTCCAGAGAAAAATACTGAATTAGTGGCTGTCTCCACAGGACAATATTCTGCCTTTCTTCCCAATCCCTCTTCTTCTTTTCATTCATTGAAGAGGGGTCTGTGAAGTTTCCATTATATTGTTCCTTGTTCATTGTTACACGTCTCTGGTCACAATTTTTTCTATTCTCTGCCGTTTCATAGATTAATAACTCTTGAGGAGCTGCTCTGACCCCGGCTTCTCTGGATCTCCAAAGTAGCAGGATTTTTAACGTCAAGAAATCAACCGTATTCTTATTATATACCAATGATGAACTCACAGAAAAAGAAACTAAAAAAATCCCATTTACCATTGCAGCAAAAAAATTAAGATACTTGGAATAAACTTAACCAAAAAAACAAAGGTCCTATTCGCAGAAAACTACAGGTCATTGAAAAAATAAATAAAGGAAGACATAAAAAAGTGGAAGCACATACCTTGTTCATGGATTGGAAGAATTAACATAATTAAAATGTCCATACTACCCAAATCAATCTATAAATTAATGTAATCCCCATCAAAATACCAATGACATACTTCACAGAACTAGAACAAATACTTTAAAAGTTCATATGAAACCAAAAAAGACCTCGAACAGCCACAGCAATCTTGAAAAAGAAGAACAAAGTTGGAGGGATCACATTGCCAGATTTCAGGTTATACTAAAAAGCCACTACAATCAAAACAGCCTGATACTGGCACATGAAGAGGCAGATAGATCAATGGAACAGAATAGAGAATTCAGAAATGGACCCAAAACATTATGCTCAATTAATATTTAACAAAGGGGACAAGAGCACACAGTGGAGTAAAGACAGCCTCTTTAATAAATGGTGTTGAGAAAATTGGACAGCTACATAAAAAAAAAAATGAAACTCAACAATCAACTTACACCATACACAGGAATAAACTCAAAATGGATAAAAGACTTAAATGTGACTCATGAATCCATAAAAATCCTAGAAGAAAATGTAGGCAACAAAATTTCAGACATCATACGCAGCAGAATTTTCACTGATACATCACCTAAGGCAACAGAAACAAAGGAGAAAATGAACACATGGGACTACATTAAACTCAAAAGCTTCTGCACAGCAAAAGATATAGTCATCAAAATGGAAAAGCAACCCACTGTATGGAAGAGCATAATTGCCAACAATACATCAGATAAGGGGCTAATTTCCATTATATATAGAGTGCTCATACAACTCAACAAAAGGAAGACAAAGAACCCAATTAAAAAATGGACAGAGGGCCCTGGCCGGTTTGGTTCAGCAGTTAGAGCATTGGCCTGCAGACCTGAGAGACCCGGGTTCGGTTCCCGCTAAGGGCACGTACCTCGGTTGCAGTTTGTCCCCGGCCCTGGTTGGGTTGTATGGGTGGCAACCACTCAATGTGTCCCTTTCACGTCGATGTTTCTCTCTCTCTCTCTCTCCCTCCCACTCTATCTGAACAAAATATCAAAAAATGTCCTTGGGTGAGGATTTAAAAAAAAATGGACAGAGGAACTAAATAGACACCTCTCCAAACAGGACATACAAATGGCCAAGAGACATATGAAGAAATGCTCAACATCACTAATCATCAGAGAGATGAAAATTAAAACAGCAATGAGGTATCACCTCACACCTCTCAGAATGGCCGCCATCAACAAATCATCAAACAAGTGTTGGCGAGGGTGTGGAGAAAAGGGGACTCTAGTACACTGCTGGTGGGAATGCAGACTGGTGCAGCCACTATGGAAAACACTATGGTGTTACCTCAAAAAATTAAAAATTGAATTGCCATTTGACCCAGTGATCCCACTTCTAGGAATATACCCTAAGTAGCCTGAAACACCAATCAGAAAGAATATATGTACCCCCATATTCATAGCAGCACTATTTACAATAGCTAAGATCTGGAAACAGCCCAAGTGTCCATCAGTAGATGACCGGATAAAAAAGCAGTGGTACATATACACAATGGAGTACTATACAGCTGTAAGAAAGAAAGATCTTTTATCCTTTGAGACGACATGGAGGGACCTGGAGAGTATTATCCTAAGCGAAACAAGCCTAGCAGAGAAAGACAAATATCACATGATCTCACTTATTTGTGGAATATAATGAACATAACAGTCTGAGGAACAGAGTAGACCCAGACACATGGAAGTAGGGTACAGACTGACAATCCTCAGAAGAGGGGGTGGGGGGGAGGGAAGAGATAAACCACAGAACTTATATGCATGTACGCATAACCGATGGACATGGACAACAAAGCTGGGGACAGGGTGGGGGGCATGGGGAGGAGGGTGTCAATGGGGAAAAATGGAGAAACATCTTTAACAAAAATAAATTAATAAAGAATTCTGATTCTTTCTGTACTAATTGTATAGATTGAAAATGTAAGTGACAAACATGAAAGATGACTCTTCAAAGATCATTTTTAAAATTCTGAACTTTTGAAAAGAAATCTCTATTTAAAAAATATATTCATATGCAGCTTCTAGAGGGAAGCCCTGACAAAGATCTTGCCACAGGAAGGAAAGACAGTGAAATAACAACTCAAATTTAGGCCCAATTACATAACACAATGCTAGCAAATTGAAATGATTATTTTATTCTTATAAACTGCAAATCATAAATTAACTATGTATGCAATTATATTATTGTACTTGAATTCAAATCTCAGTTGAAATCTTACAAGGAACCAAAGCTATGTTTAGGACACAGACTTTGAAATAGGCAAATCTGTATGTGAATCCTGATGATTTGGGTGGCTTTCTTTTTTTTTTTTTTTAATTTTTTATTTATTAATTTGTTTTTGTTATAGATGTTTCTCATTTTTCCCTCATTGACACCCTCCTCTCCTTCCCCCCTGCTCCAGCCCCAGCTTTGTTGTCTATGTTTGGGTGGCTTTCTTAACCTCCAAAAGCCTCAGTTTCTCAATATAGACCATGAACAGAATTATGCTACTTCACAGAGTAATAAAAATGACATGAGACAATGTATAAGTATATAAAGAGTTTGGCTGTGCTTATCATATTGAGGCAGGATAGAAAGAAGTTAAGGAAAGTTCCTGACAAGTGAAATGAGGAGGTAGAAATGGACATCACTGGCCAAAGAGCCACTAGGTCCCCTCACCAGAGGCCCCACCTCCATGCATGATCAATGGGAAACAGTTTAGGTTCTGGCTAGGTAGTTTAGTTGGTTAGAGCATCGTCTTGTTAACTAAAGTTGTGGGTTCCATCCCCAGTCAGGGTATATATAAGAATCAACCAATAGCCCTGGCCGGTTTGGCTCAGCAATTGGAGCATCGGCCTGTATACCAGAGAGTTCCGGGTTCAGTTCCCGCTGGGGGCGCGTACCTCTGTTGCGGTTTGTCCCGGCCCCGGTTGGGGTTGTGTGGGTGGTGACCACTTGATGTGTTTCTCTTGTATTGATGTTTCTCTCTCTCTCTCCTGCTGTATCTAAAGATAAATGCAAACAAGCAAACAAAGAAAACGAATCAACCAATGAATGCAAAAATAAATGGAACCAAAAATTGATGTTTCTCTCTTTCTCACTTTCTCAAAAGTCAATCAATACTCCCTGAATGGTTTGTCTCAGCAGTCAGAACATCTCCAAAGGGTCACAGGTTTGATTCCTGGTCAAGGGCATGTACCTGAGTTGCAGGCTCGATCCCTGGCCCCGGTCAGGGTTGTGCAGGAGGCAACCAGTCAATGTGTCTCTCTTACAATGATGTTTCTTTCTCCTCCCCCCCCCACCTCCCTTCCACTCTATCTAAAAATCAATGGAAAAATATCCTCTGGTGAGGATTAACAACAACAAAAAATCAATCAATACATTTTTTTTAAAAAAGGGACAGTTTATGGTAGTAAATTCCTGCTGTGGTCACAGAAGTCAACAACAAGAACGGACTAAAACAGATTAATCCAAAATGGAGGAAAACTTGACCAGAAAATGACCCCAAAGCTCACTCTACCATCATTATAATGAAAATTGACACCACAAGTAGAAGGTGGACCGAGGTGGCAGAATGCCATGAACTTCCAGAACAGACCATATTAGGAATAAGACCCTCTCCCAACCAGAAGGTGGAGACAGAATGGCACCACAACGTTTAGGAACAATTTACCCTTGAAAACAAATAAAATCCCAGGAACTAACTGTAACTCACTGGTGAGTTAGCCTAGGTGCATGCGAACATGACTTTCATTTCTTTCACAGGGGTGCCCACAGGGGAGCGGGCAGTCACAGCTTGTCGGCTCACCCCCTGATCTTGTCTCCAAGCACTTGCTATCTGGACTCTTTCTTTCAACCTAAATAAAACTTGCTTTCACTTTCACTTAGATTTGTTCTTGAATTTTTTCCTTTTGAGAAGTCAAGAACCTGCAGATCATGGAGTGCCTAGGGGCCTCGTTTTCGGGTCTGCCTCTGGTGACAATATGAGGGTTCAAAAATGGTAATAATTGTTAAATAAATGAAACTATTGCCTTTAAACACTTAAAAGTATTTCTTAAAAATTTATTTCTCCATTAGATTTGCTCTTCAATGTCACTGAGTTCCCCCCCTCCCTTATCCATAAGAAGAATATTTAAACATATTCTAATTCTTCCTAGTCAAACTTAGTAAAAATATGTTCCTTAGGTACAGAGATTATCGCTTTTTCTCCTTCCACATTCTTTTCATATTGGAAGAATGATTTCCTTTCTCCTCCCTTCTTCCTGAAGGAGACTAAAAGTTTTTCCTATTGGGATATTGATTTTAAGCTGGTTATTCATATTTAGAAACAAAAGACTGAGAAAACCTTTGACCCCTTTCCTGCCCAAGAGATTCAGACAGAAAAACCTGCTTCAGAAAGGAAATCTTAGGATGTTCCCCTTAGCCTAATTTTAATTAAGTATGGTGAACAGGAGGGCAGGCAGGGTCTGTTAGCTAGGTGTCCCATTGTTTCTGGGTTCCCTAGCAAGAATTCGCTGCCATGTGTGTTCCGCTCTGCCTCAACTACCTGTAAATCACCCATTCTCACTTCTAAAATCTAAGATCCTGTCCCTGAACCCCTTTTTCCTTTGTCCAAAATGGCATACATACTCAATTTTGCCTCCCTGTTTTTGGAATTTTCATGCTTATGTGAATTCCCATGAACATGTATTAAAATTAAAATTTCTCCTGTTAATCTGTCTCTTAATTTGATTATTAGCTCAACTAGAATAACCTAGAAAGTAGGAGGAAAATTATTATATATGTTTATATATGTAACATATTATATATATGTATATGTGTGTGTGTGTGTGTGTGTGTCCCTATATCCCCTCTGCTTTTGTACACACCTAAGCTGGCTACTTAGTGTGAGTTCACACTCACTGCTTCTTCCTCTCTCTGTGTGGAGAGCTGAGCTCATTCATTATTGAAGAAGGGTAGAGTGTCATTCTTTTGTCAGTGTTTTGAAAGGATACTAAACAGGCATTTAATAAATTAAGCATCCATAAATATTGAATTATGTACATTTACCATTCTATTTTAATATTTATAAAGTTCTTAAGGCAACACTCACGTAGATAAATTTTTCCTGAGTGCTATATTTTAGGAAAGGCTTATTATATTCCTTTATTCTCCTCTTTTTTTTTTTCCCAGCTTAAAATTAGTTGTCTTCCAGATGCATGCACTCTTCAACTTACCTGAAGCAAAAGAATCACTAAAATCTTCTTAAATTCATTTTTGTCCTTTAATTTGAAAATTACAAGTTTTAATTTAGTTTATCTGGAGAAACTTGAATTGTTTAACACTGGGTTTTTACATGATTGTGTAGCAAGACAGAATAACCATAAGAATATATATTTGTCAGGAAAAACAGAGTACACATTTGGCAGCACAGCTTCTTTATATTTTCAAAACAAGATTAATCACACCGACCTGGTTTTAGGTAACTGTTTTAAAAAGAGGTAGGTGTTTTCCACAGACAAATTCCTTACTTAAAATTTTTATGTTCTCATTTCATTTTGTCTCTCTCTCTGTGATAATCAATTAAACAGAAAGTGAATTAAAAACTTCAGTCCCATTATGGATAGTCTTTAGGAGGATGGCTTTATGCAGTTTTGAAGGGGCACCTGAGCAAGCATTTTAATCCAAACCTTCAGGAGCCCTGGAGAAATTTTGGTGCCTATGATTTGCTCATGAAATTGCTGGTGTCACATACGTATGATGAGCACAGCCTCATGAGATCCTGCTCTGCAACCTCATTCCATGAAAATCGTGAATTTTAACCTGTCAGCCTCTCACTTTGTTTTTAACACACAGAAGCAAGTCTGTCACTGATTGTCCTCTTAAATGGCCACATTCAAGATGCTAAATTATGTTTCATCAAGAAATACAGATGTGGCAGAGCATGATCAGAGGAAACAGTCTGCCAAAAAAAAATTGCATGCTATGATTTACAATATTGAAAGGAATGATTCATACTCTTAAAAGATATATAATTGTGCTAATGTGAGTACCACAAGCACAGTGAATTTTACCTTTTGTTACTTGTATTCTAAGATGTATTCTAAGTTTTTAGAATAGTTTCTGGCACATATAGGTGTTCAATAAATATGTCAAGTGAATGAATGATCAAGACAATATAGATGAGGAAAAGGCATTATTTCTAATCCATTCTTATATTCCCTGATTCATGATTATTCGAGTCCTCTCATGAGTACAGATGCCTTGACTTACATTTTTAATTACATGAAGTAGTGTATCCTGTGATCCTAAGGAAAATCAACACAGAACAGGTAAATTTAAACTGGGGAAAGAAGTTGGGGTACTCATGATCTTACAGAATGAGGTACTAGGAACTGAAAATAATTTTTAGGATAGAGTGCCTGAGATACCGCCCAAAAGGCAAGGTGACATCAGGAAAGAAGAGGCAGACATACAAACAAACATTACCTACTTTGTAATTTTGCACAGGGTCGCCTGGAATCCTACACCACAAGCAAAGCATGTTTAAGTAAGTAGAGTACAAAAATAGACTGAGAAGTTCCTATACCTACTGATAAAACTATTGGACAAAAAAGATTAAATATACAATAATTGAAGAGAATTTGTTTTTATCTCAGACCAAAGTAATTTTAACTTACTTAAACATACCGCAACTAAATTTTAAAGAATCAAACATGTGACCTATTTTTATTTGCTGTTTCAGAACAGACTACTTTAAAAGATACGTTTATAACAAGCATACATCAGAGCAGTATTACATAAAATTGGAGGTAAACTTAAGGACTGACCATAATCCAGCTTCTGTCAATTAAAATGATAGCAAATCTTTTAGATAATAAATAAACTATGGAACAAAATACTAAGTCAATTTGATTAATAAAACTGGGGGCCAATAGTATATTATCTCTTTTTTTTTTTAACCTTTGCTTGAACTCACGATATCTATCTAGCCCATCTGTAGACATGTGTTACAATATTATATAACCAGAATAATTACACAGGCCTTCAAGATATATGTAAAAACCACAAGTATAATTTTCTAGACCGTGATGTTCTAGTATAGTCAAGTATTACAAAAAAACAAAAATGAGTAATATGTCATTGATGGGTATGACTCGTAGGACATTAGTCAATGCACTTTCCAGTAAGGAGTCTGATAAACAGATGTAATGGGAAACAGGAGAGATTTTTTTAGTAAAATTTTCAACTTCATATTTTTACTCTTGAGAGAAACATATGGTTCAATACTTAACAGACTTAGCAGTGGTAGGAAGCCTGTGAAACTGTTTGCAGCCACATCTTTAGGGTTTCTCTCAGAATTCTTTTAATGACTTCCTTTCTTCCTAATGCTAAATACAGATATAGCCCTCTTTTATTCATTTGTATCATTATTTATTATAATCAGTATGAATATTACCTAAAGGAAATTTTTATTTATACCTAAAAAAAAAAAAAACTACCATAGTTCAGTTGGACAACTTTTTTTTTTAAAGGAAAATATTACTACTTTTTGTTCTCCCAATTCTGCAAATGGTTTTGAAAATGATGCTAGTGCATACAAATTCCATCTTCCTTGGTTACTCTCACACTTTCAAATCTCATTTCCCTCTTTGCTAATCAGAACTTGGGCAAGCAGTCAAGAGCTGAACTAGCAACAAAGGTGACTGATGCTCAACCCTACAGTATTGAGCTACAGCCCTTTAAATCTCTTCTGTTCAAGGTCTGCATTGAACAGTAGGGTAAGCTGAACTCATGGTTAGCACCAAGTAGCCTCTGCTAAGGGAAGAAGAAAACTGTATAGACTTATAACCAGGTAAAATCTGACTGATGTTAAAGTAAAGAAAGGCCCTAACAGAGCTTTTAAAGTAAGTAATCAGCCCTGGCCGGTTTGGCTGAGTGGTTAGAGCGTTGGCCTGCGGTCCAGAGAGACCCAGGTTCAGTTCCCGTTAGGGGCATGTGCCTTGGTTGCGGTTTGTCCCTGGTCCTTGTTGGGTCGTGCGGGTGGCAGCCACTCAATGTGTTCCTTTCACATCGATGTCTCTCTCTCTCTCTCTTCCTCTCTCTCCCTCCCACTCTGTCTGAATAAAAAATGGAGAACTGTCCTCAGGTAAGGATTAAAAAATAATAATAATAATAATAATAATAATAATAAATTAAATAAGTAATCAAAAGAGAACATAGTACATAGAACTTAACAACAAAAGAAAGATAACTTAAAACTTAAGCTATTTCTAAGAAAGAGAAGACTTTTTAATAAGGAGAAATATTTTTTTAGCGGGAGTAAGAAACAGTTTTTGTTTGTTTGTTTTTTAGTATACATCCTTTAGTTTTCCTTTACACATAATAAGGCAAGAAAGAAAATGTCAATATAGACTATAATTAAGGACATTTTCTTTTTCTTTTTAATTCAGAAAGGATTAAGTTAGGTTAAAAAAAGTAGCTTCCTCTTCATAAACGCTGATTTAGCAATTGTTTGATATGAATTCCTCACCTAGGAAGCTGCTTAGCACATTTTTTTTTCCTCTTGATTCACTGTCTGATTCATCACAGAGACAGGATGAGCCAATTCTGGACTTCACTGAGATCCATCATTTACCCCCACATAGCATTGCTCAATTCCTGGTGTAGGGCAGGGAAGACAGTAGAAGATTTAATGTATCATAAGTAGATTTAGTAAGCCTAGTATCTGGTGAGCCATGAGTGGCCATATGTTACTCCCTAACCCTGCCAAGTTGGCTAAGTTTCAATCACTGGGCTTCAAGTTCCTCCCTTAGTAGTCTAATTCATTTTGGGGATGGAGCCTTTAACTGAGCCCCAGTCCACTTGGCTGAGCAGTTGATCTATCTCTGGATCAAGATTGAATCCTATTTCCTATACCTCTAGCTTCTGACTAGAATTCTTTTCTGAAGGTGATGATAACCCTAAACCATAGAAATAGTGCCTGCTTATTTTGGAGCATTGCTTACTGCCTGAATATCTGCCTGAAATAACATTGAGACTGGCACCCTTTCACACTTAGGTATTAGGGAGGATCTCCCAATACCTAAGGAGATGTTGTGTGGAGAAAAAAAGCAAAGATTTGGAACCTGACAGACTTGGGATTGATCCCAGCTCTGTTACTAAATTTTAGATAAATCACTGATCTCCTCTAAGCCCATTTCCTCATCTGTAAAAATGAGAGGAGTGATACATACTTACATGACAACTGTAAAAATTAAATAAGATAAATAATGTAAAGCATCTACTACAGTATCTGCATATAAAAGCTGCTTACCAAATTATAGCTATTGTGGTTACTAGCAAATTTAAGAATAAAACTAAAATAATTTATCCAACAAATGTTTATGAAGTGCCCATTAGTTGCCAAGTATTGTATTAAGCTCTGGGGGTAGGGGGTAAGGTGGAGGTGGGGGAGTACAAAGGTAAAGATGAAATAAATGGTCCTTTAGTGGGGAAAAAGAATAAGCAAATAGACATCTTCAACACACTATGCTGTGGATAGTGCGATGACAGATGTCAACCCAGGGTGATAAGGATAGTTATAGGTGGGGAATCTAAACTAGAAGAGATGATTCTGGAAAACATCCTAAAGAAAAGAACTGATTAGGAGGCAAGGCGGATAAAAGGTGCTCCTGGAAGAAGTGTGAAAGAAGTTGGCGGATTTAGGAAACTGTGTAGTTGGATAATGGAGCAGGGAAGTAATCAGAGAGGAAAATGGAAAGGCAAGTAGGTATCTCTCCTGATGGCCCTTGTCGCTAAACTAAGGAGTTTGGAATTAAACCTGAGGGCTGTGAGTGGTTGCTGATGAGTATTAAGCAAAGGAGCAAAGGAGCAACATGATCAGATTATATTTTAGAAAAAATCACTCCAAAACACTTGTGACATCTTGGATTTGAATAACACTGAAAACAAAGGCAGAAGAACCACTGTAGTAGAAGCCTATGTGCTACTCAAGAAGTATCCTCTTCTCCTTTTAATTTTGTAATGTTAATGTCATGCCAAAATGATTCCAAAGGTGTTACAATAATTTTAAAAACTTTAAAAAATAAATAAAATATATTTTATTTCTTGATTTAAAAAAAACATAATTATACATCTTCATTGGTGATTAAAATGAAACTCTTGGACCCCTACATCTGCTCCCACTTCTATGATATTAACATTCTGCATATGGTAGTCATAGATCTGACTGAAAATGACTTAATAAATGGAAATTCTATTTAATGTGAAATGCTTAGTCTTTCAGCAATTACTGTGGAGCTATGTCCACACTAAATTCTATAAGTGTTATTTACAATTTAAATAAAAAATTAAAATTCTCAAATTTGTAAAATACTTGGTACTTTTATAATATATGTATATATATCACATTCCATTTTTAATCCTAAATGCTGGCAAAAAAAATTAAACTTTTTGAGAAATGACTGTAAAAGAACTTAAGGGAACTGAATTATAATTAAAGGCATCTGTTGAGTAACACATACAGATACAATATTAGGTAAAGAATGTCAGATAGTGGTTGTTGAAGCCTCTATTTCTCATGTGATCAAGCTGACCAGATCATACAAAAAGGGCATGCTCCAACCGGTGCCCAGCTCTGAATTGTCCCATTTTATATTTGTGCTTTGCCATTTATCTGTTATTCCTTAATATTGGCTTCCATTTGTGTAGTAGACACTGAGGTCATCTCTTCAACATCTATCCCACCTCTTGACATTGTGCATCAGCCATATGGTTGAAGGAACTGACCTGGGCAACTGAGGCAGGCCCCAATTAAGTCTGACTCAATCAAGAAAATCTGATCCTAAACCAGGTAGCACACTCCTTTGGAAACAGGTTGTTTTAGAAATAGCCACATGACTATATCTAGGCCAAAGAAACATAACAAAAATTGCTTAGTGACTTGTAGGGAAAACTTCCTCATCCTTACGTGAGAGTCTTTAGAAGAGATAGCATCTTTTTTTGAACAAAGAAGCACATATCTCCAATTGTTTCTATTAGGCTATGACCACAAGGAAAATACCTTAGAACTGATATTATAATAGATCCTTGATGACATTGTTAAACTGTGATTCAACCAACTCTGAAGCCCATTTTACCTCTGGACTTCCACTTGTATATACCAGTTTGAGTTGGGTTTCTGTTACTTATATATAGCTGAACGCATTCTAAATAATGCAGTTTCCTATCACTTTTGCCTACCACTTTGCTTCTAACCTGATGTACCACTGGCTATCTTTCTTAGCTCTAACCATCAGTACTCTTCTATCTAGTTATTTCTAGTGAACATTTTGGTTGTCTATCCAGTATTTGTTCTTAGCTTCTTCCACTAGACATTATCATGCAGGATAGGTTGAGTGAACTTGGTGCAGCCATGAAAGAAGGTAGCTTGAGGACAAAGTTGATGTGCTGAAAGTGACAAAATGGAAAAAAAAATATAAAGAAAAACCTTGAGTCCTTGATAATGTCATTTAACAGCTGTAGTACACTACTTTCAGCCTTCTTATTATCGAACTAACAAATATTGTCATTTTTAAGACAATTTGAGTTGGGGTATTCTGTTGTTTGAATATGAAAACAACCAAATTGGCTTTCCAACTCGGGCTGGCATAATGGCTCCTGCAGAGAAGGGTGGGGAGAAGAAGAAGGACCATTCTGCCATCAATGAGGTAGTGACCAGAGAGCACACCATCAACATTCACAAGCACATCCATGGAGTGGGTTTCAAGAAGCATGCCCCTCGAGCACTCAAGGAGATCCAGAAATTTTCCATGAAGGAGATGGGAACTCCAAATATATGCATTGACACCAGGCTGAACAAAGCTGTCTGGGCCAAAGTAATAAGGAATGTGCCATACTGTATCCGGGTGCGGTTGTCCAGAAAACGTAATGAGGATGAAGATTCACCAAACAAGCTCTATACATTGGTCACCTGTGTACCTGTTACCACTTTAAAAAATCTACAAACAGTTAATGTGGATGAGAACTGACTGTTGATTGTTGAATAAAGTTATAAAATTGAAAAAAAAAAAGAAAAGAAAAAAGAAAGAAAGCAAACAACCAAATTGATAATCTATTACCAAAATATCGGATGCTGCAAATTACAAACCCCAGATTGTAGAAATGGATAAACGGAAGTGTTAAACCAGAGGCCAATGAGGATCCCAGTGTTCCAGACTGAGAAGAAAGTCACTCTTGTACATTTCATTGAATTGGCACTTTGTACCTGAGACACAACCTTTTGAGATTCTAGTGTTAGGAAAACATAGACACTCATAGAAGGAAAATAATGAGAATGTTGGTGTGTGCTGGCTATTTCTTATGGGTTTCACTGAAAACCTATAATAAAGAGGAAAGCTTGGGCTAAAAGCAGAGAAGAACATGGGAGGCAGCAGTAGGAGACAAGCTTAGCTGCCAAAGTTTTTTCTCCTAAGGATCCTGTTGAACAATCTACATTGGGCAATGGCAACTAGTTTTGTGCCAAATATAAAATTACAAATGAATTCTCCACCTAAATCCATTGTTTCCAATTGCATTGGAAAGGTCATCAAAATGATCTTTTGAGGGCAAAGGTGATCAAAATGTGGACCAGGGGAATGGGCACATCTGAGTTCTAGATTTGGAGTTCTCAGACCCAAAGACTAAGACTATGTGCTCTCTGGCTATATTTACTGGCTTATAAAATTGGACGAAAGAAAAAAAATCAGGACCTACTAAGTTTTTAAGGGAATTAACTTCCAAAGACATTCTAAGCCTGGCCAATCCATAATGAACAATTTTGTAATAGTTCAATCTCTAAGGCACCCTCCTACCCCCAGACTTCTAAACTTGCACTAACAGAAAGTGTTAAAAACTCCAATACCTATCTCAAATGTGGTCATAGAAGACAATCAACAAGGAAAATATTTCCAAAGGACAGAACTAAGGGCCATGGAGGGCAAAGGATCCTCCTAGGAAACAGGTTCAGAAGCTACCAGATTAGTTGACCAAGGAATTCATCACTACTTGGGTGGAAAGTCCTCTCTCTCCTTTCTCATAGGGTATGATATGGACTATGAAACATTGTCCACTGGGTGTCATTTCCTTTGCAAGTTAGTTTGAATTGTAGTTATCCTATTTCTTCTCCATTGTTGTATATTAAACATATTTGGGTTAGAAAACTTATCTTTAAGCCATGGGTCTCTGATTCACAAGGAGCATGTCTAGCCCTAACCAAGAGGTTTTGCCCTTGGAACTGGATATGGTTACTGGCTGAGACTGTGTTGTTTCCAACTGGGGATATAATGAATATGGCTTATGTAGGTATGGACATTTTTTTAGATTGTATGTGTGGACAGAGTAAGGTATAAAACTTGATTTATCATATGTGATACTGTTGATTGTCTACTCCACCTCCATTCCCCCTTCTTCCTTATTGAAAGAGCCCTACAAACAATTTATTCAGGTACCCATCCTCTTCTACATGCCCATGTGCATAAGAAGAGATTGGTCTCATGCCCATTCCCAAAGGGTAAATTCTAGGCCAATCATGATTCTCCTATTCCCTTGCCGGTAATTGTTTTTGACATGGGCAAGCTAAGCAATGAGATGTGAGGAGAAGTTTGCTAGAAGACTTTTGGTAAAAACTTTTTAAAGAAGACACAAAAAAGTCATTTCATTTCTGTCTGTGTGCTATACTTTATCATGTCAGCTTATGATGCATGGACCTGTTGCAGCCACCTTGTGACCATGAGGAGAGATTTATACTAAGTACAAAGCTGATATGCTTAAGAGAGGAAAACAATGGAAAGAAACAGGGTCCTTCACACAATGAATTAAACAGTCTTATAGCCTCTCTACTTCAGGATTTCTTGTTGTATATAATAATAAATATTCCTATTGCTCAAGTCAATTTATATTGAGGATGTCTTGCAGTTCTTAGCATCCTCACTGATATGTCTTGGTCTCACCCATTGATTGTAGTTTTCACCTGCTTAATATTTTGTAATGCAAACTTCCTTTGAAGGAGGAGCACTGTACACTAACCGAGACACTATATTCAAGTGTACTGTTTTCTAGCATGAATACATTTATTCATTTATGCCACACAAATATTAATTCAGATTCTAGTCCTTCATTATCTGTTATGGGTTGAATTGCATCTTCCTAAAAATTCTATGTTGAAGTTCTAACCCATGGGCCCTCAGAATGTGACCTTATTTGGAGATAAGGTCTTTACAGAGGTAATCAAGTAAAAATGAAGTTATTAGGGACGGTCCTAATCCAGTATGTCTGATGCACTTATAAAAAGAGGAAATTTGAACATAGACACTCATTGAAGGAAAATAAAGTGAAGAGACATAGAGATGATGGCCATCTACAAGCTGAGGAGAGAGGCTTGGCACAGATCCTTCCCTTCTGAAATTGCTTTCAGAAGAAACCAATTCTGCCAATACTTTCATGTCAGACTTCTAGCTTCCAAAACCGTAAAACAATAAATTTCTATTGTTTAAGCCACTCAGTTTGTGGTACTTTGTTATGGAAGTCCTAGCAAATTAATGTAGTATCTGTGCCATTTCTTTTAGAAATTAAGAAGGAGTTTCTCTTTCTTAATAGATTTAACAAACAAATAGAATAATGTTACAATACAATACTATGCATTCATTTACTTACTCTGTTTAATTTAAAAAGTATTTATTGAGCGATTAATATATCCCAGGACTTGTTAAATGCTAGGTTCACATAGAAGAATAGGTTACTTCCTGTTCTCAAAGAGCTCAGTAAAGTAGCTGACTGTGTTGTTGAGTTTAAACTAATTAAGAGAAGTTATTCTCAAAAACTTTAGAAAAAACTATTTATAATTTAACAAGTCATATACCAATTGCAAATCATTCTTGTGTATACAGTAAAGCAGATTTCTATCATAAATATTCATGATAAATAAATGTTATGTTCATGAAAGGAATAAAGTTGCATTAATCTTAAAATATTTGATTATTAAATCAGATAGACTTTTCTATAATCAGTCTTAATTGGTGAGGCTTTGTCCAAAAGATTTGCAATTAACAATTTTGTAAAAGTTACTTAGGACTAGCAATCCTAGGATGTGGAGATTATAAAGGAAGAGGTAGTAAAAAAAAAAAAAAAAAAAAAAAAAGGCATTAAAAAAGGTGGTCCTCGTTTTCACATAATCTAATAGAATACCAAGACAATGAAAAAAGATATAATTATACCTACAAAGTAAGGTGTCAAAAAAAGAAATCTAAGTGATGAAAAAAAGCTACCACTAGGAAGGGATAGTTTTGGAAAGCTTTCATGTAGAAGGTGATAATTTTTGTGCTCAGTTTTACTTTATTGATTCAGTGACTTGGCCAAGGTCTCAGAGATAGTGGAAATTTTAGGAAAATACCAAAGTAGCCTCAACTTGAATCTTTCCTTGACTCTACCCTTTGTGGTGACAACCACTCAATAACAGTAACCTCAGTGGGTTGCAGTAGCAGCAGTCTTTTCTTAAGAGACCTGATTCTACGGTAATATAAGAGATTTGCAAATATTTTCTGCAAAGGGTCAATGGTAAATATTTTAGGTCTTACGGGCCACAAACAGCCTTTGTCTCAGTCTTCTTTTCTTGTTTGTAATGCTTTACAAATGTAAAAACAATTTTCAGCTTGCCCACCAATTAAAAAACAGGCTAAGTACACTGCTGATGGGAATGCAGACTGGTGTAACCACTATGGAAAACAATATGGTGTTACCTCAAAAAATTAAAAATTGAACTTCCATTTGACCCAGTGATCCCACTTCTAGGAATACCCTAAGAAGCCTGAAACACCAATCACAAAGAATATATGTACCCCCATGTTCGTAGCAGCACTATTTACAATAGCTAAGATCTGGGAACAACCCAAATGTCTATCTGTAGACTAATAGATAAAAAAACTGTGGTACATATACACAATGGAGTACTATGCAACTGTAAGAAAGAAAGATCTCTTATCCTTTGAGACGACATGGAGGGACCAGGAAAATATTATCCTAAGCAAAACTAGCTAAATAGAGAAAGACAAGTATCATATGATCTCACTTATTTATGGAATATAATGAACATAACAGTCTGAGGAATGGGGTAGTCCCAGAGATGTGGAAGTAGGGCACAGACTGACAGTCCCCAAAAGAGGGGGTAGTGGGGGAGAGATAAACCACAGAACTTATATGCATGTATGCATGAACAATGGACATGGACAACAAAGCTAAGGACAGGGCGGGGAGAGAGGGGGAGGGGGGAATCAATGGAGGAAAAAGGAGAAACATCTGTAAGAAAAATTAATTAATTAATTAATTAAAAAAAAAAAAACAGGCTAAGGACCAGATTTGGCCCCTGGGTGAGTACTTTGCCAATGCCTGTTATAGGTCAGAGTGTCAGTCTATATACTTTCCTCTGGACCAGGCAAAATGAAAAATAAATAAATAAATAAATAAATAAATAAATAAATAAATAGGGCAATGTAGTAAGCTAAAGTCATTAAATTTAAAGGACTATTCTCTGTTCTGAAATCATGTCCTCCTTCTATTGGGGGGAAGAATCATTAATATGTTCTCTCTTTTACAGAATAATAATGACATAGATAGTACCTATTCATAGTTACCTATGTAACTCTATAAAGTCCAGCCCATACTCAAGCTGAGGAAAGAGTGAGGATGGTAAGCACCACTTTTTCAAGGGAGAGGCATCAAAGAATTTATGGATGTATCTTTAAACTACCACAAATAGCCCTGGCTGGTTTGGCTCAGTGGTTGGAACATCAGCCTGCGGACCAGAGAGTCCTGGGTTCGGTTCCCGCTAGGGGCACATACCAAAATAAATAAATAAACAAACAAACTACCACAAATAGCAAGAAACAGCACATTGCCTCTTCTCTAATGTCCTCAGCAATTTAGCTTTAACCTCAAACTTGCATACCCTGTCATCATCGTTAAAGGTGGTTTATTATTCTCAGTCTGCTAATGGGAAGGAGGTCCCAGTCACCAGCATCAAGTAGTTTATCAAATATCAACCCATAAACAGCAAACACCATTCACACAGATTTCTTTATATAATAGTGTATCCAGTGCTATTTTGTTTCACAGTAAGGTTTACAGATGTCCTGAATAATGTCCCAAAGAACTACCTTGCTGACCTTAATCCAGCATTGTGAAGAATATTGGACTGAGTTTCTTAGAGAAACATTTCCTACCAATAATAGTTTTAAAAAATTGTACAGTATACAACAACTTCTCACCTAATAATTTTGCTGCATTGCACCTAGTCTAGTAAATGTATATCAGAAAAGTTATTTATGTTATTGTTAATCTATACAGATTAAATAACAAGATATATGGCCCGGCTGGTGTGGTTCAGTAGTTGAGTGTTGACCCATGCACCAAGAGGTCACTGGTTCGATGTCTGGTCAGGGCACATGTCTAGGTTGTGGGCTCAATCCCCAGTTGGGGGCATGTAGGAGGCGGCCAATCGATGTTCTCTCTCATCGATGTTTCTATCTCTCTCTCCCTCTCCCTACTTCTCTCTAAAATTAAGAATAAACAAACAAAAAGAACAAGATACATGGAAATATATTCTGTTTCTTCCACCTATAAGAGAAAGAATAAGAGTTCAGAAAAGTTATAATTTCTTTAGAACATTCTTAACCAACTACTGGAGGTAGTTTAGGACATTACTCTAAGCATGGCACATTCTACCCAAACTCCAACCAAGTGAAACACTAGGTTTCATACTTGTACCCGCTCAGGAAAGAACCCTTTTCACATGGTCATAACACAAAAAAGCTCAAGGTTCCTTCTTTGTAGTTCCATTTAGTCCTATTAACATCATCTATAGGTCTTGGAAACTGCAACTTTAAGTAAAATGACATATAATAAAACCAATATATCATAGGCTTATTGATATACACAAGAGTTAAGTTCCTACAGCATATTTCTGGTCACAGAAACATCACCAAATAAATAAATACCCAAAACACTTCTAAAATTAACATCAAAATAAATGTGAGCTATATATACATTTCAGAAAGATTAATAAAAACAAGATCATTATTTTCCAGCTTGCTTATTCTAGTTCAGGGTGGTAAGTGGCCAATGTCTTTCCAGCAGCTTAGGACATCAGGCAGGACCCCACTCTGAATAGGATGCCTTTCCATCTTAGAGCACTCATATCCACACTCATTCAGACTGGGGCAATTAGACACCACAGTTCACCTCATGTGCGCATCTTTGGGATGTGGGAGGAAACCAGAGTACCCAAGGAAAACCCACACAGGTATGGGAGAATGTGAAAAAACTCCACACAGACAGTGGCCCTTTTTTCTCTCATCAACGTTATAATGAAACAAGGTTATTCCAGGACCTGCTGTAGATCGTTTTATAACATTTCTAGAGACCCTGACATTTCAAAGGCTCAAACCTTGAAAACTGTCTATGGAGTATGCACTTCAAAAGGTGGTCAGAAGAGGCTGTGCCTGTCCACCAGCATTTGTTTTTCAAACTACTGATGTTTATCATTAATTATCAACGGAAATTTATCATTCAGCTTCTAAATGGAACTATGTCTCATGAAATTCTGATATTTTTACTCTGACATTCATTCATTGGCAGAGATACCAACCCTGAGAGCAGACAATGTTGTGAACTATGAATTTCGAACATACAAGAAAAAAATAAACTTGGTCATCAGATGTATTGCTTGCAATGAATTTTTAAATTTATTGCAAGCAATAAATATATAGATTAAATGCTAAAAATAGCATGGTATTTCTTTTTGGCAGAATTGGTAAAGTATAAACTCAAAAATATCTTTTCATATTATATTGTTGAGTAATACAGAACTAGCATATATCAAAAGTTGAAAAACTTGGCTCTTTGCCTAAGTAACTTTGAGTGGTGAGTTATATAATTTGGTAGTACTTACCATCTGCCTTAACCCCTATCTCTTTCTTTTTCTGAGTCTTTAAAATTATTTTTCTGGGTACGTTAAAAATAGCTTTTAATATAGAAATTACTGTTCAAACATTACATTTATTTTATTATGTTTCATTATTTTTACAAAATAGATAATATCTTAGTTCATTCAGACTGCTATAACAAAATACCATAGACTGGACTTACACACAACAGAAATTTATTTCTCACAGTTTTGGAGGCTGGGAAGTCTGAGTTCGAGGCACCAGTAGATTCAGTGTCTAGTGAGATTTTGCTTCTGTGGTTCATAGACAGCTCTCTTTTCACTGTGTCCTCACATGTTGAAAATGGGGAAGGAGCTCTGTGGGGTCTCTTTTACCAGAGAACTAATCCCATTCATGAGGGCTCCACCTTCATGACATAATCACCTCTCAAAGGCCCCACCTCCAAATACCATCACATTGGGGATTATGTTTCAGCATATAAAATTTGGCAGGAAACAAATATTCAGTTTAGAGCAAACAATAAGAAAGAAAAGTAAATGATTTCCTACTAGCTCACTTATTTAATATTACTCAGGAGGTTACAGTTAAGACCTCAGACCTCTCTCGATTACACTCACCACATACTAAAATCAGTGTTCAACTACATGAAAGGCATTATCAGACATGCTTTGGGAAAACAGATTATTGAACACAAATACACATATTTTCAGTGTTTAGTTTTAGATATATCCTTAACATCACTGACAATTAAATACCATGCTTTTATATTTAATTTCACATTGTTCTCTGAGTCTTCTATTTTCACATCTCTTCTATCACCAGAAAACTACATGTGACAAAAGTTGGCATTGAATTGAAATAGCTGTCTTTGAGGGGTAGTTTTTATTTAAAAACAGCTTTATCCTAGATGATATTGTACTTTGTAATGAGATTGTGACGAACTATAAAATTTTATCTGGCTCAATTCTCCCTTTCATATCCAGAGTAGGGCTGGTACCATACCTTTCCATGCACATTAAGGAGAAGCATCTTTTTTGGTTCCTATTCCATGCATTTGGAAGCATAGACATGTCCTGGAGAACAAGTCAGTTAATTGCTCATATCCCATCTCTGTGTCTGTGACCTTATGCTTCTTACCGCAAGGTAGCCAGATCCAACCTTTGCAAAATAATGTAGGTGAGCAGCAAGAATGGCTTAACAGAATTCTTGGTAAAATAGCTCTCTTCTTCTAACTCCTTCTTCTTCAGACCTATCTCCTTGTCATATGTGACAAGAACATATGTAAAGTGCATGCCAGGGTGTCTCTGTCTGGAAACAGGAGCAAAAGGAAAGCTAGCCATGTCATATCATATTTATGCAGTTTCATTCTCATTTATAGAAGTGAAAGTGTCAGGGCCAACAACTTAAATATAAAGAATTAGATGTACTTTTGACAATACTGCTTTCTATTGAAAACCTTTATGTTCAGTGAGAACACCTACCTAATCCCATTTAAAATCTCAGTGACTCCAAGTGGAATTAGGCAGTTAGAGGTCACCTTTATTATTGATAAGGCTGTTTGGGAAATGAGGATTAGGGCTGAGGTCCAAATGAGCTAGCTAATTGACATACTCTGCCCCAACCCACCACTACTGCTGCCCCTAAACCAAGCACTGAACAGAATGTGAGTCTGTTGAGGGCTGAAAGTTTATGTTCTTTTTAATAGATTAACTCCACTCAATTATAATCTGTGGATTTATGACTGTCAGCTGTTAACCAGATGGGGTAAAAGGCCAAAGTATTACTTTGGGGAAAGCCCCTTAGCGGTTCTCAACCTGTGGGTCACGACCCCTTTGGGGGTCAAATGACCCTTTCACAGGGGTCACCTAAGACATAACAGTAGCAAAATTACAGTTATGAAGTAACAATGAAAATAATTTTATGGTTGGGGGTCACCACAACATGAGGAACTGTATTAAAGGGTCACGGCATCAGGAAGGTTGAGAACCACTGCTCCACACGGAAACGAAAGGAGTCGGGAGAAGGCACACCACTTCCCAGCAGTGATGAGGGACAAAGTTATAGGAATCTAGTGACTAAAAGCCTCCATTTTACTTCAAGATAATTCTAGAACAGTCTAATAAGAATGTACTATAAATTATTAATACAGAACTCCAGTCTATTCTTTTAAAAAAAATTTTATTGATTAATTTTAGAGAGAAAGAGAGGAACATCAATTTATTGTTCCACATATTTATGCATTCATTGGTTGCTTCTTATATGTGCCCTGACCGGGGATTAAACTTGCAAGCTTTGCATATAACCAACTAAGCTACCCAGCCAGGGCCTCTTAATAATATATGACTTTTATTGACTTCTCTTAAATATAGTAGCAAAAATTAATAAACTTAAGTATTACTAAATGTATTAAGTAATTTTCCTCTCAAAGTTATATCACAAAAATTTACCTTACATTGTAAATAATTACCTTACATTGTTAAATTGTGAATAATTTTAACAACAAACTTATTGTAAAGGAATTGATACTGAAGATAGAACCATTCTATATGAAAGAATTTTAAGATAAAAATTGAGAAGTTGAGTTTTGCTTGCAATAGAATTCTAAACAATAGGACTTTTAAAATAAAAAAATTAGGGTTAGCGTTAGAAAAAACAATTAGATCTCAGGAAATTATATTACATTGAATTGATGAAGTTCACAAATGTCATATGGAAGCCATCTGTCAGAAAGCAATCAAACCAACAAAGGCAGAAACAGATCCATATAATAGGTGTTCACCGACTTGTTGAATTAGTACAGAGTGACTATATAAGGTCTGAAGAAACTGGGCTTTTATCTCTGAATATTAAGACCTTGACTTCATTCAGAGCTTATTATTTCAATAAAATACCTGAGGTCACAAGGCTGTGAGCTTATGTGTTATGATTGTTAATTCCTGTTAGAACAGGAATTTACTGAAATAAAACTGGCAGAATATTAAAAAAATCATTCAAGTTTCTCAAATTATGAAAAATATAATATTTTACTTAAGGTTTTTAAACATTTAATTCCTTCATAAGAAATTTTTTTTTTTAATGAAAAGTTTCCTCTACAGTATACCTTATTTAGACTGTAGTGAGACTCCAAACCACTCTACAACATTTGGCTAATCAACCTAGAAAAAAAATAATAATAACTGAAAAAAAAAGGAATGTGTAAAATAGAACTAAAAGACCAGGGCAAACTGCAAGTAAAAGGTTGGTTTTACACGTCATTGAGAATCCAAATTAGAATTTCTATACTGCCTTGATCTGTCCTCTTCTATTCTCTTCTGGATTCTCATCCACTGTCATAATTCCAAGTGTCATTTTATATGTTAATTACCTTCAAACATGTACTCTAGCCATCACCTATCTCCTGCCTTGTTGACCTCTGTTTTTCTTTTCATAGGACAATCTAATATCTTCAAGAGTTTTACAGTTTTATTAAGAAAAAAACACACACAGAGAAAATACAGGTATGTAAAACTTTTTTTATGGAAGTGTTATAAACATTAATATTATCAGTTCGTATAAGGTACTTTGAGTACAAAAGAAAGGGAGACAGGAAAGCTTCTTAGAGGTGATAATATTGGTGAAATGTTTAAAGGAAGGAACGACAGAGGGGGAGGAAGTAGACTAGCACTGTAGGGAGAAAGAACAGTGTGAATCAAGTTCCCAGTTCATGAATCAGCCTGTAATGTAGTTCCCTAAAATATGGGCTCTGGAGGGTGAAGTGGGGAATGGCCAGAGAAACCAGACAAGGGCCAGATCAGGAAGTGTGACTTATAATACTTGGGAATTCAAATGTATTCCATATATCTTATTGTTTTTCAGAGGCAGAAGGGACTCCCTAAGGCAACTAACTGTACGGAAGGGGTGAAAGGTGAGAGAAGCTAGCAAAACAGCCAAAGAAAGTGTCCCTATATTTTCCATAAAGCACTAACTCACAAACTCTTTGAGTAGATGGTTTATTATTTGTTTTGACAGAAACTAACCTTTATGTCATGATGATTCCCAGAGAGATTATCCACTAAGTATATACCAACGATAGAGAGTGTTGTGACAAACAGACTCTAAGGTGGCTCCTGATAATCTTTACCTCTTCGTGTTCACATCTCTGGTGTGTGGGCAGGACTTGTAACTTGCTTATAATGAATAGAATATAGCAAAGGTGGTGGGCTGTCACTCCCATGGTCACATTACTCTGTCTTGCTAGCAGACTGTAGAGATGGTCCTTGCCGGTTTGCTGAAGTAAGCATCCATGTTAGGAAAGCCACATGACAAGGGTCTGTAAGTGAACCCTAGGACCTGAGGGCATCCTCCAGCCAGAACCCAGAAGTGAGGCTCAGAGTCATACAACCACCAACAAATGAATTCTGCTGAGAACCCGAGTGAGCTTGGAAGCAGATTCTTCCCATTTCAAGCCTCCAGATGAGAACAGCGCTGTTGACACTTTAAACAGAGGACCTAGCTACACTGTACCAGACTCCTGACTGGGAAATAATAAATGTATGTTGTCATAAGCCTCTAAAATTTGTGGTAATTTGTTACACAACAATAGAAAACTACTACAAATGTAACAACTCCCCTCTTCACTCTCTCCCTTCACCAAATTTATAGATATTTCATAATTTGTGGCTTTCATCTGACCTCTGAGTTATATATGTTTTAGAAAAATCTCTTTCTAAAGCAGCTGAAAGGATGGATTGGAGGATTGGGAGTCTACAGGCAGGAGATAATGGCAATAGTTCAGGAATGACAGGACCTAAATCAAGTTTGGAAATGTAGGAGTAAAAGCAAGTTTCAGGAGAAATAGAAAGAATCCATTTGGGACATGATAAGTTTAAGTGCCTGTATAACCTCCAAGTGAAGATATCTAGTGAGCTTTGGTACTAACTTCAAGAGACGCTAGTTTTGATCTGGCAAAATTCACATTTCCCTGAATATAACCCTTCACAATTTGACAGTACCCTGCCTCTTCAGCCCTCACCATGTATTCTATGCTTCATGGGGCTATTTCATGCTCCCTAGCAAGGACAGACATATTCATATTTCCATGTCTTTGCTGATGCTTTGAATGAAATGCATGTCTCAATTAGGTTGACTTATGAAAATCTAACTCACATCTTAAAATTCAATTAAAATGTTAATATACTTTGTTAGAAAGTAGGCTTCCTCAAAGGTAGGGCTTTTTATTTTGTCCACAGATACATACAATACCTCTAGAGCAGTGTCCAGCATATAGTAGAAACTTAATAAATATTTCTTGAGTAAATGAATGAGTGTCTTGAATAAATGGATGAATGTCTTACAATAATTCCTAATTCTCTCCCCAAACACAGAGCTAGTGTATTCCACATGCTTTAAAATGTTTGCTGATAATTAGTACAACTAAGAATGTTTACAAACAAATGAGAAAAAGAAAATTTAAATTTTAGGAAAGACTTTAAAAGGGTGAGTGCATACTTGAACTTTAGTTCTGTTGAACCCTGTGACTCACTTGTTGATTCATTCAGCAAATGGTTACCAAGCACATGCAAGATGTGATTGGTTACTCAAAAGTCATTCCCAACCTATTCTCCCTTGCCTTCCTCTAATTACAGAGGTAGAATTGGTCACTCATTTTCCCAGCCCCCTTTATAGCTAAGGATAGCCAATGACACCATTATGGTCAATGAAATGCAAGGGGAACTACTGGATAGATGATTTGAGAAAGATGTGTCTTTTCTAGTAAAAAAAAAAAAAGCAAATAGAAAGCTCTGTCAGTACTGTCCTTTGAAAATGGTTGTGATGCTTGGAGCTTTTTCATCCATCTTGGACTATGAGTGAAGACAACGGGAATCAAAAAGATACCAACCTAAGCCCTTACATTAAACTGCTAAATCAATACCAAAAGCACCTAATTCTGACCTTCTGATGTTAGACAAATAAGCCCCTATTGCTTAAGGTCTGTTATTGTGTTGTTTTGTTTCTTGTAGCTGAAAATATTCCCAAACTAGTAGAGGAGATTAAAAAGTTTGGATAATAATACAATCTGATAAATAATGCTATCTATGAAATACCTTTAAAATGCCTAATTTGAATTTGAAAATAGCATTTATGTACCTTTTTAAAATTTATATAATAAGTTACACTACCTAACATTAGACTGTGTTATAATAGTTTTCACTGTCTCTTCTGTTAAACCTCATCCTGTGGATAATTGTGTCAAAAATGAAGAAATTATGATTTCAATAGACAATGTTTGTTAAGTCTGATGTCAGAGATAGGCCTATTAAAATTAAAAATAAAAGGAACAGAATACTGTAAAAATGAAAAATTAGAATTAGTGAAAATTCCAAATATATCCACTCAAAGTTTCAAAGTAATTGCATTCCAACTAATGGAGCTCTAGCTACACTTTCCAAAAAAGTTAAGTAAGATTTTTTATTTCTAGACATTGCAAAAGACTGAGGTAGTAATGACAGAGCATATTACATAATTCTGTTCCTATTTTTAAAACTCCAAACCATTTCACAGAACCATTTTTAAAGCTGTCTAAAAAGTATAATGAGAACTGTACACTTGTCTCTGTTATACTTGCCAGGTGTCCCCAGGGCCTGAGTAGTGTTTTAAATTGCTTTTAGTGTAACCAATCACCAGTTCCTAGAACTGCTGAATAAATGAAGCAAATATTCAATAAGAAACCACCAGTGTAATAAATTATAATCCTGAAGACTTCCCAATAGATTAAAAAAATAAATCATTTATTGAAACAATTTCTAAGAAATGTCATTAACATGAACTGTTCTGCATTAGTGGAAATTACTATGAAGAGTAAAATTAGCAGCATCTTCCTTCTTGTTTTTTATTCACAGGCACAATTTAGTCAGGAAACACATAAGGTTAAGAAAGCATTGAGCTGTGATACACAGAAGAATGAGACAGAGTCTCTCCCCTCCAAGAAGCTTTCATTGTAGAGAGGCAACCAGCCACATAGGCAGAAAGCCTCTAAAACATGTCCCAGTGGTTCTGTTAAGGTTGGGCCTATTAGAATCTAAGGGTGAGAGAGCAGTTGGATGAATGGCTTTATTCGTTTGTTTATTAAGGAGCTGCATTTAAATCCCATGCCAGTGAAATGGTCTGTGTTAGTCATGCCCATAATGAGATAAATGTCCGCAAAATTAGCCTAGGTGATGACTGCAAGAATTAATGAATTGTATCATAAGAAAATAAAAGAACTGACAGAGCCCTGGCCAGCTTGGCTCAGCGGTTGGAGCATCAGCCCACAGACCACAGAATTGCAGGTTTGATTCCCAGTCAAGGGCATGTACCTCAGTTGCAGGTTTGATGCCCAGTCGGGGTTGTGTGGAAGGCAACCAGTAGATGAGTCTCGACCAGTTGATCTGTCTCTCTCGCTCCCTCCCTCCTAGTCTATCTAAAAAAACAAACAAAAAAAATCCTCAGATGAGGATTAAAAAAAAGAACTGATAGAATGGAGCCAAGCTGTGTTTATTTTTGTTTTTTACTTTAATCAGGTACTACTGTTATTTTAAAGAGTTAAGTCAGAGTTTCCTAATCTGAAACTTGTTTGTGTTTTGATAGTGTCTTAAGAAACAAAAATGAAGATACTTATAAGAATTCCATATCTTGTCTCTTGGCAATATTATGTTTTCAGTTATACAACATATTTAAGTCAGGTGTATGCAGGTTGACCAATTCTTACAGAAATTACTGCCAGAGTTAAAAATGTTTTTATGGGCAATTACTAAAAAGAAAATTAATCACATCTTGCATTAAGAAAATCAGAATTGGAAATAAAAAACTAAAGCTGAAAACATATTCATTAAAAAACCTTGTATAAATGTACAATAATATTCATAGAAGCTTTACTCATAATAGCCAAAAAAACCCACAAAAAAACCACAACTCATCTTCTTAGAACCTGTGATTGTCACCTTATTTGGAAAAAAAGATCTTTTAAACTATAATTAAGGATCTTGAGCTGAGATCATTCCCAATTAGAGTGGGCACTAAACCCAATGACACTGTGCATATAAGAGACAGTAAAGAAGAAACACACAGAAACAGAGGAAAAGGCCACATAAAGACAGAGGCAGGGAGTGGAACTAGATAGCCACAAGCAACTGAGGTACATGCCTTTGACCGGGAATCAAACCTGCAATTCTGTGGTCTGTGGGCTGATGCTCCAACTGCTGAGCCAAGCTGTCCAGGGCTCTGTCAGTTCTTTTATTTTCTTATGATACAATTCATTAATTCTTGCAGTCATCACCTAGCCACAAGCCAAGGAACACATGGAGCCACCAGAGCTGGAAGAAGCAAAGAAGGATTTATCCCCTCAAGTCTTCAGAGAAAGCATAGCCCTGCCAACACCTTTATTTGGGACTTGTGGCCTTCAAAGCTGTGAGAATACATTTCTATTGTTTTAAACCACAAAGTTTGTAGCAATTTCTTATGACATTCCTAGGAAGCTAATAACAGGTACATTCACACAAACTGTGGTATACCCATATCACAGAATACTATTCAGCAATTAAAAAAGAATCAACTACGCATGCCCTCGACAACATGGATGAATCTCACACACTAGTTGAGTGAAAGAAGCCATATACTCAGATGTACAGACATGGTATAATTTTATTTATATGAAGTTCAAGAATAGGAAAAATTAATCTATGGGACTAGAAATCAGAAGAGTGGCTAATCTCTGGGAGTGGGGGTGAGGATTGACTGGAAAGGGGCTTGAAGGCACTTTCTGGGAGAACGGAAATGTTCTTCACCTTGATCAGAATGGTTATTATGCAGATGAATACACTTGTCAAAAACTCATCAAAATGTACACTTAAGAGCTGCTACATTTTATTCAATGTAAATTAGATCTTAATAAAAAAAGATTGAGAGAAAAACAAAACTATAAACAGCAGTGAGGACTAAAATTACACACTAAGGCAGCGGTTGGCAAACTATAGCCAATAGGCCAAATGTGACCTGCTGCCAATAAAAATTTAATGGAACAAAGCCAGGTCCAATCATTTACATATTGCCTATGGCTGCTTTCACCCTACAAAGTCAGAGTTGAGTAATTTTGACAGAGACCGTATGGCCTGAAAAGCTGAACATATTTACTGTCTATCCCTTTACAGAAAAAGTCTGCCAACCCCTGCACTAAAATTACAGTCTATAACTATGTCTATAGCAATGGAGGTTCTTTCTTGTCCAACATTCTGTAATTCTCATTATACTCAACAGAATTAGCAGGGTTTGTTAAGACATTTGAAATGTCATTCTCCCTAGGCACTTAGGTAAGATTTTGAGCCAAATCTTATGATTCTTGGTGCATTAGTTCATTTTTCTTTAATTTGCCATTTTTCAGCACAATTAATAGGTCACTAATAGGCTGTTCAAAGTCATGGCCTTTAATCTATATGTGCATTAACTTATATGGCCTCTGTGTGGTATGCGAGGAACTGAAGGAGTTCAGAACATTCCACCAAAAATATGCCACTCTGGCATATTAACTATTTTGAGTTAAAGGCACTCAGAAATACAACATATTCAAGAAAAACACTCTGACTACTTATTTTTCTTAAAAGTAGAAGATGAAATTTCTATATGAGAGATGTCCTCCCTATACCAGAAGGAAAATAGCATTGTTATCATCAAAGACAAGAAGTTAGGATCAAGAGAATTCTATACAAGCAAACCTCGTCAAAATAATTCTTATCTTCTTTTGGCCTCCCATAGTTTAGTCACTTTCAATCATTGCCTCTCTGTTCAACCTAATAAAAAAGCAAGTAAGTTTTGCCATTTCTCTAGGTCTTCATTCCTTATGAAAGCCTCTGTATCATGTAAAGCTTGTATTAAATAAATTGGAATGTTTTCCTTCTGTTGATCTATCTATGTCAGTTTAATTCTCAAGACCCAGCCAAGCCCTGGCCAGTTTGGGTCAGCGGTTAGAGCATCAGTCTGTGGACCAGAGAGTCCCGGGTTCAATTCCCGCTAAGGGCACATACCTCGGTTGCAGTTCGTCCCCGGCCCTGGAATTGATGTGTCTCTCTCACACTGATGTTTCTCTCTCTCTCTCCCTCCTGCTCTATCTGAAAGTAAATGCAAAAATGTCCTCGGGTGAGGATAAAAAGAAGGAAAAAGGCCCAGCCAAAAGGACCTAAGAGAGTAAAGGTAAAAGTTTCTGTCCCCACAGGACTTGACAGTTGATTACAGAGAAATGAAGGAGAGAATCATTAACAGATGAGCTGAGAGACCTTAACTAGCAGTTGAAGTGATCCCAAGGCACCATGGGGCAGAGCTTAAGGAGGGTCTAGACAACTTGTTTGGATTCTTGCAGACATAGTTCCCTAAGGGGTCTAGGATGGTCTAGGGACTCTCAGTAAGAGTCTCTAAGCTTAGAAAGTAAAAAATTATCAGCCAGATAAAGTTTTTCATTGCCCTTAGAATAAAAACCAAAATCCTTAAATTGGTCTCTAAGGCCCTGAATAATATGTCACTGCCTACCTCTCAGTCTTTCTTCTTCTTCTCCTTGCACAACTTTTTTTAACAGAAAGGACATGATTTGTGATGACCTTCAGAAGATTCTTTTGGCAGCAGTTGGTAAGAGCCTGAAATTGAGAACAACAGTTAGGGACCACTGGGATAACTTAAACGATAAGAGATCATTTAATGAATCCGTGAAGTAAGAGAGTGACAGTGGGAATGAACAAAATGATGAATTCCAGGATAAGTAAAATATTTATTATTCACTCAATGAAATACTGTATAACAACAAAAATGAACAAACTACAGTAATACAACAACATGGATGAGTGTCACAAACATGCAAAAGAAGCAGGATACAAAAGGATATAAACCGTATAATTTCTTTCATATGAAGTTCAAAACAGAAAAAAAAAAAACTATGGTTTATTAGACTACTTATAGATGTGGTTTAATAAAGACTAGCAAGGAAAAAATGATCATAATAATAAAGATAGTGGTTGCCTCCAAAGGGAAGAGAGAGAGGTATACAGGTACTGCTGATACAATTTGCTGTATGTATTTTATACCACAATTTAAAACACAGTTTTTAAAAAAATATGAATTCGCCCTGGCCGGTTTGGCTCAGTGGTTAGAGCGTCGGCCTGCAGTCCGGAGAGACCCGGGTTCGGTTCCGCTAAGGGCACGTACTTCGTTTGCAGTTTGTCCCCGGCCCTGGTTGGTCGTGCGGGTGGCAGCCACTCGATGTGTCCCTTTCACGTCGATGTTTCTCTCTCTCTCTCCCTCTCTCTCCCTCCCACTCTCTCTGTACAAAAATTGGAAAAATGTCCTCGGGTGAGGATAAAAACAAAACAAAACAAACAAAAAAAAATATGAATTCTACGGAATCAGTTGAGGCAGAAGTAATTAGGACTTCTATGAGGGAAGATAAGAGAGAGGACTTGGAGTCAGATAGCCCTGGGTTAAAATCTTGGTTCTGTTATTTATTAGTGGCGTACTCTTGAACAGTTATTTAACCTCTCTAAGTCTCAATTTTTATTAGGGGGAGCTAACAGGACTGCTATTAAAATTAAAGTTATCTTCTGTTTGATCATTTTCCCCTAAAGGAGTCACCCCTTCAGAATGATCAGTTGGTTAAACCTCCCTCAAATTACTGAGTTCATTAAATGCATTGTAATTTCCTGTGTCCTATGAATGGCTATAAGTCCCTCAGTTCCTTTATAGGTCAGGTGGCTGGGTTTCCAGCAGGTGGAGGATATTAAGCTGTCTGCTATCCAAGCCCCATAGTTCACAATCTTCTGGAGAGGCTATATTAAAGCACAGTTTCCTGTGTCTCACTCTTAGAGTTTCTGATTTATAGACCTACAGTGAGGCCTGAGAATTTGCATTATCTAAAGTTCTAACAGGGTCCCAGGTGATGCCATTTTTATTTGTCCAGGGATGACATTTTGAAAGCCACTATTCTGGCTCAAAGCAGACAGGCTGGTAAACTGGAACCCTTCACTGAAAGGAGGCAGAAGATAGCTTCTTTGGTCTCAGGCTTTCCAAGAGCAAGGGAGAGAGAGACACTCTTTTCTCAGACACTTGGAAGGAGAGTGACTCTCTCTACCTTATTTTCCTTATGGGAGTTGGCTTTGCCAAGTTATAGACCTCATAATGTCCTATATCTACTCTCTCCCTCTCCTGTGGTTGGCCTCAGAAACACAGATTACCTCTAAGGACTTCTATTGCTTTTAGATGCTGAATTGCTCAATAAGGAGTTAGGGGGAGGAAAGGAGAGAAGGAAGAGGTAAAGGACGTGTGTTCAAGACACTTTCTTCCCAGAAATTCCTTGAGAATTAAAGGAGATTACAAAAAAAAAAGTATAGTGCCTGGGACATTAAGAGCATAACAATTTTAGCTGTTTTGTTATGACTTCAACTATTTTGAGGTGGATGTTTGCAAAGATGGCTGCATCATAACAGAGTATGTGGAATGAGCAGGTTTATAGGAAGGTGATTAGCTTAGAAATATTTTAATATCTGTATTTTCGTATTTATAAATTTTAATAACTTGGCTCTAAGGTTAAAATTGAGGAATTTTATAAAACAGCCAACAAGTTAAATGAGAAACAAAGGAGACAGCAGAAAGTTTCTGGAGCTTCCTTTGGGAAATAGCTCTGTGACCCAGTTTGAGACCTGACTAGCTAGAGGGTATCCCAATGGCTAGCAGCTGGCTGGAGGATAGACACTCGTTTTGAAGAGCAGGCAGTAAGCACATGTTAAGCTTGTGATGTGCTTTGGCAGAAAGTCTTGACAAATCTCTCTCATTCTTTAAACACATGGTTCCAAAGTTTCCAAACAAAGTTCAGTATGAACTTTAACTTTGCCTCTGGGGTGGGAAGGGGGTGTGAGATTTTGCAATGCCTCATTAAATACGAGGGTTTTTCTTTCTGCAAAAGGAAATGAAACAAAACATTCTTTTCAGGTAAGAGTTTCTTTTTGGCACATTTCTATACTTTGTATCTCAGCTATCCATTCCAATTTTATTTCTACACTTTACATACTTTCAAATTACCTGGAAACATTTACATAGGTTCTATGAATTATACAGACTTCACTTAAAGTAAAAAAAACAGTGAACAAAAAACTATAGTAAATAACGAAAATTTATTAAAAATTATAAGATGTATAATTATTTATAAAACTTTAGCAACAATTTTGTAGTTTTTAAGGTCCAATTATGAACCTATAACTTTAGAAAATCTATATAGTCAATATTATTTTTTTAAGTATGTCTTTATTGATTTTTTTTTTTTTTAGAGAGAGAGGAAGTAAGAGAGAGATAGAAACATCAATGTGAGAAAGAAACATCGATCGGCTGCCTCCTGCATGTCCCCTGCTAGGGACTGAGCCCGCAACCCAGGCATGTGCCCTGACCGGGAATTGAACTGGATCTCTCAGTTCATGGGACGATGCTCAATCCACTGACCCACACTGGTCAGGCCATAGTCAATGTTCTTAAGAGTGAAAATGAAATTATTAAGCTTGTTCTTTATGATTCAGTTAAATTCAATTCAACATTTATTTATCGTGTGACTAGTAGATGCAGGGAACAGAGGTGAATAAATGATGAGGTCCTTTTGACCGAGTGTTTCATTGTTTCCTTGTCCCTCTCCCTCTCTAGACTATTCCTCCTCTAGATTGTCTATGCCCTAGTGGAGGAATTGACTACCTCTGCCTGGAAGTATGAACCTGGAGTTTCACTGAGGAATGAACTTTGAATTGTATTTTGAAGAACACTAAGAATCGGGGCAAAGAAGCAGAAGTAAGGGAAGGACATTTTAAATGGAAATAACAAGACAAGTGCAAAAGGACTGGCATGGAACATAATTGTTGAGATGGACAAGCACCGCTCTGTAGCTACAGTTCCAGTGTTCATTTGAAGAGGGGTGCAAATTAGATAAAAAGTTAGGTGGGGCCAGATGGCAAAAGGCTCTCTTTCTGTTCTAAGGAGTTCTCATCTTTCCTATAGGTTTCAGGAGCCATGGAAGTTTTTTAAGCAGCAGAGGTATAAGATCAGATTTGTGTTTTGACAATGACATTAGGGTCACAGTACAGAGAGTGAACTACTTCCACAAAAAGTCATGTTAGAATTCAGTCACAACAGTCCTCAGGATGTAGAACTCAATTGTTTCAAAATGTATGATTTGACAGAAGCCTTAAATTGTTATATTATACAAAATGGAACAATTGCTGAAAATGAATGAAAACTAAAGGCCCTATCCAAAGGCCTAAAGTTCAAAATAAAAGTGCGAAATCAAGTATATCAAATAAACTGTCAGTTAAAATGGATCCATGAAAGGATTTCAGAAACACACACACACACACACACACACACACACACACACACACACATTAGGTATGAAGTTAAGGAATAAAGATAGGTGTATTTCTAGTGGTCCATAAAATCCTTCTTAGCAGCTTAATTAATTAACATAAGATAAAAACCTGGACCATCTTTGTGTGAGAGCAGAGGGAGTATAATTGTTGGGACATAATGTGGAACAATTAAATATTTTATTAAAAGAAGTAGAAAAGAGAATTGGGGTTTGTGAATCAATCAATTTAACCCTTAAAAGGGAAAATATAAGGAATAATATTAATAGTTATATATAACTATTACATAATTTACATAACACACAAAAGTGTTTGGGATAATAATTTTATACTATTAATCATAGGAAATGCTAACAAAACACTAGGCAATAGGTTTATGTACTATTAAAGACTCAAAGAAATTCGAGTTTGTAGACTTTTCAATGTATTTAAAAACTTTCAAAGTTTCATTTTGCATCACCAAATTTGAATTTAATTTTACTATAAAAAGATAATTCATAAATTCAATAAATCAAATATCAATTTAAAATAGCTGTTGTTTGGCTTCTGGTCAAGATGGTAGAGTAGGTAAACACAGTACTGGCATCCTACCATGACTACATCAAAATTATAACTAAACTATAGAACCATCATCCAGAACTGCCTAAAATCTAGTTGAACAGAAGTCCTATAACTAAGGATATATACAGAAGTCCTATAAGTAAGGATATATAGAAGAAGCCACAATGAGACTGGTAGAAGGGGTAGAGATGCAAACCAGGTTGGTCCCACACCCAAGTGTGGCAGTTAAAAATTGGGAGGGATGCCCTGGCCAATGTGGCTTAGTTGGTTGGAGCGTAAACTGGTGCTCTGAAAGATCACAAGTTTGATCCCTAATAGGGGCGCATATGGGGGGCAACTGAATTGATGTTTCTCTTTCACATCGATGTTTCTCTCTCTCTCTCCTTCTTTCTTCCTCGCGCTCTAAAATCTATAAAAACATCCTTGGGTGAAGATTTTAAAAAAAAAAAAAAAATCAGGACCTGGCCAGTTGGCTCAGCAGTTAGAGCATTGGCCTATAGATTGAAGAGTCGAAGGTTTGATTCCTGGCCAAGGGTATTTACCTGGTTTGCAGGTTTGATTCCTAGCCCCAGTTGGGGTTGTGCAGGAGGCAACCAATTGATATGTCTCTCACATCAGTGTTTCTCTCTGTTTCCCTCCTTACCTCCCACTCTATCTGAAAAAAATCAATGGAAAAATATCCTCAGGTAAGCGTTTTTTTAAAAAATCAGGAGATATATTTTAGTTGCAGAGGTCCCTGGGTACCCCCTTGAGGAAAGAGAGGTCCCAGCCCCATTCCAGGCTCCCCAGCTCAGGCTTCCAATGCCAGGAAGAGAAGCCCCCATAACTTCTGGCTATGAAAACTAGCTGAGACTATGGCTGAGTGAAAGAGGGCTTCTGGAGTCCCAGGCTTCCTCTTAAAGGACCAGTGCATGGAATTATTCGAACTCACTGACTCTAAGCTCCAGAATGGGGACAACAGCTCAAAAGGTTCCAGGGACATATGGGGAGGAACTGAATTGTCTGGCTTCAGGGTAAGGGCTGGAGGGGCAGCTTTCTCACAGGCAGAAGTGCTAGCAGAAGTCATAGTTCCTTTGCCTCACCTTCCCTCTGAATGTATGGGCAGGCACCATATCTGACTCTCCAAAAACCTGGGGTAACACTGTTAGCTCCACCCTGTTGATTCCTTGAGATCCTGCCCCACCCAACTTGCCAGCCCACCCAAGCTGCTTTCAGTGGCTTTCCCATACAAATGATCTGTCTTGGCTCATGCTGCAGACTTTCCTAAATTCTCTCAAATGTTCACAAACCTGAGACAAGAAGCATTTGGCCTCAGTATGTCCCTTACCGCTTGCTATGTAGCTCCAGGCCTGGCACTAGTGGCAGCCGAACTTGGTTCACAGCTTGGCCTCTCCCTGGCACCTCCAAGCCCAGCACAAGTAGCAGCCATTTTCAAATTGCTTTGTAGCTTATGTTGGGTGGCCCTGGACAGGGCACAGGTGGTGGCTGACCTTGGCCTGCACCTCCCAGGAGGCCCTAGAGCCAGCACACCAGTGGACAGCTTCAGACCATGCCAGAGCACCATACAACTACCTCATGAGCGATACATTCAAGGAGTGGACTCAACGGGCACAAGAGCTCTGGTGAAGTGAGTTCTACTCTGGGGGGTAAGTCCCTGCACAGAAGCTCCTCTGCTGTAGTCAAGGCTGATCCTTGTAGCTGACTGGCCTGGAGATCAAGCCCTTCCATTGACATGCCAACAGCAATCAAGGCTCAAATACAACAAGAGGGTGCACACCTCCTCTCAAAAAGAAAAAAGAAAAAGACTGTCAGCTGATCTCTCAGCAGAAATTTTGCAGGCCAGAAGGGATTAGCACAAAATAGTAGAAGTGATGAGAAGCAAGGACCTACTGCCAAGCTTTCTCTACCCAGCAAAGCTATCATTTGAAATTAAAGGACAGATGTAGAGCTTTTCAGACAAGAAAAAGCAAGAGTTATCATTACCAAACCAGTATTACAAGAAATGTTAAAGGAACCTCTTTAAAGAAAAAAAAAGATAAAAAATATGAATAATAAAATGGCAATAAATATGTATCTATCAACAATGCAAATAAATTAAATGCTCCAATCAAAAGACATAGTGTGACTAAATGGATAACAAAATAAGACCCTTACATATGCTGTCTACAAGAGACTCACTTCAGATAGACAAACACACAGAGACTGAAAGTAACGGGATGGAAAAAGATATATTATAAAATGAAAACAGAAAAAAAAAAAGCTGGAGCAGCAATACTTATAACAGACAAAATAGAATTTAAAACAAAGGCTATAGCAAGAGACAAAGAAGACCCAGCAAGCCCTGGCTGGTTTGGCTCAGCAGTTAAAGCGTCGGCCTGTGGTCCAGAGAGATCTGGGTTCGGTTTCCACTAAGGGCACGTACCTCAGTTGCAGTTTGTCCCCCGTCCTGATTGGGTCGTGCAGGTGGCAACCACTCGATGTGTCCCTTTCACATCAATGTTTCTCTCTCTCTGTCTATCTCCCACTCTATCTGAACAAAAAAATGGAAGAATGTCCTAGGGTGAGGATAAAAATTAAAAAAGAAGACCCAGCAATTCTACTTCTGGGTATTTATCCAAAGAACCCCAAAACACTAAATCAAAAAGATGTATGCATCCATATGTTCACTGCAGCATTATTTACAATAGCGAAAATATGGAAGCAACTTAAGTGTCCATCAATAGATGAATGGATAAGAAGAAATGGTGCATAGAGTGGAATATGACTCAGCCATTAAAAGAGAAAGAAAGAAAGAAAGAAAGAAAGAAAGAAAGAAAGAAAGAAAGAAAGAAAGAAAGAAAGGAAGGAAGGAAGGAAGGAAGGAAGGAAGGAAGGAAGGAAGGAAGGAAGGAAGGAAGGAAGGAATCTTGTCATCTGCAACAACATGGACAGACCTCCTAGCAGGTACTGTGCTAAGTAAACAAGTCAGACAGAGAAAGACAAATGCCATATGATTTCACTTATATGTGGAATCAAAAAACAAAATAAATGAACAAGCAGAATAGAAACAGACTCATAGATACAGAGAACATTTTGATGGTTGCCAGTTTGGAAGCAGGTTGCAGGGATGAGTGAAAAAGGTGAAGGAATTAAGAAACAGAAATTGGACCGGCCAGTGTGGCTCAGTGAATTGAGCATCGTCCCATGGACTGAGAGCTCCCAGTTCGATTCCTAGTCAGGGCACAAGCCCAGGTTTCAGGCTCGATTCCCAGTGGGGTGAGTGCAGGAGGCAGCTGATCAATGAAGCAAGAGTTAATTTTCTACAATCCTATGCATCCTTACTTGGCTAACAAAATGAAAGCTTCCTTCTGACCTTACATCATTGTCTCCTCAATCCTTCAGGTTTGGTTTTATTGAATAAAACATGGTAGAACTGTTTCTTTGTTTTTTCTTAGAGCATCCAAAAGATGTAAATATTACTATGACTGAAATGTTTCTTTTAAAAACATGTATGTGTGTTTTTAGACTTCCAGTCAAGATGGTGGTGTAGGCAAAGGCGGTATTGCGTCCTCCCACAACCACATCAAAGTTACAACTAAACTACAGAACAACCATCATTCAAAACCGCCTGAAATCAAGCTGAATGGAAGGCCTACAACTACGGAATTAAAGCAGCAGCCACATCCAGACTGGTAGAAGGGGGTGAGGCTCGAGAGGCTGCGGTGGCGCCGCTATGGTCTGGTCCCACACCCACGTGTGGCGGATAAAAATCAGGAGGATACCTCGGCTGGGAAGGTCCTTCCTGAGGACTGAGGGGTCCCCGTCCCACACCAGGTGCCCCGCTCAGGGTTCCAGTGCCAGGAAGAGAAGTCCCCATCACTTCTGGCTGGAAAAACCGGCAGGAACTGAGGCTCAGGGAGGCTGAAGCGGCTGAAGCCCCAGGCAGCCCCTTAAAGGGCCTGCGTATGAACTCACTCTCTCTAAGCTTGGAGGGGAGGCAGCTCGAGGGGCACCAGAGACATACAGGGAATAACTGAGCTGTTTGGCACTGGAGTGAGGGGTGGAGAGGGGGCTTTCTCTGGGACAAACATGCTGTCAGAGGCCTTTGTTCCTCTGGTGAGCCCTTCCCTGGGGCGGCAGACAGCCGCCATATCTGAGACTCCAGCAACCTGGCTCACACTGGTAGCCCCGCCCAGGTGACTCCCTGAGGCCCCTCCCCACCCAATTTTCAGGCCCACCCAAGCTGTAGCCACTTGCTTAACCATAGGATTGGCCTGTCTTGGATCCTGCTTCAGGTTTTTCCTAAATTCTTTCAAACAAGCACCATGTGGTCTCAGCTAGCCCCATACCGCTCGTTAAGTAATACACAGAAACAAACACAGGGAGGCAGCCAAAATGAGGAGACAAAGAAACATGTCCCAAATGAAAGAACAGAACAAAACCCCAAGAAAAGAACTAAGCGAAATGGAGATAAGCAACCTAACAGATGCTGAGTTCAAAATACTGCTTTTAAGGATGCTCAATGAACTTAGTGAGAACCTCAGTGAACCTAGTGAGGGCCTCAAGAGCATAAAAAAGGACCAGTTAGAAATCATGGATACACATTTAGAATTGAAGGAGGCATTAACTGAAATAAAGAATAATTTACACAGATTCAATAGTAGAGTACGTAAATCCAAGAAGCAAACCATCGATTTGGAATATAAGGAAGCAAAAAACGCCCAATCAGAACAGCAAAAAGAAAAAAGAATCCAAAAAAATGAAGATAGTGTAAGGAGCCTCTGGGACAACTTCAAGCATGCCAACATTTGCATCTTGGGGGTGCCAGAAGGAGAAGAGCGAGAACAAGAAATTGAAAACCTGTTTGAAACAATAATGGCAGGAAACTTTCCTAACTTGGTGAAGGAAACAGACATACAAGTCCAGGAAGCACAGAGAGTCCCAAACAAGATGAACCCCAAGAGGCCCACACCGAGACACATCATCATCAAAATGCAAAAGGTTCAAGACAAAGAGAGAATCTTAAAAGCAGCAAGAGAAAGGCAGCTAATTACCTACAAGGGAGTTCCCATAAGGCTGTCAGCTGATTTCTCAAAAGAAACTTTGCAGGCCAGAAGGGAGTGGCAAGAAATATTCAGAGTGATGAAAACCAAGAACCTACAACCAAGATTACTCTATCCTGCAAAGCTGTCATTTAGAATCGATGGCCATATAAAGACTTTCCCAGACAAGAAAAAGTTAAAGGAGTTCATCACCACCAACCATTATTATGTGAAATGATGAAGGGTCTTTTTGAAGAAAAAGATAAAATATATGAACAAACAAAATGGCAATGAATACATATCTATCAACAATGGAATCTACAAACAAAATGAACAGGTAGAACAGAAACATTCTCATAGATACAGAAAAATTTTGTTGGTTGCCCTATGGGAGGGGAGTTGGGGGAATGAGTAAAAAAGGTGAAGGAACTAAGAAGTAAAAATTCATTGCTAGACTGACAAACCTCAAAGGGAAAGGGGTTGGGGGGGGGTGGGAAGAAATAAACCAAAGAACTTATATGCATAACCAAAGGACTCAATAGTGTGGGAAAAGGTGGGAGGGGGGGCGGGAGTGGGGAAGAGGGGTTCAATGGGGGGAAAATGAGGAATATCTGTAATACATTCTACATTCAACAATAAAGATTTATTTTTAAAAAATAAAAAAATCAATTAAAAAATATATATATGTGTGTTTTTATTGATTTTAGAGAGAGGAGAACAAAGAGGGAAAGGGAGAAACATTGATTGATTGCCTCCCTGACCGGGGATCGAACCACCACAACTTGGGTATGTGCCCAGGTTGCTCGGAATGATGCTCAACCAACTGAGCCACACTGGCCAGGGTTTGACCCAGATGTTTCAATCAAACCAGTGTATTGCTATAAAGAATATAGTTGACTGGAAACATCAATCAGAATATATACACCCCTATGTTCATAGCTAAAATCTGGAAACAGCCCAAGTGTCCATCAGCAGACAAATAGATAAAAAAGCTGTGGTACATTTACACAACGGAATAATATGCAGCTGTAAGAAAGATCTCTTCTTACCCTTTGAGATGACATGGAGGGACCTGGAGAGTATTATGCTGAGTGAAATAAGCCAGTGAGAAAAAGACAAAGTACCACATGATCTCATGTATTTATGGGACATTATGAACAAAATAAGCTGTCAATCAAAATGGATCCAGAGTCATGGAAGTAGGGAACAGACTAATAAACCTCAGAGGGATGTGGGGCAGGAGGGGTGGGAAGAGATAAACCAAAGAACCTTTTTGCATATATGCACAACCAATGGACACAGATTAGGTTGGGGAAAGCAGAAGGGGGGTGGGAGGAGGGAAGAGGGGTTCAATGGGGGAAAAGGCGGGGACATCTATAATACTTTCAACAGTGAAAAATAAACTAAAAACAACAACAAAAAAATACAGTTGACTGTACTGGACCCAGCCCCACCATGGAAAGTATACTTTGGATGCTGGCTTTGCTTCTAACTGTGAATATTTTTGTGTATTATTTCAATTTTGTTGCTGGCAAATGGACAATTAACCCAATTTTAAAACATAAAGAAGTCATCAAGAGTGCTAATGTTGCTAAGGGTGTGAAAGAAACAATGATCACAGGCAATTGAAGAGGTAGAAAAACTATTGTTGATTTGGATAAACAAAGAGCAGTTATCCAGTGAGAGCATTTTGGAGGAAATATGTGAAAAAGTGAAGATGCTGACCTGAAAGCCACCCCTGGAACTAGTGCTGAAAGTGATTTGTTTAAGGCTAGTAGTGGGTGGTTCGATAAATTTAAGAAAAGAACTGTCTGTTTATAGATTAAACAGTACATTAGACATGTACTGCATATAAGAAACGTTAAAACAGGGAATCATTTGAGGATCTGGAACAGATTAATTCAATTTACATGATTTCTAATGAGAAATAATAATTTGGTTTTTTGAACAAATAGCTTCTTAAACAGCCTTCTGGAGTGAATTAAGTTCAAAAACTGGGGTTCCACTTTGTAAGTATTTTTAAAATACCACTTAAAGGGACACTAGTTAAAGTTTATCTCTGACACATTTTTTAAAAAATTGTTAGCAGCTTTGCCATAAAACTGATTTAAGGTAGCTGTGTATTTCAGTAACGTTTAGAACAATCCAGCACTTGGTATGAAGACTCATATCAGCACACTATACTAAAACATAATTGTGCAACATCTTGTAAACTAGCTGCAATTTTTAATAGCTCCGTTCACCAACCATGTAACAGGATTGTAATGTTCTCCTAGGCCATATGCATGTCTCATACATATAAGTATTAATGGGATTTTTGGATATTCTTCAGCAACTACAATAGGAGGAGAATCTGCCTCTCAGTGTTTGTAAAATAGGCATGGTCAGCTCAAGCTGACCTCCCCATGCAGCTGCATTTAGAATACCATCACAGTGGAGTCTACATATCTCCTGTATTAAGATTTGTTAAAAAAGGCTTTGCATATATTTAGCAATACGGCTTCTTAAGGCAGCTAGTCAGAGGGCATTTCTGTTCTTTCAGTTGATCTTCAGTGGCTCCATACATACAGTGGCCATCAGGTGAAATCTGTTTAATTTCCAACTGTCTAGCTGCCAATATTTGAGCAAGTTTTTCACTTTCTTCATGTCTAGCTCCAGATAAATTCTCAATTTCAGCTTCCAGTGCAGCTTTTTTGTCTGGTCTCTTTTGTGCTCTTGATATCTGATGCAGCTGATTCTCAGGAACCAAGTTTAAAATGTTAACAGCAGCAGAATCTCTTTTACTTTCCTAAGAAGTCAGCTTCAATTGCTCCACTTCCTCTCTCCGTTTATGTTCCATTTTTGCTTCCAACTTAGCAACATCTTCAGTGAGTTGCTTCTGCTTTTTTTGTCATTCTTGGGAACAGCATTCTTCAAACCTTGAATTTTGGCTTGCCAACTCCTCTTCTCACCAGCTGTTCCTCTTCATCAAGCCCTTCAGCCAAGACTACCTCCATGACCACCAGGTAGCCAAGCACACCTCAACTTTTTTCTTAATGACATTCATTCTAACTTCCTGTTCTATTACTGTTGATTACCTTGGAGACCTGATTTTTTTTTTATCCTCACCCGAGAACATTTTTCGATATTTTGTTCAGATAGAGTGGGAGGGAGAGAGAGAGAGAGAGAAACATCGACGTGAAAGGGACACAATCGAGTGGTTGCCCACCCACATGACCCAATCAGGGCCGGGGACAAACTGCAACTGAGGTACATGCCCTTAGCGAGAACAGAACCCGGGTCTCTTCAGACCGCAGGCTGACTCTCCAACCGCTGAGCCAAACTGGCCAGGGCAAGACCTGAATTTTTGCTGAACACCTTTTTATTGCACTATTAGAACAGATTTGATTACTGGGTTCCCATGTTACTTTCTTGAGTTCTCTTTTTATTCTTCTAGAACATTTCTGAGAGCAATTTTTAAAGATGCAAGAGAGATCAAAAAAGTGAAGAAGTCCCTAATTTGTCCTCATCCTTAAAAGTGTTGTCTGTCTATAGAATTCTAGGTTCAGCATAAGTTTCTCTCAGAACTTTGAAGGGCCCTGGCCAGTTTGGCTCAGCGGTTAGAGCGTCGGCCTGCGGTCCGGAGAACTTTGAAGGTATTGCTCTACTGTCTTCTAATATTCAATGTTGCTGATAAGGTAAATGGCAAACTTCAATCTACTTCCATCTCTCTATCACTCTTTTTTTTTTTTTTTAATCATCCTCACCCGAGGACACTTTTCCATTTTTGTTCAGATAGAGTGGGAGGGAGGGAGAGGAAGAGACTGAGAGAGAAACATCGACGTGAAAGGGACACATCGAGTGGTCGCCACCCGCACAACCAACCAGGGCCGGGGACAAACTGCAACCGAGGTACGTGCCCTTAGCGGGAACCGAACCTGGGTCCCTCCGGACCGCAGGCTGATGCTCTAACCGCTGAGCCAAACCGGCCAGGGCTCTATCACTCTTATAAAAGTAGCTGACAGCCTCTATTTGGCTGACTCTTTCTGTCCTCAGTTTAACTGAATTCTCATAATTGGCCTTCTATACCCCACACTATCCTGGTTTTCTTTTCTTTTTTTATTATAAATATATTTTATTTATTTATTTTTGTTACAGATATTTCTCCTTTTTTACACCATTGGCACCCCCCTCCCCACCCCACCCCCGCCCCGTCTCCGGCTTAGTTGTCCATGTCCGTTGGTCATGCATACATGCATATAAGTTATGTGGTTTATCTCTTCCCACCCCACCCCCCACCCACTCTTCTGAGGGATGTCAGTCTGTGCCCTACTTCCATGTTTCTGGGTCTACCGTATTCCTCAGACTGTTATGTTCATTATATTCCGTATATAAGTGAGATCATGTGGTATTTGCCTTTTTCTGCTTGGCTTATTTCACTTAGGATAATACTTTCCAGGTCCCTCCATGTCGTCTCAAAGGATAAGAGATCTTTCTTTCTTACTGCTGCATAGTACTCCATTGTGTATATGTACCACTGCTTTTTTATCCATTCATCTACTGATGGACACTGGGCTGTTTCCAGATCTTAGCTATTGTAAATAGTGCAGCTATGAACATGGGGGTACATATATTCTTCCTGATTGGTGTTTCAGACTTCTTAGGGTATATTCCCAGAAATGGGATCACTGGGTCAAATGGAAGTTCAATTTTTAATTTTTTGAGGTTAACACCATAGTGTTTTCCATAGTGGCTGCACCAGTCTGCATTCCCACCAGGAGTGTATTAGAGTCCCCTTTTCTCCACACCCTCGCCAACACTTATTGTTTGATGATTTCTTGATGGCGGCCATTCTGACAGGTGTGAGGTGATACCTCATTGTTGTTTTAATTTGCATCTCTCTGATGATTAGTGATGTTGAGCATTTCTTCATATGTCTCTTGGCCATTTGTATGTCCTGTTTAGAGAGGTGTCTATTCAGCTCCTCTGCTCATTTTTTAATTGGGTTCTTTGTCTTCCTTTTGTGGAGTTGTATGAGCACTCTATATATATTGGAAATTAACCCCTTATCTGATACATCATTGGCAATGATGTTCTCCCATACAGTGGGTTGCCTTTCCATTCTGATGGTTGTTTCTTTTGCTGTGCAGAAGCTTTTTAGTTTGATGTAGTCCCATGTGTTCCTTTTCTCCTTTGTTTCTGTTGCCTTAGGTGATGTATCAGTGAAAATTCTGCTCCGTATGATGTCTGAAATTTTGTTGCCTACATTTTCTTCTAGAATTTTTATGGATTCACGGGTCACATTTAAGTCTTTTATCCATTTTGAGTTTATTCTTGTCTATGGTGTAAGTTGATGGTCTAGTTTCATTTTTTTGCATGTAGCTGTCCAATTTTCCCAACACCATTTATTAAAGAGGCTGTCTTTACTCCACTGTATGCTCTTGCCCTTTGTCAAGTATTAATTGAGTATATTGCCTTGGGTCCATTTCTGGGTTTTCAGTTCTGTTCCACTGGTCTATCTGCCTGTTCTTGTGCCAGTACCAAGCTGTTTTGATTACAGTCACTTTGTAGTATAACCTGATATCTGGTATTGTGATCCCACCTACTTTGTCCTTCTTTTTCAAGATTGCAGTGGCTATTCGGAGTCTTTTTTGGTTCCATATGAACTTTTGAAATATTTGTTCTAGTTCTGTGAAATATGTCGTTGGTATTTTGATGGGGATTGCATTGAATCTATAGATTGCTTTAGGTAGTATGGACATTTTAATGATGTTAATTCTTCCAATCCATGAACAGGGTATGTGCTTCCACTTTTTTATATCTTCCTCTATTTCTTTTTTCAATGTCCTGTAGTTTTCTGCAAATAGGTCCTTTACTTCTTTGGTTAAGTTTATTCCTAGGTATCTTAATTTTTTTGCTGCGATGGTAAATGGGATTGTTTTTTCAGTTTCTCTTTCTGTGAGTTCATCATTGGTGTACAAGAATGCCGTCGATTTCTTGACGTTAATTTTGTATCCTGCTACTTTGCCAAATTCCTTTATTAAGTCTAGTAGATTTTTGATGGAGTCTTTAGGGTTTTCTATGTATAATATGTCATCTGCAAATAATGACAGTTTCACTTCCTCCTTTCCAATTTGGATCCCTTTTATTTTTTCTTCCTGTCTGATTGCTGTGGCTAAGACTTCTAGTACTATGTTAAATAAGAGTGGCGAAAGTGGACATTCCTGTCTTGTTCCTGTTCTTAATGGAAATGTTTTTAGTTTCTGTCCATTGAGTATGATGTTGGCTGTAGGTCTTTCATATATGGCCTTTATTATGTCAAGATATGATCCCTCTATTCCCACATTGCTGAGCGTTTTTATCAAAAATGGATGCTGGATTTTGTCGAATGCTTTTTCAGCATCTATTGATATGATCATGTGGTTTTTACCCTTCATTTTGTTTAGGTGATGTATCACATTTATTGATTTGCGAATATTGTACCAGCCTTGCATCCCTGGGATGAATCCCACTTGGCCATGGTGAATAATTTTTTTGATGTATTGGTGGATTCGATTTGCTAATATTTTGTTCAGGATTTTGGCATCTATGTTCATCATGGATATTGGCCTGTAGTTTTCTTTCTTTGTAGTGTCTTTTTCTGGTTTTGGAATTAGAATTATGCTGGCCTCATAGAACGTGTTTGGAAGTCTTCCTTCTTCTTGAATTTTTTGAAATAGTTTGAGGAGAATGGGTGTTAGTTCTTTTTTGAATGTTCGGTAAAACTCCCCTGTGAAGCCATCTGGGCCTGGACTTTTGTTTGCTGGGAGAGTCTTGATTACCTCTTCAATTTCCTTAGTTGTTATTGGTCTGTTCAAGTTTTCTATCTCTTCCCGGTCCAGTTTTGGGAGACTATGTGTTTCTAGAAATTTGTCCATTTCGTTTAGATTGTCGAATTTGTTGCCATATACTTGTTCATAGTAGCTGTTAACGATCTTTTGTATTTCTGTGGTGTTGGTTGTTACTTCTCCTCTTCCATTTCTGATTTTGTGTATTTGGGTTCTCTCTCTTTGTTTCTTGGTGAGTCTAGCTAAGGGTCCATCGATCTTGTTTATTTTTTTGAAACACCAGGTCTTTGTTTCATTGATCCTTTGAATTGTTTTTTTGGTCTCTATGTCATTTATTTCTGCTCTGATCTTTACTATTTCCTTTCTTCTACTTGCTCTGGGGTTTTCTTTTTGTTTGCTTTCTAATTCTTTAAGTTGTGAGGTTAGACAGTCAATTAGAAATTTTTCTTGTTTCTTGAGGTAGGCCTGTAGTGTTATGAACTTCCCTCTCAGAACTGCTTTCGCTGCATCCCATAGATTTTGTGTTGTTGTGTGTTCATTTTCATTGGTTTCCAGGAAGTTTTTAATTTCTTCCTTGATCTCTTCCGTGACCCATTCATTGTTTAATACCATGCTATTTAGCCTCCATGTGTTGAAATGTCTTTGCATGTTCTTGTTGCAATTGATTTCTAGTTTCATGCCATTGTGATCTGAGAAGATGCTTGATATGATTTCAATCTTCTTGAACTTGTAGAGATTTAGTTTGTGTCCTATCATGTGGTCTATCTTTGAGAATGTCCCATGTGCACTTGAGAAGAATGTGTATTCTGTAGTTTTGGGGTGTAATTCTCTGTAGATATCTATTAAATCTATTTGGTCTAGTGCTTCATTTAGAGTCTCTGTTTCCTTGCAAATTTTTTGTCTAGAGGATCTATCCAGTGCTGTCAAAGGGGTGTTGAAGTCCTGTGTTATCATTGTATTGCTATCGATTTCTCTTTGGAAGTCCTCTAGAAGATTTTTAATGTATTTTGGTGCTCCTATGTTGGGTGCATGTATGTTTATCAAGGTTATATCTTCCTGTTGGATAGATCCTTTCAATATTATGTAGTGGCCTTCTTTGTCTCTAGTTATGGCCTTCATTTTGAAATCTATTTTATCAGATATGAGTATTGCTACCCCAGCTTTTTTTTGCTTTCCATTTGCTTGGAAAATTTTTTTCCATCCCTTCACTTTCAACCTATGTGAGTCTTTTGTTGTAAGGTGGGTCTCTTGTAAACAACATATACATGAGTCATGCTTTCTTATCCAATCAGCTACTCTGTGTCTTTTTATGGGAGCATTCAATCCATTTACATTTAAGGTGATTATTGATATGTACTTATTTATTGCTATTTTTGTTTTGTGTGGTTCTATTTTTCTTCCCATTTCTCTTGCCAATTACAGCAGTCCTTTTAACATTTCTTGCAGTGCTGGTTCTGTGCTAATGTATTCCCTTGGCCTTTTTTTGTCTGGGAAGCTCTTTATTTGACCTTCCATTTTGAATGATAGCCTTGCTGGGTTCAGATCCTTGTTTTTCATGACTTTGATTACTTCATGCCATTCCCTTCTTGCCTGTAGTGTTTCTTGTGAGAAGTCAGCTGAGAGCCTTATGGGGTTTCCCTTGTAGGTAACCTGTTGCTTATCTCTTGCTGCTTTTAGAATTCTCTCTTTGTCTTTAATTTGTGGCATTTTAATTACTATGTGTCTTGGTATGGGCCTGTTTGGGTTCTTCTTACTTGGGACTCTCTGTGCTTCTTGAACTTGAATGCCTTCTTCCTTCACCAAATTAGGGAAGTTTTCTGTCACTATTTTTTTGAATATATTCTCTATCCCTTGCTCATTTTCTTCTTCTTCAGGGACTCCAATGGTGCGAATATTATTACATTTTCAGTTGTCCCACAGTTCTCTTAAGCTGTCTTCCTGTTTTTTTAATAGTTTTTTCCTTTTGTTTTTCTGATTGGTTCATTTTTTCTACCCTGTCTTCTAATTCACTGATCCAGTCCTCAGCTTCCTCTACTCTGCTTTTTACACCTTCCAATGTGTTTTTCATTTCTGATATGTCATTTTTTTTATCTCTTCTTGATGGTTTTTAATTTCCAATTGGCTTATTTTCAGTGTCTCTATGTCCTTACTCATGCTGTTCAGCTTCCTCAAGATCATGGCTCTGAATTCTAGCTCTGTTAACATGCCTAATTGCTCCACATTGATCTCATCTTCGGTGGAGGTCTCTTGCTCTTTCATTTGGCTTCTGTTTCTGTGTTTCACCATTTTGGCTATCACTGTGGGCTTTGGAGCCTGTCAAGTTTTCCCTGTTGGTGTTGGTGTTCTGCTGTTTGTGGCTCCCTCTCCTGGGTTTAGATGAGCGAGGGAGGCCCCATGTTAAACATGACTGTCAAGTCTTACTTTCCTGGTTAAAGTTGCTAACCCAGGAAAGGTACTGTTATCCTCTAGCTTTTTGCCTGGAGGCTAGCAGTTGAGGTTACTTGATGAGTTTTGGGTTGTCAGTTGATTGAAAAACTCCCTCAGGTGCTTGGCATCAGGGGATTTCACGAGGGTTGGGCAGATGCTGGTTGTTAATGAGCTTCAATTAGCACTTCAATGGCCCACAGGGTGGGGTTGGATCTCCGAGGGAGGGGCTGCTGCCTCTCCCCAGAGCCCTGGGAAGGAGCACTATGGCCACCGTCCTGCGTGGCTGCCACTGAGCAAAAGTTCTGAGTGCCCTACAAATCCCGAGTGTCCCGACACAGTTCCAGTCCAGTCCACCCTCCCTCTGCCGGAGCCCAAGGTGAGTGGCTATGGCTTGTTTAACCTCTGTCCCGGCTCTGCGCTGTGGAGCCACTTGGGAGCGTAACCCGAGGGTGCTGCTCACAGCTGAGGCTGCTGCCGAGCTGCTGACTGTGGCCTCCCAGCCCCCCTCTAGTGCCTTCGCAAGCCTACCAGGATTGAGTCAGTGTCCCTTGTTATATGGTCCTCGCAAGCTGCTTTTCTGTTGGTTTTTCCCATCGATTTGTCTGTGTTATAGTTGTAATTCCAGTTTGGTTCTGGGAGACGGTCTGTGTAGCTTCTGTTCACTCTGCCACCATTTTGGAATCCCTATCCTGGTTTTCTTAAATAATTAGCTACTCTTGCCTTTTCTCCATCATGTTTTTTTTTTCTTTTTCTTTTTCTATGTGACCTGTAAGTGTTGGGGTTACTGTACCCTCTTTTCTGTTCTGTCTTCTTCCTATATAATCTTACTCATTCTCATGCTTTTAAATCTGCTGACAATTCCTAAATTTATATTGGTAGGCTATACTTCCTTTCTGAGCTCCAGATTCACATCTTTATATGTCTATTTGTCATCTCTCTTTTATGTCTCACAGGCATTTCAAATTTAACATGACTAAAATGGTTCTCTCTAAATCTAGATCTCCTTCAGCCTTTACCAGCTCAATAAATGGCCCTATGATTAACTTGTCTTCCTTTACTCTTCTCTTTCATTCACTCTTCATGATTCCTCCCTCTTCATCCAATCCTTCACCAATTCCTGTTATTTCAACCTTCAAAATATGTCTTTAAAATGTAAACCAGATCACATCATTTCCCTGCTTTAAATGACCAGATTGCTTTTTTTTTTTTAATGTTTTTATTGAGTTCTAGAGAGAGAGGAAGAGAGAGGGGGAGAAAGACAGAAACATCGATGAGAGAGAAACATCATTGATTGACTGCCTCCCACTGGAGATGAAGTCGGCAAACCAGGCATGGGCCTTGGCCAGGAATTGAACCGGTGACCTCTTGGTGCATAGGACGATGCTCAATCCACTGCTCAGGCTGACCAGATTACTTTTCACTGCATTTAGGATAAAATCCAAAACATATACAAGCCAGCCTGGCATGTCTGATTCCTTTCTACTTCTCCAAAATAATGTCTTACCTCTTGCCTTTCTCCACTCATGATTTCCTCATGCCAGCCTCTTGCCATCTCTTAAAATACACAATGTCCTCTCAACCACAGAGAATTTGCTATTCTATCTGGTGTACTTTGCCCACAGGTCTTTATACGACTGACCCCTTTTTATACTTCAGTTTTTAGTTCAAGGTTCCCTTCTGGAGAGCAGAGTGTAGGTTGGATTTTAGCTGCCACAGGCAGCAGTTTAAATGTCACCTCTCAGAGGAACTTTCTTGACCACCTTATCAAATTAATGCTCCCTGTTCTTCTGGATCACAGACCTCTGTTTATTTCTTCCATAGCTTTTCATTCAGTCTACAATCATTTAACTAATTATTATTTTATATACTTGTTTATGATCTGTCACTTCTACTTAGGTTAGGAACTTCTCTGTCAAGTTCACTATTATAAAACCTATGGCCTACAAGTGCCTGGTATATTGTAGGTGTTCAGTGAATATTTGTTGAATGAATAAGCGAATAAAATTGTGCTCTGAAATTCATAAGGATGTAAAAAGAAAATGGTTTTATGTCACCAGTTTTTCATGAACACATTTATCTGAATACTTGTTTTTCTTCACATTTTCTTTTACCATTTATTTATTTCTACCATTTCTACCCCTTGAATTTTTCTGTCTTCTGTTTCCTGGAGCCTCTTTTTTGTTATTGTTGTTGTTAATCCTCACCTCCACTGATGTTTAGAAAGAGTGGGAGGGAGGGAGAGAGGGAATGAGAAAGAGAGAAACATTGACCAATTGCTTCCCACATGCACCCCTACCAGGGATCAAACAAGCAACCTTTTCATGTATGGGATGATACTACAACAAACTAAGTCACCCAGCCAGGGCAGTATCTTTCATTTTAAAGAGAAAGCCTCAACAGTTGGGATCTTTGGTATTTCCTCCAGTACCTCAATCCCCCTCCTCCACCTATCCCCAGTATCTACAACTATAAGATTGAAGAATAGTGAAAAAAGAAATCATCAGCATTCTTGTAGACTAGAGTGCAGCACCTTTTCCTTGGGGAGTAGGGCAATGTGTTTCCTACTTCCCAAAACAGATGAGGTATGAAGACTGAAAATCACTTCTCACCAAAAGACCAATATCAACCTCAATTGTTGGATATTTTTTAGGTAGCCTACTTGTTGATCAACTGTAGTACCAAGGTAAGCGGGGAAAGATGAAATAAAAGAGATGGCAGAGTGGAAAGCAGGAAGCAGAGAAGTGTGCACTCGGACTCTCTGGTATGGCAAGCAAGTAGGAATTTCTCATTAGCCAATAACTCCTTAGAAGGTAGCAAGGCTTAAGCCATTTTGCTAATGTCCCATATTAGAAAGTAGTCTTTGGGTAAGGGGATCCTTGTAGCAAGGGTTTAATAGGGTGTACTGCCAGTTGTAAGAGCTGAGGTAGGGTGAATGAAGTCAAGTTTGCATTACATCTCCCAGGTCAGGGAACTATATAACTGGAAGGCCTTGCAAGCACCCTCCTCCTGGTCCCTACAAATCACATAAGCTCTGCATTAGAAAGCTAACATTTGCATCTCTGCCATCTAGAAGGAAAGCAATAACAACAGAACTATAATTGAAAACCCAGTGAACTAAAGAGAAATCATCAGCATTGTTGATTTCTTCTTTATTTTTCCTTCCAGTCTCCTAACTCCTATGAAGCTACAACCAGGAGAGGGAAGAGGAGTGGAAAGAAGACCATGCTTCCCTCTCCACTGCAGGTCCCTGGAACCAGCACAGGTAAAGCCCGGCGTAAAATGAGGTGGGGAAGAGGAGATGAGCTTTCAAAGGGATATAAAATTGGAATTTTAAATAGGACTACTTGAGTCTTAAAAGCCCAAAGTAACTAGAAAACTACAGAATCTGCCCGAGATGTTGTCAAAAGGCAGAAAAGGGCAATTTGATAGGTCATAACTGAAAGAAGTATTTAGAAAGTTTCGTGTTTGTGACACAACTAGTTTCAACAGTTTAATAAAATAGACATATATAGATACTGAAATTCCTGGACTGATACATCACATGTCATAACTTTGCTCTCATATTTTCTTTCTGTCTTTTAGCTGTATGCTTCAGGAATTTCTTGAAATTTACCTTTCATCCCTTCTATCAGATTTTTAATTGTGGCAATCAGATTTTTAATTCTCAAGCATTATTTCTTGTACTCTGTCATTTTTATATAGCTTGTCCTTGTTTTATATATATAGGATCTTTAATTCTGTGAACTAATCTTCATGTCCTTTATAAAAAGTTTTCAATTTTATTGTCCTTTTCTTTCTTTCTTTCTTTCTTTCTTTCTTTCTTTCTTTCTTTCTTTTTTTTTTTTTTTTGTGATATGTGCCCCTAGCGGGATCCGAACCCGGGACTCTCTGGTCCGCAGACTGATGTTCAACCACTGAGCCAAACTGGCCAGGGCTTTATTGTCCTTTTCTTTGCTGCAGTTGGTTTTCCTCAAATATCTAGTGATTCTTGATTTTCTACATTCATAAATGAGGAACTAAGTTGATTAATATTGGTATTGGAATATAGGTATTCTTTGTTGTTGGGTAGGTCAGTATTTTTATATTCATTACATAATACCTGTTCATAATAGAAGTAGTACTATATAAAAATAATCAAAAAGAAGAAAACAAAATTCATCAATGATCTCACCACCCAAAGGCAAGCATTAACTTTTTGGTATATTTTCATCCAGCCCTAAATAACAAACAAGCAAATGAACTTTTTCTTTTAACAAAAGTTTTAAAGAACTTGATATCTATCTATCTATCTATCTATCTATCTATCTATCTATCTATCTATCTATCTTTAGCCTGATTTAGCCCCACTTAGGATATAGGGAATATTTTTCATGTCAAGCAATATATACATTACCACCATATCTATGAATGATGGATAATATCCTTTTATATTGATTCCAAATGTATTTATCATAATTTACTCCCCTGTTGGTGTATCTGAGTTATATCTCTGTTTTACTATTAAAACACTACAAGAAATAGTCTTGTATATACAGTGCATCTTCAAAGCATTATATTTTCAACTATATTTAAAAATCAAAACCTGTCTTTTTTCCACTTAAAGAATCTCAAAAGCTCTAACTGAAAAACAGGTATCTAAGTTTAGGGACATTGATTTTATAAGGAAAGTGTTCACAGGAAATCTCTTCCTCATAAGGGTTTGGAGAATAGAGTTTAGAGGTGAGAAATAGTGGATTGAAAACACAGTCCCAGTGTGGAAAGATCAAGGGCAGTTCTGGGGCTAAACAAAGAGTAAATGAGCATGGCTTGATTTTTCTTTGACACTACATGTACAGTTATCTTGTACTGTGTAACAATACATAATATTAGACATAGTTCAGCTGGGCAATTCTTCTACTGGTCTTACCTGGGTCACTCATGTAGCCAGTTAGACTAATTAGGTACTATGACTAGAGCTAGAAAGCCTAAGATGGGCTCCAAAGCATGTCTGGCAGTTAGTGCTGGTTGGTCCAGGGGGCCTCAGCTGGAAAAACCTGTTTGTACTTCAAGTGACCTATCATTTTCCAGTAGGTTAGATTGGACTTCTTCACTTGGTGGTCTTAGGGTAGCATTCCAAAGTGGAAGACTGAAAGCTGAAAACCTTCCTGAGGCTAAGGCTTGGACATCACACATCACTTCTGCCTCATTCTATTGGTTGAAGAAAGTCACCAGGCCAATTGGTAAGACTCTGTCTACCTCTTAATGGGAGGAGTGACAAGGTCATATTGCAAAGAAGCATGGCACAGGGATAGGAAGATTATAGCCATCTTTGCAAACACTTTATCACACAGAACTCATTTTGAAATGCCTCCTTTATTTAGTGTTCCTAAAAGTAAATTTATACGTTGACTATTAGCCATCTAAAACATGTTTCCTAAAGAAATAATGGGAAAACTCTAATATATACCTACATAGCACTCTACAGCTTTTAAATTTCATAATAAATATCTCATTTGATAATTCATTCAACAAATTTCTTTTGTGTGCTAATTATGTGCCAAGCACACCAATATACTTTGGGATACAAGACAGATATGATCCTTTCCTTCAAAAAGCTTACAGTTTATGGAGGAAAAAAAATAGATATTTAATAGGTAATAACAATCAAATAATAATAATTTGAGATTAATGTTATGGCAAGACATCAGAGGAAATAATTATTAGTCAGACTCTGTGCCAACACTGAGTGAGATGGTAATTATGATAACTTGTAACAGGTAATTAGTTGTTAGTCTTATCTTTAGGTGAGGAAACTAAGTAAGGCTCATAGAGTTAACCAAATAATTTATCCAAAGTTTTCATATTCTAAAGGGCAGAAATAAAAAACAAAAACAAGAATAAAAACAAAACCAGGCTATTTTCCAAAGTCTGTTTTTTCCAATATACTCTTCTGCCTCCCTAGAAACCAATATTGTTATGAGCTCAAGAAAAAAGATCAATAAGTTAAAAAAAAAGCAAACCTTATATGGCCCTGGCCAGTATGGCTTGGTGGTTAGACCATTGGCCCGTAGACCAAAGGGTTACAGGTTTGATTCCTGGTCAAGGGCTGTATCTGGGTTGCAGATTCAATCCCCAGTTCTGGCTGGGGCCATGTAGGAGGCAACCAATTGAAGTGTCTCTCTTACATCGATGTTTCTCTCCCTATCCCCCTTCCTTCCTTCCCTTCCATTTTTCTAAAATCAATGGAAAAAATATCCTCAGGTGAGGATTAAAAAACAACAACAACAACACACACACACAGACACACCTTATATACATATTTTGTATGAATTATTCTGAAGAAACTTCAGTATTTAGATTTCAAAATTGATCATGTAATGTATAACATGCTTAATCTAGTACACCTACCTATACAACAAGGAATTCTGCTTACTTCCTAAATCTCTCTACCGTAGAATCTAGACTGTTATAATTTGAGTTCACTAGGCTGAGAAACAGCCATTTAAAAAATAGTAATTGAAGGGCTCTTTAACATGACTAACTAAAGTCAACAAAAAGAATTAGATGAGAATTGACTAAACTGAATTTCTATTGTAGAAAGAACTATACTATATCCAATTTACTAAGCAATAAGCTTAATCAGGAATATACATGTCTTGGCTTCAAATTCTTTTTGGAATAAGAAAGATGAATTATAAATAAATATATGGACATATGTAATGTATACCAACATACATATGTATATATACATGCACACAAAAATTTCAAATAATTATCAATGTGACTTTAGAATTGTTTTATTCCTTCTCACTAGGAAACTGGTAAAAGCCTCAAGCTAACACAGCTTAAGGAAAGTTTTGGTCTATCTGAATCTTTTTTTCTTTCATTGTCCTCTTATTCCATTTTTTGCTTCATCTGGGTTTCATTGCATACATATCAAAGAGTTTAAAGTCTCTTAATCTGTCTGTGATGCTCCAAACCCAGACATTAGTCTTCAACACATTTATTTCTATTATTCAAATAATCTCAGTTTTCAATTCGTTGCCATACAGATCCTTGCAAAGCCAACACTTCAGTAGGTTTGCCAATCTCTAACGTTTTTCTCTTTAAAATTCTGGTTCAAAGTCACTGATAATTTAAAATGGCCTCTCTCTCTCTCTCTCTTTCTTCCAGCACCATGCTCTGCTTCAAGTTCTCATTTCCTTGGTGTGTTGCCCAGCAGTGATGAGTAGGGTAATAAAGAACAGAATTTTCTAATTCTATGTTTTGAATGGCTTATAACTGTGAAATCCCATGATATTGGGATACCCCAGACTGGTTGCCTCAAGTTGCTAGTAGCCTTTATCAGAGGGCGGCCCAAAAGGGACAGCATATCTACAGGTGTGGATGATGAAAACATCCAGTAGTTCCATAGGCATCTCACCCAAGATAAATAATAGCATGAACACAGTAAGCTGATGTAGATGTCCAGACAGCAGAGTACCTCCTTTGCTGTGCTCAGCACATTACATCCAGCAGGGTGCTCCTGGATGGTGCAACTCGGATGGCTTTCAAACTTTGACTTCACAGACATCAGATACTTCTGATTGTTTGCAGCTGATATGTCCTTTTACTAGCATCCAAAATAGTTTTGGTCTGACTATTCCAACAATGCACATGTGTTTTACAAATTAAAGCTTTGTCATTATTTTAAAATATCTTCCTTTTATCTTGATAGAAAAAAGTTCAGTTGAATTCAAAATACAGTCACCTTATTATCAGAATGTGTTAACAAAAGATATTTTAAAATATCTTCCTTTTATCTTAATAGAAAAAAGTTCAGCCCTGGCCAGTTTGGCTCAGTGGTTAGAGCGTCAGCCTGCGGTTCAAAGAGACCGGAGTTTGGTTCCCGCTAAGGGCATGTACCTCGGTTGCAGTTTGTCCCCGCCCTAGTTGGGTTGTGCGGGTGGCAGCCACTCGATGTATCCCTTTCACGTTGATGTTTCTCTCTCTCTCTCTCCCTCTCACTCTATCTGAACAAAAAATGGAAAAATGTCCTCAGGCGAGGATAAAAAAAGAAAAGAAAAAAAAGAAAAAAGTTCAGTTGAATTCAAAATATAGTCACCTTATTATCAGAATTCCTCATTGTATTTGATTATAATTTCACCCATTATACATTTTTGAGTGGTTGCAAAAGAAATGGTTCAGCCTTGGCTGGTTTTGCTCAGTGGTTAGAGTGTCAACCTGGGGACCAAAGAATTGTGGGTTCAATTCCCGATCAAGGACATGCACCTTGATTGTGGGTTCAAACCCCAGCCCCTGTTGGGGTCACGTGGGAGGCAACCAATCGAAGTGTCTCTCTCACATCGATGTTTCTCTCTCTCTCTCCCTCTCCCTTCCACTCTATCTAAAAGAATCAATGGAAAAATATCCTTGGCTGAAGATTTAGAAAAGAAAGAAATGATTAAAAAATATTTTTATCACCACTTTTTTATCATGCAGCACTTCTCATGCATGATGACGAAACAAATTACCACAAACTGGGTGGTTTATAACAACATATATTTATTCTCTTACAGTTCTGCAAGCCCAAAGTCTGAAATGAGTTTCTCTGGGTGGAAATCAAGGTATTACCAGGGCCACACTACCTCTGGAGGCTCTAGGGGAAAATCATTTTTTTGCCTGTTCCAGTTTCTGGAGGCTGTCTTCATTCCTTAGTTCATGGCCTCAAATCACATCACCTTTTCTCCCCATGCTTCCATCATCACATTACTTTTTTCTTCTCTGTCTTCAAACCTCTCTCAGTCTACATTTTATAAGGACACTGGTGATTACATTTAGGGCCCATCTGGGATAAGGTTTCCATCTTAAAATCCTTAATCTAGTCACATTTTTGAAATTCTTGTTATCATATAGGGTAACATTCACAGGTCTTGGGGTTTAAGAACTTGATATCTTTGAGGGCCATTATTCAGTCAACCACAGTGCTATTGAGAATTTGAAGAGATTATCATTTGAAAGTTTTGATCAGAAACTATGTGTAGCTATTTCAAACATAAAACCCAATTCAAAAAGTTTATGTTCATGTGGAAAAGTTCAAATTTCTCATTCAAAAATTTGAAAAGATTTTTGTCTCAAAAGTTTTATACAAATTCAATATTTAATATTTCCCCTATTACTTTGCATTTATTTTTATTTTCATAATTTTATGTATCTTTAAAAGCAATTAATTTTTCACCATGTCCAATATAGATATCCACAAATTCCCTCTGGATTACCCAGATCCCATACAAATATTATCATTTTCTCTCTGTGTCATGATGAAGAAAAGGTTGGAAAATATAGCTCTACAAAGTTTAGGAAACTAATATAATGGAAAAAAGAAGGCTAGGAGTATAAGTGAGCAGAGTCCTTATTTATTATAATAGAAAAGTTAAAACATACAATGCCTAAAATCCAGAGAAATAGCAATATAAACATTTAGAAGTAACTATCAGGTATATATAACTGAGGTAACTGTCAGAAGAAAAATGGTTGCCTCTGGGGTGCAGGGTTGGAGTAAAGAGAGGTAAGATAGGAGATGACTTATTTATTATGGGCATTTTGGTGTTAGATTTTTTCTTTTTAAGAACCACTTTGTTTTTTAGACTACTCATTCAAATTTGTACTCCACCTCACAGATATATTTTAATATCTTTTTGGTTACCTTTTGACTCAAGTAAAATGTCCTATTAAAAAATTGTAAGTCAGTTAAAAATGCCACCAGAACTTAACATTATTATACCTCAGTTTTTCCTGTGGTGTTTTCTCTAAATATGACATTCTCCTTTTCATTCTAGAAAGGGAAGAATACCGTTACGTTTTATTCTCTAATTATATTACACATTTAATGACATATAATTACCCAATTATTTAGGCCTCATTCAAAGAATAATCCTGAGGATCTCTTTAATATTTAGTTAGAGTGGTGGGTGTGACATGCTTTAAATAAGTCCCCTGAGACTAAGTTAGGAAACAGACGTTCTTTATCCTTTCCTTCCAGTGGTGGCACTGGCAGGAAATTTAGTAAGCTAGACCAGAGGCGGAGATGTTTGGAAAACCATCAAAAGACATTTGATGGAATGCACAACAGGGCATCTTTAACATGATTGAAAGAGGGAAACAATAGAATAAAACTGAATGCTTTTCTATTTCATGGCTCTTCTCTATGAGGATTTCAAAGTCTCTAAGAATAAGCAACCTCATCATCTATACATATACATCACCACAGAAAAGAATAATGTTTATTCTATTTTAGGAGGTTAGTAAGAGATGTGTTACTTCTAAGTGTGTTGTTTTTTTTTTTTTATGTCCAAATTATGATTACATAATAATCTATGTTTATGAGAAACCCTGAGTGAATATAGGAATTTTCAAATGGTTATTACTGGCCCTACTCTGTGCAATAAGTCCTCTGTCTATACAATCAAGGTGGGTCTGGACATGTAGTTTGACACATAAGTGAGATAAAATTTCATGGGCATCACCAATCCTCATCAACACTGTCCTCTGGGCAACATGCAGAACAGGAGAAACAGGAGACACCATAGTATGGACCTGTCTTCTAAGCAACTTTCAGAGGAGAACCTAGAGAATTATTGATAAATGTGAACAAGATAATGCATGTTGTGGTTAAACTGCATTCTTGAGAGACTGATGATGTTTAAAACTACTTAGAAGGTTGTTTTTTTAAATCTTTAGATAATTATCTGTAATGTGAGACAACCTTGTTTGTAAAGCAGCTTAGTTATTTGAAATCATTGGTACTGTTGTGATATAAAAGTTATATAACCTTCCAATGTAATTTAATTTCATGCTATGAACAAATGGAAGGATATGTCATAATTTAAATTCATAACTTGTTTCAGCAAACTTCTGATTCGTTAACAACAGGAAAGAATAAAGTCTTTCTCTTCCTCAAGTATTTGGAAATGCCATTCACTTTTTAAACTACTCATTTATTAGTAGTCCATCTCACAGATATTGTTTGATATCTTTTTCCAGTTAACCCTGTTTGGTTACCTCTTTTGTTGTTGTTGTTAATCCTCACCTGAGGATATTCTTCCACTGATTTTTTAGATGGAGTAGAAGGGAGGGAGGGAGAGAGAGAGAAAAGAGAGAGAAACATGGATGCAAGAGAGATACATCGATTGGTTGCCTCCTGCACTTCAGCTGGGGCCAGGGATCAAACCCGAAACCCAAGTACGTGCCCTTGACCAGGAATCGAACCTTCACGCTTCGGACCTCAGGCTGTTGCCCTAACTGCTGAGGCCAGGCCCTGATTGCTTATCTTTTGACTCAAGTGAAATACCCTCTTGTTAGATCTAATCAGTAACTGGCAATTTCTGACTAATATCCTCCTTCTTTCCTCTTTCATGTGAGTAGCCTAGATTTAAGATGGATACAGTGGTGGGAACCAATATTAAGTGTATAGAGTGTGGGCAACAGTCTAGTGTATAATTGTTACCTGGCCTCTTGGCTAAACACTTTGGGCATGACACTGACATTTTTATGTCTCTAACATGTTTTCCAAAATTGCTCTGCTTTATTTTCTTGTGTGTAGGGAATAGGGATAGGATAGACAAGAAAAAAGAAACAAAACTCCAAACCCACACACATTGTTGATCTGTACGCTTATTTCATATTTTAGCAATTTCTAAACCACCCCTTATTGGATAATTACTATGGTGGGCAGTTAGCAAAGCTTACTGTAAAGTCATCAGTATGTTCCATTTGCTGCTGCTATTTTTTTATCCTCACCCGAGGACATTTTTCCATTTTTTGTTCAGATAGAGCGGGAGGGAGAGAGAGGAAGAGAGAGAGAGAGAGAAACATCGATGTGAAGGGACACATCGAGTGGCTGCTACCCGCACGACCAACCAGGGCCAAGGACAAACTGCAACTGAGGTACGTGCCCTTAGCGGGAACTGAACCCGGGTCTCTCTGTACCGCAGGCCGATGCTCCAACCACTGAGCCAAACCGGCCAGGGCGCTGCTATTATTCTTATACTGTACTTCAGCCCAAGTTCATAGTCCAGGTAGAAATAACTGAAACAAACACCTCTAAATATAAAATTTTAAAATCTTGTTTACAGCTCTCAAAGAGTAAAAGATATGACACTGAGAGTTAAAAAAGATTTAGTGGCAATAAACTGGTCATTCAGTATATACTCACTGTTTGCTATGTACCAGACACTGTGCCAAACACTAAATGTAAAAAGGCACAAAAAAGGATGCTTTGAAATAGGGCAATAGTCATTGTCTCCTTGTTGTTGATAGAATGTTCCTATGTAAAGAAAAGAAAAATGATATGGCAAGGTTGTTATACATGCCAGGACATAGGATTGGTTAAATGAGACTGAATTTTCTCAAGTTTCTCTGGGGAAGTAGAAAGAAAAAAAGAGAAAATTATAGGCAGAATTTATATCATCCTCAGATGGTAGCATATGGTATCAGTGAAAAATTGTCTTCCAGGCTTCTTTTTTTAGTTTACAATCCATTCCAAGTCATCCCTGCACACACACTCCTTCCCAGTCCCCTCCCCTTATCTTCATCCTCCTTTATATACCCCCAAGTTTCTCCCAACATGTAATCTGTAAACCTATCTATCCATGTTACAGGTTTCTAATGATACAGATATCAGCATCATCAACCTTGAGGAGTAATTTCAAAATAGTATATTATGGAAAAAAAAAAAGATTTACACACACACACACACGAGAGAGAGAGAAAGTGAGAGAGAGAGAGAGAGAGAGAGAGAGAGAGAGAGATTGATTTCAGGTATTAAATGTATAAATAGAGAGAGAATAGGCAACTGCCTTCTAAGCCAACTTGAAACTGCTCCATGGCCATGATCTTTCTTCTCTAACCCCACCTGATCTGCCAAGTGAGGTTGTTTCTAGTGGTTCTGAGGGAGTGGGAGGCTCTCTTACAAAATCTTTTGGGGTTCAGGATTAAAATTTAAGCCACTGTATAAGGAAATTACACTTACAGAGCACTATTTAGAAATAATATTTGGGAATATAGCTTGTAATGTTCTCTTAGCAGCCAGTATCAGGGTGGTTATAGATGTAACCAGTCAAGACGGGTACTTATTTCTTTTTGAGATTTCTTGAGGCAGCACATGTACAACATCCTTTGGTATCATATCTCCAAGTCATTGTTAGGTATTACCAAATGCTCTTGCTGCAATTGAAGCTCATTTCCTCTCTCTTAATCTTCTGCAAAAGTAGAAAATAACTGACCTTCCTTCTGACAATAAACCTTGTATAATTAAAGACTCTTCATTGTCCTTTATCTAGTGCAGGCTATGCAACCCTATGCGCCCCCAATTTAAAAATAATTTTATTTTTTTTAATCCTCACCTGAGGACATTTTTCCATTTTTTGTTCAGATAGAGTGGTAGGGAGGGAGAGGAAGAGAGAGAGAGAGAGGAACATTGATGTGAAAGAGACACATCGAGTGGCTGCCACCCCCATGACCAACCAGGGTCGGGGGCAAACTGCAACTGAAGTACATGCCCTTAGCGGGAACTGAACCCAGGTCTCTCTGGACTGCAGGTTGACGCTCTAACCGCTGAGCCAAACTGGCCAGGGCTAAAATTTTTTTTTTATTAATTTATTTTTGTTATAGATGTTTCTCCTTTTTTTGCCCACTGACACCCTCCTCCAGATCCCCTCTATGTCCATGGTTACGCATATATGCATATAAGTTCTGTGGTTTATCTCTTCCATCCTCCTCCCCTCCTCCCCTTTCTCATCTGAGGTTTGTCAGTCTGTATCCTACTTCAATGATTTTTTGAGTGGCATTTTATTTTGGTGTTAATGTTGATTGATAAATACTACTTATTTAGAGCTGGAAAAATTTCTCTACTGTACAGAAAAGATGTGGAGATTCTGGTTAAGATTTTCAGTCTCCAAATGCCATTATTAAAATGTAAGTATCAGATTTTAGATACTTCTTTGGTTTGACTTGGGGAAATTACTTTATAGCTGATAGGTGTGTGTTTGTGTGTAATCTTTTTGGATTTCACATAAGAAATATAGTAACAATGGTTGCCACTTTCTAGTATGACAAATGAATCACTGGCTTTTTCTGTGTTACTTGTCTAATAACATTTCGATATAAATATGTGGCACTAAAAAAAAAAATAGTTTGTTTAGAGAATGAATCATGTGAACATTTTCACTTTACCTTTGTTGATTATTGTTGTCCAAACTCTTCTGGAATTACTTGGTTTACTGAAGGCAACCAAGAGTGCTGACAAGTCATTTTGTCCTGATGTAGGCTGGTTGGATCATGAGCTATAAAATCTAAGACCCACTAACTGGTGCGGTCTTACAGGTAAGGCGGGGTTGTAGGGCACTGGGCAGGCCTCTTGCAGCCCTTGGCCACTGCCAATATTCTGTCTTTTAACAGTCTCATTCCTTGAGGACTGCAAGAATCTATTAAAAGGTTACCTTCCCTTGAGGGGTAATTTGAGCCATTTCCACTTCGATCAGAAAAGTAAACGCCTATCACAGCAGAAAACTCTACAGGAATAGGAACCAGAGGTGGTGGTTCTGGTGGGAGAGTCTTCATGTGGCACTTTTTCCCACGCTCTAAATCCCTCCTCCTGTTAGTGGACACCATACATCTCACTGCTTACACCTTAAGGCATCTTCACCCTTTCCAGACCAGATATTGTGAGCAGAGTTTGTGAGAAGGGCCTGGGCTCTCTCGGGGTAGTAGCTGTGGGTGCTCTGGCTCTAGGCGCCGGATACTATCTATCTTCAACCTCTGGTAAGCGGGAACATTTTTATGGACTGAAAAATGACCACTCCCTTCATGAAGTAGCTGTAGATAGCTGGGTATTTTACTGGTGAAACATCCCTGCTGCGCCCCCTCAAGTAGGGTCCCACGCGCGGAATTCCCTGGTCTGGCTCCCCGCCTATCCAGGCTGGGCTGCCTAGGGTCGCAGATGCCCCGCCCCCTGACACCTCTGCGCATCTCATTGGCTGAGCCCTGCACCGCCTCGGCTCCTGACTGGCTTCTGCTTCTGTCCGTCTGCGCGGCAGGAACATTTCCGCATCGAGGGGGCTGCTCCAAGTGGAGGGGGAGGGGAACTGAAAAAGTTGGGGGGGTTAAGGTATCCGGAGCCAGCAGCTGGGTGGGCGGAGGGGGTCAGCACCTGGGCTGCAACCGCTGACGAGGAATTCAAGGTGTGCAGGTGTGAGGGGAGGAAGGGCGAGCGAAGGGTGCCTCTGAGGTGACATCCTCTCAGCCTGCGAGCCTTCTTCTCGGGGCGCCGTAAACGCCCCCAACTTCCCAGCTGCTAAAGGAAGAGGAAGAAGGTGGGTCTCAGTGGTGGCTTGGGGGGGGGGGGACGGGTTTTCCGCCCCCCAACCAGGAGGGTGTGTTTTCCACTCTGGGAAGGGTAGAGCCTCTCTCCTCTAGCAGCTGTGTGGCCCTGGAGGCCGAATTTGGGGTTTGGAAGAGCGCTGGGCTGGAGGGACTGGAACGCGTGCGAGGAGGATGGGGCCTTCCCGAGCTCCAGTCGGTGGGACTTGGGGCGGCTCACGGGCTCCCCGGAGTGCGCCGCGGGGGAGGGGCGATGTAGCGTTCCGCCCTCCCTCCCTTCCTCCCTCCTCCTGTGAAAATGCAGCGGCAGGGTTTTCGCTGCTTGCTGTGGGAAGGCGGGGAGCTGGAGGCCCCGGCCCGCCCGCCTGGGGCATTCTTAGCGCCTCCTAGTCCCAGGATATTTACAGGCTGGTAAAAATGGTTGCTTCTCCCCCCCCACCCCCGGCCTCACCCGCCTCTCCGAACCCCGCTGGGGCGGGGGCTGCTGTTGGCCGGTTTTGTGGGGAACTGGCCGGAGGCTGGACAGCGTTGAGGGGAGGGAGAGGCGGGCGCGCGGCCCGCCAGTGTCTGCAGCCGTCCAGCCTCCGAGGGCGTGGGGACCCGGGGGTGGCGAAATAGCCGCTGTAGATCCGCCTCTTTCATTGATGAAATTAAAGTTCGTGTGATTTTTACCTTTCCTGGGAGTCTCCAGTTGGCCCTCATTTGTGTCAGGAGCGTGGTGTAGGCAGGAGTTACAAGCAGACTCAGTCGCACCAAGTTTCTGTCTTTGGAAGTGGAGAAGGTTTTTCCTTTTTTTTTTTTTTTTTTTGAGGTAGTGCTAATCGCTTTGAATAAATACTCACTTAAGTGACTAAACATAGGAAGAGGAGAAAGAACACGTCGGTTGTTAAAGCTGGGGAGGAAATCACTACCTTGATAGCGTGACTTCTCTAGAAATTAACATATACATAAACCAGGGTATTTTAATAAACCCCTAAAATGTCGAGATTTGTACAAGGTAAGACGCGCTTCTTCTTATTTCCCGGGTTGCTTCAGCTGAACTTGGGTACTGGCACTCGAGAGGGTTGGTGGGTAGTTTGGAAGTGGAAATGCTCAAATGAGATAATATTTGCGGAAACCCTTTTCGTTCAATTGACATTTGAGCTTCCTTGAGCTGCTGGGCTGGCGTTTCAGATACGTATAATTTATACCTCTGTGCTCTGCTGGGTTTAGTTCTGCCTCCCTGAAATCAGGTTAGTAGCACTATGACTCCTGGAGATAGTGACTATAAATGATGATAAAACAGGATTTTGATGCTGATTAATCTGTTTTCTTTTTCTGGTCGAAGTTAAGGTAACTGTGCGTGCAGACAAAATGGGGAACTGGGAGGGCTGAGGGAAGGCAGGTGGGTTTTGCCAGGACTGTTGAGGGAAGCTTTAGTGTTCTCAGCTCCTGCTCCGTTTGTGTACTTGGTCTGAGTCTCAGATTCATGTATTGCGAAATCAGGAGTAGCTCATAGAAGCTGGAGGTCATTTCAGCAGGAGAAATGACTTTGCTGCATTGCTGTGTTTATTTTTTCCCTTCTTTAAAATCTGAAAAGATTAAGATTTCTTTGAAATTTGAAAATTGCCCTCTAAATTCTACATGTTTATTAAAAAGGGGATAAAGCCGATTTAAGCAGTAACATTGCATGTATGTGCGTGTACCTTGTACACTTTGAAATTGGTGCTCTCTTAAACGTGTCACCAGTTTATAGATAGAATTCGCCTTCTGCTTTGCAAGTAAACCCTTTCATACAGACCCCAGAGTAGGAAAACTTCAGCCATCTTGTTGAACACACAGCCAGTAAAGTTCACAACCTCTTAATGTGACTTTCCATAAATATAGATGTACTTAAAAAATTGTGTCAGTAATGGCCCTTATTTGACCCAGGGAATAAAAATGCCCTAGTAAATTTAACATCACTTTATGAACTGTTCTTTGTGTTTCGTATAAAAAGCAAGAGAATTTGATGGCCTGCCTTATTATGGAAAGGGGGGACATATGCCTGCCTCAGAAATGTCACTTATCATTAGTCTTTCAAATTCATGTTATACCTTATATGTGGTGAGAGATGCTTCTTACGTGCTTACTGAATAAATGTCTTAGTCAAAAATAGCAAGGCAGAGAAGTAACTTAGAAATTGTCTGGTTTTGTAACAGCAGTAAGAAAATTTAGTTACCAGAAAACCAGTATTTTGCGAGAATATGCCAGGTAAAAGTGGACAAGTCACTTCTCTTTAAAAGCTAAGAATATTAGTTAAACTCCAGCTGTTCCTTGTAGGTGTACTTTAGAATGGCTTGCAGAGGTGGTGAGTGTTAACTGATTTCACAGCCTTTACTGTTAATAGCTGTCTTCAGGAGATTCTCATCAAGTGACTAAGAGTTGCTGTGAATATTGTCATTCCTTTCTGTTGTCATCTACTTAAAAAAAAAAAATCTTTTTATCTTGGAATGCTTTTAAATTTCTAGGAAAGTTGCACATTTGTCAAAACTAAGAAGTTTCATAGGTACATCACTACTAACTAAACTAGACTTACTCAGACTACTGTTCCATGACTCAGTGCAACATTGCATTTATTGTGATACACTTTTGCTTTAAGTGGTAGTTTTCCTTTTAAATTGGCAGTTTTGTACAGAGATGACATTGCCCCCAAATTAACATGATTGTGCTCCTGTTTATCATTGTTTAAATTGTGTACTTCAAGTGTAAACCCTTTCTATGTCTAATTAACTCTTGCTCTTATAAATCATAATGGGTAATGACTTGGCTGTCTCTACAGGTAAGTTTTTAAGTGTAAGATTGGGATTTTTGTTTTTGATTTTTTTTGTAGTAGATCCAATTTTTTTATCTTTGTTCTAGCACTTATTGATATTTCAACTTATTGATACTTAGGTTGTGCCACTCATAGGGAAATGATTGAATAACTATTAGGCCCCTAAGTGTTTTCATATGTTGTCTAATTTAAGCTTTACAAGAGCCCTTCGAGGTAGCAGATTTTTGTCATGACCTTACAGCTGAGGAAATTAAGTATCTTGTCTAAAATGCACAGCTAGTAAGCACTGAAATTCATATATATATTGATGTGTCTAAAACCCTTGTCCTTTCCAATACCTTTTTCCTTTTACATTAAAAACTTATCTAAATGGCTTGTTTCTCCAGTTTGACTGTCAGTTCCCTCTGGGCAATGATAGTATCATATCCTTGGGGGAAATACAGTATTTTGAAGTGGTTGATGCTCTAAAAGAATTTACCCTATATGGTAAATGAGAAACTCAGCACTTTCCCTGTACTTTTTAGTAGGTTAGCCTACATTTTTGGTTATAGTTTTTTTTTGTTTGTTTGGTTTTTTTTTTAATAACAACTCTTAAGATTACATAAATATTGAGAAAGATAAAAGGGTATAGACTTAGGTTTGAATCCTATTGCTAAGAGGTGACCTTAGACACACAACTTTTCTGAACCTCAGTTGCTACTTATACCATAGGGTTATTGAGAAGCTGAAATGAGATGAATTATATGAATTTACTAGTCACACACTAGATGGCCAGTAATTTTTACTTTTCTTTCTTAAAATGACAGTGGCCTTTCAGACAGCATCATCACCATAGGATAACCACATGTCATTAACAGAAACAAGGCAGGTATGACAGGTCTTTATTTTCCTCTTCCAGGTTTGGTGTTCAGGCTCCCAGCACGTGGGAGGTGATATGTTTAACAACAACAACAAAAAGAAGTGTGGAGTATATGAGAGAAGCTTAATAGTGATGTAAATATACACAGTTGGTGACAGTTTTTGTTTCAGTCCAGTCAATAAAAAAATTTTTTGAGTGCTTACAAAGTACAGTGTACTATATTGGGATTTCTTGTGTATTCTTTATGGTGGGAACTTGAAATACAGATGTGTTGTTTTTTTAATTTCTCAGAAATTGGGGCCGCTATACTTGGCTTGAGTCTTTTCCCCCAAATCTAGACAATGTGCTTTTACAGGAAAGCTGGGCATCTCCATTCTCTCTCTCTCTCTTTTGAAAAAATATGCTTTTATTGACTTTTAGAGAGAGAGACGAGGAGAGAGAGAGATGGAAACATTGATAAGAGAGGTATATTCATTGGCTGCCTCCTAAACGACCCCTACTAGGGATAGAGCCTGAAACCTGGGCATGTGCCCTAACTGGGAATTGAACCGGCAACCTTTTGGTACATGGGTTGATACTCAACCATTGCGCCATACTACTGAAATGTCAAGAGAGTTCTTAGTATATGTATTCCTTGACCCAAAAAAGGTTCATCTTTCTTTGTGCATCTCCCAAGTCTATGTTCCTCAGGCACTTAAGATTCCTTTTCATAGGAAGACTCTTCTTTACTGGTTCTAGGGCATACCTTAGTTTGGTGTATTCTGCCTTCAGGTCACCTTCTGCCTGTCTGTGATATTACTTCTCAATTTGTTAGTTTTTTCCCCTTGAGGGGTGGTTCAGGGCCCCCAATTATTTTAAATAAATGTAAGTACTAACTGAGTGAGAAGGTGCTTCTTATTACTGTTGGCAGTACTAGGTGGTCAACAGCAACTGTGACTTTTGCCAGGTTTGTCATTCCGTGCCATTTGGGATTTTCCTTTCTTAAAATTTCTTATTGCTATGGGGTAATCTCCCTACATGACTGGAATCTTATAAATGATGCAGGGACTATTGTCATCTATCCAGCTAAGGCCATGTTATATGCTTATATGATAATATTAGAAGGACTTAAAAAAAAAACACAACTTTTAACAGACCATTATCTAAATTATATAAACATGTCTCTTACTGTTCTTAAATTGAGGTACTTTTCTTATACTTCAGGGCAAGCCATTTGAATATCTCTGTTAAATATTTGAGGCTTGTTAACTTTCACATTTGTTGGAATTCTCTTTTTATGACTTTTTTTGGTGATGCTTATTTGGTAGATGGCAGCTAGCCAGGGAGGATTAGCTGAGCTAATTATAACTGGAGGGGTCTCAGATAAATGCAGGGTTGAGAAACATTTTGGGCCAGGTTGTAGAAGTCAGACTTTGGCCTGGTTTTTCTCAAATCCTAAGACCAAATTTAGCCTGTTGCTGATTATTTAGAGGACTAGGATGCTTTTATCTCAGGGGCATTGTAGCATGGATTTGAGGCAGGACTAAAGATGGCAAAGCAATGGCTAAGGCACACTCATTTTTTTAAAGATGTGGCTTAGGATTCATTATGTTGTTAGAAAGTGAGGGATTTAGTTAAATTCAGAGTAGCAGTTATAAATGGAAAATGAAAAGAAACTCAAAATGAAGAGTTGAGCTGATGAAAACTTTGTTTTCCAATGTGTAAACATTGGAATGTGTATTGCCTTTGTTCTTGATAACCGGGTCTTTCTTCTATTAAGATGGATGATTTTCATTTGTGAAAGCCAACTGAGGGGAAAAAAATAAATTGACAAGGAGCATTAGAGAAATAAGAAATACTGGCTGGTACACTTCTCAGTAGTACCATTTAATATTCTGAAGATAATTTGAAAAATAACTTTAAGAGGAAATTACTCTGAGATGTTAATTTTTGGACAGTACATGTTTTCTTATAATATGGATTTATACACATTCTCTGTGTGTTATTTTTGTCTTCATAGACAGTTTTAGTAACTTTAATTAAAATAATAGGATAATTAATTTTATGCGAGGAACATTAGTTGGCCTAATAATGAAAATATTCTATAAAAGAATAACTATACTATAGTTTTCCACTTTCCACCAAGTTGTATCTGGTACTTTTTGTGGAAGTGTGATGAGTTCCTGGAAAGTCAGATATATCCATTATTGGAAAGTTAATATAAGCAAATATTTGAAAGTCAAAACAATTCAGGATTGTCTGTAAAAATGAATAATTAAGAGTTGACTATACTAACTTTCCATAATCTATTCCTTTTGATATCTAGTATTTATACCAGTGGAGAAAATTCCAGCAATATTAGAATAAAATTGTATGGCGGGGGGAGATCCTCTGAGGGTTTAGGATTTAGTGAATGAGGTAATTTACTTATCACCTTTTGATTGCTTAGGATCACTTCAGAAACGGGAATTTTTCTAAAGACCGATGTCCTTTTGACACAGCCTACAGTTTCTTTTCTAAAATATATTTAAACTTGGTATACTAGTGTTTGAATTGTGAACATCTTGGGTCATTTAATGGGTTGTTCAGGCACAATGAGTATTAGTTGAAACCATATGCCTTAAATCTCTAAAATCTACTACCAGGCATGCATCTTTTTATTAATAACTTATTAAATTATTTGAAAGTTGGCTTGCTAAGCTACTAAAAGAAAATTAAACTTTGTGTTTTTTTATTGGGCTCATGTGCGAGAATGGGGATAATACTTGGTTTGAAAGCTGTTTCCCAGTTCTCTTGATTGGTGATGCAGGCATCTCCTTTAGTTTGTTGCACAGTAATTGTCTAGGGCTCAAATTCTGCCTCTGCCAACAGTTCCATTGTTTATTTTTCTCATTCATTGCCAAATGAAATTGATTGTGCCCCCAAACCATTTGATAATTAAGGACTGTTTTTGAGAACCATGGAGAAACTGGCTATGTTGTCTTAGTTAACTTACATAAACAACAAAATGTTTCATTTTCCAAAATACTTCTAGATATTTGTTAATTTTTTGTATATAAATCATGAGAGTTCCTGTTTTCTTGTAATGTCATTTGTAGCTCAAAAAGTACTATTCATTGTATTCATGCACATGAAATAGTCATATTATGCTTAATCCACTTTTTAATTATTAGTCACGAAATTGTAAAAAATACTATTGTAGAGGACCCTCCCATTAACAATAGTACCACTTGTTCCTTGGCTATTAAGACCTGCGGATAAGGTGATTGGCATTTGTGTTTTTCTCTGGTTGCTGCCCTGGCAAAGGCTGATGTGATGTTTCCTTTATGTTATAACCCTGCCTAGAATTTTAAAGCTTCCTAAGCAAGAAAACAGAATAACACAACTCTATGTATTGTTTTGGATTCATTTATACCAATGGTAAAATGCTTAGCCTTGATAATAAAATATTTATAGAGTGCATAAAAGCTTTCTTCGATTTTTCATTGCCCAGAAAATAAACTAAATAGAAGGAAATGTTGAAGAGCATAAGGGAATGCTTTCTCTGATAGGTAGTTTTAACCTCACATAATAGACATAATTTGGTTTTTGTCAATTTTCATTTTGAGTTGGTGGCATACACCTGAAGTTGGTAAACCATGTAAATGCACTGTAACCAAGAAAGGGGAGACCTTCCAGATTGGAGAGAAGCGCACCAGGGAGCAGCAGGGTTTGGATTCCAGTTTAGCACTGCCACTGTGTCTTTAGGCAAGTCAGCACCCCTGACAACTCCAACCCCCCCACATTTCTTCTTCAAGATAAAGAAATTGGACTCACTCACTGACCTTAAAGCCTTTCAGAACTTAAAAGTTTAATCTAAGTACACATATATAAAATTACAGGGCAGGCCTGCCAAATAAGTTTTTGGTCCTTGTGGGTGATTTTATGTTGTATCCCTTTTTTCTCCTCTCAGCAAATGAGTGTGATGGGCTCCTTGGCATGCCTTCTTTCTTATCACCCAATAAATTTAATGCAAAGTGTTAACTAGTTGACACATTTCTTCTGAATGGTCTGTTTTTCAGAAGTGATTTTTCTGTTTTTTAGATTTTAAGAGCTACTTTGTTGTATGAGAGCAAGGTTATTCTAATTATTAATGCGAAGTCCAGTTTAGGTATAAATTCTTACAGTTAAAATTGTTTTTAAGTAAGCAATAGATGATTAGCAAAAATCTCAATTAGCAAGTGGCTCTGCACGTTCAGTGCTGGGAGTATTGGAACACTTTTCAAAGGCCTGGTACCATTTTGTTGTTGTTATCAAAAAGCTATTTTCTAATTCAAACTAAACCTAAATTTAATTGTGCAGTTTTGTTTAATCTCTAAAGTTAGTGAAAACATTTTTCTAACATTAATATAGGATAATAAAAAATTGAAAAGAAATTTAGAGGTCATTTTGTCTAGATTAGTTACCATTTTGGAATTTCTTTGACCACATTCCTGATACTTTACTAATAAATCAGCCTCTGCTTGAGAAGTACAGGATATAGTACATACTTTTCTTAGCCCTCCTTTCCCTATGACTGGATATGGCTCTTAAGGACTTTCTGTGGCCTTATCAGGCACTACCTTCATGAGACTGGACTCTATCTTCTATGTCTGTACCCAGCACATAACTATCATAATAGGCTGTTCCTCATTTACTTAATTAGCATTACTTGAGAATTTACTATGTCTCAAGCTCTGTTTTAGGTGGTAGGAACACAATAGTGAACAAAATAGAGATGATTTATTCTTATACAGAGTGTAATTTGTTGAGTAAGTAGACATTGAATATATTTTTTTAAAGTATGATGTTATAAAGGAGTGTTACAAGGATCTACCATGTGAGCATGTGATGGTCAACTTTGGTTAATTTAGAAAGATTTCTAGGAGGAGATTACATTTAAACTGAACTCCGACAAATGATATATTAGTGACTGTTTAAGCCACTAACATAAGAATTTAAGTCTTGGTCTCCAGTTTATTTACACATTATCAGGTGCCTGTACTGTGTGCCAGGTGCTAAGGTAGGTATTGGGAGAAAAAAGTTGAATAACAGAATATGGCTCGTGTCTTAAGGTATTGCAGACAGACATCTAAGCAAAGAATTAAAGTTTTGAGGGTGTTTGATATAGTGCAAATGGAGAAGTGATTAAAACCTTCACATAAGAGTTGTAGTAGAAAGGCAGGCCTCTTTGAATGTTCAGAAGCTATCATCTAGAACACTAGGACTGCCACTCCCCAAATAACAGAAGCTCAAGTCACAGAGTTTGAGCCTCTGGGGGCTGAGGGATCAGGTTTCCTGGAGGTTGGGATGATTCTCATGATTTTAGAATTCACACTAGGCTATTAACTTCTAATTTTTTCTCCTCGTTTCTGCCAACCCGTTTCTAAGTGTTGAATGACACTTGAGATGTGTGTTTGGAACAAACTTAGAATAGTTAGGATGCTTTTAATTTCATGGAGCAGAAAAATACCAACTTAGTGGCTTAAAAAATGAGCAACTTATATGAATCTTGAAGGATATCCCAGGGTTGGTTAATTCAGTACAAAGATTGTGTAAGTTTTTCCTTTCTTCTGCTCTCTTAAGCATATCTGTCTCATTCTTGGGTTAGCTTCCTTTATGGTCACTAAATGGCTGAAGAAACTGGAGGTGAGAGATGGACACATATGCATTATGTCTAGGGGTTGAAAAGGTACTATTTCTTCTCATGTATTTCTTAGTGAGGAACACCTTTCTCCAAAGTCCTTTGGCAAACTATCCTGATTGGCTTACTGACCAAAATCATATGTTTGATGCTTAAACCAATCACTGGGAAGGCTTTAAAATCTAGGCCTGGTGCCATCTTTTAAGCATATGGCCTTGGGGCAAAGAATAGGTGACAGAAAAGCATTGGGATAGGGAGAACAATGTGCATGGCTGCTACAAACATAGTAAGATGGAGTATAATCTATATCAGAGCTACTCAAAGCAATACTGGCAGCATTTACTTATTAGAAATGCATATTCTCCCCACTCCAGACCCATTGAGTCAGAATTTTTGGGAGCTTGCCCAGGGATCTGTGTTTTAACAAGCCCTCCAGGTGACTTGTATGCACATTAAAGTTTTAGAAGCACTACTGAGATGTCACAGAGTAGGAATTGCAGCCTTTAGGCCTTCTGCTTTAGCACTTTCATTAGCTTTGGCTACGCAGAAGGGTACTTCAACTTGGTTTTTATGACATGCCTGGCTAAGGAATTTGTACATGTTTCCCATTAAATGAAATCCCATCAAATGAGGAAGAGAAGTGGTATGATTGGGGTTGCAGCTTAGGGGGAACCAGTCCATTTTGCTTGGTACCACCAGATTAGAGTGACAGGTGGGCAGAATAGTTAGAAAGCTGTTTTCATTTTAACCAGGAGAGTAAAAATGAGAGGGGAATTAAGGTAGTAGCGGTGGAAATGGAAAGCAATTAATGTAATTGTGATTCAATTAAGAAGTATAGTATTGGGTTGGATATAATGTTCAGGGGAGAGGAAGGAAGAACCAATTGTAACTCTGAGATTTCGAGGTCACCTAGGGGGAGTAAGTAGGAGAATGTTGTTATTGCCATGGAGGGCAGGGAGATGAATTTAGACTATTTGAACATGTTGAGTTTGAGGTACCTAGTTGAGTATCCACATACAAAAGGTCTAGAAGACTATATAGGGAATGTGAGCCTGTTGCTCATGAAAAAGATCAGGATGAGATGAGAAGCACATATTTGGGGATTATTAATAAGGAGATTGGCAAGGGAAAAGTTGATGGGAAAATGTTCTGGGGGCAGAATATTAGGAAATTCAGGGAGTAGAAAATGAAAGAAAAAAATAATATGGAAATTGAGGTCTGGACTGAGATATGGAAGATGTAGGATAATATTGGGTAATGGAATCCAAAGAAGAAAAACTTTTCTAGGAGGAATACTCACAAATAGCTGAGTTTAAAGAACTGTAGTGTGTCACCAGAAGAGGATGGTTAGCTTTAACTGGCCATAAATGTGGTCAGTATGTATATGTCTTTCTTTATGGTTATTTCCGGTTGCTACTACGTTCTTGGAATTTTATATTTAATTGGATCGATCACAAGGCATTTCCTGGTTTAAGATGAAGTGAGCTCTCCAATTATCTAACTTTGAGTACATCTCACTGTGGGTTTCCAAGGAAGGTTGGGACTGTTCAGAGATAATGAATGGTTGGCTGTGGCCTGGAGAGCGCTTCTCACCCTCTTTGTTGCTCTTGGTGTTCTTTCATCAGCCTTTTGGCCTTTGCTTTGTGAAGCTTGCCTTCTACTTTGGAATGTGAAGTTGTTTTATTTGTCCCAGTATCATGTTAGGGAAGGTTGTTATGTGTATTTCTTAGCTGCTGAAATGGATGAAATGAAATATCTGATGAATTAAAAAATGAAACAAATCACTTGTTAGATTGAATGTCTCCTACCTCTTGATTTGTTGCTTTTTCTTCTCCTCCTTTTTGTTGTTGTTGGCTTCAATTGAGTAGAAGAAAGTCTATGATGTGGAAATTTTAGTTCTTATGAACAAGGAAGAATTAGGAAATTGAGATGGGGGGAAATTTGTGAAATAAAGTTAACTGCCTATTCTATGGCAAATTGACTACATTGTAATTAAGGCAACCAAGACAATTCTAGTAAACCCAGTTTTTTATGTGGTAGGGACTTTCTTTCTTTTTTTTTTTTTTTTTATCTCTTTGAGTATAAGAAGACATTCTGATAGAAATGCTTTGGGAGGAGAATGTTATTTAGGGATTTTTATGCCATGATTAAAGAGCTTGACTAGGAGGAAAAAATGAGCAAGATATGTGTTGGGCTTGGGGCTCAGCATAAACTGGCTTTGTTCCTGGGTTCCATAAAGACTGCTCTGAGACCTTGGATAAGTCATTTAACTATTTCAACTTGTTTTTTCTATCTAAAATGTTGAGAGTAGATTAAATGCTCCCTCTAATCTTTAAAAATGTTTTTATTTATGACTGAGGTAATGAAATGTTTGATTCCTAATCTACTCTGTCTAAGGGCAAGGAGAATCAATTCTCTATTGCTAGGAAATGAGAGACAAAACATTTTAGGAGGTTAGAAGTCTTGCATTATTCAGGGGATTCTTTAATTGACCTTACATTAGAAACTCAGCTGTCATTGCCAGAAGTGTAACCTGAGAAAGTTTCTAATGTTTGTACTTCTTTTCCTACGAAAAATTCCAGACCTTTCTTAAAAAATTCAGTATGGATAAGGTCACTAGAAAGAGAAATGGTTTATAGCTGTGTGCCTCCTAGCTATGCAAGATAGAGTCTCTTGCCCTGACTGGTTTGGTGTGGTGGTTAGAGTGTCTGCCTGCGGACCTAAGGGTCTTGGGTTTGATTCCTGCTGAAGGGCACATGCCTAGGTTGCAGGTTTGATCCCCGTCAGGGTTGGGGTCGGGAAGGCAGCCAGTTGATGTGCCTCTCTCTCATTGATGTTTCTCTCTCTTCCCCTCTCCTTCCAGTCTATCTAAAAATCAATGAAAAAACATCCTTGGGTGAGGATTAACGCCAACAACAAAAAGATAGACACTCTTCTTGATTAAGTACACTTATTCTTTATTCTTGAATATTCTTTATTCCTTAAAAGCCCTTCCTTATTCTCTAGTCACTTAAAAATAGAACTTCACAGTTGCACTTTCCTCAGGAAGAGGAGGAGGAAATAGCTATAGAATGGCATGGAAGAAGTGATAGTTGTGTTGTAATGTTCTTTGGTTGTGTAAGCTGTTCATATTTGTAGAGGGGATAGAAGGAATACAAATTGTTCTTTGTTTACATCTGGTGCTGTGTCATACAAATGGGAGGACTAAAAGGGCTATTTGTCACAACTCACGTTTGAATTTTGGTCTGTTTTTTTTGCATAGTGTTTGAAGGCTGGACCTGCTGCAGCTGGCAAAGATCATGTATAATATTAAATGTGAGCCTTTCCATCAGCCTGCTTAGCTTGGCTTGATAGGGAGGATGTGTCATGGGTTCTGTGCATTTTGGCCCTAAGTTGTGTATGTTGATATGCTGTTGTTCTGCAGAGTCTCTAAAGTTTGGTGTGGGTTTTGTTTTGTTTTTTGGACTGTTCTCATGTAAACAAATCTCAGACAGCTACTAGAGTTATTTTTAAACTTAGCAGTTACATTTAGTTTTATCTCATTTTGGCATTTGCCCAGACTATAAGTAAGTTAAATGTTTCCATCACTATATTTTTTCGGAATGTGACTGAATGTTGGCCTTCATGATCTAACTTCAACAACAAAGTGGCATGTCTGTAGATGTCTTTGAGTCTAATGAAACCAAAACCAAAAAACCCCAACTTATTTTTAAAATCATTATATAGTAATTTCTTGGTCTGTTTAATCAATCTGTGACACAGTATTCATGTGTTCTTTAATTTAGAGGTTTTATATTTAGTAGATTTTTCTTCCGAACTATTTTCTAAACATTAATATGGGAGCTGGCTTACAAATTGGGGAAGAGATAGCCTAGGTATACATGGGGTGACAGGGTGGAGGACTTAACCTGTGACAGATTGTAAATTATAAGTAATTTAGCCAAGGGATGGATATGTGTAGTTGATGTCACATTAACTTTAGTTTCAAATGTTCTGGAGGAGTGTTTAGTTACCTTTCATAGTTATAAAAACATGCTCATCCATTGTCATGAGTTTTTATAGATTATATCAAATTGCTACTTACTAGTTGAAACATATCTTTAGGTTGTTTATGTAACACACACATATGTGTTTCTTTCTTTTTTTTTCATCCTCACCCGAGGACATTTTTCCATTTTTTGTTCAGCTAGAGTGGGAGGGAGAGAGAGTGAGAGAGAAACATCGACGTGAAAGGGACACATTGAGTGGTTGCCACCCGCACAACCCAACCAGGGCCAGGGACAAACTGCAACCGAGGTACGTGCCCTTAGTGGGAACCGAAGCCGGGCCTCTCCGGACCGCAGGCCGACTCTAACCACTGAGCCAAACCAGCCAGGGCCACATATGTGTTTCTTATGGGTTTTTTTGTTTTTGTTTTTTAGCTCACAAAGACCTTATTTATGAACCACAGTTTGGGTCACTTTGGTAGTTTTACTGGAGTCCATAAATTTAGTTGTGTTGTGATTTATGCCTGTAAAAAGAACCAGTTAGAAAATGACTATTTTAGGATTAGATTGTGTGCTCTCACCAAATTTTCCTTTTTTTTCCCTCTTGGATTTTAATATGATGGAAAATGTGTATAAAAGATTTTTGAAGAGCTACGTTAAATATCTCATTTGTTAACATTTTTAGATATTAGGGACAGGGAGAGGTTTTCTATATTAAGTATATTGCCTCAGGAGTTAACATAATATACTAACTTCTGCTCTCAAAATATTTATTATGTTGGCTTTAATTCTGTTTTAAATGTTTCCTTCTGCCCAGATAACAAGTAAAAGAATATATGATATGTGAAATGTGATTCTGCTAAATTAACCAACATTTGTAGAACTAATTAGTTATCAAAAAATGTTTGAACATAATCTTCACAAATGCATTTATAAATAAGATTGAGTTAGGTATTGAGGATAAAGGGGGAGGTGAACAATAATCTGTTTGTCACTTATAAGAAGTAGATGGGGTAATTCCTATCTGGTTACTTAAGTGTATAAAACATCTGTATTGGCATTTTTCTCCCAAGGTACTTGGGCCTGGGATTTTTTTTCCTGTATTTTTTTACTTTTGTTTTTATCTAAAAGGCATTTCTGTTACCTTTAGCAAGATCCATCTGTCACAGAGATGCTCAGCTTTGCCAAAAGCCCTGATAGTCTTGTCTGACACAGATAAGTAATGAAAAATCTTGGCTGAAATTGAGAACCAGAGTGGGGAAGAAAGCAGCGCTGTGCCCTTCTCTTTTTAAAGTTAAATTTTTGATGCCAGGGAAGTAGAGGCACCTTGAAATGGCCATTATCTATCTCTCAAGGGGTTTCTCTAGGAAGAATATGAAACTGGAGTAGCTCTCCTTCTAAAATGGAAAGGATTCCTTAAATTTTTTATCTGACCTGGAGGAGGAAGGAGTCTTTTGCTTCTGCAAAATTGCTAGACGCCTTTAGTTATCTTATGATGCAACAGTTCCCTAAGGGCATGTTCCATAAAACATACCCTTATTAACATTATTCTAATTTTGATTTTACTGCAACTTAATGGCTAGGAGGGAAAGAAACATCAGTAGAGATGAATAAAGATTAATCCTTTTACTTCTACCTGCCCCATCTTCCCAAAGTGTTTAGTGTTTCAGATATACTAGTGAAGCATAGAGATGTACCAAATAGTCAGATTTGAGCACATGTGATTATATAGTCCTAACTAGTTGACAATACTGAAAATCTGTGAGAGGATGATGAGACTAGAGGATTGAGCCCTTTTCATTAGCTGGAACACCAAAAATGAATTAGCTATAGCTTGCCAGCGGTTTGAATGGGTATCTTGTTTTACAGTTGGTGGTTTTATATTTTTGTTTTAAGATCTTACCAAAGCAATGTCTCAAGGTGGCGCTTCTCAGTTCCAAGAGGTCATTCGACAAGAGCTAGAATTATCTGTGAAGAAGGAACTAGAAAAAATACTCATCACAGCACCATCACCTGAGTTTGAGGTAAGGACTCTACAATGTTTTGCTTTCATTCATCTGCATGCTGAGTTGCTATTGCTGTTGCTGATCATCCAGTTTAAAATAAGCACAATATGTAATGAGAACATACAAAAAAATTAGGATTACTTAACAATTAAGGATTTTCAATATTTGGCCATTGTAAAACCATTGTCTTTTTATTTTTTAATTCTAGGAAGTTTTTAGAGTCTAAAACAATCAGAGCAAAGTTACACTTTATTTATGCTGTGTTTTGATAACATTGGGTGGAGAAATGAATGCCAATGTTTAGTTAGAATTGTGAGAAGTTAGTTTATGAACCATATATCCTAAATGCCTTTTCCAAAGAGCTAATTCTAATAGAACTATGCTACTTGTCAGCTATACTAGAGGTCCCACAATAGGCAGGTATTTACTTTTCGACTTATAAATCAATAGATCATCCTTTTCAATTTACAAATTTCAATTTGTATTTAATGTTTTGAGGTTAGTTGTGTTTTGTTCCTTTTTGTTCTTTTGGTAAAGATTTATTTTCACTTAAAAGAAGCTGAGAAAGATATTGGTGAATAAATATAGAGAACCATTTGGAATTCCCGTGGACCAAATGGTGTATAGATTATATGATACTAGTGGGAGGTGGGGAGGATAGATTATTTGCTTGTATTCCTTTAGGTGTGGTTCCTATTAACTTTTTCTTCCTCTTTAGTTTTAAATTTGGGTATAAAAAAAGACTCCATGTTCTAATAGCATAATAATCTCATTGAAAGGTATTTTAAGTGTATAATATGCATCTGTTTTTATTAAATAGTAAATATTCTGCTACTGTAACAATGATTTCTGTTTTCATAGCACACTAAAAAAGATCTGGATGGATTTCGTAAGCTGTTTCATAGATTTTTGCAAGAAAAGGGACCTTCTGTGGATTGGGGGAAAATCCAGAGACCTCCAGAAGATTCGGTAAGTTTTAGATAATATTTAGGAAAATTTAAGGTAATTTAGGACATTAACAATATATTAACTTTGGGGATAGAATAGTCTAGGGTCCTATAGAAACTGTCATTCAGACACAGGAATATTGCTTTGCATCTACTGTTCCCTCATGATGAAACTACAAAGATAGCCTTCTACCATTTTCCCTCTGTTAGACCCATCTTTCCAGTTCTAGAGAAGACTAATGAAAGTCTAATCTCTCTTTAATACTACCTCATAACTTAACATCCATGACTATGAGGCAATTCTTTGGAAAAGTACCAAACGCACAATAAGGCTCCATGTATGTTCTTTTCTTCCTTGTCTCTCCCAAACTATCTGATTTCTTATTGTCTGTAGGGACATGTACAGATGCTAAGTCAGCTGCTTAAAGCCCTCCCCATGCTTTCAATCCAAATAACCATATTTCCCCTGCCTGACTTACATGAACCAACCCAGCAGTTCCTTCTCACACATTGTATTTCTAGACTTCTGTGTATGTTGTTGCCTTGGAAAGCTCTGGTCTCTTTCCCTATCAAAATCTTGCTTATTCTTTGAGGTTTGGTCCAAATGCCCCCACCTCTATCATCAGCCCTGAAGAGAAAGCAGCACTGAAGAGGTGTAGTGCAGTAATATCAGAGGTTCAAATCCTACCTCTGTTGCTTATAAACTTTGTGTAGAATGAGAACAATACCAAGTGCTTTGTGTTCTTCACAGGATTGTTATAAGACTTTGTTAAGAAACATAAACTCTGAAGCATTTTGCAGATGTTAATGGTTATTTCTACCATCATGTGGCACTTAGCTGGCCTAATTAGTATTAGATGTTTGTATGCTTGTGTTGTCTTCATGCTAGTCTATGAGACCAGGGGACTATGTTTCCTGATCTAACATTTGTTGAATGGATGATTTAAATGAAGCGATTGTCTAGAGGGGAGACCAAGACAGTGGCATAGGAGGACACTGAACTCACCCCCTCCCGAGAGAACACATCTAATGTACATCTACATTTAGAGCAGTTCCTCCTGAAAGACATCTGAGAGCTGATTGAACAGCTTCTGCACAACAAACGAGAGAGAGAGAGAGAGAGAGAGAGAGAGAGAGAGAGAGAGAGACTGAGACCGCATAGAGAAGTTTGGGGAACTGCGAGAGTTCTCAGGAGCTAAGGGAACTATCCAGGAACACCATTGTTTATGTTTCTCTGCACTTGGATAGCAGGTAGGAGATCCGTCTAGGCCTGCAAGGCCACTGTAGCATATCCCTAGCCACCCCTTACAGAGCTAGATCCAACAGGAATAGGAGGGTACCAGAGCATGTATACAAGGGGCTCCTCCACCCAGAGATTGATTCAGCAGATATGGCTGAATCATGCACATGGGACTCCCTCGCATGGAGAAAGTGTGGTGATAACAAATGCTGTGGACCTGCAGGCAGGGCTGCGCCATCCAGAGAAAGGGCAGAGATAGTGGAACACTGTTCATGCACATGTGAGGTTACCTTGCCAAAGGAGTATAGAGCTAGCAAAGTGTAGCAGTATGCGCACATAGGGCTGCCCTATCCAGAGAAAATTTGGAGCTAGGAGGACATTGTGAGGCAAACATGCAGAGTACCTCAGCCAGACCTGGCTCAGGCTGCAGACATTTATTTTTTATTTTATTTATTTATTTATTTTTTTAATCCTCACCCAAGGACATTTTTCCATCTTTTGTTCAGGTAGAGTGGGAGGGAGAGAGAGAACCAGAGAGAGAGAGAGAGAGAGAGAGAAACATCGATGTGAAAGGAACACATCGAGTGGCTGCCACCCGCACGACTGACCAGAGCCGGGGACAAACTGCAACCGAGGTACATGCCCTTAGTGGGAACCGAACCCGGGTCTCTCAGGACCGCAGGCCGATGCTTTAACCACTGAGCCAAACCGGCCAGGGCCAGGCTGCAGACATTTAAAGCAAAGGACATACTATGTGCACCCTGGGAATCCCTACTCAGATCAGAAGAGCAGAGAAACACATACATACCAGGCTGCCCACACAGAACCCACTCCTTCTGGCCTGGCAATGTATCAGGTACCCACCCCAACTATAAGTGACCTGCCAAAACCATCTGACATGGTCTTCACAGAGATGAATTTTTCAAAATTGGAAGAGGTAACTATTTCATCTAACTCAAAAGATCAGACACAAAAAATCAAACAAAATAGGTATACAGGAAAATCAGCACCAATGAAGGAACATGAAAAATTCTGGAGAAAAACTCTAATGAAATGGAGATAAGTAATTTGTCCAATAAAGAATTAAAAGAAACACTCATAAGGATGCTTAACAGACTTTAAAATAGAATAGAGGAACTCAGAGAGCACTTCAACAAACAGAAAATGTAGTAAAGAACCAATAAGAAATGAAGAATACAATAACTGAAATGAAGAATACATCAGAAGGATTTGACAACAGATTAGTTAGTAGACAAGAACAGATTAGTAATCTGGAAGGCAGAATAGTGGAAATCACCCAATCAGCATAGCAACATGAAAAACAGAATTTTAAAAAATGAGGATAGTATAAGGGACCTCTGGGATAACATGACGTGCTCTAACATTCACATTATAGGGATTCCAAAAGAAGAAGAGAGAAGGGAGCAAGAGAGTATATTTGAAGAAATAATGACAGAAAACTTTCCTCATCTGTGGAAGGAAATAGATATCTTGGTCCAGGAAGTACAGAGAGTTCCAAACAAGATAAATCCAAAGAAGCCCACATCAAGACATACTGTAATTAAAATGGCAAAAGTTAAGGATAAATAAGCAAGAATGAAACAACAAGTCACATAAAAGGGCCTGCTATAAATATATATGGATATATATGAACCTTGTGGTAACCAAGTGCAAAAAAACTACAAAAAATACACAAAAAAGAAAGAGAAAGGAACCCAATTAAAATGCTAGGGAAAAAAGAAAAAAGAAAACAACAACAAAAACTAAGAAAAACCAGCAAATCAAAGGGAAAGAAATCAAGAGAAGAAAGGAACAGAGGAGCAACAAAAACAACCTAAAAACAGTTAACATAATGGCAATAAGCACATACCTGTAATTATTATTTTAAAAGTAAATGGACTAAAGGCTCCAGTCAAAAGACATAAAGTAGCAGAATGGGTAAAAAACCCCAATACCCCAATCTATATACTACCTACAAGAGACACAATTTAGATTGAAAGACAGACATAGACAAAGTGAAGGAATGGAAATTTCATGAAAGCTCAGGCAACATTACTCATATCTGACAAAATAGATTTTATTTTTTTTAATTTATTTATTTTTATTTATTGATTTTAGAGAGAGAGAGGAAGGGAGAGGGAGAGATAGAAACATCAATGACAGAGAACATCGATTGGCTCCTGCATGTCCCCCACTGGGGATCGGGCCTACAACCTGGGCATGTGCCCTGACCGGGAATCAAACCAGCGACTTCTTGGTGCATGGGTTGACACTTAACCACTGACCCACACCGGCCAGGCTGACAAAATAGATTTTCAAAACAAAGAATGTAAAAAGAAGCAAAGGATGTTAGATAATGATTAAGGGGGTCAATCCAAGAAAGGGATATAACAGTTGTAAATATGTACCCAATGTAGGAGCACCCAGGTATATAAAGCAAATACTAATGGATGTAAATGCAGAAATTAATAGCACTACAGTTGGGGATGTTAACACTCCACTTACCTCAATGGATAGATTATTTAGGCCGAAAATAAATAAGGAAATAATGGCCTTAAATGCTACATTAGACCAATTTGACTTAACAGACATTTAGAGGACATTTTATCCTAAAACTTTAGATTTTACATTTTTAGCAAGTGCACATGGAACTTTTTGCAGCATGAACCACATATTCGGTTACGAAACAAGCCGCAATAAATAAAGATTGAAATTATATCAAGCATATTTTCTGAACACAGTGGCATCAAACTAGAAATTATCAACAGGAAGAAAACTGGAAAAAACAGAAATATATGGAGATTAAAAAACATGCTACTAAAAAAATAGGATCAAAGAGGAAATCAAAAACTACCTTGACCCCTGGCTGGTTTGGCTTAGCAGTAGAGCATCGGCCCATAGACTAAAGAGTTTCGGGTTTGATTCTGGTCAAGGGCACATACCTCGGTTGTGCACCAGTCCCTGGCCTTGGTCGGGGGTCGTGTGGGAGGCAACCAATCGATGTGTCTCTCTCACATTGATGTTTTTCTCTCTCTATCTGAAGATAAAATGGAAAAAAAGTATCCTCAGGTGAAGATTAAAAAAAAAAAAACTACCTTGAGACAAATGAAAATGAAAACACAACTTTACAAAATGTATGGGATACAGCAAAAGCAATCATAAGAAGAAATTTCATAGCTATACAGGCGTACCTCAAGAAGCAGGAATAATCCCAAATAAACAATCTAACTTTGCACCTAAAGGAACTAGAAAAAGAAGAACACATAAAACCCAAAGTAAGTAGGAGGAAGGAAATAAAGATCAGAGCAGAAACAAACAAAATAGAGACTAGAAAAACAATACAAAATATAAATGAAATTAAGAGCTGGTTGTTTGAAGGGATAAATGAAATTGACAAACTTCTAATCTAGCAAGGCTCATCAAGAAAAAAAAGAGAGTCCAAATAAGTAAAATCAGAAATGAAAGAGGAGAGCTCAAAGCCAACACTGCAGAAATACAAAGCTCTATTAAAGAATATGTGAACAATTATATGCCAACAAATTGGACAATCTAGTAGAAATGGATACATTTCTAGAAATATAACCTTTCAAGACAAAACCAGGAAGAGAATATTTGTTTGTTTGTTAATCATCACCTGAGGATATTTTTCCATTAATTTTTAGGGAGGGGGAGGAGAGAGAGAAAAAGAGGAAGGGAGGAAGGGAGGAAGGAAGGAAACATTGATGTGAGAGAAAGACATCGATTGGTTGCCTCCTACATGACCCTGAACAGGGCTGGGATTGAACCTGCAACCCAGGTACATGCCCTTGACCAAGAATCAAACCTGCAACCCTTTGGTCTGTGGGCGATGCTCTAACCGCTGAGCCGAACAATCCAGGGCAGGAAGAGAATCTTTTTTTTTTTTTTGGTATGTGCCCTTAGCGGGAACCGAACCCCGGTCTCTGTGGTCTGCAGGCCGACGCTCCAACCGCTGAGCCGAACCGGCCAGGGCAGGAAGGGAATCTTAACAGACCAATTACTAGCAATGAAATTGAAGCAGTAATCAATAAACTTCCAACAAACAAAAGCCCAGATGGCTTTACAGATGAATTCTACCAAATATTTAATGAAGAATTAGTACCTCTCTGCAAACTATTTCAAAATATTGAAGAGGAAGGAATTCTTCCAAACTTATTCTATGAGGTCAGCGTTATCCTGATGTCCAAACCAAAGATACTACAAAAGAGAAAATTATAGGCCAATATTCCTAATGAACATAGATGTAAAAATTCTTAATAAAATAAATGGGGGAAAAAAAACTCCTCGGGTGAGGATAAAAAAAATAACAATAATAAAAATTCTTTTTTTTTTTTTTTTATCCTCACCCGAGGACATTTTTGCATTTTTTGTTCAGACAGAGTGGGAGGGAGAGAGAGGAAGAGAGAGAGAGAGAAACATCGACGTGAAAGCGACACATCGAGTGGCTGCCACCCACACGACCCAACCAGGGCCGGGGACAAACTGCAACCGAGATACATGCCCTTAGCGGGAACCGAACCCGGGTCTCTCTGTACCGCAGGCCGACGCTCTAACCGCTGAGCCAAACCGGCCAGGGCACAATAATAAAAATTCTTAATAAAATACTAGCAAACCTTATTTAACAATATATTAATAGGATTATACATCATAATCAGGTGGGATTTTTACTAGTGTGCAAGGGTGGTTTCACATCTGCAAAAAAATGTGATTCATCACATCAAAAAAACCAAGGACAAAAATGATATGATTATCTCAGTAGATACAGAAAACCATTTGACAAACTTCAACATTCATTTATGATAAAAACTCTCAACAAAGTGGATATAGAGGAATTTAACCTCAACATGATAAAGGTTGTCTGTATATGACTAGCCTACAACTAACATCACACCCGATGGTGAAAAGGTGAAAGCTTTTCCTCTGAGATAGGATCAAGAAAAGGATGCCCACTCTCATGACTATTATTTAATGTGGTATTGAAAGTCCTAGCCACAACGATCAGTCAAGATAAAGGAATAAAAGGCAACCAAATTGAAAAGGAAGAAGTTAAACTGCCATTATTTATAGATGACATGATACATATAGAAAACCTTAAAGAATCCACCAAAAATCTAATATAATTAAGTAAGTAGCAGAAATTAATATACACTGATAATGATCAGAAGGAGAAATAAAGAAAATCCCATTTATAAATTGCATCAAAAGGAATAAAATACTTAGGAAAAACTTAACCAATGAGGTGAAAGACCTGTACTCTGAAAACATTAAGACACTGAAGAAAGAAATTGTAAAGGACACAAAGAATATATTGTGTTCATAAAATGAAAGGATTAATATTGTTAAAATGACCACACTACTCAAAGTAATCTACAGTTTCCCTATCAAAATACCAATGACATTTTTCTCAGATCTAGAACAAATAATCCTAACATTTATATGGAATCCCAAAAAGCACAAATAGCCAAAGGAATATTGAGAAAGAAGAACGAAGTTTGAGGTGGCACCCTCACTGATTTCAGCCTATCCTATAAAGCTGTAATAATCAAACTATGGTACTGGCACAAAAAGAGACACACAGATCAACAGAATAGAATAAAGAGCCCAGAAATTAATCCTTTGATATGGTCAATTAATCTACGCCAGAGGAGGCAAGAATATACAATATAGAAATGACAGTGTCTTTAAGTGGTATTGGGAAAATTGGACAGATACATGCAAAGAAATGAAACTGGATCACTCTCCTACATCATAGATAAAAATAAACTCAACATGAATTAAAGACTTAGATGTAAGGCCTGAAATGATGAAATTCCTTAGAAGAAAACATAGATAATAAAGTATTTTACATCAGTCTGAGTAATATCTCTTTGGAGAATATGTTTGCAAATGATATATCTGATAAGGGGTTGATATTCAGAAAATGTAAGGAACTCATACAACTCAGTAATAAAAAAAATCTGATCAAACAGTGGGTAGAGGACATGAAGAAACATTTCTCCAAAGAAGACATACAGGTGGCCAACAAACATGAAAAAATGCTCAGTATCACTAACCATCAGGGAACTGCAAATTAAAACCACAATGAGATACCACCTTACTCCAGTCAGAATGGCTATTATCAAAAAAGTCAACAAATAATATGTTGGTGAGGACGTGGAGAAAAGGGAACTCTTGTGTACTGTTGGCGGGACTGCAAATTGGTTCAACCACTATGGAAAACAGTATGGAGATTCCTCAAAGAAACTAAAATTGACCATACAACCCATCAATTTTACTTCTGGGCATTTATCTGAAGAAAACAAAAACATTAATTTGAATAGATGCACCACTGTAATCATTGCAGCATTATTTATTATAGCCAAGGTACGGAAGCAACCTAGGTGTTCATCAGTAGATGAATTGATAAAGAAGATATGGTATATATACAGTGGAACATTGCACAACAATAAAAAGAATAAAATCTTGTAATTTGAGACAACATGGATGGTCCTAGAGGGTATTATGCTAAGAGAAATAACTCAAGCAGAGAAAGACAAATACTATATGATTCCACTTATATGTGGAGTCTAAAACAAGCCAACAAAAAGGAACAGATTCATATAAACAGATCAAACAGATGGTTGCCAAAGGGGAGAGGGATGGATGAATGGGTGAAATATAGTTTATAATATTGTGATAAGTTGTCATTGTGATAAATGATTACTAGAATTAGTAAGGTATATAAATGTTGAATCACTGTATTGTACACCTGAAACTAATGTGTATAGTATACCAACTATATGTAAATAAAAAAATAATAAGTGACTGTCTAAGGAATAGGTTTTATTAACATCATGATATTCTTCCCTTTCCTGTCAGCAGTTTTGACCTCTGCTGCTTGCAGCACTTTTCACTGCAGGTAGAAAAGACTTGATTGAATGGAATTATTGTATGTAGATAATTTATCTTTTCTGAGTCTGTAATCTTAGATAATCTAATACTGATTTTAAAATAGCTATTTAGAGCAGGAGTTTTTAGCAAATTATTACTTAAAGGCTACTCCACTGCTGTGTTTGTAAAGTTTTATTAGAACATAACTACGAATTCATTTATGTATCATCTTAGTGGCTTAAGCTAATATAGTCCCTCAGATTTTTTCCTAATGAGAAAATCTTAAACATAATTCCTATTTAGTAGTACTTGTATCCTCTTCTGTGAAAAAATGTATTTCAGTTCTTAAACTATTTAAAATTATAAACTACAGGCCTGTTTGGCTCAGTAATTAGAGTGTCGGCCTGAGGTCCAGAGAGACCTGGGTTCAGTTCCCGCTAAGGGCATGGTCCTCGGTAGCAGTTTGTTCCTGGCCCTGGTTGAGGTTGTGCGGGTGGCAACCGCTTGATGTGTCCCTTTCACATGTGTGTGTGTGTGTGTCTCTCTCTCCCTCCCACTCTATCTGAACCAAAAAAAAAGAGGAATAAAACAAAATAAAATTATAAATTACATGCTCTTTATATAACAAAAAATTAACAAGCTAAAATTAAAATTCCACCTAAGCATTCACCTTGAGGAGTCTCTCATTTTTTATGTTGAAGTTAGAATTCCTCTTGTCTGTAATGCTTGAAAATTATACTGCTTTTTTTTTTTTCTTTAATTTTTTAAATTTAGGGTCTACTGTTTTTAGTCTTTTATTTTCTTTTTTTATTTTTATTTTTTATCCTCACTCGAGGACATTTTTCCATTTTTTGTTCAGGTAGAGTGGGAGGGAGAGAGAGGAACAGAGAGAGAGAGAGAGAAACATCGATGTGAAAGGAACACATCGAGTGGCTGCCACCCACACAACCGACCAGGGCCGGGGACAAACTGCAACCGAGGTACATGCCCTTAGCGGGAACCGAACCCGGGTCTCTCAGGACCGCAGGCCGACGCTCTAACCGCTGAGCCAAACCGGCCAGGGCATAGTCTTTTATTTTCTTGGCCATAGTGAATGTATTGTGATTTCTTTTTCTGCCTTTATGTGATAGACCTAATAATATTTTCTCCTGAAAAAGTAATAAGTGAATTCTTCTGAATAAGTATATAGTTTAAAACAAGAACTAATTATAAATTTAGTTAAACTTTAAAAAGTTTTTGAATAGACCTAAAATTATAATAAAAAATTCTGTCATATGTATTTCCTCCCCTTAAATACTTAAGTAAATTTGCATAGAAATTTATTCCTTATTGAAATAAACTCACTTTTCTAATTAATGATGGACCTTGGTGTAGAGGTGTGGTTTTCTTCTTAAAATTTTTTTTCTTTATTGATTTTAGAGAGAGGAAGGGAGAAGGAGAGAGAGTAACATCAATGAAAGACAACACCGATTGGCCGTCTCCTCCATACCCCTCACTGGGGATCAGGCCACAACCTGGGATTCAAACCAGCGACCTCCTGGTGCAAAGGTTGACGCTCAACCACTGAACCATGCCAGCTTAGCTCTTCTTAATTCTTGCTTGTGGACTTGGGAATTTTTTGTTTTCTCCTATGCACACTTAACCTTTTGATGACAGAGCCTACCTTGAAGGAAGGCATGCAGATTTGTTACTTTCAGTATATTTTAAAATTCAAGATTCTGCTTTGCCAGTGAAGAAGTCTGCCTTCATGTATATTTTGAGAGAAGATTATGATATATAGTATGGTTTCTTGAAGTGGAGATTGGAGAGTGGAGAAGGAAGGGAGTAGAGGGATCAGAACCATGTTAGGGATTTTTCCAATTCAGTATTGCTGTCCCCAACAAGGTTCTGACAGATTATTTCAGGAGGCTGTGTTGCTGTAGTGAACTATAGCTACTGATAGGAATGCAGAATTGATATAGAAAAAAAACAACAGAAATAGGAAATAGAAATCTGAGTGTAATATGATTTTGTGAAGCCTTTTTTCTTTTGTTTATAAAAGTGTAAATCTTTATTAAAAATATGTCTTTATTTTAAAGCCTAGGTTTTGAGTTTATAATCCCATATAACCTTAATGTTGATGGTTTTGGAATGTAGAAGCAAAATATAAGTTTACTTTTTTAACTATGCCATGAAACTTTGTGAGGGCACAAATGTGTTTTTCTACTCTGTATGTTGACAGCTTTTGCAAACAGTTCTGAGAATGCAAAGCATTGGCTAATGTTCCTTCACTTTGCTTCCCCTACACTTCTCCAGCTCCTCCCACCCCCACCCACACCCCCACCCGCAAAACAAGTTGTATTGTGGGAAAATAGCCATTTAGAGTGACATTTCTCATGTCAGCCTTGCATCAACGGTATGCACATAAACATTGTCATAACAGAGGATCTGTATTTTTGTATAGAGTTGGCCACCTGTTTTGTGAATAAAGTTTTATTGGAACACAACCACACTCATTTGTTCACAGAGTGTCTATAGCTGTTACAATCCTGTAATGCTACCATGGCAGAGTTGAATATTTGTGATCGAGACCACATGGCCTACTAAACCTAAACTATTTTCTTTCTGGCCTTTTATGGAAGATGTTTGCTGACCTCATTATAGTGTGTTTCTTTTCAGAAGATCTTTAGTCTTTATTTCCTGGGTTCCCCCCACAAAAAAAACTTACTTTTTTCAATTTATTTTATTTTATTATTTTTATTTATCTATTTTTATTAATTTATTTTTATAACAGATGTTTCTCCTTTTTTTCCCCATTGACACCTTCCTCCACATCCCTCCCACCCTGTCCCCGGTTTTGTTGTCTGTGTCCACTGGTTATGCGTACATGCATATAAATTCTGTGGTTTATCTCTTTCCTCCTCCTCAACCCTCTCTTCTGAGGGTTGTCAGTCTGTACCCTACTTCCATGTCTCTGGGTCTGCCCTATTCCTCAGACTGTTATGTTCATTATATTCCACAAATAAGTGAGGTCATGTGATATTTGTCTTTCTCTGCTTGGCTTGTTTGGCTTAGGATAATACTTTCCAGGTCCCTCCATGTTGTCTCAAAAGATAAGAGATCTTTTTTTCTTACAGCGGCATAATACTCCGTTGTGTATATGTACCACAGCTTTTTTTATCCATTCGTCTACTGATGGACATTTGGACTGTTTCCAGATCTTAGCTATTGTAAATGATGCTGCTATGAAAATGGGGGTACATATATTCTTTCTGATTGGTGTTTCAGTCTTCTTAGGGTATATTCCTAGAAGTGGGATCACTGGGTCAAATGGCAGTTCAATTTTTAATTTTTTGAGGTAACACCATAGTGTTTTCCATAGTGGCTGCACTAGTCTGCATTCCCACCAGCAGTGTACTAGAGTCCCCTTTTCTCCACACTCTCGCCAACACTTGTTGTTTGATGATTTGTTGACGGCGGCCATTCTAACAGGTGTGTGAGGTCATACCTCATGGTTGTTTTAATTTGCATCTCTCTGATTATTAGTGATGTTGAGCATTTTCATATGTCTCTTAGCCATTTGTATGTCCTGTTTAGAGAGGTGTCTATTTTGCTCCTCTGCCCATTTCTAAATTGGGTTCTTTGTCTTCCTTTTGTTGAGTTGTATGAGTACTGTATATATTTTGGAAATTAACCCCTTATCTGATGTATCATTGGCAGTTATGCTCTCCCATACAGTGGCTTGCCTTTCCATTCTGATGGTTGTTTCTTTTGCTGTGCAGAAGCTTTTTAGTTTGATGTAGTCCCATGTGCTCCTTTTCTCCTTTGTTTCTGTTACCTTAGGTGATGTATCAGTGAAAATTCTGCTGTGTATGATGTCCGAAATTTTGTTGTCTACATTCTCTTCTAGGAATTTTTTGGATTCACAGGTCACATTTAAGTCTTTTATCCATTTTGAGTTTATTCTTGTGTATGGTGTAAGTTGGTGGTCTAGTTTCATTTTTTTGCATGTAGCTGTCCAATTTCCCAACATTATTTACTAAAGAGGCTGTCTTTGCTCCATTGTATGCTCTTGCCTCCTTTGTCAAATATTAATTGAGCATAATGTCTTGGGTCCATTTCTGGGTTCTCTGTTCTGTTCCACTGGTCTACATGCCTGTTCTTATGCCAGTAGCAGGCTGTTTTGATTACAGTAGCTTTGTAGTATAACCTGATATCCAGTATAGTGATCCCACCTACTTTGTCCTTCTTTTTCAAGATTGCTGTGGCTATTCGGGGCCTTTTTTGGTTCCATATGAACTTTTAAAGTATTTGTTCTAGTTCTGTGAAATATGTCATTGGTATTTTGATGGAGATTGCATTGAATCTATAGATTGTTTTGGGTAATATGGACATTTTAATGATGTTAATTCTTCCAATCCATGAACAAGGTATGTGCTTCCACTTTTTTATATCTTCCTCTATTTCTTTTTCTAATGTCCCATCGTTTTCTGCAAATAAGTCTTTTACTTCTTTGGTTACGTTTTTTCCTAGGTATCTTAATTTTTTTGCTGCAGCGATAAATGGGATTATTTTTTATTTTCTCTTTCTGTGGCTTCATCATTGGTGTATAAGAATGCTGTGGATTTCCTGACATTAATTTTGTATCCTGCTACTTTGCCAAATTCATTTATTAAGTCTGGTAGATTTTTGATGGAGTCTTTAGCGTTTTCTATGTATAGTATCATGTCATCTGCGAATAATGACAGTTTCACTTCCTCCTTTCCAATTTGGATCCCTTTTATTTTTTTCTTCATGTCTGATTGCTGTGGCTAAGACTTCCAGTACTGTGTTAAATAAGAGTGGTGAAAGTGGGCATCCCAGTCTTGTTCCTGTTCTTAAGGGAAATGCTTTTAATTTTTGCCCATTGAGTATGATGTTAGCTATAGGTCTTCTATATATGGCCTTTATTATGTCAAGATATGATCCCTCTATTCCCACATTGCTGAGCTTTTTTATCAGAAATGGATGTTGGATTTTGTCAAAGGCTTTTTCAGCATCTATTGATATGATCATGTCGTTTTTATTCTTCATTTTATTTATGTGGTGTATCACATTTATTGATTTGCAAATATTGTACTAGCCTTGCATCCCTGGGATGAATCCCACTTGGTCATGGTGAATAATTTTTTTTTGATGTATTGCTGGATTTGATTTGCTAGTATTTTGTTCAGGATTTTGGCATCTATGTTCATCAGGGATATTGGCCTGTAGTTTTCTTTCTTTGTAGTGTCTTTTTCTGATTTTGGAATTAGAATTATGCTGGCCTCATAAAACGAGTTTCGAAGTCTTCCTTCTTCTTGAATATTTTGAAATAGTTTGAGGAGAATGGGTATTAGTTCTTCTTTGAATGTTTAGTAAAACTCCCCCATGAAGCTATCTGGGCCTGGAATTTTGTTTGCTGGGAGAGTCTTGATTACGTATTCAATTTTCTTAGTTGTTATTGGTCTGTTCAAGTTTTCTGTCTCTTCCCGGTCCAGTTTTGGGAGACTATGTGTTTCTAGAAATTTGTCCATTTTGCTTGGATTGTCGAATTTGTTGCCATATAATTGTTCATAGTAGTTGTTAACTCTCTTTTATATTTCTGTGGTGTCAGTTGTTACTTCTCCTCTTTCATTTCTGATTTTGTGTATTTGGGTTCTCTCTCTTTGTTTCTTGGTGGGTCAAGCTAAGGGTCCATCAATTTTGTTTATCTTTTGGAAAAACCAGTTCTTTGTTTTATTGTTCCTTTGAATTATTTTTTTGGTCTCTATGTCATTTATTTCCACTCTGATCTCTACTATTTCCTTCCTTATACTTGCTCTGGGATTTTCTTTTTGTTTGCTTTCTAGTTCTTTAAGTTGTGAGGTTAGAGAGTCTATGAGAAAGTTTTCTTGTTTCTTGAGGTAGGCCTGTAGTGCTATGAACTTTCCTCTCAGAACTAATTTTGCTGCGTCCCATAGATTTTGTATTGTTGTGTGTTCATTTTCATTGGTTTCCAGGAAGTTTTTAATTTCTTCCTCAATCTCCTTGGTAACCCATTCATTGTTTAATAACATGCTATTTAGCTTCCATGTGTTCAAATGTCTTTGCATGTTCTTATTGCAGTTGTTTTTTAGTTTCATGCCATTGTGATCTGAGAAGATGGTTAATATGATTTCAGTGTTCTTGAACTTGTAGAGACTTAGTTTGTGTCCTAACATGTGGTCTGTCTTTGAGAATGTTCCATGTGCACTTGAGAAGAATGTAGTTTTGGGGTGTAATTCTCTGTAGATATCTATTAAATCCATGTGATCTAGTGCTTCATTTAGAGTCTCTGTTTCCTTGCAAATTTTTTGTCTAGAGGATCTATCCAGTGATGTCAGCAGGGTATTGAAGTCCCCTGCTATGATTGTATTGCTGTCGATGTGTGCTTTGAAGTCCTCCAGAAGATTTTTAATATATGTTGGTGCTTCTATATTGGGTGCATATATGTATGTTTACCAAGGTTATATCTTCCTGTTGGATAGATCCTTTCAATATTATGTAGTGGCCTTCTTTGTCTCTAGTTATGGCCTTCATTTTGAAATCTATTTTATCTGATATGAGTATTGCTATTCCAGCTTTTTTATCCTTTTGGTTTGCTTGGAAGATTTTTTCTATCCTTTCACTTTCAATCTACATGAGTCTTTGTTGTGAGGTGGGTCTCTTGTAAACCACATATATATGAATCTTGTTTTCTTATCCAATCAGCTACTCTGTGTCTTTTTATTGGAGCATTCAATCTATTTACATTTAAGGTGATTATTGATATGTACTTATTTATTGTCATTTTTGTTTAGTGTGGTTATATTTCTCTTCATATTTCTTCTACTAATTACTGCAGTCCTTTTAACATTTCTTGCATTGCTGTTTTGGTGCTAATGTATTTCCTTAGCCTTTTTTTTGGTCTGGGAAGTTCTTCATTTGACCTTCTATTTTGAATGATAGCCTTGCTGGGTAGAGTAGTCTTGGATGCAGATATTTGTTTTTTATGACCTTGATTGTTTCATGCCATTTCCTTCTGGCCTGTAGTGTTTCTGTTGAGACGTCTGCTGGTAGCCTTATGAGGGTTTCTTTGTAGGTAACCTGTTACTTATCTCTTGCTGCCTTTAGGATTCTCTTTTTGTCTTTAATTTTTGGTATTTTAATTACTATGTGTCTTGATGTGGGCCTGTTTGGGTTTTTCTTACTTGGGGCTCTCTGTGCTTTTTGAACTTGAATGCCTTCTTTCTTCACCAAGTTAGGGAAGTGTTCTGTCACTATTTCTTCAAATATATTCTCTAACCCTTGCTCATTTTCTTCTTCTTCTTCGGGACTCCTATGATGCAAATATTATTACGTTTCCAGTTGTCTCACAGTTCTCTTAAGCTGTCTTCCTGTTCTTTAACTGTTTTTTTCTTTGGTTTTCTGATTTGGTTTATTTTTTTCTACCCTGTCTTCTAATTCACTGATCCAGTCCTCAGGTTCCTCTCCTCTGCTGTATAGTCCTTCCAATGTGTTCTTTATTTCTGCCATGTCATTCTTCATTTCTTCTCGGTGGTTTTCATTTTCCAATTGGTTAATTTTCAATGTGTCTATGTCTTTACTCATGGTGTTGATGTCTTTACTCATGCTGTTGAGCTTCTTCAAGATCATGGCTCTGAATTGTAGCACTGTTAACTTGCTTAACTGCATTTCATTTATCTCATCTTCGGTAGAGGTCTCTTGTTCTTTCATTTGGCATTTGTTTTTTTTTTTGTTTCACCATTTTGGCTATCTCAGTGGGTTTTGGAGCCTGGCAAATTTTCCCTGTGGATGTTGGTGTTGTGCTTTTTTTGGCTCCCTCTACTGGCAGTGGATGAGTGTGGGAGGACCCACATTAAACACCTCTGTCAAGTCTTACTTTCCTGGGTAGAGTTGCAAGCCTAGGAATGGTTCACTTATCTTCTGATTTTTTGCCTGGAGGCTATTCGTCAAGAGCCTTAGGTTCTCAGTTGAATGAAAAACTCCCTCAGGTGTTCAGCGTAAGGGGATTTCCTGAGGGTGGGATAGATGCTGGTTGTTAATGAGCCTCAATTTGCAATTTAATGGCCCACCTGGGTGGGTTTGAATCTCTGAGGGTGGGGCTGCAGCCTCTCCCCAGAGCCCTGGGAAGGAGTAAGATGGCCACCGTCCTCCTGCATGGCCGCAACTCAGCTAAAGCTCTGAGCACCCTCCAAATCCCGAGTGTCCCCACACAGTTCCAGTCCAGTCTCCCCTCCCTCTGCTGGAGCCCAAAGTGAGTGTCTGTGGCTATTTTAGCACTCTCTCCCGGCTCTGCTCTGTGGAGCGGGCTTGGAAGTTTAACCCTGTGGGCGCTGCTCACAGCTAAGACTGCTGCTGTCTGTGGGCTTTCAGCCCCCCCTCTTGCACCTCTGCAATCCTCCAGGATTGATTCAGTGTCCCTCATTATATGGTCCTCTCAAGCTGCTTTTCTGTTGCTTTTTCCCAGCGATTTGTCTTTATTTTAGTTGTAATTCCAGTTTGGTCCTGGCGATGGTCTGTGTAGCTTCCATTCACTCTGACGCCATTTTGGAATCCCTACTTTTTTCAATTTAGATGATTGCTTTTTTGATAAAAATTTTGGTTTCATAAATACCTAGAGATGGGTGTTGTAATTTTATCTTGTCAAGTTTTACTGTTGTGTACTGTGTTGTCGGTGAGCACATGCATGTTTTTGAAAAGCCCATTGAGTCCATATTTTAATGAATAATGACTAAGAAGAACTCAATTTGTGGAGTTATATATGCATGGTACTCTGCCACAATTTTGTGAATGTTCATTATCTGAATGTTATAATCAGGTTATCTTGATTATTTAACTATATAATAAAAAGATAGTTTTTTTTTTTTTAAAATTATGATCAATTAAAAAAGATCAATTTTGTTTTTAATTTATTTATTCTCGTCCAAGGACATTTTTGAATTTATCTTCAGATAGAGCCTGAGGGAGAGAGGAAGAGAGAGAGAGAAACATCTACGTGAGAGAGACACATCTAGTGGTTGCCACCCGCACAACCCCAACCGGGGCCAGGGACAAACTGCAACTGAGGTATGTGCCGTTAGCGGGAACCAAACCCGGGCCTCTCTGGTCCATGGGCCAATGCTCTAACCGCTGAGCCAAACCAGCCAGGGCAAGATCAATATTTTTAAAAAAATATTAAGATCTTCCTTAGACAAGAGTAAGGAAGTCCTAGTCAGCATGTACAGCTTCACATGACAACTTCATTGTTTCCTAGAGAGGCTGTGAGAGTGTCTTGTTCTAGGATAAGCTCAGTGTCTGAGTGTACCTGTTGGGGAGGGGGAAGGATTGAAAATAGATAAAAGAAGTGAGGAGGATATTCTCTCTCTCTCCTATTTTTTTCATGTGGTAGGCAAACAATAATTTTTGGTGGCCTTGCTTTGGCAACGTTAAAAAAGCAAAAAAAAAAACAAAAAAAAGTGAGGAGGTGCAGAGCCTGCTCAAGAAGGTACCAAGGCTAACAGGTTCTTTTAAGCCCCAGCTGAAAACCTGTTACCACCTGGCTGATTGTGATCTCTGTTGTTAGTACAATACATTCTCATTTATGTGAAAAATGTTCTTGATAGAAGGCCTTTTTATTTAATAAGGAACACAAGTTGCCCCCAGTTGACTTATGATTGTCATTGTTCCTGTTTTAAAGTCCTCAAAATGGTAGAGGAGTTATATTGGTCAACTCTTTTTTCTTTGATTGAGGCAGAAAATTGGCATACAGAATATCAAACCAATATGGTGTTTAGCTTCAACAGATTTTTTTTTTTATTCATAAAATAACTGAGAGCTTTTTGTCCTCTTAGTATATCAGTACAAAAACATTGAAATGTGTATATTTAAATGACAAGACATTCTGAGAAAGTTACAGTGTACATGTGCAGAGTAAAAATACATAGGTTTTCTTTTTTTGAAGATGAATCATAGTATATTGTGCAGCTAATGTTTGCACGTCTTTTTGAAAGGCTTACTGGAGACAGTTTGGCCAAGGATCTGACATGATGTAACACAGGATGGTTTGCTCTGAGCATGGTGAAGACTTCACCATGCTAAATGGTAAAGCCATTAGAGACTTGTTGTGTCTGTGTGTGTTTGTGTGTAAAGATAAAATGAGGTCCTGAATGTAAACACTTTCTATAAAAGGAAGTAGTGGCATTTAAGGAAATGGCCCTGAGGATATCGCTGGATACAAGAGTCTTATCTTTTTCTTCACATAAAGTTTTAAAATGATAGTGTATAGACTGGCAAATCTAATTCCCTACTTTTCTTCTTCTTTTTTTTTTAAAATATGGAACGCTTCATGAATTTACATGTCATCCTTGCGCAGGGGCCATGCTAATCTTCTCTGTATTGTTCCAATTTTATATATGTGTTGCCAAAGCAAGCACTAATTCCCTACATTTTGATTCCACATTCAATTGTACAGTCTTTCATTTTCCCCAGGACTACCTTTCTTCAAACAGGCCTTTATATACAGGAGCTTTATTTCAGGAAGGGTACATGTCTAAGGAGGCTGACCACATGTCTGGGATTCTTTATTCCATCCTGGTTACTTATTTATTATTTTATTTTATAAATAGTTATGGTCAATACATGGCTTTTTTTAATGTTAGCTCCATAACTGACTTCGAGAGACCCAGGTAATGTTGGACCAAGGTCTCTAACCATTGCCCTTGGAGGGGACAGTCCAGTCCCACAGAATTGAGCTCCTTGGGAAAATTGTAGTATGGGTGTTGGTGTACTACTCTTTGAACATATCACCATTCCCTGCTCCCTATCCCTTATCCTACAGAGAGTCTTTTTGGACCTTGGCTCATGTTGTAATACAGATTGTTAGTATTACACTCTCCAAGTGTACCTTTCATGTAGGTATTTTGTGTCTTATAATTGGATGAGAAAAATATGTTTGTGAGGTTCTCCTATTCTACATCTTCATCTGTGGTACAACTGTTAGGAATTTGCATTATCTTTACTTAATATAGGATAGCCATGAGCCTCTAAGATTGATTCTGAGAGAATTTTTATATAAAACAAGATGGGTGGCCTATGCCTACCTTTTATTTAATTGTAATTCTTTTTGCCCTGTAATTCCTTGGGGATATTTTACTAAATCCTTTCCTTTTTTAGATCTCATGTGGACAGCTGACTCTCTGCTTCTTCCATTGTATAGCCAAGATGAGACTGGAATGTTTACACCAGGCATTTCAGCCTGGGAAGTCTCTGCAGGGATTATAGGTCCTTTATAGATTTCTTGAAATTATAAGTAAAATTGTGTATAAATGTACATATTTTTTAGAGCAGACTCCCTGGCTTTCATCAGATTCTCAAAGGGGCTCATAACTTATAAAGGTTAAGAACTACTGTCTTTGAATCTAATTGAGGAAATATTGATAGGATGCCTCATATCTGCAAGGCACTAGCTGGATGCTGGGGCTACAAAAATCAGTCTTGGTCCCTCTTCAGCATTTTGGCCTCAATGGATTCAGAAACAGCTAACTGTAGAACAGCACGGCAAGCAGTACATGGGGTACTGTGGAAGCATCTCACTGGCACAGGGCTCAGGAAAGACTTCCTGGTGTTAAGGTAGACTCCTGGGGTTATCCTTGAGGCAAGACTTCTCTAAGGACGGGAAGCAAATCAAAGAGAAAAAAAGCTTCAAGAATAGTAGGGGTCTAAATGTAATAGGCTTATAGCATGTAGCTTGTTCTCTAGTTGTGGAGCATATGGTGGATGTGTCTGCTTCTCCAAGTCTAGAGCCAGAAGAAAAGCCCTGAGAGAGCCAGATACTGAGTCTCTTTGCCTGCCATTGCCACTCCTATTCACTGACTGAGGCTACACTGGAGAGATGTCAGAAACTACAGCTCCCATTTAAGAGAGACACTAATGATGGAAGATTGGAACAGAATATAAAAACCATGCTTCATTATATTTCTCAAACAGTTTGTTTAGATTTTCAGTATTGTGAAACATCAACCCAAATATTTTTAAAGTGCTTATTCTTGTTTGTGTTTTTTACATTGTGATAAATAAACCTTGTAAGGCTAATCAGCATTTTAACTGTTAATAGCTTTTATTTTATTTTTTTAATGTCTGGTTTATTGAGGTATAATTTACATAGTATATTAAAATTTAACCTTTTCAGTGTACAGTTTTTTAAGTTCTAGCAAATACATACAGTCGTTTAACTACCATCACAATCAAGATACATAACTTTTCATCATCCTAACAGTTCCCTGTGCAGTTTTAACTTATGCTTCTTAAACCCTTACAAGGCTTTGGTTCCCACTTCCGTCTTCTCTTAAACATACAAGCTAAGCAAATATATACCTTTCTGAAATACTGCCTTTTCTTTCATTCAGATTTCTCAAAAGGAAAAAGCCCAGCCTCCATTCTCAGTTTTATGTCACCTGGCCTTCCCCTTATTCTTTGTCCACCCCGTCACTCCTGCCCCCGACACCTGCCCTTTAACTTCCATAAACTCTTTTTTATAGCCTCTGGTGTTTCCCCCCTCTGCTACCTTCATTTTTCTAAAGCTGCCTTAACAATGTGAATTATATAATTAAGCTAACAATGTACTTTACAATACTTTAGTCATTGGCTATTTAGTACTGCAGAGTTTAAAACTAGTTTATAGCATAAATAGGATGATGTTAGAGGCTTCCGTTTTTTAAAAAAGGAATTTAGGAGTATCAGTTATTTTGAAGTATCTTATATTCACAGTTAGACTAACAGGAGGTTGGCTTGTAGGAGAGACACAAGATGTGACAGTCCTAGTTACATAAGCAGGTTAACTTTTGGACCCTCCTCTCTCTTCTATTTGAACTCTTTTCCAGTTCCCTGGGTCATTTACCTTTGTCCTTTCTAATCCAGTTTAGCTGATAAGGATATGATCCAAATACCTCACATGATTGACTAATTTTATGAGTTAGCTGACTTCTATAAAAGGGTGATGAATATTTACCTTTTGTATTGTTTGAATTTATTTTTTTTACTATCTGTATATACTTGTTTTGCCTTTTGCAGTTAAAAAAAATATCCAAAGGTCTTTGCACTTCCTAGAATTTCAATAAAGAATTCTAGAGCACAGTAATCTTTAGGGAGCACTTAGCACCTTCTCTTTATAGGTACCTTCTACTTTGTAGGATCATTAGCCATCTGTAACCACCCTGCTTTTTTGTTTCTTGTTTTTGTCATTTGGGTTTTCTGCCAATTCTTTTTATTTTTTTTTATTTTTTTTCTTTATTTATTTTAGAAAGAGAAGAAGTTGCTGCGATTTTTTTTTTTTTTTTTTTTTATCCTCACTGGAGGAAATTTTTCCATTTTGTATTCAGATAGAGTGGGAGGGAGAGAGAGAGAGAGAGAAACATCTACGTGAAAGGGACACATCAAGTGGTTGCCACCCACACGACCCAACCAGGGCCGGGGACAAACTGCAACCGAGGTACGTGCCCTTAGCAGGAACCGAACCCTGGTCTCTCTGGACCACAGGCCGACGCGCTAACTGCTCAGCCAAACTGGCCAGGGCGAAGTTGCTGCAATTTTTAAAGGAAGGCAGTGGGTTTGGGACCTCAAGAGGCAAAAATATCAAGAGTAAGACACAAAATACTATAAGAATGGAATAAGTGACAAGCAACTTGTAATACGTATTTTAATTAATTTTTTTTTATGAGATAGAGTGGGAGGGAAAGAGGGAGGAAGAGAGAGAGAGAGAAACATCGATGTGAGAGAGACACATCGAGTGACTGCCACCCACACGACCCCAACCAAGGCCGGGGACAAACTGCAACCAAGGTACGTGCCCTTAGCGGAAACCGAACCCGGGACTCTCTGGTCTAAGGGCCGACGCTCTAACCGCTGAGCCAAACCAGCCAGGGCTGTATTTTAACTTTAGAATAGTTTGATTTATAGAAAAGTTGCAAAGATACAGCATTTTTAACCAGAAACATTATATAGCTTATCCAAGCTGATTTTGTTACCTTTCTCTCTCTCTCTCCCCCTCTTTTTTTTTTGTTAATCTTCACCCCAGGATATTTTTCCATTGATTTTTAGATAGAATAGAAGGAGGAGGGTGGGAGGGAGAGAGAGGGAGACAGAGACAGTGAGACATTGATGTGAGAAAGATACATCTGTTGGTTGCCTCCTGAATGACCCTGACCAGGAATTGAGCATGAGACCCCTCCCGATGCTCTAACTGCTGAGCCAAACCGGTCAGGGCTATATCCCCCTTTTAAAGTTCCTACTGTGTTGATAGAAGCACAAAATAAGTAATGAAAATGCTGACAGAATTTTTCTTCCAAACTCAAAACGGAAAATAAATAAAAGCTGAGAAGAAACATGGGAATGCCAGAAGGGTACCTGTGACTGGACTAAATATGGAAAAAGGTGTAAATAAGCCATTAAAAAAAGATTTCTGTTTATAGACGGGCTTGTTTAAAACAAGTGTCTTTAAGTCTTAAAGCCCTCAGGAGATTGGAAAGTTTTCTATTTCAAAAGAGCATGAAACAAACACCATTCCAAAAGTTTTTATTTATTTATTTATTTATTTATTTATTTATTTATTTATTTATTTATTTTTATTGATTTTAGAGAGAGAGGAAGGCAGAGGGAGAGGGAGACAGAAACATCAATGAGGGAGAACATCGATTAGCCACCTCCTGCATGCCCCTACTGGGGATCGGGCCCACAGCCTGGGCATGTGCCCTGATCGGGAATTGAACCAGTGACCTCTTGGTGCATGGGTCGATGCTCAACTGCTGAGCCACTCTGGCCAGGCAAACATTTTTTTTTAATGAAGCAAAGGTTTTTAAAGCATTTTTTATTTTTAAAAATTTGTAAAGACCTATGTTTGCAAAGCTCTACATCTCATTTTACAACCGAGGAAATGAAGTTCACAGTAACTTTAAGAGGAAGAGCCCTGATATGAACTAGGTAGTCAGGCTCCAAAGACCTGGTTCTTTAGTATCCTTTAGTAACAATAATGGCATGCTTCAAGAAGTACAGCCCTATCTTTATCTCTAGTGCAAAGCATGTGGAGTACCTTATGTGCTTATCAACAATAGTAATAATAGAAATAACAGCAAACACTCAGTACTAATGTTCCAAGCATTGTTCTCAGCTCTTCAGATGCATTTCCTTACATGATCTTCAAACAACTCTAGGAACTCACTATTATTCCTGCTTCACAATGAAAAACTCTCAGACTGAGAGGGATTGAGTTGTCCACACAATTTATTTAGCTAGTGAATAAATGGTAGAACCAGTATTTAGGTCCAGATCTGCCTGAGCCCAGACTCTTAACCACTATGGTATGTTATAGTCACCAGCTGCCATCAATGTTTGAAAAAAACTTGAAAGTCTTTAAAGCATGGCTTTTCCATCATTTTTCCATCTTGAGTAGAACTGTTGAGTAGGCTCTATTCCTTCCCTTAGAGCTTAAAATACCCTCACTTCTCTTTGAAGTCCTTCCAGCAACACATTTAACAAATATTTATTGAATAGTTGTTGTGTGGTGGGCTTTTATCTAATCACTGGAATACAAGTGAACAAGATAGAAATGGGCCTAACACTAATGGAGCTTTGTTCTCGTGGGAGAGAGAAAACATAAATGTGTAAATAAGTAAGATACTCTTTTTTTTTTTTATCCTCACTCGAGGACATTCTTCCACTTTTTGTTCAGATAGAGCGGGAGGGAGAGAGAGGAAGAGAGAGAGAGAGAAACATCAACATGAAGGGACACATCGAGTGGCTGCCACCCGCACGACCAACCAGGGCCGGGGACAAACTGCAACCGAGGTACGTCCCCTTAGCGGGAACCGAACCCGGGTCTCTCTGTACCGCAGGCCAACACTCCAACCACTGAGCCAAACCGGCCAGGGCAAGTAAGATACTCTTAACGACTAACTTACCATTGCTGTTCTTCTGGCTCAGGCTTACCCACAGCAGTCACAACTCCCTGTCTGAAGTCTCTTTCTGTTTTACCTGTAGTCACTACTTTGACCTGTAGTCACTACTTTTTACACAAAGCTATGGAGTCTCCCTTATTCATTACTTTTATTCTACACATTTAATATCCACTATTTTAATTATAGGGAATGCAAAAAAATAAAAAAATAAAGACAATCACTGATCTTAAAGAGCTTACAACTTTGTACAATGCTTCCCTACCTTTCCCATGTAATAATATACATAGAAAATGAATGGGGGTAAATACAAGAGGCTCTTTAGCTGGAAGGGGACCTCTTACTTTCTCAAGCTCTGCCCAGCTGCCTAGAGGGCTAAAGGAATCAACAGCACAGGCATGCAATAATAGCATACCAGTTCTGAATTTTTGGTGTAGTGGGGAGATGTTTGCATAAAGCTATGTATATAGTACAATGGGATAATAGCTATGAGGGTAGTTCTAGAGGTACTTCACTAACCATCTTCCATCAAACAACCTAGAGAGAAGAACTGGTAGTCTCCATTAAAACAAAAAAAATGCTTGGTCTGCTCTTTATTACCATAAGTTTTTCTTTCACTAAGGAAGTGGCTTGTTCATCAGAACTCAACTGTGTTTATTCCCAAACCAGTTCATGCCAGTTGTATTTGTTGTAATTACAAATTGACACATATAATTAAATTTTACATAAACCAATGAAATGGGTTTTTAAAAATTTATATGATAAAAGAGTTGAATGCTTTGGGGAAAATCAAATCAACATGAGTAGCACCCCACCCCCCAAATCTGTTGAATTAGATGTGGGCAAGAAAAGTATGAAAGATTGAGAAAATTGTGTAAGTCTAGAATGATTCTTCTGCATGTAGATTGTTTCACAGGTGATAAATTCTTGGTCCACTTATGTGCCTACAACTTTTTCATTATTCTGTGCTTCAACTTAACTTATAAATTAACTGTCTTCTGTCCAGAATGTTTTAGATAAGTAGGTTTCTGATATATGTACCAAATATAGCAGGAAAAGAAGCAGTTGGAGATTTGGGAAATCCAAAGAAAGTTAGAGTTGAAGAGGTGAATTGCCATTTAGTGAGGATTATTTAAAATTGATGTAAAGCACTTACTATGTACCAGGCACTCTAAAGACTCAATAGAAGTTTGCTATTGCTGTTATGCATTCAAAAAATATTTATTAAGTACTCCCTAGATGTTAGGTACTGACCTGGGCACAGTAGAAACAACAGATTTTATTAAGAATATGTATGGTGTTTCTTTAAAAAAAATTCTATTACTTTCATACTTATATGTTCTGTTATTTGTCTTTGGTTGTGAATATATTTTAATGTATTTGTTATCAGTATGCTTAATATATATTTTGTTTCTGATTGTGAATGCTTTTTAATTTTTTAGCATCAAGTAGAATCATGATTTACATCCCTATAATTCTCTTATATCAGACTTATTGGTAGTTTGTAGTTTTCATTTTAATAAATCAAGCTTATCTATTCCAGCAAATTTTCCTTATTACAGAGATAAAATTTAGCTAAATCTTAAACCTTCAGTATTACAGGAGGTCTGTACTCTCTCAGGTCAGTGAGAATAAACAATACCTTCCATTATGAAAAGGGTTAGCTGTACTATTCTGTTTGGTGGGTTTTATTAAAGGGTATCCACATAGTAAAAACCCTAGGATATATGTAGAATTGTCTTTAACCAACAACTCCATATATGTTCATAAATTGTATAATCTACTAACCTCAACATATAAGGGCTTGGCCTTGTTTCAGAGGACTATTTTAGCTATTAAAAGAATTGGGTGCTCATTCTTATACTTTGTAGAGGTATAGTGTTTAAAGGATTGATGTGTGTTCATTGTGAGGTGTAAAGTTTAGGGAGCTAGGGAGGCTTTGCAGAGTGTCTTTGGCATTGGAGTATTAAATCTTCGGTGAAAGTATAGGAAAGATGACTGATGACCATTACAGGATTAGTTCTTTGATCATCTGTTACTGATCATGGCAAAACTTTGGAAATGAAATGTTTTACCTTACATTTTTTATGGTGGGGAACAAGACAATGAATCCAAGTCATCATTTGAAGGAAATGTATTAGTAGAAATATTTGATGGCACATAGGGTTGGTAATTTGTACATGAGAATCAGTGTGTGTTACTTTGTACATGAGAATCAGTGTGTGTTACTTCTGGGGATTCTGCTGTAGTAGACATGTAGGTTGATTCTGATTTTTTGCTATTATAAAAACCCTGTGATTAATATACTTATACATGCCCTGGCCGGTTTGGCTCAGCCGTTGGAGCATCGGCCTGCGGACCAGAGTCCTGGGTTCGGTTCCTGCTAGGGGCATGTACAAAAAAAAAAAAAAAAAAAAAAAAATATAATATATATATATATATATATATATATATATATATATATACACACACACACTCTTATACATAAATCTTTGCATATTTGAATTATTTCTTAGAATAAATAATCAGAAATGGTGTGTTTTGTTCAGAGGATGTGAACTTTTGAAAGATTCTTGCTACATATTTCAAATTGCTTTCCAGAGGACTATAAATGTTTGTACTCATTCATTAATTTATTGGTTCAATAGCTTTTTTTTTAGTGCCAACTGTATATTAGAGGACCATATTGGTAAGGCCCTATCGTCATCTAGTTTCTAGTTTACAATTCAGTGGAGGTGAGGACAATAAAAGATATGTAATGTTTTTCAAGTAGTGATAATTGCCATGGTTATAAATAAAAAAGGATCAAGGTATAGAGAATGAGGGAGTAGAGGTAATACTTAAGACAGAGTAGGCAGAAATAAGAGAAGTCTTTTCGAGTTAACGTTGAATAGAGACCTACAAACTATTGTGCTGTGGATCTCACTACATTTATTAAAGTATTAAGTATTATTGTTTTCAAAAATATTTACCAGGTCAGATGATAATATTTTAAATTTTTTATTTAAAATTTTGTTTTTATTGGCTGTTAATTGCTTAAAATATTTAATTGAGAACTATTATTTGTAGTGATTGGTTATTGAATTTTGAATTGCTATGATCCTTAACTTTATGTAACAAAAAGGCACAATGTTAAAGTCTGGCTTCCCAGAGAAGGCAACACGAGACTTAAGATGAAAATAAGTGGCTTTTATGATTCTGGCCCTGGGTAATAGTTCTTGCTGAGGTTTTTACTAAATCTGATTTTGGTAACTGAGCTAGCAGATTGTATTAAAGGATATTGAGCATGAATTATTGAGTTGGAACTGATGAGTGTAATTATTTAGAGAACAGTGTTGGTGTCAAGATTCCTGACTTGTTCTTTGAAAGGACCTCTTCTTACAAATTTTTGCCTTTGGACATGTGAGAACTTAGTGTATGAATAGGATAGCTGATTTCTTCCACCACTGGAAAAATTGCCCTTGTGTTTACTTGTCCACAGGTTTAGTAACATTTACCATTGAATAATTAAAATTAATTTAAAACAAAAACAAAGATGTGTGAGTTAATAGCTGGCAAAATTAAAATATATGCTTGATTTGATAGTTTGCCTTGAGGAAGAAGACTGAAAAACTTTCTTAGGAAATGTACTTTTCTAGGCTTAGTTTATAATGTTCATTATGTGATTGTTAATTTTATTTGTTTACTTATCACAGAGAGATGGTTTATAATTACACTAATATTATGGCCTATAAACATTTTTTTATGCAAATCAAAGTCTTAGATTCAGGTTTTCTTCATCATATGTTGGTATAATGTATGCTAATCCAAAACTTTTTCTTGAATTAAGATAATGGGTGTTTCTAATTTGGTTTCTAATTAGCAATGAAACCACTTTTGCTTTAAACTTAATATTTAATAAAACAAGAAAAACGTTACTTATCCAAAGTAGGATGAAAAATAATTTCCAGAGAATAGATTTTATTTATTAATAACTATATTTGTTCCATTCATTTATTCACTTAACAAATACATTAGTGCCGCCAGTGAGCTTGACACTTGGTTGAAGTGATGGATGGTGGTGGGAGGAGTACAGTATGGCCGTTTCTGCCCTCAGGGAGTTTATAGTCACACAGGAGTGGAGGCAGTGTAATAATTGCTATCGTAGAAACTGAAGCAAGAAGTGGGGGCTGTAACAGATTTGCTCTGGGATATGGGGGTCACAGAAGGCTTCAGGTGATGTTTTCACTCTGTGGTTCTTGGACTCCTTGACAGAGTAGATGTATACCTGAACATATACACTCACACAAAAGACTTTAAACATTAAAAAATATTTTTAATTGTGGTAAAAACACAGCATAAATTTTACCATGTAAACTATGTTTAAGTGTACACTTCAGTGGTGTTATATTCCCATTGTTGTGCAACCAATCTCTAAAACTTTTTCATCTTGCAGAACCCAAACTCTATATACCCATTCAACAACTCCCATTTCCTCCTACCCCCACCCTAGCAGCCACCATTCTGCTTTTTGTCTCAGTGAATTTGACTACTCTAGATACCTCATAAAAGTGAATAAAAGACTTTTTAAATCTTAGGTTTACTTTCTGTTATTCTGAAAATTCCCTGAGTTCTACCAATTACACAGCTGTGGTTTTACTTTACTGGAAAAATCTGAGAAGATACAAAAGCCTGGGAGATGGTTATATAGCAGTGTTCTTGCCAATGGAAGCATGAAGCCAACATAGCCTAAGGGAGATCCTGCTCTCTGTGGCCATCCTGTGAGGTCATCAGGCAGTATGGAGCCATTTTAGTAGAAGCAGAGTTTGAAAAGAGAAATATTATCAAAACTTGCATTTTTTCTCATCTCAGAAGACTGTCTTAAACCAGGGTTTGACAGACCTCTTCTGTAAAAGTCCAGATAGTAAATATTTTAGGCTTTGTAGGCTATGCAGCCTCTGTCATAATTGCTTAACTGAGCCATGGGAGCATGAAAGCAGCTATAGATGAAGTAAACTAATGAAAGTGTCTGTTCCAGTAACACTTTATGAAGACAGGTGGTAGCCCTGATTGTTTCATAGACTATAGTGTGTTCATACCTGTTTAAACTGTCCTCAAGCTACATATGACAAAAGAGACTGGATGAAACCTATACCTGATAGATCATTAACCTGCTTTGTGACTTGGAGCAGAGAGAGAAATTTAGTATCTTATTTTATCAAATTTATGCCATTGATTTTAAGTTGCATCTTTTATGTACCAGTAAGAAAGAAAAAAAGTGTAACCAATTAATTTGAGGATCCTATTGGTTGTGTGATGCATCCTGGTTTTCAAAATGTTAAAATATGGGGGTGGGGCAGGGGCGGGTAAGAGAGAGTGTCTGAATCAGTGATGTAGTGGTAACACCAGCCAACATTTGAATTCTTACTGTGGGCCACATACTTTGCTTAGCACTTTATATGCATTGTCTCATTTATCCTCATAACAAATTAATGAAGTAAATGAAAAAGGCTTAGAGCAGTAAATAATTTGCTGTGATAAGCAGTAGAGCCTAAGATTCAAACCCAGGCAGCTTGGCATTAAAGCCTGTGCTCAGCTACTATACTATACTGCTTCATTCATTTTTGGAGCAGTCTTTTTCATCAGCCGATACCATTCACACTGGAATTAATATAGTGTCTGTTACAGTGATTTGAATCAGGTCATGGAGGAAACAGCAGCTACATCAATCCCTTTAGCATGCCCTTGCAATGCCAGGCATTTCTCAGGGCAGCCAACTACTGGTTTTCTTCCTGCTGGTTTGTGTGCCTGCTGGTTTCCTCAAAGAACTACCACTAGTGAACCTCTTCTGAAAATGTTTTTAAAGTGATAAAGTTTCTAAGCCAAACAAAACTTGTGCTGGAAGAGAAGTCTCAGTGCTCAGTGCGTAGATAGTATCTGTGATGCCAGCCAGCACTCCTGGTCCTGCTGCTGTAGAGGTGAGTGAGAGCCACATATCACTGTAGTTCATCCTCTTCAGTGTCAGTGAGCCTGTCATTGAAGATGGTGCAATCCAGCATGAGTGATGAAGACTTCACCAAAGATGACCTTTTGACTTTTTAAGACACAGTAAATGTGAGTTCATAGTCTTGAAGACTCTGGAGAGTTCTGGTGTTCTAGCACAAGAGAACCAGTTGTGAGAACTTACTTTGGAGAGAGTTGAGGTTTTCAGTACTTGTGATCATTAAAAGGAAAAGTCAAGATGGAATGGCAAACAAAGATGGCATGCATGTAACTTTTTCAAACTACATCACTGTGTCAACTTCTTATTCAAACCAAACAGAAGCCTTCTCATTGAAATTCAGTTTGGAGAAAGTTAGTTTATTTTTTGTTTTATTTGCATATGAACTTCCACTGGGAAATAAATGTCATCTCTCATAAAAAGTATTTTTATATTCTGTGAATGAAATATCCACTGTAGTGAAGTAAATTGTAAATTGTATGCAAAATTTTGTGTGTGTGTGTGTGGGGGGGGGGTTGAAAGAGTATCTGTTAACTTATGATTTTTAAAAGTGCCTGATAACTCATAAAGCCTGAGAGTCCCTGGTCTGACCTGAGATGTGGAGGGATGAAATGGTAATCGGCGCAGTGAGGCTGCATTAGGGGGAAAGTGCAGAGAACTACAAACTAGATGGGGCAACTTAACTGTGTTTCTGGAGCACTGTGTGTTGGGGATAGGACAGGAAGGAGTGAAAGGTTAAAGGGCTAAATCATTAAGAACTTTAAAAACTGTCTTCCATTTAGGATTAGATTCAGCTACATTTGAGTGAAACTATTTTGAGTAACAAAATAAATCTAGACAGAGACAGTCGGAGCTAGTATGGCAGCTGGGCTTGCCACTTCTCTATCTTGCCACTCTGCCGTCCTTAGCATATCTCATCATGGTGTCCCAGATGGACACCTACGTGAACTTCACGTCTGCATTCCAAACAGCAGGAAGAATGGTACATTCCCTGCTGTTTCACAGAAACTTCTTGGAAATCTTTCAGCTCACTTCCAGTTAATCACACTGATCAGAACTTTGGCACAGATAGCTACAGGGAGGCTGGGAAATGTAGTCTTTTATTTGGAATGGTGGTGTGCCCAGCTGAAAATTGAGGTTCTAAAGTGGAAGGGAAAAATGATGTTGGGCAGCCAATAACTCTGCCATGCCATCTCAATGTCTTATTTTTTGTGTGAATGGTGTAAAGAAATTCTCTGTTTTAAAGAATTACTCACCTGCAAGGTAGAGGGTAAGGAGACACTAGAGATCACTGCAAAAGCACAGCTTAGCAGGGTGCTAACTGATGGCAAGACTGTCAGGACTTTGTCATTGATCAGATGTGAGCAGCTCCTGGCTTAGCAGCTGGGTGTGTCTTGGTGCCATGGAGACAGCGTTGATTGAAGCCATGGGAATAGAGAAGATTGCTAGGGCCAAGGAGGTCTACTTAGAATGGGCTTGAAAGGGATCAGGCAGAAAGAGGAGGAAAACAGAATGTGGTGTTTCAGAAGTCAAGAGGAATAGAGCATTTTAAATTTTAGGGAGTAGTCAGTTATGTTAAATGAAGCTAAGAGAAGTATTGATGTTATTGATATGATTTAGCAGTTCTGAGGATGTTGACGACCTTGTTAAGAACAATTCACTGAGTGATGGAGAAAACTAGATTGCATTGGGTGAAGGGGAATGTAAGGGAGGTGAAGAAGCAGAGGTGAATGTAGCAACTTTTTCTCAAGAAATTTTGCCTCTAAGAAGATGGAGGGAAAAAAAAGATGTGGGTGTTGGAAGGAATGAGTGATTATATGTCACTGTTTTCTTTTTCTTTTTTTTTAATTTTTTTTTTATGGCAAATATTTGAATATGTTCATGCCAATGGAAAGAAATGGAGAAGGAAAGGCTGAAGATAAGACTGGATGACTGAAGAAATGGGGTTTTGAGGTGGGCACTGGTGGAGAGATTGCCTTAGGGTGGGAGACAGCTCTTCTTGTAACCAGAAGGAAAGGGAAGAAGCAAAGATGGAGATGCAGGAAGGTCCTGAGGATCTGGAGGCAGAAAGTTGAGGGCATTCTGTATATGATAGCTTTTATTTGCTTAGTGAAATAAGAGTTTAGCTCAGCTTGGTGGCTGAGAGGGTGTTGGTGAACTTGTTGGTGGACCATGTGATAATGTATAGGATTTGTCAGCTTTCCCTTCAAGAAAAAAAAAAATATATATATATATCTAGTCTAGGTATGACTTTACTGTCATTAAATTAATCTCTAGGAGCTTTCAAACGACCCAGATTTTGGCCATTACCTTTAGAAATGTGAAATGAGATAATACGTAAAGGTGCCTGGCACAGAGCTTGGCACTTAGACACTGCAGTGACGGTTGAGTGAATAAGCCGATGTTCTTGGGACACTTCCTAAACATATGGAGTGTCATTCCAAACTTGTTTTTCTGTTTACATAGATCATTTTTTCCAGCAAAGTAGCTTTTGTTGGAAAAAAATCTTTCAGACTGCAATAATCATACCCTTGTGACTCGTAACAGGGCAGGTACTGTTAGGTTGTTTGGGCTATTTGGCACCGTCTCCAGGAATAGCACAAATATGCTACCAAGAACTGGGTTATACTGTTGCTAATTGGAACAGTGTGTCCATGACTGTGTGATGAATTCAGCTTTTCTTCTAACTGGAAACTAAGTTGTGAACAGACTTGGCAAGATACAGATCATGGTAGACAGTTTTTAGAAGATCTTTTAAAAATATCAGCTTCTGCAGAAAACCTAGATTGAGTCCTAGAGAGCAGAATGATGTTTAAAGCACATTCGTTAGTAGATTGCTAACTACTTTCTTTTGTTCATTCCCCAGAGGAAGTTGGGTATTTGACCAATTCTTTTATCCCAGTAAGAAGAGAACAAGAGTGGTGTAGCTTCCGTTGCACGTTTGGAGGGAGCCTCATGGGGTTTGCCCCACCTCACCTGGAGAGGGTGCCCTACTGTATGTTTAGTTGTACTAGAGCTCTTCTTTCAACACTGAAATCTGTTCATGTCGGGAAGAAAGAGAAACGGTGATTAGGATGGAAAGCAGAGACCTCACTAGTAATCAACTAACATGATTCAATCAGAATAATGTTGAAGCTGTATCCGGCTGTGCATGGTACTAACACCGTCCATCTTTGTCTGAATAGATGTCTTTGTGCATTCTCCTGAGGGAGTTGAGAAGAGGAAAGTGAAGAGCAGGTTGAAAATATCTCTGTCACTGGGTGTGTCCAGTGTAACTTCAGCTGTCAAATACTGCCAGTCAATCCCAACGATTGGATTGAATAGTTGTTGTTATTGTAATGATGCAATTTATTTATTTATTTTTTGGTTAATCCTCCCCCGAGGATATTTTCCCACTAGTTTTTAGACAGAATGTGTGTGGGGGGGTGGGGTGGGGGGGAGAAACATCAATGTGAGAGAGACACATCGACTGGTTGCCTCCTGAAAGAACCTAACTGGGGCTGGGGATTGAACCTACAACCTAAGTAGATGCCTTTGACCGGAAATCAAACCCACAACTCTTTGGTCTGCAGGTGGATCAGCCACTGAGCCAAACTGGCCAGGGCTGTAATGATAAAATATGAAGCGCACCTACATCATCATGGGTTCAGGGACTTCTGAAATGGTGTTTAAATGTAGAAGTTGGCATTTGGTCTTTCTGAGGCTTAGGCTAAAGCTGAATATAGGTTATTTGGTGAAATTCTGAGATTAAAGTTGACTGTCACTGTATTCTTAGTAAAATCTATGCATTACTCTGCATTATATTACAATGCGCTACTATGCATTGCTATATAGTTGGATTGCTATATAATTGGATTCCTGTGGGTGTATACACACATTGCTATATAATTTCCTTCAAGGAAAGTCAGTCACCTGGGCCATGGGCACTTTGTTGTGTGTTAAACATCCAAGTTATCACCCATATGTTGTCCTCCTCTGGACCAAGTGTTGCAATGGAAGCAACAGTGTGTTCTGTGTTCCCTCCCCATCCTTTCCCTTGGTGGTTAGCATCCCAGTATTTAGGTAGCACCCACTGAAAAGCCATGGTGCCCATGGGCCTATCCCCTCTTCTGGTCTTTTCCTGTTACCAGCCCTTTTTTGAACACTATGACTGCTGAAGAGTGGCACTTACCAGGAAGATTGGCAATCTTTTCTTTTTAATCCTCACCTGAGGACATTTTTCCATTTTTTGTTCAGACAGAGTGGGAGGGAGAGAGAGAGAAACATGGACATGAAAGGGACACATCGAGTGGCTGCCTCCCACACGACCCAACCAGGGCCGGGGACAAACTGCAACCGAAGTACGTGCCCTTAGTGGGAACCGAACCCAGGTCACTCTGGACTGCAGGCCCACGCTCCAGCCACTGAGCCAAATGGGCCAGGGCAAGATTGGCAATCTTACCACATTAGGAAATAATTCAGAATAAGTGGTAACAGGGGTGATGACCAGTGGAGAGTCTTGAAGAAGAGGGATTCGTGTTCCTCATTATTTACACCAAGCATGAAAGTGTATGCATTTGCACTTGGCAGTTAATATAGTGTACTGCAGGGTAGAGGGAAAAAGAGCTGTTAACAGCAGGATTTGTGTTAACATATGACATATATGTTTGACCAAGCATAAAGGGATTTTTGCCTCCACAGCCTAATCACTGAAGTATGAGCCATCAACTCCTTTCCCAGTCAAAGACTCCATCACACACACACACACACACACACACACACCATCATGCACACTTACAAGTAGTGGAAAAAAATAAAAACAGATCAGTGTTCACTGAGCATTTACTGTGTAGTTTTATTTTTTTCGGTCCCTTCAAATGTTTTATCTATCCATGATGTAACTGAAGACTAAATTTGATGACCTATTCCATTAAAGAAATATAACAGCAACAAAAATGTCCCATAAATGAATAGAAAATATATTGTGATCTTTTTAAAAGCTTTCATTCTTTTTTTTTTTCTTTGTATTGAATTTATTGGGGTGACAATGGTTAACAAAGTTATATAAGTTTCAGGTGCCCAATTCAACAACACATCATCTGACTCTGTATTGTGTGTTCACCAGCCTATAAAAGCTTTCATTCTTGCTATAAAATGTTTAGATTTGCTTGTGCCTCTACTTGGAACAAAAGACTGGGCTTCCACTGTGTCACTGTTCTTTTCAGATGAGGGAGAAGTTGAAGATTAAGCTCTATGCTCACAGAAATAGGTGAGGGTGTAGGGAGGAGATTGGACTGGGATTCTCTCAAGCCCCAGATCTTTACCTCTCTCTCCCTACCAGGACATTTGTTGGAACAATGAGAAAACTTAATTTTGCAATATAATCTTTTATAAAATGATGCTCAAAATTTAAATTCTTAAGGAAGGAATCCTATCCTTGTACATACCTAGAAATGTGACAAAAACCCTATGCCATCTTTCTCTGAAGGACAATTGGAATAGAGGAGAATGGCAAGGAATATTTTGGTTTTGATTTTTGTCTCCTTTGAAGAAGGAACAATGTGTGATCATATATATACTTTGGCAGAACTGAAGTAGATCCACATATATTTATAGACTTGATAGGTTTTGTGTATCCCATTTGTTATGTTGATTAAAATTGGGAATTCTTCATTTTTGAAGGTAGTCTGAGAGAACTGCATATTCTCACCAGCCACACAAATATTTGGAAGCTAACTTTCCCCCTTCCTGTATTCCACTGTAAATAAACTACTGACTGCCCTGGCCGGTTTGGCTCAGCGGTTAGAGCATCGGCCCGCGGACCAGAGAGTCCTGGGTTCAGTTCCCGCTAAGGGCACGTACCTCGGTTGCAGTTTGTCCCCATCCCTGATTGGATCGTGTGGATGGCAGCCATTTGATATGTCTCTCTCACATGGATGTTTCTCTTTCTCTCTCTCTCCCTCCTGCTCCATCTGAAGATTAATGCAAAAATGTCCTCGGGTGAGGATAAAAATAAATAAATAAATAAATAAATAAATAAATAAATAAATAAATAAATAAATAAATAAAAATAAACTACTGACGACTTCTGCATGCAAGTGAAGTTGCCAATAAATACTTGATTTTGAACCAGAAGGACCTGTGACATTATAGGAAATGCAGCTGAAACTGAGAGAAAGCAAAACTCTTTAAGGAAGCCTAGAAATAACCCTGGGATTGGTTTGGTTTAATCTTTCATAAAGCTGATTGAATTATTTCTATAATTCTTTTTTTTTTTTTTAATTTTAGATTCAACCTTACGAAAAGATAAAGGCCAGGGGCTTACCTGATAATATATCTTCTGTGCTAAACAAGCTGGTGGTGGTAAAACTCAATGGTGGTTTGGGAACCAGCATGGGCTGCAAAGGCCCGAAAAGTCTGATTGGTGTGAGGAATGAGAATACCTTTTTGGATCTGACCGTTCAGCAAATTGAAGTGAGTAACATTTAGCCTTTCTCAGGAGCTACTAAAATTGTTTTCAGTTACTAGCTTCTTATAAGCATTACCTTATAAAATAACAGATGTGGATTTGAGCTAATCAGGGAGCTTGCTATCTTTAGATCTGGGTTAGTATATAAAAAAGCTTGGTGTTCCTTAGGGCACATCCTTAGGGTGATGTAAAAGCTTTTGATCTTTAAATAGCATTTGTGATCGCTGAAATCTCTAGATTTATTTGGATTCTCCTTTGATCTCCCGTCCTCTCTCCCCCCTTTCTTTCTAGTGGCAGCCTCTATCACACTAGGGTGAGATGGCTCTATTAACCCCCTCCGGGAGGCTTGGATGCCACGGGTGCTAAGAACTGTTTTGGTTTCTGTCTTACAACTAAGTTGTTAATCATAGACCATAGGCTCTTCAGAGGCAGTGGCCTATCTTTTTCATCTCTTTATCCCTAGTTTATAATACGGTGGTGGCAACCACAGTAACACTAGCAGTAGCAGTTGCTAACATTTATCCAGCACATATTGTACACCAAGGATTATTCTGATCTCTTTACATGAATTGACTCATCTGTTCCTCTCAACAACTCTGTGAGATAAGTACAATTATCATCCCCATTTTATAGATGAGGAAACCAAGGCACAAAGAGGTTGATTTACTTTCCCAGGGTTCCCTAGCTAGTTAGTAAGGGAAGAATAGAGGGCAGTATGACTTCTGAGATCCTGTTTTCTTCCCACTCTGTGTTGCCTCTTAGCTCTTTCCAGAGATTGAAAAGATCTCAGTTGGGGTATGATTCACAGCTCCTGACATAATCCTGAGACTAGGGAGCCATGTCTTTGTAACATTTGTACTCTCATCCCCACAGTGCTTTGGAGACACACTAAATGCTTAGTCAGCACTTGCTGAGGCCATAGGGCACTGTAGCTGGGCACACAGCTCCGGGGTCAGACTGTGGTGGGGAGGAAGGTGTCCCTGCTTTGCTGCTGACCTGCCATCTCTCTGGGCCTCAGTTTAGCCATCTGTAAAATGTAGATAATAGTTTGTCTCAAAGAGTTTTGATTTAATGGGCAAGTACATGATGCATTGCTTACCAAAATGGCTTATGTTAAGTAGTTATTATTTCAAAACTAATATATTTGGCTACATATAATGTTTTGGATATTTTGTGATGAACAATTAAGAGTTAATTTTATACCTTTATGCAAAAGAAAAGTAAATCTGGATGATGTCATTTTCCTCCCTAGCATTTGAACAAAACCTACAATACAGATGTCCCTCTTGTTCTAATGAACTCTTTTAACACAGATGAAGATACAAAAAAAATACTACAGAAGTACAGTCACTGTCGTGTGAAAATCTACACTTTTAATCAAAGCAGGTACAGGGAGTAAAAAAATTAACTCTGGGGGGTATTACTCCTGGGAAAGGACTTCTTTGTCTTGTTTAAACAGCCTCAAGGTGTACATGTGCCAAAGACTAATGCTTGATGCCTTTAGAGGCTGACCATTTGTTAATAGATGTGTGACTGTGTGGGTCTGTAATTTCCAAATCTGTTTGAGATTCTCTTCCATATCCAGAATACTAGAGGATAACTTAGGTCTTTGCTTTCTGGGAGCATATTTGGGCTCTAGGTGGGGCCATGGGAATTGTTCTCTATTCCACCATATTGATAATGTTCTTTCCTATGGGAAGGAAGTTTCTTAACATCCTAATACAGGCTTGGGGGAAATTTAATAAATTCTGGAGAAAATCTTCTACTTTGGAGAAGGGAAAGTAAGTAAAAAGGAATTCAGATGATGAATTGTGACAAAGCCCAGGCAACTGGGGAAATAAGGCTTCCATTTAAGGATAGACACTAGTCTATGTATGTAAACTTGTATGAAGGAACATTTCTATGTACCTTTAGTTTTTTGGTATTTTCTAAATCTATTTTTACAAGGGCTCAGAAAGAGCACACGTACTCTTGCCTCCATATTCCATTTGGACTTTACAGGGCTAGCTCCTCCCCACCGCCAGCCCTACACGTGCTCTCACTAGGGACAGGGGCAGAGTCCCCCGAGCACGCACCTGCTGCTGGTGTCTGTGAGAGAAAGCGTGCCGCCCTCAAGTACATCTGCTTATAGCAGCGGCAGCTTTCCCATACAGGTTTCCAGGAAAAGAGCTTTCCCACGACCAAGTAAGTTTGAGAAAACTTACTTAATATATCCCCCCTCTTGGAGAGTCATAAAATATATTATCTTAAAAACATGAGGTGCCCTTCCATCTGTGTGACCATGGAAAAAGAATTTTTGCAGCAAATACCACTATCTAGGAAAATGATTTTGTGAAAACAGATGAGATTTTCTTAAATGGCTTCACATCTGATTAAATTACTTACTAATGATAGACTGAAAACGAGGGAAGTTTAACTTTAAATGCATTGTTTCTTGGAGGTCTGGAATGCTCTACAGAGTTGATGTTGAAAAATAACTTTTTTTTTAAAGGTATCCGAGGATTAATAAAGAGTCTTTACTGCCTGTAGCGAAGGATGTGTCGTACTCAGGGGAAAATACAGAAGCTTGGTACCCTCCAGGTCATGGTGATATTTACGCCAGTTTCTACAACTCTGGTTTGCTCGATATCTTCATAGGAGAAGGCAAAGAGTATATTTTTGTGTCTAACATAGATAATCTGGGTGCCACAGTGGATCTTTATATTCTTAATCATCTCATGAACCCACCCAATGGAAAACCCTGTGAATTTGTCATGGAAGTCACAAATAAAACACGTGCAGATGTAAAGGTAAATACTGAAGCCGTTTGGGGATTCACATCTTCACATTTCATAGGTTATGTTGTTCAAACTTATTTTGTTTTTTATTGGAAAGTTTCTATGTGAAGCAAAACACAGTTACCTACTTGATAACATCATTGTAAGACAGAGTGAGATAGTGTTCTATAGAGTACCCTAAGTTCTGTCTGACGTAGCAATGTGTATATAAGTCCAGATGTAATAGTAGTAAAATCATCTTTATTTTTTTGAATAATCTATATGGGCAATTTAACTGAAAACAATCCCATATATATTTGTAACAAATCTGAAACATGTGAAAGCACTTTCAGTAAGTTTGTTCAAACCTTTAACATTTTTCTAGTTTGATGCTTAAGTGTTTTTATTTCATTGTTCCTTTAATGAAAATTTACTATTTCTATTTCTCCAATATATATTTCTATATACTTTTTTGTGTTTTATCACTGTAATGTCTCTGTAATTGCAACAAATGCAATTGTTTGGCACAAACCAAAATTTTGATTTAAAAATGTATTTTTATTTTTATTGAATTTATTGGGGTGACATTGGTTAATAAAATTATATAGGTTTCAGGTGTACAATTCTGTAATACATCATCTGTATATTGTATTGTATGTCTATCACCTCAACTAAAGTTTCCTGTCACCAGTTAAAAATTTGATTTTTAAACTTTGCATGTTTAGTGGTGATGACATTTGGCCTTTGATGAAATGATATACCAGGTTTTATGAATTACCCACAGGGAGTAAAAAAGAAGTGGGAAGGGTGTGAATATTAAAATGGTCAGTCCCTGGGCTGGGTTCTCTGTCTATTATAAATGTCCATCCCACATTGAGTGGATGCTCCCCTCTTCCCACACTGCTGTAGCCTGTGACAATAATAACTTATCTAGGCTGATGCCACACGGGTCACATCTCATCCACTTGTGTCTCTGTCTTCCCTATCCTAGAGCCAGTCAGAGCAGGGTCTGAAGTGGGTAGGACTGGTTATTTGGTGATGGATGGTGGTTTGGGAATAAGAGGAATGGCTGTTCCTGTAGCCAGCCTTCAGAAAGTGAGGACTCTGATGTACTCCCAGGGCTTTTATCATGGACAAGAGGGTGGGTATACAGTGTAAAATGACAGACAGCCTAAATTATTTTCGTTGGTTTTGTCTTCATATGTATATTGCTTTGTATCACAGATAGAATCACTGCTAATGTTTTTGTTTCTAGGGGATTTTATTATCAGTGTCTTTTCTATAACATTCATAGGCTATTAACAGTGTAGTGTGGACGTGGTTGGGAGAGATGTGGGTCACTCACTCGCTCTCTCTGCCTTTTCTAGGGTGGGACACTCACTCAGTATGAAGGCAAATTGAGACTGGTGGAAATTGCTCAAGTGCCAAAAGCACATGTGGATGAGTTCAAGTCTGTATCAAAATTCAAAATATTTAACACAAACAACCTCTGGATCTCTCTTGCAGCAGTTAAAAGACTGCAGGAGCAGAATGCTATTGACATGGAAATCATTGTGAACCCTAAGGTAAGCCAAGGTGCCACTCACTGGGCTCATTGGTTCCTGAGATCACTGTAGACTGCACACAGACCCACTCCTCCACTCTCTCTGGCCTTTCTAGTATATTGGTCACTCCTTTGTGCCTCGTCAGCCTCTCCAGTTCCTGGCTCTGTCTTCCAGAGTCAACATCCAACCCTTACTTGGCCCTGGGCTATGGTAGTGGCAAGAGCACTGGGCCCAAAAGTAGAGGGCCTACCTCAGTTTACTTGTTGCTTTGATACTTACAGGCCTTTTGGTCACAGGCACCTTGCATTACTTTTGTAAACCTTCGGTTCTTTATCATAAAATGGAAATAATTACTAAACAGAAGAGCTGTGACGTTGAAAAAAGATCACACATGTATAAGTACCTGACTTATGGTAGGTGCTTGATAAATGTCATTTCTCAATGGAGCTCTGAAACCACTCCCCAAACATGAACTAACATGGAACTAAGTTGTTAAAACCTGTGTCTCTCCCTCCTCTCTCCCTTACAGACTTTGGATGGAGGCCTGAATGTCATTCAGTTGGAAACTGCAGTAGGAGCTGCCATTAAAAGTTTTGAGAACTCTCTAGGCATCAATGTTCCTAGAAGCCGTTTTCTACCTGTGAAAACCACATCAGATCTCTTGCTTGTGATGTCAAACCTCTACAGCCTTAATGCAGGATCTTTGACAATGAGTGAAAAGCGGGAATTTCCTACAGTTCCCTTGGTTAAACTAGGCAGTTCTTTTACAAAGGTATGCAATTATAAAGCTATGACACACATATGTGAATTGGAATCTAATTAGTTTCTGCTACTAACCTGTCATATTTCTACATCTTTGCCTTTTAAAGGGAATTGACCTTAGACGATAAAGATGTAGCTCTTGAACTTAATTACTATAGAGGAGAAAAGAATGTTTAACTTTTTGGATATTTTATCTTATATCTCTTCTTAGACTACTACTACTTTCATCAGGAGGAAAATGTTAATTCTGGCTTAACAAATAACAACCCCTACCATGTGCTGGGCCATGTTCTAGGTCCTAGGTATTTAGCAGCAAGTAAATAAAACAGACTAAAATCCTTGCCTTCATGGATATTCGAGTGGTATGATGATAAGCAAATAAATTGAATGGCTAGTATGCATCTATGAAAGTGGTAGTGATAGAAAATGCTATGGAGAAAAATAAAGCATGAATAGGAATGGGTGGGTGGGGTGGTGGTGGTGGTGTCACTTTACACTGGTGGTCAAAGACAGCCTTACTGAGAAATTGAGTGTGTCATGCAGGTATCTGGGGTGAAAAGTATTTCAGGCAGGAGGAATAGCATAAGGTCAAACCTACCCTAAAATGATAATTAATCATGTAAAATGTTGAGAGGTTAATGTAGTGACAGGGTGAACCTTTGTGGCTGGCCTGTAGAGTCCTGCTATGCCATCCAAGTCTACTCTAGTATTGGTTGTGGTTTAGTGCCACCGGGTGTGGATGTGTGTACTAACTCATATTATCGATGGGGGATGATTCTAGGTCCTATGGCTGGGCTGAAATTTCCAGGTGAGCATCTGGCATCTTAGAAGTCTCCTCAGTATTTGGTGCTTCTTTTATCTGCTTGGTTGGGCTGGGAAAATCTGGTGATACAAGAACCCACCATCTTCTCACATCCTGAGATGGGATTGCCAACCATATTTCACCTGGCCTCATGCTCCCTTCAATTCCCTCCCATTCTCCCTAGCCCCTTCCACACCCTGCAAGAGATAATAACTTTAGCTGTCTCAGTTTGAGAATGGGCTGTGTGGGCAACGGCTAATTGCTCTGAGGAAGAATGTTTTAGGAGCATTTGACAGCACAATATGGCTGAAGCAGAGTGAGCAAGTAAGGGACTGGGGGTGGGTAGATTATGTAGAACCTTGTATTAAGTATTCGGAGTGTGGCCTTTTTTTTTTTTTTCCCTCTTGTGGATGAGAAGCCATTGGTGAGTTGTGAGCTGAGGAGTGAATCAGGGAGCAGTGGTAGAATCAGAGAGACTGGGGAATGGGTTGTTGCAGGAATCCTGGCAAAAGGAAATAGTAGCAGTGGAAATAGTGAAAAATGTTGACATTCTGAGATATACTGAAAGTTGTACCTGTAGGAGAGTAAACCTGAACAGAGTAAGGATGACTCCAGGGTTTTTGGCCTGTGCAAGTGGAAGCATGGACTTACCATTTACTTAGACGGGGGAAAAGCTTGGGTAGAGTAGGTTTAGTGGGTAGCAGGATGAGCAGTAAATTTTAGAGATACCGTGCTTATTCAACCTTCAAGTAGAGTAGCTGAATGTATAAGTCTAGAGCTCAGAAGAGAGATCTAGAAGAGACAGGTAAACTTTAAAGTTGTCATTTTATAGCTGGTACGTATTTAAAGCCATAAGATAAGGATGCCTAGAGAGTGAGTGGATGTTGGAAGTGGGTGATCCAAGAACTAAGCCCTGAGGTACTCCAAGGCTTAGACGATGGGGATGAGATGGAGGAAGCAGCAAAGTTGACTATGGAGTTGCAGGTAAGGAATTATGAATGTTGTATGTCCTGAAAGCCAAATGAAGAAAAGAGAAAGTTACCATCTTTGTCAAGTGCTACTGCTGAATCAAGTAAGATGAATGAGAATTCACTATTAGATTGATCAGTATAGAGGTTCTGGAGCCTGACTGGAATGGATTTAAGAGAGACTAAGGGAAAGGAAATTGGAGATATGAATTCAAGAATTTTGCCTTAAAAAACAAAACAAAAATGGAGCCATAGATAGAAAGGGATATAAGATGAAAAGTTTGTTTTTATTGAATTTTTTTAGAGAGAGATAGAAACATAGATATGAGAGAGAAACATTGATTGGCTGCCTCTTGCACAACCCCCACCGGGGATGGAGCCCACAACCGGGCATGTGCCTGGACTGGGAATCGAACCAGGACTTCTCAGTCCATGGGACAATGCTCAGTCCACACCAGCTGGGCTGTTTTGTTTTGTAAAGATGGGAACATTTATAACATGTCTATAAATTGATGTGAACTGATGCAATCAATAGGGGAAAACCACTGGAGAGGAAGAAAGAATTGCTGGACAGTATTCTTGAATAGGCCATAAGGGTTGGTCTTATATTGGAGTAGAAACAGTCCGACCTCAATACTAGGAGGGACAGAGTAATGGGTGAGGGGGCAAAGGAGGGGTGGTGTGATAGCAGCAGTGGTAGCAGTGATGGTAGAAGCCAGTGGAAATTTTCTGATTGCTTCTGTTTTTCTCATCAAAATAAGAAACAAGGCCATACAGGATTATTTCCAGTGCATGTAAATATGAGGAAATAGGAAGCAAAAACAGTGATAATTTGTGCAGTTGCTCTTCCATTTCTTCTGAATCCTACCCAACCCTAAATCCAGGCTCCAATCTGGTTTGCTTCAGACCATGATCTCTCTTTTTCCAGACTATCTGAACTACTCATCTGGTTCTTAGCATGTTTGTTGGTTATCTTTTTATTTTTCTAATGTCTGATCTGCTCAGCTGTGTTGTAAATTGTTTGAGGGTAGGGGCAATGTTCTTATCCCTTGGTCTCTCCTGCACAGGAACATATGGTGAGTGCTTAACAAATAGGTTCTTCCAATAGAGGGCCTGAGCTTGGCCATAAACAATTGTTTTTACAGTTCAGTTAATTTAATCCCTAACCCATATTTGAAACAATTTATACATTTCTATTTTTCTTTCAGGTTCAGGATTATCTAAGGAGATTTGAAAGTATACCAGATATGCTTGAATTGGATCACCTCACAGTTTCTGGAGATGTGACATTTGGCAAAAATGTTTCATTAAAGGTGTGTTGTTATGAAAATTATAGATCTTATAGCTTTACAAAACAGGTTTCATTTTCTAGTCCTCATTTTACCTTTATTTTAAGGACTACTTCCTAGTCTATACCAGATGTTTATAAGATATAGATATATCTTATAGGATATAGATATATGAAATAGCTTACTACAATATTTAGTATTGACACTGTCTTCCATAGATATACAACATAGTTAAAATACAATCATTATAGCTGTATATAGGAATTTTGTGGAATAGAGCATTGAGATGGAAAGCAAACACTAATAAATAATTGGACTGGTACTATTTTATTGAAAATAGGACAATCTTTAAAATAGAATCACTGTCAAATTAACATTAGCTCATTAAAGATGACTATTTGAATCAAAATAAAAGTAAACAAAATGACAACTTCATTTATACTGAATATAATCTATTCCTGTTAAAGTGATCGGTTGTCATCAACTATTATAAACAATAGTTGTTCTCATTACTTAGTACTTGGGTACTTTTATAACCAGCATTCCAGCCTAACATAAGAAGGATTATAGGTATAAGTATTAAAAGTCAGAACCAAAGATACAACAGCTTTTTCCTAATCAAATTTTTCTTTTAATGCCATGCCTAGATTTCAGCTACTTAAATGAAGATCTTGAAGAAACAAAAAGATATTATACACACATGTAGAATATAGAATTTTTATCACTGATACTGCAGTCTCACTTAAGATATGAAAAATTTACCAGCGAACTGTTCTTAATAAAAACCCCAAACCGTTATATAAATATAAACTTAAGCACCCTTTAGTTTCCTTATGAAGGAAGGTAATGCTGGTGGCCTAATAAGTAGTTCTTTGAAAGGGCCAGTCATGTGGCACTGGGTACGCTTCCCACTCCTACCACCTCTGATAAAGAGGCAAGCAATCTGGAACTACTGCCAGGATCGTCACAGAGGACACATGACAATTTTCCTTAACATGTTATTTTTCAAGTTTAACGTTGTTTATAAATAGTTATTCCATTGTTAATGTAGTTCTACATAAACTTGATATCATTATAAGAAAAGCAGTTGCATTTCAGCTTCAGCTGCAAATACATTCCTGCTTTTTGTTTTCCCTGTCACTTAGGGAACAGTTATCATCATCGCAAATCATGGTGACCGAATTGACATCCCACCTGGAGCAGTATTAGAGAACAAGATTGTATCTGGGAACCTTCGTATCTTGGACCACTGAAATGAAAAAATACTGTGTACACTTTATACTAATCATGGGCTAGTTTATACAATGCAATGTTCTCTAGGATTCTAAAATAGGCAGGTACTTTACTGTGTTACTGTACCCTGCAGTGTTAATTTTTAAAGTAAGTTTTCTGCAGTATACTTTTATTTTAGACTAAGAAAAGCACAGATGGAAGCAATACTTTTCTTCTTGGAAGAGGATCCTGAAAGTTCATCTTAAAGTGCAATATTGTTTAATCTTAAAACTGGGGCAATTATGCTGGAAAATCCTTTAAGAGAGGCCTCAATGATGGTCACTTTGATTTGCTTGTGATTTCAAAAATAAAGCTGTGAAGCAATACATGTGTACACATGCTTTTCAATGCTAACTTTATGAAATGGTGAAGAAAAATGGTATATACTCTTGCTAAATAGTTACTGGATCATTTGGGAGATTTGTTCTTGGAATATCTATACTCACTGGCCAGTTACCGAAAAAATCAAGTTTTTGCATTTCTGAGAATCTTACCACATCATTATTTCCATAGGAATTAAACTTGAAGGTATTTAGTACCTTTCATTTAGTTCTAAAACTGGGATGCCTGCCATGCTTCCCACAGACTCTCCATTTATTAAAACAAAGTGGTGTTTCTTTTCCCAGCTGAAAGAGCTGGGGTGGGTAGAGGTAGGGCATTTCTTTCACATCCTTGTTCTCTAGTATAGTGGGTGGGGATTATCACTTTTTTTTTTAAAGTTCCCTTTCCTTAAAGCTTGCTTGTTGTCACTGAAAAATGTTCATGAATAATATTTCAAATCAGGTCTACTGGTAGTATAATTTGTGGCTTTTCTCTAAGACTCAATTACATTTTCCAGTTCTCCCATACTTGTTTTTCAGTAGGCTGCTTGTTTAATTTAAAGTTGACTGCACACTATTAAAAAGGTCTTTTAAAGTCTGATAATTGTTTACAGCTTTATTTTAGACAGACAGTTAAGAACCAATGACATACCTCTGTAATGATAAAGGAAAAAAACCAGGCTTTCCTTTTAGGAAACTGAAGAGCACAAAATAAATCTATTTCATTGTACATGATCACTACAAAGTTAGGCACTCGCACAGGGTTAGGCAAGATTCCTGGTGTGAGGTGAGGCACAGGCACTTTCATTTGTAGAGTGCTGCTGATTCTAATTTTGAAGGTAGGTATTATGAAAGTCTTGCCCTGGCCAGTGTGGCTCAGTTGGTTGGAGCATCATCCCATAAACCAAAAGGTTGTGGGTTTGATTCCCGGTCAGGGCACATACCTAGGTTATGGGTTCAGTCCTCAGTTGGAGTGTGTACAAGAAGCAACCAATCGATGTTTCTCTCCCCCCCTGGCCCACTCCCTTTCTCCCTCTCTAAAATAAATAAACAGTTCCTCGGGTGAGGATTTTTTTTTTTAACAAGTCTTTAAATAACTTACTCATCACCTTATATTTCTGGACCCAACACAGCAATCTATGTTTTTCTACTTCTTTCTCCCTGGTCTTTGTTCATATACACATCAAAAGTAACTTAAAAACAACAACCCAAGGGAGTCATACTCCGTTATGTTATCTAAATGTTAAAATGATAATTCTTAAGTAGGCAGAATATTTAAAAATGTATTATTACCTCTGCTAGAAATAAAAAGGCAAAAAAAAATCCCTTTAGATATATTCTTTATAAAAATACAACTATTAAACTGCAGGCTTTCATATACCAATTCTGAATATACCACTTCTGAAAAGTATTTAAATTAGTTGCATAAATAAACACCAATATCTTATTCTTTATTACTGTGATCATCCTTTCAAGTATTTAGACTATTCTGGAAGGCTTGAGAGAGAACAGTAGTAGTAGTAGCAGTAGAAAGATTAAATATGAGACACACAAAGCCTGAAACTTGACATTGTCACTAAAACAAAAACTGAATTCCTAAATCCAAGCAATCAAAAGATGTTTATTTTTTATAGAAAGATCTGTAAAAAAATAATTTTCAAACAGCTTTACTTTCATAGAGAAAACTTTCTACAGAAGTTGACTAAGATTTTAATATTTTAAATTGTACCATCATTAAATAAGGTGGGACACCATATGAATTTCATTGCACTGAAGAAATGCAAAGCATTTTTTAATATAAAGTATACAGAGCATTCTAGTCAACTACAGCTGTGTTACAGCTATGTGTTCTTTTGGATTTGGTCCAAAGAAACCTGAGTCTGTTTCCAGAGAGAATGAAAAATGTTATAGACACCTGATCAGTTATTCCTCACTGAAGGAAGCACAAAATTGGCATTCCTTGTAGATCCCACTGAATCCCAGTTTCCCAACACTGATACTTTCCTTTTCCCATTTCCCTACCCCAGTTCATTTTGGGTTCCAGGTTCAGTTCTTGAATCATAAGCATCCATATTTTCTTCATAAACACATACATCCCATGGTCAGATGGGCTACCCAGTTTTCCAGTATATCATCACCTCTTCTGTTCCCAGATCTCAGCCATATTTAGGTCCAAATCTTTAAGGCCTTTTAAGGCTTGAAGATTTCCAGTGTAAAAAGCTACATCTGCTGTGACCAACCTAAACATTGGAGAGAAATTTTTTTTAATCTCACACTTTCTATTCAAATAAAGTAGCAATGCTCAGAATCAAAGAGTCCTAGCTGCTAGACTGTTACTTAAAATTCAGATTTCCTAGAGATCAAATGTCAATCCTTAGCAGGATTCCTACTATCATATAGTTACATCATTTAATGTTCTATTTCAAAAATAAATGTCTTTAAAAAGAATAAACCAATGTAGGTTGGACTCAGTTTCATAATTCTGCCAATTAAAAAGATTTATCTTAAAACAATGCAACAAAATAGAGCAAATAACAGTTTTGATCACTTGTCACTAGAGTGTACATATAAATGACTAAAATCATAGTACTGATAATCAGTACAACAACACTTGGTGAAAAGAGAATTACACTGAACTGTCACATTAATGCCTATACCTGAAAAACAACACTCCTGGCAAGAACGCTTAGATAAACAGAAATATCAAAGCTGCATGCATTTAAAAAAATGACAGGACTGATTAAATATATATTTTGAAAGATGAGGCCCATGGAGAAACAAATAGGAGACCTTGATTTAGTAATCTGTAAAAGACAAGAGGAAGTGTGGCTCTCATATTGTAATGAACACTTAAACTCTGGATTGCTGGACTACCTTGGGGAAAAGGTATTTATGTACTGCAGTCTAATTTATAAATACCTTTGGACTTATGTACTTAATGTTTCACCTTTTATCACATGGAAGAATTTACTAAGGACCATATTTTTAGTTTGAAATTCATCTTATTCAAGGTGCTTTAAAATTTATAAAAAATTCTAAATTAGCCCTGGCCGGTTTGGCTCAGCGGTTGGAGCGTTGGCCTGCGGTCCGGAGAGACCCGGGTTCAGTTCCTGCTAAGGGCACGTACCTCGGTTGCAGTTTGTCCCCGGCCCTGGTTGGTCGTGTGGGTGGCAGCCACTCGATGTGTCCCTTTCACGTCGATGTTTCTCTCTCTCTCTCTCTCTCCCTCTCTCTCCCTCCCACTCTATCTGAACAAAAAATGAAAAAATGTCCTCGGGTGAGGATAAAAAAAAAAAACCAAAAAAAAAATTCTAAATTATCATACTTCTTGTAATAATATGGTCAGTAAGTACAATGAAACTGACAGCTATGGTTCAAAAAGAACAATGCTTCTCTAAGGGAAGATCCCTACATTAAAAATTAAATAATATTAACATAAGTCTCCATTTTAAAATATTAAGTTATGTTTAATAAATCTTATTTACAGTCTATATAAGAAAGTGTAATGAAAATGTTTTATATCAAAACTGATAAAAGAGAACATAAAAACAGACATTTATAACATATAACCACCAAAGGATTAGTTTGAAGGCATATGGAAAAATCTAAAATCAGTAAGAAAAAGATAATACCCAAGAGAGAGATGGGCAAAGAATGTGAACAGGAAAAATCACAGATGAGAACCTCTGAATGACATGAAAAGATAACATTAGGAAATGCAATTCAAAATAAAATACCACTGTTTTTCATCCCACTGCCAACAACAACAACAAAAAAAACCCAGCAAATGTTGGCAGGATATAGAGAAATGGTGAGAGTGAAAACTTGGTACAGCCATTTTGCAGAACATTCTGGCAATACCTAGTAGAACAGAAATGTACATGTGCTCTAACCCACTTGTAGATGTATACCCTAAAGAAACGGTTAAACCGCCCAGCCAGTGTGGCTCTGGTTGAGCACTGACCCATGCACCAAAAGGTCGCCGGTTCCATTCCCAGTCAGGGCACATGCCCAGGTTCTGGGCCCAATCCCCAGTGAGGGGCTTGCAGGAGGTGGCCAATTGATGTTCTCTCTTACTGATGTTTCTTGTTTCTCTCTCTCTCTAAGATCAATAAAGGAAAAAAAAAAAAAAACGGTCAAACCAGCAGAGATGTATAAAGATCTTAACTGTGGAATGGTTGTAATGGAAAAAGTACTGACCTAGAAATCTATCACTAGGGGAAAATGAATATATTAAATATAGGTGATTCATGGGGGACAATACAATAAAGCAGTTAAACTATGAATAATATAGATATATATCAATATACATAAATCAGTAACAATATTAAGTGAAAAAGCAAGTAGAATATGTATAATACACTCTATAAGTAAGTTAAACTCATAGAACAGTACTAAATATATTTTTAAAGATATAGAGATAATAAATGAGAAGGACTTAAAAGTTATAGACCAAATTTATTAGAAATATTGCCTAAGGGTTGGGGGAAAAAGAATAAGACTGGTGATGGGGCCATGGGGTTCTTCAGCTTCATTTGGAATAAATGCCATTTTTTTAAACATGATAAACATTTTTGCAAGTGTAAATGATAAATGTTAATAATTCTAAGCAGGAATACAAATATTCTCTATATGCCTGTATTTTAAAAGTATCTTAAAACAGAGAATATTACATTAAAAAGAAACAGTACAGTACAGGGGAGGAGGAATAGGGACAACTGCTTAATCACTCATGGAGAAGTAAAAATGTTTGGAACTAAACAGGTGGTGACTGCACAGATGTGGTTAACTAGAAAACAGTTCATTTTCCGTTATGTGAGTTTTACTTTGAAAAAAAAAAGAAAAAGTACATTTTCATTATGTCTTTGGCTAGAGTCTAGAGGTTAATTTTCAGGAAATTCTATCTTTCAAGGGATCACTCAAAGACATGTATCGACTTACACAGAATTAGTGTCTTTAAAAGTACGTGACAGTGGAAGCCCTGGGTGGCTCAGTTGGAGCATTGTCCCACGCACCCAAAAAGGAGGTTGTGGGTTTGATCCCCAGTTGAGGTGTGTATAGGAGGCAACCAATTCCATGTTTCTCTCACATCAATGTTTCTTGCTCTCTCTCCTCAGAGTCTCTCTTCCTTCCTTCCTCTCTAAAATTCGGTAAAAACATACTATCAGGTGAGGATTAAAAAAAAAGAAAAGTACGTGACAGTGAAAATCTTTAAGGTTGTACTGACCGCCATATAGTTATATTACAAAAGATAATAATAGGTAATGAGTTAGATTGGATGCTTCAGAACTACTGGTCTGAGAAAAAAACAGCCAACCTAGATTTAATTATGGAAATAAAAGTAGAAAGGTGGAGTGGGGCTTAAAAATATTAGCTCTTTTTAGATAGTCTCTGAGAGGTATTTAGTATTCATTATACTAATTTTGAACTCTTCCATGGCTTTGAAATTTTTGAAAATGACAAATAATTCTTTAAACAAAACTAAACTAAACAAAAAAACAGAAGAAACAGGTAATAATCAAGGGAATCAGATTTTTGCATAAAACTCCTAATTTCAGCCTGGCTGACAAATTCAGCAGTCAGAAACTTCCAGATAGCTTTCAGTGTACTTCTTTTTTAAGGGCAAGGCCAACTTCTGACTCCAAAATACATTTTTCATTTGTTCCTATAAGTTTGACATTTAACCCTGAAATTCCTTTAACAGGGAATAAAATATTGTATTCCTAAAAATCCATGGAACAGGTAACACTAAGGAGATTATTATATTAAGGTGTAACTACATTATCATTGCATTTTGTATAATCTTTTCCCCATATCTTTCTTTATATACATTGCTCTTCACAAAAATCCTGTGACAAAACCTTTTTTTAAAAATACTCACCTGTGGATATGTTTTTATTGATTTTTAGAGAGTGGAAGGCAGGGGGTACAGAGAGAGATATCAATGTAAGAAACAGCGACTGGCTGCCTCCTGACCAGGGATTGAACCCATAACCTAGATATGGGCCCAGACCGGGAATCGAACCCATAACCTTTTGATGTATGGGACTATGCTCCAATCAACTGAGCCATCCAGTCAGGGCAGTGACAGAACTTTTTACCATTATTCCTATTTTCAAATCATAGAAAATTAAGGCTCAAGAAAGAGTAAGTGATCTGCCCAAGGTTACATAGCTAGTTAAGTAGCAGAACAAGTTTTTATATTCTAAACCCTATGTTTTCTTTTACATATTATATGATTTATTTCACCAATAATAAATATACAATGGCTTATGATAAAATATGAACATATTCACACTTACACATTTTTTGTAACCCTATGAAGGAATTAGGCAGACTTTATCATTTTATAAATAAGGCACCGAAGTTAATTGACTTTCTCATAGTGACGCAGCTACAAAGTAGGACTTTGAGTTCTGTCTGGATAGAGGAAGACTTGTGTAACCTAAGGAGGTGCTACTACCCCACACTGCCTCAGTTACTTAACTGACCACTTATAAAAATATAAAACATTTCACGTGGATAGACAGACAGATATATATCGTCTCCACAGAGGAAAAAAAGTAAAAGGTTGCTGATTTTATAATTTTTGGGCCCCAGCACGATTATAGTGGAAAGGGAGAGTATAATGAATAAAATAAATCAAATAATTCGATATGGGAGTATGTGGTAAAAATATTTTGAAAACATACCCATTTTGAGGTCCTCCATCATTTATCACATTTAAATGAGATAACTGCTTTTTCAAGTGGAGTTTGTAACTTGCATTAATTCTTAAAAATAACATCTGAAAAAGAAATACAACTAAGTTTCTTAAAGCTCTACTGAAATAGACGACAGAAGTATCTGGAGTTATCAATTTGAAATCAGAAAAAAAATTTAAATAACCTTTGTTTTGGCATGTACCTTTAAAATGCTCCCTTGAAAATATATGATTGCTATTTCAATACAGTTTTTGGTTTTTGTTGGATAAAAGCTCTTTTTCACCTTTTCAGTATTATTTACTTTAATGATAAGACTTACTACTGCCTTTGTGCCCCTTAGGAGAAGTCCTCTGAGATATGTAAGTGGTATATAGATCATGACAGGTAAAAAGAATACAAAGAAATGGAGAATTCTATAATATACGAACTAGAAACTTGATAGAGAGACAAAAAGTCTCAATGGTAGAGGCAAAGATACCTTTATCCTTCTAACCTGGTAAAATTACTTGAAATTATTTCATTGCTCCTGCAGGCACACTTTTTTAATACAATAATAACCCAATACTTCTTTAGGAAATACCTGACCTGAAATTATATATAATTTATGGAAACTGTTTTGTGGAATAACATATATTTTCTATGGGAAAAATATGTATAAAGCCACCTACAGAAAAGTTTTGTGGAATTACTGGTGTTTAAGTGACAATATTGACATAAAATCTATCATTTTTGCCTAGCTTTGACAAGAGTACCCTTTAAATTATAATGTAAATAAAAACATATGAAATACCTGTATGCCCAGCTCCCTGACCTGGTTAAGCCTTGCTCTAGAATTAGAACTCAGATGGAAAATCCAGAAGGTCAGAAAGTCAGAGATGGGGGATCTTGTGTGTGGAATGGAAAGGATGGCTTGGCTAGGAAGAAATGAGAAAGAAAAAAAAGAGACCCTAGTGGATACTCCATATCTTATGGTTCCTCCTTAGTCCTCAGTGAGCACCAAATCATGGAGGTCGGTATGACTAACGAAAACTTAGGGAAGCATGAACAGTAATAACTATATAAGATGGGATGGCATCTTGCAGGAGCAAGAGTAGGCAGGAGTCACTAAGAAAGCTACCCTTTGCTCCCAAATACCATTTCCATGCAATCAGAGACAAAAAAATAACAAACTTGTTCGAAAAGCAAAAATCCCAGTGAAAGTTAAGTTTATATGTCATACAACAACTAGGACTGTATTATAACGTTGTATCACTCTAAACTACCTTGAATGACATATCTGGTATAGAGGGAACAAGCTAAAGTGGGTCAAGACAACCTGGGAAAAACAAGAAATACTAGAACCTTTGAAGTACTAGGAGAGGGAACTAAGGGAAGTGGGGAGCAGGAATGTTACTGAAGAGTGAAGAGGGTCTCTTGGCCTCACAGTCTCTCTCCCCCTCCCCGCCCACAACCACAAGCCAGTGCCTTTCCCCTCCTTCTTCCCCTAGGTGCATTTTCCTTGCCTCTTTCTTTCTCCTAAACTCCAAGGGCCCTTCTTTTGCCTCTGTAACTTATTTCTTGAGCCCATTTCTTCTACAGCATACTACTTCTACCTCTGTGACTTTCTAAATAAACTTTCTCTTATTAAAAAAAAAGTGACCGTGGTCAGTGAGACTCAGTGGTTGGAGTGTCGGCCTGCGCACCAAAGGGTCGCAGGTTCAATTCCTGGTCAGGTGCATGTACCTGGGTTGCAGGCTGATCTCCAGCCCCAGTCAGGGCACATACAGGAGGCAACCAATCGATGTGTCTCTCTCACATGGATGTTTCTCTCTTTCTTTCTCTCTCTCTCTCTCCCTCACTCCCTTCTAATCTCTCTAAAGATCAATGGGAAAAATACCCTCAGGTGAGGATAAACAAAAGTAAAATTCAAAAGTGAAGAGAACTCTGTGATAATTCTTCTGTGGACAAAGACAGTCGGGACAATGGGTGGATACTTCATAGGTGAAAGGAGCTAAAGACTACCCATTTTGCTTTTATCTGGTTTGTGCCTATTATAGATCACTTACACTGATCTGATAAATATTAATAAGACATACTGATTGAGTTACTTTATGTGCCATCTCATTAACTCTATCACTAATTCCTCCCCTATCCAATCTGGATTATAATCACTATGAGTAACATATTTATATTTATATTTAGCAATCTAAATGCCAAGTCTGATATTCAAGCTAATAATGTAACAAGTGAAGTGAGTAGAATCTGGGATCTCTGATACTCACGGGACAAATGGAAAATGAATTTTTTAGAATTGCTGACCATATAGCAAAGCCATTGTTGCTCTGACCTGTCTGAGTAAGGGGTACTTTGAAATCAGAAATTTTTATCCATATTCCCTAAGCCAATATAACAACTGAAAAAAATAATAATCATATTAGAATATAAACTAAGCTTAACTGTGCCAAAAGTATGTAAAACACTCTATCTCTACATACATATTATGTTATATATATATTAAAAAAGTGGTTTTAGGAATTACTACTCACTTGTGTTTGTTCTTCTGGAAGGAGATCAATTATAGCTTCATGCATTTTTGTCATTTGCTTACAAATATTCCTGAAACAGGCAGAAGGAACGGGAGCTTTCACCTCATACTGATGGGGAAAAATAGTGAGAATTATGTTAATGTCCTTTGGATTGCATTCTGTTCCCACAGACAAATGTTTTCTGCCCCTACACATATAATTGATATATAGTGCTCAAGCTCACACTTCAACTACGATCTGAGCTACTCATGTAAATCTCAAGAACTTTTCATTAAATATCCTAATCTACTCTGGGAGAGGCAGAAAAGCACACCTGAGAAAGAAAGGGAAAAGAAAGGTGTGAGCATGCTCCAGAGGGAGCCCACCTCAATTTTTTTAAATGAGCAAAAAATTTGAACACTTGACCAAAAAAAAAGAGATATGGATGGCAAACTGACACATGAAAAGATGTTCAATATATCAGTCATCATGTAAATTAAAACCACAATGCGCTATCACTTCACACAGACCTACTAGAGGACTAACATTAAAAAACAGACAGACAATAGAAAGTACTGGTGAAGATGAAAGCACTTAGAAATCTTATACATCACAAGAAGGAAGACAAAATGGTATAGTTAGTCACTCTGGAAAATAATTTGGCAGTTTTTTATAGTTAAAGTTTTACATTTCTATACAACCATCAATCTATTCCAAAGTATATACACAAAAGTAATGAAAACACATGCCCACACAAAGATATGCACATGAATGTTTACAGCAGCATTATTCATAACAGCCAAAAACTAGACACATCCCAAAGGTCTATAACTGATGAATGGATAAACAAATACATCCATACAATAGATACTACTTTACCATAAAAAGGGAAAGACCACTACTAACACATGCTGTAACATCCATGAATTTCAAAAGCAATATGTTAAATGAAAGGAGCCTGAGATAACAGGCTATATTTTGTGTAATTCCATTTATAGTATATTCTGGAAAAGGTAAAACTATACAGATAAAAATCAGATGAGTGGTTGTCAAGGTTTGGGGAGAGGCCTGACTGCAAAGTGCCTAAGGGAATGTTTAACAGTAATGGAACTTTATCTTGACAGTGGTAGTTCCACTACTGTATGCATTTGTTAAAATCATCAAACTATATACTCAGAAAGAGTGAATTTCTGACTGTAAATTATACCTCTATAAGCGTGACTTAAATTGCTTAACTTTTCACTAGTAAAGTTCTCTACTATCTTTCCAATGTATCTCCCATTCCTCTGCTCACCAGCTTTAACACATTAGCTAAATGACATTGCTTACCTTTGTTATTAACAACAAAAGCATTAGCAGTCAACATTTACTGGAACTTGATACAGTCAGACACATGATAAAAGAAAAGGGCTTCACATATACTATCTCATTAATCCTCACTGCAACTTTATAAGATTCTATTATAATCCCCATTTAGAGACAGAAACTGAGGTTTAAGGAAATTAATAATTTGCCCAAGGTCCTTTAATGGCTAATATGTGACAAGCATGTAACTTGAGCTTAGGTATACCTAATTCTAAAACCCTGACACTAAACTTCCTTCTTAGGATTCTTATCAACATGTCTGCTCATGATGTTACTTCAGAGTATCTCTACACCTCAACTTCATTTGCCCTAATCATACCTATCTTTCAAAGCAGACCTATGCCGGGCCATTGTGGCTCAGTATATTGAGCATCATCCCATGCACCAAGAGGTCACTGGTTTGATTCCCAGTCAGAGCACATGCCTGGGTTGTGGTCTGAATCCCCGGTAGGGGGCGTGCAGGAGGCAATCAATCAATGTTTCTCATTGAAGATTCTGTCTCTCTCCCCCTCCCCCTCTATCTTCCTCTGTCTAAAATCAGCAAAAACATATTTAAAAAAAAATCAGACCTTATAATGCATGCCTCATCCATAAAGCTTTCCCAGGTCTCCTTACCTAGCTGGCAACCATCTCTTCCAAAGCATTAAAAGCTCCCATAGCACTAAATTGATTATTTACATATGACACTTTATATATACTACCTCCTGTTATAGTTATTGATGTACTTTTTCTACTAGGTAAGTATCTAATATCTAAAATTATAAATATTTACTATTTGAGGACAAGATAAAAGGCTTCTTCGCCCTTGTATATCCCTGTTGCCTAAACCATTTAACTGAATGAATGAATGAATGAATGAAGGCTAAAACATTGGTCTAGCCAGTAGCACAATTAGATGTTAATGTTTTATTTCTACCCAAGCAATGTAATTAGCTTCTTTGAATTGGCCTATATTATTGTGTTATCCTTCTTTCTCCAAATTAAATTTTCAGATAAGAAAATGAAAAGCTAAAAAGTGAGAGGCTAATCCAAACTAACCACTGTCTGTTATTTTGGTATGAATTAAAAACAGGGCCAAACTCCTGGGCAACCCATGAAAAAAAAAAAAAGTATATATGACAAGGAGGAGCAAAGAGACACTTGTTAATAAGGGAAGAACACAACATGTTAGGGTAACAAGTCATCAATGGGGAAGGTAGTAGAGAAAACACTAAGTTGGAATAGTCTAGGCATATTCCTGACATTAAAAAAAAGACATAAAAGCCCTGGCTGGTTTGGCTCAGCGGTTAGAGCGTCGGCCTGCGGTCCTGAGAGACCCGGGTTTGGTTCCCGCTAAGGGCGCGTACCTCGGTTGCGGTTTGTCCCTGGCCCTGGTCGGTCGTGCGGGTGGCAGCCACTCGATGTGTCCCTTTCACATCGATGTTTCTCTCTCTCTCTCTCTGTTCCTCTCTCTCCCTCCCGCTCTACCTGAACGAAGAACAAAAAAAATGTCCTTGGGTGAGGATTAAAAAAAAAAAAAAAAAGACATAAAATATGGGGGGGGGTCACTGGAAGTTTATAAAAGACTTAAGAGACATAATAACTAAATGCAGTATGTAGACCACATAGAAGTCTTTGGTTTTTGTTTGTTTGTTTGTTTCTTTATTGAATTAAGAGAAAGAGGAAGGAAGAGGGAGAGAGAGATAGAAACATCGATGAGAGAGAACATCGATTGGCTGCCTCCTGCATGCCCCACACTGGGTACTTGGCCCACAACCTGGGCATATGCCCTGACCAGGAATCGAACAAGCGACCTCTTGGTGCATGGGTCAATGCTCAACCACTGAGCCATACCAGCCGGGCTAGAAGTCTTTGTTTAAATAGGTTATTGTGAAAAGACATTTTGGTACAATGAATAAGATTCAAACAGAAATAGGTATTATAAAATATTGTTCATTTTGTTAGCTGTGATATGGTAGAGTGGTTATATAAGAAAGTGTCCTTAGTTTTTAGAAAGACAATTATTTAGGGATAAAGTATCATAAAGTTTCAAATATATTATAAAATATTTTAGCAAAAGCAGCAAAATGTTAATGACTATTCAATATAAGTGATAAATATATGGGAAGGTCAATAAAGAACCCTCATTTTTCTTTGCCAGAAGAAAATAATATGAGTTGTCACAGGAAAAAGTCTAGCCACAGTCCCAATTCTTGTTCAAAAGCTTTAGATGACCAAAATGATAGAATAAAGTCAGGGTGAGTTTTAAGAGTAGCGGCACTTTTTTGGTTTTGCTGCATTATATTCCACAGCATATTACTGGTTCCACTAATTAACATTTATCTAATTATACATTGTTAAGTGTTTATAGTCCTCTGCCATACTGGACGGTAAACTTCTTGAGGGTAGTTACAATGCCTTATGTATTAACTTTTGGTACATGGAAGAATGCCACGTATCAAAAAGGAAATTGGTGGAATAGAACTACTTTTGAATTTAGCTTATACGTGGCAATCATAAAGAAAATAGAGAATTTCTAAACAATAATAATTTTTTCCTGCAAAACTAGAAACTAATTTAGCAGGCTTAACAAAATATAGGTATGATTGCACATAACTATAAATTCCTTAAGCTTTTTAAAACAGAAGCATAAAACATCTATGTTATCTATGTACTATGCCAGAGGTTCTCAAAGGGGACACCTGGGTGTCAGAGACTCTCTCAGGGAATCCGTGAGGTAAATATAATTTTCATAACAATACTAAGATGTTATTATCTTTTTCATTCTCATTCTCTCTTGATTGAATAGTAGATATTTTTAGATAAATTGTGATGATGTCATTTTGAAGGCTAATGGAATGTGAATGTGTATATCCTTGTGTTTTAAATTTTTCTTAGTTTTAATTTCGAATATGGTATATACTGATAAGTACAATTTGCATAAATAAAAGTTCTTTGGAGTCAATTATTTTTAAGTGTGTAAAGGGGTACTGTGACCAAAGCATCTGAGAATTATTAAACAAATGCAATCATTTTTTTCCAAGCACTCCTTTCTTACTGTCACCTGCAAAGGTTTTGCACATGTCTCCATGTGTGAATGGGTAATATTTTATCTTGCCCTTCTATGATTTTTATGTGCCTGTTGCTCCTGCCATCTCAGAACCTGAAGGATGCAAGTAGTAGGAAAAGCATAAAAAAGTGCCTTGCTTTATAAGCTTACTCTAAACATGCTCTTTGGCAAAAGTATAACCTTCAAACTTTCAAGTTATAAAATTTCTGCTTTTTCCCTAAGGTATGTGCTGAAAAACTTAGGGAAATGAAAGAGTAACAGGGCAAAAGTGATTGGGGCTGATTAAATGACATTTTCCTGAAGATATCCTCCCAGTTTAATTGAGAATTCTTTGGAAAACATTGTTTCTTTTAATAACCTACAGGGAATGGGAAACAAACAAAAACAAACATTGAAATTGATTATCTATGAGGAAAATAATAGAGCACCTCAGACTGCATTTTTAAAGTAACACATTTTATCACAAATAACTTATTTACTGTTTTCTCTATTTTGATCTTTGTTCTCTAAATTTCATCTCTAAAAGGCTTTCTAACTAAAACCTGTTTTTGAGGAAGGTACATATTTGTCAATGCAGCTAATATAAAATTACTTCTGTATATCAACTATTTGGGCAATATGAGGACTTTATTGAGTTTTTTTCCTAAACCCTGAAGAATTTGATTTGTTACACAACTATGAAAAAGTCACAGTGCATTTAAGCAAAGTCAAATAATTTATATAAATCATTACCTTAGATAACAGTTTGTCAAATAAGCTATCCATTATCGCTACAAGCTTAGCTGATATTTCAGCTATGTGGTCATGATAGTCCTGTAATGAGAAATAACATTATATTTTAAAGCCCCTAGGATACATGTAAAATATACTTAACAATTCAGGAATTAAATTTATAAAACTCTAGTAGAAAAATATATGAAAAAGTACCTTAGTGATATGATCAAAATGCCTAAGCATGCTATATTGCTTAGGCTGCAGCCGGGCTGCAAAATGGGCCCGGATCACAGGAAGGTAGTGCACAATTAACTGCAAACAACGTGAAGAAAGAGCTGAGGATCCAAGTAGTAGATATATCATGGAGAAACAAAAAAGGATATTAGTTTACTTTAAGTATATATCAAATTAAATAAAATACATCAATTAATTTTATACAGGCCCCAGTTTGTTTCATAAATGAAGAATACTGAGACAGAAAGCAACATATTCATTTTGTTTAAAAAGTCATTTGGTAGCGAGTAATGTAAAGAACATGTTGATTTTCCAAATGGACTCAGGTTGTAAGCATTATTGGCTGATGGCACAACTGATTCTCTTCTGACATTCAGATACCCTTCACCGAAAGTACTTCATACATAAAGCAGTGGGGCAACTTCCAAATAACATACATGTTAAAGTGGAAATTCCTCATGACATTTACCCAGAAATTAATTTTTCAGTTATGGTGGTACATAAAAGAGTGAAGTAGCATTTACTACTTCTAGAGCCTTTGGTTAGAGTCACAAAAACATATTCTAAAAACACTATTAGTACAGTAACATAATTATAACACCTCAGCAAGTGAATTAAATTCCAGAATCCATACCCAAATTTTTTGTAGTTATTGTTTTTAGTCCAACAACTTGCAGTGCACCAGCTCCAAGAACTAACTGACAACTTCTTGAATTGAAGTACTAACAAAGAAAGGAGAAAAAAAAATCCAACAATTTATTAAAAACTATTCTTCATCTTCTGGCAATGTGTTAACAGTTCTAAAAAATGCATTCCTCTTTCCGCTCATTTAATGACCCAATGAACTTTCTAGGAGGAGCAATTAGAATCTATTTATGTAATGATGACCAAAAGAAAAAAAAAGAAAGGGAGGGGAAGGGTATTCCTAAATGACAATATTTACTTTCTGGTAGAAAAAACGTTGAGAAATTCTAAAAATCAGTTGTGCAGAAATTAACTTTTAATTTGCATTCACAGAACTAGTTCAGTCATTTTCCTCAGTCATTTTTACTGGATAGTCCATTTCAAAAGGGTAACAAAATCTTTCTCAACTAAAATATGACAACTCAATTTTAGAACTGAATTAATTGATAGATTAGACAGTTGAAAAAATGAAACCTTTTTTTTATGTTAGCAGTTAAAAATATGTTAATATGAAATAGCTGAATTAAAGTATCACCACATTTTTATTTTACATCAATGGTTCTGAAAGAATGATTCAAGAAAAATCTCTAACCTTAGTGAGATGAATTTTGTAAAGTTCAGTGAATTCCTTCCATGCACATTTGAAACCAGTCCAGGTTTCTTGACCTAAGTGGCCTCAGTCATGTTCGGCACCTAACGAACAAATCATCTCCTGTCTCCAATGTCATTAACAACTCTATAGGTGTAATGAGGAATCACTAAGTGCAGAGTGAGAAGGAAGCAGACGGCCTTCTTCCAGTTACATGTGATTCAACCATAATTAAATGTCACAAAATTAATGTCTTAAAGATAAGTTAACCTTGAAATGTCTTAAGAGTTGGAAGATAAGTCACACCCTAAAGAATTACTTCTTCCAACTATGTTTCCATAACAGAGTAAAATCATACCCACCTTCAATAAATCTGACAGACGAGTAAGCATGTCAGTAGTAACAGATGGGATATTATCCACACATTGGCAATATTCAAGGATAATTCTTATCAACAACAATACAGTTCTAAAAGAAAACAAAGGTGATCCAGTAGACAGTCAAAACAAGACAAATCAAACTGATTCAGCATACAAAAATCAACAACGATCTTGGTAACTACTAAATTATGTGTTTTACCTACTAGCACAGCAGAACAGGAACTCAATAGGCTGAGGTAAGAGAGATTACTAGGGTGCAAAATTAAGGGGGCGTTCAATTTCAGGGTTGTGCAATTACAGAGTCAGTACCTGCATGACATTGAGAATGAATACCTCCTTAAATTTTGTGCTGTGGGCACATGACTCTCTGTGTGGCATCCTTATCAGGTAAGTCTCTTCTATAAAGCAGGTATCCCATTCTTTGGTCAATTCAGAAACACTGACAAAAACCTACCCAGTGTTTCTGATTATGTAGCAGGTCCTCAGTCATAACTGTTGAATTAATGGTGGGAACCTAGTCCAGATTTTCTTAGTGAGATCAAAGAAAAACTATGGCTTCTAAGAACAATATATTCCCTAAAATGTTTATTGGTAAGTCATATGGATAAAAAACAAAACAAAAAACAAACAAAAACACCAAGGGTTCTATACAAAGTATTCTCACAGGGTGATCTGATCATAAATTCCTAACTGGACAGGTCATGGTGGGTAGTCACATACCAAGTGTATAACTTTTTTTTTTTTTTCTTTTTTTTTTTTTATCCTCACCCGAGGACATTTTTCCATTTTTTGTACAGATAGAGTGGGAGGGAGAGAGAGGAAGAGAGAGAGAGAGAGAAACATCAATGTGAAAGGGACACATCAAGTGGCTGCCACCTGCGCAACCAACCAGGGCCGGGGACAAACTGCAACCGAGGTACATGCCCTTAGCGGCAACCGAACCCGGGTCTCTCAGGACCGCAGGCCAACGCTCTAACCGCTGAGCCAAACTGGCCAGGGCCAAGTGTATAACTTTTTAATAAAAAGTTTCTTTGCCTTAAGCAAGCCCTGTCCATTATTTCTGTGCATCTAGGTTAACTATCTTTGAAATAAGCCTAACCACCCTAAAGAGAGTACATAATCTTGTTAGTTATCTTGTAATCCTATCCCCACCTTGCTTTTTCACACCTTCATGTAATCTTCCTTCACCTCCGTCCTTAATTTCAAATACATAAAAGAAGCTGCAAAACTTATTTTCTGGAGCATTGGAGATCTTGCTTCCTGACATGTGTTATCAGTTTAGCTCAAATAAACTCTTATAAAAATTCTCTACAGACTTGGACACTTCTTACACTGGTAGTCACAAAAGTTTCGCCAAAGATGAGAAAGTCAACAGCTTATTAGCAGGACATATGAGAAATCGAAAAGAGAACTTAAAATTATTTGGAAGTGTTTTTAAACAAATTATTATTGATTTTAGAGAAAGAGAGGAAGGGGGAAAGAGAGAGAGAAAAAACAACTTATTTATGTTCCACTAATTTATGCATTCTTTGGTTGCTTCTTGTATGTGCCCTGAGTGGGGATCTAACCCGAAACCTTGGTGTTTTCAGGACGATGCTCTAACCAACTAAGCTACCCAGCCAGGGCTCTTGGAGGGTTTTAAGTTGTTAACCCAAATTTTCCAATTCACATCAAGTGGGAACTAGAAGACCAGTGTTTTAAATAATTTACTCAACTAATAAAGAAAAATGTGTCACTCACCCAACAACAGCATACTGTTGTCCCTCGACAATGAGAACTTCTGCTGGTTTCCTTTCTTCTGTAGCTAGAAAGTAAAGCAAATAAACAAGACAGACATAGGTACAAGATGAAACAAAATACTGTAGAAAAATTTAAACTAGAAAAAAAACAGAATAAGATAGATAGTTCCTATTTAGGGCCTGAAACCGTCTCATTTCTGAAAATAAACATCTACTTCTTAGGAAGCAATTTGGCACAGAGTGAAAAGTATACTGAATTTGAAATCAGAGAGATTTGAATTTGAGTTCCAGTACTGCCAATTACTGGACACATGACGTTGGGCCAATTAACTTATTTGAATCTCAATATCTGTATCGATTAAACATGAATAACATGTTTAACATGAATAACATCTTTCAGGGTTGTTGTTAATAATAAAGATAGTGATTACAAACTGTCTGTTCTCTAGGTCTGGCACATGGTTAATAATCAGTAAGTAGTAAAGCAAAAAAAAATGTTATTTGTTTGGAAAGGCAGAACTACACTTTATCTGGTTGTCTTTTCTTTATTATAATTCTTTTTTTTTTTTATCCTCACCCGAGGATATTTTTTCATTTTTTGTACAGATAGAGTGGGAGGGAGAGAGATGAAGGGAGAGAGAGAGAGAAACATCGACGTGAAGGGACACATCGAGTGGCTGCCACCCGCACGACCAACCAGGGCCGGGGACAAACTGCAACCAAAGTACGTGCCCTTAGCGGGAACCGAACCCGGGTCTCTCCAGACCACAGGCCGACGCTCTAACCGCTGAGCCAAACTGGCCAGGGCTTTTATTATAATTCTTAAAATGCAAGTTAATTCCTATATTCCACAGAGAGAGGATACATTTAATAATTTTCAAGATTTTAATCCAGAATTTACTTTATTTTCAGCATATGGTATTTATTATAAAACAAAATTCATCATGTTGAGGTGAAAAAAAAGGTGGACTGGATTTTGTCCTGAATCAGCCCAATTAATTAGATTACCAAGGGCAAGTCATCATACTTCCCTAAGCTTCAAATCCCCTTTGAAGTCTAAGATATTCGTGAATAATACAGGGGCTATGCACAAGTTCAGTGACAGAAAGTAACCCCACAGTGTGATCTGATCATAAAATCTAAACTGAGCAGGTCATAGTGGGTAGTCAAGTCTCAGGCCTATAACTTTCCTAGTAAAAGGTCATCTTGGCGTCAAGTAAAACCTGTCTACTGTTCTTGTACATTTGGTTAACATAACTTTGAAATGCCTCGTTTTCAGACCCTTTGAAAGTGTAACCAACCTCCAGAGGGCACATAATCTTAACTATTCTATACTTAGCTTTCTCCTACCTTCATGTAATCTTCCTTATGTTCCCTCCTTAATTCCACATGTATAAGAAGTGCAAAACTGTCATTTGCTAAAGCATTTGAGATCTTGCTTCTTGAATGCCATCACTTTGGCTCAAATAAGCTCTTATAAAAATTCTCAACAGGTTTGGACATTCCTTATGCTGACATATTAAATGTCTACTTTCTTGTTTCTTTAAAGTAAAGAAATTCAGTGTGATATAATTTCTAATCACAATTCATTCTGTATGTCAGATTAAATTTTTTGAGGGCAGGGACTGTGTCTTAACCAATTCTCTACATTGCAGAGAAGAGGCATAGCATAGTAGTTAAGAAAAAGGGCCCTAAAGTTAGTCTGCCTCAATCTGGATCTCAGCTTTACCACTTCCTAGCTATGCAACCTTAGGCAAGTTGCTTAACCTCTTTGTGCTTCAGTTCACGTATCTGTTCATTGAGAATACTAACAGTGACTACTTTGTGGACCTGTAAATGAGATAACAATGTAAAGTGTTTGTTCTAGAACAAACTGTCTAGCATCAATATTAACTGCTATTCATTAACCTTCATTTCCCCAATGCCTAGCCAAATAGCTAGTAACTCTATAAATGTAAAGTGGATAAATAACAACCAAGGACCCTTAACTTAATAAGAACTAGTAAAATGTTAATGGATTTCTAATAGCATATACTTTCTTCTCTCTCAGAGGAAAGAAAAAAGGACTGGAACAAGAAGTATGTAGAGAAACTTCTGTTAGCACCCTTCAAACAGGAAATGAAAATAAATAGTTCACTTTGCAGAAAAAATGCACAGTTACTTCAATCACATTATATCAATTTAATTAAAAATCATTATGTTTACATGACAGTGGATTTCAAGGACTGAACTGTTTCAGGGACAGAAAACATGTTTTTGCCATCTAGTATAGTAGCTAACTCAATGTAAAGTCAATCAAATAGAGCTTAAAAGAGCAGCAGATGAGCAATAAATCTCATAATTTTAAACTTAAAATTTAGAATGATCAGAATGTTTCATTTTTCTTTCAGTTTTTGCTACTTGAATGATTTTGATTTGCTATCATAAAATCAGTTAAAAAATTGTGACCACCACCTAACACTGCTGTTATCTACTAACAATGGTCACTAGGCAACAGAAATTTACTTATTCCTTCCATTCCTCTCTCAGCCCTATATTTTACACCTGTCTTTAACCCTTTTCTCTTGTCACTGTGGTAGAAGAGACAGCCTTTCTTTCTCCTGAACTCGATTCAATTCCAGGAGAACTGCTCCACAATCACTATGTCATTCTTTTCCTAAATTAACCTTCTTCCTCTTTCTGTTAAACATGAAAATATAACTCAGCTTCTTCTACCTCAAAATTCTTCTCCCAACTCCCTGAGGGGATTAAGGTAACAATCTCTAACTTCTCTCTTACAGTAAAACCTTGATATAATGGACTAATTCGGGAGAGGGGGTGTCCATTAAAGCTGAAAGTCTGCTGCCACCACCACCACAAGAAGAAAAAAAAGCTAGAAGCCCATTATATAATAAAGTAGGTTTTCCAAATGCATATGTTAAAAAACTAACAAATTAGTTTATCTGTTTTTACTTATGTAGTCACTTTTGTGTAATTAAAATTAAGTATGTATGAAAAGTTTAACTTCACAGAAAAGTTTTCTATGTGTATTACAGTAGTTTTTAATTTATACTGAATAGGTCTAGTAAATGGATGCATTCACCAGTCACCATGAGTAAACAAAAGCTGAACACCAGACGGCACACTTTAACACTGCTGCAGAAAGTCACACCACACGACAACAACTAATTACCTTGAGAGATGCAGTGTGATAACATGCTAATCATTTGCCGAACATTGTTTACGAGCAGTGACTCCTGGATTTAAAAATGTAGACTATAGTTGTATATGTAATATTTATTTATGATGGTGAAATTACTAGTGTTTTTTTCAACATATGGCCTATTCGCTAAAATTTATTAACAACAACATTGAATTAATAACATAACCTGTTAATTTAATTATAAGCAAATCTTGGCTAAAAGCATTTTAAAATTAACAGGGTGTTAATTTTCACATAGGACATACGGACCAGAAATGTCTGTTAAATCCAAAGTCCATTAAATTGAGGTCCACAAAATAGAGGGTTTACTGCATCTCTAGCCGTCACTTCATCACTGACCTTCCTTTCACAGCCAAACTTGTTGAAAAAATACGCTACACTTATCTACCCTTCCTCACCTTTCAAGTTACTTAGCTCTGAACTACAATCGGATTCTATCACTCAATTGAATTCATAAGATTACAAATGATCTACATGTAAAACTAGTGATCACAATCTATATTTTACTCAGTCTTTCTATTGTAGTACAATTGTATTTTGTACAAATGTGAAGTATACAATTTAAAAATATTTTTATGTAAAAATATTAAATATTCATTAAATGCATAAAATGTGAAAATGCAACTGCTTCCTCCATTAAAAATTTTCAAGGACTTTATAGTTTCAAATCTGGTATTACAGGACAAGTTGTACATAAGTTTACATTATTATCACACGACAACTCCACTTTAGCCATTGTATCTCTTTCATATGAAACCCAACTGGTATTTGATACCAATGACAATTCTCTTCTTGAAACTCTACTTTTTTTTACTTCTATGTTCTTCTGGGTTTCTTCCTACCTCTCTGGCCCTTCCTTCTTAGTCTCCTTCATAGTTTTCTTTTTCTATGGTACTTTACATTTTGATTTTCTTTATCGTAGCATACTACATTACTTGCTAATATATATATTTTTTCATTAGACTTAACCCTTTTAAAGTACAACTATAACTGTTATAACTGTTTCAATATGTAACACTTCTTCAGCTTACTTCTGCTGAATGAATGAATACATGTCTCTAAACAATATGGTATGGTGGTTAAGAACACAGCTATGAAATTACAGAAAGCTGGTTTCAAATCCCAGCTCATCACATTTACACAAAATTCCTTACCCCTTCAAAGCTTCATGCTTCCTCACTTCCTCACTGTTAAACAATATAACAATAGCATCTTCATAAAAGATTGTTGAGTAACCATCAATAAATATCTGAAATTATTATAAATTACCACAGATACTTTTCCAGTCAACTACTTATTAAGCTGGGGGTGTTAGTTCTAGGCTTTTAAAGAGGCATTGTCAATTAAAGAAACATTAAGCATTACTACAAAATGAACAAACAATATAAAATTGGAAGAGAGTGTGTGAAAAAACACACATACCCCCTGATTTTTTTTCAGGTAAAGTAATTTTTCCATCTGATAGAGAATCAACAAGTTCCTGAAATTCTGCAGGAACATCAGCTTGCTTCCAGCGCTCATTGTCTAAGAGGAGGCTATTGAAAAGTAAAAAAAAAGATAAACTTTAATATTTTAATGTCATCCTCCTTGGTTGAAAAGAGTTGAGAAAATACATAAAACTTTTGTTATATCTTTAATAATAATAATAATAAAACTACAAATAAGTTAAATTTAAGTACAGCTCATGCATTACAAGACATTGAGTTTTAAACAGTAATAGCTATTAGCTATATTGCTATATTGTTATAAGGCTTAAAAGTGCAGAACACCTTAATAAATTGAAATTATTCATTAACAGTGTGAATACTTTCAGAAAATATTTCTCTCTTTTATATCTCTTAGTCTAACCAAGAAGAGTGATGAAACTTAATAAACTCACTTAAAGTGGGAAAGAAAAGGCAATCTATTAAGGATCTTCCTGAAAAATACTTTAATGGAAAGAAATATTCTAACTCCATTTTGAAAAGACAAGAAATGTGATTTTGATTCCAAATCTGCCTTTAATTAAAAAGAAAAAAATGTGTCAGGAGTTTTGGTTGGCCAATTAAGTTTCTTCTTTTAAATAAAATTGTGTTTTGTAAAAGGAAAAAAATTACGAACAGAATGGACATGGTAATGATACCTGAGCTTGGTTTTTCTCTCTTCATGAAACCTGTTTACAAATTTATTAGCTTGGCTTTGAAGTGCTCCAAGTAATGACATGCTTTTTCTTCCACAGATCTGTTCAGTGTCTAAAATGAAGGTTTCCATTAATCTAGAAAGTGTTATGAATTCCATCGAATTTAGCTTCTCAAGAAAACCATCCTAAATTTTAAAGATAACACAAAAATCAATGCAGAATTAATATAATACCAAATATGATATGCTATAAAACCACTCAGTTTAACAAATGTCAATACTAATTATATTATTTTTGTGATATACAATAATTATATTAATGCATAAAAATTATTTTGAAATCATTTTAATGATTCCAATACTTTAGTCCCAGAAATTGAAAATAAAAAGCTTAAGATGCCTAAATTTTATTATGACCCATTTAAAATACAGTTGCTCAAATGAATTCACATCATTATATAAAAATTTCACAATATTGTAGTTCAACTAATTTTATTAATAAATTTTTTGACTAGTTATACACATTCATATAAAACAGCATTATTAATTTTGAATTAATTATTAAGGTGTATTTCAAAATAAGTCTTTTATTAGATAATTTATTTAAAAAGAATAGTTGAATAAGTTTTCCTATTTCTCTTATTTGGATTATTTTAACATTTTCGTAATAGACTACACCAATACCGTTAACCTTACTAAGTGTTAAAAATATAATGTGCATCATGGGGAACATAAGGACATAAGCAGGGATATGATTCCAGATTTTAAAAATAATTACACAATGTATAAAATATCTAAAGCTTTATCAAAACAACTAACCTTTGCTCTTGACATGAGAAATTTGACAGCTCGATCATGGCATATATCTGAGGCACTATACAATAATTCCTGGATATTATTTGCCAGCTTTCCTAGTTCTAAGTCAGTTAATTTCATGTCTTCATTTGCCCTGAAAACAATTAAAAACTACATTAAATCAGGGAAAGTTGTGAACACATTGTTCTACATAGGTGACATATCAATAAAAAACAAAATGCTATAAAATTCACATTTGAGGAAAAGTTCTGTGACATATCAAATATCTTTTCTGTGGTGAAGTATCACTTTCAAAAGTCAAGATAATACAAATATATATTTATCCTAATCTTATATAAGAATAATTTTCTTTACTATTTTTAATAATTAAGTTCAGATTCTAGTTGGAAATTTTGCAAAAACTGCAGCCAAAAAAAAAATCCTGCTTAGGTACAAGGTGGTAGCTGTAGTAGGTTGTGCACAGGTGTCGAGGATGACACACTGGGAGGTGGAAAAAAGGAAGGAATATTATTTTATGACAAACAGGCCCTCTTTTTACTTACAATTATGAAGTATTGGTAACATTCAGTTTAACTGAACTAACATCTGAGCATTTACTATGTTTAAATGCCTGGCACTGGAGGTCACTGCCCTCAGGGTACTTAAAATTGAACGGGAATATTTATAAGATGTAATGCATTTTTTCCAATTTTGAGAAGTAAATATAAGACTTTCAGTTTTTATACATTTTCCCCCTGGGGCATATGTGAAGATCACTGATTCCATGACAACAATTCAGTTTACCATAAACCAAGTTAGTGCCTTAGCATCATTTTCTCTCTCTCAGTTGAACTGAAATTATTTTCAAATATATTATAAAAAGGTTCTGATGTATATTAATTTGAGGCAAACCACTACTCTAACTGGGTGAAGTAAGGTATTAAAGAAACTTATTTCCTACTATCCTTCAAAATTATAGTATCACTAAATTTATTTACTAATGCTCTAAAATGATAGAGGGATTAATATTCTTTTTTATTTAATCCTCACCTGAGAACATTTTTTGTTCAGATAGTGGGAGGGAGAGGAAGAGAGAGACAGAGAGAGACAGAGAGAGAGAGAGAGAGAGAGAGAGAGAAACATCGACGTGAAAGTGACACATCAAGTGGCTGCCTCCTGCACCACCCAACCAGGGCCGGGGACAAACTGCAACCGCGGTACATTCCCTTAGTGGGAATCGATCCCAGGTCTCTCTGGACCGCAGGCTGATGCTGTAACTGCTGAGCAAAACCGGCCAGGGCGGGATCCATATTCTTAAAGTACTCTCACGAACAGTAATTTGTTTGGTTCTCACATTCTGAGGCAGGTATATACTTTATACGTGAAGACACTGAATCTGTGAAAGTTTAAGTGACCTACCCAAAGTCACAAAGATGAAGAGAATGAGACTAGAATACAGAATTAGTCTATTTATTTCTATACTGCTAAGCTTCCTCTACTCCAACATTTACTTCAACATAGGTGGTCCAGTGCTTTTCAATACCAGCTCCTACAAACTGCTTAAATTTCAAAGTTCAAATTTACTATTAAAATAAAATTTTATTTTCTGAAGGATTTCTAAAATTTGTCCCCAAATAACAATATAATGATTAAGAATTTAGAACTCTGGCAATATGCTACCAATTCACAAAGATATAAAAAGAAAATAGCAAATAAAAACAACTCAAGTCTTTAAAAACTAGGTGACAATTCAAAAAGCTGGGAAGTTCTTTTTTTTAATCATTTATTTAATTATTCATAATTTTGCTTTTTAAAAAGATTTTTAATTTTAAGTCGAATTGGATACTTTTCATATTAATATAGGGGGAAATGTGTTTCTGGATATATATACAAAAGAAGTGAAAGCAGGATCTCAGAGTTTGCACACCCACATTCAAGTAGTAGCACCATTCACAACCGCAAAGAGATGGGAGCAACCCAAGATAGATGACAGATGAATGGATGAACAAAATGTTGTCTATACATACAATGAAATATTATTCAGCCTTAAAAAGGAAAAAAATTCTGACATGTGCTACAACACGGTTGAACCTTGAAGACATTATGCTAAGTGAAATAAGTCAGAAACAAGAGGACAAATACTGCAGGATTCCATATATACGAAGTACCTGGAGTAGTCCAATTCATGGAGACAGAAAGTAGAAGGGTGGTTGCTAGGAGGTGGGTAGAGGAAGAAATGGGGAGTTGTCAGATATAGAGTTCCACTTTTGCAAGATGAAAACGTTCTAGAGATAGGTTGCACAATATTAATATACTTATTACTACTGGATTGTATACTAAATAAATTATTATGATGGTACATTTTGTGGCTTTTTTTAAAACCACAATTTAAAATAACCTTTTTTTTTGCTCGGCCGTTGTGCCTCAGTGGTTGAGCATTGAACCATGCACCAACAGGTCGCCTGTTTGATTTCCAGTCAGGGCATGTGCCCAGGTTGTGGGTCAGATCCCTAGTAAGGGGCATGCAGGAGGCAGCCAATCGATGCTCTCTCATCGATGTTTCTATCTCTCTCTCCCTCTTCCTTCCCCTCTCTCTAAAATTCAATATAGAAAAAAAAAAGTTAAAAAAAAAAATATATATATATATTTTTTTTAACCCACAAAATTTTCTAATTCTTTCCATTATTTTTCCTTTCCTATTTCTTGCCTGGGAGATTATTTACTCTTCTGTGCCTGTATCAGCACTGCAATACATTTTTAAAACATTTTTATATGTTTTTATTGATTTTTTACCGAGAGAGGAAGGAAGAGATAATAGAAACATCAATGTTAGAGAGAATATTGATTGGCTGCCTCCTATACATCCCCCACTGGGGATCGAGCTCCCCAGGCATGTACCTGACCAGGAGTCGAACTGGGACCTCTCAGTCCGTGGGACGACGCTCAGTCCCACTGAGCCACATCGGCCAGGCTGTATTATGATATATGTACAAAATTACAGATTATTTTGACAATGTAAAATAAGAAAGAAAATCTACCACTAACAAAGATAAACTGTCAGACATCATTTTTGCATGTGCCGCATCCATGACACAATTATACAATGTAAAAACACTTGATACAGGAATAGCCAGAGCCCTTGTACAAAACCTGTAGTTAGAGTCACAGATATAAATCCATTACCTCTGAGGGCTGCAGAGTTCCCAGACATTTATGTGTCTATGGAATACAGGGGGAACCACCTGTAGAACCTATGTTACCATGCTGTGAGAGCATATAATTGGGGAAAGCCAGAGAAGCTTCAAAGTATAAAGTCAGCCACAATGTAGGTGGCAGGGCAGGGATACAAACTATGAAATTGCACCCAATTTAAAGAACTCTCTTGCCATGGTCGGTATTGCCAGGTGGTTAGTGCATTGGCCCAAGCACTAAACAGTCTTGGTTTTGATTCCTGATCAAGGGCACATACCTGAGTTGCTAATTCAATTCCTGGCCTGGGTCAGAGAACTTATGAGAGGCAACCAATCATTGTGTTTCTCTCACATCGATGTTTCTCTCCGCCTCCCTTTCTCCCCTGCTTCCTCCCTTCCATTCTCTCTTTAAAAAAAAAAGGAATCTCAAATGGCATGGCAGACTGTTTGATATCTTTCAATATCTTATCTCTTTCCTGCCACTATAATAGTTTTAGCTGATAAATAGTCAACAAACTAAAGACTTTATTTCTCAAGTCTCCCTTATAGCTAGACATAGTCATGTGATAATATTCTGGCCACTAGGGTATGGGTAGAAATAAGTGAAAAATCTAGATTGTGCTCTTAAAATAAAAAAATAGATGAAATATAAACAAATCTATTTCAATCTAAAATCTAAATGAATTTGCAGCAGACCAAGAATGATCAAAGCAATCCTGGAAGAACAATAAAAGAAATGACTCTACCACATATTGAGACTAATGAAAAAGCTATAGTAACTAAGACAATTTTACTTAATGGTACTGGTGCAAAGAGACAAATGAACAAAACAGAGTCCAGAAACAGATCCACACATATATGAATATTAGATTTAAGGCAAGAATGGCACTCTAAAGCAGCAAAATAATCTTCTCAACAAATGGTATGAGGTCAGAAATATATCCATACTATAATACAAAAATCATTTCCAGATGGACTGCCAATCTACATGCTTCTAGAGCTTTGTTGCTTTCCATTTTACATTAAGGTAGGGAACTATTTCTTAAATAGGACACAAAAATAGCACAAACCATAAAGAAAAAGAATCATAGAAATGTATTAAAATTAAAAACTTTGTTTTCACTAAAGACCCCAGTAAAAGTGAAAATCAACCTACAGAGTGGTAGAAGATATTTACAATATGCACAATTGCCAAAGGGCTTATGTTGAGACTACATAAAGAACTCCCATAAATCAATAAGAAATAGACAAACCAATAGAGAAGTATGTAAAGAACTTCAATAGGCACTTTACAAAAGAGGCTACTCAAACAGCTAATGACTATATGTAAAGTGCTCTCATACCAATCATGAAGGAAATAAAAATCAAAATGACTATCCCTGCAACATACCCACCAGAATAGCTAACATGTAGAAGACTGACATATCAAGAGTGAATGAAGTTGTACTGACAGGAACTCTTCCACACTGCTGAGGGGACTGTAAATGAGTACAATCACTTTGGGAAACTGGCATTAGCTAAATTGACCATTCATATATCTTATTCATTCCTAGGTATATTCAACAGAAATGCTTTTTTTAAAAAAAAAATTATGTTTAGCCCTGGCCAGTTTGGCTCAGCGGTTAGAGCGTCGGCCTGCGGTCCGGAGAGACCTGGATTCGGTTCCCGCTAAGGGCACGTACTTCGGTTGCAGTTTATCCCCGGCCCTGGTTGGTCGTGCGGGTGGCAGCCACTCGATGTGTCCCTTCACGTCGATGTTTCTCTCTCTCTCTCTCCTTTCCTCTCTCTCCCTCCCACTCTATCTGTACAAAAAATGGAAAAATATCCTCGGGTGAGGATAAAAAATAAAAAAATATTATGTTTAATGAAGTAATTCATTTTATTTTAGAAACTGTCACAAGATTCAAGAAAGAGGTTTGCATATTTTTTTTTATCCTCACCTGAGGACATTTTTCCATTTTTTGTTCAGATAGAGTGGGAAGGAGAGAGAAGAGAGAGAGAGAAAAAAAAAAACATCGATGTGAAAGGGACACATCGAGTGGCTGCCTCCCCCAGGGTCCAACCAGGGCCAGGGACAAACTGCAACCAAGGTATGTGCCCTTAGCGGGAACCAAACCCGGGTCTCTCTGGACCACAGGCTGATACTCTAACCACTGAGCCAAACCGGCCAGGGCCAGAAATGCTTTTAACATGTGCACAAAAAACATCTACAAAAATGTTCACAATAATCAAAATGGAAATAACCAAAATTTCATCACTAGAAAGAATAAATACATTGTAGTATAGTCAGAAAGTGAAATCTTGGTACATAAATAAAAATAAACTACCACTACATGTAAGAACTTAGAAAAATAATATCACAAACAATGTTGAATGAATTAAGTTAGAAACAAAAGAATATGGTTCCATTTCTATAAAGTTTAAAAAGTGGAAAAACTAACAGTGTCTTAGAATTGGGGAAGTGAAGGCATAGTAGCAAGGCAAGAGGGGCTTCTAGAGAGTGATAATGTTCTATTTCTTAACCTGGGTGGTGGTTACACCAGTGTATTCACTTTGTGATAATTAACTAAGCTGAACACTTACAATGGATGCACTTTCCGTATGTATGCATTATACTCTAATTAAAAAGCTAAACCAAAAAAAAGTAAGGGGGGTATACTGACTCTTTGCCCTCTCCTTCCTGCTGCTAGGGAATGCAGATAGGATGATAAAAGCTGGAGCAGCTGCCTCAGACAAAGACAGAAGCTACATGATGAGGATAGGAGAGCTGCCTTCTCAGTTCTGGACTGCCTACCTCCGAGTTGTTACATGAGAGGACCATATTTGTTTAAGCTACAGAGGTTTTTACATCTCTTTTAATAGCTGTTTTAGACTGTACCCTAACCAGTCAATTGGAAAATATTAGCCTAAACAGAAAAATATTTTTATTAATGTGTAGCTCAGAGTTTTGGGGAGTTTTCTTTTTGGTGGGGAATGGAGGTGATATAGCTGACTTTATGCTGTAAATGCAACCTTTTTTAAGCTCCTGCACCATAAGTTGACTTATGTGAAAATGAACAGAAGTACTAAGCTCTTATTATTATTAACAATAATTCAATCCAAACTATATTCTTGGACCAGAAAAACTTTATTGGCTTTGTTTTGTTTTCATTCTTTATTTGTTTTTCTTTCTTTTTTTCTTTTTTTTCTGGTAGGTGCCCCTAGCCACTAGGGCTTAGCGGGAACTGAACCCGGGACTCTATGGTCCACAGGCAGATGCTCCAACCGCTGAGCCAAACCGGCCAGGGCTGTTTTCATTCTTTCTATACAGATTGGGACAACTGGTGAATTCTGAATGCAGTTTGTGAATTAGATGGTAATAATGTATCAATGTTTTCTTGATTTTAATTGATATTTAAGGCAGTGTTACTGTATTTAGGAAATATACACTTAAATATTGGGGAAAAAAGGGACATCAAGTCTGCAACCTATTGTCAAATGATTCAGAAAAAATATTAACATGAGCCCTGGCCGGTTTGGCTCAGCAGTTAGAGCATTGGCCTGCGGTCTAGAGAGACCCGGGTTCGGTTCCTACTAGGGGCACATACCTCGGTTGCAGTTTGTCCCCGGCCTTGGTTGGGTCAAGGCGTGTGGGTGGCAGCCACTCGATGTGTCCCTTTTACATCGATGTTTCTCTCTCTCTCTCTTCCTCACACTCTATCTGAACAAAATATCAAAATATCAAAAATGTCCTCAGGTAATATATATATATATATATATATATACACACATACATACATACATACATGAGAGACAAAGAAGGAAAGAGAGGAAGGGAGCAGTGAGAAAAAGGAAGGGCCAGTAAAATAGCACAATATGGTAAACTGTTAACAACTGGGGAATCAAGGTGAAGGATATATGAGAGTTTTGTACTCTTCTGGCAACTTTTCTATAAATTTGAGATTATTTCAAAATAAAAAGTTTAAAAAAATAATGTTTAAAAAGATAGTGTGATCCACTTGGAAATTTGTGTCTTTGAAAAATAAAAAATTATAAATCAAACAGATCTTTACTATATACAAAATACAAAGGTAACATATTAGAAGGAAGAAAAATAACCATAAACCCAAAGTAATACTGACCTCAGTTTCAGGACAAGTTCTGCCAATAGTGATTTTAAATAAGTCATCTAAACGTGAAATGAGGGCATTTAATTAAATGGTTCCTTTCTAGCCTTAAAATTCTGCAGTTCTCAATTACTTCCAACGTTCCCCTCCTTACTACCTTCCATACATTTCCAAAAAGATATATGTTTCATAAAATTAATTTACTTTTGTTACATTAAATTCCAAGACCAAAGTTTACAAGGTTTTCCAATAAACTGAATAATAAGATGATTCAAAATCTTGTTAAGTTGACAGCAGTTACCATACTCACATAATGTCCACACCTCCTGGAGTAGCAGATGATGATGTCTGCTCTTTGCTGGATGAAGAATCAGTAGTACATTCTGGTTCAGATACTGAATCACTGCTGCAGGGCTCACTATTTGGAGATGCATTTCTTTGAGAGGTAGTGTCAATTGCTATAGGTGTTAATTCATTCTCACTGAATGCATCACTTATAAATATGCCTTCGTGGATTAAATAAGCCACCTCTGTGTCCAGTGAATTATCTTTTGCAGCATTCTTCTGTTGTGAAACCTCCTCCAATTCTCTAGTTCTTTGGTTTTTGTCAAGAACTGAGAGAACAACACTGTGAATGATATTTAATGTTGCCTACAAGAAAACAGGATACGTTTTTAAAGCATCTAAAATATCTTGCACCTAAAGTTCCCAAAAGCGAATTCTGTGTATATAATTTTGAACATCTTATAAATGATCAAAGTTATGCATGTAAGAATTTCTACCAATTTTTTAATTTATTACACTGTAAAGGTGACTTGTGAAAAAGAACTGCTCAAGAGAAATGGGTTCCCTAAAGCTTAGGAATAAAATTCTGTATTTTAATTGATTTTTTTTTAATCCTTGCCTAAGGACATTTTTGCATTTCTTTAGATAGAGCAGAAGGGAGAGAGGGGTGAAGAGAGAGAGAGAAACATCGATGTGAGAAGACACACTGACTGGCTGCCACCCACACGACCCCAACCAGGGCCAGGGACAAACTGCAACTGAGGTACGTGCCCTTAGCGGTAACTGAACCCGGGCCTCTCTGGTCCGCCGGCCAACGCTCTAACTGCTGAGCCAAACTGGCCAGGGCTTAATTGATTTAATAAATAAAAATTTCTCTAAAAATACTGCAGATTTCTCAAACCTTTTAGATAGATTACACTAAACATAATTTGCCTGTCAGAGAATCATCTTCATTAATGAGCTTGCTTAAAACAAACAAAAAAAATTATGGCCTGGCTGGTGAGGCTCAGTCGACTGAGCATCGTCATATGCACCAAGAAAGAGGTCATCAGTTGGATTCCCAGTAAGCATGTGCCCAGGTTGCAGGCTCGATCCCCAGTAGGGGGCCTGTAGGAGGCAGCTGATAGATGTTTCTATCTCTCCCTCTCCCTCCTTTCTCTAAAAAAAAAAAATCAATAAAAACATTTAAAAAGAAAGAAAAATCTGTATTTCTTACCATGCCTTACACTTATATCCATCTCCCTCTCCTCACTTCATGACTTTTTTAATTCATTCACCACTCTGAAAACATTCTGATTCTCTTTTTACTCTTCTAAATTCTATTGTTCCCATCTCAGTGCCCTTTGTTTCCTCTGCTTGGAATGCTCTTCACCTTGATCTCTGCATAAGCATTTCCTCTCATCATTCAGTTTCCTGCAGTTACTTCTTCAAAGAGGCCTTCTCTGACTCTTCTCCCAGAAACTTTATCCCATGATCCAGTTTTTAAAAAGTTATTATTTTTTTAACTTTTTGTTGTTATTGTTAATCCTCAGTTGAGAATATTTTTCCATTAATTTTTTTAGACAAAGTGGAGTGGAGGTTAGAGAGAGAGAAATATTGATATGAGAGAGACATATTGATTAGTTGCCACCCACACAACCCCAACCAGGGCCAGGGATCAAATCTGCAACCCAGGTACGTGCCCTTCACCAGAAATCAACCCTGAGATCTTCAGTCTTCGGACCGTTGCTCTAACCATGGAGCCAAGCTGGCCAGGGCTATCTTTGTAACTTTTTAATTCTAGGTCTCTATTAGAATGTTAGTTCTGAGATGCTGTAATCCTAATGCTTAGAATAGTGCCAGGAACATAAGAGGTTCTTAATAAAAATTGAAGGCTAGATGAATTAAGAGTAAGTTTATGTAAATTAAGTCTTAATGAACTATTAGGAAATAAGGAGCTACTTGCCTACTCTAATATTCATAGTTGCATTCTCATAATTTGTTACCCCCTTTCTCAAAACTCTTGATTTCTTTTTCAAGATCTACATGGTTCTAGGGAAGAAGATTTCAACTTCAGGTCTTCAAAGACAGGATAAGGGTCTAAGTTACTGCAATCAGCACGTGGAACCATCATGGATGGCCTGAACTTAAAGCTCAAGAAGATACATATATAAGACAAACAGAGAGAAATTGCAGAAAAACAAAACCAAGACTAGATAACATCATCAACTTTTCTATCAAAAACCTAAAGGCTGACGTACCTCTGGATATTTTTCAATTATACAAGCTAGTAAGTCCTCTTAATTGTTGAAGACACTATGGCTTGAAGCTTTTCACTTAAAAGAAGCACTTCATGTTTTTTCTTTGGCACTACCAAATTGCCAGCATCACTACTACTGTGCTTTTGGGCCATTATTTAGTAAAATAAGTTACTTGAACATAGCACTGCAATAGTGCAACAGTCAATCTGATAACCAAGATGGCTACTAAATGACTAATGAGTGGGGAGCATATACAGCATGGATCTGCTAAACAAGGAATGCTTCACACCCCAGGTGGGATAAACCATTGGTAACTGAAACCATGGAAAGCAAAACTGTGAAGGGGAGCTGAGGGAGAGACACTATAATACTTTGACTTAGTTTAATTGGTATAGAGCCTAAAAGTGAAATTTAAAAATTACTGGCAAAAAGTTGGCCAATTCTATGCGATGTGGGAGTTCTCTATATCCAGACATGAAATAACAAAAGTGTATGTGATGACATCATGGTGGGAATACAAGGATAAGTGAAAACATGACCTAGTTATTGAACAATCCACAGATACAGGTTTGCTATCTCTCACTGTCAATGGGTAGGATCAACATTTGGTAGGAGTCTAAATTAAGTATAGTGAATAACACTTTACAAAACTTTTCCTACTCTGATTAGAGAGCTTATGCATGTGACTTAGCATTACTCAAATGTCAATAATGAAAAGTCATGTCATAGATAAGTTCCAAAGTCCCCAAGACCATTTTAACATGATACTTAGGAGATGCCAGGAATGTTAACTAGCACATATAAAACAATACTGACATCTGATAATTCAAAAACTATCTACTTTCACAAATAGCCTATTATACTCAGTAATTCCTAATGACTCTCTCTCATTAAAACACAATCCCAATCAATATGTATTAGAGTCTGTGACATATTTTCTTCTGAAAAATGCTGTGTGGTATGTGTTCTTTTCCTTATATTTAGTGGAATAAAAGTGGCCCTGGCCAGTTCGGCTTAGCAGTTAGAGCATGGGCCTGCAGTCCTGAGAGACCTGGGTTAGGTTCCCATTAAGAGTACGTCCCTTGGTTGCAGTTTGTGGGTGGCAGCCTGTTGATGTGTCTCTCTCACATCATTGTTTCTCTCTCTCTCTTCCTCCCTCTCTCCCTCTTGCTCTGATGATGAATGCAAAAATGTCCTTAGGTAAAGATAAAAAAAAGTGGTTTGACTAATGAGGCAAAGCAATTAAATGTAATACATGATCCTTACTTGGATCCCAGATTGAAAAATGAAATAAAAACCTGCAATAAAGAATATTAGTAAGCAATTTAAATATGAGTATATGTTTTAAAATACCATTATTATCAACATTAAAGCTCTAGAAAATATAAGTGGTTTAGGACAGATTTTTTAATGTTTCACAACATTGGACCTCTAGATAATTTAGAGAGATTTAAGCATCACAAAATCATAAGAGAAAATATTATTGTACAATATTTAATGCTAACAAAAATGTTTCTTTTTAATATAAAATAAATCATCCAAATTATAAAAGGTACCAAAATACTCTGAAACACTTCACATCTTATTTAAATCCAAGTCTCTTAGAAAAATTACAAAAACAAAGGAATTGTTTTCTTCTAGTTTGATCCTACATATATTGATAAATCTAGAAAGTTGACTTAATTTTAGAGATATTCTGGATAAAATGATAATCACATAAGCTTACCTTAACTCTTTGTAGAAAAACTGTAAACTTAGAGAAAATATCCTTTAGCAGATCAAACCATTGAGGAAAATTCAACATTCTCATCTGATCTGCAAGCCTAGAAAAAACAAAATTCAAACAAAAATAATGATTATCTTTGGACCAAATGATGTATGAAATAAACTGCCAAATTAAAGGAAACTAAATACTATCTGGTAAAAGAATAATTATACAATTTTATCTAGACACCTAATTAATATCATAAAATTGAGTTGAAGTCAATTACCAAACAGTACCTCCCTGTTCAAATGTCTGTAAGACTAATCTAGTCAAGTGTACTGACTTATGAATCTTACATAGTAATTCCATGTGAGCATGATTTATGACCATTGGATGAAAAGCCACAGAGAAATAAACCAATTTTGGTTTAAGGTAGAGAAGATTTATTCTGAAATAAATAAAGTAGGAACTAACATCTCCCTTAATAAACTTAATAACCTACTTCTCTCATTACAAATTCAAAGTAATTTTCCATATATGGCATGGTGGCTAGGGGCATGAACTCTTGGGCCACACTGTCTTGGTTCAAGTTCCGGCCCTGCCATTTACTAGTTTTATGACTCCAGATAAGTGACTTAGCCCCTCTCTGCTCTAATTTTCTCACCTTAACATGTGGAAAGTAACAGAACTTACCTTATATGGTTGCTATGAATATTAAATAACTTAATAAGAAGTAAACAGAACAATTCATGGTGCATAAAAAAGTGCTATGTAAGTATGAGCCAGTATCATATTAGTATACATATATATGTAACATATACCAGATGTAATATATACTAATTTTTTAAAAAAATTTTTTCTTTATTCATTTTTTTAGAAAGAGGAAGGGAGAGGGAGAGAGAGATAGAAACATCAATGAGAGACAGCATCGATCAGCCACCTCCTGCATGCCCCTCACTAGGGATCGGGCCCACACCTTGGCACATGCCCTGACCGGGAATCGAACCAGGAGCTCTTAGTCCATGGGTCGACGCTCAACCACTGAACAACACCGGCCAGGCTATACTAATATTTTTAAACATGTTTTATTGATTTTTTAGAGAGAGAAGAGAGAGAGACATAGAAACATCGATGTGAGAGAGAAACATCAATCGACTGCCTCCTGCATGCCCCATACTGGGGATCAAACCCGAAACCCTGGCATGTGCCCTGATCTGGAATCAAACTGGGACCTTTCAGTCTATGGGATGACGCTCAATCCACTGAGCCACACCAGCTGGGCAATTATTATCTATCATATTAGTATAATATATAATAGTACAGCCAATATTTTTATAGCTGACATCAATCGATAACATCAAGATAAAAAATAATGCTAAATAGTTCCATTAGAATATTTTATAGTACTACAGTGACATTACTCTAAATTTTAAATGAATGCTGCTGCAGCTAGGAGTTTATTTTCTGAAGATATTCCTATACTTTAGATACAGGAAGTTCTCTATCTGAAAAAATTCCCTAGGGAAGAAAAAAATTAAAAATAACTGGCTCACCCAGCCAGTGTGGCTCAGTGGATGGAGCATCATTCCATGCACCAAGTGGCTGCAGGTTCTATTTCAGGTCCAGGTTACAGGCTTGATCCCCAGTAGGGAATGTGCAGGAGGCAGCCGATTGATGTTTCTCCCTCATCGATGTTTCTCTCTCTCTCCCCCTTCCTCTCTCTCTAAAATCAATAAAAACATATTTAAAAATATATATGACTGCCCTGGCCGGTTTGGCTCAGCGGTTAGAGCGTCGGCCTGCGGTCCGGAGAGACCCGGGTTCGGTTCCCGCTAAGGGCACGTACCTTGGTTGCAGTTTGTCCCCAGCCCTGGTTGGGTCATGTGGGTGGCAACCACTCGATGTGTCGCTTTCACGTCGATGTTTCTCTCTCTCTCTCTCCCTCTCACTCTATCTGAACAAAATATCGAAAAATGTCCTCGGGTGAGGATTAAATAAAAAAAAAAAATATATATATATATATATATATATATATATATATATATATATATATATATATATGACTGACTCTCCATATCTATTAGGGCTTTTAACAGAGTCCCAATAACTTAGGTTTTACAACTACTGTACCAGTGATTACTACATTATTAGGGTTGCTTCAACTAACTCTGAAACTGAGTTTTCACTAGGAAATAGTGTGGAAATTGAAACTCCACATCCTCATTCTATGAATCTGACCTAGAGAAGTTTCACAGCTATCCATATTGCTATTCGCATTTTAGGCCAGTAAATAGTTTACATATCTATATGAATGAGAATTCCATAGTCATAAAATATTTATCGCTATTCTCAAAATAAAAGAGTGAAAACACCCTGCCGGTGTGGTTCAGTGGTTGAGTGTAGACCCATGCACCAAGAGGTCACTGGTTTAGTTCCTGATCGGGGCATATGCCCAGGTTGTGGGCCAAATCCCCAGCAGGGGGCATGCGGGAGGTGGCCAGTCGATATTCTCTCTCATTGATGTTTCTATCTCCTTCTCCCTCTCCAAAAATCAATAAAGAAAATAAATTTTTTTTAAAAAGAGTGAAAACAAAAAGTTATAGACATGGGCAATTCAAAATTATGTACTCAAACTTCTCAAAGCCATTTAGAAGCTGAATTTTAATTATTTGGCCAAATAATTTAATACTCATAATCCTCTGAAATGAATTATCTTCAACTTCCCCCCTCCATATCTACATTGTATATCATCTCTACTCTCTTTCTGCACTGGGAGGCTGACTTGCTGGGCTTGGCCAAAGAACAACTCTTAAAAAGACTGGAAGGAGGAGCCCTGGTTGGTATGGCTGTTAGTTGGGCGTCGTTCTGTGTACCAAAAGGTTGCTGGTTCAATTACTGGTCAGGGCATGTGCCTGGGTTGGGGGCTCAATCCCCAGAAGGGGGCATGTAGGAGGAAGCAGATGGATGTTTCACTTTCATATTGTTTCTCTCTCTCTTTTTCCCTTCATCTTTCTCCCTCACTCTCTAAAAGAAAAGAAAATCAATTAAAAAAAAAAAAAAGATCAAAAGGAGGAAAGGTGATTGTAATTCCATCTCCCCTCCCTGAGGGGTTGCTTCCAGATAACTGCCTCCCTCCAGTGAACATTAATTTCAACTACTGCATGTTTTTTTTTTCAACCACTATACATATTTCTTTTTTCTTCTGAATTCTATTAACTACTCTCTTCCTTGTCTGTGTCAGCTGTTCTGTGACTGATATTTATACTTACTTCGTAACAGCATCTGTGTCTAGTTCTTCTACTTGTGAAACTTTATTAATCACACACTGTAAAATTTAAGAAAAAAATGTGATTAATGTAAATTCTAAGTACTAGATGTTCAATCGTATATTTAAAAGGGCCTCAATGGGCTAGAAAGTAAAATAAATATTTTTAAGTGTTATTTTGAAAATACATTTAAAAATTAACTTAAATTAAAAGGGCCTCAATGACTCTGATAATCATCTTACCACTTCCCTTGTGTCTGTTATACATGCCTCAAGATGTTTAAAAACACTTCAGCATTACCTTTACCCTATTAAATAATTATTCCAGTAGAGCTTGAATTGCATTAATTAAAATCCTCTATTATTTAAAACTGTTCAAAAAATAAAAGAACACAGAATTATAATACTTAGGAATAAGATATAAGCCCCATATTAAAATCTTAAATAAAATGTGACAAAATTCTGTATATTGATTTGGTATCCTGTTACTTTACTGAATGCTTTTATTAATTCTATTACTTTTTGGTTGATTCTCTAGGGTTTTCTATATATAGTATCATGTCACCTGCAAATAGTGACAGTTTTACTTCTTCCTTTCTGATTTAGGTGCCTTTTACTCCTTTTTTTCTTGTCTGATTGCTGTGGCTAAGGTTTCCAGTACTATGTTGAATAATAGTGGTGAGAGTTGGCATCCTTGTCTTGTTCCTGATCTTAGAGGCAAAGCTTTTATCTTTTCACCACTGAGTATAATGTTAGTGGTGGGCTTGTCATATACAACCTTCATTTAACAAGTTGAGATAGTTCCTTCTATACCCACTTTGTTGAATGTTTTTACTATAAATGGATGTAAAATTGTCAAATGAATTTTTCAAATTTTATCATCTACTGACATAATCACAGGATTTTTATCCTTAGTTTTGTTAATGTGATGAATCACACTGTTTTTTGGATGTTGAACTGCACTTGCATCCCTGGTATAAATCCCACTTGATCATGTTGTATAATCTTTCTAATGTACTGTTGAATTCAGTTTGCTAGTATTTTGTTGACAATTTTGTTAATCAAAAATATCAAAAAATGAATGACTATAGAAGATGTGATATAAACACACACATACACACACACAATGGCATATTATACAGCAATAAAAAAGAATGAAATCTTGTCATTTGCGAGAACACGGATGAATCTACAGGGCATTATGCTAAGTGAAATAAGACAAATACCATATGGTTTCACCTATGGAATCTAAAAAAAAACAACACCCAAATAACAAATGAACAAACAAAACAAAAATAAACTCACAGAAACAGAGACCAAAGGAATGATACCAGAAGGGAGGGGGTTAATAGAGGAGTGAAAAGGGGAAGAGGCATACAGTATATAATACTATAAGTTTGCATGGGGACAGATGATTATTCTAATTAGTGGGGTGATCACATTGTAAGGTATAAAAATGTTGAAATTAATATAACCAATAAAATGTTGTATACCAACTAGACATAGTCTAATAAATTTTAATTCCAAAAGAAATTTATTTTGGAAGTTATATTTCCTTGTAATATATGCAACAGTTTCAAGTTGAAAAAAATGCTTAGACTTCAGGAAAAGTCTGGGAATTAAAACAGCAGTTTAAAAGAAATTGTTTAAAAGTATAATATGCATACAGAAAATGTACAAATTATGTCAATAGTTCAATAATTTTTCACAATGAAATACACCTGTGCCCTGGCCAGTTTGGCTCAGTGGTTAGAGCATTAGCCCATGGACCAGAGAGGCCCGGGTTCAGTTCCCACTAAGGGGTGTACCTCGGTTGCAGTTTGCCCGCGAACCCGGTTGGGGTCGTGTAGGTGGTAACTACTTGATGAGTCTCTCTCACGTCAATGTTTCTTTCTCTCTCTCTCTCTTGCTCTTTCTCTTCCTCCCTCTCTCCCTCAAGATAAATGCAAAAAAAAAAAGAAAATGTCCTCGGGTGAGGATTAAAAAAAAAAGAAATATACCTGTGTAACCAGAACTCATATCATGAAACTAAACACTCTGCCAATAAGCCTAGTAACTACTTCCTCCCAAAAGTCACTATTATCCTGATTTCTAAAACAACAGGTTAATTTTGCCGATGCATGAAATTCATATAAGTGGAATCATACAGAGTATATTCATTAGTGTCTGGTTTCTTTGGCTCCACATTATGTATGTGATATTCATCCATTGTTCTACATAATTTATTCATTCTTTTTTTTTTTTTTTTTTGCATATACATTTGCTTTTTTAAAAAAATCTTTATTGTTGAATGTATTACAGATGTTCCTCATTTTACCCCATCAACCCCCTCCTCCCCACACCCTCCTCCCTCCCGCCTTTTCCCACACTATTGTCTGTGTACATTGGTTATAAATATAACTTCTTTGGTTTATTTCTTCCCATCCCCCAACCCCTTTCCCTTTGAGGTTTGTCAGTCTGGCAATGAATTTGTACTTCTTAATCCCTTCACCTTTTTCACCCATTCCCCCAACCCCCCTCCCATCTGGCAACCAACAAAATGTTTTCTGTATCTATGAGAATGTTTCTGTTCTACCTGTTCATTTTGTTTGTAGATTCCATTGTTGATAGATATGTATTCATTGCCATTTTGTTTGCTCATATAGTTTATCTTTTTCTTCAAAAAGACCCTTCATCATTTCATATAATAATGGTTGGTGGTGATGAACTCCTTTAACTTTTTCTTGTCTGGGAAACTCTTTATATGGCCATTGATTCTAAATGACAGCTTTGCAGGATAGAGTAATCTTGGTTGTAAGGTTCTTGCTTTTCATCACTCTGAATATTTCTTGCCACTCCCTTCTGGCCTGCAAAGTTTCTTTTGAGAAATCAGCTGACAGCCTTATGGGAACTCCCTTGTAGGTAACTAGCTGCCTTTCTCTTGCTGCTTTTAAGATTCTCTCTTTGTCTTGAACTTTTGCATTTTGATGATGATGTGTCTTGGTGTGGGCCTCTTGGGGTTCATCTTGTTTGGGACTCTCTGTGCTTCCTGGACTTGTATGTCTGTTTCCTTCACCAAGTTAGGGAAGTTTTCTGCCATTATTGTTTTGAACAGGTTTTCAATTTCTTGTTCTCGCTCTTCTCCTTCTGGCACCCCCAAGATGTGAATGCTGGCACGCTTGAAGTTGTCCCAGAGGCTCCTTACACTATCCTCATTTTTTTGGATTCTTTTTTCTTTCTGCTGTTCTGATTGGGCGTTTTTTGCTTCCTTATATTCCAAATCATTGGTTTGCTTCTTGGATTTACGTACTCTACTACTGAATCTGTATAATTATTCTTTTTTTTTTTTTAATCCTCACCCGAGGATATTTTTCCATTTTTTGTACAGATAGAGTGGGAGGGAGAGAAAGGAAGGGAGAGAGAGAGAGAGAAACATCGACATGAAGGGACACATCGAGTGGCTGCCACCCGCACGACCAACCAGGGCCGGGGACAAACCGCAACCGAAGTACATGCCCTTAGCGGGAACCGAACCCGGGTCTCTCCGGACCGCAGGCTGACGCTCTAACCGCTGAGCCAAACTGGCCAGGGCTGTATAATTATTCTTTATTTCAGTTAATGCCTCCTTCATTTCTGACTGTGCATCCATCATTTCTAACTGGTCCTTTTTAATGCTCTTGAGGCCCTCACTAAGTTCACTGAGCATCCTTATAAGCAGTATTTTGAACTCAGCATCTGTTAGGTTGCTTATCTCCATTTTGCTTAGTTCTTTTCTTGGGGTTTTGTTCTGTTCTTTCATTTGGGACCTGTTTCTTTGTCTCCTCATTTTGGCTGCCTATGTTTGTTTCTGTGTATTACTTAATGAGAGGTATGGGGCTATCTGAGACCAGATGCTGCTTGTTTGAAAGAATTTAGGAAAAACCTGAAGCAGGATCCAATACAGGCCAATCCTATGGTTAAGCAACTGGCAACAGCTTGGGTGGGCCTGAAAGGTGGGTGGGGCGGGGCCTCAGGGAGTCACCAGGGCGGGGCTACCAGTGTGAGCCAGGTTGCTGGAGTCACAGATATGGCGGATGTCTGCCGCCCCAGAGAAGGGCTCACCAAAGGAACAAAGGCCTCTGACAGCACGTTTGTCCCGGAGAAAGCCCCCTCTCCAGCCCTCACTCCAATGCCAAATAGCTCAGTTCTTCCCTGTGTGCCCCTCGTGCTGCCTCCCCTCCAAGCTTAGAGGGAGAGAGTCTGATAAGTCCGTGCATGGGCCCTTTAAGGAGCTGCCTTGGGCTCCAGCCACATCAGCTTCCCTGAGCCTCAGTTCCCGCTGGTTTTTCCACCCAGAAGTGATGGGGATTCTCTTCCTGGCAATGGAACCCTGAGCGGGGTGTCTGGTGTGGGACGGGGACCCCTCAGTCCTCAGGGAGGACCTTCCCAGCCGAAGTGTCCCTCCTGATTTTTATCCGACACACGTGAGTGTGGGAGCAGCCTGTCAGCCTCCGCCCTTCCTACCAGTCTTGATGTGGCTGCTGCTTTAAATCCGTAGTTGTAGGACTTCCATTCAGCTTGATTTCGGGCAGTTTTGAATGATGGTTGTTCTGTAGTTTAGTTGTAACTTTGATGTGGCTGTGAGAGGACGTGATACCGCGTTTACCTACGCCGCCATCTTGACTGGAAGTCAATTTATTCATTCTTATTGGTATATAGTATTCAACTGTATAAATATACCACAATTCTATTTATCTTTTCTATTGATGACAAAATTTTGTTCTAGTTTTTTAATATAAATAATGCTGCAATGAAATTCTTGTGTCTTCGGTGAGCTTATGTATGCATTTCTATCAGGTAATACTTTGGAGTAGAACAGCTGAGTCATAATATAAGTGTATATTTAGCACTAGTAGATATTGCCAACAATTTTTGAAAGTGGTTTTAACAATTTTAATAGTGTTTCTGTCAGCGTTTGAAAGATGGGGTGATGGTAACTTTTTATTTGGTTTTATTTAAACATTAAAAACTCAGTAATGTACATTCAACTTAATGATGATGATCAAATAAGCCAAGTAAATACATTTTAAATTGTTCTTTTTCATAAATAAAAAAACAAAGTTCAGTGACTAAGATTTATCTGAGTTAAAAAAGTCAAATCAAAGATCAGGGAAGACTAAAAAAACACACGGATTTCAATTTACAATTATGATTTCTTAGAGATCAGGGTAAGATGAAATGAATATTTATCTACTGCTGGTAACAGTATATATTGGTAATTTTTAACAATGTAAAAATTGGTCACTCTTTGACCAATAATTCCACTTTCGAAAATCAGTTATAAGGAAATAGTCTTATGTAAAACCAACCAAACAAAACGTTATACCACAGACATTTGTCACAGTGTTCTTTACAGTACCAAACTGAAAACAACCTAAACATGCAGCATAAAGAAAAGGTTAAGTAGGTTTAACATAATATTGATGGAATTTAATACAACCACTAAAAATGATGTTTCTGAAGGCGAATATAATGAGAAAGTGCTTATGTTTCTAACTGAAATATATGTACAAATCAAAATAATATATACAGTATGACAGCAACAATAAAAACATCAGTAACACTTTATACTTAGAAATATTCTTAAATGATAACCCTTTGGCTTATAGGGCTATGTTTTTCTTCAACTTTTCTACATTTTCAATTGTTAAACAAATTAAAAAATAGCACTATTATACTATAAATATTATTTCTAGGATCATGTAAAAATAAACTTCACAAAAGATTCTAGACTAAAATATATCAAAAAAATGTATAATTACCTGTTTAATGATATTCTTTGCAGTAATAATCATTTCTTCACTATAGATTTCTAAAAAATTAAGTTTTCTTTGTTTTAAAAGTCCAAATAGAAGAGATACTAGTCTTTCCTATCAAAATAAAAAAAGATTAGGTAACTTCACACTTTAAATATCAAATAATCTCATAGGTAGAAATATTAAACATTAAGGGTTTTATTTTTTGATGCTCGGAACTCTATCCTGCATATGGTATTTTCTAGAAGCCTAAAAAAAACCCTTCCATGGCAATCTCATTATCAGATTTTTGGAGTCAGGGTTCTAAAACAAGTAAATACTATTCTACAAGAGTGGATCAAATGAAGCTGGTTTGGGGGCAAAACAATACAAGAGTATATTCTGGCCTAGTTTCAAGTAGTTAAAAAGTATCCTTCTTAAACCCTGATGATCAATAATACCCCATGATCCATGTGCTTTTTAATTAGTGGTCTAGAAGACTGGAATGATGATCTGGACTATCTGTAGGGAATTCAATGCTAACAGGAACAAATATCTCCTACCTACTTTGACTGCTATCAGGGCGTTTTGGATTCTTTACCAGTTCTTGGCAGTAATTAGCAATGAGAAGTTACCATATAAGTAAAGCCTGGATATGATATATTTGTATATGCATGTGCATAAACATGTTCATAGTAGGTGTTCAGTGAATGTGAATGACTGATGAATGACTGATGAGTTACCATATAAAAATGATCACTTTTTTGGTGTTAATCCTCAGCAGAGAATATTTTTCCATTGGTTTTTAGATAGAGGGGAAGGGAGGGAGGGAGACCGAAAGAGAAACATCCATGTGAGAGTGACACATCAATTGGTTGCGTCCTGCATGACCCCAACTGGGGCCGGGAATTGAACCTGCAACCTAGGTACAAGACCTTAACAGAAAATCGAACCCAGTTCGAACTCATCGTGCGCTGACACTCTAACAGCTGAGCCAAATTGTCCAGGGCAAGAATGATCACTTTTTTTTAAGAGACATACTCCAAGACATGTGTACACATGGATATATGTTAATTTATCCTATATCTATATTTTAAACTTGGTTTGTATGCTATATAAAGACCTAATTTTAACTCTAATTTCTAATTAAGCTATAAAATTATTTTAGTCTCTAATTTCACAGGATAATAAACAATTACGGTACATGCTAAAGCTAGACAGTAAAGGATTTTATAGGTCAAACAGAGCTTGAAATTTATGTAATTTTGTTCACTATAATCTGAGAAGAATGTGTTTTAAACTAAGAATGTTAGAAATTAGCACTAAGTAATGGCATCAATTTCATTTCATAGCTCAAAATACATACCTCTTCTAAAATTTGACAGTCGTCTTCCAGTGGTCTATTTAAGTCATTGTGACAATAAGTAGAAAATTCTGCAATCATCATTTTATCTATCAGTTTTTCTAATTCACAAAGCTGTGATCCCAAATGCCTATGAAGGAAAAAGAAAATGTTCCTAGTCATTAAAAATCCAAATTCACCCTATGTTTAAGGGAACTAGTAGGCAAAACTTTTCTAATTGGCAGTACTTGTACAATAATGTCATGTTTTAGTAAAATGGAGTCCTTTAACTTAACAAATAGTTTCATGTCACCTCCCAAATTTTATTTTTCTCTTTAACTCCCAGTTAAATGTGTTTTAGGAAACCTGGTTCTAGAAATTTCATGACTAATTTTTTGTCTTCTTTTACAGATAAAATATTCAGATATTCTGAGTCCTTTCTTCATTAACCATTTAAGAAATATCAATGCCAGTACCTCCCAAGCCATTCATCTATTCAACAAATACAAGCACCTACTTTGTGCCTGGTCCTGTTCTGAGTGCATATAAGTATCTGAAGGGCTATCAGGAGAGATCGACTCAATTCAATCTCCATCATCATCAATTTGAGTAATCCGAATATCCCCCAGGTCATTAAACTGAAAGTCATTAGAACACAAGACTAAAAAAAACAAAACTGAGCTACAATCTATTCATGAAACTTTTTATCATAAAATTTTTTTTTAATCTACCTCTAATATTTGCAGATACTAGTTAGAATTAAAGTGAGAAGGACTCTAATCTTTGTAGAGTTGTGGGGGTAGTGAAGGCAAATATTACTAAAGAGATTTAGAACCTTTAGAAAGAGCATGCACTGCCCAAATGAAAAGAATGGTCCCATGTAGTCCCTGCTCTGCATATACAAAGGAGTATTTGCTACAAAACCTAATAGCTTTACAGAAACAATGAGTTGAAGAAACCTAGGTAATCAAGTTGGACCAAAGTTTTCCAAAAATTAAATGAAATAGACAAGTGAAAAATCTGTCTATACCCCATGATAAAAAATTTTTTTAAAGTTCTATCTTTGGGAACAATTAAAAAACACTTGTATTTAAATGTTTACACTTAATCTTAAATGTAAGCATTTATAATTAAATAAAAACAAATATTTTTTTTGTTTTTGTTTATCGTCACCTGGGGATATTTTTTCCAGTGATTTTCAGATAGAGTGGAGGGCAGGGAGGAGGAACATGGATGTGAAAGAGACACATAAACTGGTTGCCTCCTGTATGTGCTCTGACTAGGGCTGAGGATGGAACCTGCAACCCAGGAACATGCCCTTGACCAGGAATCAAACCTGTAACCCTTCGGTGCATGGGCCAATGCTCTAACCACTGAGCAACACCAGCCAGGGCTAAGAAAAACACACACATACACATATTACATATACTTGAAAAACAAGCCCTTCATGTTGGCAATTGTCTTTACTAAGCCCTGATATATAGCACATTAACAAAAAAATTAGTTTCAACCACGTGACCTTTTCCAGCAGTTCTCAACCTGTGGGTTGCGACCCCTTTGGGGGTCGAACGACCCTTTCTCAGAGGTCACCTAAGACATAACAGTAGCAAAATTACAGTTATGAAGTAGCAACAAAAATAATTTTATGGTTGGGGGTCACCACAAACATGAGGAACTGTATTAAATGGTTGTGGCATTAGGAAGGTTGAGAACCACTGTTTTAGACAGATCCATAGTTCTTCTTTTGTAAATGACATATGGTAAGTAGTATAATGATAATTTTGAAAAATCTCATGAGTAAAATACCATATAAATTTGCATTCTGCAATATGAAAATTACATTTCTTACAGCTAATTAGAAGACTAATAAGGTTCTCATAAATGGCACCAACATCTCACAATAAACAAATTTAGAACATATCTACTAGTATAAACTAAAACACTGCCATAAGGGGAATTTGGCAGTGTCTAGCAAAATTACCCAGGCAATTAGCCTTTGACCTAGGAATTTCATTTCTTGAAATCTTTCTCAAAGATACGTTGGTAAAAATACGAAAGAACACACATTCATTGCAGCACTGTTATTAACTGCAAAGAAATAGAAACACCCAACAGTTAACCAATGGGGGCCAGTTGAATATATCATAACAGACACTACACACCTTTAAAAGAATTGAGTATGAATTAATATACAGCATACTGCTACAAAGCAGTTTCTCAACCTCTTTTCAATATTGCCACCCTAAGAAATCTTTTTAGATATTGTTATTCCTAATCAACCCCACCACCCCTCCCATGAAATTTTATTATCACGGATATACTGCATATCTGTTTATGTACCATGGCCACATACCACTGTAATAACCAATATTTCCTTTTCACCCTTCAAGATCCAATTTTGCCCCAGTGAGGTGATATCTCTGACCCTCATTGAAAATGCATACTGTAGGGTGATCTCCAGGGTATACTGTAAGTTGAAAACAGCAATGTGGAAAAAGTATGTACAATATGCTAATGCTTTTCCAAGATGAGGAACAGATAGAGAGATGGATAGATGGATAGATGGATGAAGGGAGGAAATAAATGGATGAAAAAATATAAACTAAAACTTTTTTAAATGGTGACTTATAGAGGTAGACAGGGAAGAAGGGGACCAGGATAGAAGTTAAATTTCTCTGAATATCATTTGTTTCATGAATTTGTGTTTGCAACCACATAACTATTTAACATAGTTATAAGACAATATTACATCCTGAAAGATCAATCCTTATATATCAAAACCAAATTAAATAAATGAACTTAACTATGTATCGAGTTAATGGTAAATGTACTCACAGAGGAATTATTTCAGCTGACTTTAAAATACAGTAATTTATCCATGCATCCCACAAAGAATATATCTTAAGGAAAAAAAATCCTATGTGTGCAGTAATCATATTGTTAGCTCTGAGACCATTTTATTTATATTGTAGGATAAAAGAAATGAGCGATTATGTTGACATCATTAGGAATCCCAGTTTTCAGCCTATTCAAAAGGATACATGAGTAAGACTGAAAAAAATAAAAACTGTATATGCCTGAATTTAAATGAAACTATCAATACAAACTCAGATTTATTCTTTTTTTTTTAATTTTTAATTTTTTTTGTTATAGATGTTTCTCCTTTTATACCCCATTGACACCCTCCTCCCCACCCCCACCCCATCCCTACCCCCACCCCCACCCCATCCCCACCCCTCCCCCTCTCCAGCTTTGTTGTCCATGTCCATTGGTTATGCATACATGCATATAAGTTCAGATTTATTCTTTATAAAGGGAAAATTCTTTTCTAGCTCTTCCCACTACAAATTACCTCTGGTACCCAGATTGTAATTTTTAAATACCATTTCCTACTAAAAGAAACTAGAGCTCTTTAGAGAAATGGCAGATTACAAGTCTGGGGCAGAAAATATATATGAATATCTTGTCACAACACAAAGTAAGAAAACAATCAATGACTACCCATGCAATCATGTCAAAAGGACTCAAGAATGAATTGGAGGTTCCTACAAAAGATAAGACAATTTGAACATTTATAAAAATAAAAACAGCAAAGAATTTAAATACTTCAAATATAAATTCATGTGTTTATAAAAATATATTTTTAAAACTCACGAGTCACCTGTGGAAGATGCTAGATTTTCAAATCATTGTTTTTTAAAGTTCTAAATAAGGAAAAAGAATCTAGAATTTATTCTGCTTATGCTTATAAGAAATGTCCTTTAGCCCTGGCCGGTTTGGCTCAGCGGTTGGAGCGTCGGCCTGCGGTCCTGAGAGACCAGGGTTCGGTTCCCGCTAAGGGCACGTACCTCGGTTGCAGTTTGTCCCCGGCCCTGGTCGGTTGTGCGGGTGGCAGCCACTCGATGTGTCCCTTTCACATCGATGTTTCTCTCTCTCTCTCTCTGTTCCTCTCTCTCCCTCCCACTCTACCTGAACAAAAATGGAAAAAATTTCCTCGGGTAAGGATAAAAAAATAAAAGAAAAAAGAAATGTCCTTCAGAGTTATCAAATAATTGTTATGTAGAAATACTGCTTTAAGGAAATATTCCAGTTAGTAAATGAATAAAGAAATATAGAATCAGAATATCATGATTTGAAACCCATAATGAGATGATAAATCTAGGCAATGCTCATCAAAATGGCTGCTAATATAATAAAAAGAGAGACAACTGCCCTGGCTGGTTTGGTTCAGTGGTTGGAGCATCGGCCTGTGGACCAGAGAGTCCCGGGTTTGGTTCCTGCTAGGGGCACGTACCAAAAAAAAAAAAAAAACCAGAGAGACAACCAGATATACGCTTCTTGACTGAAATACACACCTATTAGGTGCTCTTGATGAAAACTAAAACTTAAATCTGGTCAAATCCTTTAAATCTAATTACCAGTTTATAGAAAATATAGACAAAAGAAAAACATAATAAACATTAGGATGTAGTCAGCAAAATCCAGACTGTGAGGCAGCTTTACAAGATAAATAATTCAATTTCTTCAATAAATATATTGAAAGGGAGAACACAAGAAGGGAGAACTATATATCAAGACACTTGAAATATATCAACCAATTGCAATGTATAGATACTATCTGGATCCTTATTTCAACAAACAGTATAAAAAAGAATTTAATACAAACAGGGAAATCTGAACTCACTAGTTATTTGAAAATATAAATAATATTACAGCTATGTTTCTTAAAATCTTTTCTTTCAAAGATACATAATGAAATATTTATGGATGAATTGAAATGATGTTTTGAATTTGCTTCCAATCTAAGAGTAGGGAGAGAGGCATAGAGAAAACAGCCATGAGTATGCAACTCACAGGTGATATACAACTTATCCAGCTTCATACAACTCTCTTCATATAATTTCCTCTATTTTTTAATATGTTTGTGTTTTCACTAAGTTTTTTTTAAAAGCAGTAACAGGATAGGACATAAATCTACCCATAATTTTACTATTGCTTGGTTCTCAATTTTTATTAAAATCAGATTCCTTTTTAAGGAACACTAGAGGTTACACTCAGGTACGAATGAATAGTGTTCAACAAATTCCAACACAGAATTATAGTGAGAAGTCAATAGGATTGTATCTACTGATGTTTGGGTATCAAAATAATAAAACTGTAATTTCAGCATAACTTATATGTGAGGTTCTATTTGATCCCACATATTGCCTTAACTAAGTAGTTTCATTTCTATGCGTTCTTTAACTACTTTTAAAGTCCGATAAATATAATAAAAAAGAGCAGATATGAATACTAACATCAAATAGTATTACACAATCACAGGTATATACTATATACAACAAAGATTTATCTAAACAAATCCTTAAACAAAATTTCCAGGATTAAAATGTTCTATAAGATTCATGTATTCATCCTTGCCCTAATTGTTTTTTATATTCTTAACTACTTTGACAACAGATGAATAATGACCTGCACATTGTTAACCTCATCAAAAACATTTAATAGATAAATCTGTTAATTATAAAAGCATGTATCCAAATAATCACATACAGTAATTTTGATTGGTGAAAAAACTTACTGAAACAATAAATAACTAAACTATCACTTTCTGAAAAAGTACTTATGGTCTTATATGTTAAATAAATTGGAACAACTCCAATACTTCCCATTTTGACATGCCTCAATTTACACATCAATTCAGATCTCCTACTAAACTGTATGTTCACTACAATGACCTTTGTGCTGCTTTTATCAGAGAAACTTATATATCAATAAACTCTACAGTAATACTAGTTTCATCAAAAACAGAAAATCTGGTTTTTGGCTTCACCTCAGAGCATATAATGTGGATGCTTTCTTAGCATAATGTTTTGAAGATCTAAATTATAGATTATATTAGAATCCAATACTTTGTCACATACCTTTGGTACTTCCAATAATAAAAATTCCTTAAATGGAATCCCAAGGTGAACTCAGATCAATGAAAACACAATAAACTGGCACATGTAATTAACTGAATGTTTTCGAAAGAAAAAGAAAGGAAGAAAGGAAGAAAGGATGAAGGGGAGAAGGGAGAAGGGGAGAAGGGGAGAAGGGGAGAAAGGGGAGAGAGGGAGAGAGGGAGGGAGGGAGGGAGGGAGGGAGGGAGGAGGAAGGAAGGAAGGAAGGAAGGAAGGAAGGAAGGAAGGAAGGAAGGAAGGAAGGAAGGAAGGAAGGAAGGAAGGAAGGAAGGAAGGAAGGGAGAGAGAGAGAAAGAAAGAAGCACCCTGGCCAGTTTGGCTCAGCAGTAAGAGGATCAGCTCACAGACCAGAGAAACCCGGGTTCAGTTCCCGCTAAGGGCACGTACCTCTATTGCAGTTTGTCCCTGGCCATGGTTGGGGGTAGTGTGGGTGGCAACCACTCGATGTATCTTTCTCACATCGATGTTTCTCTCTCTCCCTCCCACTCTATCTGAAGATAAATGCAAAAATGTCCTCGGGTGAGATTTAAAAAAAAAAAAAAAAAAAGGCTCATGACTAGAAAACTAGCTAGTTTCATTAATTTTTATTTTAAAATCAATTACACAGTAGGTCCCAGCTCAGCAAACTTATAACTCAATTGCCCACAGTTTTACATATATCACACTATAAAATTAGTATTCATGTTCCAAATAATCTATCTGAGGGTCCTATAAATCCTTAATTAAATACATTAAAAAGCATACATAGCTCTTGGGTCAGATGAGACCTGGATTGAATCTCAACTCTACCATTTTATAACTTGCTATGACTTGGAACAAGTTATCTAAGACTTTCTATGCCTCAGTTTCCTTATATATTAAATTGGGAAAAGATTATTTATCTCATAGAGGTTTTTTGGGGGAATGGGGGTAATAAAATAATACATGCAATATATACTTAGCACCGTATCTGGTACAGAACACCAAAGAAATTTTAAAATGTTCTCAGGTTTTAGAGTGGTGGTGGTAATACAGTAATGATGGTAATAAGTAGCAAGAAGAAAAGTTAACAATGGTGAAAACAGAAAGTTTCTATATAAATCTTTACAATAAGAAAGAGCAGCCCTGGCCGGTTTGGCTCAGCGGTTGGAGCATCGGCCTGCGGTCCAGAGAGACCTGGGTTCGGTTTCTGCTAAGGGTGCGTACCTCAGTTGCAGTTTGTCCCCAGCCCTGGTTGGTCGTGCGGGTGGCAGTCACTCGATGTGTCCCTTTCACGTCGATGTTTTTCTCTCTCTCTCTCCCTCCCACTCTATCTGAACAAAAAAAAGGAAAAATGTCCTCTGGTGAGGATAAAAAAAAAGAAAGTAAGTAACACTGCATCCTTGAATTTCAAGGTAACTGAAAATGTTCTATATGAAAACCTGTAAGATATCAAGGTACAAATATTTCTTAGGCCTATAATGAGATTTCTGTAATACATCTGCTTAACAAGCATCTGAATATCATTAACCACAACAACACTTTTAGTTCAATTAGTGTAGATCACTGATTACCATATTTTTTTATTGCTAATAGCAGAATTTTATTCCATGGGTAATGATTAAAAATATTTATGTAGTAATAATTAAACTGCTAAATTTTGCAACAATTTTGGCAGTAAAATAATTTAGAAATTTTTTATTATAATATCAACAAATGTACAAAAGATCCATTTTAAAAATTGTAAATTAGTCAATGATCCCAAATTTCCCGCTATGTAAATTACTGTTGAAGTTCAGAAGAGGGAATCAAACGAATTTCCACACTGATACATTATACTCCAACATATTAATAAAGCTCTCTATGACTACAGACAGGAAGATGTTTTAGTTGAAATATTTGTTTTAAAAATAATAAAATTATGTTACCACTCTAATTCCAAATCCTAAAAAAGTAGAGTACCCAATGTAATTTAAAACCAGTCTTCTCAGTTCTAGTGCATTTTAGTGTCTTCTAGAAAGCTTTAAAAAAAATACAGGTGTTCAGGCCTTACCTCTAGGAAGTCTAACTTAATTGGTTTGGATGGGGTGTGGGTGCTTTTTTAAAAGTCCTAATATGCAGCCAGGATTAAGAACTACAGTCACATATAAACTACAAATGGTTAATTAGGGACAGTGATTATGAAAAGTAAAAGAAATAAATGAAAGAATAATACAAAGAGTAAAAACACACTTGGTAATACTCTGTATTATTTGGATTCCATAAATATGTATTAAGATATGTATGACATAGTTCTTGCCCCCAAGACATTTAGGGCCCATTAGAAACATTTAAAAAAAACACAAATGACAAAATATGGAAGAATGTTATTAAATTTCATTACAGAGTATAAACAAAAATTTCTGGGAGTTCAGGAAGTCACAAAAAAATTATGCAGAAAATAATATCAAGGTGAAAAAATACAGAGAGCCCTGGCCAGTTGGCTCAGCAGTTAGAGTGTCAACCCGCAGACAGGAGGATCTTGGGTTCGATTCCTGGTCAAGGGCATGTACCTGGGTTGCAGGTTCTATTCCTGGCCCCAGTTGAGGTTGTGCGGGAGGCAACCAATTGATGTGTCTCTCTCACATCAATGTTCTCTCTCTCTCCCTCCCTTCCACTCTAAGAAAAAAAAACCCAAAAAAACAGAAAGAATAAGAAAAAACATAAGCCATATCTTACTACTAGTGACTAAAAAATATATATTAGGTTAATAGTACTCAGAAAAATTGTACACAAATAAGAATATTCAAATTCTTGCCCTGGCCAATTTGGCTCAGTGGTTAGAATGTTGGCCCACGGACCAATGAGTCGTGGGGTCGTGCAGGAAGCAACCAGTTGATGCGGCTCTATCACATAGATGTCTGTCTGTCTGTCTGTCTGTCTGTCTCTCTCTCTCTCTCTCCCCCTCCCTCCCTCCCTCCCTTCCACTCTGTCTCATAATAAGTAGAAAAATATCCTCAGGTGAGAAATTAAAAAAAAAAAAAGAATATTCAAATTCCTTTTAAACAAATAGAGATTTATGGTTGTAGTAATTGGAAGATTCTGTTATCCAACTTCCCTTTAAAAAGCATTATAAAAAAGTATAGCCGAAAGCAAACTTGAACTGAAATCTATGGAAAAACTATTAATAACTTAATCTGATAGAGTCCTTTAGTTCTACTGAAATATTTCTTATTTTAAGTAAGACCTTATGCTTTTCTAAGATATGCCCACAAAAATAACTAAACTTTGTTCTCTGGTATGAAAATAAGGAGAAAAGTGTGTGAAATTCAAGTACAAGAGAATAATCATGTTAATAAACTAAGATCACAGCTTACACCACTAATGCTTATAAGTAATCAAGAGACCTAAAATACATGTTATCCTAATTGATCAGATAAAAATAGAGAGTCCAAAACTATTCTTATGTTTCCAAATAAAGTTAAATGGCCTTAAAAATATATGTGAAGCTATAAAAGTAACAAATGTTGATATTTAACAACTTTATAGCAAAAGGAATGATAAAGTGTAGAAAGTAAATCATCAGATTGGATTTAAACAAAACAGTAATTATACAAAACAAAACAGGGTTATAATATGTCAGCCTTAAACTATTTCAACTATAAGACTGTATTCTTTCCTCACTAGAAAAAACATTTTCTTTTATAGCACTCTTATGTTTGAAAATTATTTGCATATGAAGATGTTTATCAGAAGTTAGAAACTCAACACAGTTCTGAAACTTTTATACAGTGATAACCATACTGGAACTGATATTTGATAGGCAGCTTTACAGAAATGTTTTACATGAAGAATAAACACTGTCAACATATGTGTAGGTTCTAATAAAAATAATAGTAAAAAAATATCTGAGCAAAATGTCGATAAACAGAATATTCGAAAATCCTTTTAAAAATTATATACAGCAGGGCCTTGAATAATGTCCTTTTGTTCAACACCCTTTTCTTATAATGTCGATGAGAAATAAAATAGATTCCCATCTGGGACCACTGTCTGTATAAAGTTTGCATATTCTCCCCATGTCTATGTAGGTTTTCTCTGGGTACTCGTTTCTTCCCACATCCCAAAGATGTGCATGTGAGGTGACCTGGCATGTCTAAACTGTCCCAGTCTGAGTGAAGGGGTGCCCTGAGATGGAAGAATGTCCTGTCCAGGGTTGGTTCCCACCTTGCACCCTGAACTGGTAGGAGGCTCAGGCCACCTACAACCCTGAACTGGAATAAGCAGGTTGAAAAATAATTATCTTACTTGTTTTTATTAATTTTTCTTTAATGTAGGTATAGCTCACATTTACTTCCATGTTTATTATTAGATGTGTTTTGGGTCTTTATTTAGAAGTTTAGTGATGTTTTTGTGATCAGAAATATGCCATGGGAACTTTAACTCTTGTTCATATCAGTTAGCCTTGGGTAAAATTAGTTTTGTTATATATCACCTTGCTGAAAGTCACAGTTTCCAAGAACCCATAAACAACATTAAGTGAGGACTTACTATACATTTTTTTATGAAGAACATTTTTCATTTGAATTAAGGTACAAACAAAAAGAAGGTTGAAAATTAAGGTATACTCTTCCTTGGCTCAACATAAATAGAGGATTATAAAAGTTTCCTTCTGTTTTCTAATAAGACATACTGAGAATAAATATCAACCCAGTTCTTAAATATTTTCTAGGTAGCTTTAGATAACTTTACTTTTCATCAGTGGTATTGGGCATAAACTTGGGTCAAGGAAAACATAATTTTAAAAACTGCATGATCTTTAGGGTAAAAATTAGAACAATTTTAGATTTTTGTGTTTAGCAGGCAGCAGCATTGTCCTATTCAGAGGATAAAGCACTTTACTTTGTAAAATTGGCTCCCATTATTCATTAATCTTCATGATATTATATATTAGTAATAAATGAAAAAACACAGCTTCTGTTATTATAAAAGTCCATTCTTCTAAAGTAGTGACAAAAGTTAATATTATTTATTTAAAAATATATTTAACATACATTCACAAAAGAGAAATATTTAAACTATCAGAGGTGATTTTTCATGTTGGAAAATCCAAAGTAGGTTTCAAAGTACTATGAACCATTCAAACTGCTTATAAAATTTTATGTACAGGGTTATTTTTATGAAAAGAAGGTCCAAGCACAGCTTTCAATAGATTCTCCAAGAGGTTTATGATTCAAACTTTTTGTATAAACATGATTAGGTTCCCCCACTATGGTTAGAGCTCCATAGCTATCTGTACATTCATTATCATACACTATATTATAACTACCCAGTAAATTCTGTCTCCCTTCTCCTGCCAAATAAATTGTAGAAACAATGAGAATAGAGAACATCTCTGCTTTGTTCCTGGCTATATTTCCAGTATTCTGTCTTTTGTCTGACATGTAATAGGTGATCAAAAAACATTTCTTAAATGAACAAATCAATCAGTCATTTATGAAATTAAATGTGGGCCAAGATTTTTAAAATGCTTCCTAAATAAATATTCTAATTGCATAGCCTTAGTCAATAAAAATTTATAATTTAAATAAACTTACTTGAAGCTAGTTTTCCAGATCATATTAAGTATCTTTAAGTTACAGAGCACATATCTTCCATAAAACTTCCTGGTAGTTACTCAGTAGTGTAAGGTTTGGATGGATTTACTGGCAAATAGAAACATCCAGGACACTATAAGCCTATTAACCTGAATGAAATTTTGATAGCTTGCAATGGGTCAGTCCATCTATATATTAAACATTTTGCTATGATCTCACATAAAATAACTAAAACCCTAACCTTAAAGGTATTTTAAAATAAAAACTGAGGAGAAATTGGGTCTTTGACAACACCGTGTGGAATTTTTGTAATGTGATAAATAGACTGAAAATCTGAGATAAATGTAATAATTATAACCTATTTAATAATAACCTATTCAAGAGCTTTTAAAAGGAACTTAATTTTAGATATTCCTTTCTCTACCTTGATATTATCTTGACAAAAAAAACTCTACATTTTCAAAATGTTATTTTCAAAGTTGTGATTTGCCTTTCATTGATTTCCTCTACTAGAAAATGTAATTATGCTTCTCCATCCAAATGTCCCTGTAAATACTGGTCCTTATGGATTTTGTTTGTTTAGCTAAGACTAAGATATCAGAATAACCATTACTAAGCAGATTGATCTGGAAGAAAAAATAACCATGTAACTTTAAACATACATTTTTTCAGCTAATCCTTACACACTAAAATATATCCTTTAAAAATTTCTAACATTATTTTTAATGGTTTACTTAATTGACATACCGGAAGCTGTGAATGCCCTGAAGTTCCTGCTGTAGAACCTCTTGAGTTGTTGCTATTAAGTCCAATGCTCCAACAAATTCAGAAGCGGATAACAACACCTGTACTGTAGGTTGAGTCTGGTGTACAGTGGCCATTAACTTCAGTTTATTGTACACTTTAACACAATTATTTCTGCTAAGTGCCAGTCTTAAAATGTGTAGTGATCCTTCACACATTACTTTATCAATCTGTGCAATTTTATCTCGAAGCATTTTTACAGCCTGGGAAGTTTTCTTGAGGTAGTCCTGCAATTCGTGTTGAGAGGTCATTGCATGAAAAAATGCTTCTGAACGTAGAGAGATCTGGTGAGCAATGTTAACTTCCACAATATCCAGATAATGGCTCAGCTTAAGAGGGAAGGAAAAAAAAATCATGGAGTATTATAAGTGTACCTTCCTTGACTATCCAAATACTTTCTGAAAATGATATAAGATTTCTACATGTATTTTAAAATCCACATTGTGTGAACTGTTTGCTTATGGGATCCTTGATATTGGACATAACAAAATGGAAGAGACGTAAAAGGTATAGCCCAAAGATTAATAAATATAACACCACACAGTAGAAGAAGGTGATTTACCTTCTTCTGCTGTTCCTGCCATTATTGCCCTCCATACACCAACCACTTCCTAGAAAGTAAGAGTACCCCACAGTCATCTCAGATTCTAATCTAGTTTCAGAAGTTCTAAGATCTGAGAGAGAATGATATCCTTAACCTCAAGACAACATTTCCATCACAAATCACTTATCTGACTAAAAGATGATTATAGTTACTATTTATTGACCCCCTCCTTCTATATACCAGGCACTGGTATATTATATACATCATTTTCTAATTTTAACAATCTTGGAATATTATTATTATTTTACAGATGAGGAAACTGAGGCTCAGAGACATTATATTGCTGCAATAAAGTCATGTAGCTAGTAAGTGGCAAAACTAAAATTTGAACCCAAAAGCTGAAGTTGAATTCAAAAACTAAAATTTGAACCCAAAAGCTGACTAAAAAGCTGAAGCTGTTTCTACTATACCATACTGCCTCAAAATGTTAAAGCATCCATAAAATACAGATTGGTGGCCCAGTCAAAAATTATAAAAAGTATTAAAATTCATTGGCATCTTTTTTTTCAAGGCTGCTTACTTTACATTTCAAAAATTATCAATTTGTAAAACTCAGTTTATTTCCAAGGTACTTACCTCTTAAAAGGTTGACAAATGTCTTAAACAATTAGTTCATATATATTTTTGTAACACTACCAAGATGAATTCCCAGAGTAACATATATTAATAATGTTTTATAATTTCAAATATGGACTTCTAAAGCTTGAGTTGTCTTTTCTCCTTTCTAACTGCATATGCCTTTCCACTTCTCTCCCACTTTTTCACTTATAGTTTCTTCAACCTATAGCTTAAAATTTAGGCATTATTTCTGAACATCTCAGAAGAATACATAGCATTAAAGGGTTAATGAATTTTCAACATTTAGGACTCATAAGATTGGAAGAAAATATTTGGTCACCTAGCCTGTTTCCTTAAAATCATGCAGAATCACAATATCTTCAGTAAGACTCCTTCAGTAATCTATTACAATATAAAATAGGTTACAAACGAGAAATTTTCCCATAGTTTAAATTTCCTGCATTTATACCCTTCTGTTATTATTCTTTTCATCTTCAATACAGCTGTTCATTTATTTACCTAAAAAACAATATGGGGACAAATGTACCAAGGTACATTGCAAGCTAAAATGGACTCAATTTTCAGAATAGTAAATGGAGCATGGTAACTCCTTCAGGACAGTGCAATTCAGAAGGAAGTTTATAAACTGCTGCCAGTCTGTGAACTGTTTAGCAGGTCCATGATAAAATAAGAAACTTTGCTGGAAAGGAAATTAACTTTATCACTAAGCCCACTGTATTATTAAAAAACAAAAACAAAAAAAAAAAACTTTCTTAATGAAGGAAGCAGTGCAGTAATTTACATTCTAGTGCAAACTCCTTCTCTCGTCGCAGGCCAACACTTTGAGTAGCACTACGATGGGATATAAATTTCTCTGATCCTGGTTGTAGCATCCCCTCTCTTTAAAGCTAGCAAGATAAAACTGCTGATGTCAATCAGAAAGTCAGTTTGAAATTACTCTCTTAGAATCCTGTCTTCCATTACTTTTCTAAGAACAGAGCAGAATGAGGAGCCAGAATGTAAACCTGATTTTGCAACTTACAAAAAAAAATTCCATTACTTTAGTCACTTTAAACATTTAGCGTGAGAAAATTGTTTCATTTGAATTTCAAAGATTTCAGCAAGTTATCAATATTCCATTGATCTATTCTTTTCAAAGGCATAATATTTTCACAATTCATTTCTTATTAAAATTCTACAAAGAGAACAATTTTTAAAGTATTCCTAAAAGTATCTATATGGGTCAGTAAGATTTTTATTGGTTTTTGTTTTTTGTTCTCTTTTAAGTTATTATTCTAGCAGGATACATACTTGGAATGTGAAAAGGTTGTCTGGGAGTGAGCTTATGTCCATAAACCCATCATTTTCATCAGATTTATGAATTTGTCCTTACTCAAAGAAAATTTTTATAAGTGAAAATGATGCCAAAGCAAAAAGTAAATTTTCTTTTAAAAATCATTTTTATTTCTCAATTACAGTTAACATACACTATTTTGTTAATTTCAGGTACATACCCCAGTGATTAGACTTTACATAACTTACTAAGGGATCATCCTAATATAACTGTAAGAAAAGGAATACTCATGATTCTTTTCCGGCATTTCTTCTCCTATCTTCCCCAAGCTAGTCCCTTCTTCAGTTACTGAGGAGGACTGGACCTAATTTATTGAATCATCTTCCTGGGACAAGCTTTCATATGGCCAAGAGATGTCATTAGACTAAAACAGAATGATTTCTTTTCAGTTTAAGAACCACAGTTGGTTTTAGAAAAACTATAAACTGAGTGTGAAAAAAACAAAGATCAAAAAAGTCTTTACTTCCTATCCAAATTTTAAAAGATTCTTGAGATGTGAGTTAAGATATTTTCAAAGTTCTACATTTTAAGTAATGTTCAAGATGTTGACTTCTGAAACATGGGACACTATAAAAAAATTTAAACTGCTGACTAATAACATGCAAAAGATCAGGCTCTGCAAAGCTAAAAATACAATAGGAATATTGGTATGATGGTTTTGCTTTAAAAGAATAATCCTTACTATGTAAATGAGGAAAAAGAGAGATTTTCTGTGCTTTAAATCATAAAGAATATAAAATTGGCTAATATAGTATTTGGGATAAATGTAAAGCAATTATAATTGTGTGTGCTATCTAAAATATCCTTTTGATTGAAAGTCTATCAACTACTGTTACAGATAATAAGCACTCAAACAATTAGCTTTTCCTTTTCACCAGCACAACCTGTATTCCATTGAATCAAAAGACTATTTCTTTATCAGTAAAGATTTGAAAGCTTATTAATTACCAGTAACAACAAAATGAAATTAATATAAGTAGTGCTTACTAAATAACTAAAACTAAACCCATGTCAAGAAGCACCACTTAACTAGAATAAAATTTTCTATGTGGAAAAAGTAAAAAAGAAAATACCTTTTCTTGTAGCAACTTTGAGGAAGCTGCATCACGATTTCCTTTTCCACCAGCGGTATTAAAATGAGACCATGGTAAAACTGAATTAAAAGTTAAAGAATCGTCCAAGGCAAAATCTGGTTTCATAAAAATCTATTAAAAAAAATGCATTCCCTCAATTAGAAAAACATTTTCTTTACATCCATTATCCCTTCTAAAATCCTAAGGCCATTAAATAATAATGAATTTGGATTTCAAAGATAACAGCAAAAGCAAGTGATAATAGGTTGTTGTTTACATAAAAATCTGTAGAAAAATGTAGAAGTAAAGTCTAATCAAGTTAAACATGCTCATGAAAGATAGAAAAATTGTGGGTTTTTTTGCTTTTACCAGTGGAGATGATCATTCCATTACAACTTGATCAAATGAACTAATGCAGTCCCACTGGGCACATACCAAAGATGATATAATGCTTATCCTAAAATTCCCATATTATTTCCCATGAATAGTGTTGTTTTTTAAATGCCAGATATCAATTTCTCCATACTTATATTTCTACTTTCTCCTGCTAAAAATTCTTTCAAAATTGTTTTTTTAATTAGATTTACACTAAATTTTAAAACTAAAACAAATTCAATTTTATTAAAAGCCTACTCCTTTTCTCTTACATATCACATACATCTGGGTACTAAGTCCTACTCATTATATTTCCTAAATATTGCTTGAATTCCCTCTCTCCTCTATGTCCACAGCATTTCATCAATGCAGCTCTTCATTATCTCTGGATTACAGTAAATGGACACTTAATGATGTCCTTCCCTGCTGTCAGATATCCTTTTAAAATGCAAGTATGACTGTATTAACTTCTCTGTTTAAATCGCTCGATGGATTCCTATGACCCACAGATCAAACTTTTTAGAATGGCATTGAGAGTCCTTTATTTTTGGGGGACCTACTGACCAATCTATCTTACCATTCCCACTATTTACAGTTAAATTTGAGCAGTACTCAATTATATTTTATACCCTCTTATGCTTAAGTATCATTTTTGGCCTAGAATGCCCTTGTCTATTTTCCTAGAGAATTCAACCCAATCAAGGGGCAAATATGTCTCTGTATGACACAGAGATTAACCATCTTATCTCTGAACACAAGTATACTATGTATACTTCTTTATCTCATACTTCACAAAAATTATTTACTTAATATGTATATATCCCACTGGAATATATTCCTGTAAAACTGGAATTTATAATGATTATTCTTTGTATCCCCATAAGACCTAAAACATGCTTTAAGCAGTTAATTACTTCATTAATTTCTATATTTTATTATATTTACTGATTTATTTTATCTATATCCAAAAATTGTTATGAATGTGATAGGGAAAATCTAACTAGGGACATAAGTATATTTTCTAATCACTGTTTTAGTATTATTGAAAGTATTGATTAATTCAATAAGCAGTCACTGATTTTCTTATGCTAGGCACTAGGGGAAGAAAAATAAATTATTACAGAGGTACTAATCTCAAGCACCTTTAGTCCAAGGGGTATGATAAAATATATACATAAATATCTTACAAGGCAAAGAGTGACAAATGCCTTGAAAGAGAAGGCTGGGATCTAGATAAAATGCTAAGGGAATTAAGCAAAGAGCCAATTATCTTTAGTTGGGGGAAAATGTATTCATGTAAAATTGCCATTTAAAAAGATTGTAAATGATTAGATATGGGGAGATGACGTGAAAGTCTTAGTGCAAGCAAAGCATGGAGCCAGCAAAAGAGTTTAGTTGAAGTAAAAGATGTGTAAAGATTAGGAGGCAAAAGTTAGGAATGTAACTATGAATGAAAATGAATAAGTAAGGGGCCTTAAATTACAGAGTTTGAATTCTATTTCATAGGAATCAAATAACTTTAAAATGACTGCCCTCTTCTTTTTGTTTAGGCCTTTCATCTGTCTCTTTTCATCCTAAAGAACAATTACCAGATTCTTTGAGAATCTGATGAATGCAGTGGATTCTTTCCCCCCTCAAAAAACTCATCTATTACACATCTCTACAAAATTTTTCTTACAAAAAAAATGTCTTGTAGTAATTTGAAAGGATAATAAGACCAACAAAATTCTTCTTTTAGAATGAAGAGACTTAAACATATTTGTACGTGTTGGTGATGAAGAAGGGATTGATGATGCAAAAGAGAGAGAAAAGTGATGTAACAATGTTCCAGAAGAGGTAAAATGATCAAAGAGTCAGAAAACAGCTAAATGAAAGCTTCTTAAATGCAAAATTAAAGATCAAATATTAAAAAGCAGCATTCTCATTTTTTAAGCTTTGTTACCTTAGGTACTTGCTCCAGATCTGTCCTGGATTTATCTATTTAAAGAAAAAAGAAAACAAACAAAAAACAAAGAAAAGAAAGAAATGGGAGAATATGATTTTTAAACTTGTTTTCATTTTGCTTCCATAAAATATACTTTGACAAGATTCAATACTACTAGGTCACAACCAAATAACCACTTAAGTTTCTTTGTTCAACAAGTATCTATTAAGTATCTCCTATATCCCCTAGTAGTATACAAAGCACTGAATAAGACATATGCTCAAATAATTTTAATCAATTGTATAGTAGCAATAAAAAAACTAAATACATTTTAAGTGAGAATGATTAGTCTATAATTAAATTAGTCTACAATGATTAGCTACACAGAAAGCTTGATGCTATCTTACTAAGTTTTGGTGAGGTTAAGTCTGGCATGCTATGTAGTTTTTAAAAATGAATTAAATTTTAAAATAGGAATACTGTTTTTCAATTGTTCAAAACATCCACCATCCCTGCCAGCATTTCTTCTGAACAAAGATTTTTTTCAACACCATGGTAAGTTTCTTCTTATACACTTTGTTTGTATCACCTACAAACTTATCTGCAACTGAACCTACTTTACCTTCATCTCACCAATAAGATCTCAGACAAGGTACTCTCCTTTCCAAAAGCAACCCATCCCCAACCCCTCCTGTCTCTTCTGTGAGCTCGCTTCAATTACCCTGCCTCTCTCCGTATCTTCAACCTCTCCCTCCTTTCTAAGAGCATTTTCCTCTCTGCATAGGAGTATGTTCCATTCTATCCCATTAAGAAAGAAAGAGAGAGAGAGAAAACATAGGGTCCAGACTGAATGGAGATAAGGGAGGACCCTGGGTACAAAAATTTAAAAAGCAATCACTCTTGGGGTTATGCAAATGCCTCTCCTGCCTCATCTAGTCTGGCCATGCAAAAACATTTTCCCACTCTGTTCCTTCTGTAGTCAAATACCCTGTATCTCAAATCCTTATGTAACATCCACACTGGTAGTCTCTACTTCTTTCTCTTGTATTCACACTTTAATATATAGTATTGAGGTTTCTGTAACTAAGACTCTAGTTTAAAAGCTCTCCCTAAGATCTCCTAAATTACCCAATCCACAAAGACTTCTCAAGGTGCAAACTGAAGTATTCTGGCACTATAGACTAATTATTTTTACTTCCTTAAAATTCTCATTCCAAAGGTGGAATTCTCCCTTGGTTGACTCTCTAATCTACTTCTTTATAGTCTCCTTCCCAAGTACCTCATTTTCTATCTGCTCCTTAAATATGACAGGTTCCTAGTGTTCTATTATCAGTTATTTTCTTCTCACTATTCACATCCTTCCTGGGTGATCCCATCCATGCCCTTGGATTCAATTACCATGCTATTATCTAGCATATGTCTATGATCATGACTACTTGTATCTACATCTCCAGCTTAGATCTCTTTCCTGAGCTCCAGGTTGCATACCAGACATCTTCTTTGCAAAACTTCAATTAAACCAGCCTCCATCTTCTCCAAAATTTCTCTTTTACTGCCTTTCTCACTGAATTGTACCTCACCTAGGCAGCTGCTCAAGCAAAAAACCTGGGAGTCATTCTTGAATCAACTTTATCCATTACCAACAACTAAATGACCCCCAAAATCTGTGCCTCAATCTCTCAAAGGCCTAATTTCCTCTCCATCTTCATTATAGCTACTATTTGGCACCACATGATTTTTCACTTGTATTATTGCAATAGCCTCCAACTGTCTCCTTGCCTCTAGTTAAATCATTATCCAAAAATTTATTACCCACAACTGTTTTCACAGAAATGTATAACCATAAATATGATTTTGTCTGGTTAAAATATTTTGTACCTCTGTACTGCTTAAGAGAGAAGAAATAGCCCTGCCAGTTTGGCCCAGCAGTTAGAGTGTCGGCCTGCGATCTGGAGAGACCTGGGTTCGGTTTCCGCTAAGGGCCCATACCTCAGTTGCAGTTTGTCCCCAGCCCTGGTTGGGTCGTGTGGGTGGCAACCACTCGACGTATCCCTTTCACATTGATGTTTCTCTCTCTCTCTCTCTCTCTCTCTTTCTCTCTCTCTCTCTCTCCCCCTCCCCCTCTATCTGAACAAAATATCGAAAAATGTCCTCGGGTGAGGATAAAAAGAGAGAGAAGAAATATTCCTTAGCATGGCATACAAGGCTCTTGATCTGACTATCACCTATTTCTTCAACTTCTTTTCTTGCTCCAAGTAGAGCCAAATCACTAAATTCTTGCAGTCCCTTGAACATGCTAATTTATCTATCGACTCTATAGCTTTGTAAAAATTATCCTCTTCCTGCAATGTCTTTCCCACATAAATATTTCTCAATAGCTAGTTTAAAACACAGGCAATCATCATCAATTCTAGGAAATCTTCTAAGACTAAGTTAGAAGCTCTATACAATTTTACCATGCTGATCTTACGACTTTATATACAGTGCTGCAATTTGGGGTTTATTTATTTAACCTTACTCAGGAGACCATCAGCTTCTTTAAGTCAGGGATTATTTCTTATTCATCTATTTTTAAGCAATAACCAAAGTACCAAGTACACAGATATTACATAAGCATTTGTTGAATTGAAGACAATACTACCATCAGACCCACGATTCTTCTCTCAAAAGTTTTTAGAAAAGATTATAAAGGTAAGCTATAAAATTTCACTAAAAATAAAAAATATAGGTAGGATAGCCAACAAGGTCCCCAAATTAGGATTTTGTTCATTAATATTTATGCTATTCTACAAATAGCACATGTTCATCTACATAGTCTTTACAAATAGCACATATTCATACCATGAGTATGTAAGAGAGTCCTGTCAAAGGTATCTTTAGGAGGACAAATATTCTTGCATCTCTCGTGAATCTTCTCTCTCTAATAAAAGGACAATTAAATAAATAACGTAATCAGTGCTATGTGGCAACATGAATATTCAAAGCATCAAAATGTTCATAACAGAATATCAGAATATATCAACTTAGTTCTATGATTTTTAAACATGAAATCACTAGTCTTTTTAAATTAAATACAAATAAGTATGCTTATTAAATATCACTGACATGTACGAACACCTATATACTTACACCCATCCCATTTTACATAATTTTTTATTTTTTACTTTTTTATTCTTTTTTTGTTTGTTTGTTTGTTTGTTGTTGTTTTTTATCCTCACCCGAGGACATTTTTCCATTTTTTTTGTTCAGATAGAGCGGGAGGGGAGAGAGGAAGAGAGAGAGAAACATCGACGTGAAGGGTCACATCGAGTGGCTGCCACCCGCACAAACAACCAGGGCCGGGGACAAACTGCAACCGAGGTACGTGCCCTTAGCAGGAACCGAACCTGGGTCTCTCTGTACCGCAGGCCGACGCTCCAACCGCTGAGCCAAACCAGCCAGGGCTACTTTTTTATTCTTTAATCCTCACCTAGGATATTTTTCTATTTATCTTCAGATAGAGTGGGAGGGAGGGGGGGGGGAGAAAGGAAGAAGAGAAACATCGACATGAGAGGGACACATAGACAGGTTGCCTCCAGCATGACCCCAAACAGGGCCAAGGACAAAACACGACTGAGGTACAGGCCCTTGGCTAGAACAGAATCTGCAACTCATTGGTCTATGGGCCGACATACTTCTACCCACTGAGCCAAACCGAACAGGGCCATAATATTTTTTTTCAATTCTCACCTGAGGTTATTTTTCCATTGATTTTTTTTTTTTAATCCTCACCTGAGGATATTTTTCCATTTATATTCAGATAGAGTGGGATGGAAGGAGGGAGACAGACAGACAAACATCCATGTGAGAGAGATACATCGATTGGCCGCCTCCCACAAGACCCTGACCAGGGCCAGGGACCGAACCACAACCGAGGTACATGCCCTTGACTGAAATCAAGCCCATGACCCTTTGGTCCAGAGGCTAACGCTCTAACTGCTGAGCCAAACTGGCCAGGGCTTTTCAATTGATTTTTAGATAGAGTGGGAGGGAGGAAGGAAGAGAGAGAGAAACATGGATATGAGAGACACTTAATATCTCTAGAAATTTGGAATGAAGTGGGAAAGTGAATGAAAAACCCTTACTTACATAACAGAAATCAATTAAGAAAATAATTTTTAAAAACAAGAAAGAAACCCTGGCCGCTTTGGTTCAGCGGTTAGAGCATTGGCCTGCGGTCCAGAGATTCGGATTCGGTTCCCACTAGGGGCACATACCTCAGTTGCAGTTTGTCCCCGGCTTTGGTTGGGTGGTGCGGGTGGCAACCACTCGATGTGTCCCTTTCACGTCGATGTTTCTCTCTCTCTCCCCTCCCCCACTCTATCTGAACAAAAAAATGAAAAAATGTCCTCGGGTGAGGATAAAAAAAAAAGAAAGAAAATTTGAAAACCAATATACTTAAGATAGTTATTACTTGACGCTTACTCTCTGAGTAAAAAAAAAAAAAAATCCCACTCTGATTTCATATTAGATAACCACTAACAACACTGTTATCTTTTCAGAGATACCACCAATAGGACACAAGGGAAGGTGGAGTGCAGTAAGAAAAAGAACACTGGGCCAGTAGTGTTCAGAGTTCTGATAGTAGTCTGTCAGAAACTACAGAACTGGCTTCCAAAATGGCTGTACCATTTTGCATCCCTACCCACAATGAGTGAGAATTCCTATAAGTCCACCTTGTCAGCATCTGGTAGTCAGTGTTGGATTTTGCCATTCTAGTAGATGTGTAGTGAATCTCATTGTTTTAATTTGCAATTCCCTGATGACATATGATGATGGGCATCTTTTCATGTTTACTTGCCATCTTTGGTGAGATGTCTGTTCAGATCTTTTGACCATTGTGTGTGTGTGAGTAGTAAAATTACATAACATAAAATTTACCATTTAAGCCCTGGCTGGTTTGGCTCAGCAGTTAGAGTGTCAGCAGCAGGCCAAAGAGTTGCAGTTCAATTCTGGTCAAGGGCACGTACCTCAGTTGCTGTTTGATCCTGGCCTTGGCGGGGTAGTGTAGGAGGCAACCAATCAATGAGTCTCTCCCCACATCGATGTTTCTCTCTCTCTCTCGCCCTCCCACTCTCCCTCTCTATTTGAATAATCAATGAAAAAATATCCTCAAATGAGAATTAAAAATAATAATAAAATAAAACTGTTAGGTATGTTAACCATCTTTTTACATTCTTTTTTTGTTTTTGTATTTATCTTCAGGTCGAGAGAGAGGAAAAGACAGGGACAGAGAAACATTGATGTGAAAGAGACACATTGATTGATTGCCTCCCAAACGACCCCAACCAGGACCGAGGATGAACTGCAACCAAGGTACATGCCCTTGACTGGAATCAAACCCAGGACTCATTGATCCATGGGCCAATGCTCTACTGCTGAGCCAAAAAGGCAAGGACTTTTTTCCTTTTTTTGCCTTTATCTTCAGACGGGGGGGGGACACATCAATGTGAGAAAGACACATCAATTGGATGCCACTTGCACAACCCCAACCAGGGCTGTGGATGAACTGCAACCTAGGTATGTGCCCTTGGCATGAATCGAACCCAGGACTCCCTGGTCTGCAGGCTGACACTCTAACTGCTGAGCCAAACCAGCCAGGGCCTTTTTACATTCTTATTGATCATTTGTATATCTTCTCCAGAGAAATATTTATTCAAGTCCTTTGCCCATTTTTTAAATTGGGTTGTTTGTTTTCTTAAGAGTCATCTGTATATTTTGGATACCAGTCCTTTATCATTGATCACATTTTCTTCTAGTCTCTGACTTGTCTTCATTCTCTTAACAGTCTTCTTCACAGACTGGAAGTTTGTAATTTTTACAAAGTCCAATTTGTCAATTTTTTCTTTCATTGATTACTTTTGATGCCATATCTAAAAAGTCATCACCAAACTCAAGGTCATAAAATTTCTCCTATGTTATCTTCTAGAAGTTTTACAGTTTTGCATTTTATATTTAGGAACATGACCCTTTTGGCTCTAATTTCTCTGAAAGGTATAGGTAGTCTGTTTCTAGATTTTTTTTATTTTTGCATGGGGATGTCTAGTTGTTCCAGTACCATTTAGTCAAAAGACTCTCTTTTCTTGAATGAATTGCCCTTCAACCTTTGTCAAAAATCAGTTGACCATATTTGTGTAGGTCTATTTCTGAGCTGTCTATTCTATTTCTTTTATCTGTATGGTCTGTTCTTTAACCAATACCACACTGTCTGTATTACTTACTATAGCTTTACAGTAAGTCCTGCAATCAGGTAGTGTCAGGCCTCCAAATCTGTTCTTCTCCTTCAATAATATGTTAGCTACTCTCTTTTCCCTTCCCTTATAAACTTTGGAATCAGTGTCTTAATATCTACAAAGTAAATTGCTGGGATTTTAATTGAAATTGCACTAAATGTATATATTAAGTTGGGAAAACAGACATGTTGACAATATTGAGTTTTCCTATTCATGTACAGGGACTCTCCACTTACTTAGTTCTCCTTTGATTTCTTTCATCAGAATTTTGTAGTTCTCTTACAGATATTGTACATATTTTGTTAGAGTTATACCTAAGTATTTCATTTTCTTTGGTGCTAATATAAATGGTGGTGTGTTTTCAATTCAAATTCAAATTATACACCATTAGCATAAAAGAAAGCAAACTTTTGTAACAGTAATCTTGTATCCTGTAACTTGCTTTAATTGCTTATTAGTTCCAAAAAGTTTCTGTTTTGATTCTCTGAGATTTTCTACATATACAGTAGGCCCTCGTTTATCGTGGTTAATCAGTTCCAGCCTCTACTGTGATAAATGAATTTCTGTGAAGTAGGATTCTTTATTTATACAGTCGTCCCTTGCCACTTCATACTTCGACTTTCGCAGCCTCACTCTATCGCGGTTTTAGTATAGTATTTTAAAAAACGCGGTAGAGTGAAGCCTCCAAAGTCGAAGCACGAAGTGGTGAGGGATGACTGTATGATCATGTCATCTGTGAATAAAGATAGTTCTATTTCTTCCTTCCCATCTGTATACCTTTTTTTTTTTCTTTTCTTGTCTCTCTGCATTAGTTAGGGCTTCCAGCATGATGTCGAAAAGGAATGGTATGAAGGGACATCCTTACCTTCCTTGTTCCTGAACTTAAAGGGAAAGCTTCTAGTTTCTCACCATTAGCTGTAGTGTTTTTATATTCTTTATCAAGAGCTCCTCGGAGAGTGACTTTCTTTATCCCTAGTAACAGTCTTTGATCTGAAATCTACTTTGCTTGACATTAACATAGCCACTCCAGCTTTCTTTGACTAGTGTTAAGTCTGGTAAAACTTTTTCCATCCTTTTAACTTTTAAATGTTTTGTGTCTTTGTATTTCAAGTGCATTTCTTTCTTTTTTTTTTTTTTTTAATCCTCACCCAAGGACATTTTTGCATTTATCTTCAGATAGAGCAGGAGGAAGAGAGAGAGAAACATGGACGTGAGAGAGACACATAGACTAGTTGCCACGCACACAACCCAAACAGGGGCCAGGGACAAACTGCAACCAAGGTATGTGCCCCATCGTGAACTGAACTCCAGCCTCTCTGGTCCGTGAGCTGACATTCTAACCATTGAGCCAAACCAGCCAGGGCTCAAGTGCATTTCTTATAAGCACCATGTAGTTGGGTCTTGCTTTTCACCTGATCTCACAATCTCTTTTTCACTTGGGGTGCTTAAACATTTACATTTTAATGTAACTGTTGATAGGTTTAGGTTTAAGTCTATCATTTTGATGTTTATTTTCTTTTTTTCTCATCTATTGTTTTTTCCCTTTTTAATCTTTTTCTGCCTTTGTTTGGATTGAGAATTACTTTATTGTACGTTATCTCTTCCACTGGCTTATTAGCTATAATACTTTGTTTTGTTATTTTAGTGGTTGCTTTAGGGTTTATTGCTTATAACCCTGCTAGAAATGTAAGTTTGTAAGTTTGCCTGTTTTTGGTCTCTGCTATATCTCTCGTGCTTAGAACAGTGTCTGTGCCCTGGCCGGTTTGGTTCAGCGGTTGGAGCGTCCGCCTGCGGTCCAGAGAGACCCGGGTTCGGTTCCCGCTAAGGGCATGTACCTCGGTTGCAGTTTGTCCCCGGCCCTGGTTGGTTGTGCGGGTGGCAGCCACTCGATGTGTTCCTTTCACGTCGATGTTTCTCTCTCTCTCTGTTCCTCTCTCTCCCTCCCACTCTATCTGTACAAAAGGTGGAAAAATGTCCTCGGGTGAGGATAAAAAAAAAAAAAAAAAAAAAAAAGAACAGTGTCTGGCACACAGAAAGCACTCAATAAGTATTTGATAAATAAATGGATAAATAAAAAAGCCAAACTGAATGTTATGAGGTGTGATATTAGAAACCATCAAAAAGAAGGCATAATAGCCCAGGCCGGTTTGGGTCAAGGTTGAGAGCATCGGCCCTCAAACCGAAGTGTTGCAGGCTCAATTCTGGTCAAGGGCATGTACCTGGGTTGCAGGTTTGATTCCCAGTCATGGTCATAAGGGAGGCAACCAATCAATGTGTCTATCTCACATCAGTGCCTCTCTCTCCCTCTCTTTCCCTTTCCCTCCTCTCGCCTCCTTCTACTCTCTCTAAAAATCAACAAAAAAGGAAAAATATCCTCAGGTGAGGATTAACAAAACAAAAAAGCATATTAAAACTCATCCACTTAAGCCCTGGCCAGTTTGGATCAGTGGTTAGAGTATTGGCCAGCGGACCAAAGGGTCACTCACAGGTTTGATTCCTGGTCAAGGGCACATACCTGGTTGCAGGTTTGATCCCCGGCCCCAGTCAGGGTCATGCAGGAGGCAACCAAAAGATGTATCTGTCTGTCTCTCTGTCTCTCTGTCTCTCTATCTCTCTCCCTCCCTCCCTCCCTTCCATTTAGCTCAAAAATCAATGGGAAAATATGCTCAGGTGAGGATTAACAAAAAAACAAATGACACCTTATCCACTTAACACATCCAAAGAGTTAGATGTGATCATTGAAAACAGAACACAAAAATCCTAGAGTATATATGGCAATATACACATACAAAAGTAAATAATATTTACAATTTTTGTACAAACATATTAGTACTAAAAATAAACCAGATACAGTATAGTATTAATGTTAATAATATAGCCACATTCAGCCTATTTCCAAATCATAAAAATAAAACAAAGTAATCAAGTAAAATAAAATGAGCTAAATGCAAATTAGGATTGCTCATAAAAAAAAAAGTATAAAAAGGATTATAAAATTAAAAATGAATATCCCCTATACAAACTTCCAATTATAAATAAATCATGGGGATGTAATATAAAGCATGATGACTATAATTAATAAACTCTTGTATATTTGAAAGTTACTGAGAGATCTTAAAAGTCCCATCATCAGGAAAAAGAATTTTTGTATCTATATATGGTGACAGATGGAACTATAGACTACTTATGATTATCATTTCACAATATAAACAAATATCACAGCATATGCTGTACACCTGAAACTAATAATGTTATATGTCAATTATAACCTAAATTTTAAAAAATTTTAATATCCTCTGTACTACTTTAATGACTTTTTTAAAAAAGATTTAAATGGTAACTAGATTTATATTGGTAAGTCACTTTCTAAAAATGAATTATAAGCCATCTCAGACTCTGCACTGCACTCGTTCATGCTCTCAGAAATGAGTTTACAGCAACATGTCTAGAGATATTTAAGACTATCTGCTAGAGCTAAGATGCTCTATTAAATTATTTGTGGTAAATGAGTACATAGAAATAATTCCATTCTGCTCATTTCTCAAACTCACAATTTTCTGGGCTTTATAGGCCCAATAAAACCATTTTTTCCTTGGTAGGTAGGGTAGTTTTCATGTTGAATCTCAGCACTTTTAGAAATATGTCATTTTGAAAAATCACTATAGTAAGAAAAATATATTTATAGAAATCTAAGCAAAGAATTAAATACAACTCAGTACAGAATGTATATGAACAAAAAAATATCATAGGTTCTTCAAAGACTATTGGTCAAAATACATTATAAATCAAACTAAAAATCTTTCTATCACCTTTGATCTGACCATAACGAACTTCAAGATTAGATATTACCTGAGAGATTTCCTGTTGATATACTGTAAAATGTTCCTTGCTGATCTGTGGGAGGTAGAATGAAGGTATGACTTCAGTGTCCACAAAGTCCAATCCCCATGTTTTTGTGAAGAAGTCAGATTCTCTTTTTGCTAATCTAGGATCATTTAATGCTGCTGGGAGATTTACTTTGGAATGATATATAGTCCATCTATGTTGATCTGTAACTAGAGATGGGGCAACACATAAACTATTTGAATCACCTGCAAAAAGTAAACAAGAGAACTCTGTAAAGTAAGTTCTATGTTTGAAAGTACATACTATAAAAATGCTTAGATCCTACATTATACAAAGCATAAACTCTCTTCTACAGCAAATGCTTTAATAAAAATCAATCTGATTAAATAAACTTGAGCTTTCAGCATCAATTGCCAAAGGAAGAAAAAACATGTATAAGATAAAAGATGTAAAAAAATTAAGGGCTGTAGTTACAGGGTAGATTGGGTGGTAAAGAAAGTCTTTCATTAATTCCTTTCCCTACTATACAATTTATCTTTCAACACTGAAATTCTTCTACCTTCTATTGAATATCTTCTATCCTTTAATATTCCACTTTTTCCCAATAGGTAGACCTTTCTTCCATTGTACTATGGCTGACAGTACTAGTTCCAATATTTGGGGGGTGGGCTTATAATTAGATAACATTAAAAAAAAAACAAAAAAACTGCTGTGGCCTTAACCATAGAGGAAAGAAAAATACACAGTTCATTCTTGTTATTCACAGTAGTTCTGTTCTAGAAAGTCACTGAACACTTAATTAGCAAATACTGAACCCCTAGTGGAAATAGAGGGTTAGAGTCCTACAAGTCTCTGGTCACAACATTTTCATCAACTGATCAATACAGAATCTTATACATGTTTCTACTTAAAGATACATTATTTAATATATATTGTTCATTCATTAACATTGAACTCACAGCTAATACAACTATAACTCATACCTGAATGAAATTTATATAACATGCATATTTTCTTCATAAGGCACTTTACAGCCTTTTTGTGTTTAGGAATACTAGAAAGCACTTCAGCACTACATTTAGGAACATTTTAAAAAGCAAATTCACCAATAAAAAACACAAAAATGCAAAAAACATAGCATTAAATAGACCACAAAAAGGACACTTGTTTACACCATGACAGTTGAAACAAGAAGGCATAGTGTTGCCTTGTTTAATATCAAGTGGGAGCGTGTATATCAGGCGATTTAAATTTTTCACTCCTCTGTACATGTCTACAAATGATCACAAAAGTGCCAAAATATGGAAACCACAAATAATGAGGATTGACTGTATTATGTTTAACTAAAGAGCTTTTCAATCTGTACATTTTCAAAACTTTTTTTTTTTTAGTTTATGTAGGTACTTCTTTTATGAAAATGCATGAAAAAAACTATACTACAGTTTTCTAATCTACTTACTACCAAATTATTTCTATCTCTTCAGTTTTAACATTATAAAATTTACTTTTAAGATAAGTACATGAAATTTATCTATTCATTTAAAGATAATACAAATCCTCAAAAAAAAAACATTACCTGTGGGTTCCTTGGGACACACATCTGGCAGTGACTGCACAGGTCGAATATGTTTTGTTGAATCTACCTCTTTTTTAACAAAAACATCACTGCTGCTTCCTTGAGGCACTGGTGAAGAACTGTGGCTTGAAGCCATTGCATAAAATCACCACTCAACTGAAAATGATAAGAAACAAATTAAATAATCAAGACACTTAATACAAATCAAAAGTTATCTGCAGGGTGGGGCAAAAGTAGGTTTACAGTTGTGAGTACATGGCATACAGAGTTAATAAAGCTATTGTAATAATCATAACCTACGTGTCTTCCCATACAAACTATACACCTACTTTTGCCCTACCCTGTATAAGTATTATGCATGTTGCAAACTTTCTTTCAAAAACAGACACATTATTCAAAATCCCCAAGTATACACACTTTGAATATTCACTATTGTGAATCACTCAATATTTATTTAATTTGCTAAGAAAGTTATTTGTCCTTGTTTAAAAAGTATTCTTCCCCAAAGTGACCTATCTGTTGTCTTTTATCCAAAGTGCAAATAGCTATCAAAGCTGTAACCAATGAATACTTAAAAGGAAAACATTTCATTTATTCATTGGGTATATAGTAATGTGACTCCCTGGGTTTATATCTTAGCTTCATGAATCAGCAGTATAATCTTGAGGAAATTTACTTAACCTTTGTGTGTTTTACCTTATCTGTAAAAATGGGGATGAAGCCCTGGACGGTTTGGCTCAGCAGTTAGAGTATCAGCCCGTGGACCAGAGAGGCCCAGGTTTAGTTCCCACTAAGGAAGCATACCTCGGTTGCAGTTTGTCCCCAGCCCCGGTTGGGGGTCGTGTGGGTGGCAGCCACTCGATGTGTCTCTCTCACATTGATGTGTCTCTCTCTCTCTTCCTCCCTTCCTCCCTACTGCTCTATCTGAAGATAAATGCAAAAAAAAAAAAAAAAGTCCTCAGGTTAGGATAAAAGAAATAAGAAAACAAAGGGGCCCTAGCCTTGGTTACAGTTTGTCCCCAGGAGTAGGTGGCAACCACTAGATGTGTCTCTCTCACGTCAATGTTTCTCTCTCTCTCTCTCTTTTCCTCCCTTTCTCCCTTCCACTCTATCTGAAAATAAATGCAAAAATGTTCTCAAGTAAGGATAAAATAAAAAGGGGGGATGAAAAGAGATCCCATCTCCTAAATATTTTGTAGCAAAGAAATGGATATATGTAAAGCATTTAAAACAAAGCCTGCCTCAAAGTTTGTATTCATAAATGTTAGTATCACTGTATTTGTTATCACTCTGTGACTGTCACTATATTAAATGATTATAAAAGTATTCAAGGTGTTAGCAATTAAGTTAAGTAATGAAAACACTAAGCCAAACACCAGTTAACCTATGTCTACATTCTTTAGTAAGTACTAAAAGAATTTAGGGGCAACATAATATAAGCTACAGTGTCAGGTTAAGACTTTACAAATGAAGCAGTACATAACCTGGATACTGAAAAACATGTAGTATTTTATTATTAGAGAGTACATAATCTTATATTGTGGAGCATATCTATCAAACAGCAGGCATTCAATAAATATTTTTAATGAAAGAATATATAAATGGATATAAACAGAAGCTTATAGCTGAAAGAAAACTTAAAGATACCTGGTCTAATTCTCTCACACTGGAGATAAGTATAGCAAGACCTAGGAAGACTGCTATACAAAGACACATGTGGTTTAACAAGTTTACCAAAAAAAAGCCAATTTAGGAAATCTGGTGAATAGAAAAATAAAAGTAAGAAATAAAAAGCAGAAACAAGGTTAAGATCAGTGACAAAAAAATTATCCACTCTAATTCCCCTCCAGTTTGGTGGAAAGCTAAAAATTACATTTCCCAGACTTCCTTGCGTACCTGTCTCAGTCCTTCTAATGGAAAGAAGACATTTCCAATCATACCATTCACTGAGACGATAAGAAAAAAAGCTACTGAGAAAATACACAAAGATAAATAACTTCCTCAAGGTCCCTGAACAGAAAGCAAACAACAGCATGAATAAAGGTTAAGGGACATGGAATAATCTTAAAACTATGTGGAAACTGACCTGCTCGAGTGAAATGTTTACATTGGGAAGTAATAACAAATAAAGCATATTTACACCCACCCACAGCATGGCCAGACTATAGCTGGGTCTCTAAACAATAAGGATCCACAATTTTTTTTTGTCCTGTGGACTTGTTAGTCTGGTGAGTTCTATGGGACAAAAGAATACTACCATGAAAATTATCATGAAAAATTAATCAGGGCCTTGGTTTGAAAGCCATCATTGGCTTGCTGCACTTATATCCAGACACATTAAGTGTATGGTTATTTCTGTATAAAAGCATTTGCATATTTAAGAGAGAAGAACTTTCTGAAGGATAGGTAACATTGTATGAAACAGAATACTGTACATTAAGTGTTTGCTAAAGACAATTTTAAATTATACATTAAGTATGTTTTATTTGGTTAATTTTATCAAATAAAATGGCTAAAATAAACACATTTTGACACTTTAAGTGGTAAGCTACAAATATATAGAAAATGCATTTATATTGAATACCCACTGCTTAATGTCAGATAAATTAAATATTGATTCTAACAATAATACACTACAATTTCAATATATTCTTTTTACCATCATGTCTACAGCAAAAAGAAATTCTAAATGCTCTATTAGGAAGCTAGAAATACTAGGGGAGATGGGAACTTGTAGAAAAACAGTTCTAGACTCCTATAAGTTATTTTTGTATCTGGGTGGGGGGTACTTTATATACTCATTAAAGATTCTGAATTAGGAAACATATGCAGATTTTCTATCTTTCTTATACCTCTCCTAATTCTTCTTATGAAAAGAGGAACAATCTACAACTAACTATAAAGGGACTAAAATGAGGGGGCTGCCTACATAGGTGAGTCCTAATTTCTAATCATTTGACTCTCTATTTCCTTCACTATCCTGAGTTTATTAAGATCTCCCCACAGTAAGAATCAAACTTTGTATTAATGACAACATAAAAAGTATGATATAAACACTTGGTAAGTGCAATCATTGTTAATAAAACATAATAAATTTATTCATAAGACACAGATGTATAAACAAATACAGAAAACTCACATGGCCTCAAAACTAATTTCAGCAAAAAAAATATAAATAAATCATCTTTTTTTTTTTATCCTCACCCGAGGACATTTTTCCTTTTTTTGTTCAGACAGAGCGGGGGGGGGGGGGGGGGGGGACATCGACGTGAAAGGGACACATCAAGTGGCTGCCACCCACACAACCCAACCAGGGCCAGGGCCAAACTACAACCGAAGTACGTGCCCCCAGTGGGAACCAAACCCAGATCTCTCTGGACCACAGGCCAACGCTCTAACCGCTGAACCAAACTGGCCAGGGCCATCTTTCTTTTTTTTTTATCCTCACCCGAGGACATTTTTTTTCTGATATTTTGTTCAGATAGAGTGGGAGGGAGAGAGAGGAAGATAAAAGCGAGAAACATCGACGTGAAAGGGACATATCGAGTGGTTGCTACCCACACGACCCAACCAGGGCTGGGGACAAACTGCAACCGAAGTATGTGCCCTTAGCGGGAACCAAACCCAGGTCTCTCCAGACTGCAGGGCGACGCTCTAACTGCTGAGTCAAACCAGCCAGGGCTAAATAAATCATCTTTCAAGGAACAGAAATGATGAGGCATCTTAGAAAGTTTCAGTGTAAACAAGTATAGTTTATCTACCTGGGCAAAAAATTAGTACACATAAAAACAAACCAAAAAATAAAAATAAATTAAAAAAATACAAAATAGGGTGGAAAGGAACGTTCTAAGCACTAAATGCAGGCAATACCTTATTTCTAATACTTCCACTTGTAACTACCACCTAGAAACAAATTTGATATTTCATCTGTTGTCACTTACAATGAAAATCTATAAATAACTCTACCCTTCACATTAATCTTCTCATAATATATAAATACCATACTCAAATACTATCTTCTCTTAAAGCCTTTAGTTTCTCATTTAGTTATTCTTTATATTTTTGTACCAATCATAATAAAATTTTTCATATGGGTCTTCCCTATTAATCTGTGAACTCTTGATGTTTCCATTTTCTTATGTATTATACATGCCTAACCCAGTTCATGGCACACAGACTGGATATAACAAATATTTTATAGATAAATAAAATGGAAGATATGTAGAACAGATCAGAAGAGGAAAACATTCAACAGCTACTAATAATCCTTGAGTGAGTAGATAATAGCACGGGTCTGGGTCTGGGCTATTAAAGAAAGGAATAAACAGACTCATCCACTCTAAAAGAAAGAATCTGCAAGGATGAGTAAATCAGAAACATTTTATTTTCTTTCTTCTAGCTCCAAATAGCTTTTCATGTTAAAAGGTCACTAAAAGCTTCTATTAAAAGGGCCTAGAAACAATGTTACCACAGAAACAATGAACACACCAAGTACTAAAACCTTGGTTTCTAAATACCACTGCCCACAAAGAAATCATGGTCCTTTGAAATCTGACTCCAGACCTATAGCACAGAAAGAAACACCAGGATCCTGGGAACACTTGTTATGTCATAAAACAAGAAAATGCTCAGACCCATAGGGTATATCAAAAGGAAAAAGGACCAAGCTAACAGTTGAAAGGATCTGAGCAAGAAAGAACAAAAGAAGGGAGAGAGGGATGGAGTAAGAGGGGCAGGAGTAGGGGGAGAGAGGGAAGGAGGGAAGGCCCACATATTGAATAAATAAAAAATTAATCAATGCAGAGTGTTCTTCGAGTGGAGGGAAGAGAAAAGGAAAAGGAGGTAGAAGGGGGTTGGCTGAGGTGAGAAAAAGAAAACTCTTTACCGAATGCCAGTAATAAATGTAAAAGGAATGACTGACTTAGAAAGTCACCATTTTGTAACCCCCAATGTAAAATCCAATTCAGGCAAAAATCATCAATGTATGCTATAGCCATTAGGCGAAAAGTTTTTCAGAAACAAAACTCACTTGATGTCAAAAGTATTATCCCACACATTACTTAGCAATGCAAAGGGGAAAATGTGTCTTAAAAATGTAAAGATCTGGCTGTTACTACCTTAACTAAGTCATTAAACTTGGTATTATATTACTAAAAACAGTAAGATGACTTGATAGTATGTGACTCATGAAAAGATAATATAAAATAAACATCACCTATGAAACATTTGCACCAAAAATTTGCACCAAAATATTTAACCTAATCAAATCAAGCCTCTAGACCAGGTGTTGAGTTTTTTGGTCCTGGGGATTCCAGTGTAGTCTGGTGAAGTCTACAGACCCCCTCCCCAGAATAATATTTATAATTCATAAAGTACAGAAAACTACAATGGACAATTATGCTAAAATATAGCTATCAAACTATCTTTTTATATTGTAACGTAATAATATTTTTGCTTCTCAATTAATACAAATCTCTCTAAGCAATAAATGAGCATAAATACTTTGAGATAATTGCAACAATTTTATGTGATATGAAAATACCTGAAATTCCTGTTGATGACAAAGTTATAGGTAATGCTAATAATAGCCCTGTGAATGGTTTCCTACTTTCATAATAAAAGGAAATGTTAAAATCCTATTAAGCACGATTTCTCAACCATGGCACTGATGACATTTTGATTTCATTAATTCTTTGTTATTTGGGTCTCTCCCTCAGTACACTCTAGAATCTTTAGATACAGCTGTGGCCTCTATCAACTGGTGCCAATAGCTCCCTCCCACCCAGTTATGACAACCAAAAATGTCTCCAAAGCCAAACATCAAGGGGGGCGGGGGGCACAAAATCACCCCAATTGAGAACCACTTTATTAAAATAATGATGGAATATTTTTTGCTCATCCAAAGTTCACAGACTCCCTGAAATCTATTCACAGATCCTATGGAGTCTGTGAACCCAAGGTTAAGTACCCCTACTCTAAACATACCTTCCAGTCTACAGGAAATAGGATTGTTATGTTAAACCATACATGGAAAAACAAACAAACTGAGAATATGAGACATTATACAAGAAAATTTGTCTAGACACTTAGATCTATGTCATCTTTAAACGGGGGGGAACCAATCCATATTGAAATAAAGAGACAACAACTAAAAGCAATAAGTAAGCCTTGATTGGATCCTGGTTAAAAACAAAACTGGACTTCCGATCAAGATGACAGCATAAGTAAACAGGGTCTCACCTCCTCCCACAACCACATCGAAATTACAACTGAACTACAGAACAACCATCATTGAGCAGAATGGAAGTCCTACAACTACAATTAAAGAAGCCACACTGAGACTGGTAGGAGGGGCAGAGGGGCAGAGGGGCAGGGGGGCTGGTTCCACACCCATGTGTGGCGGATAAAAATCAGGAAGGCTACCATAGCTGTGAAGGTTCTCCCTGAGGAGTGAGGGGTCTCCACCCCACACCAGGCACCCACCTAAGGTGGAAGAGAAGTCCCCATCACTTCTGGCTGTAAAAACCAGCAGGAACAGTGGCTGAGGGAGGCTGAGGCTGCTGGCACCCCACGCAGCTCCTCTTAAAGGGCCCACACACAGACTTATTCGGACTTGCTCCCTCTAAGCTCAGAGGGGAGGCAGCTTGAAAGGCATGAGAGACACATGAGGCAGAACTGAATTGTTCAGCACTGGGGCGAGAGCTAGAGGGGCAGCTTTCTCCTAGACAGACTTGCTGTGGAATGCCTTCGTTCGTTTGGTGAGCTCTTCCCTGGGACAGCAAACACCAGCCATATCTGGGACTCCAGCAACCTGGCTCACACTATTTGCCCCATCCTGGTGATTCCCTGAGGACCTGCCCCAACAAACCTTCGTGTCCACCCAAGCTATTTCCAGTGGCTTTACCATAGGATTGGCCTATCTTGATCCTGCTTCAGATTTTCCTAAAATCTCTTAAACAAGCAGCATGTGATCTCAGTGAGCCCCACACCTCTTGTTAAGTAGCCTGACACTACAAGCAGACAGCCTTGGTTCACATCTTGGCTTTTCCTGGGCACCTCCAAGCCCAGCATAAGAAGCAGCCATCTTCAGATCACTTTGTAGCTTATGCTGGGTGGCTCCGGGTAGAACACAAGCAGAGGCTGACTTTGACCCAGAGCCAGCACACGCAATGGACAGCTTCAGACCACATCGAAACACTACCACCCAACCAACCACCTCCACAAGTGACACATTCAATGAGCGGACTCAGTGGGTACCAGAGCCATACTGAAGTAAGTCTTGGTCTGTGTGGTGGGCCCCTATACTGCTGATCCTCCAAGGGAGACAGAGGCCAGTGGTCAGTAAGCACAGCCAGTCCTTACAGCTGATCAGCCTCAATAAAGACCTCCCACTGATGTGCCAACAGCAATCAAGACTCAATTACAACAGAAGGGTGTACAGTCCACACTAGGGGTGCACCTCGAGGGTCCAGCTTGGCTGATCAGCGAGCTGTGCCACTGGACCCTACAGGACACCTACAACAATAGGCCACCCTACAAAGCCTAAGAGACATAGCAACTCCACCTAAAACATGGAAACAAACACAGAGAAGCAGCCAAAATGAGGAGACAAAGAAACATGACCCAAGTGAAATAACAGAACAAAATTCCAGGAAAAGAACTAAACAAAATGGAGATAAGCAATCAATCAGATGCAGAGTTCAAAACACTGGTGATAAGGATGCTCAAGGAACTTAGTGAGACCTTCAAGGAACTTAGGAGAACTCCAAGTAACTTAGTGAGAACATCAACAACATAAAAAAGGACCAGTCAGAAATGAAGGATACACTAACTGAAATAAAGAATAATTTATAGGGAATCAATAGTAGAGCAGATGAAGATAAGAAGCAAACCATCGAATTGAAATATAAGAAAGCAAAAAACACCCAATCAGAACAGCAAAAAGAAAAAAAAAATCCAAAACAATGAGGACAGTGCAAGGAGCCTCTAGGACTACGGTTCTCAACCTGTGGGTCATGACCCCTTTGGGGGTCAAACAACCCTTTCACAGGGGTTGCCTAAGACATAACAGTAGAACAGTAGCAAAATTACAGTTATGAAGTAGCAATGAAAATAATTTTATGGTTAGAGGTCATCACAACATGAGGAACTGTATTAAAGGGTTGCAGCATTGGGAAGGTTGAGAACCACTGCTCTAGGACAGCTTCAAGCATACCAACATTTGCATCATGGGGGTGCCAGAAGCAGAAGAGAGAGAGAGAGAGAGAGAGAGAGAGCGAGCAAGAACCTGAAAACCTATCTGAAAAATAATGACAGAAAACTTCCCAAACTTGGTGAAGGAAACAGACATACCAGTCCAGCACAAAGAGTCCCAAACAAGATGAACCCAAAGAGTTCCACACCGAGACACATCATCATCAAAATGCCAAAGGTTAAAGCCAAAGACAGAATCTTAAAAGCAGCAAGAAAAAAGCAGTTCATTACCTACAAATCAGCTCCCATAAGAGTGTCAGCTAATTTCTCAAAAGAAACTTTGCAGGCCAGAAAGGAGCGGCAAGAGATATTCAAAGTGATGAAAAGCAATGACCTGTAACCAAGATTATTCTATCCTGCAAAATTATCATTTAGAATTGATAGACATAAAGAGTTTCCTAGACAAGAAAAAGCTAAAGGAGTTCATCACCACCAAACCAGTATTACATGAAATGTTGAAGGATCTTCTTGAAGGAGAAGAACAAAAACATGAACAATAAATACATATCTATCAACAACTGAATCTACAAACAAAATGAGCAAGCAGAACAGAAACAGACTCATAGATACAGAGAACTTTTTGTTGCTTACCAAATGGGAGGGGGTTGGGGGGAGGGGTGAAGATGAAGGAATTAAGAAGTTTAAATTGGTTGTTAGACTGATGATCCTCAAAGGGAAGAGAGGAGGGAGGGCAGGAAGAGATAAACCAAAGAACTTCTATGCATATATGCACAACCAATGGACACAAACAATAGGGTGGGGAAGGCAGGAGGGGGCAGCACTGGGGAGGAGGAGGTCAATGGGGGAAAAAAGGGGGGACATCTGTAATACATTCAACAATAAAGATAAGTTTTAAAAAAAGAGATCATGGAATAAAATATGGAAGGAATGTGTAAAAAAAATGGCTCTAATACATTCTTGAGACAACTGGGAAATTTTGTATAGAATTGCAAACCTCACATCCATCAGTATGGTTATATAAAAGAAAAAAGTAAAATAACAGGTATTGGCAAGGATGTAGAGAAACTAGAACCCTTATGCAATGTTAGTGGGAATGTAAAATGGTACAGCCATCATGGAAACAATATCGCAGTTCCTCAAAAAAGTAAAAATAGAATTACCATAGTATATAGTAATTCTACTTCTGGGTATATACCCAAAAGAGCTGAAAGTAAGGTCTTGAGATATTTGTACCCCATGTCATAGCAACATTATTCATAAGATCCAAGAGGTGGAAACAACTTTAAGTATCCATTAATAGTTGAATAGATAAACAAATGTAGTACAGTCGGCCCTCGTTTATCACGGTTAATCAGTTCCAGACTCTACTGTGATAAATGAATTTCCGCAAAGTAGGATTCCTTATTTATAAATCAAATATTTCGCAGTTAGAGCATAGAAAACCTGTTTATGACCTTCTAAATACGTTTTTTAACATTATTAGAGCCCTCTAGACATGAAATAACACCCTTTAGTCATCATTACACTCGTTATTACCAAGTATATTAGACAAAATAAGAAAATACAACATATTAGATGTTACAAATATCATATTATTATTGTACATTTAATCACACACACACACACACAGTTCTTACACAACAACTAACCTATGCAAATAGTGCAACTTGTTCGATGATGAAGTGATGAAGATGAAGGGATGTACTGCACAGCAAAGAAAAGCAAGGTTACTGTTCCTCTGAAGGCACAACCTCAGTAGGAGAGTCTTCAGGTGGTGTAGTATGTTCAGCAGGTGCATCGTTGTCTTCCGCTGAAGGTGTACTAGGAGTAGCCAGTGGGTGTCTGGGTGCGCGGCTGAAGAACATTGTGATAGGCAGTTGCTGGTGCTGCCTCATATGCGTGAGGAGGCTTTTGTAGGGTTCTATCACTCCATCAAGTGCAATCTGGAGCCACAATGCATGCATCATTTGTGGGTCCCATTTGCCAATCATGTCCTGTACTATCTTAATAGTTCTCACGACTTGCAAGAGACACTCAAGTGTAAGGCCAACTTCTTCCTCCTGACCCCCAGGAACATCTGGCTGCTCTTCCTCCTCATTTACAGACTTAGTCATCTCCACCAGATCCTCGTCAGTTAAGGAATCCATCCGATTGTGTCTCCAGCAGCTCATCCACTTCATCACAGGTCATATCCGCAAAACCGTCTCCCAGTATCCGGGCTAGCCTAACTGCCTTACCCACTGCCAAGGTGCTTATATCCTCTGGGGTGAATCCTCTGTAGTTGTGGACAATTTCAGGCCACAACATCTTCTAGATGGCCTTCACAGTCTCTGTCTTTATGTCCTTCAACGCAGTTTGGATGTTCTTCAGACAGGTTGCGATGGTATACTGCTGCCAGTACTCCTTCAGCAAGAAGCTCTCCTCAAGGTCCATACCTTCGACGAGGTGCTGCAGGGTGTTTCATGTGTAGAGGGCCTTGAACGCGCGAATAACGCCTTGATCCATGGGCTGGATCAGTGAAGAGGTGTTGGGAGGAAGGAATTCAATCCACACACAATCACAGGATAGATCTTGTGCATGACCTCCAGCATTGTCCATGAGGAGGAGGAGGAGGACATTAAACTCGAGTCCCTTCTCTGTGAGATACAGCTTGAATTGGGGGATGAAGCACTCACGGAACCAGTCCGATGATAGCTGCTTCATGACTCAGCCGCTTCATGATTCAGCCCTTGTCATTGTGCATCCAATACACTGGTTCTTGTTTTTATTTTTTCAGGGCCCTAGGGTTCTTGGCCTTGTAGATAAGGGCAGGCTTGAGCAAAAATCCGTCAGCATTTCCACACATAACCGTAGTCACACGATCCTTATACACCTTGAAGCCACAGACCTTGGCCTCATCCTTGAAAATTAATGTCCAGGAAGGCATTCTTTTCCAGAACAGTCCTATTTCGTCCATACTGAACACGTTCTGGATGATACTCGCCCTCCTTAAGGATCTTCTGGAAAGTGTTGTTCACGTAGTCCTCTGCTGCAGGCTGGTCAGCAGAGGCAGCTTCTCTGTGGAGAACAACACTCTTCAGATGATACCTCTCCTGGAATTTCTTGAACCAACCCTTGCTGACCATGAAATCCATGAACGTTGCATAAGAGGGTCCTGGTTGAGGTTCGTCCGCCATAAAGTGCTGACAGAGCTGCCTCACCTTCTCCTGGATGACCAGTGAATCCAATGGAATGTTTTTCTTGCGGCTGTCGCTGATCCAAACGGCTAGGGCAGACTTCATTTTCACTATGAACTTATTATGACTTGTCGCCACGAGACAATAGCCATTGCACGATGTTCTTTTCATCTTTATGGATGTAGCGAACGGTAGATTTATTCAAGTCGTATGGCGGGCAACCTCCACGATTTTCTTGCCATCTCTGGTCATATCCAAGAGTTTCACCTTCTCTTGGATGGTAAGCATCTTCCTCCAGTGCTTAGTTTCATCGTCAGAAGGTTCAGAAGAAGTAGCACATTTTGGAGCTTACATAAAAGTTCTCAGAAATTGCAAACACTTACAAGAGCAAAGATGCTTCCTATGCGTAGCGATGTAGAAGTGTGTATGCGAGAAACGAACTTGCTTGAGGCTGAGCCAGTCAGTGGCCAGGATAGAAAGAGGATAGGATAGCCAATCAGAGAACAGCATGCTCTGATTGGCTTGGTTTCACCACAACTGATTTTTTGGAAAAAAGTCATTGCCCACACACAAGGAGTGGTTGAGTGGTTGCATCTGGCATTGAAGGATTTGCAGGAGTGCTTGAATACATAGGCCTACAGTCCATACATACAGTAATGTTAATTTTAATTGTAATAGTAATACAGAGGTGTATAATTGACTCAGACAACCAAGTGCGCGCTGTATCATTTTCACTGTCTCAATCAACTTTTTAATGAATATATTTGAAAAAACAGTGATAGAGTGAAGCCACGAACGTCAGAAGCGCGACTACTGTATGCATACACAATGGAATATTATTCAGACTTAAAAAGGAAGAAAATTCTGACATATGCTACAACATGGAAGTATGTTGAGGACATTATGATAAGTGAAATAAACCAATCACAAAAAGACAAATACTGTATGACTGCACTTACATGAGGTATTTTATTAAGTACAGGCATACCTCGGAGATATTACAGGTTCAGTTACAGACCACTGCAATAAAGTGAATATCACAATAAAGCGAGTCAAAATCCTTTTGCTGGTGGAGGGTCTTGCCTTCAACTTATAAAAAAATGCAACATCTGTGAAGCACAATAAAGCAAAGGGCAATAAAATGAGGTATGCTTGTAGTCAAATTCATAGAGACAGAAAGTAGGATGGTGGTTGTCAGGGACTAGGGGAGGGAAAAATAGGGAGTTGTTTCATGGGTATAGGGTTTCAGTTTTGTAAGATGAAAAAGTTCTGGAGATTGGCTGCACAACAATGTGAATATATGTAACACTACTAAACTGGACACTTAAAAATGATTAAGATAGTAAATTTTGTATTATAAGCATTTTGTCACAATTTTTAAAACTTTTAATAGGACTGCAGAATATTTAATGACATAAAAATGTTTAACATAGCCCTGGCCGGTTTGGCTCAGCGGTTAGAGCGTCGGCCTGCGGTCCAGAGAGACTCGGGTGCGGTTCCCGCTAAGGGCATGTACCTCGGTTGCAATTTGTCCCCGGCCCTGGTTGGGTCGTGCAGGTGGCAGCCACTCGATGTGTACCTTTCACGTCGATGTTTCTCTCTCTCTCTCTTCCTCTCTCTCCCTCCCACTCTATCTGAACAAAAAATAAAAAAATGTCCTCGGGTGATGATAAAAAAATGTTTAACATATATTAAGTAGAAACAGTTTTCAAAACATGTACAACATGATCCCAACTTTCTAATTTAAAATAAATATACATTATTTGCCAAAAAAAACTGCAGGGACATAACCATAATCTTAACAATGGTTACCTCCAACTGACCAAAAAAAAATTGTTTTTAATATTTTTTTCTTTATTGATTTTCAGAGAGAGAGGGAAGGACAGAGAGAGAGATGGAAACATCAATGAAAAAGAATATCGACTGGCCACCTCCTACATGCCCCTCACTGGGTATGTGCCCTGACCAGGAAGGAAACCAGTGACCTCTTGGTGCATAGGTCAATGCTCAATGACTGAGCCACACTGATCAGGCACAAAAACATTTTTTTGTCCTTTTTTAATTTTCCAAATGTTCTCCTATAAAATCTAATTACTTTGTGTATATTAGTCAGGTTTTCCAGAGAAACAAAACCAATAGGATATAAGGAGATTTATCAAAGAAATTCTTTCATGCAGTTATGGAGGCCAAGAAGTCCCACTATTTGCCTTCTGCAAGCTGGAGAACCAGGAAAGTCAATGGTATAATTCAGTCCAAGGTCAAAGGCCTGCGAACCAGAAGGCTGCTGGTGTTAGGTCCAGGATTCCAAAGGATCTGATGTGTTAGGGCTGAAGAAGATGGATGTCCCAGCTCAAGAAGAGACAGTAAACTGCCCCTTCCACTGCCTTTTTGTTTTATTCAGGCCCTCAAAGGATTGGATGATGATGATGCATGCCTACATTGGTGAAGGCAGATCTCTTTACTCAGTGTGCTGAATCGCTGCTAATTTCTTCCAGAAACACCCTCAAAGACACACCTAGAAATAATGTTTTATACTATGTGAGCCCTTCCTTAGCCTGGTCAAGATGACATAAAATTAACTATGACAATGTTAATCAGGAATAATGCAATTATTAAACTGCAAAAGTTCAGCTTTAGCCTTATACCTACCTCACTATGAACCTTTACTAATGACTATAACCCACAGAAAAGTAGCATTCCTTTGATGCTTACTTTCTATATCAGCAGTCTACAAACCTTTTTGATCCTGTATCCCAACAGTTAAGAATTTTAATCAATCATTATTTACAAATTATATAGGGTACCACTATATTAATAAGTGTAATATAAAACTATGCTAAATAAAAATGTAAAAGGTGAGATAAAAAGGAAAGACTTTTTAAAAGAACCTATTTTACTAATTAATGGTAAAATTACTTTTTTACTGTTTTTAATTGATAGCAACGTGACTACGCTTTATTGTTAATAATCTTTATTTAACATCTTATGAAATAGTGCTTCAAAGATTTGTCTCTAAATAATTTATTTTTATACCTGATTTTAATGCCTGTTATTAAAAAAAAAAGGTATCTCACAAATGTTATTTCTTCCATTTGGTTCTACATACATTACTGCATCACTGATTATACTTTCTGAACTCTCTATTTTGAGGTTTTTAAAGCAAGTTAGAAAACTCTATTCTGGGTTTTTAAAGAGTTCACTATTTAACAAAATCATATAATGATGGAATATTTCAAACATCCATTTTCAAAATATATTTACCATAGCTTGAGTGTTTCTAGAAAATAAACTACTTTCTTGCTTATTATTTAAAAAGATAAACACCCTTCAGGAACAGATTAAGACAGAGAGAAAGAGAGTGTGTATGTGTGTGAAATTATCTGTTTGGTTAAATATTATTGTCAGTCACATGCCATCTCTGAAAAGATTAGCAAATTTGGAATACTTTTCTTTTTTTTTGGTTAAAAAAAGAACAACAATTTTTAAGTTTGACAACTCCTTTACATACTTTTTTTTTTTATCCTCACCTGAGGACATTTTTCATTTTTTTGTTCAGATAGAGTGGGAGAGAGAGAGAGAGAGAGAGAGAGAGAGAGAGAGAGAGAAACATCCACGTGAAAGGGACACATCGAGTGGTTGCCACCCACATGACCCAGCCAGGGCCAGGGACAAACTGCAACCGAGGTACGTGCCCTTAGCAGGAACCGAACCCGAGTCTCTCTGGACCACAGGCTGACGCTCTAACCGCTGAGCCAAACCAGCCAGGGTTCTTTTGCATTCTTTTATATATGGCTATGGAAGAGCTTGTACTAAGTAAGAGAATAACCCAGCTATGAACTTTGTTAACTTGTGATTCCATTATTAGTATTATCCTTCATCCAAAATGTGATTTCCCTACAGGAATCATTTTAAGTTAATTGGACATTTTATGAGAGTTGGTTTAGTTAAAACTAGATAACATTATCTGTAAAGCCAATTAACCACTCATGTAAACTATATGATATCACAAGGATGAACTAAGTGAAGGATACCACTATTAATCCCTTGTGCTTGCTTACTTATTTAAAATGTGATCATCTGATAAATGTTAACATATGCACTGACCGAAGGTGCTGGTATCAATTTTCATAATAAACATTAGTAAAGGTTCATTTCTTTTTTCTGTAGATTAAAAAAAATGAATATTCCTTAAGGTGAGTGGAACCTTACAAAAGAGTCTAGATTTAATCCATAAGACTATGGTGAGTCATTATAGACTTGAAAACACTGGTGTTGAATACATCACTCTAGGAGAACATTAGTAAGGAGGGCCAAGTACAGAACCTAAGACAATGCCAACATTTCTGAAAACAGAAAAGAAAGATTGTGATAAAGACAAGAAGGAACATCATAGAAGGTGGGAGAAAAACCAGGAGAGGAATATCAGCTCAGAGTTTACAAATAAAATAATAATAAAAAAGAACAGTCACATCAGAAAGCAATGTCACATACAATAATGAAGGGGAGGGGGAGGGAGCCAGACTGCAGAAGTAGGAGTGAAACAGAAAGTGAGGAAATTAAAAAACAATACCTATTATTTCAAGAGACTCAACTACGAGATATAAACAGAATATATAGTACAATTTCATTTTAATATAAAAACTTTACATAGTTATATGTAATGTATGAAAAGGTACACAACAAAATTTTAATGGTGGTTACATTTGTTTAGTGGTCTTTCCTGACCACTATATTTAAGCACAACCTCCTCTTTCTCTTTCCTCCATTCAATACACACACCCTGTTATTCTTTACCACTAAGCATTATAGTTTGTGATCTTTATAGTAGTTTCTCAAATTATAACTGATTATTTATTTACCTACTTATTTCCTGTCTCCCCACTACATAGTAAACTAATATTTGTTTCATTCACCTTCCTACACCACACCCAGCACAAAGTCAGCCCTCAGTAAACTGCATGAATGTTCAATGAATGAATGAACAAATGAATATCGTGGAAAAAGAGGTAAAAACACACAAGCCATTAATGAAGTCTCATATAGATTCATGCACATTCAAAACAATCTAAAAACCCAAGTCAAAAATACATTATCATATTTGTATAATATTACCTGCCTTTCTAAAATCTAATTCTAGCATGTAACACTAGTTAAGAAAACTGGCCATAAAATGAGTTAGACTTCTTTGACTTATTAGTTGTGTGACCTTTGACATTTTTCTTACCCTCCTAAATCTTGGTTTCCTCATATATAAAATGGGACAGCAATAGTATCTTCCTCATAGGAATGTTGTAAGATTTAAATTAAATATAACTTACATAACCTATGTAAGTTCATGACACAATACTTGGTACAGAGCAGACATTCAATAAATAATTGCACTTATTATTTATTATTATAAACATCTTAAGCATTAACATTAGGACTATGCCATACAAAGTTTTAAATCAATTTCAGCTTTAGGATCCCAAGCCTCCTCTATAGGTGTCCTTTGTTTGAATGCCCCTAGTTTAGGGGGAGAGGAGAAAAAGAGACAGTAAACCAATATGAGAAGATATAATTTAATATCAGAAAATTAACCAAGCATAGAACAGTAGTCCTCAAATCCATGCCAATAAAAAGAAAGAAAAGAGTCCTGGAAAATGATGATAAAACTAGAAAACATGGTAGCTTAGAAAAGAAGTAATTTGTCCTGGCCAGTTTGGCTCAACGGTTAGAGTGTCGGCCTGTGGTCCGGAGAGACCCGGGTTTGGTTCCCGCTAAGGGCACGTACTTCGGTTGCAGTTTGTCCCCGGCCCTGGTTGGTCCCTGGTTGGTCCCTGGTTGGTCGTGCGGGTGGCAGCCACTCGATGTGTTCCTTCACATCGATGTTTCTCACTCTCTCTCCCTTCCTCTCTCTCCCTCCCACTCTATCTGTACAAAAAAAATGGAAAAATATCCTCGGGTGAGGATAAAAAAAAAAAAAAAAAAAAAGAGAAGAAGTAATTTTGATGACACAAACTGTGCTTGTGGGAGAAAAGAGGGATGAGGAAGCAGAGAGGCTAGAAATAATGCTTTGGAAGACATTTAAATAAAGGTCAAAGTTGAATCCTTTGGAATGGATGATATCAAAATTAAAATCTCTAAATTGGATGGGACTTTAAAAGATCATCTGGCTCAACTTTCTACCTAATATATGAACCCTTTTTACATGGGGTCTTTCGGCTTCCACTTGAAAGCCTTCAATAATGAAGAATAGACTTCTTCAAAAGCAGATTACTGCTATAAAACAACTGTAATTGCTTTAGAAAAAAATTCTTTCTTGTAGTGAACAGAATCCTGCCTCTGTTCAATTACTTTACAGGAATAATAGAGTAAATAATTCTAGTCGCAGAAAAGTATTACAAAGGGAGAAAGTGCGGGGAAAAGAGGGCTAATGAGAGCTCAGAGCAGGGGGTAGAGCAAATACATTTAAGAGGAAAGGAGGAGCCCTGGCCGCTTTGGCTCAGCGGTTAGAGCACTGGCCCACAGACCAAAGCATCTTGGGTTCCTTTGCGGTCAAGGGCACATACTCAAGGGCGCATACCAGAGGAAGCCAATAGATGTGTCTCTCTCACATCCATGTTTCTCTCTCTCTCTTTCTGACCCCTCTTACTCTATCTGAAGATGAATGAAAAAATACCCCTGGTGAGGATTAAAAAAAAAAAAGAGGAAAGGAGGAAAGCTAGCAGAAATACCATCCTTACAAGAGCCAAAGGAAAAGTGTCCAGGAGGGAAGGGTGAATGGCAGTGTCAACATGCTGCAGAGAGAGAGGTAAAGGAAGTTACTAACTTCAAAAAGGATACTGGATTTGAATAAATTTAGCACAGTGGTTGGGACAGAAGCCATACCACAAGAGGTTAAGTAAGCGATGAAGTAATAAAGGCAACAAGATCGACATCTCCTTGATGGTGAAAGAAAAGAGACTTAGAGTTGACCAAGAATATTTTAGGCCATGGGAAATCTGAGCATATTTGTAGGCAAACAGCAAGAAACCAACCAAAGTATGAGATTAAAAAGGAACAAGAAAAAGTGGTGGAGACAGGAGACGAGGGGGGGGGGGGGGTTAGATACACATGGGAATGGGTTGGGATCAAGGGGAGGGATGGAGGCAGAAAGAAAGAGACAGACTAATCACACCCAGGAACTATGACGTACCTGGGACTATGCCCCACCTTGAGAAAGACAGGACTTTGTCAGGCAACAGTGAAGAAATAAGCAAGCTAATCCAGAAAAGTTGCCTTGGAGGAGCCGGGGAATCAACTGGAATTTGGGCAAACCTGGACTGCCTGTCTCCCACTACTAATTCTAAAGTTTCTGTTATGTCCTAAAATCAAGAGTGCATTGAAAATATGTTATCAAATATATTATCAATTAAAGAAGATTGACAGGAGAGAAGGAACCAATGGAAAGACAGTAAGCAGAATTACACTAATATCTGACTAAAAACAGTTCATAATTGCTTTTTCATTTAGATTATTTTGTTGGGTCTTCCTAACAACATAGTAAGAAACACATTTCTAAATGAATCAGTGAATAAATGAATCAAAGATCCTCATTGTGTGGATAAATAAATAGGTTCAAAAGTAATCAGTTTCAAGACCATTTAACTAGTTAACTGTGAAGATGGTATTTGCATTCAGATTTTCTGATTTTAAAGTCCATGCCTCTGTCTCTACACTAAACTGCCTCTCCAAAAATTAAAATTAAAAAAATAATTATTTTACTTATAACTACTGCTTCCCATACCTTTCAGTGCTTTCTTCTTCTTTTCCTCCTTATCAGACCAATTACTAACCCAGTAACAATTATTTATACTAATAATTATCATTTATGTCCATCTTATGTTAAAAATAAATATAGCAGTAATTAACATCTGATTGTGATACAAATTTTTTAAGACTCAATATTTTTAGTTTCAAATAATTTTATAAAACTGGGAGTGCTAGAAAAATCATTCTTTACTGTACACTAAACATTTTCATCAGTATAATTTAACACGTTTTCTTAGCAAAGGGATAATTCTTATGCTGCAATGTGGGATAAATATGGTACTAGGGGCCATCATTTTAGCAATTTCAACAGGAAATGTGTTCGGAATTCTAAATAAATAACATTAATGAACTTTTATAACATCTATTTGTAATTTGAGAAGATATGGATAAAGTGGGAAATATTTTTACACTGGAGCTGGATGGAGGTAGCATTTTTTGATATAATGGATTTAAGTTTAGTAAAGAAGAAAAATTCAATACTCAATGCAATTTTTTTTTTAAAGGAAACAAAAAATGGCAAACTTGATTCCCCCAAATTTAGAAGTACTGATATATGCAAGGGGGAAAAAAGCATACTATAATGTCCTACCAAACACTGATTTAATTGAAATCAATAGAGATTTTTTAATCATAGAAATTTAAAATAGCTCATATTCTAAGAAGCACATCCCACAACACTTTTGGAATTTTAAGAGCCAATTTCTAGAAAGTGGTATAAATAAGCTTCTTTCATATAGCATACACAAAACAATAAGCTCATACAATATTTAGTTATAAGATTTATCACCTGACAAAATCTAGTTTAATCACAATTTTTAAAAGTACTTAAATTTTTTGCTTCGTGGTTAGAGCATTGGCCCACGGACCAATGAGTCTCGGGTTTGATTCTGATCAAGGGCAGGTACCTGGGTTTCGAGTTTGATCCCCGGCCCCAGTTGGGGTGGTGCGGGAAGGCAACCAATTGATGTGTCTCTCTCACACTGATGTTTCTCTCTCTCTCACTTCTTCCCTTCCACTCTATCTAAAAATCAATGGAAAAATATCCTCTGGTAAGAATTAACCAAAAACAAAAAGAAAAATTAGCCTGCTATATTTGATCAGGTTAATTTGGTGAAGGGTGTCCTGTTAGCCAGTATCAATTTTGAGGGCCTTATGTAGCCCTTGGGCCGGCTGTTCCCCATCCTTGGGTTAGAGTGTCGGCCCACAGACCAGAGTCCAGGGTTCAAATCCCAGTTAAGGGCACCTGCTGTACCTCTACTGCAGGTTCAATTCCTGGACCCCATGTGGGAGGCAACTAATCAATGTGTATCTCTCCCACCGATGTTTCTCTCTCTCCCTTCGTCCTTCCCACTGTATCCTTTCAATAGAAAAATATCCTCGGGTAGGATTAAAAAAAAAAAAAGTGATATTTCATGTGTGACATCCTTATCAGGAATAAATTTTTCATAAATATCCTCAAAAACAATATATGTATGTATTTTAAATCTAGATATTATTCAAAATAAAAGCAATGTCTTTTTTCCCCAAGCACTCATCAGACTTAATACACTAAATTATTATCGTAATAGAGCAGTCACTGAAATTAACAGTCATGGGCCTAGAAATGATTGATAAACTGTACTGTGACAAAACTCTGTCGATAGCATGTAAAAAATTCAATGAAAACCAAATATAACTTGGATGCTTTATTTTACTCCTTTGCGTCATTAATGACTATATTACTCATGATGTTTTTGTCAAAGTGAATCAGATTAGAACACTAATATTTTGTTTTGTCTTGGTCAAAGATTAGCAAATACATCCTAAAATCACTCATTCAGAGTAATTGAAGAATACATATGTCTTAAATACGTAAACCATTACACACATTAAAATGCCTACAAAATGAGTAAATTTAAAATAAAATCTATATAATCTACCCTACCATGAATTAGTTGCTACAAGAAACTGGATATGGCCCAGCCAGTGTGGCTCAGTGGATTAAGCATTGTCCCATGGACTGAGACATTCCCGGTCCATTTCCGGTCCATTCCCGGTCAGGGCACATGCCCAGGTTTCAGGCTCAATTCCCAGTAGGGGACGTGCAGAAGGCAGCCGACAGCTGTTTCTCTCTCACATAAATGTTTCTCTCTCTCTCTCTCCCTTCCTCTCTCTCTAAAAAAATCAATAAAAACATTTTAAAAATTGTATATGTATTAATATATTCATAAGAACAAAAATGAGAGTTGGATTATCCACTATTTTGGGCTATCCCTCTTTCCAGAATAGAAATAATCTAGTGTTAACAGTCTATCTTTTATTTTATATCTAGGTCCCTAAAGGGCAGAGTCTTCAAATAATCTAACAAGTACTCTATGAATGTTAAGTAACAACATGATGCTTCCAAGGAATTTTCTTTTTAGAGAAAATAAAGCAAAAAGCTAGAAACTCATCTTCAATGAGTGAGAAAGGGGTTCAGAAATAAAAATATTACATGTTAGCTTAAGGTATAAAGTCAGTAACTATGAAGTTCATTACTACTATAACTCCAAACCAACAACAAATTAGTATTTTAAGTAATCGCTGCTTGACATTACCTCTACACTCCTCCCCACTATTTGGGTCTCTTAGCCCATTTCTGCCTTACTAGCTTTACAACTTAGTTTGGATCCCATGGTCAGTTATTTCAGCAGTCTCTCTTATATCTTCAATTATCTCCTCCCTGATGCATCTTCAATACAATCTGTCTTTGCTTTGTTCCTGGATGCATAACACTGCCAGAGAAAACTTATGTAAATCGTGCAACTTATAAATTTATACATTCCAATCTCAGATGAAGCCCTGCTCAGCAGTCCTTTCACTTATTTATTGTGAAACCTTTCTCTTTCCCAGTTCCCATGGTATTTATATAAACTGTCAGCACTTTCATGTCCTCTAGCTTACCTTCATCAATCCCGTGCTTAAAAAGTAAACTTTTTACTTCATACCCTCCACCCCAAAATGTTCTCAGATACGACTTCTTCCCTTCATAACCAAACATACCTAATTCTCACTTACAACTTCTAACTTTCTAAAGTACAGTACAGGTGTCTACTTTTTTCCAGTGTTAATCCCCCAACCAGCTATTAATTATTCCCTTACTCCTATCTTGAATCTCATTGGCTCATCAAAAAAAAAGTTCAACTACTAAATTAAAGTTCTTTCCCTCAACCCTATCTCCTTAAGCTACTTCTTCTTACCTCCTCTTCATTGGTAAACTTCTATTCTCTCTTTGGTCTACCTCCTTAGCAATGTCTTCCATCTCCAGCACTCACTTGGCTCTGGAAAAGGCAAAGAATGGCCTGATTTTTAAATTCAATTGCTTATATTCAGTCTTTATCTAACCTGACCTCACTGCCCTCAAAAGTTGATGAAAATAATAAATGTAGATGAAATGAAATAATTAGAAAATCACCATTTGTATTCATCCAATGCAATAAATGATTCAAGCAAGGTCCATTAATGGATGCTAAAACTACTGGTTTAAAGGGCTGTTAGAAACAGGATACACAAAGTATCATCCTATGAATTATTTAATTAAACAGTTGGGAGTTCTATCAGTTCCCACCTTTATCAAGTGATCAAGCTGGAATCATCAACAAACAGCCTTACATTATGTGCCTCTTGAGGTGATCAAATGGTATACATATCATCTGTGTGGTATTCTTGCCAGAAATATCTGACCAGAATCTACTCATGAAGAAACAGATTAATTCAGAATATGTAATATACATGAGAATACATGCCTTTACTTTTCAAAAGATAAACCAAAAAAGAGAGGGAGGCAGTGGGACTAGTCCAGATTGAGGGAGACTAAAGAGACATACCAATCAAATGTGTGAACCTTGATTGAATCTTGTATTAGAGGGGAGAAAAAGCCATAAAGAATTTTGAGACAAATGACATTTTTAAGTATGGATATATGTTGAATTATGTTGTTGAGCAATTGCTGTTATTTTTAGGTGTCATATGGTATTGTGACTGTGTAAGAAAATGTCCCTACAGTGGGAAGATGCATAATTACGCATTTAAGGGTGAAGCATCATATCTACATCCTGTTTTCAGGTTTAGCAAAAGTAAAATGCGTTGGGGGGGGCTGTCTTCACTCTACTATCCTTTTGACTTTTTTGTGGGTTTAAAGTTTTTCAATAATAATAATAACAACAACAAACCAATGAAAGTTTACCAAGAACTGTAGATATGTAGAAACGAGACAGACAACTGAACGGGGGGACCAGCACAAGAACACTCCAGAAATAGGAAAGAATATGTGCAAAGGCTTGGAGGGAAGAAAAAGCTTACTTTCAGAAACTGTCAGTCAATATTTCTGAAAAAATTATATATTTGGGGGAAGGAAGGAGTTGTGGAGAGTCTTTAGGCTACAGATATGAAAAAAAAAATAAATGAATTTATAAATCTGTTAAAGGAATAAGGAATATGGATTTCATCTTGAGAATAAAAGTCACAGAAGTAATTTAATTGCCCTTTAGAAAGATCACTGATTGTGGCACAGAGAATGTAGAGAAGTCTAAGACTAGAAGAGACCAGATAGTAAACTTGTAATAATCAAGGTGACAGATGAGTGTTGCCTGAGCTCAGATAATGGTAGAAAAGATGGGGAAAAAACTAGACAGATTCCAGATCTTTCTGCAGTCCTAACCTCTTTTCAGTGTCTCACACCCAAATTTGTAACTGCCTACTGGGCATTTTCCCTTAAAAGTCTCACAGATACCTAGAATTCAATACATCCAAAACTTAAACCCTGCCAAAAATGTATTCCTTCTCTAGCTAATTAATGGCAACATCATTTATGTAATTTCCCAAGCTGGAAACCCTAGAGCCTCTTGACTCTCTAACCTCTCTACATTCATCAATTTCTATATTAACTTGGACTATCCTATGGATTCTACCTCCAAAATTCATTACAAATCCATGTCTTGTTCTCTATTCCAACTGCCACTGCTCTAGTTCAGAATTTTACTTGCAGATTAGACTATTGTCAGAGTCTCCTACCAAAAGTCTTTCTTTGCCTCCTAACCCCACTCAACTTCAGAATCATCTTTCTAAAATTCAGATCTGATTAGATCACTCTCTTTAAGTATTCTTTGGTAGTGGTATATATCGAGTCAATCAAGTCTAAAAACTCTTCACAACCTGAACCCAATCTATCCTTCAAGTTTAGCTAAGGTGAAAGAAAAGAAAAAAAAACAAAACAAACAAAAAAATAGGGCATGAACTTTCTTGACATAATTATTTTGATTTTCAAATTTTACTTTATTCACTCCAGAGGGGGGGAAAAACCCTCATAAAATATGATGCATCACCACAATATTCATACACAAACACCCAGTCTCTGAACTTCAATCAAAAAGCCAACTATTTGAATATAAAATTCTCCAAATTGGTGGCTTTTTTTTGCCCTGAAAACTTCCCTCCACTTTCCATATTTCAATTTAAAAAATTTTTTTTCCCTTTATTTATTTTCGAAAGAGAGGAAGGGAGAGGGAGAAAGAGATAGAAACATCAATGAGAGAGAACATCAATTGGCCGCCTCCTACCTGTCCCCCACTGAAAATTGGGCCCACAATCTGGGCATGTGCCCTGACAGGGAATAGAACCAGCGACCTCTTGGTTCATAGGGCGGTGCTCAACCACTGAGCCACACCAGCCGGGCTCCATATTCCAATTTTTTAAGTTCACCATATTTTTATTTATTCACTTGTATTGATTTTAGAGAGAGAGAGAGATGTGAGAGAAATAAATGGGTCGGTTGCCTCCTATAGGCGCCAGGTCCAGGGATCAAACCCGCAACATAGGTATGTGCTCTGACCAAGAATCGAACCCACAACCTTCCGGTGCACAGGACAGAAGACATTCCAACCAACTGAGCCACACTGGCCAGGGCAAGTTCACCACATGACTTATTCTGAATATTGTTTCTAACTATTCTACCCTCCTGCTACCCGAGAAAAATCTCACTGAATAGCTCCAGTTCTGTTTACCTGCAGTCTTACTTTTGTATGATTGTAAAAATTGACCAGTTAACAAAATTGTAAGAGATAACATTTTCCTCCATTCATTTCATGTATTTTGGTTCATTTAACTTTAAACTCTACAGAACAGCCCTGGCCAGTTTGGCTCAGCGGTTAGAGCGTCGGCCTGTAGTCCGGAGAGACCCGGGTTCGGTTCCTGCTAAGGGCACGTACCTCAGTTGCAGTTTGTCCTGGGTCCTGGTTGAGTCGTGTGGGTGGCAACCACTCGATGTGTCCCTTTCACATCAATGTTTCTCTCTCTCTCTCTCCCTCCCACTCTATCTGAACAAAATATAGAAAAATGTTCGCAGGTGAGGATAAAAATAAATAAATAAATAAACTTACAGAACAAACTATGGACTACTGGACATGTCAAAAAATTGAAGTATCTCTTTTTGTGTAAAAAGATGTTGAAAAATAGTAGAAAAAGAAGCAAATCTAGAAAAATTTATAAATAGAGGGTAGGGTTAGAACCCTTATTTGTTCAGGTAAATCTTCATATTTGAAGAGCACTTACAAGTGGTAGAAAACTCCTTCAAATATAAAGGAAGTCATAAATAGTAAATGAAGACAGAATTATTCCCAACAAGGAAATTAACCCAGATAACTGATCTGTAGCTTACTCTAAAAAAAAAAGCTAGAACTTTTTGTACAAATAAGTAACTTCTGCAAAATTAAATTCTGAAACCATATATTTTCACGACTTTTCAAATAATCTGGAAAACAAGGTAACCTTTCTTGATAACTTAATTTCACATTATAATAATCAATTTTATACTGTTCTATAATAATGATACTCTCAGGTGCTACTAAAGGAAAAGGAAGTCAGTTTATCCCTATATTAAAGAGCTTGTACCTGTGGTAATACTAGCTTTTTTGCTAGTCTGTTATCAATATGTATTTAGAATTTCTCTCTTCTCCCTAGAGAGGCTATCGACAGTCATGGTTCTCTGCCTTGCTATCTATATTCCTACCTTTGGCACTCTCTCCCTTTCTAATTTGATTCTTCTGAACAAGTAACTCTTTTTTTTTAATTGAGATATAATTAAGACCTCAATTAAAACAACAATAGTTTCAGGTATAGTAACCAACTCTTACACAACAATATTTTATAATTGACATAGGACCTTCACACACATTACCTCATTCATTTCTCACAATACCCTTATAATATAGGGATTATCACTATTCCTATTTTATGGATGAGAAAATTGAGGCTCAGAAAGACTGAATAATTTATCTAAGGTCATAGAGCAGATAAACAGCAAAAGTGATCCCCATTGTCAATCTTTTCTTCTTTCACCACCAAATTGAACTGATAAAAACAAATTAAAGATTCAAAACTGGGGCCTATAAGAAAAAGAAGAAAAAAAAATGAGATGCATATGTATAAGCTCTGAAAAATTGTGGGCATTAATTAATACACAATTAGTTAGTTAAGAAACTTAGCCTACTTCTCTTTTCTTTGGCAACTGATGCTACCATAATTAAAAAAGAAAAAATCTAGATAAACAATCTACTATTATATTATGGCTGTTTCCAATTTCAAAAAACCTATGCACCAGTAACCAGCAATTCAAAACAAAATAGTAGCTCAAATCTGCAGTAAAATAAGGCTGCCATTTTCAGGGAAAATAATTTTTTCTTCAGTGGGAAGAAGAGGGTAAGGGGAGGATAGATGGTGATAGAAGGAGACTTGACTTGGGAGTGGTGAACACACAATACAATATACAGATGATGTATTACAGAACTGTACACCTGAAATCTATACACTTTTATTAAACAATGTCACCCCAATACATTCAAATAAATAAATGAATGGAAAAAATATTTTTCTTCAGCTTTAAACACAACAAAACAGACTAAAGAATATCTGCATTGAGCCCTGGCCAGTTTGGCTCAGCAGTTAGAGCATCATCCCATGGATCCAAGGGTTGCAGGTTCAATCCCAACCCTAACCATGTTGGAGACAGACAATCAATGTGTCACTCTCACATTGATGTTTCTCTCTCTCACCCTCCCTCCCTTCTACTCTATCTAAAAATCAATGGAAAAATATCTGAGGGTGAGGATTAACAGCAACAAAAAATAATAGAATATCTGTATTGAGTCACAAATAGATTTCCTTTTACTTTTCTCACAACTGCCTCCCCCTACAAAGAAAGTTGCTAGAGAACTCAAGGGGTTAATCTGATCCACCAATCAGTGTCCATTAAGAGTATTTTCCCAATAGCTCAGGCCCTTAGCAGAATCATGCAAACCATAGGCTTAGAACAACACCATTAACATTTTGGGTCAGATAATTCTATGTTGGGTGGGTAAGGTAGAATAGGTCCTGTTCACTGCAGGATGTTTATCAACATTTCTTGGCTAGGTGCCAAAAGCACCCCACCTTTGGTTGTAATAATGAAAAATGTTTTTAGACACTGCCAAATGTCCCTTGGAGGCAAAATCACTCCTGCTTGAGAACCACTGATTTAGATGTTAGGGCCCTGGGTCTTTGAAAAAGGAGGTCTCCAACCAGCCCTGTTAATTACAATTTTTGAAAATTAATTTTTTTAAATTTAATTTTAAAAAATAAGATGGTAATAGTTCACGAAGATACCCAAATAATATATATGCCATCCTCTCTGGATTAAACTATTTTTAGAGGATTTTGTAAAATGAATCTAATCTATATGTATACATTAGTCCTCCCTTATTGGGGAAATTTCCAGTTCTCTTCCTCCTCTGCTAGTAAAATGTCAAATATAGCACATACATACATGCATACATATATAAGAAACCTAAACAATTCTAACTTACAAATCCCCATTTCTTGCCCTTCATGGCCACATTGTGGTTCTTGGATCATGCATCCTGAAGATTCAAGTTTCTACTTTCCAGATTTCCTCATCTAGTTCCTGCCATCTATTTGTGAAGCAAGCAGGGGATAAGCTGATAACCTTTAAGGTCTTTTCCTACCTTAGTATCTTACTACTCTCAGCTTTTACTTATTGACAAAAATATTCTTTCAGCTTTTACTTCTTGACTCCTAGCTGACCAGACCACCTCTTAATATCACTGGAACCAATCATGCTAACTTTTTTCTTTCTCCACACGTTATATTAATCTATGTTGAATACAACCAAAGTGTCCATTGTTTAAAACATCGCTTAATACCAGTGACCAGTTGCTTATTCTGACACAAACAAAATATTTTAAACATGTAAATTGATTTTAAAACAAAAACTTTTCAAGCTAAGAGCTGATAACCATTTTTACAAATGAACTACAGAGTGAAATACTGAGGTGAAAAGTAGATCAGCGGTTGCCTAGGTCTGGTGTGTGTGTGTGGGGGGGGGTCGGATGCAGAGTAACTCCTAATGATGAGAAGTTTTCTTTTTGGGGTGATGAAAATGTTCTAGAATTATGGTAATGGTTGTACAACTTTGTAAATATACTAAACATCACTGGATTTTACACTTTAATTTTACTCAATAAAGTTGTTTGTAAAAAGCTAAAAGCAGGAAAAATTAGTTTATCAACTGTTATTGGCAGGAAATTGTGATTAAGAAGAAATTCTGCAAATTTTGCCATTTCATGAGTTATCAGATTTTATTTTAATTCTGAAATTATTAAAAACATAATACTTATCCAAAAATAAATGTTTACTTTTCTAGAAAACAAATATATGCAAATTTAAGCATCTTTTCCTAGTAAATTTTGGATGATTTGGAAGCAATGAAAAACATTTCAGAAAGCTAAATGCTACTGTAACAATACCTCTACAAGAACAAAATACATGAATATGGTCAACAACAAGAACAAAACATAAACAGTTTTTATAGTTTTTGTTGTGATACATTCTTTATAAAGAAAACCATTAAAATGTTTTCATTTCTTTTAAAAGTGATCCTCAGACTATAATGTCCATCCTGGTAATGTAGTAGTTCTGAAGTTACCAGAGCATAATTTAAAAATAGCCAAATCACATTAAATTGCAAACATCTAATCCTCAAAACCACAACTATCAAAATTTGCACATATTGATAATCATTACCCAAACCTATCATGAGCAGTGATGATCACTATGAACCATCAAGTAAATACCTATTGCTAGGAAATCAAACTACAATATAAATACAGTGAAACAAATCCTATCATTCTCTCTGATCTATCATAAATGCTCAGAAACGATTAAGGCTCTCAAAGTACTTTTCCAATTAAAACGCTCCATAGATTTATCAAAGTCAACCTGAATGTCCATAAAAATCTGCAATTTTCACAAAAACACACTTCTCAGTATACTATCATAATATCACTTGCCTTGTAAGCATTTATTATTAAGATTGCCCTGGGGTTTGACAAATCAAAAACAGGGCCAATTAAAAACAAAAACACTCCAAACATTTTAATTCTTCTCAAGTAAGGAGAGCCTCAATAAAGACCAAAAATTAAAGCTGGTTAAAGGGGAATATTTAAAAAATGCAACCCGCCTCGGCCAAAATTCTAAATATACCATCCTGAACTCAGCATATGGACAGACCAAGTGGTCATTTATAATGGGCAGTCAAAAGTTCCCTTGCCAACGAGGGGAGGCCTGCCTTTGTATCAAAGCAGAGATGGCAAGAAGCAGTACCGAAGAACATTAATTATTGAACAAAATACTGCGAGCTAAATAGTCAAACTGCAAAACAACGAATTATCCTTTGGGTTAGCCTTCCCCAGGAAGGAAGATGATATTTTAAATTTAAATAATTCCCGTAGCATCAAAAAGGGGGCTAAGGGCCCGGCTGTAAAATGAAAGTTTGGGGGCAGCACGTAAGGCGAGTGGTGAAGTTCCAGAGCCGGGATCGGGAGAGGGCGAGGACGCGTGAGGCCCCGGCGGGAGCTGGCGAGCACGGCTGCCGGCAGATCCGGGACGGGGAGTGAAAGAAAGAGGAGGTGGCCGAGAGGAGAATGGAGCTGCAGCGCGGGGCAGTTAGGACCGAAACTCTGCCGGCCTGGAGCCGGGGAGGAGACAGAGGGGGTGGGGTCTGGGTCCCTCTGTCCACAGGGGCGGTCGGGTGGAGGGTGGGCCGCGAAGCGCCGGGGGCCGAGCGGGGCCCGACGACCTACCTCCGGGTCTCGGGCAGCCGCCCCAGAGCGAGGCCTAGTGCATCGCCGCCGCCTCCAGCCCTCCACGTCGCGCCGAGACTGCTGCTCCGCGGCCGCCGCCGCCCGCAGCCCGCCCGGGCCCGAGCCCGGCTGCCCGCCGCCGCCCCGCGCCGGCTGGCCCGTCAGCCCGGGGAGCACAGGGCCGCCCTCTTGAGCCCAACTCCGCTCGGGGGTGAGAGGCGGCAGCGGCGGCTCCCTCACGTCTCTCCCGGGTGTCCTGTCAGCCAGCAGTTTCCCCCGGGTCCGCAGCGCCGCCTCCGCCGCTGCTGCCACCGCCTCTTCCACATCCCCAGCCTCCAGAGGAGCCGCCGCCGCGCCGCGACCACTGCCCTTAGCGCGTCTACTCCCTGCTCACTGCTTCCCCTCGCCCCGCCGACCCGCCTCGGCCCGGCTAGGTCGGGGGAGACAGCGCCGGAGGCCGCCGCCTGGCCGCCGCAGCCCCCAGCCCACAATCCACCGCGCGGCACCGCCGGGGCGGGAGGGCCGCGGCCCGGGCCGGGGGGAGCGCTCGCCGCCTCGGGAGAGGGGCTGCGGCGCTGGCGCGGCCGGCGGCCCCCGGGAGCGGGAGGTACCCCGCGCGGTTCCTCTGCACCTCCTCTCATAGCCCTGCACGCGAAGACAGAAACCCACGCCGAACTCTTCTTGTCCCCTCGACCCTTCCCCCTCCCGGAGTTGTTCTCAGGAGCACCCAGGTGCCGCCTGCCGCCTTCTGCCTTCCCTGGGGCTGCGCCCTCGCCCACCCCCCGGACCCTCCGACTCCAAGTCTCGAAATCACCCAGGACCCAGTAGATATTTCCACAATCTTCCACCTCTCCTTTCACCCCCCTCAAAGTGAACGCTGTTCAGAGTTTCCCTAATAAATATCCTTTGAAAGGTAAGAGCACACCCCCTCCTAACAACCCACTGGGCCCTGAAAACTGCATGGTGTGTATTTGGAGGCTCTCCCCCCACTGAGTCCTCTTTGTCCCCTAGTTCGGGCCTTCCTCCCAGACACCTATCACTCTTCTCTGGCACGGAAATCAGTTATTCCTGCTACTTGATGGAGATACTTGAAGTGTGTGTGTATTATTAATACCCCCTCATTGTGATTTTTAACAGTAATCCAATTCAGCCTGATTTCAGAGGGTTTGCCATCTTTAAAACAATAAAATACAATCCGCAAAAGAGGGAATATCTAGAATATTTTTTAAAAGAGAAAAAAGGGCCCTCATTCATTTGCGTGTTGTCTTAATTTTAGGAAGATTTCTTTCAATTTTGAAACCATTTCCTTGTCTAAAAATATCAAATGTTTCAGGCGTTTATAAGACAGTATGTTTTAACAAATCAAAAGTGAAAATGTAATTCTTATAGTTGGGAATTGAAAAAAAAAAAAGTTCATGTAAGTTTCACTTCCAAGAAGTCACTTTAAAAACTGCAAACTAAAATGAAATATTTTACCCACGAAAGACCTACAGTTGGGGGAAGGCAAGGACAAAAGAGAAGGAAGAAACAAAAATAGTTGAGGGGTAATCCTTACATTATGTTTTTCTAAATTAAATTCTACACAAATTTTTAAAATTTTTATTTGTTGATTTGAGAGAGAGAAACATCCATGGGTTCCACTTATTTTTGCATTCATTGGTTGTTTCTTGTATGTGCCCCGATCCCCATCGGGGATCAAACCCACAATCTTGGATACAGAGAGATGCTCTAACCAACTGAGCTACCTGGCCAGGGCCTCTCCACAATTTTGTAATAAAGAGAGTGAGAATATCAATCCCCAATATGAAATAAATTTAGCTATAGCATAATAAATCCACCTAAATCTCTGATCTCATAAAAAAAGAACATGAATTTATATTATGAAAATTTAAGGAAAGATTCACCAAATGACATCTAAGGCCAGAGAGGAAAATAATTTCACTTTAAATCTAGAATTAGTTTATAGATTATACTAAGAAATGGATTTAACAACTTCCTATATTTTGAATCTGCATCAGGAAATCAACATTTCAAAAGCTGCCTTAAATGTGGTGGTTTGACCTTGGCCAGGTGGCTCAGTTGGCTGGAGCATTGCCCAGTGCACCAAAAGGTCATGGGTTCCATTCCCAGTCAGGCACATACCTAGGTTGTGGGTTTGATCCCTGGAAGGCATGTTTCTCTCTCTTTCTCCCTTCTTCTCTCTCTAAAATCAATAAAAACACATCCTCAGGTGAGGATTAAAAAAAAAAAAAAAAAAATTTTGCAGTTTGGCCTTTTAAAAACTGGGAATATTTGTTTGTTTTCCAATTTAATTTGTTGGGGTGACATTGGTTAATAAAATTATATGGATTTCAAGTGTACAATTCTATAATACATCATTAGTATATTGCATTGTATGTTCACCACCCCAAGTCAAGTCTTCAAAAACTATTTGTATTTATACCCCACCTTGTTCCAAAAAGTTTCCAAGTTGTTCTAATGAGCATTTGGATTAAATAATAGCCTTGAGGTATCTGCCAAACACTAGAACAAGACAGACTGGTTATCCAACTGTAGGTAACATACCATAGGAAGAAAATACACATTCAGTATTGTGCTCAGTTCTTTCAGGGATCCAGCATGATGTTTACTTTTACTTTTCCACAGACAAATCATAATTATAAATCTAAACAGAGAAGTAAATGCTGATGATCAGGTTTGTCAAAAGCGAAACAAACTAACAAAAAACAAACAGTTAACTGGACAAGTAATTTAATTTAAATAGATCAATTTCAAATTAACATAGTCATTTGTTATCCTTTGAATCATTTCAGTATTAGAAAGAAAAGTCAAATCAGAAATATGTGTAGATATATTATGAGTTCATTTCCAGAAAGCACAGATAACAGAAAATTAAGAAAAACTGATAGAAAGTATTGTTTCCCTAAAAAGAAGAAAATACTTCTTATTAACCCTGTATTTGGCATACCATTTATTAAATCTGTTAAGATTATGAATAGTGATAATTATCAGGGGCATATATTCTCATTAGAGGAAGAATGGGCAAATTTTTAAATTCTGAAACACCTATAAAAAAAGAAAAAAAGAAAAAAAAAAAGCCCGCCCTGGCCGGTTTGGCTCAGCAGTTAAAGCGTGGGCCTGCAGTCCAGAGAGACCCGGGTTTGGTTCCTTCTAAGGGCACTTACTTCGGTTGCAGTTTGTCCCTGGCCCTGGTTGGGCCCTTCGGGTGGCAACCACTCGATGTGTCCCTTTCACGTCAATGTTTCTCTCTCTCTCTCTCCCTCCCACTCTATCTGAACAAAAAATGGAAAAATGTCCTCTGGTGAGGATTAAAAAAACCCAAAAAACCCTATGCTTATGTTTACTATATGTTCAGTGCATATTTGTCGGACAGTAGTGAGGTTAACATATCAAAAAATCAATAAACACCATTCTAAATGACTTGTTTGATAGAAATTATACATTCACAGGCCAATATAAATAAAGAAGGGAAAGGGGTCACTAGTAGAAGGAACAATAAAAAAAAATCATTTTGCAATTTAGTTAGACATGAGCACTAGCCCCTCTGTTGTCCACATTAGCAAACCTTAAATATGTAAAATGGAAACCCATTCAAGTTATCTTACCTGCTCTATAGTTACATATATATATAACTACATTTTGTGTTTAGTGTAACTTATCTTTGGTAAGCAAAATCTATGTGCCCTCCAGAACTGAAAGTATTATGCTGACAGTAGTTTCATCTGGGTTTGGTTTTTTGATCCAATGTCGTGAATTATTTTATCCATCATATGTAAGCTATTAAAAAATGTTAAAATGTTTAAAAATCATGATTTATATGATTGGAATCTGAATATGTTTTAATATTTATTCGTATCTAATGTAGACTATGTTAATGTAGGAAAACTTTCCAATTTACTTTGAGTATGGTGTAAGACATTAAACTAGATATCAGTATAAGCACCACTAGAAATTTTATATTTCGTGTGATAATAGCATACTCAGTAGTTTTGGGGAGTATGTAATATACAACTTTTTCATATATCATCATCTCTTTGTGTCTTCTAAATTAGCTGCTTGATTACTTTGAAACAATTATTTAACTCTGTTAAGTTTCTCTGTTTCATTTCTCTTTGACTCTGATATTCTAAATTCCCATTTTGATTATCTTAACAATAGCTACAACCATTTGCTAAGATTTTACTATGCTCCACGCATAAGGAAACCCAAGGTAGTGTGCTTTAGTTTTCTATTGCTGTGTACAAATTACCACAAAGTTAGCAGTTTAAAAATAACACATTTTTATTATGTTACAGTTTCTGTGAGGCGGGAGTCCAGGCACAGTTGAGCTTGCTCTTCTGCTCAGGGTCTTATAAGGCTGCAATCAGAGCATCCATCAGGCTGTATTCTCACTGGAAATTGAAGAAGAATCTGCCTCCAAGATCAGTCAAGTTGTTGGCAGAATTCCTTTCCTTCTGGTTGTAGGACTGACAGCACTAGCTTCTTGTTGGCTGGATGCTACTCCCAGCTCCCAGAGGACATCTGCAGCTCCTTACTATGTAGGTTTTCCCCAAATGACTGCTTACTTCATCAAACTAGTTAAGTAGTGTTTCTAAACTCTCTACAGTGAGTCAGCCAGCAAGTCAGAGTGATATTCTATCGTTTTTGCAATGTTCTATGGTTTAGAAGCAAGTCACAAGGTTTGTTCACACTCAAGGAGAGGGGAATTGCACAAAGTTGTGAACACCAGGAGGTGGGAATCATGGGGGCTACTCTAGAATCTCTCTACCACCTGAAGTAATTTCACAGGCTTTGGAATTTAGCTAACCCTGGTTTTTAAAAACTTGGCTGTGACTCTTAAGCAATGTGATTTTGATCTCATTTTCTAATCCTTTGTTTCCTCACCTGCCAAATAAGAGCAATGACCTCTTCACACTTTACTTTTCTCACATATAAAATGAGGACAATAATAGAGTTTTGGGAATTAAATGAGCATTTTCACACAGTAACTGATAACAGGAAACGCTCAATAAACACTTGTTAGTTTTCTTTCTTTTCTCTTCTCTCATTTTTTTTTTTTTTTCTTTTGACATATCGGTCTGACTGGTGCCGGATGAACTTCTTGGTCCTCTTTTTGACAATCTTGGGTTTCACAAGAGGTCTGAGGGCAGCCATGGTGCGGAGTAGAAGACTGCAGCCAACTCCATAGGCAGCACCGGGGAAGAGCTTTCTCCTCTAATTTTGATCTTGGTCTGATAGAAGTCCCCATTAGCATTCTACCTTCAACTGCTACTTCTATAGTCTGTCAATATGTGTATACCTATGTCTAGGCCATGCAAAACTCCAGTCTCAATACCTTTAAAAATAGGACTGTATTGCAAGTGTTATCTCCAACTCGAACAAAGCAAAATTAACAAATGAGAAATCCATAATTTTAGAAACATAATTATTACACATAGAGGCTTTCAGAGTTTAGGGAACTTTGTTGGGATTGGGTTTTTTTTCCCCTCTGAGTCATGTTTATGCATGTGATACAAAAGGACATGTTATGACATCATACTACTCATAGGTTCTGGATCTCCACAGTTCAGTTCTCTATGGGAATAAAGATAGTACCCACTTCATAGATGTACTGAGTGGATAACATTTAAAGCATACTTAAATAGCATGCTTAGTGCCTAGCTCATAGTTAGTGCTCAAAAAAATGTTGCTATCAAACTCATTATTATAATCTTCACTATCTCATTATTATTAGGAAGGCTGTGTTAATGAAAACCACAAAACAGGAAATGGCGAGATACGGCTATGAATAAGGTGGATGAGGTGAGGCATGAGAAGACACAAGATCTCAAAATTCATCATAAGCCAAAGGACCGCAAGTAAGATGAGTGGTCAGAGGGTATGAAAAGTCGCAAGTCAGAAACTGGACAAATAGGAACTAGGGAACAAGGTAATATTGTGAATTCTCAACCAAACTGTGAGGAATGCAACCTAAGAGGTCAGCCAGAGAAGAGCACCTGAAACAGGTAATTCCTACCTCAGACATGAAGCCTTTATATACTTTCTCCTGGAGCAGGAGTCAACCACAGAGCCTATCTAGTCCAGCATTTTAAATAGAAAACACACAAGTCATGCTAGTATCAGAAAATAGTGATTAAGTTGTTGAATAGATTAGAGAAGCACAACAATCAGAAATATGGGCATATCCTGACTAATGTGAAATTATTTTCATTGGACAATTTCCATAAAGGAATATATGTGTGTATATATATATATATATATATATATATATATATATACCATTTTATTAGTCCCATTATCATATTTTTTCTTATATTGCTTTATACAGTTTTTGGTTCTCTCATTGTTTCATTTTATTTTTTTATTTATGGAGGCTTTGTCTAACAAAGTTAGAAATATTTCCAGGACAGGGTTTTCTGTTGTTGCTGCTATTAGAGTTTTTAAAATATCCCTTCAGAATGTGGAACAATATACTACATAGTAGATTTTGAATAAGTTTTTGTTAGATTAAAAAATAAATATGAGCCCTGGCTGGTTTGGCTTAGTGGTTAGAGCGTCGGCCTGCGGTCCAGAGAGACTTGGGTTCGGTTCCCATTAAGGGCACTTACCTTGGTTGCAGTTTGTCCCCGGCCCTGGTTGGTCATGCAGGTGGCAGCCACTCGATGTATCCCTTTCACGTCGATGTTTCTCTCTCTCTCTCTTCCTCTCTCTCCCTCTCACTCTATCTGGAAAAAAATGGAAAAATGTTCTCGGGTGAGGATAAAAAATAAAATAATAATAAATAAATAAATAAATATGAATTAATCCCCTTAGTAAATAGTAGTTGGTAATATGGACATTAATAATTCATAAAATTAATAGATGACCTTGAAATCATACTTGACTCTTTTATATCCCTAAACTACTGTATCAGCAAATCCTACTAGTTCTACCTTCCAGATATGTCTAAACTAAACACTTCTCACCACTCACATGTATCTAACCTGGTCCAACCCTTCTTGCTGGCAGAACCCCTAACAACAGCTATTGGGTTATCCACTGCTCATTACAGAAAGCACCATTTCCAGAAATTGCAGGGTGAATGATGCTTCTTGGAGTTGTGTAGTGCAGTCATCCTACTTGCCTGGATTACTGCAAGAGTCTCTTAGCCTTTGTCCCCCACCAGTCTATTCTCAACACAATAACCAGCCTGATCCTGCTAAAATTTAAGTCAGATCATTTAATTTCCTTGCTTAAAATTCTCTAGTGGCTTTGTCTCATTCATAGTAAAAGATAAGTCCTTGCAAGGACCTACGTGGTCTCATTCCAGTCTTACCTCTCTAACTTGATCTTCTATTCCCTCCATTTCTCACTCTACTCTAATCATATTGGGTTCCCCACTGTTCCTGGGACATGCCAGTCGTAGTCTTGTCTCAGCATCTGTACTTGCTCTTCCTTCTGCCTGGAAGCCTGGAATACCACACCCTCTCAGATATCCAAAAGACTAACTTCCTCACCTCCTTCAGGTCTTTATTTAAATTTTACCTTCTCAGTGAGACATTTCATGATACCCATATTTCTCATTGTAACATCATGCCCTATCTGCTTTTCCACTTTCCTTTTCTCCTTAGCCTTTATTATCTAACTCCTATATGTTTTACTTATTTGTTGTCTGTCTTTCTCCCAAGGAATGCAAGTCGATGAGGACAGAAAATTTTGAGAGTTCAATAAATATTTGTTAAAATAATGAATGATAGATAAAGACAAACTGGGCTTATAAACACAAACCACTTTCTTCTATACACTAAGAACCATGAGTATCCAGTTAGTCCAATGTCTTTAAAACAATTTGCCACTGATCTTATAGGGCTCAATATTTTTGTAAGCCACTCACTACACATTTATCACATTTATGATAAAGATGATATTCTTGGCTTTTTTTTTTTTTTTTTAACAATAGGAGTATTTTAAGTAATTATATGAAATTAGTTTTTAAATATGTAATTCTATAATGAAGTAGAACTATAAGGACAGAATTGTTAAACATTTATTAGGGAAAAATCATTTAAAACTTTTCTAGGAAAAAGAGAAATTTTATTTAAAATTATGGGCAATTTAGAAACCATACATTTCCAGAGAAACAGAAACCGTAGTTGGCCTCTCCAGGGACTTCCTCAGAACCACTTCTATATCAACTGGGTACATGACTCAACACCAGCCATCACTGAGAGAGAACCCTCTAAGCAGCAGGAATATAAATTCTTAGACCACTATGTAATATTTTTATCATCCTCACCCGAGGATATTTTTCCATTTTTTTTTTTGGACAGATAGAGTGGGAGGGAGAGAGAGGAAGGGAGAGAGAGAGAGAAACATCGACGTGAAGGGACACATCGAGTGGCTGCCACCCGCACGACCAGCCAGGGCCGGGGACAAACTGCAACCGAAGTACGTGCCCTTAGCGGGAACCGAACCCGGGTCTCTCCGGACCGCAGGCCAACGCTCTAACCGCTGAGCCAAACTGGCCAGGGCAAGACCACTATGTAATATTTTTAGATAGAAAATAAAATCAAACAGTGAGGAAATATTTTACAAGCAAAATAAACAGAAACAAACAACAACAACAACAAAACAATAACACTGGGTATCATGAAACCAGGACAATTTCACAACATGATGCAAAGTAAAAGATTAATATAACAATGCATTGCAATTATAGAATGGACTTTCCTTGAATACCAAAATGCATTAGAAAGGTCGTTTAATTCTCATGCCACTGTCTGGTCACTTTGGGTCCCATTCTACCAGAAAGTGAAATTGCTGTTTTCTCCCCTATTCTCTTTACTTCTGTGAACTCCTGAGTGTTAATGAAAAAAAGCTCTCAATCAGAATCTGATTTCAATCTAGTAGTTCTATTTCCAAAAATCTAACTTTAAGTTTAGAACAGTATTTTTCCCTTCCATCATTTTAATTATTAGCTTTTAAGGATCTATATCAGATAAAAATAATAAACTCAAAAGAAAGAAAACATTGTTGGAATCAAAGACTTTTGAAATAGAACAGGCCTCGAGGAAATGGAGATCAAAAGGCTGAGCCAGATAACCTCCAGTGGTGACAGCCTATTTCCAATCAGACACCAGGTTTAAGTTTTTCCAGCCCCATGCACTTTGTCGCCTCACTATCCTGTGGGAATGCTACAGCAACAAATTACCAAAAAAGTAAAGAATTTTGTTAAGTGTAATTACTTGTTATGTGAATTAAAATATATATCAGATTTCCCCTTTTCTCTAAAGGTAAGACTCTCTCTAAAGTATGAAATATGAAGTTTCTCATTACTTATAAGGAAAAAAAAATCTTATAGGGAAGATTTTTCTTGGTAATAACTATTTAATAACTTTGGAAATAATCAATGTAGATTAATGTATTATCTTAAGTACTCTTTAGCAGTTTTCAAATCCAAGAGACAGCTCCCATATTTGGTTGCAAGAATGCAGTCTTTTAAAAAACGTGTGGTTTATTTTAATGTAGTCCTCCTGTTGCAAAAGCCTATTTTCATTCTTCTAAGTTTATCTTAACTTTACTGTGCAGTTCAGTATGCACAGCAAAAGAAATGGTAAAGTGAGCATACAGGACATATTTGCAAAATATAAGTATTTTTTGTCTATTACAAATTGAAAGTCAAACTCCTGATAGTTTTTTCCCCACAGAACCCTACAACAAGCATATATCAAATAAGTGTGCAAACAAAAAGCTTGTATAAATGGCTTTGTTTTGATGATTAATCCAGCTCAATGATGCATGCCAGTGAGTGCTGCTCCAGTTCCAGGTGGTCAGCATATCTCTCTGGTTAATGGTATCTAGAGAGAAATTGCTCTCCTCTCTGTCTGCCTCTTCACTGTCTACCTGAGCTGCCTGCATTTTGCTCCAGTATGTTAGAGGCTCCCTCAGTTACTCACTATTTGGCCCCAAAATGAGGTTAATTTTTGTCAAACTTGTGATTCCTCTTAATGGTAGAACCTATATTCTGATTCTAAATCTCTTGTTATAATGAAGAGGTAGACAAAATGTTCCTGCACCAATATTCTCTAACCTCCTAAATGTACCCTCATTCTCGAGTAGACATCCAGACATCCATTCACACTCAATGAATATTTATCAAAGATGTTTCTGGGTCCAAGATGCTAGAAATCAGCAAGACTAATTTAGTTCATGCTTTCATATCACTCACAATCTGGGGGGGGGGTGGAGGAGTACAGAAGAGAGATATTACACAAATAATTATAGAAATTGCTCAACAACAGATTGATATGTGTCATGGAAAGGCAAAAAAAAAATAGCTATGAGAGCTTGTTAAGATGAGTATAATTTATTTTTTCTTTTTGAATTGAATTTATTGGGGTGACACTGGTCAACAAAATTATACAGGTTTAGAGACAGATTCATAGACAGAGAGCAGGCTGGCAGCTGTTGGGGTGGGGAAGGTTGGGTGGCAGGGGTGGTGGTTGAGGGATTGAGAAGAAAAGAAGAAAAGAAAGATGAGTGTAATTTAATGTAGGTGAACAGAAAATCGTTGCCCAAGAAATCAGCATTTAAACTGAAAAATGAATAGGAGCTAGCCACAGAAGGGAAATAGTGGTACTGAAGAGTCCCAGGCAGTGGAAACAGCCAGCAGAAAGAAGCTCTGAGGCATGAAGGATGTAGGTAAGCAGAGAAAACAGAAAAGGCAATGTGGCTGGCGTGAAATGAGATAGAAATGGGCCCGAGTCAGACCATACAGGGAGTTATAGGTCATGTTGGAGTTTGAACTTTATTGTGAGGTATGATAGGACTTTGGGCAAGTAGATAAAACAAGCATGTTTTTAAAAGATCAGTTTGACTACTCTGTGGAGAATGAGTTAGTAGAGGTAACCAAGAGAAGGTGTGGCACCAACAGTTAGAAGGGTATCTGTTATAGACTGAATGTTTGAATCCACCACCCCCACCCATTCCACTTTAATATGTTGTAGCCTTAACCTCCAGTGTGCTCATAGTTGGAGATTGGACCCTTATGAGGTAATTAGGTTTAGATGAGGCCAGGAGGGTGAAATCCCCATGATGGGATTAGTGTCTTTATAAGGAGAGAAAGGTTGCTTTCTCTTCACCATATGAGGACATGGCAAAAAGGTACCTGTCTGTAAGCCAGGAAAAGGGCTCCCACCAGGAACTGAATTTACTAGCACTTGATCTTGAAATTCCCAGATTCCATAACTACAAGAAATAAATGTTTGTTATTTAAATTGCTCAGTCTATGGTATTCTGTTATAGGAGTCCGAGCTAAGACAGTGTCCAATATTTGAAAGGTATTCTAGGAGGCAGAGTTGTCAGTACTTGATTGATTGCATGAAGGAACTAGGAAATAGGCTGAACTTAAGAATAATTTAGCTCAGTGGTTAGAGCATTGACCCATGGACCAAACAAAGAGTTGTGGGTTCAATTCCCAGTCCAGGGCATATACTTCAGTTTCAGATTTGATCCCTGGACCTAGTCAGGGTTGTGCAGGAGGCAACCTAATTGATGTGTCTCTCTCACATCATGTTTCTCTCCCTCCCTCCTAATCTGTCTGAAGATGAATGGAAAATTATCCTCGGGTGAGGATAAAAAGTAAATAAATAAATAAAAAATAAAAGAATCAATGGAAGTATATCCTCAGGTAAGGATTAAAAATTTTAAAAAATAGAATGATTCCTAGTTTCCTGACATGAACAACTGGGAAGATGGTGGAACCATTTAGTGAGGCAGGAAACAATGGGGGAAAAAAGATTTGGCACAAGTTTAATAATGAACATGTCCAATTTGGTATATTTTTAATAGCTACATGGAAATATTACAGAGGCAGTTAGATATATGGATCTGGAACTTAGAAGAGAGACTTGAATGAAAATATAAATTCAGAAGTTGTCAACATATAGTTAATAATTGGAAGGATGATGTGTGTGAGATTTATGAGAGAAGAGAGAGAGTATAGAGAGATAAGAAATGAAGTGAAGGGAAGGGAAAGGAAAGGAATAGAAAAGGGAAGAGGACATATGACTAGCCACAGATCCATACAATAAGCAAATATCAACATATAGCAAATCAATGAGCAAACAAAATGTTTGTATAAATGGCTTTGCTTTTATAATTAAACTGACTTGCTGATATATACTAGTAAGTACTGCTCTGATTCCAGGTGGTCTCCATGTCCTTCTGGCTAATGGAGTAGGTCCTGAGAGGAGGAAAAGCAATCTGGGGAGCCTAGAAAGAGGTGGCAGAGAAATAACAGGAAAGCCAGGAGACTGCTGGGGTCCCAGAAACAAAGGAAATAATTTTTTGGTAGCAGCAAGGAGTGGCCAACTATAGCAAATAAGATGTGTGTTGTCCACTAAGTTTATCAGCATGAAGGTCACTACTGATCCTAGCAAGACAAATTTAGTAGATATTAGAATTGAAAGCATACAGTGGTGAATTGAGGGCAGTTTTATGGAGAAAAACAAGGGATGACTAAACTATTTAGACACTTAGTTGTTTAAAAAAAAGAGGAGCCAAATGGAGTGGTAGGTGGGAGTGGATGTGGGGGAGGGTTTTCCTAATATGGTAGATATTTGAACATGTTTGAATTTTCAGTGTTTTCCAAAAAGAAAAATAAGTAACTTCACTAGGCATAATAATTAATTTTCTTCTAAATATTTGTTCACTTGTGTTATTGTGTGGGTCAGGAGATCTAATATTATTTAAAACTTTTGATTGAAATCAAATGATCAAGCAGGAACCAATTTCCTCATCTTTCAACTTTGCTGTCATCTATTTATTCATTTAATAATATTTATTGAAAAGTATTGGAAATACAAATCATGCCCACATTCTCTACTTTCAACACTGTATTGGAGTTTCTAGCCAGTGCAATAAGTTAAGAAAAAGAAATTTAAACAATAAAAGAATTGGGAAGAAATAAAACTATTACTATATTTAATAACATAACTATATTTAGGAAATCTCAAGGAATCTATAGATTACTAGAATTAATTAACTACTAAGATTGCTGGGTACAAGGTGTGGTAGGTAGAATTCTGAATTTTAAGTTGCCTCCCAAGATTCCAGTCCCTTGCTATACATGCTCTATGTAATCCTCTCTCTCACTTAAGTGTGGGTGGACTTGTGACTATGAGATTTCACTCACATGATTAGGTTATGGTATATGGCAAAGGTGAAGGAATTTTGCAGATGTAATTAAGACCAGTTAAACCTGAGTTAATTAAAAGGAAGATCATATTAGTGGCCCTACCTAATCAGGTAAGCCCCTTTAAAAAAGAGTTTAGAGGTCAGAGATATCGGAAATCAGAATATTTGAAGCAAGATAAATGGTTTCCTACTGGTCTTGAAGAAACAAATGCCATATTTCAAAGAAGGCTACATAACAGGAAATTGTAGTGGCCTCTAGTAGCTGAGAGTGGCTGTTGGATGACAACCAGAATGAAAAGTGAACCTCAGCCCTATAATTGCAAGGAACTGAATTACACCAATAACCAGAGAGCTTGGAAAAGGACCCACAGCCTTAGATGAGATCATAGGCCTGGCTGACACCTTGATTTTAACCTCATGAGACTCTGAGTGGATGACCCAGCTAACTTGTATCCAGACTACTGACTCATGGGACTATGAGATAATAATTTTGTTTTTAAAGATGGTAAGATTGTGACAATGTGTTATACAGCAATAGAAAACCAATATATAAGGTCAATATACAAAAATTCAAGTGTTTTTCTATATATCAGCAACAAAAAGAAAAATCTTAAAATTGTTACTATTTACAATTGCACAAAAATATCAAATGCAGAGGAATAAATCTAATAAAAGAATGCAAGACTGCTCTATACAGAAAACTATAGCATTTTATTGAAAGAAATTGAAGATAACCTAATATAAATATATGCATTATTCCATTAGGATTATGCATTTTTCCATATGGATTAGACATTTCAATATCAGTCTCTCAAATTAATTATAGATTAAGTGCAATCCCAATGAAAATCCAACAGGTTTATATGTGTAAAAGAGCAACCTGACCCTAAAATGTACAGTTTACCCTTGGAGACCATAGGTTTGAACTGTGTGGTGTTTGACTTATATGCAAACACCACACCCGAGGACTTTTTTTGTTCAGATAGAGTGGGAGGGAGAGAGAGGAAGAGAAAGAGAGAAACATAGATGTGAAAGGGACACATCGAGTGGCTGCCACCTGCATGACCCAACCAGGGCCGGGGGCAAACTGCAACCGAGGTACATGCCCTTAGCGGGAACTGAACCTGGGTCTCTCTGGACTGCAGGCCAATGCTCTAACCACTAGGAAAAACTGGCCAGGGCCCTCTAAATATATTTTTGATCTGTGTTTGGGAGTCCATGGATGCAGAGGGCTGACTTTATGCATTGATCTCCAAAATTTTCTATAGAGGACTTGGGCAACCTCAGATTTTGGTATCTCTGAGGTTCCTGGAACCAATCCCTTGCAGATACTGAGGGACAACTGGGGGTAGCTAAGTTTTGGGGGAGTCAAAGTTTATAGATTTTTAACTGCACAGGGTCAACTCTAACCCCCACACTGTTCAAGGGTCAACTGTATATGGAAATGTAAAGTGCTTAGAATAGCCAAAACACTCATAAAAAGAAGAAGGTAGGAGGATACAGTCTACCAGTTACCAAGGTTTATTATAAAACTACAATGTAATATAGTATGATATTAGTGTAGCAGCTAAAGATTTTAAAAAAAATAAATCAAAACAGAAAAGATAGGTAATTAAATAGAAAAATGGGCCAGACACTTGAATAGGCACTTCATAGAAAAGAATATTCAATAAGCCACATGAAAAGGTATTCAGTCTCATGTGCAATATGATATACTACATATCCACACTTAAAAGACTGAAAATACTGTGTTGCTTAGAATGTGGAGCATCAGGTATATCCAGAGTAGAAAAGTAATTTGGTACAATATCTTTGGAATATAATTTGGCAATATCTTCTAAAGTTGAGTGTGTGTACACTCTATGATCTAGCAATTCTACTCTTAGGAATATATCCAATAGAAATGCATGTGTATGTTTAGCAAACACTCTTACAATAAATTTGAGTGACAGAAGCCAGTCACACACAAAAATGCATACTATATAACTCCAGTTATATAAAATATAAAAACTAAAAATTATGGTGTTAATACCTAAGAGGAGAGAGGAGCTAGTGATTAAAAGGAGTATGAGGAGAGAGTAATATTAGATTTCTTGATTTGGGTGGTAGTTAAGTATGTGTATTAACTTTGCAATAATTTTTTATTCAAACATTTCTTTTGTGTACTTTTTATGTATGTGAGGGATAAATTAATAAAAAATGATTTAAAAATAAAGCCAAACTTCTTGCCTAATGGACTTCATAGTCTACTGTGAGGATCCCTGCTCTCCTCCATGCTGGCTGCCTTCAATTTTAGGCTTCAAGTGTTAGAAAATGGTAGGAAAATGGCTGTCAGTAGCTCTTAGTCTACAAATTCCCATGTTCAAACCAGTAGCCAAGGCATGCTTACAGGCTCAGCAGAAGTCTCAGATTGTCTCTCTCTGGTTCTATTTGGGTGATGCACCCATCCCAGTCACTGAGGCCAGTGTGAGGCTCTAATTAATCAGGACTGAACCACAACCAACCCTGAAACCAGAATGCAATGGAGTCAACTTCACCAGAACACATAGAACATAAAATAAGAATGAGGAAAGATGTGATTTTCCAGGGAAAACAACAACAACTGGGACTCCATTTCAGAAGAGGAAATAAATGTGGGCTGAAAATCCAACAAATGTTCACAACCATCTCCTGAAAACAACAACCCAGATTTGTTGCTTCAAATTAGGTCAACTGCCCCATAATGGCTTTCATTTTACCACAGGCATTTCAGTTATTTGGCTTGCTTCTTTCACTGTTCAGGTGACTGCAAATGGAATCAGCTGAGCAACAGGGCACTCTCCCCCACACCCTCTCTGTTTCTCTGGATTTGAAATAAGTCAAAACAATCAACCTACCAAACAACAACAAAAATCTTAGAATTTTAAGTGCTTGTTTCTGTTAGAAGTTACAATGTAACAAGAAGATTAATAAAAATGATCAGACCTTGGAAAATAAGTTCTATTTTTACCCACCTGTAGAGGCTCCTCTCAGGTGGCTCAGGGGCTGCCTCCTCTAGTAAGCTTTCTTTACCATCCCCTTTCCTGATCTGAGTTACTGAGCTCCTCTGAGTCTGAGCTCACTTACACTGTATTGTAATTTTCTGTTTACTCGCCTGTCTTTCCCATTGTTTCATGCCTTCTTTCAGACTTTATATCACCAGTACAAAGCTCATTGTCTGGGGCATATGTGGTAGAGGGTTAATAAGTGTTTTCTGAATGACTGAGTGCTTCATATCCCAATTGCATTTAATTCTGATAATAGCCCCATGAGATAGAGGTTATTAATCTGCCACTTGGAGAAGTAAATGACCTGCTCAAGATCGTATATACTAAGTAGAACCAGGATTTGAGCTTGAATCTATCTGGTGCCAAAGTCTGGGCTCTTAGCCACTACCTTGGTCAAAAATGTTTATTTACTTGGAATAAGGTTCAAATTCTAGCTTGCAAAAGTTTTCCCTAAGTGGATTCTACCTGCCTTTGTAAGCCTTTCTTCATTATTCACATTCAGGCACCTTTCCTGAACAGACTTGGGTTTTCCTGCCTCTTGTTTATGCTAGGTTCTGCCAACTCTGCCTCCTAAAATCTTATCCCTTTTTTAAGGGTAAGCCCAGATGTCATCTTTTTTACAAAAATTTCCCTTATCATTTAGCCAGAAGTGACATCGTCTACAGCCTCTAAAATTTCATATCATTTATTTCCCGAACCATGGACATGACATTTTTTACACACTAGCTCCTGTTCAAGATATCAGTAGACTTTGTTTCCATATTAGACTACTTCACCATGGCTTGTCCTCTCCATGGCCCCTAGTACAGTGACTTGCACATGGTAGACTTAAAAAAATAGCTGGATGAATTAATGATGGTAATGGTGCCTTTTTGGTATGTCACCCATTTCCATCGCTGTCTAGGGCTTAGGGCTGTGCAAGTCATTATTAAATCTGCCCTCATATCCCATATCCTCCTCAGATCCCATAATCTATGTTCTCTCTAAATACTCGAAAGGATCTTATGTATTCAGAACTATCAGCTATCAGTTTGGAAAACTGAAGTATAGAAGGGTCTTTTGATAGCTTGGTTTCACAAATAGTTTGAAAATAAGGCTTGTGAATAATATGTTTTAGTATAAAAGGACAAGAAGAAAAGTAAGAAAATTTATTCTGGGTGTTTCTAAAGCTAAGGTAATTTGGTCTGCTAACAGTAAAAGCTCAAATTAACCAGAACCCAATTAACTGGTATTAATTGGCACCTCCAATTACACACACACACACACACACACACGAGAGAGAGAGAGAGAGAGAGAGAGAGAGAGAGAGAGAGAGAGAATTTGCTTTTAGTAGAAAGAGACAAATGACAACAACAAAACAATATTATTAGGGTGCATTCAAAACAGCAACAAGCAGCATGTGTCCTCCTCTCAATAACAGCATCATTTCCAGAAATGAAGGAACTCAAAATTCAAATTAGGCAATGAGATTGAAAGATAAATGCCTTAACCAGAAATTTCATTTAACTAGCACTTATCATTCTCCACAAATTGTGTAAAGCAGTGATATATCGCCCTGGCTGGTTTGGCTCAGCGGTTGGAGCGTCGGCCTGTGGTCCTGAGAGACTCGGGTTCGGTTCCCGCTGAGGGCGCGTGCCTCGGTTGCAGTTTGTCCCCGGCCCTGGTCGGTTGTGTGGGTGGCAGCCACTCGATGTGTTCCTTTCACGTCGATGTTTCTCTCTCTCTCTCTGTTCCTCTCTCTCCTTCCCACTCTACCTGAACAAAAAATGGAAAAATGTCCTCGGGTGAGGATAAAAAAAAAAAAAAAAAAAGTAATGATATATCATAAGACTATAGTGAGCTGCCTAGGAGTTGGGGATAACTATACTATTCCTTAAAAGACAACTTTGCACACTTGTTTAAGGAAAGAATTAGAGCACATTTGTTTACGGAAAGAATTAGAGCAACTAAACTAACTAGAAATGTAAGGGCATTAAAACAAAAAAAGGCCAGAACCCTCAATGTGCAGCTGGAGCAGAAGTGTGTGCCCTGTTTTCTGCTAAATTGCAGGGTTCTCCAATGATCAGGTCTCAAATTTCACCTCAGCTACTGACTCCAAGTGATTACTGAGCTTGCTTGCAAAAGAGAAAAGACTATAAAGGGACATGATTGAGGTACTGAAAATTGCAGTTACAGAGGGCAAGTGAAAATTTATCTGTTCCTCCTTGTAATCTGGTTGAACAATACAGGAACAAGATAATTTAAAATAAAGTTTAATATTAATGGAAATACCAGAAAAGTAAGTATGATTTCATGCAGCACTTAAAAAGGGGCACTATTCACAATAATAAAGAGGGGCATGTAGAAAAAGACTAAAATAAGACATATTCTTAACTGAGTAATCATGCATATTAGCATTTAATGACAAAGTCAACAAAAATTTAATTTCAGGTGATTAGAACCCAAGAACTTTCGAGTTAACACTGAAGACTCTGCTGGAAGAACACGATAATAGCTATTATAATAAGTAAGGTTGGAAGCAAATTAGCATGGTGACCAAAGTGGTCAATATGTCAAATCTGTTCTGATAATGATGATAGCTGGTACGTTCACAGCTACTTCCTCATTATTTGTACCAAAAAAAAGAAGAAGAAGAAGAAAAAATTACTCCCTATTTCTATTAATGTCCCTAATAATTTTGAACCTTTCCTTCCACATTTAATCAGTCTTATAATTACAGTCACATGCTGCATAATAACATTTTGGTTCCCTAATAATTTTGAATCCTTTTCTCCACATTTAGTCAGCCATGGAATTACAGTCATGCGCTACATAACAACATTTCAATCAACAAGGGACTGCATGTACTACAGTGGTCTCATAGGATTATAGTAGAGCTGAGAAATTCCTATCACCTAGTGACATTGTAGCTGTCATAATGTCATGGTGCAACACATTCCTCACATGTTTATGGTGTTGCCAGTATAAACAAACCTATTACTCTGCCAGTCATATAAAAGCATAGCACATACATTTACAGACAGTACATAATACTTGATAATGATGATAAACAACTATTACTGGTTTATGTATTTGCTATACTATACTTTTTATTGTTCTTTTAGAATATGCTCTTTCTACTTATGAAAAAAAGTTCACTGTAAAGCAGTATGCTATGTTACACCAGCAGCAGACTCATACATCTTATGTTTACCGTCTCTTCATTGCATCATTTTCTCTTGTGATTGATTTAATCTCATGTTATTTTTGTTCAGTAATGTGCTGTACAGGCTTGTAGCTTAGAAGCAATAGGCTACATTATTTAGACAAGTGTCTAAGAGGCTATCCCATCTAGGTTGGTGTAAGTGCTAACTTTGTGATGTTAGCCTAAAGATGATACATTTGTTGGAATGTATCCCCATCATTCTGCCCGGCATGACTACAATTGACTTTAGTCTCTTATACCTTTCACCTCCTTTCTATCCCCATTCTTGCCATTCAAATATTGCTTTTTTTTTTTTTTAGGAGAATTTTGATAGATATTTCCAAATTACTCTTCCAAAAAATTTTATATGAATTTATATTTCCACCAACAGTATAGGGGAACAACTGTGTCCTCAAACAGTCATCAACATTTGGTAGTAAGCATTTTTTAAAATCTTTATCAATCTACTAGGTGAAAAATAGATGACATCTCATGGATATTTTGATTTGTATTGCTTATGCATGTAGCTAATGCATGATTTCTGCCTACCCCTCAATAACCAGCATTAGGTCACATAGACAGGCTCAGTGCCAGAGGACTAGCAAAGCCAGCATTTTACTTTACAGCCTTTACAATTGAAGGCAGTTTGAAGGGGGCTAGAATGGATGTCGAAGGCATAATCATATTTTTCATTTATGTTGTTTGGGTTTTATGTCTTTCTCTAACCTAAGATTAAAATTTCACCCATGATTTTTAAAAGCTCTTTATTCTAAAAGTGTTAAAATACACAAAAATAAGGAGGATAGAATAGTGAACTTCCATGTATCTATCATACAGCTTAAAATTATTAACATTCTATATTTTTGTTTCATCTGTCCCATACCTAAACATTTCTTTGAGAAGTTTTCAAAAAAAGAAAAACTCAAGTATCATATTATTATGAATACATTAGTATGTTTCTCTAACAATTAAGGACTATTTATTGATGTATAACATATATACATTAAAGTTTATAGTTCAGTTAATTTTCACAAAATGAAAACACTCCTGTAACTACAGCTCATATCAAGAAATAGAACATTACCAATACTTGAAGAGCCCCCTTTTTTCCTCTTCAGGTTACTACTGTAAGGGAGGAAAATGTTTTCCACCACCCTCTTAGGGTCCCTGGCTGGGTCTCAAATTTAAATTGACAAAGACAGATTATTAGGAGAAAAGAATACAAATGTATTTATTTATTATTATTATTTTTTTTATCTTCACCAGAGGACATTTTTCCATTCTTTGTTCATATAGAGTGGGAGGGGGAGAGAGGAAGAGAGAGAGAGAAACATCGACATGAAAGGGGCACATGGAGTGGTCGCCACCCTCACGACCCAACCAGGGCCAGGGACAAACTGCAACCGAGGTACATGCCCTTAGCAGGAACCGAACCGTGGTCTCTCCAGACCACAGGGCGACACTCTAACCGCTGAGCCAAACCGACTAGGGCTATTTAATGTAAGTTTCATATGACATGGGGTTTTCATAGGGAAGGTAAGACCCAAAGAAACAAACCTGAGTATTTAGACTACATCTGATAAAGAGTGGACAGTCATGGAGGAATAGGAGAGGTTAGAGTATGAGGTAATTATAGTAAACAGAAATAAACTTAGCAAGGTCTGTTTGTTAGTATTCTTCTTGGCACCCCTTTATCTTCCAAGATAAAAATGGATCTTTCCTCTGGGTGTAGAGAGGGCATCTCTTGAAGGAGTGTTTTATGACCTGTTTCAGAGAAGAAAGGTGGAGTGACTGAGGTGGGGAAGGTCAGAGTGACCTTTTTACTGTTTTCTCAAACACACTCAGCTTAAAATATTCAATATGCCAAGGTGCTATGTTTTGCGGTAAGTGTCCTAAACTCCATCACTACCCTACCCTACTCTCAAAGTTAACCACTACCAACTTCAATTAGTTTTGCCTGTTTTTGAACTTTGAGAACATAGAATTACATTACAAACTTTATATATGTAAATGGCAGCATATCGTTTGGTGTCTGGCTTACTTCATTGAATGTTATGCTTGTAAGATTTATCCATGTCATGTGAGGAAGTAGTTTGTTTGGTTTCATCACTATAGAGCATTTCATTGTGTGTGAAAATTCCTTTGGTTTTTAATCATTCTATTGGTGGATATTTGGGGTGTTTCCAACTTTTAGCTATTGCAAATAGTGCTGTTATGATCATTCTTATACAAGTCTTTTGCTGCACATACGTCTGTATTTCTCTTGAGTATATACCTAGGAGTAGCATCACTGAATGATAGGGTGTGATTATGTTCAGTTTCAGTAGATTCTCTCAGTTTTCTAAAATGTCTGTACCAAGTTACACTCCCACAAGTAGTGTATAAGAATTACAATTGTGCCCTGGCCAGTTTGGCTCAGCGGTTAGAGCGTCGGCCTGCGGTCCGGAGAGACCCGGGTTCGGTTCCCGCTAAGGGCACGTACTTCGGTTGCAGTTTGTCCCCGGCCCTGGTTGGTCGTGCGGGTGGCAGCCACTCGATGTGTCCCTTCACATCGATGTTTCTCTCTCTCTCTCCCTTCCTCTCTCTCCCTCCCACTCTATCTGTACAAAAAAAAAGAAAAAATATCCTCCGGTGAGGATAAAAAAAAAAAAAAAAAAAAGAATTACAATTGTTTCACAGCATCATCAACACTTGGCATTGTCAGTTGTTGCAAGTTGAGTTCCCTGGGGAGTAGACTCTGAGGAGATTATCTTGCAGGAATTTTATTAGGAGGAGTTCTTGGGATCAATATGTGAAGAAGGGAAACAGAGAAGGCAGGACTGGACAGAGGGAGAAGTGAGGCTCTGGTACAATTTCAGCTGCTTCAGCTAACCCCACAGAGAGCCCAGGCTTTTGGGCCCTTGCATGGCCTCCACCCTGCTGCCTTGGCTGCTCTGTTTATATGTCTATTATATTATCACTAGAAGCTAATGGTGGAGGCTGACTGAAGTCAACCAGCTGAGTCATTTTGTCTGTTGTTTGTTTAATGTCCCTTCTGTGGTAGACGCTCTCCAGTGGGTGTTAACACGTAATCTTCCCACCTACTTTATAACCCACTCCCATATGGCTGACCCACTCCAGATCTCCTCATCCCTGATCTTCCAATCTCTCTTCTTCCAGGCCCTGACCAGTTGACTAAGACCTTTGCCACTGCTCATGACACTATGTATATTCTAACCTCTGGCCATTTCTCTTTCCATACAAAGTGGATGACAAGTACAATAAGACAAATATTTATTAAAGCACCTAGTCAGTGAGTGGTTCTCAATGCCCAGGCTATTTACCCCAGGCCAATTAAATAAAAATTTTTGGGACTGGGACCCAGCTATCAGTATTTCTTTAAAGTATTCCAAGTAATTCCATTGTCCACCCAAGTTTAAGAACCACTGCTTAGGTGTTCAGCTTTCTGCTAAAACCTGAAAGATGATGGTCCTCAAACTTTGTTGTACATTAGAATCAACTGGTCAGCCTGTTTAAAATGCAGATGCTTAAGTCGCAGACCCAGAGATTTTAATTCAGAAGACTGAATTAAGGTCCAAATCTTTGCATTTTTTAAAACAGTCACTCAAGGATAGATGATTCTGGTACAAGTGAATCAAAGAGCAAACTATGACAATCTCTGATATAAGTAAACCAATTCCTTGCTTTCAAGGAACTTAAATCTCACAGAGAAGGAAGTTATTTTAATTGGCAGCAGCAACAAGTGCTGAAAAATTACCTCTAGAGGATTTTAGAAATCAGATAGTCTGTTATCTCCTAGAATGATTTAAATAAAATCTGTACTTGAAGAAGTCTGAGTTGCTGTGAGACAGTAAGTAAGCTTATATTTAAAGCTCTCCATAAAATATTTGATTTTTTAAAAAGCCAGGCTATACTATCAAGAATGTTTTCAAAAGAACCACTCAGAATCTCATGAATATTTTTCTTGTTTCCAAAACTTGTGGTCAATAAGGTGGCATAGGTAAATGTGGTATCGCCTCCTCCCACAACCACATGAAAATTACAACAAAACTACAGAACAACCATCATTCAGAACCGCCTGAAATCAAACTGAATGGAAGTCCTATAAGTACAAAATTAAAGAAGCAGTCACATCAAGACTGAAAGGAGGGGCAGAGGCGCAGATGGGCTGATCCCACACCCACGTGTGGCAGATAAAAAACAGGAGGGACACCTCAGCTGGGAAAGTTCTCCCTGAGGTGCAGGGGGGTCCCCGTCCTACACCTAGTGCCCACCTCAGGGTTCCAGTGCCAGGAATAGAAGTCCCCATCACTTCTGGCTGTAAAAGCAGTGGGAACTGAGGCTGAGGGAGGCTGAGGCTTCTGGAGTTCCAGGCAGCTCCTCTTAAAAGGCCCGGACATGGACTTACTCGGACTTGCTCCCACCAGGCTCCAGCGTGGGGGAAGCAGCTTGAAAGGCACCAGAAAAATATGGGGATGACCTAAGTTGTTTGGCATCAGGGTGAGAGCTGGAGAGGCAGCTTTCTCCTGGATAGACATGCTGGCGGAGGCCATTGTTCCTTTGGTGAGCCCCTTCCCATGAGGCCAGCAGACCATCACCATATCTGAGACTCCAACAACCTGGCTCACACTGTTTGCCCCACCCTGGTGATTCCTTGAGGCCCTGTCCCGCCCAACCTTCTGGCCCACCTAAACTGTTTCCAGTGGCTTTACTGTAGAATTGGCCTGTCTTGGCTCCTGCTTCAGATTTTCCAAAATTCTCTCAAACAGTATCTAGCCTCAGCGAGCCCCATAACTCTCACTAAGTGGCCCCAGGCCTGGCACTAGAAGCAGCCAGCCTTGGTTCACAGCTTGGCTTTGCCTGGGCATCTCCAAGCCCAGCACAAGAAGCATCCATCTGTACATTGCTTTGTTGCTTAGACCTGGTGGCTCCAGGTAGAACACAGGCAGTGGTTGACCTTGCCCCAGAGCCAGCACACCCAGTGGACAGCTTCAGACCACATCGAAGAACCACCACCCAACCACCTCCACAAGCAACACACTCAAGGAATGGACTCAGTGGGTACCAGAGCCTTGCTTAAGTAAACTTTGCTCTGTGTGGTGGGCCCTTGCACAGCTGATCCTCCAAGGTGGTCAGAGGTCAGTGGTCAGTGAGCACAGCCAGTTCTTGCAGCTGATCAGCCTGAGTAAATCCCTCCCATTGAGGTGCCAAAAGCAACCAAGACTCAATTACAACAAAAGGTGTATAGTCCACACGAGGGGTACACCTCGCGACCCCGCTGGGGTGAAGAGGGAGGCTGTGCCACAGGATCCTACAAGAAACCTACTATAATAGGCCACCCTACAAAGCCTAGGAGACATAGAAACTCTTCCTAATACATAGAAACAAACACAGGGAGGCAGCCAAAATGAGGAAACAAAGAAACATGTCCCAAATGAAAGAACAGAGTAAAACTCAAGGAAAAGAACTAAACAAAATGGAGATAAGCAATCAATCAGATGCAGAATTCCAAACACTGGTTATAAGGATGGTCAAGGAACTTAGTGAGAACTTCAAGGAACTTAGTGAAGACCTCAAGAGCATAAAAAAAGGACTCGTCAGAAATGAAGGATGCACTAACTGAAATAAAGAATAATTGAATAATTTATAGGGAATCAAAGTAGAGTAAGTGAAGCCAAGAAGCAAACCATCGATTTGGAATATAAGAAAGCAGAAAATACCCAATTAGAACAGGAAAAAAAATTTTTAAAAAAAAATGAGGATAGTGTAAGGAGAGTCTCTGGGACAACTTCAAGCATACCAACATTCGCATCATGGGGGTGCCAGAAGGAGAAGAGAGAGAGTAAGAAATTGAAAACCTGTTTGAAAAAATAATGACAGAAAACTTCCCTAACTTGGTGAAGGAAACAGACATATAAGTCCAGGAAGCACAGAAAGTCCCAAACAAGACACATACCGTTATACTCATACCAAGACACATCATCATTAAAATGCCAGAGGTTAAAGACAAAGAGAGAATCTTTTTTTTTATCCTCACCAGAGGACATTTTTCCATTTTTTTGTTCAGATAGAATGGGAGGGAGAGAGAGAGAGAGAAACATCCATGTGAAAGGGACACATCGATTGGTTGCCACCGCACTACCCAACCAGGGCCAGGGACAAACTGCAACCGAGGTATGTGCCCTTAGCGGGAACTGAACCTGGGTCTCTCTGGACCGCAGGACGATGCTCTAACTGCTGTGCCAAACCGGCCAGGGCAAAGAGAGAATCTTAAAAGCAGCAAGAGAAAAGCAGTCAGTTACCTCCAAAAGAGCTCCCATAAGAACTGTCAGCAGATATCTCAAAAGAAACTTTGTGGGCCAGAAGGGAGTGGCAAGAAATATTCAAAGTGATGAAAAGCAAGGACCTACAACCAAGATGACTCTATCCTGCAAAGCTGTCATTTAGAATCGATGGACATATAGGAGTTTCCCTGAAAAGAAAAGGCTAAAGGAGTTCATCACCACCAAACCAGTATTATATGAAATACTGGAGGATGTTCTTGAAGAAGAACAAAAATATAAACAATAAATACATATCTATCAATAATTGAATCTACAAACTAAATGCACAAGCAGAACAGAAACAGATTCATAGATACAGATAACTTTTTTGGTTGCCCGATAGGAGGTCGGTTGAGGGCATGGGCAAAAATGATGAAGAGATTAAGAAGTACAAATTGGGTGTTAGAGTGATGAACCTCAAGAACCTCAAAGGCGCCCTGGCCAGTTTGGCTCAGCGGTTAGAGCGTCGGCCTGCGGTCCAGAGAGACCCGGGTTCGGTTCCCGCTAAGGGCACGTACTTCGGTTGTAGTTTGTCCCCGGCCCTGGTTGGTCGTGCGGGTGGCAGCCACTCGATGTGTCCCTTCACGTCGATGTTTCTTTCTCTCTCTCCCTTCCTCTCTCTCCCTCCCACTCTATCTGTACAAAAAATGGAAAAATATCCTCGGGTGAGGATAAAAAAAAAAAGAACCTCAAAGGGAAAGAGGGAGGGAGTCAGGAAGAGATAAACCAAAGAACTTATATGCATAACCAATGAACACAGACAATAGTATGGGGAAGGCAGGAGGGGATAAGAGTGGAGAGGAGGGGGTCGATGGGGGAAATAAGGAGGAATATCTGTAATAAATTCAACAATAAAAATAAGTTTGTTTGTTTTTTTTAAAAAAAAGAACCACTCAAATTAAAATTGCAGAGGGCTCTTTGCTGTCTTTAGATTTATGTTCTTAATATTCATGGTGGGATCTCTTTTCTTTGAAAGTCCATAGACCACTGGCAGCAGCAATTTACAGAAGAATCACCTGGAGCGCTTGTTAAAAAGACAGATTTGGATTCAGTAGATTGGGGTTTCTGCATTTCCAACTTCCCAGGTGTTGCTGATGCAGCTGGTCTGCAGACTCTAGTCTGAGGAGCCAAGTTCTAGGGCCTCTTGTCCTTCCTCTCCTGCCCATACTTCACCCTATAACAAATTCTGTCTCACTTTAGTGCTTTGGGTTAAAGTCAATAACTCCAAACTGTCTAAGATGTTCAAATCTGGGAGGTTAATTGATCCATTACGTGTTCTGCCTTGCAAGTTAGAGTGGGGACTTGAAGAAATGAAAAATTAAACTATGTTCAAGTATAGACTTAAAAAAAATTTAAAAATGAGGTCTACACTCTCCATATTGATTCAAACTATTATGCTCTTTGATTTCAGCAGTGTTACTCATAACTTGAGCTCTTGTTAATTAACAAGATTAAAAAAGATGTATTGATAGAAGTGATATGTTGAATACTTAATCTGGTATTAAGTAAATAAGTAAAATTCTTTTGAAAGTTGTGTAGTAATCAATATCAAGAGACATTAAGTTTGTGCTGCAAGAACATAAAACTACCTTGTGGAAAAAAGAAACACTAAGTTTGTATACACCAGAACTGTTTTAATGTTTGACCCTTCTATTCTCATTCTTAATAATTTATTATCAATAATTTAATTAAAGAACAAACACTGGCTGAGAATTTACTCCAGGCCCCCTCACTGGAATGGGTGGTGAAGGAAAAGAGCATTTTCTACTAAGATGTTTCAGAATTAAATAAAATGGGAAAAATTTGGAAACTAAATCTTCACTAACTGGGGAATAATTATGTAAGTTTTGATAAAGCAGAAATAGTTCAAGACATTAAACATTCTATATAAACTACTAATTTCTATGTAAAAGGAATGCAGCTGGAAAAAAACAGTAGAAGCAAAAATAAAATAAAATAAAACTAGGGAAGTAAAATTTTAAACATTTAGTATTGTCATAATATCATAATAAATAAAATATTGCCTGAAAAACTTATTTTAAAAATACCATACAAACCCACACAAATATCTAGAAACATTAGATGCTATAAGGGTTCATTTCTTTGGCTATCAATGCAACCTTATTTAGGCCTTCAATTACAGCAACAAAAACATCTCTGTCCTTTCCTGCCTCCAAAGCCTGCTTTTTCCTGCCTGTAAACGCAGGCAAGAGATGTTAGGTGGTAATCTAAAGCTATCCAGTGAGGAAAATAATAGTTTCCTGAAGAGGCTGGCAATTATTATGCAGACATTTATATCTGTATCAATCATGTCAATGTCATGAATTCTAGAAAGCTAAGATCACGTATTCTTTCAACTATTTTTGCTTAAAAGTTATCAGTTCCTGTCTCTCTATTTTTCATATGGCCAATGTTTTGGATGTTGGATTTTTAGTTGTAAATGTCAGCTTGTTTTTATTTGAGTTTACTCAACAATGGAATCCCTAAGCAATTCTTTAAGTTTGATAAGTTCCCAGATACAAAGGCATAATTTAGGGAAAGAGGTTGGGAGTGGTGAGCACATTTTGCTGGGAAGATAATGGTGAGCAAAACCAACTACTAGTTGTGTGTGTGCGGGAGTTGACCACAGCAGCTGGTGGATGATAAATGGCAGCAGGATGGGGGTGGAGAGTGAAGAAAGGGGAAGAGAGTTTGGGGATTTTTGCAGGAAATCAGAGTGCAAGGTACAGGAATGCTGCCCTGACATGATCAATCTTTATTCTTCTCTCATCCTTTACCTACCAAAGACTTGCCAGGGCTGTGAAGAATAGATAAAGATTCAGAAAATTTGAAGCATTGAGGATATAATAAGCCTCTTAGCAGAGATTTTATGAACAGCGCTGCTGAGTGGTGAAGAAAGGATACTCATATTCAGAGTTAGAGTGATGCCAGTTCCTCTGGACACTATTTATATGGACGAGTCTATTTCTTTGCCCTACATTAAGGAATTAACAGGAATACCCCCTGGTTTGCCCTCCTCTTTACACTCCTGACACAGAGGCGAAGGCAGGCGGGGTTGTGCATAGATTAATTTTGCATGAAGGAAGTGCTTGTTCAGTGACCTTGGAAAAGCCCAATGCTAATGTGTTACAGCAGGTGGCAGCCTTTCCTCAGGAGAGAAGAGCTAGTCTTACCTAATGAAAAATTGTTTTTGGTTTTATAGCTTTTCTTTGGTATGTCAGTTGATTTGTCTAGTACTCGAAGTTAATACTAGCTTAATAACAGAGGGAAGAGGAGCAGGGACCCTGGAGCCTGGAAAAGGGGGTGTGAGCTCACTTCCTGGACCCAACCCCATAGTCACTGGCTGCTTTCAGTGGCTGCCCTCAGGGAGCCTGGTGAAACTCAGACTCAGCACCAAGAGTGGTGGGCCTTGAGGCTCAGAAGGGGTGCTGAGCAAGGGTCCACAGGGACAGGCAGAATTTACCCCAAAACACAGAATGGAAGCAGAGCAAGAATTATCCTGCTGTGTATTGTGAGGGAGGGTGTTTGACAGCAGACATACCCCCTTTTCATTCCAGATTTGTAAAGCAGCCTTTAAAACTAATCTGCCAAATGTTTTTGAAAAGGTTATTAAGTTCTTCTATTCAAGTTTGCAAAGTGCTTAGTGGAAAGCCAGTCTTGGTAGAGAAGCTTGGTACTGGAAATATACCCAATTTGTTTCTACTTTCTAAACGGTAGGATTGTACTTTATCATTTATGAAGAAGGTACTATGCAGAAAATGATGTTATTCAAAACAGTTTGAATGAGGAGACATTTACTAAAGTTCCTACAGATGGATTTGCTTTGTACCTAAAGGCAACTAGGGTAATGAGACAGGGATAGGAACAGACAGAAATCAAGGGACTAGCTGTGACTATTTGAGTTAATAAAAATTAAACAAAATTAAAACTAAGAGTTAAATTCCTCAGTTGTACTAGTGACATTTTAAACTCAATATGGCAAGTGTTTACCATGTCGAACAGCACAGATTATTGCCCATTTCTGTGATTACAGAAAGTCCTACTGAATAACATTGAACTGGAGGAAAAAACTCAGGAGCACTGCTAAATGAAAAGGTGGGTGGGTGAGAACAAACCCTCCCTGTAATAATACTAAGTATTGTAATAATAATTCCTAAGTGTGGCAGGAGTTTCAGATGGAGTATTTCATTTAATCCTCATGACAATCCATGGCCATAACAATACAGCTTCCGGCATTTTTGGAACCCTTATTGCAGGCCAGGCACTAAGGACTCTGTTGTAATAACTTTTCAAGGACCCAGTGAGGTTGGTACTGTTATTGCTACAGTTTAACAGGTGAGGGAACTGTGGCAGACAGGGGCTTTGTAAATTTATCCATGGTTACCTAGCTTAAAAGGTTCAGCAGAGATTCAAACACACATTTTTCTGGGTTGCAATAATTAGAGAGAAGACGTGGAAAATGCCCACCACACTCTGTGTGAGTTAAATTTGCTTTTAAGCCATTTTCTCCTAAGACAGGCCCAAATCTTGGGTTCTCTGTCACATAATTATCTTTCTGGCTGAAGAAGGCTTTATACCAATTCTGACAGAGTAACAATGAGCCCCTGTTAGCCAGGATGTGAGCCACTTCCTTCCCCCGAAAGCAAAATCTGCTGTCTGCACAAAGGACATTAGTTTCTCAGAAGTTCACCTTTGTAGAAACAAGTCTATTGGGGTTAAAATTTTGAAGTAAAATATACTTGTTTAAGATGAAAATGAAGACTAGAAGTACATATGGAAAAATGCTGCTTTCTTTAGGTGGTAAGATTGTAAAAAAAAATTGTTTTTTTCTTTTTGTTCAGCTGTATTTTATAGCTTCTCTACATGCATATGTGTAATAAAATTTTAAAAATCAAAGCCTGGATACTGCATTGTAAAAATTGCTAGTTGATTAACCAAATTTTAGGCTTTTGATGATATAGCAAATACTTTAATACTAATAGCCAATATAAAATTGAATGTTAAATATTTCAGTCAATAGCAGAGAAAATGTGGAATTTAATTATAAGGTTAAAAGGGCACTGAACAATGTCCAGGTACTCACTGGTTCTCTGCAGATGGAGACTCAGTTCATGGTTCTGTAGATGACTATCTTAGGTCATCCACTTCTAAATGAAGCACAGTGTGGTCGATAAAACGAAAAGTCTATGAATCACACTGTAGGCAAAATTGTGGGGTTGCTGCCAGACCACAGTGATAAGTGAGTATGGAGATAAAGCCAGTTGCAATCTTTGCTGGTGGAGGGTCTCACCTTCCATTTGTAAAAAAATGCAACATTTGTGAAGCGCAATAAAACGAGGTAATCCTGTATTACTTTCATCATCCATTAGCACCCAGTGGTCTCTAAAAATGAATAAACTTGGTGTGGGAAAGGAAAAGGGGTATCTTTTCAAACTACACCACATTTGTCTTTCCCAGGAAAGACTCACTATGTAGGAGCGATGTTACTGAGTGTGGGGGAATGGAGGCAGAAAAAAATAAAAAGGTTGAGAAGTGGTAAGTGTTAAGTAAGGTTCTTTTCCTCTATAAAATTCTAAGACTTTGCGATGGTTTTACTTTGGTAGTATGTCTTTATATACTTATAAAAAGTTATATTTTTTTCAGTGTATATACATTTAATAGTTTCCTTTAATTAAAAATAAATAATATTTGGTGTGCTACTACAGGATAGCTTGATATATTTTTATTTATTTTTATTTTTATTGATTCTGAAGAGAGGAAGGGAAAGAGGGAGAAGAAAACATTGATGTGAGAGAGAAACATTGACTTGCCCCAACTGGGAATCTAACCCACCACCTTTTGGTGTACAGGATGATGCTCCAACCAAATGAGCCACACTGGCCAGGGCTTGATATATTTTGAGTTAAACCTGAAGGTGAGTCTACTATGAAATAATAGCCAAATAAAATGGTAGCTCCAAATGTTTTCAAATTAGTGTCCTGATCGAATACAGTTTATAGACTCATTCACTTCAATGGTCATATAAAGGGATGTTAAATTACAAAAGATAACTCAGAAGAAGGATCAAGTGAAAATGTAGTCACAAAGAATAAAGAATACAGTCCTCATTCCCTTACGTCCCTACCTCTTAGGCTTCCATTTAAAAGTGGTTTTTGCTAACTTTGGAGAGTAATTTAAATTAGGTGGCTATAGTTTTAAAGCTCGTGAAAAACAAAAGACAGGCGAATTCCCAGCAATCATCTGTCTAGGCAAGCAGTTGCAGATGGGAAAGAATGAACTGAAAAGGGGCATCAGATTCATTCCACAGGTGGTGTTTGCAGCTGCAAGGACGGGGAGACAAGCCCTTCTCAGAAACACAGAGAAATATTCAGCCTTGTTCGCTCTCAGCCCATGCAAGGGGACAGACCTGGCAGCCTTAAAAAGAAAGAGTCCTGGAATCAAACCAGGAGTTGTGTTTCCTGTTTGCAGGCATTTTGAAGCAAACAGAATCCTGCGATCAATTCACTTTAAAAAATGTATACATGTGTATACACTCACACACATGGATAGATGCGTTTTATATTGCCCAGTGATGCCAAATAATCCACCTTTGCCTACTAAATTGTTTTTGCAAATGTCTTGGGGCTACCTGTTTGTCCCACTATTCTGCTTTTCATAGTTAAAAAATATTTCAAATAACTTTTCTTTTTGCTTCATGGAAATAACCAAACCAGGGTCACTCATCTGATACCATGGTATGTTTGTTGTTGGTCTCACACTGCACTTCCAGTTTCATAAAGAAAGCTGCTCTGAGGCTTTGGTTTCTAGAGTTCAGTTTACAGGTGTATCCCCCCCCCCTCTCTCTTTAAAATCCTCACCCGAGGATATTTTTCCATTTATTTTCAGACAGAGTGGGAGGGAGTGCGCGAGAGAAACATCGATGTGAAAGAGACACAGCGATTGGTTGCCTCCTGCATGACCCTGACCAGGGATGGGGACCAAACTGCAACCAAGGTACGTGCTCTTGACCAGAATCAAATCCCTGACTCTTTGGTCTGCAGGCTGATGCTATTCAGTGGTTCTCAACCTTCCTAATGCCGTGACCCTTTAATACAGTTCCTCGTGTTGTGGTGACCCCCAACCATAAAATTATTTTCATTGCTACTTCATAACTGTAATTTTGCTACTGTTATGTCTTAGGCGACCCCCGTGAAAGAGTCATTCAACCCCCAAAGGGGTCGTGACCCACAGGTTGAGAACTGCTGCTACTGAGCCAAATTGGTCAGGGCTCCTCCAGTTTCTTTTATTCCCACCCTCTGGCTTTTCCTGGGTGTGTGCTTTGCTCAAGTGTCCTGAGACCTGGAAGAACTGGCTACATGGATAAGCTACTCATAGAGCTGTTTACATTATCTTAAAAAGCAGGCATTGCATCTCATTTATGGATTGAAACACTTTAAGAAAGATCAGATTTAAATCTTTCTTTTTTATTTTTTTCGTTTGGACTTTTAAGTGCAAAGACTTGAGTTAATCACCCTCCTCACATGATCATCTATGTGAGGTCTTATTTTATGTTACTTTATTGTTTTCTTGTTTTGTTTTATCTGCAGCCATTCTAATGGCATTTGATACACACTTGGATATGCACAAAGCTCTGAGTTGTTTTTTGTTTGTTTGTTTTTTGATCCTCACCCAAGGATATTTTTCCATTGATTTTTAGACAGAGTGAAAGAGAGGGAGAGATTTGGGGAAGGAGGAGTCGGGGGAGTAGAGAGAGAGAGGGAGAGAGAGAAACATTGATGTGAGCACGACCCTGATCAGGGCCGGAGGTCAAACCTGCAACCCAGGTATGTGCCCTTAATGGGAAATCGAACCTGCAACCCTTTGGTCTGAGGGTAGACTCTCTAACTGCTGAGCCAAATTGGCAAAGCATCCTGCCAGCTACAGAGGAGACATGTTTGCAGGGATCAGCCCCAGCATCACAAAGCAAGGCAGTGGAGGGTGGATTTGGAGCTGAGAAGAAATAAACTGATAATTGGAACATGTGTCAAAAGAAATTCTTTTTTTTTTTATCCTCACCCGAGGACATTTTTTTGCATTTATCTCCAGATACAGTGGGGGAAGGGGGGAGAGAAACATCGACGTGAGAGAGACACATCTACTGGTTGCCACCCACATGACCCCAACCAGGGTCAGGGACAAATTGCAACTGAGGTACGTGCCCTTAGTGGGAACCGAACCCAGGACTCTCTGGTCCACAAGCTGATGCTCCAACTGCTGAGCCAAACCGGCCAGGGCTCAAAAGAAATTATTTTAAGGGTTCTAATTAAGTTGTGGCGAATTAAAGTTTTATGATACCGAGGTTTTACCACATTGTAGAATATACACATCAAAACTACCTAGGAATTTGTAAAAATTCAGGGCATACTGTCAGGAAAGCACTATAATAATAGACTATGTTGTCATTTACATGTGATTTTTATGCCTTTGACCTGCTATCAATGGGACTTATACTTTGAGTTAATTTCTTGATAATAAAAGTGAATGTCTGATTCGTCTATATTCTTTCTCCAAACACTTCAGTCAATACAATGTTGACCTGCTGACACCAGGCTTGTATTTTTGACAATAACATTTCTGAGGGTAATTCAAAGGACATTTTGATTTACTAGTGAATCTGTTGAGAGGTTGACAAATACATGACTTCATCAGGACCTGGTTGTTCTTGGGTGGATAACTAAAATTGAGTTTCTGAACCACAAAGCTCAGGTCTAAACCTCAGAGCAGAGGCACAAAGCTGGCCAGTGAGACTTCCCACTCACCATTTACAATGTCACCTAAGGAGAATGGCTGCTAATCAATGTCTGTCACCCTGTTTGAAATCTGCCCCAGTGCTAACTACTATGTAAGCCTATAGCTGCATATCCTATAGATGTCTCCATTCATACTGCTCATTTGGGTTTGGGTGTGAAATGGCTTGCTGAAATGGAGCACGTGAATTAAGCTCTCTGGAATTCAGTTTTGTTACTTGCAAAGTGAGAAAGTTGGTAAAGATTATGTAAGTGGTATGCTGAATAAGCACAGTTCTCTGATCTAATAAAAATGCAACCTTATTCATTTATTCATACACACACACACACACACATATATATGTAGGGTATACATGTGGTGGTGGTGGGGCAAGTTCATCTTTCTCTTTGTTTTGGGATGAAAATTCTGACAGGCCCTTAAATTTTCCAGACACTCTGGCATCAAAGATTATCAATTTCATTTGTAAACACAGTCTTGATGCAGAAATTAGATTAGTACAAGATATTAATCAAAACCCCAAATCTGATTTTAGGACACATCCTTTACTCTTCCAGTCCCAAACGGCTTTATTCTGAGAGCTGGCAGTGGGAAGGAGAAGGCATGGTGGATGGCTCTTCCTTAGGACTTCTTGTCAAGCGAATGGGAGTGTCATTATGCTGGACATCTTCCCTCTGCTCCATCTTCCACTCTTCACCCTTTCCTGCATTCCTCTTTGCCAGGGAGGCTGAACTTTTATGGATGCATTGCTTTCCCCTTTTACTTCCAGTTGGGTGAGGCCAATGGGGAGCCCTTGCAGAAGATCAGAGGAAGGGAGAAGAGGTCAAGGTATTCATACCCTTGGCTTTTTTCCAGTGAGGTTGCCTCTGGTTGGCTGTATCAGTCATTGCTCCTCTCAATGATCCCAAAACCCTCCCTTGCCCAGTTCTGATAATCACTCTCTCAGGGCCTAAGGGAGTCATCCATGTGCTGCTTCTAACCCATAGTTCTAGACTATCCCTTTGGTTTCCATTACACCCCACCAATCCCTTTGAAAATAATCTCTTTGAAAAAACTCTCATCAAATTATCCTAATTTAAGTATGCCATCTGTTTCCTGTTGGGACCCCAACTGGAAAAAATCCATTAAAATTCATATTGCATAGCAACACTTGAAGTTAAAAAAAACAACAACTCCATTTTCTCAAATTAAGTAACTGACATCCCAAAACTTACTCTTTAATCATTTGCCCCACACTATTATTGTCTAAAGTCATTCAACAACTGCTGTACTATACTGGGTCCATTCTAGGTACAGAAAAACTATAGTTAGTGTTTCTAGTCTCCCCGGATGCATCTTTCTGATTCTCTTTCAGGGCTCTCTTACTGATAATCTCTCCCAGTGGAAGGAACATGGATCTAATTAGTTTCAATCTTAATGAATTAGTCAAATATATTTCCAGGAATGCATGCATTTTAAAAGAGAACTCCAGGATGAAAAAAAAATGAAGTGCTAATGGTAGAAATTTCAGGAAGGAGAAGAATGTTTGACCTCATCTATTCTGACCAAAATGAGGCCCAGTTTTCCTGCATCTTTGTTCTCAAACATGTCACCTAGAACAGAGTTTAAAAGTTCATGCTTCAGTGTTTGTACAGCTGTTCAGACTTTCAGTGTATTAGTTATTCAATTTTTTTAAAGCATATATCAAGGAGAGCTTCATTTTCAGTTTTGAAAGTACATGAAATACCTAAAGATTGTTGGTAATTGATTCATAGTGTGCCTGAAAAATCATTAACATTGCATCTTTCTACATTTTACCTAGAATCAGCTCTGCCTCTTCAGCCACACTTAAAATGGAAGAAATCAAGTAAACAATTTTAGCAATCAGGGACCCTAAAATAGCAGATGATCTGGAGCAGGTAAAGCACACACCAACACACACGCAATCATTCAAATTCTGTACCTGGCAAATACAACTAACAATTTATACTTTGATCTGACTTGATTATTTGAAAAAGCTGCTTTTCTGTGGCATAAATATAGATGATAGTTCCATCCTGCAGCCAACTTTCTTACTAGAAAGCCGTATTAATCTTATGATTCTCTTACAAAGAAGCTGGTAGAATTAGATGGTTTCTTCTAAATGGCAAAGTAATAAAAAGGTACCCACTAGAACTTGTGGAGTTAAAAAAAAATAGTCTTCTTCCTTTCCCTCTCTGATTGAAATTAGTCGACGTCAAACCACAAATATTTACTGAATGTTTACTATGTGCCAGGCACTGTTTAATGCAAAAAATACAGTACTGAAGAAGGGAACCCAAGTCCCTGTCCAAGGAGATGGCATTCCAAGTGAGGGAGAGATAGGTAATAAATATGTAAACAAATACATAATAGAATTCTAGGAACAAAGCGATATGAGGAAGATAAAGTACGGTAATATGGTATATGGTACCCGGGGTGTATGGTGGCTCCTTGGTGACATCTGAGTTGAGACCTGAAGGCTGAGAGGGAGGCAACAGTGTAACCATCTAGGGAAGAGCTCTGCTAGCAAGGAAACCAGGGGTAGAAATGAGCCTGGTGTGTGTAAAGGCAAAAATATGGGCAGTGTGGCTGAAACAGAGTAAGAGGGGAGGCTTGGGAGGAAGATGCGATGAGGCTGAAGAGGGAGGCAGAGCCAGGTCAAAGAATAATGGGAAGCTACTGAAGGGTTTAAAAAGAAGGGAAGCGGGAAGTATACAATCTCTTTTATATTTTAAAAAGACCAGTTTGGCTACTTTGTGGAGAATGGATTGTAGGAGGTCAAACATAGAAATGGGGAGACCAGAAAGGAGACCATGGCAGAAGTCCAGTGACAGACACCGGTGCTTGGCCTAGAGGTTTAGCGATGAGGCCACTGCTGGCCCATACAGTGCTTTTGTGAAAATTAGAAACTGTCTCCCCCTTCCCTTTGGTGGCCCTAGGAGCAGATGGATTAAATGTGGGGTGTGAGGAAAAGAGAGGAATCCAATGACTCAAGTTTGCACCTGAATAATTGTGTGGATAGTGGTGGAATCAATAGTTCAGTTTTCAGCATGTTCACTTTGAGGACCATGAATTTTTCATATGATGTGGGTGTACCTGTATCACAACATAAAAACTCAGTAACATTTACCACACTGACATTGGCTTTCCTTCAGCCTGTCCTGGAAACCTTATGTTGATGTAATGGAGACAATAGTTGTAAGATATTCAACCAACAATTTGCCTTCTCAGTAAACTCTTGTCACTGGCTCCCCACCCATTGAGTCAATGGCATGCATTGAGTCATGGGGAGAAAATAAAAACCCAGCCAAAAACAAGTTAGTCATCATTTAGCTTTGAATTTCAAAATAGAATTTTTAAAAATTCATAGCAAGAGAAGAGTTTGAAGTCAAGTGCTTTTGATTAGCAAAAGGCAGACTTTGTTGAAAGAAAAAGATGTATTTGTATACACCAATGAGACAGAGCTTGGAGGACTGCCCCTGAACAGATCTTAGATAGTGCCAGAAAGAACAAAGGACATGATGTCAGAGCCATTTTCTCATGACTGTAAAGGAAGCAGCAGGCAGGAAGTGGGGTGATTGATACAGTGCTTCCAGTCGCTGTGTAGGGGATCCAGTGGAAGAATGATGAAGGCTGACAGGATGAATGGGCTGGAAGAGGTCAAGAAAGTACAAGGCATGTGGCCTTGACCACTGAGCATGGTGGCAAGGACGGTGGCTGTCAGTAGCTGGAATCAATGTAGGCCCAAAGGCCAGAGAGAATAATTGAACAATTTCTTCATCAAGGGAGGCTGGGAAGGCCTGGAGGTTGACTGACTTTCCCTGTAACTCCCCTGTTGCTCCCCTTCCACATGGGCCACATTTTGGGAAAGGGAAGGGGGAAAGGAGAGTTCTGGGATAAAGGAGAAATCCTGAAAGACTGAATGATTTTCTAAGGGAGACTGTTTAAACCTAAAGCAATTAAGAAAATTTTATCAGCAAGATCAAGTGTTTTCAGAAATGGGTACTTTTTTTTTTTGCATTTATCTTCAGATAGAGCAGGAGGGAGAAAGGGAGGGAGGCAGAGAGGGAGGGAGAGAGGGAGAGAGAGAGAGAGAGAGAGAGAGAGAGAGAGAGAGAAAGAGAGAGAGAGAGAAACATCAATGTGAGAGAGACACATCGAGTGGTTGCCACCCATACAACCCCAACCAGGGCCGGGGACAAACTGCAGCCAAGGTATATGCCCTTAGCGGGAACCAAACCCTGGACTCTCTGGTTTGCAGGCAACACTCTAATGGCTGAGCCAACTGGCCAGAGCAGAAATGGGTACTTTTTTTTTTTTTTTTATCCTCACCTGAGGACATTTTTCTATTTTTTGTTCAGGTAGAGTGGGAGGGAGAGAGAGGAACAGAGAGAGAGAGAAACATCGATATGAAAGGAACACATCAAGTGGCTGCCACCCACACGACCGACCAGGGCCGGGGACAAACTGCAACCGAGGTACATGCCCTTAGCGGGAACCGAACCCGGGTCTCTCCGGACCGCAGGCCGATGCTCTAACCGCTGAGCCAAACTGGCCAGGGCAGAAATGGGTACTTTTTAATAAGCAGTCATTATAGACAATAAAATTCATATATATATTTATTTGTATATCTGATTTTTTTAGTGTGTATATTTCAGACCTACATTAGAAAGGTCAGTATCATTGCTGAATGAAGAGAACTCTGCTTGATGTACCTCAGCCAATAATAAAGAAGGGGGAGGGAGGAAAGGGGAGGGCAGGGATTGATTCTGTCAACACTGGTTGCCTCCAGGGAGAGTAATTGGGGGACAAAGGAGAGAGAAAGACATATTCTTCACTGTACACCTTTTATCTTTTGCATTTGTACCATGTGTTAGCATTAACTATTCAAAAAATAAATTTCTAAAATGAAAAAAGTAGATGCACAGAATCTGATATTTAACACTTGACAGTTAACATTAAATACATTTTCTCTCATAAGAGTTGTTGAGCCATTTCTTCTCCTCCGTGCACCCCATGGTTGTTCCTTTCATTTGTACTGGTTTTGTAAGCTATCTTGCCTCGCCAGCTAGCCCATGGCCCCCCTTTGGTTTGTACCCCATACATAGTACCACACCTCTTGTAGGTAGGCTGTCCCTTCTACAGGGGAAAACAATCCTACTGATCCAGTTGGTCTTGTCTTCATCCTAGAGCGAGGTGTGGAAAGGATCGATGAGGGGTATTTGTCCCCACTCTGGTTATTTTTACCCCTTTGGCACCGAGTAGCAATGGGGAAGTAGTGGAAAGAACTTGGGCACTGCAGGCAAACTCACTAGCACTTATCTCTCCCAGCTGCTATCTCTGAGTCCTTGGGTGAGTCTCAAGTTTTTCTTCCACACATTGGAGCTAATACAAATCTCACTGGGTTATCCTAGCACAATGCTAGAACTGTTCTGATTACCCCCAACCCCCAGTCCAAGAGAACAGAGATGAATTTTTATAAAATCTTGTATCTGGCCAAACTCACATACCTCTTCTTCCTGCTTTCCTTGGTTTCTACCCAAGACATGAGTCCCTCCATTCATCTATCATATCCCTTACTCTCATTTACATCCTTCCCTATATTTTCAATCCCTTGACTCAACCTTCCTCTGCTTCCCTCTTTTTAATAATATGTTTTCATTTGCAAGTAACAGACAACTCAAATCTTGCTGGTTTAAATATTAAGGGAATTTATTGACTCAAATAACTGAAAATTCAGCAGTGGCAAGGTCCTTGAGGTTGCTTGCAGTTCAGAGTTACCAAGGACTCTGTGTCCTTGATGACTAGGAGATTGCCATGTGCTAATTCACTCAGCTCTAAATTGTCCACCCTTAATCCAGTAACAGGGAAAGGGAGATGGAATTACCATGATTAATTTAGACCAGTGGTTCTCAGCTGTAAGCAGTAATGCCTCCTTGGAATATTTGGAAATGTTGTGACCAAGGGTGCCATTCGTCTTTAGTGGGTAGGAACTAGGAGCTTAGAAAGTCTTACAACGCACAGTCTTGTACAACGATGAACTGGCTTCCCCAAATGCTAATAGTGCCCCTGCCAAGAAATACCAGCTTAGACCAACAGGCAACTGCCCCCTCTTTTCCTGAAGCTGGGGGTTCACTTTTCCCTGAAGTACATAAGCCACAGTGGGGTGAATGGGTACCTGCACAAAAATGAATAGACCTTCCTAATCTTTATTGGCTTTCTTCTGTCTTTACTTAAACACCTTTTAACAATACAGTAAACCTTCAATTTTATGGACTTTGATTTAACGGACTTTGGATTTAATGGACAAAATTTCTGGTCCATATGTCATGTGAAAGTTAACACCATGTTAATTTTAAAATGCTTTTAACCAAGATTTCCTTATAATTAAATTAACAAGTTATTTTTGTTATTAATTCACAAATTTTAGCAAATAGGTCATATGTTAGAAAAACCACTGTAGTAATTTTGCTGACATAAATATTACATATCTACAACTACAGCCTACATATTGAAATCCAAGAGTCACCACTCATAAACTATATTTGGCAAATGATTAGCACGTGATCACACTGCAGTGTGTGAGGTAATTGGTTCTGTTATTAGACTTTCTGCAGCAGTTTTAACATGTGCTAGCCAATTTCTGACATGTGCTAAGCCACGCCCCAGCTGTGTGCATTTGTTTACTCAAGGTGACTGGTGAATGCACACATGTACTAGACCCGTTTAGTATGAATTTGAAATTACTGTAATACATATAGAAACCTTTACTTGAAATTAAACTTTTCATACATCATTTTAATCACACAAATGTGTCTACATAAATAAAAACAGGTAAACTATTTTGTCAATTTTTTTTTTTTTATCCTCACCCGAGGACATTTGTACATTTTTTGTTGAGATAGAGTGGGAGGGAGAGAGAGAGAGAGAAACATCGACATGAGAGAGACACATTGAGTGGCTGCCACCCACACAACGCAACCAGGGCTGGGGACAAACTGCAACCAAGGTACATGCCCTTAGTGGGAACCGAACCTGGGTCTCTCTTGACCGCAGGCCAATGCTCTAACCGCTGGGCCAAACCGACCAGGGCTATTTTGTCAATTTTTAAACACGTATTTGGAAAACCTACTTTGTTATATGACAGACTTTCAGCTTTAACGGACACCCTCTCGCCTAAATTAGTTCGTTATATTGAAGTTTTACTATATAATTTACTTCCTAGCCCCGTTCTGTTGTACCTACTCAGATAAAACCTACCATGGCAGTGACTTAGTATCTCTTGAGGTGTGAGCTCAAAATTTTAATTTAAAATGAAACTCTATTGTGACCATTACTTTACTACGGCCATCATAATAGACTATATTTGTCAGCCTCCCCTGAAGCTAGATGTGCCATGGGACTAAGCTATGGTCAATGGATTTAAGTAAAAGTGGCACATGCCCTTCTCCTGGTCCTTCCTTCTTTCTGCTGACCAGAATGCAAATAAAATGAATGGAACCGAAAAAACCCATATTGGACCATGATATGAAAGCCAAATCCTGAGGATGGCAAAGCAAGGAGCTAGAAAGAATCTTGTTTCCTGACATTTTAGTACTCTATTCTAGCCTTACTAGTCTACCTGATTTTTATGTCAGAGAGCAATCAATTTTGTTTTTATATATCTGTTATTTGGACTTTTCTGTCACTTGCAACCAAACGTAACTATAGAACAATATTAGATCAATCTGCCTCCCCACACCAATATGGGGGTTCTAAATGCTGATGCTCAAGTCACACGACTAATCAGATCACTGCCAATATCTATCTAGTACTTTCTCCAACCTTACCTGGGACCTCAATGCTGTCCAGCAGTGTCTCCAATTCTCTCCAGTAGCCACTTCAAACCTTCACACTCCTCAAATTTTTCACTCTTCCTTCTCCCATTTCCCTCTCAGCAGTTGACCTCTGCTTATTTCAGACCAAAGATATAGGAAATCATTGGATAAGAACTTCCCGTCTGAGTTGCCCACCTCCAGCATTACTCATATCCACACCCATTGTTTTTTTCCTTTCCTCCAATTATAATAAAAGAAGCCTATCTAGGGCTAATTCTTCCCCTGTGCTTTGGATCCAATCTCCTTCATCCTACGCAGGAACTACCCTCTATCCATTATCTTCCTGCCCTATTCTATGACTCCTTCCTTTCAGCTTTCAAACATCATTACATAGCTCCAATCTGCAAAAGAAACACACCGAAAAACTTTCCTTCAACTTTGCATCCCTGTCCAGTTTCCCTTCCCTTTCCCTTTCCCTTCCCCCTCCCTCCCCTCCCCTCCTTTACCCTTCCTTTCCCTCCCCTGCCCTGCCCTTCCCTCTTTTCTTCTCTCCCTTCTCTCATTTCCTTCTTCCTCTCCACCCTCTCTCCTCCATAGCCAAACTACTTGACTTTTCCAGGTCTCTATTTCTTGATCCCTTAGGACCTTCTTAAACCTCTAAAGCATGGCTTCTGCTCCTACCACTTCTTGAAAACGCTGTTGTCAAGGTCATGAACACCTTCCTTGTAGCTAAACCCAATAGATATTTCTCAGTCCTCAACTTACATTGCTCCTCAGTAACGTGACACTGTAGACCACCCCTCCTTAATGCATTCTCTTCCCTTGGTTTCCATGGCATTGATTTCTTTTTTTCTCTCTGGTATCACTTTCTCAGTCTTTGTTATGGGTTTCTTTTCTTCCACCCCTTAAATGTGAATGTTCCTATCTGTCTAGGTCAGTTTCCTAGGAGATCACACTCACTTGTAGTACCTTAGGCTGATGATCCCCAAATCCGGTAACTGCAAAGTGGATCTCATTTTGGGGCTTCAGACTCACACATTCAACTGCCAACATTACGGCATCATGGATATCTTACAGTGATCTCAAAATACATTTATTCTCTGCCTCCAGTCTTGTTCACCCATTCTCCACAGTACAGGCAGAGTGATCTTTCAGAAGGACAGATCTGATCTCATTCCTTGATTCCCTATGGCTCCTAGGATAAAAGCTCAATATCTTGGATTTTCTTACAAAGACCCTGTCTGATGTGTCTCCTGCCTGTGACTGTGGCCTCTTCTCTTGCCACTCTCCTCCTTATACTCTCTAAGCAGCTATGTTCAATTTCAGTTCCTCAAACATGCGCTACTCTCTATTGTGCAGAACCTCTCCACAAAATAAGCTGTTCGCTCTGCTGGGACTCCTCTTCCCACTGTCCCTTCTTTGCCCTGCCCCTATCCTGGCTACCTTCCTCTTCTGCCAGGTCCATGATTGACATTACTTCCATCTAGAGATACTCTGAAGTTTGGCTCAGTGCCCATCCTATGTGCTCTCAAAGGATCTTTATTTCTGTCATAGCACTTCCACATCATACTGGAATTGCTTCTTTACCCACTTTACTAGATTTTCAGCTTTGTAAGGGTAGGCACCATGACCATTTTATTCATCTTTATATCTCCAATGCCTCTCACTTAGTAGATGCTCAATGTATTTTTATTAAATAAATGAATGCAAAGTAGGTATCGAGTATCCAATATATACTTCCCTTTCCAAGTGGATAAATACATCTGACTAGTCAGGCAATTAAGAAATATTCAGTGGCCCTGGCCGGTTTGGTTCAGCAGTTGGAGCGTCGACCTCCAGTGCAGAAAGACCCGGGTTCGGTTCCCGCAAAGGGTACCTCGGTTGCAGTTTGTCCCCGGCCCTGCCCCTATCCTGGCAACCACTCGATGTGTCCCTTTCACATCGGTTTTTCTCTCTCCTTCCCACTCTATTTGAACATAAAATGAAAAAATGTCTTTGGGTGAGGATAAAATAAAAAAAAGAAATATTCAGTGGAACAATCACTCTCATGGTGAATGAAGAATCATGCTCTCCAGATCTCTTTAATTAAAAAAAAAAATCACTAAGTTTAACAGAGCACTATAAACTGTGATGCTCATGTAGAGAAGAAAATCAAATTAAAATCAGCTCTCACTTTCCAATTTAAGTCGTCAACAGGCTTTCTTCTTTGAGGTTTCCCCAGGATTCCCACAGGACAATGAAAGAGAAAAAGGTGTATCACAAGTGTTAGCAAAGACACTGATTACTTTCCCACTCCACTAGGAGTCCTCTCCTATCTTGTGATCTCAAGGTTGCTAGAAAATTAAAAATAGCTTTTTGTCCTTCATGAAGGATGAAGAGTCCAGTTCTTCTCAAATATTCAATGAATATTTAACTAAAGGCTGACTATATGCAAGACATCCTCTTATTTTTTACTATCTTCTCAGGTTTTATAAAGGATCAAACCTTTGTCTCCTGCAAGTATTTTATTCTCTCGCACAGATCTCCCCCTTCAAGGAGGAGTCCTTATTTTATTGCCAAAGACCCCCTTGGCCTTTAGGAAGCTGAATAAAATCAGGTAAGTAGTTTCAGTCTCAGCCATACAGGTCCAAACCACATTACTGATTTAAGACCTCAAAAGTAATTTTGCTCTGAGCTGTTTTTCTATTCATATTGATCATGGTGGATTGCACTATTGCACTAGACTCTTATATCCATTCATTCCAGCATATATTAGCCCCTGGTACATGTTTGCTGGTCACGGAATAGTTTTTCTCCATGAGAAAATAATTGGTCCAGTAAGGGAATGAAAATTTAGATGAACAAACTTACTATCTCCAATTTCACTTAGAGAACAGGTCTCCCGGAATTCCACAAAAACATAGTACCCATATAAGTTAAACACCAGAAAACAAAAAAGCAAATGCTGGCATTTCAGAAATGCTGTGTTTGCAGGAAATGATTCATGAAAACAGAAGCAAATGAAAGAGGACCTTAAAAGTCAGTGTTGTTCTTATCAGCCAGAAAGATGATGTTGTCACCACATAAGATTCCATTCTGTTTAATTATACCTAGTTCTCCAAATAAAGACTTCTACCACCTTTCTATATGACAAGAAACTTTAAAGGAACAAACTCACAAAACAGTTTTTCTGAAAATGTTCTTACTTAATGAGATGTGAGCTTCTTGTTTGTGTGTAAATCTTCTCTATCAAATGCTGGGTCCTGCAGTTACAGGTGTACTTACAAATAAGACCAAGGGTATTTGGGAATCCAGGTTAATTGATAGCTCAAAGTGTCAGCCATAATAAGCAACGGTAATGACAAAAGTCAAATTAATGGAATAGTCTCAGAGTAAAAATTTAAACTACAGTATGTTACATCAAATCTTTCATTCATGTTTCTCCCACTTGGTAATATATTTCACTGGTAAGCAGGCTTAATTCATCATAATGAAGAAATGCATGAAAAGGTCAAGATGAACTTTCTGTTTGAATTCCCATTATAATCAGACATTTTTGCAGATCAAAAATATGTTCAAACTAGTGCCACGTGTGAACATATAATTAAATTCCAATACAGGCTAATAGGGACAGTTCCTTTGAATTTGTTGTTAGGGAATTCGACATGTTGGGTCACTGCTCTGAACTCCTGTCTCACAAACTATGTCTTTTCAGAAGTGTTTCAGCTATGAATAATTTGAAATATCTTTTCCATTAGCCATTGAGTGATTAAAAAGTTTCTTAGACTGAAGATATCTTACAATTAATTTAAGATTCACTGACCTTGTTGTATTTCAAAGAGGCTACTGAGCTCCCCAACTGAAGAGGCCGTAAACTTAGTGGTCTGAGACCATCTGCTTTTACATAGGACCAGCACCAAAGTCCTAAGAAACTAAAACAAGGTACGACAAGTATTAATTCATTGATGCCAAAGAGTTGGATTATCTTGTTCCTATAGGATAGCATGTAATGAGATTCATGACTAAAGATAAAGCCAAGGAGTTAAACGTAAAAGTATGTTACACAATTACAGGAAATGCTGGCTTCAGTATAACTGGATCCTTTCTGAAGGGGGATTGCTTATCTTTCTATTTGCCAACTTCCCTCACTCACTTAGTCTCTAGTTTATTTACAGTGAATAAGTGCCCATTGTTACCTACTTTGATAAAGGAACATCTAAGGACTGGTATCTGAGGCCAGACTGGATTAAGGCTTGGATTTGAGCCTTGTCTGAAGAATTCCTTCTGTTTGTGAAATTCTACCCAGACATTTTCAATGGTCCTTTTGTATTTAAAAAGGAATTAAAACACTTTGGTAAATAAATATGGCCATATTTGAAGTCAGTGGCAATAATGAAATCATAAAAGCACCTTCAGACAAACTCTTGATTGTTAACTCTCAAACTTTCAAAATCTTATAGCATATACAAAAGCAGTAAACATTCTTTTGCTGCTTCTCTGCAAAAGGCCACATCCCAGGAGTAACGTTTCTGACTTTCATTTCATCACATCACAAGTATCACTTCACAGTTTATGTTACCTCTGCAACTAGATACCAACTTTGCATAGTACACCCGATTCTGGGATTCTTGCCATGGTTCTTTGAATAAAATCAATAAAAAATATAATTAACAATTTGCATTCATGCAGTGTGACTAATAAATTACACAAACTTGTTAGAATTTACACACTCAAGTGAACACTGTTCCTTTCGAAAAATCATCTTGAAAAGCTATGCTTATTTCAAAATTAGGAGCAACTGTTTGGTGTGTGAGAGAGATATCTCCAAGAAACTGCCTTGTTTCTTGATATGATTCCTTCCTATAATTGCCACATCTGGACATCTGGATAATTGCTTTGGGGCCACAATAAGTTATCTAACCCTGAACTCCCACCTCTCTCCCTGTGCAACCTCAACATTAGAAGTAATTACTTTAAGGCTCCTAGGAAGTTATCAAGACCCTCAGTGAGGAATTCCTCCCATTATCCCTCAGCTGCCACCTGGCCCACCCCTGCTTTGGGAACTCTTGGATCAATTCTGTAGGAAATTCCTTTCCTTGCTCCTGTACACCTAGCCCAATTCAACTCCTGTTTTTTCACCTAGGGATCTGCCTCTCATAATTAGACAACTTTATGGGCACTTGGCATTCAAGTTACTATTATTCAATTATATTGTGGATTAATAAAGATTTTGAGTTGCTTGACAATAATTTTAACATTTTAAATAGACATTACAATCACCATATTTCGAATAACCCATTTTCTGAAGATTATTTGACAAGGAAACCAGTCGAAAGTAGAATATTTGAATATGTTGCATTCCTGCAGAGGTGTCGTATGCAAAACAACTGTGCTAACTTCACAATTAAGAGGAAAGTAAAATAAGAGCCTTGTCATTGAGTGAGCACTCATTTTGTTTATTTTTTTTTTTTTTTATCCTCACCCGAGGATATTTTTTCCATTTTTGGTACAGATAGAATGGGAGGGAGAGAGAGGAAGGGAGAGAGAGTGAGAAACATCGACGTGAAGGGACACATCGAGTGGCTGCCACCCGCACGACCAACCAGGGCCGGGGACAAACTGCAACCGAGGTACATGCCCTTAGCGGGAACCGAACCCGGGTCTCTCCAGACCGCAGGCCGACGCTCTAACCGCTGAGCCAAACCGGCCAGGGCGAGTGAGCACTCATTTTGGCTGAATGAGTCATGTAGAGTACCCAAGAGCTCTAAGTGAAACTGCTGGACAGCTCTTGATTCTCTCTTCCCACTCTTGCCTTTCATTTCCAAACCAGGCAACCTTTTAGAGAAAAATATTCTGAAGCAGACCATTCCCTACATTTAGGAGCCATTGTTTATATGACAACAAGAGCTGATGTTTTGTCTCCGCTGACACTTTTAATTTAAAAATAAAAACTATTCTAGTGCAATGTACTTTTACCTCCATTTCAACAAACAAAACATGGGAATTTAAGTGAATCTTGGTGACTCAGGTTCACGATAATCAAAAGTATTAGGTCCCCGGGACCTAAGTTCTACTACCAGATTTATCAATTAGTAGCCACTTGATCTAACCAGGCCTTGGTTTCTCATCCATAACTTAGTTGCCAAGATCCTATTTTATATTCTATATTTTTATTAATAGTTATACAGTAATAATATGGTACAACTTGAGGAAATTCTAAGGTGGGTAGACCGTGGTTTTCCCTTTCAATCGTGGCTGCCTTCTGTACCTTTCCTAACCAATAACAGGCTCAAAAACTTGACTGTATAGATGACATACATTTTTTTACTATAAATGACATTTCTTCTCTTTTCTTCAGGATAATCCTTTTGTTCTTTTCTGGCACCACCTATGGGTTTTCTCTGGTTGCCCTGTCAACTGTCTAGTTATTGTCACTGCAGCATCTCCACCTCTTCCATTTTTGTCTTCTCAGCCAATGAAAATACATTTTCTGATCAAGTAAATAACTTTGGTAACCTCCATTCTTTTGACTATTTTGGTTAATGCTACTACTCAGACTGTTTTGGTCTCTTAATGATTCAGAGTTCTAACAGTTTTCTACAGTTATCTAAGGAATCCTATTTGGCCCTGGCGGGTTTGGCTCAGCAGTTAGAGCGTCGGCCCGCAGACCAAAGTCCAGGGTTTGGTTCCCGCTAAGGGCATGTACCTCAGTTGCAGTTTGTCCCCATCCCTGGTTGGGGTTGTGTGGGTGGTAACCAGTTGATGCGTCTCTCTCAAATCGATGTTTCTCTCTCTCTCTCTTTCTCCCTCTCTCCCTCCGATTCTATCTGAAGATGAATGCAAAAATGTCCTTGGGTGAGGATTAAAAAAACAACAACCAAAAAACTTGAAAAAAAAAAGAGAAAGAAATCGTTTTTGAGAATCTACCATGTGCCAGGCACCATGCTAGTCCTTTATCAACTTGGGAAACAACTCCTTCAATGCGTCCCATCATTAAAGTGGGGAAGCAGCAAATATGACACCGGATGCACAGGCAACAACAACAAAAATAAACAAGTGGGACTACATCATGTTAAAAAACTTCTGTACAGCAAAGGAAACAAACACTGAAAAGGCAACCTATGTAATGGGAAAACTATTTGCCAACCTGCAAAATATGTAAGAAACTCCTATAACTCAACAGTTAAAAAACAAAACAAAAAAAAACCCTAATAACCTGTTAAAAAAATGGGCTAAGGACCTGAATAGTCATTTCTCTAAATATAGATAAAAAAAATACTCAGTCACTAATCATCAAGGAAATGCAAATGGAAACCACAATGAGATATCACTTCATACCTGTAAGGTTTACTATTATCAAACACAAAAGACAACCAAGTGCCCTGGCCGGTTTGGCTCAGCGGTTAGAGCGCCCACCTGCGGTCCGGAGAGACCTGGGTTCGGTTCCCGCTAAGGGCATGTACCTTGGTTGCAGTTTGTCCCCGGCCCTGGTTGGTCGTGCGGGTGGCAGCCACTCGATGTGTCCCTTTCACATCGATGTTTCTCACTCTCTCTCTTCCTCTCTCTCCCTCCCATTCTGTCTGTACAAAAAATGGAAAAATGTCCTCGGGTGAGGATAAAAAAAAAAAAATACAAAAGACAACCAAGTATTAGTGAGGATGTAGAGAAATTGGAACCCTTGCACACTGTCGGTGGGAATGTGAAATGGGGCAGCCACTAGGGAAAACAGTATGGCAGTTCCTCAAAAAATTAAAAATAGAACTGCCATATGACTGAGCAATCCCATTTCTGGTTATTTTAAAAAAAAAAAATCAGAATATTGAAGAGATATAAGAACTCCCATCTTCATTGCAGCACTATTCACAACATCGAAGATGTGGAAACAACGTCAGTGTCTAAGAGATGGATGGATAAACATACACTGAAATACTATTTAACCTTAAAGGAAATTCTGCAACATGTGACAACATGGATGAACCTTGAGGACATTTGCTAAGCAAAATAAGCCAGTCACAAATGACAAATACGGTACAAATCCACTTATATAAAGGAATGGCACTACCTGGGTGTGACTTTCTCTGGTTGCAGGACTAGAATTAATTATTAAGTTTCTGCAGCAGTGTATCCATTGCTACTTTTTTTTTTTTTTTTCCATTTATCTTCAGTCAGAGCAGGAGGGAGTGAGGGAGGGAGGAAGAGAGAGAGAGACACATCGAGTGGTTGCCACCCTCATGACCCCAACTGGGGCTGGGGACAAACCGCAACCAAGGTACGTACGCTTAGCAGAAACCGAACCCGAGACTCTCTGGTCCGCAGGCAGATGCTCTAACTGCTGAGCCAAACCAGCCAGGGCTCCGTTGCTACTTTTCAGGCAGTTGCACAGATCTTGTAACTGATCGTGTTCCCTTATTGGGTAACCTACTAAATACCTTTACGCTAAACTGATTTGTGACCCACCTTTAGCAAGTTTACAGGCCTTCACTAAATCCATTTGTGTACTCATGCCACTTCTGTTTCTATCTTACTTTGTTATACCAAACTATTTTCCTTCCTTTTAAGATTTTTGCCGTTGATAAAATTGTTATAATTTTTGTAAGCCACCTTAAATCATTTTTGAAAAGTTGTGATCAAGAAATAGATGTCAAATTTCACTAAAAAGGGGGGAAGGGAGGTTAGGGAAAGCAGCAAATGTGGTAGCTGCCTACACAGATAAGGAGCAAGACCGCAAAGGTTCAAACTCTGACTCCTCTAGTTACAAACCATGTGAACCTTGGGCTACATACTAGACACTGCTGTGTCTAGTTTCTATTGTAAAATGGAGACGAAGTTCCAATCTTGAGTTTTAAATAATATCAGTAATACACAGGGTGGGGCAAAAATAGGTTTACAGTTGTTCATATGGGAAATAATACCTAATAAATAATAACACAAGAACAAACTCTTTCACATACTCACAACTGTAAACCTACTGTTGGCCCACTCTGTAGTTATAATGGTGCTTTCAGAACAGTGCTTGATACCTGGCAAACAAAACGTTAGCCATGGGGAATTATTTTATGCTGTGATTTAATTTTAACATATGTAGCTGGGGTTACAATTGAAGGTCAACTTAAACAAACCAGCATTCCTATCATATCATCTAACAGAATGTTTGGACATGATACTTTTATGATTACTAGGAAAATTCTTTATCTTATCTACTCCGTTTTCTGCTCAAAGCATTATCAAATACAGGACCTTATGGGAGACTGGATATTAAAATCTGGACATATATAATAGGCTTAGGAATTCTTTATTTTCTGTAAATATTTGAATATTGATTAAAAAACAACAACAACAACAAACACAACGTGCTCTGCCACTGCCGGAAAGGATCTGAAGCAGCAAAATGTTAAGATTCAATAAAACTGAGGACTTTATAAAAATAAATGCAAGAGCTAGGGAAAAAGGTATACATGAGTGAAAAGGGAGAAAAACTGTATCAGATCATGTTGGCTAAAGGAAGTTACAGGCCTTCACTAAAGTGAGGAAAACAGAAATGCTCCACTCCACTTCTTTGATTCATGCCACTGCCCTCTCTCTCCACCAGGATCACTGCACTGGTCTCCAAGCTGGTGTTCCTGCTCCCACTTCAGTCTATTTAAATCTTAAAAAAATATGCCAGATCATCTCTCTTCCCTGTTCAAAATCCTAAGGCCCCCATATAATTCAAAATAAAAGCCAAAAGTCACGGAAGGTCCTCCAAGATCTAGTTTCATCCCCATGTCCCGCTTACCCTCTGTCGCTCTACCTACTACTCTTCGTATCAGAGCCACACTGGTCTCTTTGCTATTATAGAAATATTCCAAGCATGCTTCTACTTTAGGACCCTTAAATTATTGTTCCCTCTGGCTAAATGCTTTATTCCTAAGTAGCCATACCCTTCCGCTCCTTCAGATCTTTACTCAAGTATCACCTTTCCAGTGGGGCTTTCCCTTGACCTATTTAATATTGCAAACACTACACACACACACCTCCCTTTCCTGCTTCATTTGTCCCTTCAAAACTGCTATCGTGCTTTATCTTTTATTTTTCTTATTCGTTTTTATCTTTTATTTTTCTTATTCGTTTCTATTTTCCCCACTAGAATATAAACCCCATGAAAAGAGGGAATTTTTTTCTCCCTGCTACATCTCTCAATGTTTAGAATAGGGCTTGGTGCATAGTGATATTCAAATATCTGTTGTAAGAACGTGTGGATAAAATTCGAGGGCAAGGCCTTAAAGTATACTTATATAAGAGTAATCCTGAAAGTGGGAGTGGGAGCTAGAATAATACAGTTCAGTTGCATAGTATTTTGGTGATCCAATTTGCTACAGGGTTAATACTTAGACCACACACACAAAAGAATGGACCACAGATCTTTCAGTCAGTGGTCTCTGAAGTAGGATAGCACAAGATGATCCACTGAGATAAGGAGCCAAAGTATTAGAATTTTATTTATCTTATAAATTTGAAGAAATAATGGATGAATTTCCATGGTACCCTTACTTAGTCTATTTCAGAAGGCCATGCATCACACATGGTTCTTGAAGTACCCTGAGGGAAGAGTAGAGTGGGAATACTCATTTTAGATGTAATTACATATTTACGTTATTTTTTCCTATCTGTTTTCACATGTATTAGATTTTCATATGATGAAAATAAGCAATTTCAGCTTCAAGAAGATAACCTGGTAAAAGACTCCTCCTTCTGGGTGTTTACGTGTCCTTCTTCATGACTGTAACATTTTAGATGAAGAAAAATTTAATCCCCTATACAAATTAAGAAACATTTAGATATTAAGACATTTAGATATTAGATATTTATAAAAGAATTAAGCCATAAAGAATCTCTTTCTTGAGAGTGTATTTAGAAGACCTGACTACAACTTTTTTCCCTTGGCCAGAATCATTCCACTGACCATTCCCCTAAATCAACTGTGTAAGTAAAAGTGTTCCATTTAGCATTGGCAAAATGACAGAACAAATATTCAAAATGCTTGAACAAAAAAAATACCCAACGCTGACTTAAGTTAGACCTGAGTTTTCAAAACATGAATCTGATATAAAATAAACCAGATTTTCCCCAGTTGGTAGGAGGAAATTTGGGCACTTTGTAAAGAACATGAACTTTTTCTGGTTACTGAGACACTATTTAAACAGTCTAGTATGCAACTTGTAAGGAGCCAACTCTCTAGCAGGATTTAACTTAGAGAAGGACCTCAATTATTCAACTATTAATAAGTTAGAGATGCTTTCCCAAGAGAACCAGAAATTAAAAATTGTACCATAAATGCAAACTCATCTACTTTAAGTAGTGCGAAAGTTTTGTCCACAAGTTCACTTCTGATTTCCCATTCCAAGTTATGCAAAAACGAATGCACAGAGACAAATTCAAGTATCTACTTTGAAAAGTATTTACTTAGTTTGAATAAATTAATTGCAAATAAAAATTAGCTACAATATATAGACTGAATAGAAATGACTAGAACAAATACAACACAGGACTTGATTTCCTTGCATTAGTCACAAAGCATGTGACAATCTAGAAAACTTCAAAATCAGTTATATTTCTTTGAAAAGGGGGTAACAGCAGTTACTGATACATCACAACTAGTAAACTTATAATACAAATTTCCTGACATGCATTTCCTGAGTGAACCCAAATGATCATTTTTAAAAACAAGGAAATTTTGACAAGTTGAAGTAAAATAAAATAGTTCATGGCTTCTAAGTAACAGGGTTTTGTTTTTGTTTTTTTAAACTGAAAGAAAATTCAGAACAGCATTGTCATAAGGCAAATTAAAGCTATGCTACCACATACAAAATTTTGCTAGAGTCAATTTATTATACAACTTTCAAATTAAAGAAAAACAAATCAAAAGATTAAAATAAAATAATGATTCTGTCTAATCTAAAAGTATATTGATTTCTACAAGTGCCACAGAGGGTTTAATGTAGTGCAACTGTCTAAACTTTCCTTGTGGTGCATTGAGAAAGGTGGTGGGTGGGGGGAGCGGAGGAAAAGTGGGAGAAGAAACTTTTTCTTGCTTCTGAGAGCAAAAGAATTTATTGGAGTTTGAGAATAAACAGACCATGCAAGCATGTTCCTCCACTCTGTCAATGGTGCTCCTCTGCCAACCAAACATTTCTTTGAGTCACACTGGCAACTTTCCTTAGGAGTCAAGCCAGAAATCAAGGCTGGTCTGTTAGGTTAAAAAAAATAGGCCCACTATTGTCATTCAACCCTTTTCATATCTAATTAATTACTTAAGCATTGCTTTTTCCAAAGCAAATCAAGTCACTCTCCTTTACTGTTAATTTATGCTTTTTCTCTAGAGAATACTTTTTTTTCTAGAAACAGTGAACAGATGAACCACGGTTTATATCTAAAAACTAAACTTGCCAAATGTTGCTGATACTAAAAACAGATCAGTTATCACAGGAGAAAAATAGATAATCTAGATTAAATTGCATATTCAAAGGAGCATATAAAATGTTTTTAGCATTAAGTTTTTGTTATAGTACTACACTTGAGAGAAACATTAAGGAAAAAAAAACTTTCCTGATTATCTTTAATGTGGTTAAAAATAAACACCTCTTAACACAATGGTAATTAGTATGAATTGGTTTTACAAAGTATTCTAATTTACCAAAATCCATATTTAGATGGGGTTGGGGAAAGAGGCTCTTTTGTCCTTCTTCCTAACTTTGCAAATCCTTGAGCTATGCTCGCTAACCTACCATTCACACCAAGAGTGTGACACCATCGTTACCACACTACTCTATCAAGAACATTCTAAGAAATTTTCTATAATAAAGATAAATAGAAAAAAAGTTAATATACATGTTGCTGTATTTTACAATGTTTGCAACAAACTGTAAACTAACATAGTTTGAACCAACAGTACCCTCAGTTATACAAAACAATTTTTCAACTCTGAGGATGGGTGATTCAAAAACACTAAAATGAAGGCATCAAATTAGACTGTCTTTTTCTCCTCAAAGTCGATTTAAAAAACTCAGAATTCAGAAGTCTGGTACTTTCAGAAATTGCTTTGCTTGAGTTTCCCCAGGTTTTACTCAAAAATTGCTAGTATTTATTACAAATGTTTTAAAAAATTCTTCATCTTAATGCAAATGACCAGATCAGAGAAACCATGATGTGGACAACAGGTTGAAAAACCCAACTCACTTAGCTTATAAATTTATAATGCAGTCCTGGAGGACAACAGTCTGTTAGTCTAGAGGTCCTTGGAAAATAAGTCTGATGTAGCCTTGTTCACCAGCCAACTGATGTGCACAAAAGGGACAGGCTGCATGAAAAGTGTGAGTACCATGAGGAAGCGGGATCTGGGACCAATAGGCAGTTGTCTTTTCTGAACACACATGTCCACATGGGCTAAACGCATGGGTTGGAGGGCCGGCGTCCACATAAAATCCAGCTTCACATCCAAGCCACAGAGGGACATAGGGACCAACAGACCTACACATAGGACATTCACGATCTTTTCCATCACGTTCTTCTTTGTTTCCCCAGTTATGATAGCCATGCACATGGCCGCAGTTTAGATATACCCATGGTTGTTTCTCATCAACAACATCTTTCCGCTTCATACTAGGAAATGCTAGTGTGTTGAACCCTACAGGGCACTGAGGTCGCGCTGCATTGATTTCCTGTCTTAAAGCTTCTAAATGCTTCACTGTTGGAGTGTGGGAAAGGCCTTCTGCAGTACGCCACAGCAATGTTGCACCACAGAGGTCAATTAATGAGCCATCTTGTAACTGATTGGTTTCAATTTCCACCTACAGAAACAAGAATCAAAAAACACATTTACCACTGTGTTTTAGGTATTTACATGAGTGTTGGCCTTATACGCTCATTATTTAAGAACTGACATTTCCTGCAATTGTTACTAAATATTTAAGAAACTTCAGCCCGGCCGGTGTGGCTCAGTGGATTGAGCATTGTCCCATGGATTGACAGGTCTCGGTTTGATTCCTGGTCAGGGCGGGTCGCAGGCCCGATTCCCATCAGGGGGCATGCAGGAGGCAGCCGATCAATGTTTCTCTCTCACACTGATGTTTCTATCTCTCTCTCCCTTCCTCTCTCTCTAAAAAAATCAATGAAAATGTAAAAAAAAAAAAAAAAAAAAAAAAGAGAGAAAAGAAACTTGAATGGCACTCATAAAAAATATAAGTCTGAAAATCAAGAATAAAACATTGAGCAGTAACACATTTATTTTTAGCCTTATAGTCAAGATAGTTTATGGTTAAAACAGAAGGGACAAGCTGCATGAAAAGTATGACGACCACGAGGAAGCAAGAACTAAAAAGCAGTTGTCTTCTGAACACACGTGTCCACATAAGTTTATTTTTCCGAGGCTAATCAGTAGGTCTAATATATTCAATAAATATGGTCAAAGATAACACATATAAGTAGAAAATAGACTGCTGTTTAATTCATGAAAGCTTAGTTTTAAAATATATTAAAATACTATGAAAAAATAAATTTTTACAGTGTTCTAATTGAAACATTAAAATATTATCCTATAGTATATTATTTAGTTGTCAGTGTTTGATAATCAGACCTTGTTCATGTGTCAAAGGGGATTTAAGAGTTTTTGGGAATACGTAATGCATTCAGTCCAAACCCTATGTGTTTACTGTAGCTAACTAAATAAGAAGCTACCGCTCAGTACTTACCATTTTTCCTCTCTGCTGAGCTGATCTGGTTTCACGCAGGCTGAATACATTCCCACACACTGATATTTCTCTCCATATTCCAGGCTTGGAATCTTCTGTGAACCCATTGCGTGGATGCATAACAAGAACGCCATTAGTGGTTAAGCCATCCATCTGCCCATCTGATGTCTTCCATTTGGCAGCCTTCTCCTAGTAGGAGTAAGAAGAGTGAGCTTCCATTTACTTGTAATTTGGAAATAGAAATTATAAAATAATGCATCATTTAGGAAAAAAGCTTTTTACCCCAAGAAAGATGTTTTTAGATGAGTCAAATCCTGCAGCATAAATCCGTGCTGTAAATGGGGGATTCCGTTCACATATGATTCTACAGGCAAATCTTGATATAGTGCTTTGCACTGACTGTGTGTCAGAATTACTTTGACTTCCAGGAACTGTGTCAGTTACTACAAAATCAATGGGACTTTCAGTCGACCGACCAATCTAAGGGAAAAAGAAATGTCTATAAACCTATTCAAAGGAACAGTGGAAAATCCATTCAAGAAAGGCACAATAAGGTGAAATCATTACGCCTCTGAAATCTCTAAAGCTCAAATTTATCATACTTAACTTAGAGGGTATCTATACCCTTGTAAACTAATCTGTCAGACTTGCTCTGATATAATAATCACTTAGAGCGGAGAATTAAGTAAAAAGTTAGGACCCAGAATACATGAAACCCTCAGGGAATAAAGAGTTTAGGATGGCTGAGATTTCTAGATGGCTGCAGATTTTAATTTTAACCCCTTTGGATGAAAATATGTCTACCATATATTACTCTACCTTCTTTAACAGAATATAGTTAACATATAAGTAGATCTTTTACAATGACTCCAGGGTATTATACTATGAATATCATTTACATTCAGCTGAAGTACAGTGATGTCTCCAGGTGCTATAAAGGCATACAAGAACACCGATCCTTATGTTAAGGGCTTATATAGTCTTGTTTTGAGGTCTTATGTATACTTCATAGATCTTTTTTTTTTTTACTTTTCTGTCAGTTATCATTTCTTGCTGTTGGGCATACTTGTCTCTAGCAGCATATCCCTCTTCTATCCAGCTACTCTTATTTTGCTATGGGTTGAGAAATCAAATAACCAAACTTCAAAGAAGAGTATTTCAAAAGGTTATTGGTAAGAGCCTAAGAGATTCTTCAGGGAGCAGAGAAAGGAATTTCAGTGCTTGGCCTATCTGACATTTATTTTATATGCCTAAATGTATGTCCTTTTAATTTTTTCCTCCTGGTTCTTGGCCGTATTTCAGAGACAAGTTTCTCAGATGAAAAGTTCTGGTGGGTGAAGTGTCAAAAGAATCAAAAACAACTTCAGATATTAGCTAGTAAATAAATTAATTTCATTTTGAAAGATCAAAGTTGAAAAGGAAAAAGGGAAATCAGGGATGGATGATAGAACTGACAAGTGTCATGAGGTTGTGAAGTAAACACTTAAAAATGATCAGCCCTGGCCAGTTTGGCTCAGCGGTTAGAGCGTCGGCCTGCGGTCCGGAGAGACCCGGGTTCGGTTCCCGCTAAGGGCACGTACTTCGGTTGCAGTTTGTCCCCGGCCCTGGTTGGTCGTGCGGGTGGCAGCCACTCGATGTGTCCCTTCACGTCAATGTTTCTCTCTCTCTCTCCCTTCCACTCTATCTGTACAAAAAATGGAAAAATATCCTCGGGTGAGGATAAAAACAAACAAACAAACAAACAAACAAAAATGATCAATTCATTGATGTATTTGTTATAAAGTAATATCATAAAATAGAAGAATGTGGGTACTGAAATAAAATACTGACTCTATACAAAGATGGTGACTTTTAAAAGTCATTCTTTGCATAGTTGAGCCTCAGGAATTCCTCATATCAGCATACTTTTGGATAAAAAAACTCTCTAGCATTTTTGTCCTATCATCAAGTATAAAGTCTTTATTTAGTTTGGAGAGTTTTAAGAAGAAATTGCTTGATGACAAAATGATTGAATGTCCCTTTTCCTTATTTTAAAGATATGATATCCAGAGAAAATGGTCTCAGACCTTTGAAAGAGTTCCAAAAATAAAAAGGCTCTTTTAGAGGCAAAAGATGTAGACTGAGGATAGGATTGAGAATTGATACTCAGAAGCAGCATTTATTTGGGAAGAAAGATAGCTTCAGAAAAGCTGATATTTGATCTGGGTCTTGGAGAAGATTTGAGACATCAAAGCAATACTGATAATGACAGGTAAGAAGGAATAAATTTTAAGTATCTATAAAGAGAAACCTACATGATTTTGCTCAGATGGCAAAATAGAATTGTGCTAAGATAAACTTTAGTAACTCCTCTTTCTAATTGCTACTATTAGCTTAAAAAATATAGATCTTATGTGTCATTCTCTCCCACCCCCATTAAAAACTTCAGTGGTTCCTTACAACTTATCCAAACTAAGCAGTTTTGTATTTCTGACAATAATTAAAAACTGACTTCACAACCTGCCTCCCATCTACCAATCCAGCCTAATTTCCTGTTATTTCTGTTCACACAAGGGGATATTCTAGCTACAAGCAGCTTACCCATCAATCTTCTACCACAATGCATAGTTCTTTGTCATGTCTTTTGTCAGAATGCTTTTCTACTGATTGGTCTGGCAAAATCATACTCAACTTGATAAAAAAAAAAAAGGGTCCATATAAAAAGGCACTGCCATAAAGTCTTTTTTCACCCTTCTTCAACCCAATTAGAAGACTGCCAGCGTAGCACCTACACATGAAATCAATTTGTAACAACACCTCGTTTATTTACTTCAGTGTCAAGCAATGCACAGAGTTGGAGTTTGAATGTCTATGTCATGAACAATAAATGTTCTTGTTCAGTTTAGAAACTAAGCAATTCTTGAATGCTTACAAAACCAATCCCTCAAAGACTGGCTAATTTACTGGAGTAGTTTCTGATACATTTCAGATCTTTGATGTGTAAATGTTTGTATCTTCCATAGGTATAATGCTTATAGAAAGGATATAATTGGTTTACTATTATTGAGGAAAACTCCCTATTCCTTTATGAAAAAGACAAAACCAAAAATGTTACAATTTATTTAATGGCCTTCATAAGATGGTGAAGACATTGTTCCATAATTCAGGATGCCTGGTTTAATCACAACTTTGTCCCTAACTAACTTGGTCATCTTGACTCACAAGGTTTCAGTAACTTTACTGACAAAAGATAAGCGATAAACAAATACAAGGTAATTTCTGATACTAAAATTCTAGTCTGTGATTAAATATCTAGGTAGCATTTTGATTTTTAAAAAGCTTATTAAGCCCCTTCATTTTAACTGGTCGTCAGTAAAATGAAATGTGGAAAATCATCCTAAAGCTTGTGTTACGTTCTCATTAAGATCCAAACATTCATCTTCATTAAGTTGTTATTTTTAATTTTTGGTAAAAGCAATATTCATATTCTAATATTAGAGACACTATTCTAAAAGAAATCAGTTCATTTAAAGGGCTGGGGGAAGAGTGACTTCAAAGAAATGTTTTGTTATTGGTTATAATTAAAGTCATCTCCAGGCTTTTTCACATTCATTTAATCTTATAAAAGTTAAAAAATCATTGGGACAGTAATTGTAAAAGTGACATTATTAGGTAACTTACTTTTTTTTTCCTTCAGAAAACCCTAGGCCCTTACAAAAACCCATATTAAAGGAGAAGATATCATAAATTTTGTTTATATCTTTAAGTTTGCTGTTTTATCATCTATCAGTTTATAAAATCATTCCTTTATACCATCAAAAAAACTCAAACTTTTATTGATCAAATATGTGCAGAGAAACAAGTCTGACTTCACATACATGTTAGAAGCAATTAGAACTGCCTGTACTTTTTGTTGCTTATACAGGAAGGTGGGAAAGTAGCCAAAAAAAGAAAAAAAAAAGGGTCATAAATGTATGCAGAATGTTTCTTGGTTCCTTTTTGGGGGATAATAATAGCTAATAGAACTACAATTATATTTATGTTATTAAAAGCTAAGTGTTTACCAACTACCTGGCATACGTCTGTACTTGACACGCACTAAACCATTTAAGCTTCATAACAGTCATACGATGGAAGTTTTATTAGCTGTACTTTACAGGAAGAAACTGAGGCATATAGTGCCTAAATTATGCTTACCAGAAATTATGATTTTTGAAACCATCTTTTAACTATGCTACACTAACTTCTACATATGGGGTTTAGAAAATAATATATATTTTAATGAAAATATGATAATCCTTAACTTGAACAGAGCAAAAGTCACTGACAATAGGTTTGAACTTTTTTTTGTTTTACATAAAAAGAATTCACACGTTATAATACCTGAAACATATCAGTGTTGCTGTCATGCGTATATTCGACCACCACTGTCTGGGCCCGAGATAAGGTGTATGATATGCTATGCTGGTCCTTGTTGCTAATTGCCTAAGAAAGAAAAGATTAATAGCAAAAACTCTTGGCAGGTCAGTCAAATCAGATTTCTTTTACAAAGGTAATCTATCACATATATGACATATTTCCCCCCCCTGAAATTTAGGTTAGTGATTAATAACTATAACAGCTGTGACAGTAGTTTCTCAGGTTGAGTAGGGTGTAGAAGAATACTTTAAGTAGTTATAGAGTAAAAACATAATTTTATTGTATAAAAATAATAAAATTTGCATCTCCCTTGTATTTTAAATTATAAAGTAATCAAAACCAAATCCCATGTAGAATCTGAAAACAGTACTCTGTACTGCTCTAAGAAGAAAATAAAAAATATTCCAAGATAAGAATTTAATCTTAAAGTAACTCATAGACTTATGTTGTTAACCAATAAGCAGAGTTAATTGGTTTTCCTAACCATTCTGTGACTACAGGTGACGAATATTTGCCATATGTCGGGCTAGATATAGAAAGATTCATAGAACGATTAAACATTACCAAAGGAAATGAATTTAATGCTTACGACTATACTTCTAACTTATCCCAAAGTAAAACCATTGCTAAAAAGAACTTTTCAGTTTTGTTTTCAGACATTTTCTGTGTATACGAGTTGAAGACAATATCAGAGGGGGGAAAACCCAAACAAAGGAAGTGGAAACAAGTTGCGTAAAAGGAAAATAGTTACAAAGACACAAAAAGAATGATTATACAGGCTAAATGAAAAAAAAAGTTTCTTAATTAGAGCTTTGGCATTTAAAGTTTTTACTTGGTTTCAATTTGTAGCTTATCTGTAATAAACAGAGCTGTAAAATAATAGCTCTAAGCTTAAATAAGATTGTGAAATTTTCATATACTATACAAAGACATTAAACAACTACCTCGGTACTAACTACCCAGCTTTATCAAAGTTTAATAATGTCATTTTTGCTTCTGATCTTTCAAAAGAAATAAACTGTCCAGATACAATCAAGACTGTTTGCATGTCCCTCCCTACTCCCCTTTCTTCATAGAAGTATCCAATCTCAAGAATGCAGCATAGATCATTCCCATGCATGTTGTTTTTTATTACTATTCATTTATTATTCATAAATATTGTATTATTGTTTTACAGGTTTTAAAACCTACAATTACTTTAACTCAGCATTAAGCAACTGACTTAAAATCACAGAACTGCTCAGTATTTTGGAAGTTAATTCTTAATGGCCAAAGAGATTTAAAAGCAGAGGTTTTTGTGTAGTTTGAAATTGTAATCATTCATATATATGTGTGTGTGTATATATATATATTTTAAATAGGTATTAAACCTGCTCTTAGATTCAGAATAAAAATAATGTTAAATCAAGTTCTCAATAGGCTGGAAGGCAGGGTCTAACCCTTCATCCCAGATGACTGCCAGACTAAACAGTTTTCTTCATGACCTCATATTACATTCCTCCAAAACTGAAAGAGGAAAGAGTCAATCTTTGATCCCTAAAATTCTTGCTGTCCAGTAAAGATGAAAAGGAGCCAACAACGAAAACATGAGGAGTGTGACAGTAAAAATGCAAAGTAAAGTACAGAATAGAATATTACAGAAGTAGAGATTAGAAATATTTTCCCATGATAATGGTTTTCAACCAGAGGTCATATTAGCTGTGTATGGGGCATATGGAAATATGTAAGTGCATTTTTTGGCTGTCACAATGATTTGAGGGCTTAAAAGCACTGCCCTGCAATATGCAAAACAGTCCTGCACAAAGAATAACTGGCACACCCAAAATGCCAAAAAACTCCTGTGAGGAAATACTGGAAAGTAGTTCCTCTGTTTGGATCAATAAGCCGTTCATTTCCACCAACTGCTTAGCACACCCCTTCTATTCAAAGGAGCAAAAAGAAACACCTAAAAGAAACTCTCCCTTTTCTACATTCATTAGCTTTCAAATAGTAATAGAGGAGGCCTACTCAAGGCATGAGAACTGTTTTAGAAACCACAATGAATATAAAACAAAGCCAAAAATCCAACTAACTTTGAGGGCTGGAGCTATGACCTAAAACAAGGCATCATATACCACCAATCTCTGTCTCTTGTTATTTAACCTACAAAGATACACCTCAGATGATATAACATTAATGTACACCCTGGGGCTGCTTAGCTAAAGTATAGATACTTCCATAAGGCAAGAAACTCTTCATAATTTAAAAAAAAATTTTTTTCTCTTTTATTGATTTTTGGATAGAGAGGAAAAGAGAGATAGAAACATCGATAACAGAGAACATTGACTGGCCACCTCCTGCATGTCCCCCACTGGGGATTTGGCCCACAACCTGGGCATGTGCCCTGACTGGGAATCGAACTGGCGACCTCCTGGTGCATGGGTCGATGCTCAACCACTGAGCCACACCAGCCGGGCACTCTTTGTAATTTTTATTCACTCATCACAGTATCAAAACTCCACCTGTGTTATACAACCGAAAGTACAGAAATTCATAGGAAATGTGAAGACCTAAAATTCCCCCTAATTGTCTATCACTCTAGGAAAAATCCAAGTGTCCTGAAATGGTGGCCCAGGTTCTGGAGATTTGGTAGGAAAAGAAAAAGAGGCTAAAAGCATTAGGTAAGTAGACTGAGAAGTTATATTGTAGACAGAGTTAGTATTTGCTTTTTAATAGCTTTGATTTCAATTTAATAATTATGAAAGTCTACTTTTTTCAAGGCTCTATGAAGGTCATAAAACAAAAAAAAATAAACAAAAGTAAGAGCATCCATAAAATCTATGAGAAAGACCTTAGTTTAAAAAATTCCTCATCCAAAGATGTTTCTAGTACCTGAATACACTTCTTATACTCTACGTTCCTTACCAACCCTAGGCCAGGGCCTCTAGCAACAGCAGAACACCCTACTTTTCAGAGCTGACAGCAGCACAATTATAAATACTAGATAAAGTCCCAGACCCACCATCACACTGTTTAATAAGAAAAGAGAATGTTTCCTTCTCATTTACATCCACTAATCTGGTTTGTCATTAAAAACAAACAAACAAAAACAACAACAACAAAGTCCAATGCCTTTTCATATGGCAGCCATTCAAATATCATGTCTCCAAAGTGTCTTCTCCCATCCAAACAAAAGGAAACTTCTGGTATAGAATGTGAAGGGAATGTTAGAGAATATAAACAATATGTACAAGTCTTTCAATTTCTCCAAGTTAATTTATAGGGTTTTTTGGTTTGTTTGGTTGGTTTTTACCTTTGCAGCCTGAGGAGTACAAGCAATATGCACAGTGCTGGGCTTCACCCCATTTGCCTTAGGTCTTTTAAATAAAGCAAACCTACTTTTCCTTCTTCCTCTATCGCCATTTGGGAGAGATCCATTATACCTGATGGGGGGAAAAAGTGTAGGTTATCTCTTGCAAGAACCACCCAATTTTAACAAATGTGTTACTTTGCCTTATAGGATCAATCCCCAATTATCTATTAGTACATTATTAGTGACTAAAATTATTTTAGCAATTGCTGATCCCCAGCTGTCTGAGCATAAAACAAAATGAGATTCCTTCTGGTCACAATCTAAGTCATAGAGAAGCATCTTTTGGATTATACATACAAACCTAGAATTTGGATCCTGGTGTTTATCATTCTTTTTTTTTTTTTCCCCCCATTATTACTGTAAGTTATCTATATTTTTCTTCCCTCTTTTACTCAAGATAATCAAGAGCTGATTAGTGACATATCTGACTCCTTATGACTCATTCTATTTTTCCCTAAAGGTGAACGTTTGCATGTGCTAATCTAACCTTTAAAAGTACAATAGAAATTGTTTAAAGCAAAAATCACCTTTAATTGTGAACCAAACACTTTAAATAGCTGAACTTTTGAAATACGGTATCTCTAGATTTGCTTGTTAAGTCTCAGCCACTTGAATGTACCTGCACATTCATAGTATGTTGACAAAACCTGTCCAATTAAGATGCCTGCTAAGCAGCAGTTAAACATACTGCTGTTATTCAGATGTTATGCCCATTTCTCCACAACATACATATATATATGAACTATTAGGGAAAAGTTCAAAACAAAACATCTGGGTGTTTACTATATAGTAGGCACTCTTAGGTTCTACCCCATAAATCACCTCATTTAACCCATTCTCATAAAAAAAACTCTGAGATTGGTATCATTCTCCACTTCTGCAGGTTAGGAATTAAGTTATTCCTAAGAGGAATGAAGTTCCTCAGTGACTCAGAGAAATTAAGATATTTTTGAAGGTCAAAAGCATGACACTGGCAAAGCTAGAATTTGAACCCAGGTGTTTGTCATGCTTTTTTTTTTTCTTCATTATTTTTTTAATCCTCATCGGAGGACATTTTTCCATTTTTTGTTCAGATAGAGTGGGAGGGAGGGAGGGAGGGAGGGAGGGAGGGAGGGAGAGAGAGAGACACACACACACACACACATACACACAAACATCAACGTGAAAGGGACACATCGAGTGGCTACTACCCGCACGACCAACCAGGGCCAGGGACAAACTGCAACCGAGGTACGTGCCCTTAGCGGGAACCAAACCCGGGTCTCATTGGACTGCAGGCTGACGCTCTAACCGCTGAGCCAAACTGGCCAGGGCATTTTTTCTTCATTTTTTTACTGCTTCATTTTGGTAGCTTACTAATACTCTCTCTTCATTAATGGTCCCCCCCACCTCAAAATCATGGTCAATTTTGGGGGAAATGAGGTAGGAAATAGGGACAGTTTTGAGGTTTGAGGAGAATGTGATTGTAAAATGGCCTAAATTAGTGGCTGACAAGGAAAAGAACGGAGTTTACTCAACAACTTCCCTATGTAGAAATTATACTGACCTGTTATAAAAAATAGAATAAAGCCAACCAAGGCAAATTTTTCTAATACAAGGAATAGAGAAGTCAAATGAAAATTATGTGACTCTAGACAAATACAGTTTTCATTTCATCTTTAAGAAGCTCTGTCCTTTCTGGGGATGAGGCAAAGTTTATGTAGTGTTTGAGGACTTATAAGTGATGGCATAAAAATGAGAATTAGAAGTTTCCTGATTTGGTAATATTACCCTGTTGCTTTAAATCCTTTCTGGAAATAGGCAGACTATAAATACTTTTAACCTAGGTGTTAAAGTTACTAAATATTATTTAATTTTATGTCATCGGATGGAGAAAACTTACCCTAAGACAATGAGTTCACCATATTTTACTGGTGCTTTGGATGGATGATTTTCTTGATCAGGAGAAAACATGAGCTTGGCTGTCGTCTTTCTCAAATCTTTGTTCACTGGTCAGGAGCCTTGGGACACCTTTTGCATTATTTCCTAGAAGGAAAAAGCTTTCATTAATGATATGAACAATAAATTTCAGTTTAAATAAAGATAATATTTTCTAGCCAACCTTGTGAGCACAATATTATGCATATTATCACGATATACAAAGTACGAAATATTTCCCCCAATAATGGTAGTATTTTGACACAACTGTTTAAATGGATTAAAATGTACATCTGGGGACTTCCACTTCCAGGAAGATGGAGTAGACATATTTTTCCATTATTTCCACTAAGTACAAGTAAAAATCTTGGATATTAAATATAAAACATAAGACTCTGAAAAGTGGAGAGAAGGCAGACCAGCTAGGAACCTCAGGGCCCAAATAATGACACAATGGTGAGTTCCTTGGGTGTCTTTTCGCTTAATATATTCCAGATATGGAGCTGAAGAATCCCAGCAACATTAAGTGTCAACATGTCAACCTGCAGATTAAAAAAAAAAACAACCCAACAAAAGACTAGTCTCTCTAATAAAACACCACCACCACCACCAACAAAACAAAAACAAATAAGAAAGTAACAGCTTTAGCAAGACTGAAAACTTTTGACAATAACCACACTCTACTGCAGCCAAACACCACAGAACACACTGTGGCTGTACCTCCACCTACAGAAGCAAGAGCCAAGTGGGGAGGCCATAATGAGAACGTCCAACCTCCCAACTAGGGTAGTGTCAGAGTAGGCCAACTATGGAGCCAGGACTTCCACCCTACTGGTTGGTAACATGCCCCCACCTCTACCCTAGCCTAGCAGTGCCAGGGAGACCACATGGGGAGCCTGGACTTCCACCCTTACCCAGCAGTAGTAACAAGGATCTCCTTCCCTTGGGTGTCAATGGAGGCTGAGTAAGAAATCTGGACTTCTATGTCCAATCGGCAGTAAAAAGGAAGCACCTCCTATTCCCCTGCCAAAATAGTGTCAAGAAAAGTCAATGGAAAAAGGTTTAGATAATATCCTGAGTCTCAGAATGTCCTGGTTTAAATAGAAAATCACTTATATTAAGAACTAGAAAGATTTAAAACGCTGCAAAAAGATAATCAAGATGACAGAGATGTTAGAATTACTTGATAAAGATTTTAAACTAGCCATGATAAAAATTATTGAATAAGCAATTACAAATGTGTTTGGACAAAAAACAAACAAAAAATACCTTGGAAAAGAAAAGCTCAATGGATGGTCTCAACAGCATAATGGAAGGGATATAGTCAAGAATCGTAACAAAGAGAAAACAGACTGAAAAACAAAAACAGAGCCTCAAGGACCTATGGGACTACAGCAAAAGATCTCATATTTATACCACTGGAACTTGGAAAGAGAGGAGAAAGGGTGAAGCTGAAAAAGTACTCAAAGAAATAATGACTGAAAACTTACCAAATTTGGAAAGAAACAAAACCACAGATTCAAGAAGCTGCACAAACCCCACAAAGTATAAACCTGAAGAAATCCATGTCAAGACACATCATAATTAAACTTCTGAAAACCAAAGGCGGAGAACTATTATGAAAGCAGGCCCAGAGAGAAACCGCACCTTACCCATGGGAGAAAAACAACGAGAATGACAGGGGATTTCTCACTAAAAACTATACAACCCAGAAAAAAGTGGCATATTTTTTTCAGGTGCTGAAAGAAAAGAACTGTCAACTCAGAATCCTACAGTGAGAAAAACTGTAGAGGAAATCAAGACATTCTCAGATGAGGGAAAATGAGGAGAATTTGTCGCCACCAGATCTACCCTAATAGGATGACTAGAAGAAATTCTCTAAGCAGAAAACAAATGATAAAAAAAAAAGAATCCTGAAACATCAGAAAGGAAGAAAGAATATGGTAAGTAAATATATAGTAAATACAATTAGCTTTCCTTTCCTTGAACTTTCTACATTATGTCTCAAGGTCAAAGCAAAAAATTATATAAACTGTCTGATGTGGTTTCAAATGTATGTATAGATAATATTTAAGACAATTATATATTGCACTCCTGGGCATTGATCCTAGAGAAATAAAGACTTACATTCAGACAAAACCTGTACACAAATATTTATAGCAGTTTTATTCATATTATACGGACTAGTACTCAGCAACAAAGAGGAACAAACTACATAGATGAATCTCTAGAGAATTATGCTGAATAAAAAAAGTTAAAAACCTTCTAAGGTTACATATATGATTCCATTTATGTAACATTCTTGAAATGACAAAATTATTTAAAAAAAAAAACAGATTAGTGGTTGCCAGGAGTTAAGGAGGGGGCAGGAGTGGGAAGTAAGTGACAAAGGAAATGTTCTGTATCTTTGTCAATATTAATGTCCTGGTTGTGATATTTTACTATGGTTCTGTAAGATATTACCATTGGGGAAAACTGGGTAAAGGGTACACAGAATCTCTGTATTATTTCTTCCAAATGCATGTGAATCTACAATTATCTCAAAATAAAAAGTTTAATTAAAAGGTATATAATTGACACAAGTATGAAAAACAAAAGCCTGACACTTCTGACAAGTCAGAAAAATTACTATAATAAACAATTCCCACAATACTCACATCTATTTCACTAGTTTAATGGGACTAAGTATTTCCTATATCTATTTTTCTCCTTGGTCTTCCTATTAGGCTTGTTACAAAGGTTTCACAACAAAACTCTTATGCTGACCCATAAAAGTCTCCTGGTTTTATAATTTCACCAATAGGTTTTATAGGAAACTCATGAATGAAAAATGCCTATTTTTTTTTTTTTCCTACAGCACAGTAAAATACAGCAGCAGTTTCAGAGAGGAGGCAATACAGAATATTTGTATCCCAATGAATAAGAACAAGGAGAAAGCGCAGTCAGTTTGACTGACCCCCTTTACTATCTCTTATAAATGACATAAACATTTAGACTAGCAATTCAGACAAACTCACTAACTTTTACTGTTAGTAAATTTAAAAATGCTTACTAAATTATTTTAAAACATAAGAATTATTTTAAGAAAAACTCCATTCAAATAAACTATAAAATCCTCTCATCTTATGACATAAATTTTAATAAGAATTAAACTTAAATCTTAAATTAAAATTTAGTAACACTGCTTAGTCTTAATTTGCATTCCTATTTAGAGCTATTTTCTATTTTTAGGAAGTGATGGTTTTCCATTTATAGTAGCAAATAATTTCTCTTAAAAAGCTTATTTATTTAAAGTCAATTTAAATAGTATTAGTAAGTACACAGTTGTGGCAAAAATCTGACAGTGATAATGTGAATGCCCATAGTTGGCTGGTATTAGTATACTGCATAGCTGGCGACTATTAAGGTTCATGTTCTAGTTCTAGCTCTCTTTGAACAAAGCAATCTGCTTCCTCCACCTCTAAAAATGAAGAGACTAAAGTAGACTGAAGACAATTTTGGAGCTCGAAATATGAGATCATATGGTCCTAAAATAAGAATTTACAAGTAATGTGCTTATAGCACTATAGAGTTAGTCCTTTTGTCTCTATAGCAAAAGAAACAATTTTTACCTTAGACAGGAATTAGAATAGGGTTGGCATATACCCACTATTTTGTATTTTCTAGAGCCCTTGGCCAAATTAGCCAAGAAAAACAATTTTTTTAAATTTCTCACCCGAGGACATTTCTCTATTTATTATCAGATAGAGTAGGAGGGAGGGAGAGAGAAAGACAGAGAGAAACGTTGATGTGATAGAGCCACATTGACTGGTTGCCTCCCGCACGACATGACCAGGGCCAGGGACGAAATGCAACTGAGGTATATGCCCCCTTGATCAGAACTGAACCCGAGACTCACTGGTCAGCGGGCCAATGCTCTAACTGCTGAGCCAAACCGGCTAGGGCGATGTATTTCTAATTTTACTTATTCTTACTCTGCTTAGGTCCCATAAAGGCCTGAACTTGGGATGTTTTAACAGTGATATCAAAGTTTCAATTACAGAAACACACTCAAAGTTGGACTTTATTTCTGTATCTAAAAATTGAAAACCTATAGTAAAACACTTGAATAGTATTGGTTATAATAACCAATTGGTTAAATAACCCAATTTGAAGTTTCTTAAATTTAAAATGGCATATAATCGATTTACATATAACTGGCATTCTTAAACCTCAGATAAAATGTGCCACGATAGAGATTTCTCCTTGAACCTCCCCCCCCCCCCAAGTTTTAAAAACTTTTCATTTGGGCCCTAGCTGGTTCAGCTTAGCGGTTAGAGCATCGGCCCGTGGACCAAAGAGTCACGGGTTTGATTCAGGCTAAGGGCACATACCTCAGTTGTGGTTTGTCCCTGGCCCTGGTCATGAGGGAGGCAGCCCTCTGGTCTGTTTTCCACTTCTATAATTTTGTCATTTCAAGAATGTTATGTTAGTGAAAGTGTGTGATTTTTTTATGGTTGGCTTTGTTCACTCAGCATAATGCCCTTGAGATCTACCCAAGTTGTTGTTGTTTTTTTTAATGTTTTTTTTTTCTATTTTCTCCTTGAACCTTTCATTGCAGTTCTAATACATGTTGACAGGTGACTGTTACAAAAAAAGTTTTGGGAATCTCTGTATTCTGAAGAAAGATTAACGCTCTTCACAATGGTGTAGAATCTTTAACAAAGCTCAGTAACTAGATAGTGCTCTAGCACTTACTCTCTTTATAGATCCTCTATGTTTTAAAATCTGGAAAAGAGACCTGGCCGGTTTGGCACAGCAGTTAGAGCGTCAACCTGCGGTCCAGAGAGACCTGGGTTTGGTTCCCGCTAAGGGTGCGTACCTGGTTGCAATTTGTCCCCAGCCCTGGTTGGTCGTGCAGGTGGCAGCCACTCGATGTGTCCCTTTCACATTGATGCCCCCCCCCCCCCCGCACTTTATCTGAACAAAAAATGGAAAAATGTCCTCGGATGAGGATAAAAAATAAATAAATAAAATCTGGAAAAGATATAGAATTCTTCAAAATCAATTCCTGAAGTCATGCACTTAAGGACTTAAAATGACTACATATGTACATCAATCAAATTTATTCTAATATTTTGATTACTGGCCCTAGCTGTTGGTATCCAATTAAGTTAGTTGATCATATTTTTAGTTCTATTCCAATGTGATCTAGCACAAAGAACATGAAATAGCACCATTAATTCTAATCAAAACTGGGGGAAAAATGTTAAAGAAAATCTTCCTAAAATAATAAGGCTGTATTCTATATACTATATGTTACTTTGAAGCTCTACTTAATCCTTGAAAATTAAGCATGTTGCTGCTCTATCAGCAGGAACCTTCCTATGTTAAACAAAAAATTTTCAAAGAAATATATTCTGGAATAGACGTATTTCCTGTGTGTGATGGAAAAACATGAAAAGTTGGCCGTAAAATAAAAATTAATTTGAAATAGTCTCATTAATTTGACTAATCTTTAACACTTCTATTTTGGTGGGCAAATAAGCACAAATGGGGTGTTGAGGAAAAAATAAGGAAAATGTTTTAAAATATGAAAATGTTATGCTTTATGATGAAAAACATAATGTGGGTTGCATATATTATCTCTGATAAAATAGATTTCCATCTATACTAGAGGTCCTTTGTGGTTGATTTCAAAAGGATGACTCAAACAGAAAGAACTGCTGGTATATCGGTAGTGGAGCCATTTTATGAAAACAATTTAGCTGATGAAAGAAAGGAGTTAAATTTATAGCAGTTTCATGATAAGAGTGAGAAATTAATCACCTTTTTCCTTCTTTCACAATTAGCAGGATTAATAAGCAGCATCTTTCCATAAAAGGAGAGAAGGGACAGGAGAAACAACAGTGTCAGAAGTGAGAGTAGGAGGTTATTACTTTTGTCAGTGTCTTTTACCTTTCTCAATAAGTAAAGTCCATGTGCCTCTTCCCATGATACAAGGCACTCCCTGGGCAAACTCCCAGCCTATCCCCCACCCCTCTTTGGGTAGCCAAATGACATGCTAGTTAATAAGACTTTCCTACCTAATTCACAGGGCTACAAGGATAACTGATTTCCATCCTGTTAGAAAAACAACATCTTTCCCAGAGACAGTATTTGTTCCTCTAAAGTAGGGTTCTCAACCTTGGCACTACTAACATTTCAACATTGTGAGAAGCTGGCCTGTGATTGTAGGAGGTTTAGCAGTATGCCTGGCCTTTATCCCCTCACCCCCGACCCCCACGTTCCAATACCATCTCTCATTGGGATAATAAAAACTGTCTCACATAGAATTGTACACCTAGAACCTACATAATTTTATTAACCAATGTCACCCTAATAAATTCAATAAAAAAAGAAGAAAAAAGTCTCACCTTCCCACCCCTCACCCTATATGAGAACCACTACTCTAAATCTCAAATTGGGGACAACAATTTGTTTTTAGGAAGGAAATTTGCCCTATTTTTGGCATGGTGCTTGCAACATAGTAAGGTATTTAATAGACATTTTCTTACTAATGTCATCATACTGATGCCTTAAAGGGTTATTACTAACCCTTGTGTTAGGTAAAGGCAATGGCTTTAAAAGTAGGTGCAATTTCACTATTAGAACTGATGAGGGTGGCTGGGAATGAGAATTGGGAGAACTATCATCATACCTTGATGGTGATTAATTATTAATATTTCTATACATTTAGACATTTTAATATTAAAACAACCTCTCTCAAGTATAGGAAAAGGACTGGAGCTGGTGAGACTGTTAGAGGAACATTAACCTATAGAGGCCAGATAAGAAAATGTCTTCTTGACCTAGGAGACCCATGCCTAGAAAAACTGAAAGCAGGCTTTGAAAAGCATGGAGGAATCTTTTTAAATCAAAAGGGATATAAATCTGAATCAACCCTGGATTAAAGTCTATAGTGTACTTGAAAAGAATGTAATTAGCAAAGTTCTTTCTCATATTTGACCCTCACAATAGCCCTATAAATTAGTAGGAAAGTCTTATTAACTCTATTTTCCAGATGAGGGAACTGAGTGTATATGTCAGAAAGGCCAGTGACTAGTTCAAGGCCTAACAGGTAACATCTGGCAGATCTAGAACTAAAATCCACATACTGATTTAACATACATGAACTCATTTAATTTCTATCACAAGTACAGCAAGTATAATTATTATCCTCATTTTATAAATGGGGGAAATGAAGCTCCTAGAAGTTAAGTAGTCTGGGTTTTCTGATACCACTAATCACACCCCAGACAAGGTTGGGTGGGGCTGATTCCTAAATAAAAATAAGAGACCCTATTATGAGACCACTTAGGAGAGAGACTAGAAATAGAAAGTACACCTATGTAAAATAAATCCTGAACAAGTTATACTCTATATAGCAGAGACTAGTAACAACTATTCAACTATGCTTTTAGAGATTATTTGAACCTCTGTCACTTCCTCAATGTTCATTGTGTTTGTCAACCCTGTTTCCTTGTAGTGACCAACAATAAAAAACTCTTCAGTAAGTAAAGTGGACTTTGCATGTTTGTTTAAAAAATGGGGTGGGGAGAAAGGAACCCAAGGCAAAAAGCAGAGTATTACACTAAGCAAATTCCTGGTACTACCAGGAAGAAACACATTATTAAAAGTGAGTCCAGACAGCCTAGGAAAAGAAGGCTTCATGTATCCCTGGGAAATGTATTCCCTGGAAAATGAGAGCCAAGACAAAACTGCAAGGCAGTGTTCCTGACTGGGGATGGGGGTTTAAATACACCTGCAAAACCCTATCCCCAAATGATCACTAATTCCCCACATCTAGAAAATCTATTTTAAAAGACACAACAAAAGACTAAAACATTTTTATTTTACCTGTCCATTCTTTTATATTACCAAAGTTCCTAAAATGGTAATATGCTTCTCGGAAAGCAGGACTACAAAGTCCCCTTGGTTTAACCATTAAAATCCTGAACGAAATTCTGCAGAAAGCACCAAACTGAGGGATTAGATAGCTATTTGGAACAAAAACACTGGTTAAAAGTTTACTCATGGGAAATTCTATCATCTTCTAAAGCCAGCATCCAACACTGGCAGTCAGCTCATGCTTATGCTACCCTTTTTTCATAGTGGCTAACACTGGGTTCTGTCTCTGTGCCAAGCACTATTATAAGTGTTTTACATGTATTAACTGATATTACTCCCCAGAACGACCTTATGAGACAGAAAGTATCATAAGCCTCATTTTATAGATAAGAAAACTATGTTTTACAATTCAAACTCTAGCCAACACTCTGGAACTGCTGAAAATATAAAGGGAGGGGGGAGAGGGGAAGGAGAGAACTACTTTGGAAAACTAAATTAAACAACAAACAAGAAAATCCCCCAACTCTTTTCCTACTACATATAAAGTATGAAAGAGCAAGAGTTTACATAAATGCTAATGCCCTAACATGGGAATAAACTTCTATAATACTGACCCACTATTTAAATTTTCTCAATAATTTGATCAATCATTCAAAGTTCAATTTAAAAGTTCCCTGGATAAAATTTAAACTTGGAAAAATGAATAAAATCATTTTTTTTCTGATCAGTTTAAATCTTATTTATGAAATAAAAACAATGGAACACTGAGTCCATGGTCATATTTTTATATTCCAGGAGTAAACCATATTAATCTTATGTAGGTTTTAAGTCCTTCAAGAAAAGTACTGTGTAATGATTGTTTAGGGGCAGTTAAATTATTCCTGGAAATCGAATAATCTGACCTTTCTTTAGTTCTTATAAAAACATTGACTAAGTTACATGGATTTTAAAAAAGGGCAACAATCATCTCAAAGTATCTCCTCCAAAATATTTATTTATTTTTTATTTTATTTATTTATTTTTTTATCCTCACCAGAGGACATTTTTCCATTTTTTGTTCAGGTAGAGTGGGAGGGAGAGAGAGGAACAGAGAGAGAGAGAGAGAGAGAGAGAGAAACATCGATGTGAAAGGAACACATCGAGTGGCTGCCACCCGCACAACCGACCAGGGCCGGGGACAAACTGCAACCGAGGTACGCGCCCTTAGCGGGAACCAAACCCGGGTCTCTCAGGACCGCAGGCCGATGCTCTAACTGCTGAGCCAAACCGGCCAGGGCCAAAATATTTATTAATTATGCATAAGACAACATAATTTCAGTGGGAGAAACCTGGCAGACACCATCTTAACCAAATGACCTAGCTTAACATTATCTATAATGAGACATTTTGATATCATGTATCCTCTGACTATAATGCACTGAGGGCACATCAGTTCTGCAGTATGCTGCCAAAAAATGTATATCCCCAATCTAATCATGAGAAAACACCAGACCAACCCAAATTGACAAATGTTCTACAAAAAACTATCAGTACTCATTAAAGGTACCAAGGTCATGAAAGACAAAGAAATTTCCAGACTGGAGGAGATTAAGGAGATGCAACAACTACATGGGATATGGGGGATCATGAACTGGATCCTGGAACAGAAAAGGGACATTAGTGGAACACTGGTTAAATCTGAATATGGCCTACAGTTCAGCTAATAGTATTGTACCAATATTAATTTCCTGGTTTTGATAAACATACTCTGATTATACAGATTGTTAAACTTGGGAGGAAGCTAAGAATATCTGTCTACTATTTAAACTTAATTCCTTTTATCCCCCATATTTTTTGTAAGGCTAAATTATTTCAAAATAAAAAAGAAAAGCAACAACAATAATAATGGAAAACAAAACAGCCCTTTACATTTAATACAAGTCATTAAAATACAAATTCAAGATTCAAAGTTTGTCTCCTTTCAGCCTTTTTACCATCCAGAGGTGCAAGATTTCCAAGCTGTATTGGTCCCACAAAATTAGTGCCTGCCAGGTCTCACATCCTCTCGCTGATGTGAAACTGCACCATTCACAGCCCCTTTGGTTAGTAAAGTGTTACTACACAAGTGCGGCCACCCATTTGTCTGAGCAATACCTGAACCAAAGTGATTCACCAACATACTGAACAAAATTCGACAAAACTATGATTTATGGGTTTTTCTTTAAAAAAAAATATTATAAGGGCAATTTTACTATTGAATGATGTAGATTTATTAGACAACACTTTGTATATGCAATTATATCACAGCTTCTGAATTAATGCTGTATACTGAAATCTTTAACAGTATTTGAATTTATTTGAGTTCTGTCTACCTCACTACATGGATCCTGATATTAAAGAATTTATGAAAGGGAATAGAAAGGGGAACTGGGAGGAATAAGAGTGAAGCATCAGCAGCTCTGGATAATTTTGATACCTTTCTTTTTTTTTAATCTGCACCTGAGGATATTTTTTCATTTACTTTCAGACAGAGTGGGAGGGAGAAAGGGGGGATAAGAAGGGAGGGAGGGAGAAAGAGAAACATGGATGAGAAAGAAACACATACAATGGTTGCCTCCTGCATGACCCTAACCAAGGCCGGGGACCGAACCACAACTGAGGTACATGCCCTGGACTGGAATCAAACCCATGACTCTTAGGTCCGGGGGATGACGCTCTAACCGTTGAGCCAAACCGGCCAGGGCAATATACCTTTCATTTTTAAAAGGCAAAAAGTAAAACATTTTCCTGGATTACTCACTAATTATTTCACTGTTAAAATGTTTTCTTCAAACTAGAAGAGACACTTAAGAAATACTAAATAAGCTATGACTAAAGCCAGGGCCAACTCTAAATGAACAAATCTGCAAAACCAGCTCTGCAGGCACATGATTTTCTCATCCTATAAAATAATGACAGCATTTCCCACACTTCATAGGATTTGCCATGACGACTAAATGAGACTACAGCTGCGCTGAAATTTTAATGTTGGGCCATCCACTTGGTCCACTCAGTAAATATAGTAGTCATAGACTTTTGGGTCTCTTGAAATTAGTCAAACTGTGAAATTTAAGCCAGTGATTTTGAAGAAACAAATGTAATATAAAAAACAAACAAGTATTTTTAAAAATACCTAATATGGTCTGGCCAGTGTGGCTCACTGGTTGAGCATCGACCCACGTACCAAGAGGTTGCCGGTTCGACTCCTGGTCGGGGCACATGCCTAGGTTGTGGCCCCAATGCCTACTGGGGGGCATGCAGGAGGCGGCCAATAGATTTTCTCTCTCATCGACATTTCTAACTCTCTCTCCTTCTTCCTTCCTCTCTCTCTCTCTAAAAATCAATAAAGAAAAAAAAAACTAAAAGAAAAACCCCTAACATGTATTTAGTTAGGCATATAAAGTAGGTCCTAGTAATACTTCATTAATTTACAGTGATGTTGCCCCATCACTTACAATTTAATTATTTTCTCAGAGATTCATCTTTATATTTCAGAACCTAAACAAATGTTATAATCTGTTTTTTTGCAGTAACTTTACACTATGTAAAAAATTCTACTTACTCTAATGCTCTTAATATATAACAGGCCCTAAAATACAATAAAAGGCCTCAACAATCATTGCAGTGAGTTTCAAGGTTGAAGGCTATATAAATGTTTAATTCTTGATAGGGGAAACAATAGTACATCTAAATAAAAAAAGACTTAGTATATGTAGTCCCTGCTCTTAAAGGAACATTAACTAATAAGTCTTTTATAGTTTCACAATTCCATTATAAGCTCTATTTAAAAGGTATGGAGAAACATGTAGTTGAAAATTCAAATTACAATTGAATCTCCAATACTGTTTCTAACAGTAAAATTAGCTACCAAAAGAGAAATCATTATAAAAAAATAACTATTTCTAATCCCACCAATACACAAAAGTTTCATCTTATAAGAGAGAGTTCTAATTTTCTCTTTGGTTCATGAAATGTTCTGAAAAGTAGCAGCTGCTCTTTCTTTGACCAAATCATAATGTTTTCTCCATCAATTTTTATAGCAGTAATTTAGAGACATTGTGCGTAGGAGGCTTAGAACATCTATTTTTTTTTTTTTTTTTTATCAGAATGAATATTTTAAATCACTTAGTATGGTATTCCTATTTAACTCTTTTCATTAGGAAAACAGTACATACATATAAAGCTGGGATATTTCTATAATTTTTCTCTCTCCACTCTATTGTTATATTTTCATATTACAAATACCTCAATTAAGTAAATAATAATCAATTTAAATTATGATTGTAATTGGTAACTTTTCTCGTCACTGACTTAACTTCCATTTTATATATATACAAGAGTATATCCCCCCCTCACAAATAGATTAGAAAATGACCAAAAATAAACACGCAACTGGGCAACATGTCAGTATTCTAGAAAGCAGATTCAGTTTTTCATGAATTTCCTATAGTAAGAAAAAAAATCTTGATGTCTTTTCTTTAAATGAAAGTAAAATGACTTGGAAAAAAACACTGCTGGGAACTATCACTGTTCATTTTTTCAGCAGAAAGAGACCCCTCCCCACCCCCATAAATCACAAGATCTAAAATTATTAAGTCTTTTCCCACCATATCAGAGGGAGAACAACAAAATATTCAGGTAGGAACATTACTTAAAATTTTTATAAAGCAAGACTCTCAATATTTAAAAAATTCTTAATATTTTCCCCCTACCTTGTGAAAATGTTTAAATGGTAAACTGTAGTTACCCCAAAGGCCTAGATCTCTTTGAGAGCAACTCAGGGGAAGATTCACTGTTAAAAACAAAACAAAACAAAAAAACTACATTCTGAATACACTGTCAACAGCTAACCAAAATAAAACAACAGCACCATCATTCTGGCTACCAATTTCCTTCAGAGAGCAATATAATTCTCAAATGTAATCATTCAAAAGAAAACAAGAGACAATATTAAATTCTAAAACATGTGAATAACAAATCAAAACAAACCAAATACTGTAGCGTGGATTGGAAAAAAATTACAAATGAAGAGTTTTCAGTTTTCTGTCGACAGGCAATAAACACCTAGTTATTTCTCTTTCGCGTTCTTAAAGACTTATGATGGGAGGTGAGAGTAACAGTGTAAAGCCTCCCTAAATACACAAAAGCCTTGGAACTTGAGATTTAGTCAACCTTTACTCTAAAACAGAAGAAAATGAATTCAGACATTACACTTCTAAAGCTGAATGTGAAAAAAACATGAAACAAATATAAATGATCTGGTTAATTATGATTCAAATAATTCTTTTCACAAACTTACCTTTAACCTGAAGCACTGACTATGTTAAACTTAAAATTAAGCCACAGAACACCTACCTCTTTATTCCATCGCTATCACCACAAGCTAGACAAACAACCTTCTCATCAGAGGATAAAATCCAGATAGTATTTAAAGCATCTCCCAGTTACACTTGAAATCACACAATGAATAGCTGTCTGCACAGTGTTCTTTCACTTAAGCATCTCCTAATGTGTGTGGGTGAGCCTGTGCTATGCAAAATAGGTAAACACTATATAATTCTAGATTCTATTGGCTGACGTGAGAATTCACTTCACTCTCACCTCCTCCTTAAGGAAGTCTGTGGCCCAAAAGGGAAGAAACGGAAGTAAGCGGGAAGAAAGCATAGAACAATTTTTAACATGGGTTTTTTTCAAGTTATGGAAGAAGATACTTAAAAAGGGATTATTCAGTTCTTAAAAGGCTGCCTTAATTAACTATACAAATGCTCTATAAATGTCAGAAGTATAGCTGAGATACTAAACTACCTTTTCATGATAGTGTAACAGCCTATTTGAACAGATTTAGTAATATTAATCTGTTAAGGAACACTCCATTTAAAAAACCAGAAAAAAAATCAATATAATTCATACGTGAAGAAAGAATGCTGTTTTAGCACTATCAACTGAATCAGATTTTTTTGGTTTTGCTATATAATGCTATATATCACAGGCATAAGAACAGGTGAAAATTCAATCACATTTTCAATTGATTATGCTTCTTTCTTCTCTATAATTTTTTTAGTGCATTTTCATTTTTAATTTATTATTTTATTAAATTATTTTTGTTACAGATGTTTCTTTTTTTCCCCATTGATACTCTCCTGTCTGCCCCCCCCCCCAGCATTGTTGTCTATGTCCACCGGTTATGCTTATATGCATAAGTTCTTTGATTTATCTCTTCCCTCCTCCTGCCCCCTCCTCTGAAGTTTGTCAGTCTGAACTCTACTTCTATATCTCTGGGTCTATTTTCTTTATTACCTTATTTTGTTCATTATATTCCACAAATAAGTGAGATCATGTGATACTTATCTTTCTCTGACTGGCTTATTTCACTTAACATAACATTCTCCAGGTCATCTCCAGGTCATCTTTCTTACAGCTGCATGATGTTCCACTGTGTATATGTATCGCAGCATTTTTATCCATTCATCTATTGATGGACACTTGGGTTGTTCCCAGATCTTAGCAACTGTAAATAGTGCTGCTATGAACATAGGGGTACATATATTCTTTCTGACTGGTATTTCAGGATGCTTAGGATATTTTCCTAGAAGTGGGATCACTGGGTTAAAAGGCAGTTCAATTTTTAATTTTTTGAGGAAACACCATATTGTTTTCCATAGTGGCTGTACCAGTCTGCATTCCCACCAGCAATTTACCAAAGTCTCCTTTTCTCCACACCCACACCAGCACTTGTTGTTTGATGATTTGTTGATGGCAGCCATTCTGGCAGGTGTGAGGTGATACCTCAAAGTCGTTTTAATTTGCATCTCTCTGATGATTAGTGACGTTGAACATTTTTTCATATGTCTCTTGGCCATTTGTATGTCCTGTTTGGAGAGATGTCTATTTAGGTCCTCTGCCCATTTTTTAATTGGTTTCTTTGTCTTCCTTTTGTTGAGTTGTATAAGTACTCTATATATTTTGGAAATTAACTCCTTATCTGATGTATTGTTGGCAATTATGCTCTCTCATACAGTGTGTTTCTTTTCCATTTTGATACTTGTTTCTTTTGCTGTGCAGAAGCTTTTTAGTCTGATGTAGTCCCATGTATTAATTTTTTTCCTTTGTTTCTCTTGCCTTAGGTGTTGTATCAGTGAAAATTCTGTTGCATGGGATGTCTGAAATTTTGTTGCTTGTCATTATTTCTTCAAACAGGTTCTCTATCCTTTCTCTGATTCTTCTCCTCTGGTACCCCTATGATGTGAATGTTGTTATGTTTTGTATTGTTCCAAAGCTCCCTTAAACTCTCTTCCTGCTTTTTAATTTTTTCCCCCATTTGTTGATCTACTTGGGTGTTTCTTTCTACCTTGTCTTCTAACTCGCTGATTCAGTCTTCAGCTTCTTCTAACCTACTACCGAGACCCTGTAATGTATTTTTCATATCAGCTATGTCTTTATTTCCACTTGGTTTTTATTCATAGCTTCTACCTCTTCTTTAGGCTGATGTAGTTCCCACTGAGCTCTTTATAGTTCTCATTAAGCTGCTTGTAGTTCTCACTAAATTGTTTGAGCACCCTTAAAATCATTGCTTTGAATTCTTTTATGTGTGTGGGGGGGTATGTGCCCCTAGCAGGAACCGAACCTGGGACTCTCTGGTCTGCAGGCCAATGCTTCAACCGCTGAGCCAAACCAACCAGGGCGCTTAGAATTCTTTGTCTGACAAGTTGTTTGCTTCCATATCATGTAGTTCCTTTTCTGGTGATTCCTCCTTTTCTTTTATTTGGGTGTTGTTTGTTTCACAATTGTAGCAGTCTGGTAGTTCTACGCCTGGCGAGAGATGTTGGAATGTGTAGGCAGGTTGGTGGGTATCAAATAAGGCTTCTGTGCCTCCCAGTCTGTTTTGGTGCTTGGCGCCTCTTGCTTGCTGTGGGTCCTGTAGGATTAACAACTGGCAGCTGGTATTGGTCCGTCGCGGTACGTGCTGCTGGGGTGCATGGTTCCAGCTGGTGCGCTGCTGGGGTGTTCTGCTGCCTGGTGGGGCTCAGCTCCTGATAAGTCACTGCTGATGCTGCTGGAGGCAAGTGTCAGCTCCCGGTTTGTGCTGCTGCTGCTGCCATAAGGAGTACTCTCAGTTCCCAATCCTCTGCTGTTGTTGGGGGCTGAGGATGCTCAGCTCCCAGTACTTTTCTGCTGCTGGGGGAAAGGCCCCATTCTAAATCTGCTGCTGCAGTTGTCAGGGGCAGGTCTTGGCTGCTGGAGCCCTGCTGCTGCTTGGACTCGGGCACCACTCCTGATCAGCCTCTGCTGATGCTACCTGGGAATGGATGTCTGCTCCTGAGCCTCTGCTGCTGGGGATGGTGCTCTGCTCCCGGCCAATTGCTGCTTCCCTGGGCAGGCACCTTGACAGCGCCACTGCTGGTCCACACTGACACAGTGGGGTCCACTGGTCCAATGCTGCAAGGTGCACTGGTGGACTCAGGTCGCTCAGCCCAATCTGTTCCCTGCTGCCTCCTCCCAGAGAAATGCAGGGATCTTCCAAGATGGTGGGGCCTTCCAGCCATGTGGGGAGAATCACCCTGACAAGCCACTTATCGTGGTAGCCAGCTGCTCCCTGTCCACAGCACAGGAACCTTCTGCCTCACGTTTCTGCACTGCTCAAGTTTGCTCGTCCACACTCATGTCTAATCACACTCTCTCTCACACTTGCTCACATTCTCACACACTCACCCTTCCTCCAGTCCTGCCTGCCGCCATCTTTTCCACTTTTTCCACTTTATACTTTAAAATAAAATAAATCAGATTCATTTGCTGCTCACGAACATGGAGAAACGATAGCAGTACCCAGAGGTGAGCTAGGAGTACACAACTTCATCAAATAGCTACTGAAGGCACCATGCTTACTGACCTTAGCTGCTTTTAGATTATGCTACTTATAAGCTTTCTTCGTTATTCCAAATTCTTCCATACCTTCTCTAAAGAAATGTGTTTTCTTATGGTGAAGGATTATGCAAAAACTAGTCTATTCCTCTACAAAGCCAAAAGATGAACTCGCTTTGTGATTGATTACATTTAAGATTTTTAAAAACATGCTAATTTAAGTCACAAGAGTAAATGATAGTTCATACCTGTTCAATAAACTACATATGCAAACCATCTGTACCAATGATTTTCAACCGTTTTCATATCATGGCACACATAAACTAACTACTAAAATTCTGTAACACACCAAAAATATTATATTTTTGCCAATCTGACAAAAAATAGTTATAATTTTGATTGATTTACAAAAAACAATAATAATACTAATAACAATAATAATAGTAGTTACCTATCCTTTTTGCTCCAAAGTGACTTTTTTAAAAAATCAGGTGCCTATACTAGTATATAATAATTTCTAGCCTGGCTAGTGTGGCTCAGTGGTTGAGCGTTGACCCATGTACCAAGAGGTTGCTGGTTCAATTCCCAGTTAGGGCATATGCCCAGATTGTGGGCCAAATCCCCAATAGGGTATATGCAGGAGGCGGCCAATCAATGTTTCTATCTCTCTCCCTCTTCCTTCCTCTCTCTCTAAAATCAATAAAGAATTTCTGGTACCAAGAATTAATCAGACACAACCTTATTATGTGATGTGACCACTAAGATGCAACTCTATTATATGTCCTATATATTTATGGTTCAAAACAGGGCATTCACACCAGATGGTTATTGTTGTATTGGCTGTTGTCATTTGTTTTATTTGACAACCTAAGGGAAAAAGAGGACAGTGCCCCTGACCAAATAGTCAGGTATTGCATGTTTTAAAAATTCCTGTGGTACACTCGTTGAAAAGCACTGATCTATACTATCCACCCATTAAACTTATAGTCAACTTGAGTCTAGGAGCCGATACTGTCTTATATAAAAAACACTTTTGGTGGTCCTAGGTCTAATACCTTGTCACCTAACGCCTTGGCACAAGATGAACTACCCTCTACTCTGCAGCAGCAAGTTTAATTCTGTTGCTTCCCAGCATTCCACAACTATGTCACATCACCTGAAGCTATTCTTCAGTAAATATGCATAATGTTTCTTTTGCTCATTCTGCTGGCAGCAGGCCCATGTAGGTTACTGCGACACAATGTGCTCAGGTATCCGCTTTTGTCCAGTGTGGATACTCATCCAGTCCAGAAAACATATCTATATAAATGATGTAGACATATTCTAAGATTTTGCTATTTGGTGAGCCTGCCTTGGTCATGTGATTTTGGTCTGATGAAACTACTCAAGAAGCCGGACATGACAGGTCCAATACTCATACTAAATAGTATGTAGTTGTGACTGACTCTCTGTGCCACAACAAAACCCAAGGGCTTGCCATTCTTTAGACCAACATACTGACTCTCTTATTAATTGTGGGAGTGCATTTCTTGGTGAACTCCTAGAGCAACCAAGATGTCAATAGTTCATATGCTATGATTATGAACTACTTTAATGATTAAGAAGAGCATTAAGAGTATAAAAATTCCTTATGTATATCAAGTTTGTTGTTTATACAAAATAATCTTCTGAGGGAATAAATTTTTCTTAAAGAGCTCTAAGACATTAAGAACAAAACCTCTCTCTATATTTTCTGAGTATGATGAACTATTTTTATAACAGGACAAAGACCCATATTCATAAGGGAGAGAAGGGCTAGAATTAAAATTTTAAGCTTTTCTTTCCCAATCTGAATTCTGATTTCTTTTTAATAAAGAACTTTCTTTCTTTTTCCTTTTCACATATGCCTTATTTACAATATTGTCTGATTAATAACACCATGGAGGCCATTCAAATACAAAAAGAAAACCTTAATTATCTTTCTTCACTGGTGGGTCAAATAAACCTGAATCTAAATGACCTACCCCTTACTCTTCTTCCATATTTGACTTGGCTTACAAGTGTCTTTAAACCTCCTTGTCTTCATGTATAATGCTCAAACTTCCAGCAATTATCACAGGTGAGGCCAGGGACTAATGTTAAACTTCCAATACCCTGAAAATTTTTAAAAATCATTCCAGAAAAAAAACTAAACAAAACAAAGTACACTTACCTCACAATTTCTAGGTCTTTTCGGTTGTTTTCTTTCTTATGGTCCTATTTTTCTGCTTATTTAGTTGTAGCCTAGGCTTTGATTTCACCTTTGGACACCACTGACCTCCTAGAGTTTGCCTCTTCTCTAATGATCTCTGAATACTTCTAAGGAAGCAATGAAGCACTCATTCCTCACAGTCCCTTTGTTTTTAGCCACACCCACAGCAGGTGTGCAAATTGTTTCATCCTTTAGTTGCACTTCACTGGTGACACTTAGGTCATGTTCCTCTAGCACATAAGGCAAACTCACATAGAAGGCATGTGCTATTCTACAATAATCCTTTCCTGAATATCTACATGTGTCCAGGTTTTTACTTGCCCAATCCATCTAACTCCAATCCAATCCTTTTGAGGAAAAAGGTACACTGCAACCTAAGATTTTTCAACAAAGCATGATTCTTCCTTATTGGGGGTAGGAAGAAGAAGAAATATAATCACTGGTTTTACTGTATCATATAATCACATTTTAAAGCTGGAAAGAACCTTAAAGAATACCCAATTCAACTTGCTCAATTTTCCTTCCAATTCCCTCATTTTATAGATGAGAAAAAAATCTATATCCAGAAAGGGTAAGTTATTTGATGAAGGTCATAGGGCTAAGCAGTGGAGCTAGTTAATAGATCTTTTTGACTTCTACATTAGTTTTCAAGGCAATACCACAAACACTAAAGAACAGAGCAGCCAGCCAACAATATCTCACATTATGTAAGTATTACCAATGAGATAGCCAAATCTTCACCTCTACCTCTATTCTTTGCTGTGCATTGTTATGATTTTATACCATAAAGAGAAAGCTGAAAATTAGACAAATAAAAGCGATAACTGGCATATCAGGAAGATTTGTTCCTTTCTGTTTACCACATAGGCCATGCCTCTTTAAACTGGCTGTTCACACTCCTACTTTGTGGACTTTGCTAACCTGGAAGTCTCCTTAAACAAAAGAAAAAAATCTAAATACCAAAAGTACTGCCACACAGAGGACATAGAGATGGCCAATAGACATGCAAAAATGCTCAGTCACTAGTCATCAGAGAAAAGCAAATTAAAACCACAATGTGGTATCACCTCATACATGTCAGAATGACTATCATCAATACATCAAATAAGTGTTGGCAAAAATGTGGAGAAAAGGAAACCCTGTGCATCGTTGGTGGGAATGCAGCCACTGTGGAAAGCAGTATGGAGGGTCCTCAAAAGATTAAAAATGCAACTGCCTTATGACCCAGCAATTCCACTTCTGGGAATATAACTGAAGAAACCCAAAACATTGATTCAAAAATATATATGCACCCCTATGTTCACTACAGCATTATCAACAAAAGCCAGGATCTGGAAGCAGCCCAAGTGCCTATCAGTAGATGAGTGAATAAAAAAGGTGTACATATATACAACGGAATACTACTCAGCCATGAAAAAGAAATGAAATCTCACCAGCATGGATGGACCTAGACAAATACCATGATTTCACTCATATGTGAAATCTAAAGAACAAAATAAACAAAATTGAAACAGATTCATAGATACAGAGAACAGACTGGTTGGTTGCCAGAGGGGAGGGGTGTTAGGAGACTGGGTGAAAACAGTGAAGGAATTAAGTACAAATTGGTAGTTACAAAACAGTCACGGGGATGTAAAGTACAGCACTGGGAATATAATCAATAATACTGTAATTACTATGTATGATGCCAGGAAGGTACTGGAAATATTGAGAACACTTTGTAAACTTTATGATTGTCTAACCACTATGCTGTATACCTGGAACTAATACAAAATAATACTGAATGTACACTATAATGAAAAAATAAAATAAAAAAAGAAAAAGAAAAAGCACTGCCATAGATAACCCACAGAATAAAAAAAGAAAAATTGCAAATCTACCCTGGCCAGCATGGCTCAGTTGGTTAGAGTATAAACCCATGCACCAAAAGGTTGTGGGTTCAATTCTTGGTCAGGGCACATAACTGGGTTTCAGGTTTGATCCCTGGTTGGGGCACATGTGGAAGGCAACTGATCATGTTTCTCTCTCACACTGATGTTTCTCTCTCTCTCTCTCTCTCTCTCTCTCTCTTTCTCTCTCAAATCAATAAAAAAAAAAACCCGGGTGAGGATTAAAAAAAATTGCAAATCATCTGTCTGATACATATATATCCATATCTAGATATAAGTATATAGAGAACTCTCACAATTAAATAATAAAAAAATAAATGACCCAATTAAAATTGGTAAAGGATCTGAACAGGCATTTCTCCAAAGAAGAAATACAAATAGCTAATAAGTACATAAAACAATACTCAACATCAGGCCATTAGGGAAATGCAAATCAAAACTACAATGAGATACCACTTAATTTCCCATAGGATGGCTATAATAAAAAAGACAGATAATGACAAGTACTGGCAAGGATGTGGAAAAGTTAGAATCTTAAGGGAGGAAAGTAAAATGGTGCAGTCACTTTGCAAAACAGTCTGGCAGTCCCTCAAAAGATTAAACATGGCCCTGGCCAGTTTGGCTCAGCGGTTAGAGCGTCGGCCTGCAGACCAGAGAGTCCCGGGTTCGGTTTCCGCTAAGGCACGTACCTCAGTTGCAGTTTGTCCTCGGCCTTGGTTGGGTCATGCGTGCGAGAGGCAGCCGCTCAATGTGTCCCTTTCATGTCGATATTTCTCTCTCTCTCTTTCTCCCTCCCACCCTATTTGAAGATAAATGCAAAACTGTCCTCGGGTGAGGATAAAAAAAAAAAAAGATTAAACATGAAGTTATTATATGACTCAGGAATTCCACTCTCAGATGAAATAAAAACATATGTCTACACAAGGATTTGTGCACAAATGTTCATAGTGTACATTATGCATAAAAGCCCCAAAGTGGAAACAACCCAAATGTCCATCAACTGATGAATGAATAAACAAAGTGTGGTATATCCATACAATGGAATATTATTTGGCAATAAAATATAAAATATCGATACATGCTACAACATGGATAGACTTTGGAAACATTATGCTAAGTGAACGAAGTCAGTTACAAAGGACTACATGCTGTATGATTCCATTTGTATGAAATGTCCAGAATAGGCAGACCCAGAAAGTAAAATTAGTGGTTGCCTAGAAGTGGGTTTGGGGGGTGGAGACCGGGGGGATTGGGGAGTTACAGCTAAAGGCTATGAAGTTTCTTTTTCAGGTGATAAAAATGTTCTTAAATTGAATGTGATGATGGTTGCACAGCTCTGTTGACTATACTAAAAACCACTGAAGTATACACTTTAAGTGAGTGAACTGTGTGGTATATATATGGTATCTCAATAAAGCTCTTATAATAAATACAGCATTAACTACATTTAAAAAAAAACCTGCCAAAAACTCAAAATCACTGGAAGCTAACATAAATCGGAATTCAAATACTGATTTTTTTGAAGAACAAAAGACCAGAAAAACGAATACAGCTTTAGAACTTGCATAAGTTTAAAAATCCTGTACTATAATTCCTACTTTTTCTAGAACCAGATAAACTGAGGGAATAATCATTTGAACATTTTACAAAATATATACATTTTCACAGAGCTGAAGACTTTCCTAAACCAATTAATTGCTTTTTGTACCAGAAACCACAAAATTCACAATTACAGTTGGAACTTTTAATCTCGTATCCTGTTTCAATTTTGCTTTAGTTGTAGACGTGGATTTTTGCTTTATGCTTTTGCTGACATCTTACATCACTTTCAATAAATGCAACTGAGGGGTGTTTTCTCTAACACCAAACAATAAATCAATTCTCTGGTACCACTGGGTGTCCAACAATTCAATTCAATTCTGATACTACCTGGACTTAGCTCAGATTCCACAAGTTAAATGGCTCAATCCCACAAGACTACCCCTACTTAAGATGCCAGTCATATGTCCAGGCCACCCTTACTTTTGACAGACTGGTTATAAATCAGGTATTCCCTTGCCCTACTCATGTTCCATAATTTACTAGTACAGCTTACACAGCTCAGAAAAACATTTTACTTATGTTTTACCAGTTTATTATAAAGAAAATATTAGCTAACAGTCCTATTTAGCTAAATAACTAAAAATAGTTTTTAAGAAAACCTAATACTTCTAGTTTACAAGATATCTCTCTACAACAGGATTATGAAGAACCATCCTTCAAATATTCTAGATTAGTACTTTCCACTAAGTGTCTATTAATGATCTCTTCTACTAACAGCAGCAATTGTGTTTCCTTGCAGTTTAATTAATTTAGGTATTGGAGCAATTTTCAAACTGAGGGCTGTAGTCTCCCTGGAGTCACTAATAATGCAATTACTAACCCAACAAATATTACTGAACATTCAAACTAATGCAAAAGGTATGATTCCCTACATTACCACTCTCTTACAGTTATGGGGGAGGAGGATGTAAACCAATCAACCAAACCCAAATCATTATAGGACAGATGCCACATTAAAGCAGAAGACCATAGATACTCCAAAGAAAAGTGTCACTACTTTGGTGATAGTAACCAGGAAAAGCTTCACAGGAGAGGTACTGAGTCCCATGGGCCCTTGGATACAGAGTAGATTTGGTAAGTGTTAGAAACATATGCCAAGATTTTAAAAAGGGGGGGAGGGCGATTCAAGGGGAAAATAACCACATTATGTGCTTAGGAAAGGGTAAAGTTAGTAGGTTCCCTGGAGTGAAGGGTTTGTGGAAATCATGGACCATGCTCTGAGCTTAGTGCCTATCAGCAAGCATCAAATAAATGTTTAATAACTGAATGAGAGGCAGCTGAAAGGTAAAGAAGTACCTGATATAGTAGGCCTTAAGAGCCAGGGTAAAGAGATTAAACTTTACTCTGGAGTTAATCAGAAGCCTGTACTTAAGGTTTTAGAAAGGGGAAGAAAACAAACATGTATTATTTACTATGTAGCAGGTACTAAGAATTTTACTTTTGTTAAACTCAATCTTTACAACTGTTTTATGACAGACAAGCAAACCAGGCTAAAGAATTTAGTCAAGGTCACTTATACATTAAGTGGTAAAAGCTGAGATCTGAATTTAAGCATTTGTCCATTCTACACAGCAAAAGTCAATCAAACCAGGGACAGAATATATCTAGCAACAATGTCTAGGTTAAAAATAATGTATTGTGTCATATTAAAATTTTTAGTCTATTTATGACTGCATTATGGTAAAACTGGTTTTTGAACTGAGCCCGGCCTGTGTGGCTCAGTGGTTGAGCGTCAACTCATGCACCAAGAGGTCACTGGTTTGATTCTTGGTCAGGGCACATGGCCCAGTTTGTGGGCTGATCCCCAGTGAGATGCATGCAGGAGGCAATCAATCGATGTTCTCTCTCATCAATGTTTCTCTCTCTCTCTCTCCCTTCCTCTGCCTCTAACATCAATAAAGAAAAAAAATTGATATAAAGGTTAATCTGAAGATGGAGAGGGAAATATATGCCAAATGGATTATTACAAAATGGATGATATAAGGCACAGAAATCCACAAAAGATACAGGCAGCATAGTATGGCTTTTTTTCTAGTTACTGAGTCTCCTCACATCTTGGTAATTCTTTTACTGTTTATATATGAAAATCTATACTGATGAATACAAATGGCTAGTGTGGGCTCCCTCAGTATTTGTGTATGTATGTTGTCAATTTCTCCCAGAGGGAAGGCTCTTTCCCTAAGGAAGGTAGGAGACCTTTCAGGTCACCAGTCAGAGATGGGTTTCTTTCTTTCCTTTTTCTCAGGATGAATGAATCAAAAGCACAGTGTAGTAATGTGGCTCTCTCCTAGAGTAAGATGGGCTGTATACATGTTTCTGGATGGCAAGTATGTAAAAGAAATAAGAAATTGTATATAAAGCTGGATGATGCTATTAAGCCATTTAAACCTAGCCAGGCCAAAACTGATCAAAAGGAATCTCCATTTGATACTGAATATGGTTTTCATATTTTTAGGTACTGAGAACCAGGACAAAATTGACTACGAATGAGTTTACCTCTAGGGTTAAGGAGCTCAGTGGGGTGGACTGGAAGAAAACTCTTAAATTACTAATCAATTATGATTTTTAATATTTGTATACCAAAATATAAAACCTCATTTAAAATTCAGTTCAGTGTACACAAAAAGTTTGACAACAATTATCTTCCCCCTTTATACCTTGATAATAGAGAAAATGATAAACTCGTTGGGAGACCATGCGTTGATTATGACATCACGGCAATGTTTCCTAAACAATGTTTAGTCAGTCAGGTTTTTGAACACTGATGAATATGGCTTGACTTGGAAGTAAGTGGATGCCTTCTAGAACTTTGCTGTTTAAAATATATTCATTTAATGCTGTTTTAACTGTTTTTCTCAAACTCTCTTTCCAATGAGCCCTTGACTGCAACAACTGCCATTTTGCTAACCTTGCTGTCAAAAGATTACTATACCTGAAATTGCAACTAACCTGAAAAATCTAGATTGTTGCCGCAGTTAACGCTTGAGAGTCAGCATTTAGCTTCTTCCGTTTGTTAGGACTGATCACTAGATAGGAATAAGATCTTTTTCTCAAGCTCATCCTCCACCTTAATTTATCTTTTTTCCCCCAACCAATCATATCAGATAAAAACAGGATCTTCCCATTCATATAATTTAGAATCTATATTACATATTGTAAATACCTGAAAACAAGGAATGATGGTAAATCAAGTTGCCTTGTAAGTAATTTCAGTGCAGGCTAAGATTGGTTAGATAAAAAATAACCAGTCTTCTTCACACTCAAAACTGAGAAACTATCTGTATCAAATTGAGATATAAAGGTGTAGGGGTGTGGATACAAAGGTAGGGGGATATCGTTTTAAGCCCAGAAAACCAAAACCACTTTATTTTTAAATTTCTAAAACTGATGTTAGTTCAGTAAACATATATGGAGTGCCTACTATGGGTCAGGTACTATGCTGGGATTTGTAGATACAAAAATTAAATGAGATTTTTTTTTTGGTATGTGCCCCTAGCGGGAACTGAACTCAGGACTCTCTGGTCTGCAGGCTGACACTCAACCGCTGAGCCAAACTGGCCAGGGCGAGAGATATTCTTTTTTTATCCTCACCCAAGGACATTTTTCCATTTTTTGTTCAGATAGAGCGGGAGGGAGAGAGAGAGAGAGGAACATCGATGTGAAGGGACACACTGAGTGGCTGCCACCCGCACGACCAACCAGGGCCGGGGACAAACTGCAACCGAGGCATGTGCCCTTAGCGGGAACCGAACCCGGGTCTCTCTGTACCGCAGACCGACGCTCCAACCGCTGAGCCAAACCGGCCAGGGCGAGAGATATTCTTAACAGAGCTATTAAAATTAAGGAACACCCCACCACCATTTTTCTGAGATTTCCTATTTTTAGTGATATAATAGTCTTTTAAGCAAATAAAGTCATACATGATACATTTCTATGCTTTTAACACTAAGTGATCAGCCCTGGCCAGTTTGGCTCAGTGGTTGGAGCATTGGCCTGTGGACCAGAGAGTCCCGGGTTCGGGTCCCACTAGGGGCACGTACCAAAAAAATAAATACATAAAACTAAGTGATCAGATTTGCAAATTACTTTTTCTAAGTTATGTATACATTTTAACTGCCAATAACATTTCTCTATTTTTCCCTGTCCCACTTAGGGGAAAAATGTTTTAAATAGGACCTCAAATATTTTCTCAAATTTTATGTTTTAACCAAAGTTACAGACTGAGTTGAACTAATCTGACATCCATAATGAGTTCTTTTTTATTTCTTAATTTGCTTTTATGTTATCTTTAATTATTTGTCCTAATTATGTCTCCTGCCTTTACTGGAATTTCACTGTAGAGTATACAAGAGTATGCTTAAATTTTTACACATATCTTTGAATTTCATATAGCTTAAAATTCTCAGCAAGTTTTTCCTCTAATATTATTTTCACATAATATTTGTCAAAGCACTGGATTCTACGTAAACGAAGATGATTATTTTTCATAATGGAAATAAATACCATTCTAATTAATATACTACTCTTCCTCTTTGAGGTCCAACTTAGATATAAACTTGCTGGTATCTGGTGGAGTTTTGTTCTTGTTTTCATATACCTTTAACCATAGTCTAACACTGTGCTTAATGAGCCAAGTTATCTACAAGGGCAAATAGCAAAGCTTCCTATTCATTCTAGCTAAATCAATTAGGTTATTCACACATTTATTGAACACTTGCCAAAAACGATTTTTTGGTATCAATAAAAAGTAATCTTATAATAAAGGTTTATTTTGTTCTGGGGAAAAAAAGCGAGGGTTCTCAAATTCACTGTTACTTTGCAACTCTTGCTTCACTTTCCTTCAATGTTGTGTAGGTGGAGGAAAGAAACCAAGACATTCAGAACATTATGTGAACTCAAGGGAAATTTTTAGACAGCAATAAATTGTGAAAATGACTTAAACTTACTGTCAGAACAATCTTTTATAGAGAAACATAAATGTAGGCACTTTAATATACCCTTGACATTCAATGAAATAATACTAGGCTCAGAATACCATAAAGTCAGACCTTATTTGGGCTCTTATTCATATAAATACTATCTCAATAAACTGCAATTAAAATGGGTTTGTCTAATTGATATTCTTAATACTATTTATTTATTTTTGTTAATCCTCACCCGAGGATATTTTTCCATTGATTTTTAGAGAGTGGAAGGAAGGGAGAAAGAGAGAAATATCAATGTGAGAAAGATACATAGATTGGTTGCCTCCCACACAACCCTGACCGGCGCTGGGGATCAAACCTACAACCCAAGTTATCTGCCCTTGATCAGAATCAAACCTATGACCCTTCTGACCGTGGGCCAATGCTCTAACCACTGAGCAAAATTGGAAGGGCAATTCTTAATACTTTTCTAAAAAGACAAATTCTTAGTAATTCATGAAATATATTATTCCCTTTTTTGGTGATTATGAAAATGTCCTTCAGGAAATATTTAGACTATTTATAAATTTTTCAAGACCACTCATTTAAAGTCCACTTTAAATGAATGATCCTAGCCCTGGCCGGTTTGGCTCAGCAGTTAGAGCGTCGGCCCTCGGACCAGAGAGTACTGGGTTCGGTTCCCGCTAAGGGCATGTACCTCGGTTGCAGTTTGTCCCTGGCCCTGGCTGGGTTGTGCGGGTGGCAACCACTCGATGTGTCCCTTTCACGTCGATGTTTCTCGCTCTCTCTTCCTCTCTCTCCCTCCCACTCTATCTGAACAAAAAATGGACAAATGTGCTCAGGTGAGGATTAAAAAAAAAAATGTCCTTGGGTGTGGATTAACAATAAAAATACTGTCACTACTTACCTGTAAAATAGTCTGCTAATGTTTCGAAATATATTTTATATGCCCTTTCAAACCAGGAAGTCTTTCCTTATCTACCAACCTCTCATTCTTATATCTAGCTTTGCATTATAGTTATGTATGACCTTATGCTATTTCCTATTAAAGCCAAAAACTCTTCCTTGTTCATTTTGAAGCACTTAATAATAAAGAAAAAAGATATTGAATATACATTTAAGTTAGATCTTATAAAGTCTTCACTTTAATTTGGTGGATAAAGCATAAATATTTCTATAGTGTTAAGAAATTTAAAATAAAAATACTGAACATTTCCTAAAGACTATAGAATGCTAAAGTCTTTTATTTTGTACATGCCCCTAGCGGGAACCGAACCCGGGACTCTCTGGTCCGCAGGCCAAAGCTCCAACCACTGAGCCAAACTGGCCAGGGCTAGAATGTTAAAGTCTTATAGGGATGGACATACTCATTCACATATATTAATATAACATAAAAATGGAAGGAGCTATCTAAATGACTGTATAAGACTAAAAGTGCCATCTTCTACTTCATTTCAGGTTTTTGGTGTTACAAAGAGTAACCCCACAAGAGGTATCTTGTTTTCCTTTTTTCAGTAAAAATTAAGCTTTCATTTTCAGACTAAAATCAGCCATAGAAACCAATACATAAAGCCTTTGTTTGTGTCCTTCAACACCCCTTACTCCTCCTATTCCATCTCTCCCCAAGACCCTAAGTATCTAGAATAGAACCTTAGATTTCATGGTTCTTTATAAATTTCTGGGTCCAAAAGCCCAGTTTGCTTAAGGCATTAAACAAAGCGTTAACCTAGAAAAACATGTTAACCCATAAAGACAGTGCCTTATGCCACAAGAATTATTAATAAATTTGATTACCACAGCTAACAGGAAAATTAATATTATGGTATTTGTTAAAGTAGCAGCAAATTTATGTTGATATATTATCAAAGCTCTTCAGAAGTGAAAAGTCCTAGCAATTCCCATTTATATATTGCTTTTAAAACAGTAATTTGGAAGCGAATTCATACAAATTCCAAATTAGCACTAAACACTAAATAAACAAACAAAACACAATCAAACTGCTCTTTCTTAGATAAGTGCTAACCCATAAAATGGAAAAAGAAAACACTATCAAGTGTTAAGGACATCTATTTTCTGCTGCCCAGCAAACATTCACCCTTCCTGTGGTATAATGATATCTTCATTTCCTTTTTGGAAATAGTTTTTATGTATCTGATGGAGTTGACTATACCCTCAAACTTGATGGCAGGGCATATAGCTCAGTCCTAGTCAGAGCCCCACATTCCCCTCCCTACAAGAGGAAAGGGCCAGTCTGAGGCAATGAGATGCAGTGAGACTTTTGCTGGAGCTTCTAGGAAAACGATGGTCACTCTTTCCAGATACACATGACACTGTGAGGATTTAGGGGCTAGAAAATGAAGTTATCTTTTGCTCATGTAGGGCTGAAAAATAAAGCCAACACTGAGAAAGCAGTGCTAAGAAACATACAGAAATCAAATCTTGGTAAGATTGTTTGAGCCTCAGGTAAAGCCATTTTTGACGCCACACTTATCCTAGACCAGTTAACACAAACCAATAAGTCTTTTTCCCACTGAAGCCAGTTTGAGTGGCATGTTATTATCACAAGGAAAGATAGAAACACTATTTTAAGTGTATTTGTTTCCACAAGAGTAAATATACTAGGTCATAGAATTCAGTTTCAAAAACAAGGTAAAAGCAGACTCTTTCCTCATAGATGATTCTGGTTTTTCAAAGTCCACTTTTCCTCAAGAACCCCTCCCTGCTAAATTCAAAGGCTACAAGGCTTTACATCTTCTGCCTTTATACTGTCCTAACACAAAGAAAAAATTTTTTTTTGCCACAAATGAATAAGAATAAAAAATCAACAATGGAAAACAGAAATAAGTATGGTGGTGGTGGTGGTGGTGGGGAGTAATCTATAGGAACTGTAAATAGTAACCAGATGTACTTTTTTTTTTTTTTTACTAAAGGCCTAAACGAAAGCCAGAGACTAAAGCTTATAAAATAAAGCAGATTCAACTACATACAAACTCAAATACAAAAACACCAAAATACTAAAATCAAAGATCCTATTCAAAAAGCACTTAATAAAATGAAAATTCAAAGGAAAACTCCTTGGGAAATGGAAACTTCTTAGACTCTGGACAAATTACTATATAATTTCTAAAGAGGTAATAGTTAAACATAAAAAAATTATTCACTCTATGTGAATATGACATGCTACTGAGCCCTTAAGTCATTCTGAAATGTTTAGAAAAATAAGACAAAAGAATACAAAAATTACTGCAAAAGACACTTAAAAGAATAATATAAAAGTAGTACTTCCATTTTCTAGGGATTTTGATGACTTAACTGCTAACAAGAAAGGGAAGAAAACAAATAATACACATAGAATAAAATATAATTAAGATGTATATCCTTGTGTTTCTCAGATCATACTGAAGTGAGCTTTTACCTACATATTTTAGATCTGCATTTTAAACACCAGGTGTGAACGCTGGAATGAATTACAATACTCTTATGATAACAATGAGACCATTAATATGGAGTCTGTGTGCAAGAGGATGAGATAAATTATTAGTTGAAATAAAGTAAAATAGAGTGGTTAAGGGAGTCATGGAGTCAGACTGTCCATGTTTGTCTCCTGGTACTGTCATTTAATAGCTGTGAGACTTGGACCAACTTCACTAAGGGTCAGTTTCCTTATTTGTAAACCTAAGATAATAAGTAATAAATCAACATGTATGCAGTGTTTATCATAATAGGTGCCAAGTATTTCACAAAGACCTTTTTTTTAAATCCTCATCCGAGGACATTTTTTATTCAGATAGAGCGGGAGGAAGGGAGAGGAAGACAGAGAGAGAAAGGGAAATGAAATCGACACGAAAGGGGCACATCGAGTGGCCACCACCCGCATGACCCGACCAGGGCCGGGGACAAACTGCAGCCGAGGTACATGCCCTTAGCAGGAATAGAACCCAGGTCTCTGTGGACGGCAGACCAAAGCTCTAATGGCTGAGCCAAACCGGCCAGGGCCATTTTACAAAGATCTTTACAAATTCTTTTTTTTTTTTAATCTTCATCCGAGGACATTTTTGCATTTATCTTCAGATACAGCGGGAGGGAGACAGGGAGGAAGAGGAAGAGGAAGAGAGAGAGAGAGAGAGAGAGAGAGAGAGAGAGAGAGAGAGAAACATCGATATGAGAGAGACACATCAACTGGTTGCCATCCGCACAACCCCAACCGGGGCCGGGGATGAACCGCAACCAAGGTATGTGCCCTTAGTGGGAATTGAAGCCAGGACTCTCTGGTCTGCGGGCCCATGCTCTAGCTGCTGAGCCAAACCAGCCAGGGCTACATATTAATTCTTTAACTCCTAATAATGTTCTCAGGAGATCGATATTATCATTTCTGTTTTATAGATGAAGAAATCAAGGCCCAGATCAGTAAATTACCTGAGGTCACACAGCTAATAAATGGTAGGGCTGGCATTTGGGATAGGAATCTTGTTTTCAGTCTCATATTCATTCTACTTCATTGATTAAAAGTCTACACTTACAATTATAGGCTATTACTTTTCACTAATATAGTATTACCTACCTCAAGGGTTGTTATAAGAATTAAACAAAGTACCTTGCACATAACAGTAGCTCAATAAGTGTTTGTTACAGTATTTGATAGCCAATTTCTATTAACTTGAATATTTATATTATCAAAATTATTTCCTGATAAACAGAATGTTTTAGGGAGGGAGACAATGTTTAAAATTAATTTTTATTAAGTTAGTTCTGGAAAGAGAAAAAACAACTAAACTAAAGGAGCTATCAGACTGAGAAAATACAGAATGAGTCTAGGACAAAAGGCAAGAAAAAGAACAAGTTTAATGAAACTTGATGTAAAAGAGTCGGAGAGAGCCCACTGGTGTGGCTCAGTGGTTGATTGTCAACCCATGCACCAAGAGGTCACCAGTGCAATTCCCAGTCAGGGCACATGCCCAGGTTGTGGGCCCAATCCCCAGCGGGGGGCATGCAGGAGGCGGCCAATCAATGTTCTCTCTCATGGATGTTTCTCTCTCTCTCTCCCTCTCCCTTCCTTTCACTCTAAAAATCAATAAAGAAAAAATAATTAGAAAAAAAAAAGAGTTGGAGAGAAAGAAGTGGAATTATGATTTAAAGACCTTCTAAACCAGAAGGAGCCTCATACCATAATGTATTTTTATAAAGTGTGGTCCATGGCACACAGCAGTAGCACATCTGAGAGCTTGTTAAAAATGTAGAATCTCAAGAATTACTGAATCAGAATATGAATCTTAATATGACCCCCAGGTAATTCGCATAATACATTAATGTTTGAGAAGCACTGGTCTGATGGCATTTCTTAGATGAAGACACTAACCAGGTTAAAACAGAACTCAGGCCTCTTGTCTCTCAGTCTAGTATCCGTTCTACTTTATTATGTGCCCTCAGCCATAACATCACTAACTTCACTAATCTAAGGTTTGTTTGTTTTTTTACCATAGAAACATTTTGGAGTTGAAATAAGCTTAAATCAAGTTTTCCCTGATCATTTTGATTTGTTTCCACTCCATTTGGAATTTTAAGGACCCCCATGAATTTTCCCCCATGAGTTTTTAACATCACAATATGTCTTAGTCCATGTCCATTCAGGCTTCCATAACAGAATACCATAGACTGGATGGTTTATAAACAACAAATATTTATTTCTCACAGTTCTGGAGACTGGGAAGTCTAAGATCAAGGCACTGGCAGACTCCTGTCAGGTGAGGGCCTGCATCCTGGTTCATTGATGGCTATCTTTTTGCTGTGTTCTCACATGACAAAAGGATCCAAGGATCTCTCTGGGGTCTTTTATAAACTCACTTATCTCATTCATGAGGACTGTGCCCTCATGACCTAGTCACCTCCCAAAGGCTCTATACCTCCAAATACCATCATATTGGGGATTAGGTTTCAACATAAGAATTTCCAGAGAACACAAATATTCAGTCTACAGTATTATATGAAATGTAAACATGCTATCCCTGACTACAAAGAATTCTTCAATTCACGCAGTAAGTCTCAACCCTGAATGATCAATGAGAAGAGACATTAAAGACTCAGAAATAAGCCCTGGATAGTTTGGCTCAGCAGTTAGAGTGTCAGCCTGCAGACCAGAGAGGCTTGGGTTTGGCTCCCGCTAAGGGGACAAACCTTGGTTGCAATTTGTCCCCAGTCCCAGTTGGGGTCGCATGGGTGGCAACCACTCAATGTGTCTCTCTTACATGATGCTTCTCTCCCTCTCTTCCTCCTGCTCTATCTGAAGATAAAATGCAAAAATGTCCTCGGGTGAGGATTCAAAAAAAAAAAAAAGACTCAGAAACAAAAAAGACGCTTTCTATAGGCAAATCATTTAAAGTCCGGGTATCAAGGAGCTGGCAGAGACCTTATACGGTTGAGATGACAGATAAATTTCATCTAGAATACCAACTATATAGTCGCTGACCATGTTGTACTAAACAAAAAGAATCTGAAGCTGGCTTGGGGTCAGCTATTAACTATATTTGCTATGAGCTGGTTCCAAAGAGGGCTATCATAAAGTTGCTGACCTTGTAAAGATAAGGAAAGTAAGGCCCAGGGAGGTTAAGTTAAATAAATGAGGCACATACTAAATAAATGGACCAGAACTCTAAGTCTCTTGACTTCTGTTATAGTGATTTTTATCTTGAATGAATCACATTGGTTCTCCTCTCTGATATATTTGTTCAATAAAAAAATAAAATCCTTGCCCTGGCCAGTGTGGCTCAGTTAGTTGGAGCATCATCCCATACACCAAAAGGTGGTGGGTTTGATTCTCAGTCAGGGCACATACCCAGGTTGTGGGTTCTATCCTTGGTCAAGGTGGGTGCATGAACAACTGATCAATACTTCTCTCTCACGTCAATGTTTCTCTCTCTCTCTCTCTCTTCTTCTCTCTAAAATCAGTAAAAAATAAAATAAAATCCTTTTCATGTAATAGATAATAAAAATCAAACCAATTAAAATTAACTGGGAATAAACAAGTCTTCAGACTTTACAAGTCCTATAATAAAGACTTACATGTACTTGTAAGTACATTAAAAATTTAAGTAAAGCCTATAACCTATAGGTTGTATCTTTGTGATCAATGATCTCTGAGTCAAATTGTTTTCTGACAATTTTACTTCATGGTGAGTTTTTCCATGTGACTATTCTTTAGAGTTTAGCCATGATGACTCAGGGCACATCTAGATGCTATGAAAGAGCTTTCAATTTAAGAAGTGGGAGGAGAATGAGGGGGCATATTGAATCATTAACAGCCTACTCGGTTCTGAAACGTAGCAAATGCTTTCTGGAAGCCATTTTAATGACAGCTTCAGGAGGCAAATTCTGGCTAAAGCCTTAAAACACCGGTCCATAAGAACTGAACTATATGCAAATAAATTGACATGCCATTTCTAAAAGAGACCCAACAAAGAAGCTTTAGCAAATTGTGAATTTCTTTTTGTTGAACAAGTGTCAATGATGAACTGAAAAAAAGTCACAACCTCTTCTATGTTGAACAGTTTAAAAGCCCATCTCACAGTTCTTTGCTCCCTTGGTGAACTGATAGGACTAGTTCAGAGACCGAATCATCCCATTTTAAATGAAAATTATAATAAAGCAGTAAGTAAATTTAAAAAGCTTTCAATTACATGAAGTCTATCGATAGGACTGTGGTTTCTAATAAGAAGCAGCCAGTACTTTAAAAAATACACACATTTAACACATTTGCTCATGAATGATAAAGTTAACTAGTTTTGTAATTTGGATTTTTGTACTTTAACTAGTTTTGGTCCTTTGGTAAATTTAAAGTATGGTAGTGAGAATCATTTCAAAGAAAAATCCATTGTGTTTACTGTAGCTTAAAATGAAAGGAAATAAGCTTTTAGTGCTTCCAATACATGCAGTCCATTAAATCTGGCGTAAACCCTGAGGAACATTAAGTACCGTGGACAGTATCTGCTGAGAATCAGGAATACAACACTAAGGTTTTGAAGAACCAACAAAGCACTTTAAACTGTTTTCACTTATTGTTAAAAAATAAAATTTAATTTAATGCGTCTTCTAAAGATTAAGTCAACTGTGCTGAACACTACAATGAGCATCTAACAACTAGCAAAAAATAAAAGTCAATCACCTTGTAATTTATTCCATGGTAGGAAGGAGAAGTTATAAACTTATTCACCATGTTACTAATCTTTTTGTCCTTTCCTCTTGACTATCAAAAGGAAGCTCAACAGAAGTCTAGGCACAGTTTTTCCCCAAGGCCATTTACAATTAAGATAATATTACAGTGATGATGAAGATCCACTTCATTTGACATTTTTGGAAAAGACAGTAACATACACCAAGAACTGAAAAACACTTTTGAAATTCCACTATGCTGTTAATTCCACTATCAAATTTTGCTAGTTTTGGTATAGTCTCTGGATAGATGCAGGATTAACTCACGAAGATTTCAAATCTATGAGTTTATTACTGTTTCTGGCATTATTCACTTCAAAAAGCATTGCATTCTATAGGTCACACAGTTATCAGATAGTATTTGGCTGGATGGAATACACCATCTCCCCAGCCAGAGCACACACCACTAACAAAGGCAAGAAAAGATAAAAAGAAGCTACACAGTTAAGACAAATAGGAAAAGTGCCCTTTACGTAAGACTGCTTTAGGGCCCTTAATTCATTCCAAGCCTAATTTATAAGTATATGAAATGGCAGACAAATGTAGAAAAAAAGTTGGAAGAGCAATGGGTACACTCAGCTGACAAAGGAACATAATAAACAGAACTAGTGGCAGAGCGATGAAGAAATGAACATGTGAGAGAGGTAGGGATGTGGAGTACAAGTATCTTGCAATGCATAAGCTGAAAAGAATAACCTGGAACCTGATGCTGCAAAAAAAATCTATAGAGTTTAAGTAATACATTAAATTTTTAAATAATCCTTTTGTTGTTTTTAATCTTTACCCAAGGTTATTTTTTCCACTGATTTTTAGAGAGAGTGGAAGAGGAGGGGGCAGTAAAAAAGAGAGAGACAGAAACATCAATGTGAGAGAGAAACATCGAATGGTTGCCTCCTACATGTGCCCCACCAGGTCCAAGGATCGAACCTGCAACCCAGGTATGTGCCCTTAACTGGGAATCGAACACAAGATCCTTCGGTACTCGAGCAGACACTCTAACCACTGAGCATACTGGCCAGGGTTTAAATAATTCTTTTTTTTTTTTTTTTTTTTTATCCTCATTCGAGGACATTTTTCCATATTTTACTCAGATAGAGCGGGAAGGAGAGAGAGGAAGAGAGAGAAACATCGACGTGAAAGGGACACATCGAGTGGCCGCCACCCACACGACCCAACCAGGGCGGGGGACAAACTGCCGGGGAAAAACTGCAGCCAAGGTATGCGCCCTTAGCGGGAACCGAACCCGGGTCTCTGTGGACCGCAGGCTGACGCTCTAACCGCTGAGCCAAACCGGCCAGGGCTAAACAATTCTTAATAATTGTTCATTATCATCATCATCAATTCCAAAATTAAGTACAGGCTTTATAGGGGTCATAATGTTTAAGTTAACATGAAATATAAGACACCCCTTTTGCAAAGCAACTTTTTTTCTTGAAATGGAAGGCGTATTATTATTAAAATTCTCTACTTAACTTATACATATGTTAGCTCATTAAGTCATGGACACTTTTAGATCTAAGTTACAAGAATTATCCATGGTCTTGTTTACTATTTTGTGAGAGCCAATTTTTTCTTTTCTTCCTTCTGTTGCTCCTACCCTCCTTCTCTGTCCTCATCCCTATCCTAAGTTATTTATTCCACAAAATTGGAAATGAAAACCAGATTCATAATCCTACCACCAAATCAACAGACTCAAGCTATTTCTAAAATGAGCCATACATCAGTATGATCACCATCATAGAATTTCAAAGTCCTTCATGAAAAACTGTTGCCATTTTTATTTTATACATGAATCAAAGATAGCCCGTTAAAGATTTTCCAGAGTTCAAGGAAAGCCCAGGAATTAAACGTGGTCTTTGTGTTCCATGCTAACAGGTTAGTATTTAAAGCACATTGAATAATACAGCCTAACAGCTCAATCCTGATACTATGTGGATTATACGAAGAAAGAGTCTGGTTATCTATTTATATACACATATACATATAAACATATATGTACACAAAAGGGACAACTCTGAGTAAATTAAAGAACTAAATTCTTTTTTAAAAATTTATTTATTTATTTTTGTTATAGATAATTCTCCTTTTACCCCTACTGGCTCCCCCCTCCCCCACCCTCCCTGCCCTGTCCCCACCTTTATTGTCCATGTCCACTGTTCATGCATACATGCATATAAGTTCTGTGGTTTATCTCTCCACCCCACCGCCTCTTCTGGGGATTGTCAGTCTGTACCCCACTTCCTGTCTCTGGGACTACCCCGTTCCTCAGACTGTTATGTTCATTATATTCCACAAATAAGTGAGATCATATGATACTTCTCTTTCTCTGTTTGGCTTGTTTCACTTAGGATAATACTTTCCAGGTCCCTCCATGTCGTCTCAAAGGATAAGAGATCTTTCTTTCTTACAGCTGCATTGTACTCCACTGTGTATATGTACCACTGCTTTTTTATCCATTCGTCTACTGATGGACATTTGGGCTGTTTCCAGATCTTAGCTATTGTAAATAGTGCTGCTACGAACATGGGTGTACATATATTATTTCTGATTGGTATTTCAGGCTTCTTAGGGTATATTCCTAGAAGTGGGGTCACTGGGTCAAATGGCTGTTCAATTTTTAATTTTTTGAGGTAACACCATATTGTTTTCCATAGTGGCTGTACCAATCTGCATTCCCACCAGCAGTGTACTAGAGTCCCCTTTTCTCCACACCCTCGCCAACACTTATTGTTTGATGAGTTGTTGATGGCGGCCATTCTGACAGGTGTGAGGTGATACCTCATTGTTGTTTTAATTTGCATCTCTCTGATAATTAGTGATGTTGAGTATTTCTTCATATGCCTCTTAGCCATTTGTATGTCCTGTTTGGGGAAGTGTCTATTTAGTTCCTCTGCCCATTTTTTTTTTTTTCATCCTCACCCAAAGACATTTTTCTATTTTTTGTACAGATAGAGTGGGAGGGAGAGAGAGGAAGAGAGAGAGAAACATCGATGTGAAAGGGACACATCGAGTGGCTGCCACCTGCACGACCAACCAGGGCCGGGGACAAACTGCAACTGAAGTACATGCCCCTAGCGGGAACCAAACCCGGGTCTCTCCGGACCGCAGGCCGACGCTCTAACCGCTGAGCCAAACTGGCCAGGGCCTTCTGCCCATTTTTTAATTGGGTTCTTTGTCTTTATTTTGTTGAGTTGTATGAGCATTCTATATATATTGCAAATTAACCCCTTATCTGATATATCATTGGCAATTTTGCTCTTCCATACAGTGGGTTGCTTTTCCATTTTGATGACTATATCTTTTGCTGTGCAGAAGCTTTTGAGTTTAATGTAGTCCCATGTGTTCATTTTCTCCTTTGTTTCTGTTGCCTTAGGTGATGTATCAGTGAAAATTCTGCTGCGTATGATGTCTGAAATTTTGTTGCCTACATTTTCTTCTAGGATTTTTATGGATTCATGAGTCACATTTAGGTCTTTTATCAATTTTGAGTTTATTCCTGTGCATGGTGTAAGTTGATAGTCTATTTTCATTTTTTTTGCATGTAGCTGTCCAATTTTCCCAACACCATTTATTAAAGAGGCTGTCTTTACTCCACTGTATGCTCTTGCCACCTCTGTCAAATATTAATTGAGCATATTTCCTTAGGTCCATTTCTGGGTTCTCTGTTCTGTTCCACTGGTCTATATGCCTGTTCTTGTGCCAGTACCAGGCTGTTTTGATTACAGTGGCTTTGTAGTATAACCTGAAATCTGGCAATGTGATCCCTCCAACTTTGTTCTTCTTTTTCAAGATTGCTGTGGCTATTCGAGGTCTTTTTTGGTTCCGTATGAACTTTTGAAGTATTTGTTCTAGTTCTGTGAAGTATGTCGTCGGTATTTTGATGGGGATTGCATTGAATCTATAGATTGCTTTGAGTAGTATGGACATTTTAATCATGTTAATTCTTCCAATCCATGAACAAGGTATGTGCTTCCACTTTTTGTATCTTTCTCTATTTCTTTTTTCAATGACCTGTGTTTTCTGTGAATAGGTCCTTTATTTCTTTGGTTAAGTTTATTCCTAGGTATCTTAATTTTTTTGCCTCAATGGTAAATGGGATTGTTTTTAGGTTCTCTTTCTGTGAGTTCATCATTGGTGTATAAGAATGCCATTGATTTCTTGACATTAATTTTGCATCTTGCTTCTCTTATCCTTTGAGACGACATGGAGGGACCTGGAAAGTATTACCCTAAGTGAAAGAAGCCAAGCAGAAAAAGACAAATACCACATGATCTCACTTATATACGGAATATAATGAACATAACAGTCTGAGGAATACAGTAGACCCAGACACATGGAAGTAGGGCACAGACTGACATCCCTCAGAAGAGGGGATGGGGGGTGGGGGGGTGGGAAGAGATTAACCACAGAACTCATATGCATGTATGCATGACCAATGGACATGGACAACTAAGCCGGGGACAGGGTGGAGGGGGGGTGGGGTGGGGGGTGCCAATGGGGTAAAAAGGTAAAATATCTGTAACAAAAAAAATAAATAAATAAAAAAAATTAAAAAAAAACAAAAAACTCTACAGAAAAAAAAAAAAAAAAAATTTTGCATCTTGCTACTTTGCCAAATTCATTTATTAAGTCTAGTAAATTTTTGATGGAGTCTTTGGGGTTTTCTACGTATAGTATCATGTCATCTACGAATAATGACAGTTTCACTTCCTCCTTTCCAATTTGGATCCCTTTTATTTTTTCTTCCTGTCTGATTGCTGTGGCTAAGACTTCCAGTACTATGTTAAATAAGAGTGGCAAAAGTGGGCATCCTTGTCTTGTTCCTGTTCTTAAGGGAAATGCTTTTAATTTTTGCCCATTGAGTATGATGTTGGCTGTAGGTCTTTCATATATGGCCTTTATTATGTCGAGATATGATCCCTCTATTCCCACATCGCTGAGTGTTTTTATCAGAAATGGATGCTGGATTTTGTCAAATGCTTTTTCAGCGTCTATTGATATGATCATATGGTTTTTATCTTTCATTTTGTTTATGTGGTGTATCACATTTATTGATTTGCAAATATTGTACCAGCCTTGCATCCCTGGGATGAATCCCACTTGGTCATGGTGAACAATTTTTTTGATGTATTGCTGGATTTGATTTGCTAGTATTTTGTTCAGGATTTTGGCATCTATGTTCATCAGGGATATTGGTCTGTAGTTTTCTTTCTTTGTAGTGTCTTTTTTTCTGGTTTTAGAATTAAAATAACTAAATTCTTTACAAATTTCTGAAAAATGTTTAAAGTAGGAAGCTTTGTTAAAGTATTTCTGGCCGGTTTGACTCAGCGGTTAGAGCATCGGCCAGCGGTCCAGAAAGACCAGGGTTCGGTTCCTGCTAAGGGTGTGTACCTCGGTTGCAGTTTGTCCCCGGCCCTGGTTGGTCGCGCAGGTGGCAGCCATTCGATGTGTCCCTTTCACATCGATGTTTCTCTCTCTCCCTCCCACTCTGTCTGAACAAAAAATGGAAAAATGTCCTCGAGTGAGGATATAAATAAATAAATAAATAATTTCTTACATAGTTATACATACCTATGTTCTTAGCAGTCATTGTATGTAATTTATTATATAATAAAAGTTCACAAATTCTACTTTACTTCATTAAATTCTACAAATTACTGGTTAAAAATACAAAAGAAAACACTGTGCCCTCTCATTATGCATAATTAACTAGAAAAAATATATATATATTTTTTATCCTCACTCAAGGACACTTTTCCATTTTTTGTTCAGATAGAGTGGGAGGGAGAGAGAGAGAAACATTGACATGAAAGGGACACATCAAGTGGCTGCCACCCACGTGACCAACCAGGGCCAGGGACAAACTGCCACCGAGGTACACGCCCTTAGCGGGAACCAAACCTGGGTCTCTCTGGACTGGCAGGCTGACGCTCTAACCGCTAAGCAAATCAGCCAGGGCAAAGAAATATTGTTTTCTTTATTCAATGTTATCAGTAGAGTAAAAATCATTCAAATAAGTTTAGTTTCTCAGGTTAGAAAATTTATTCTTATAAGAAAATAATTCCTGCCATGCCTGGGTAGCTCAGTTGGTCGAAGCATTGTCCCATATAGCAAAAGCTTTCCAGCCAGGGCACATACCTAGGTTGCAGGTTTGATCCTCAATTGAGGTGTGTCTGGGAGGCAACCGATCCATGTTTCTCTCTCACAATGATGTTTCTTTCTCTCCCTTTCTCTCCCTCTAAAATCAATAAAAGCATATCCTTGGGTGAAGATTAAAAAAAAAAAAATTTTTTTAAAGAAATAACTCCTATAAAAAAAATAATTCAAAACTAGTCATCTCTACATGTATATTGTACCATGAGTAGATTTTTAAAATCCATATTTATGATTTGGGGGTGGGGAGGCTTTCAAACATTTGGAGCAAAAGACTCCATTTTTCTATAATTTTAGTAATAAATATTTAAAACCAGTTCTTTATGGGAAATCAGCATGTTCTTGCAACAACTACTAACTTGAGAATTGAAGTATAAGTACAAGGCTTCAGAGTCAGATTCATTTAGCTAAAGGTGTGGAAGTCTTTCAGTTCCCATAGTATGACAGCAAAAAGAAACTTATACAGTTTCATTATACTATAAATGCCATCTTTTCAGTCTTGAATGCACGACACAAGAAACTTATCTGCATAACTGTTTTGAGTACTTAGGTATTAAGAAAAGTGGATGGTTTTCTTGTGTATCAGTGCATATGTTTTAATTAAAACAGAACTCAATTAAATAACCAAATAAGTATAATCTTCCATATTAGTTAGTCAATAAGATTATATACCTATTCAAAATTATGTTATAATTGTCCTAAACATTATTAAAACCACTTTTAGTTTTTGGATGGATCTGATTTTTAGAAACATTAATTGCCTTCACAGGGTGGATCTGATTTTTAGAAATAGCCTGAAGGTGTTTCCTATTTTCTTTCTGTCAAACTCCTTTCTGAGTCATATCTGATAAGTAAAATGAGATATTATGTAGCTAATCACTTCTCCCCTTTTCCTTAAATACAAGTAGCAAATATAAAGTATATATAGTAAGAACTATTTTCACGTGTGGCACTTACACTGGTTTAGGAGGCAATTAAAAAAAGTTCCAAAAATATTTGAGTAATCTAGTATTGTTAAAATAAGTATACAGTTTCCAGGGTGACTAAAGTAGATTTACTTTAAATAAATGTATAAAATAAACATCCTAAGGATGGATAAGCAGACCCATCACAATCTGGTGTCTTCTATTCTCCTTCCTTTATTTTTCTGATTTAATCTGCTACACTTTCATTCTAACCCAGCCACACTGGTCTAGTAGTTTCTTGCATTCTAGTCAAACTTCTATCTCAGGGCCATCGTACTGCTGTTCCCTGTGCCTGGAATGTCTTGCGCAAAATTACCTGCAAGGTTTAATCCCTTACCTCCTGCAGGTCTTTACTCAAATATCTATGACCTTCTCAGTGAGGTCTTTTTTGCATCCTCCTCCCATTCCATACACGCATCCCACATATTCTCTCTTGCCCTTATCTGTTTTATTTTTGTGTATGTGTTTGTGTATAAGACTCTTTATTACGGACATTTTCTTTCTTTCTTTTTTATTCCTCACCCCAGGTTATTTTTCCATTTATCTTCAGATGGAGTAGGAGGGAGGGGGGCGGAAGAGAGAGTGAAACATCAACGTGAGAAAGACACATCGATTGGCTGGCTCCCGCACGACCCTGACCAGAGCCTGGGATGAACTGCAACCACGGTACATGACCTTGGCTGGAATTGAACCCACAACTCTTTGGTCTGAGGGCCGATGCTCTAACCACTGAACCAAACTGGCCAGGGCAATTCTGGAAATTTTCAAACACACACAAAAATAGAGAGACTATAAGATGTCTCATATATCTATCATCTATCTACATTCAACAATTTTCAATAATATGGCCAATTTTGTTTATGCTCCTATATCTCTCCAAATTATTTTAAAGCAAAAATCCTGATATCATAGTTTAATTCATAAATACATCATATCTCTAGAAGGTAAGAACTTTGTTTAAAAACCATAACATATTATTATACCTTAAAAATTAACAATTCCTTTTCATCAAAATATCCAGTCAATGTCCTAATTTCCCCTATTTTTCATAAATGTCTTTTTACAGTTAGTTTGCTCAAAGCAGGATCTAATTAAGGTCCATATTGCATTTGGTGGATATGCCTCTTAAGTCTCTTTTAATCTTACAGTTTTCTCTCCCTTTCTTATTTCTTGAAAAATCCAGGTCATTTGTCCTTAAAAAATGAAATATTTTACCTATATTTATTGCCTATGTTTTGTTATTAGAATGTAAACACCACAAGGCAGGGATTTTAGTCTGTGTGGTATCAGCATCTGGACCAGCGCCTGACACATACAAGATATATAATAAAAACTTACTAAATGAGTATGTGACATTAATGCCAAAAGTCCACTGCCCACCCAATAGCAAAAAAAACCCTGCTAATCACAGCACTCCTTCCTGCCCAGTCTGACCTAGGACTCCCAATTACTGAACATAACACTCCAGGCAGCCACAACCAAGCAATCAGATTTGATACCCAAGGTGAAATCTATTTGTTATTTCTGCTTTAGCCCTCTTCAAAATAAGTGTGCTTCTATCTCTGAAACAGATTCAATATACCTTGTATATTGAAACTGAGCTGAAGTTTAGCATAATAAATTACTGACTGTCATACTTGTCAAGTATGTTTAAACATTTCTTACCTTATTTTACAATTTAGAGGAAAAAGCAAATTGTAGCCAAAAATAATAATAGAAAAAGAAACTGTAGAAGATGGTGGGAAATTGGGGGTACTACATATTTTTAGAATTAGCAACACCCCTAGAGATTCATTATAAAAAATCAGCAATGCATTTTTTGAAAAGGAAGTAAATTACACATGTGTATCAAATTAAAAACTTTTTAATAAAACAATATGAATGGTCAAGATTAACCGGGGGATGACGAATGTCAGGATTGTCCCATTAACAGGCACCAGCAACATATCCTATTTTTCTGTAAATGGTATATGAAGTGTATAAAATTATTACAGAGGTGATAACAAGGACTACTATGTAAAACTCTATTTTTCTGAAATGAAGTTTATTGTGGCAAAAAATAAAAACAAAAAACTAAAACATGTTGTATAATATTCTGAAAAAAATAATCAGGTGTTAGACCCGTTTACAACTCATTTCTCTTAAATTATCTGATGAAGCTCTTTTCCTGTTTATTTCTGAAAGGAGTTTTACTAATTTAAAGGCTTCAATCAGATGTTTCTGTTTCCATTATTTACTTCTATTTAAAAGGGGGGAAAAAAATCAGAAATTTCCTGACATTCACTTAAGAAATCTTGTACTTTCTCTTTACTACTTGCAAATTCATTCAATAGCAACAAAAATTTTGTAAGACCTACTATGTATAATATGTTAGGCAATTACATTTAACCTTTGGAAGGAAAAATGATTAGGAGTCTTTCAAGATAGAATTTAAAAGGCTTACGGTATAACTTGAAATTATATCTAGTTCTTTCAGTGATCAATATTTTTTGTTTTGAGGTTCCCACACATTAAATCTGGGGAAGTTTTTCTCTGGCAGAGGTCAAGCTTGCTTTATTTATTTATTTACCCTCACCTGAGGACATTTTTCCATTTTTTATTCAGATAGAATGGGAGGGGGAGAGAGAGAGAGAAACATCAATGTGAAAGGGATATATCGAGTGGCTGGCTGCCTCCCACACAACCCAACCAGGGCAGGGAACAAACTGCAACCAAGGTACATGCTGAACCCAGGTCTCTCTGGACTGCAGGCTGATGCTCTAACCGGTTAGCCAAACCGGCCAGGGCAGAGGTCAAGCTTTAAAAAAACACAATAAATGGCCACTAACCACATGTGTTAAAAAAAAAACTCCAACAACCCCAAATCCCTGGAAAGAATGATTTCTATTTACTTTTCCTGTGTGATCTATTTAGAGGAAATCTGAAAAAGATGGCTAGAAATCTATAAACAGAAAGTGCTGAGTGGAATTCACCGTTTATAGACTTTAGCTAGAATTTTATATAATGCTGCCAGGACTCTTTAATATTGTACTCTTTAAAAACATATTCATCGGGTTTCCTTAATTCTGTTGATTTTCTTGCTTCTTTCCACTGGCTCTTAAATTTGCTTTATTCTCCTCAATTAAAAGACATTAATGTTACTTTTGGAATAACATGATTTTTCCGAAGAACCATCTCGGGGCCACCATATACTTGTCATTATGAAATTTTAATATATATAGTTAAAATATATGACAATTCATATAAGCCTTCCTGATTGAATAAATACTAAGGCAGGTTCATATTGCTGTGCCATGATAAGATGTATAAATGTGAGAACGTTAGAAAGATAGTTTTCAGTTCTAAGTGTTTTGGCTTAAAATTTGTATTAGCTACTTAAGTTTCTGTCTGAAAACAGTTGTTCACAGAGTAGGTGTACTCTAGTCCTTATCTTATGACCTACTGGAAAACCACAAGGTATATCCTGAAAAGAAAGAACTCTTAATGTACAAGTGACATTTTGACAACCTGAGAGGAAGCTGAAACAAAATCAAATGGAAGCATACTCATGCTTCTTCTAAAACTTGCCTCTGTACCATTCAGCAGTACCAGAGACTCAGTTCCCTGCCCTGTACTTTTATTTCCTTTAAGGGGTCCCAAAGAAATCAGGCAACCTTTAATGCCAGCCTTCACCAGTCAACACTAACTTTTCCATCTGGACTCTAGCAACTGAGCAAAGGCATTGTGTTAGTAGATTCCTTAATGTACAAACGCCTCTGGTAAACTTGGTTTGTAAATGCTACAGAAAAAATGCAACATAACCAACTGTTAGATCACTTAAATGGCAATTTTAAGGAGAGCACAGATTTCATCCCTTCCCCCTCCAAAAATTCTGCCACTAAAACACAATTTCCAGCTCACTTGTTTTTCAAGTAAAAATCTATTATTACATCACAGCACTTCTATAATAAATATGTGACTTTAAAAGTCACATGTTTATTAGATGATATTATAACCACTTCACTACATGCAACTTTTCATACATGTTTAACTGTTTTATTTTCCAATCATTTGTTTTAAACTCAAGATCTCTTTCAACATACTACAGAAAGAGAATCGGTTAGAGGACTGGAGGAAACTATCAAAATAACAAATGTCTCACTTTCCTTTTCTGATGGAACCAGTAGAATTTAAATTCTGGGGGCAACTAGGTAATACAAAATTAAATTCAAGAGAATTCAGGAGAAGTCAAAGCACACAGTTACTACAGTTCTGATCATTATTCACCTCAGGAAATAACTAGTAAAAAAGATGCTTGATTTAAATTTTTGGTACCTTCCAGTAGAGGCTGTTGATGCGAATAAAAAACGTAAGGAATTCATATGCTGTATTTGTACAATAAGTATAATGTCTTGAGTGATGTAAATCTGATCACTGAGAAAACATTTCTCTATTAGTTATAAAAAATATACTATAAACTAAAACAAAGCCGTACAAACTAATTTTTTTCCACAATTTAAAAATTTAAATTCACACTACTACGCATACTAATTTTTTTAAACCCTTATGTTTCTCCTCTATCATAAAAGTAATCCATATTCAATGTAGAAAAAGACAAAGCCAGTTCTGAAACAAAAGATCAGCTACTATGAAAATAAACATTTTGTTTTTTAAAACAATACAGCCTTTGAACCAAAATAAATAGATAACCTTTTCATGTAGGTAAAGCTTCAGTCCGTAGCACGACCAGTACCTATGGATTAAGTACTCATTTGATTATTTGATATATTGTTTGATGACTTAGCGATGGGAAGGTTGCTGGTGCTGTTAAAACCATGACACATTTCTCTGTGCACAGTGATTAAAATTTGTTAAGCCTACATTTAAAAATCTCTGCCCTCCCATTCTCCCATCATTGCTCTCTTGCCTTTAAGAGACTTGCATGTACAAAAATAAAAGTAGATGGTGAGGTGAGTTTATGATTTACTGTATTTTCCCCACTTGGGGCCTTTTTAAAGAGTCCTTTGAGGTTCTAAAGTTCAAGCACTGTGTAAGAAGAGTTATTGTTTGAACTACCTACCAATTACCCAGACTTCTTTTAGACTTCAGTTAACCTACAAGTAAAACGAGCATGTTTAACTTTTGCACGGGGCATTGGAGGACGAGTCCCAACTCATAAATGATTTCAGGTCCTCGGACACCAGGCGCGGTGGAAGATCAAGAGTATCCATCAATTAGAGTGTTCTTCCGGGCCTCAGTTTACCCGCTTACGGAAACAGGCGTATTAACTCGTTTCGTAGGGGACCCGGAGGTGTAATTAATTAGTGTTTTAAAATGCTCTGTGATCCAGAGATGAAAGGAAATGCGAGAGACACGCAGAGATGATGACAATAATCATAACAATAAAAAGAATGACTAACTTGGAAGTCTGCATTACGTAAGGAAGGCGAAACAAGTTAGAAGATTCGCCCAAACAAAAGAAAAGCCCACCGCCCCCTTTGTTTCTCTTTCATTTCTTTTCCTCCCAGCCCCCGCAGAGCACCCCTCCCGCGGCACGCGGCCGGCGCGGGGCGCGGACCTGGCCACTGCGCGCCCCGCTCCCAGGCGGAGGGGGAGGGCGCGCCGGGCCAGCTCCTGACAAAGGCGCTTCCTCCAGCGAGGGCGCGGGATGCAGGCGCCGCAAACTCCGCTCCCCGCGGCCTCCGGCGCGGGGGCGCGCTGGCGGGCGGGGGAACCGGCCCGCCGCCCGAAGAGCCACCGAGGAAGTTGCGCGCCCGCCTTGTTCGCATCGCTCACGGGCCCTGCCACGAGTCCTGCCGCGGCGCGCCGAGGCCACTCACCGGACAGTTGCTGGTGGCCGGAATCCCAGCACAGCTCCGAGACCGGAGCGAGGGGGTGAAGGGTGCGTGCGCGGGGAACGCGAGCAGACAGCGCGGCGTCTCGCCGCCGCCTTCCTCGCCAGCCGGCCAAGCCCGGCGAGGGGAAGTTGGCCGCGGAGCCGAGAGCTGAGGAGCCGCGGGCGGAGGGAGAGGCGCGGGGCAGCTTTGTGGTGTGCTCCCGGAGAGCTCGATGCAAATCCGAGCGCGCGGCACGGCTGGTGCTGCTGGCGGAGGCGGCGGCGGCGCCCCCCGACGGTCCCTCCGCCTCTCACCGCCTCTGGATCACTGACACACTCTCGGAGGGTGGGGAGGAGACTAGTAGGGGGCGGAGCCTGAGGGAGGGGACGGGGCTGGGCCACAGCGGGAGGCGGTGTCGCGGCGCCCAGTGGTCTCCTGGGAGTTGTAGTTCTACAGAAGAAAAAAGGGATACATTGTTGAGGACGCTTTCGCTCGCTCTGTACTGCGCATGCTGGGGAGGGGGAAGAGGTTCGGCCCCCACTGTTACTATGGTCACCGACACACTAAGGAAGAGAACGAGTTTAGTGCTGCTACTGACTGAACAAGGCCCTTCTTGTGTTATGTTGCTGTTAGGGATCCCTCCCTGACTTGGTCCTTCCTACATCGCTCCACCCCCAACTCCTAGCCTCACAACTCACAAGTGCCCAGTGAGATCTGATTTCCTCCCAATGTTTCGGTCTTCCCTGCTGTTTAATTTTATTCCCCAAATCCTGAATCACAGAATACCCATATCAGTTTTCTTTCCCTCCTTCAAGAGAAAACTATCTGCCTAAAATTCATGTTTTTGTTTTTAACCCTAACACCTGTGGAAATGTAGTGGCTTCTAGCAACCTAACAATTAGGTTATAAATTGTTAGGAACATCATCACTATCAAAATCCCACAGTTAATTATTTTCATTTAATTAGTCATATCTAACTTTAAGGCCAACAAAGGTCAAGTTCGCTATATTTTACTTGATCAGTGTAAAATAATCCAGATTATTTTAAGGCCTACAATTTTTAAGAAATATAAATTTCACAAAGTGTAAATTCAAAAGATAAGTGGAAAGTTGAAAATTTTTTTATATATATATATGCAAACTTTCATTTGGCAATAGGAGAAGCCTGAACCAAGGTCTGAGTATGCTGTTGGGCTGGTCAGCTAAGTCTACACCCACAGGTGGTGGAGGGTGGTGAGAGGTAGAACATGTTACTGGATTTCCAGAGGACTGACTAAAGTCAACCTGTCCCAAGTTCTTTTGTTTTCCTTCTCTACATACCTAGAACCCCATATTCCTGGAAGAAAAAAATAGTGCTTAGAAATCAGAAACACATTTAGAGTGGGAAAAGTCAAGGTTTTAAATAGAATCTCAAGATCAGAAAACTTTGTTTGCAGACCACATAATTATTCATTCAAAAATATTTATTGACTATATCCCAGGCATTTTATTAGGTCCCAGAAAAAGAGATACAAGAATATAAAAGAAGATTCCTTGTTTTCAAAGTGCAGAGGAGGAGACGCGTAATAAACAGACTCCATGTGATAAATATTGTAATAGGAAAGTACACCAGGTACTTTAATACACAGCTATCCCAAACTCAGGTAAGGTTAGGGAGTGCTTCAAAGAACATTTGAAATTGAGGATGACTAGGAGTTAGTGTGTTTGTATATTTTCGTGTAGGAGGGGGAAGAGAGAAGTGGGTAAGAGCATTAAGGGGGTTGTAGAAGGCAGCAAGAGCAAAGTACAGAGGCATGAGACCAAAGAGTATTTTGGTTCATCAAAGAATTCAACATTGCTGGTAATAGAATTAGGTTTGGAAGAGTGGCAAAAGGAGACAGCTTAGATCATGAAGAATCTAGTACGACACGCTATGGAATGTGTACTCTTTTTTGGAAGCAATGGAAAACTCTGCCAGGATTGTAAGCAGATGAAATTTTGATAAGATATGCATCTTAGATATGCATTTTATGCATTTAAAGAAAGATGGGAGCCTGAACTAAGGCACTGGCTGGAGACAGAACTGAGGGTAATCAAACACTATATGAGGAATAGAATTAATAGAACCTCGTGAGTAATTGCCAGTGTTTGGAGTGGGGGTAGGGTGTGTGTGAAGGGTGAAGGAAAGTTATTCATTATGCTGCTTGTAGTTGCCAGCAGCAAAAAAAATCCTCTAACTGGCTTATCTAATAAACCCGTACTGACCTATCCAGATAAAAAGTCCAGTGAAAAAATGGGCTACAAGGCTGGGTGATGTCATTTAGGACACGTTTCTTTCTTGTTTCATTGCCTTTCCTTCCTTGGTATCAACTTTATAGTCAAATGAGAGTTGCCAACAATTCCTGTGGTTGGACGTTTTGCCATTAGATCCAAGAAGAGAAAAAAGAACAGAGTCATTTTTGGAAACTTTCTTAGAAAGAGGAGAAAACCACTTTCCCAGAATCCTCAAGAATTGATTCATGTGTCTCCATAAACTAAAAATGACAGCCAGAGGATGGCATGAGGTTAATTATTTTAGGATAAAGACATATACCCTGCTCCTAGACCCAAAAGAGTCAGCTTTCCACAAAGCTATGTTGAGGAGATGTGGATATCCCAATGAAAGTTGAAGTGATGCCCTAGCCAGTTTGTCTCAGCAGTTAGAGCATCAGCCCACAGACCAATGAGTGGCAGGTTCGATTCTGGCCAAAGGCATGTACCTTGGTTGCTGTTCATCCTGGCCCTGGTCGGGTGGTGCAGGAGGCAACCAATTGGTGTGGCTCTATCACATTGATGTTTCTCTCTCTCCCTCCCTCCCACTGTGTCTGATGATAAATGGAAAAATATCCTTGGGTGAGGAATAAAAAAAAAAAGTTGAGCCCTGGCCGGTTTGGCTCAGCGGTCAGAGCGTCCGCCTGCGGTCCAGAGAGACCCGGGTTCGGTTCCCGCTGAGGGCATGTACCTCAGTTGCAGTTTGTCCCCGGCCCTGGTTGGTCGTGCGGGTGGCAGCCACTCGATGTGTCCCTTTCACATCGATGTTTCCCTCTCTCTCTCTTCCTCTCTCTCCCTCCTACTCTATCTGTACAAAAAATGGAAAAATGTCCTTGGGTGAGGATAAAAAAAAAAAAAAGTTGAAGTGATTACCCAAAAGAAGAATTGAGGCTGAGAATGGGGTGGGGGTGAGGATACGGACCACAATATCTACTACTAGGAAGGAGAAGGATGACTTCCAGATTTCTGGCTTGTGTGATTATGAGCTAGTAATGCCATTCATTGAGTTGGAAATACAGGAGATTGAATAGCTCTTGAGGGGGAATTTGATGAGTTTACTTTGCCTATGTTGAGTTTGGACATCTATTGAGAAGTGGAGTGGGCAGTTATATATGTGTTACTGTAGGGCTCTGAAGAAAGATCTATACTGCAGAAGATATAATTGAAATATACCATTATATAGATGGTAGTTGAAATTATGAGAATGGATGAGATCACCCAACGAGTGTATGCACAGCATAAAAGGAGTCAATAGTAACACCCTGAGGAATACCAGCACTTAAGGAGTAGGCAAGAAAATCATGAAAATGCCTGGGAACTAGCAAGAGAACTAAGACATACAAAGAGGTAGAAAAATGTAATCTATTGAAGAAAAGTTAGTCAACATAAACAAAGCCAGAAATGGCAGAGATGGTAGAATTAACAGTCAACAACATTAAAACAGTTATTATAAATATGCTCCATATACTGAAAGAGAGAAATTAAAGACATTTTAAAAGAGGAATTTCTAAAAATTAAAATTGCAGCTTTTGAAATAAAATTTCAGAAGAAAAGATTAGTTAACTTGAAGACATAGCAATAGAATTCTAGCCAAAATAAAGCACATGAAGAAAAAAAAAAAAAAAACTAAACTAAAAACCAAGACAAAAAAGAAAAACAGAGCCTTTGTGACCTGTGGAATAATATCGAGTTTTCTGAGATATATGTAACTGGAGTTCCAGGTAAGACAAGGGTGAGGGGGGTGACAAAAAATTATTTGAAGTACTACAGCTGAAAATATTTTCATATTTGATGGAAATTATAACCCAGAAACTCAAGAAGCTCAATGATCCTTAAGCAAGGTAAACACACACACTCACAAAACCATGGCAAAGGACATCATCATTGGACTTCCGGTCAAGATGGCGGCGTAGGTAAACGTGGTATCGCGTCCTCCCACAACCACATCAAAGTTACGACTAAACTACAGAAAAACTATCATTCAAAACTGCCTGAAATCAAGCTGAATGGAAGTCCTACAACTATGGAATTAAAGAAGCAGCCACATCGAGACTGGTAGAAGGGGCGGAGGCGGAGGGGCTTGTCCCACACCCACGTGTGGAGCATAAAAATCAGGAGGACACCTCAGCTGGGAAGGTCCTCTCTGAGGACTGAGGGGTCCCCATCCCACACCAGGCACCCAGCTCAGGGTTCCAGTGCCAGGAAGAGAAGTCCCCATAGCTTCTGGCTGGAAAAACCAGCAGGAACTGAGGCTCAGGGAGGCTGAGGTGACTGGAGCCCCAGGCAGCTCCTTAAAGGGCCCGTGCACGGACTTATCGGACTCACTCCCTCTAAGCTTGGAGGGGAGGCAGCTCGAGGGCCCCCACAGACATACAGGGAAGAACTGAGCTGTGTGGCACTGGAGCAAGGGCTGGAGAGGGGGCTTTCTCCGGGATAAATGTGCTGTCAGAGGCCTTTGTTCCTTTGGTGAGCTCTTTCCTGGGGCTGTAGACAGAAGCCATATCTGGGACTCCCGCAACCTGGCTCACACTGGTTGCCCCACCCCACCCAACTTTCAGGCCCACCCAAGCTGTTGCCAGTTGCTTAACCGTAGGATTGGCCTGTCTTGGGTCCTGCTTCAGGTTTTCCTAAATTCTTTCAAACAGGCAGCATCTGGTCTCAGCTAGCCCCGTATCTCTTGTTAAGTAATACATAGAAACGAACACAGGGAGGCAGCCAAAATGAGGAGACAAAGAAACAGGTCCCAAATGAAAGAAAGGAACAAATCTCCAGGAAAAGAACTAAGTGAAAAGGAGAAAAGCAACCTAACAGATGCTGAGTTCAAAATACTGCTTATAAGGATGCTCAATGAACTTAGTGAGGGCCTCAAGAGCATAAAAAAGGACCAGTCAGAAATGAAGGAGGTACTAACTGAAATAAAGAATAATTTACACAGATTCAATAGTAGAGAAGGTAAAGCCAAGAAGCAAACCATTGATTTGGAATATAAGGAAGCAAAAAACGCCCAATCAGAACAGAAAAAAGAGAAAAGAATCCAAAAAAATTAGGATAGTGTAAGGAGCCTCTGGGACAACTTCAAGCGTGCCAACATTCACATCTTGGGGATGCCAGAAGGAGAAGAGAGAGACCAAGAAATCAAAAACCTCTTTGAAACAATAATGGCAGGAAACTTTCGTAACTTGGTGAAGGAAACAGACATACAAGTCCAGGAAGCACAGAGAGTCCCAAACAAGATGAACCCCAAGAGGCCCACACTGAGACACATCATCATCAAAATGCAAAAGGTTTAAGACAAAGAGAGAATCTTAAAAGCAGCAAGAGAAAAGCAGATAATTACCTACAAGGGAGTTCCCATAAGACTGTCAGCTGATTTCTCAAAAGAAACTTTGCAGGCCAGAAAGGAGTGGCAAGAAATATTCAGAGTGATGAAAAGCAAGAACCTACAACCAAGATTACTCTATCCTGCAAAGCTGTCATTTAGAATTGATGGCCATATAAAGACTTTCCCAGACAAGAAAAAGCTATAAGAGTTCATCACCACAAAACCGTTATTATGTGAAATGTTGAAGGATCTTTTTGAAGAAAAAGATAAAATATATGAACAAACAAAATGGCAATGAATGCATATCTATCGACAATTGAATCTACAAACAAAATGAACAGGCAGAAGAGAAACAATCTTATAGATACAGAGAACATTTTGTTGATTGCCAGATGGGAGAGGGGTTGGGGGGAATGGGTGAAAAATGTGAAGGGAATAAGAAGAACAAACTGGTTGCTAGACTGACAAACCTCAAAGAGAAAGGGGTTGAGGGGTGGGAGGAAATAAACCAGAGAACTTATATGCATAACCAATGGACACAGACAACAGTGGGAAAAGGCAGGAGGGGGGTAGGAGTGGGGAGGAGGGGGCCTTTGGGGGTGAAAATGAGGAACATCTGTAATACATTCAACAATAAAGATAAAAAATAGCCCTGGCCAGTTTGGCTCAGCGGTTAGAGCATCGGCCTGCGGTCTCCCGCTAAGGGCATGTACCTCGGTTGCAGTTTGTCCCCGGCCCTGGTTGGTCATGCGGATGGCAGCCACTCGATGTGTCCCTTTCACGTCGATGTTTCTCTCTCTCTCTCTTCCTCTCTCTCCCTCCCACTCTATCTGTGCAAAAAATGGAAAAAAAATGTCCTCGGGTGAGGATAAAAATAAATAAATAAAATAAAATAAAATAAAAAATAATAAATAAATATTCATTACATATTGAAATAATATTTTAGACTTAAATATAGTAAGTTATAAATATTAATGGTAAATAACAAAATGTATTAAATGAAATATATTAAAATCTAAAAAAAAGACATCATCATTAAAATGTCAAAACTGTGATTAAAAAAATATTAAAAGCAGTCAGTGGTGGGAAAAAGATATATTCTATATGTAGAGAAATATAGACCAAAGTTCAGTAAACTTGTACTTAGAAACTGCAAGTCAGAGGACAGTGAAAGGGCATTTTTAAAGTGCTGAAAGAATGGGGGAAAATCCGTTACATAGAATCCCATATTTAGAGAAAATATCTTTCAAAAATGAAGGCTAAAGAAAACAAAAGCTGAGAGAATGGTGTCATTAGAACTGCACTACTAGAAATGTTAAAGCAACTTCTTCAGCAGTAAAAAAATACCACATAGAAACTTGGATTTATACAATAGAATGAAGAGTGCCAGAAATGGTAATTATATGAGTAAATATAAGACTTTCCCCCTTATTAAAATTTAAAAAAATAATAATTGACTATTTAAAGCAAAAATTATAAGACTTTCATAGAGTTCATAACATACAGAAGTAAAATGTTTGACAACAATAGTTCAAAAGATGGAAGAGGGAAATGGAATTGTTAGAATTTACATTACGTATATGTGAAGTGTTATACTAATATTTGAAAGTAAATTGTAAGAAATTAAAATTGGATATTCTAAGCCAGAGAATAGCCACCAAAAATTAAATAGACAGTTATAACGAGGAAGTCAATAGTGGAGATAAAGTGAAATCCTAAAAGAAAAAAGAAAAATGCTAGGAAGGAAAAACAGAAATATAGAATCTGTGTCCCTAAGGACCATGGAGCTGATAGGAAGTTTCATACTGCTCTGGATTTTCCACCTCCTGGATTCTTTTAATGAGAGAGAAAAAAGCAACCATCTTATTTAAAGCCACTGCTATTTTGTATTCTGTGTTATATATGGCTGAACCTAATCAGAACAGCCACAAGTCTATAGTAATATCATGAAATAAAGAATATTTCCCAGAATCAAGTTAGACCCACACACATTGCCCAAAATTTGCCTCATTGTCAGTAACTTCAGCATAGTGCTGGGATTCACGTATTTGTCACTAAAATTCCAGGGACTGTCCAACTTTAGGATGAATATCACTTACTATTAGTTTGATCAGTTTTTCTTGAAGGAATAAATATATGTAAGGAGTAAATATATGTAAAGTGCTGAGTGCAGTCCTGGGAATACAGTAAATGATCATTCAGTGTACAGTATATGCTTTGAAACTGAGCCATAATAAGGTAGCTAGATATACCTCAATTTAGACATACAGAAGTTGTCAAAAGTAGGTTTACAATTGTTTGTATGGAAGATAACAAATAATTAATAAATAATAATAGAAGAATAAACTCATACCCACAAATATAACCACACTTTTGCCCACCTCTGTATGTTGGCATTTGTTTTCCAAAGTCAGGTGTAGAAAATCAAGGTGGCATTCATTTATATATCAAAAGCTGTGGATCTGTTTTTTGAAATTACTACTTTACCTCCACCATACAGTTCTGTATAGTTTTTCAAAATCTGCAGTGTTTTGAATTCAGGACTGTTCAATTATGAAAAATGAGTAAGGCTTCAATTATCACCAGCTCCATCTTCATATCTAGTTTAATACCTGCATTTCCTTGACCAAAGCAACTATCTTTCTGTTGCTTATCTGCACTTTCAAATTTGGTATAGTCATTTCAGTAAGAATGTGAATCCTGGGGGACTAATAAGTTAGGTTTTTTTGTATGTTTTAAATTATAAAAAGCTTTTGATCTTAGGAAGTTGCTCAGTAAGTTTCAACCAGTTTCCTCCACCAATCTGACTACAAGAAAATAAACAAAAATTCTGTTTCTACTTTACTCTCAATCATACATGAAAAAGGTACTAAGGATATGAAATAAGAAAAAAGTTACAATATTGACACTTTTCTCTAAAACATCATGCAATATATCTAATTTGTTGGTACACAATGCAGAGGAAATTAAGTACAACAACCTTATGATTTTAAGAAATTGCTGCAAATTAATTTTTTTCCTTTTATTGAAAATGTTTCCTCTGTTACAAATAAATATATCTTTTCATGTTAGTTAAAATTTCTCATATCTCACACTGACAAATGACTTATTCTACTAGTTCATATGTGCTAAAAGTTGTTTTGTTTTGTTACTGAAAGTTCAGGCAGATTTCCCTTTTAGGAAAATCCTAAACTGCATATTGGATTCTCAGATTTGAGAGTAATAAAGGTGTGTATGTGTTCATTTTAATATTCAGATAATAAAAGTAGGCTATCTCTTTAGAACTCTTACCAGCATTCCTCCACAAAATAAAATTATCTTTTAATATCTCAAAGTCTCCAAATAGCACATAGTCAACATGGAACGTGGTTCTATTTTAAACCTGTGAATGACACATAATTTGAAGGCCTGGGCTTTCACTCAAAAGATTTGTAGGCCCCAAATGCTGGCTCTAACATTTTAGATATATTTGGAAAATGCCAAAGACAAGCTAGTTAAGATTTTTATGTTTCAAAGGAATATGCTTGTATACCTAAGAATGCAGCCTATATATTCTCAATATTAGTGCAACCAACATGTATGCAAGCAGTTATTTTGGAACTTAAAAAAAAATACTGCATAATGAGACAAGTGGAAAACTCATGAAGAGAAGATTTAGATTGTGTTTCCATCCCTATTGGTTTATTTACCCATGGAATAATGACATATTTTTGCATCTCAAATTTCATGCACTTATTCTTTCATCAGATACTTATTGAGCATATACTATGGTGCATGCTCTGGATACAAAGATTAATTGGTCATATTCCCAGCCCCCAAGAAGCTTATAATCAAGTGAATAGATAAGTGCAAATCAACTTTATAGGTACTTTTTAAGAAGTATGTTTAGGGAACAGTGGGAATGTAAAGAAGGGAATAATCAATTTTAAAAGAGTATGCAGTTAGAAAACACTTCAAAGAGAAGATGGTGATTGAGCTGAGTCCTGAAAAATGAGAGCCAGGACATTTTATTAGAGCTTGCACTGTAAGAAAAGGTATGAAGGGTAGAACAGCTGGGCTCATTTAGAGACCTATAAGCAATTCAGAATGGTCAGATCAGAGTGTGATGTGGGTACCCTGAATGATGAGGTTGACGAATTTACTGGGATCAGATCACAGAAGTCCTTATATGCTATGCTGTGACAAGGAGTTTGGAAATGAGGAACTGTTGAAATATTCTAAACAGAGGAGTGATAGAAATAATTTAGGTTTGAACACATTGATTAGTTAAGAGAATATGCAATAATTCGGGTGAGAGATGATGGACAAACTAAGTAGCTGTGGAGAATGAAAAGAAGAAAACAGATATCAAAGATGTTTAAGAGGTAGAATAAACAGGACTTGATTGCTGACTGGATGTGGGAATTGAGGGAAAGAAGAGAGAAGGATAATTTTGAGGTTCTTGAGTGTGTAACTGAGCATTATATATTGGAGTTATTCGTTAATATAGTGAACACTAGAGGAGAATCAACTTTGTGGAGAATGATAATGAACTTTATTTTGGACAGTTGAACTTGAAGGGAATGTGATGCTATCCCATAGGCATGAGATAAATATTTAGGATTCATCCAATCACTGAACCCAAGAGTGTGGATAAGATCACCCAGGAAGAGTGTGTAGAGTAATAATGATGACACTAGTTAACATTTATTGCATTATTAAGATCTTACTTGTGGCCCAACCGGTGTGGTTCAGTGGATTGAACGTTATCCCATGGACTGAGAGGTCCCGGTTCGATTCTCAGTCAGGGCACATGCCCAAGTTTCGTGCTCGATCACCAGTAGAGGACGTGTAGGAGGCAGTTGATCGATGTTTCTCTTTCACATAGATATTTCTATCTCTCTCTCCCTTCCTCTCTCTAAAAAATCAATTTTTTAAAAAGATCTTACTTGTGCTAAGCATCCGCTATAAGTTATCTCATTTAATCTTTGCTACCATCACATGAGATAAATACTTGTGGTAGTGACTTTTATGTGTTAACTTCACTGGCCCATGAGGTGCTCAGATGTTTTTCAAACATTATTCTGTGTATGTCTGTGAGGGTATTTTTTGCATGAGATTAACATTTGAATTGGTACACCAAGTCAAACAGATTGCCGTTTTTAATATGAGTGGGCCCCATCCAATCAACTGAAAGCCTATTTGAATAGAACACAAAGGCTTACCCTCCTGAAAATAAAGAATTTCCTTCTGCCTGACTGCCTTGATCCTGGACATCAGCTTTTTCCTTCCTTCAGACTCAAACTGACACATGGGCTCTTCCTGGATTCTAAGCCTGTCAGCTTTCAGACTGGAACCACACCATCCCCTCTCCTGTGTCTCCAGCTTGCTGACTGCAGATCGTGGGACTCGCCAGCCTCCATAATCATGTGAGCTAATTCCTTGTAATAAATCTCTTCCCTTCCCTTCCCTTCCCTTCCCTTCCCTTCCCTTCCCTTCCCTTCCCTTCCCTTCCCTTCCCTTCCCTTCCCTTCCCTTCCCTCCTTCCCTCCTTCCCTCCTTCCCTCCTTCCCTCCCTCCCTCCCTCCCTCCCTCCCTCCCTCCCTCCTCCTCCCTCCTTCCTTCCTTCCTTCCTTCCTTCCTTCCTTCCTTCCTTCCTTCCTTCCTTCCTTCCCATCCATTCTGTTGGTTCTTTTTCTCTGAACAACCCTGCCTAATATAGTACTCATCCCCTTTAACAGTTGAAGGAACTGAGAGGCCTGAAATTACTGAACTACAAAATTGTGGATTCAGAACTCAAGTCCAGTTTATTTGATCTCAGAGCTTGATTCTTTAGCACCAGTAGAAAAGTCTTAGGAATATCAACATTAAGGGCTGGAAAGAGAAGGAAAGAGGCATCCATGAAGGGAACAGAAAGAACAGCAGAGAAGGAGGAAGAAAACCATTATGCTGTTGAACAAACTAAAAGAGTTTGGAAGCTTTGGCTAAAAATAAATGATAAAGATTTATTCAAGGGTCTTGGAGTTTGCAAACCAGAAACACAATTAGGCAATACCCAGAATCTTCTGAAGAAGAAAAAAAAGTTAAGTGTTCTTATAGTAAAATGTACATTCTTGAGAAGAATCAGTCCTGCATTCTTAGCCTCTGGATTTGTCTGAGATGCCTGAGTTATTGGTAAGATGTCAGGTGGTCTGAATATGTGAATCTTTAAGGAGATAATCAGAGGGTTATTTGAAGGTCTGATGTATATCCAGATGTTGAGGTAGGACTGAAATATTCAAAAGTTTAAGTTCCCAGACTAGTTAAAACAAGAATAGAATAATTTCCTCATGCCTCAGCTACTTAATTTTGTAATTTAGCAGCTTGACTATAGTGACTCCATTTTATTTCTTCACTCTACTCCTCAATGCATTAGAGTGGACTCCAAAGGAGAAAAGTGTTTTAAAATGAGGGAGGTCGGGTAAGATGAAGTTTAAAAGAATCCATTACATTTGGCAACAAAGAGGTCACTAGTGTTTTTTCCAAAGCAGTATCTTTGGAGTATTTCATTATTTACAATACAAGGAAATAAGGAATTTAAAAATATTATTTTATCAAAACCTTTATTTCTAAAGTCTGGTAAAAGCTAAAAAAAAAAAAAATGAAAAATTAGATCTGCATCTAACCAATAAATTATTTGCTGTTGAAAATGCAATGCTTTATGGATCAGATCAGTTAAGGGTTATCATTAATACATGATTCTAGATCTTTGAGATACTCCATTATTATTAATTATAGATTTTAATGGATACATTATTGAAGAATATATGTCTATAAGGTTGTAGTCAGTCCATTTTTCTTAGATTAGGTTCCATGGCAAAAGGATGTTACCTGTGACTGATATATAGGAAACTGGAATCGTTTTGCAAAACAAAAATATTCTTGTGAAAATACAGATGGTAAGTGAATGTCCTTTTATTTTTTATTTTTTTTATTTATTTTTATTTTTTTTTATCTTCACCCGAGGATATTTTTCCATTTTTTGTACAGATAGAGTGGGAGGGAGAGAGAGGAACAGAGAGAGAGAGAGAGAAACATCGACGTGAAGGGACACATCGAGTGGCTGCCACCCACACGACCAACCAGGGCCGGGGACAAACTGCAACCGAAGTACGTGCCCTTAGCGGGAACCGAACCCGGGTCTCTCCGGACCGCAGGCCGACGCTCTAACCGCTGAGCCAAACTGGCCAGGGCGTGAATGTCCTTTTAAATAAAATAAGACATGTCCTAAATCTAAGAATGTATGAAATAAAACTAATAGATGTGACAATGTTTTTTATCGATTTTTTTTTCTTGTTTTTTCTCCGCCATCCCTTTCTTAGCTTTCATCTATCTGTTCGTGTTTTACTTATCTCCCCCTCTCACCATTTATCCTTCTAACAATGTCTTTCTCAATTAGTTAGTGGTGTTACCAATCTCCTAGAGGACATTTAGAAATGTGTGAGGGCATTTTTTTTTTTTTTTCACAATGACCGAGCACTACTACTGGCATTTAAATCATAGGCAGGGGCCAGGGTTGCCACATAAAGAACTGTCTCACTTAAAACACCAGTTACATTGACTGGTGTGGTGGTTATATACTGGAAACATCCATTGTTTCAATAGTTACCCTTAGGTTTTTAACAGAGTATACTTACTTTAATGAAGTTTAGAGTTAATCAACATTTTAAAGCAACTTCCAAACAATACAAAGAATCTACAAAGATTCTGATCATACCTTTCCATATTGTTGTTGTTAGTATTTATTTCTACCTTGTTATTAACTTCCTAAAAATTAGTTGTCATCATTATTTTATTGTCTTATTTTTATAGTAAATGCTTACTTATACTTATGTGTTTACATCCTCACAAACCTTTACTGTTTTCTGTCATTTTCATTTTAGCTATTCTAGGGAGTTTGTAGTATCCCACTGTAGTTTTTACTTACATTTCTCTGATGATTAATGAAATTGAGCAACTTTTTATAAGAATATGGGTCATTTGGAAATCCTTTCTTTAAAGGGTCTAAGTTAAAATTTTGACCATTTTTCTATTATTTTGCCTTTTTTATATTGATTTATAGGAGTTCTTCATATATTCTAGCTTCTTTTATATATATACACACACACAATATTTTCTTTCATCTGGACTAATTTATATGTAAGTTTCTCAACTTGAGATTCTCTTACCACAAAAAGTGAAAATTCAGATCCTATAGTACAGAAAATCTTGTTACATGGTTAGGGAGTGTTGGGGAACCAGGATAGGGAAGGGAAGAGTTTAGGGTAAAGTTATAGGACTATAAGTTCGCAATACTCATTTTAATTCTCACTATTTCATCTTCTCACCTGTGTTGGTACACTATATATAAACCAATCTTTTCTTGTTAGTTATCTTTGTTCTCTGAGTTACTTCCCTAAACTCCTAAACTTTGCAAATAAAATTTTTCTATTTGAGCTCTCCCTTTCTGAAGCCTGATTCCTCATAACTAGCTCTCCTAAACTGGTCCTGCTTTAATATTTTCTTGTAATTCCCCCATGCAGTTTCACATCCTGCTTAATCATCTGTCTCCTCCTGCCTGTCCTGCCTCCACAGTTACCTCTCAGAGATCAGTTTCTTTATAACCCCACCCCACTGTGTCACTGTACGAAGCTCCCAGCCTCTCAACCTGTCACCACACGCCCCCTTCTAGTGTTACCAGTCCAGGTTCCTCTCCCCAGCCTGTCTCTTCTCAGATAAAATCAGCATTGCACATTAGCAGAGATATAGTTCCATCCATTTGGCTAGACTTAGCCAATCTGCAGTTATTTTAAATTTATGGGAGTATGTTTCTAAAATGTGTATTTTAAAAATCTGTTTTAATTTTAATAAAAATATACAGAAAGAGGGAGACTAGTCTAATGAACCATGTACCCTTCAATAGTTTTTAACTCCTGGTAGATCTTGTTTAATCTTTACTCGACCACACCCACTGGTTTATTTCAAAATAAATCCCAGATGCCATATAATTTCATCTATATTTTCATATGTATCTCTTAAAAAGTAGGCATCTTTATTTTAAAAACATAGTAACAATGTAATTATTACACCGAAAAATAAAAACCCTGAATATTTTCTTTAATATCCTCAAATATCCAGTTTTTATTAATTTGAATCCAAAAGAAGAATATACATGCCATTTGTTGTTATATCTCTTAAGTATTTCTCTTTAAAAACAAACAAAAACAACAAACTTTATAGTATGAAAAATTTCGAAGTAAGCAAAATAATAAATGTAGTAAATACTTGGCTTCAACAGTGATCAACAATCTGTCATTCTTCATCAGTTATACCTCCACCTACTCCCCAATTTTCATTGTATTATTTTTATAGTCTTTTGAGGTAAAATGTACATATATTTAAATACACAAATCTTAGCTGTACAATTTTGACAAATGGATATACCAATGCAACCCACAACCCTATCATCACATAGGACGTTTACATCTCCTTAAATGTTTCTTTGTGCCTCTTACCCTCTCACAGAAAACCTCTGCTTTGATTTTTTTATTTGTTTGTTTTGCCTTAGATTAGTGCCTACTCCAGAATTTTATACTCTTATATCAAGCTTCTTCTCAGCATGTCTGTGAGATGCATCCATGCTGCTGGATTAGTTTGTTTCTTATAATTGCTATCACTACTACAATATGTTTGTCCTTTCTCCTGTTGATACAGGTTTTTGAGTTAATACAGGTTTTTGGTTATTGAGAATAAAGCTTCTATGAACATTTTCTCTCTCTCTCTCTCGCTCTCTTTTTTTTTTTTTTATCCTCACCCGAGGACATTTTTCCATTTTTGTTCAGGTAGAGTGGGAGGGAGAGAGAGGAAAAGAGAGAGAGAGAGAGAGAGAGAGAGAGAAATATCGACGTGAAAGGAACACATCGAGTGGCTGCCTCCCGCACGACCCCAACCAGGGCCAGGGACAAACTGCAACCGAGGTATGTGCCCTTAGCGGGAACTGAACCCGGGTCTCTCTGGACACAGGCCAACGCTCTAACCTCTGAGCCAAACCAGCTAGGACTGAATATTCTTATATGAATCTTTTTGTATATATGTTTCATTACTCTTGGATAAATTTCTAGGAATGGCATTTTTTGATCAAAGGTTAGGTTGATGTTTCTTTATAAGAAATTACCAAACTTTTCCAAGGTGGCTTTACTATTCTACATTCCCACGAGCAAGGTGTAAAATTTCAAGTTGCGGCATATTCTTGCCAATAGTTGGTATTGTTAGTGCTTACATCTCTTCTAAGCTTTAAATTCTATGTGTGTGTGTGTTGGGGGGGGGTTGTTGTTTAGCATAATTTCTGGTCTGGATTATACTGATTGCATCCACATATGTTTCACATATTCCTCTTTCCTTTGGATTTTCTGTAAATTGGTAGTTAAATCTAGAGGCATAATCAGATTAAAATTGAGTTTTGTCGGGACTGTTTCAGAGGTGGTGTTGTGCACTGCCATTAGAAGATTCACAGTGATTTGTGTTCTTTCATTTGCCAGTATAACTTTGGGATAGATTTCCAGAAATATAATTGTTGGATCAAAGGGTAACTGAATATATAATTACACTAATTTAATTTATAGGATTTCAGGGGCTTATTATAAACTGTAATGTGCTATTTAGAGAGGTATTAGCTAGTTGCAGTAATTTTACTACATGAAAATGCACGCACACGCACAGTCAAATCACATTATTCATAGCAGTTATGTTCTATAAAGTCATTGTGAGCACTGAATTACAAATAGGGAATCATTGCTCTTAGAAGAAATACAGGATAAGTTCCTGCGAGCATCTGGTCATGGCATTTTAGTTAACTGATCAATACATAACCTTGTTTCACGTGTTCTCTGTTTAAAGACACCTTATTTATACACCAATGATGAACTCACAGAAAGAGAAACTAAGCAAAAAATCCCATTTACCATTGTGGCAAAAAAATTAAGATACCTAAGAATAAACTAAACCAAAGAAATAAAGGACCTATTCTCAAAAAACTACAGGTCATTGAAAAAAAAAATAGAGGAAGATATTAAAAAGTGGAAGCACATACCCTGTTCATGGATTGGGAGAATTAACATCATTAAAATGTCCATATTACCCAAAGCAATCTATAGATTCAACGCAATCCCCATCAAAATACCAATAGCATACTTCACAGAATTAGAACAATTATTTCAAAAGTTCATATGGAACCAAAAAAGGCCTCGAATAGCCACAGCAATCTTGAAAAGGAAGAACAAAGTTGGAGGGATCACAATACCAGGTTTCAGGTTATACTACAAAGCCACTGTAATCAAAACAGCCTGGTACTGGCACAAGAACAGGCATATAGACCAGTGGAACAGAACAGAGAACCCAGAAATGGACCTAAGGCAATATGCTCAATTAATATTTGACAAAGGTGGCAAGAGCATACAGTGGAGTAAGGACAGCCTCTTTAATAAATGGTGCTGGGAAAATTGGACAGCTACTTGGAGAAAAATGAAACTAGACCATCAACTTACACCCTACATGAGAATCAACTCAAAATGGATAAAAGACTTAAATGTAACTCATCAATCCATAAAAATCCTAGAAGAGACTGTAGGCAACAAAATTTCAGACATCATATGCAGCAGAATTTTTACTGACACATCACCTAAGGCAATAGAAACAAAGGAGAAAATGAACACATGGGACTACATCAAACTCAAAAGCTTCTGCACAGCGAAAGATACAATCATCAAAACGGAAAGGCTACCCACTGTATGGGAGAGCATAATTGCCAATGATATATCAGATAAGGGGTTAATTTCCAATACATATAGAGTGCTCATACAACTCCACAAAAGGAAGACAAAGAATCCAATTAAAAAACGGGCAGAGGAACTAAATAGACACCTCTCCAAACAGGACATACAAATGGCTAAGAAACATATGAAGAAATGCTCATCATCACTAATCATCAGAGAGATGCAAATTAAAACAACAATGAGGTATCACCTCACACCTGTCAGAATGGCCGCCATCAACAACTCATCAAACAACAAGTGTTGGCGAGGGTGTGGAGAAAAGGGGACTCTAGTACACTGCTGGTGGGAATGCAGACTGGTGCAGCCACTATGGAAAACAATATGGTGTTACCTCAAAAAATTAAAAATTGAACTTCCATTTGACCCAGTGATCCCACTTCTAGGAATATACCCTAAGAAGCCTAAAACACCAATCAGAAAGAATATATGTACCCTCATGTTTGTAGCAGCACTATATACAATAGCTAAGATCTGGAAACAGCCCAAGCGTCCATCAGTAGATGAATGGATAAAAAAACTGTGGTACATATACACAATGGAGTACTACGCAGCTGTAAGAAAGAAAGTCCTCTTATCCTTTGAGACAACATGGAGGGACCTGGAAAGTATCATCCTAAGTGAAACAAGCCAAACAGAGAGAGACAAGTTTCATATGATCTCACTTATTTGTGGAAAATAATGAACATAACAGTCTGAGGAAGGGGGTAGTCCCAGAGACGCGGAAGTGGGATACAGACTGACAATCCCCTAAATAGGGGGGTGGCAGGGAAGAGATAAACCACAGAACTTATATGCATGTATACATGAACAGTGGACATGGACAACAAACTGGGGAAAGGGCAGGGAGGGAGGGGGAGGGGGGAATCAGTTGGGGAAATAGGAGAAACATCTGTAACAAAAATTAATTAATAAAAATAATGATAATAAAAATAAATAAATAAATAAATAAAATAAAGACTACTTATTTAGTCCCTGGCCGGTGTGTCAGTTGGTTGGAGCATCATCCTGTATACCAAAAGGTGGTGGGTTCAATTCCCCTTCAAGGTGAGTTCAGGAGAAACTAATTGATGTTTCTCTCTCTCTCTCTCTCTCAAATAAATAAAATAAAGATATCTTATTTAACATAAATTGTTGATTCATTAACAATGAGCTCAATCAACAACACTACGTATAACTCATGCCTGAATGAAGCTTATCTTATACACTTATTTTCTCTGTAAGGCAAAAATCACAGGCTTCTTGCACTTAGGAACCCTAGACAGCACCTCAACATTACATTTGTAGACCATTTAAACAACAACAAAAAATCAACAAAAAGCACAAAAATGAAAATCACAGCACTGTATGGGCCACTAAAGGACATCTATTTACAGTATGAGAGCTGAACCAAGAAGGCAGAGCATTGCCTTTCTTATTCAGTCTTCAGCTAGGAATGGGAGCATCAGGTGACTCAAATTTCAGCTGTTCTGCACATGTCCATGAATGACCTGCAAAAGTCCTGCAAACATTGATTTGAGGGTTACAAATACATTTTAGTGAGCAGGCAAATTCACAAATACATACTCCGTGAATAATAAGGATCAATTGTGTATATATAGAACACGGTTCTCATATGTTCCCAATCCACAGAAATTGGGAAACTAAAAAGAAGAATGAACTTTTTACTTTTAGCAAACTTGATGAGACTAAATTTTCACGAAACCTGGGTTTGATGTGGTATCCTGGCCCAAAATATGTATAAATTTAAGGGTAGTCATGACTCATTGTGGTAGGAGAAGAAGTAAGGAAATTGGATATTAGATATATTAAATTTTTTACTAAGGAAGAACTCTGCCTGTTTGAAAAAAAAAAAAAACCAATATGATATGTAGAGGTGAAAATTACACGAGGTCTAGAAACATAAATATAAAAATGTCTATGGGAACTATTGATCAGAGTAGAAAGAAAGAGAAGACTAAGGGTTGTGTACTAAATAAAAGCAAAGACTCCAATTCTAAGACATTCCAGTGAGTGGGAAATGAGAGACATATTACCTAATGAGGATGTCTGGTGACTAGAAGAATCAATCAATTTACCTGGGAGCTGAGAATAACAGGTGGGGTGCAAACAGAACAGACTTTGCTTTACCAGTGAAAAGAAAAATAATCCTGACTTCAACTTGAGGGTGTATGAATGGGAATCCGTAATAAGAATAGACCAGTTGACTCCAGTATATGGGTAAAAAAAGTGTTCTCAACCTGAGTGTGAACCTTAGAGAATAATTTGTTAAGAGTTTGATTAATTAATTTAGCAATCTCAAATTAATGTATGAAATAAAACCAAATGCCTGTGATTTACATGTTGACATAGTTGTGGTGCCTTCCAAGACCTCTGTAAATTGTAGTCATCCATTTTGCTCTACTACTAACCAAATACTGGAGTAAAGAACATAATCAGGGACACTATAGGGGATGCATAAGATAAAGGACATATTCTCCAAATATTAGCGTAATGAATACCTTTCCCACCTCTAACGCCTAGTACTATTCTCTTGGGATATGGCCATAGAAAAGATACCACTAGACTTTTGCTTTAGACTAACCCTTAAAATTTCTTTCTAGGTCAGACATCCAGCTTAAGATATTTCTTGGAGCCAAGTCACGGAGACATTCTAGTGTTATCTTGGGACCCTTGACCACAACACTTGTACCCCTATGCTGAGAGACTCTAGCCTCCTTCCCAGTCTCAACCAGGACTCCTTTAAACACTCCTATAATTCCTTCTCCTAAAATGCTTTCAAAATAACATGTCCTAAACCATGGGTTGCTAGCCTGGGTCTCTCTTTGTTTATTGGACATCTTGCTTGCACTCGCTGGTTCTCTCTGGATTTAAAAATTCCAAGGACTAGATCTAGGAAGTTAAAAGAAAAAAATCCCTTGATATAGAGTGCAATGATGTGCTGAAAAGCCCACTAGTATTATATTTTAAAGGAAGCAACTTGGCTAATAAAATTATTATTACTATCATAAATACCTGTATCACATTTTCTGACTGTTCTGACTTAATATTATTTAGGAAAACTGTGAGAAGTAATTCTTATCTCCCAGTAGATTAGTATCAAGAAAACTCTGGCCCTGGCCAGTTTGGCTCAGCGGTTGAGCGTCGGCCTGAGGACCAGAAAGTACCAGGTTCAGTTCGCGCTAGGGGCAAGTACCAAAAAAAAAGAAAAAAGAAAACTCTGTCACTCAGTAGTTTTACTGATTGATAAGAATAAAAAGGAATTCAGTAAAATCCTTGTCCTGTACATTTAAAGGAGTGGAATTGATACCAAATAGGAAAATAACTCCTTCCATAATTGCAGGGTCAGTTTAAACTTTTTTTTTTTTATTCTCACCCGAGGACATTTTTCCATTTTTTGTTCAGATAGAGTGGGAGGGAGGGAGGGAGAGAGAGAGAGAGAGAGAAAGAAACATCGAGTGGCTGCCACCCGCACAACCCAACCAGGGCCAGGGACAAACTGCAACCAAGGCACACGCCCTTAGCGGGAACCGAACCCAGGTCTTTCTGGACCGCAGGCCAATGCTCTAACCGCTGAGCCAAACTGGCCAGGGTCAGTTTGAACTTTTGTTAGCTCACTTTCTAAATTTCATTGTTCAATTAGAACCATATAATACTACTTATGAGATTGTTTGCTATCCAAAGCAATTTATTGCTATTCACTGTTCAACTACAGCTATCTACCCTCACCTTTTACTTTCCAATTCCAGATTTCAACAGGTAATTCAAATGGAGGAGTAGACTGGGCTAGGGGTTGCAGATAACTAGGTGATATGTAATAACAAAATCAGAACAGGTCAAATTACTTTGAAGACAGGTCCCGATGTAAAGTTTTGAAAGGTAACAAAGAGCCTAATTAGTGATCATTTTAAATGTTAAATTTAGAGACAGATCTAACGATTGGGAACTGTTGCCTCTTCTTCCTCCTTGAAAACGTGTCTGCTGTGTTGCAATTATTGAGCAAATGCCAAATACCTTCTGGAATGTTCTGATCGTGTCAGGCAGGGATACCCTCTCCCCCAAGCTCTTATTGACTCCTTGGGAAAGCTGTCTCTAACATGCCACACCTAAATCCTGGCCAACCAAACCTAACAAGTATGTGGTTTAAGCGGTCCCTTAGGTCACTTGGGTGACCAAAATGTCCAGGGAACAGAAGAAAAGTAGAGTGTTGTTGATAACATGTGCCAGTTTAGAATATTCTACGGAATTCTGTCCTGTCTAGGTGGCTCAGTTGGTTGGAGCATCATCCCATATGCCAAAAAGTTTCAGGTTCAATTCTGGTCCGGGCACATACCTAGGTTTCGGGTTCATTCCCTGGTCAGAGTGTGTACCAGGGGCAATAAATCCATGTTTCTCTCTCACATCGATGCCATTTTTTTTCTCTCTCTCCCTTCCTCTCTCTCTAAAACAAAACAAAACAAAAATATCTTCAGGTGAGGATTAAAAAAATTATAATTCTACCAAATTCCAAACATAGTCATATTATGTTTTGATTGCTAAGCATGAAAAGGACCACAGTAAAAATTGTTCTATAGGTGTAGAGTAGTAAGATTGATACAAAATAAGAAAATGAGCCTTTTCATAAATTGAGGTTCAGTTAAAACTTCTGTTTATTAAATTTCTAGATTTAATTGAACCATGAATATATACCACTTATGACATTATTTTTCTATTATAAATAATTTGTTGTTATTCATTCCTCAACAATAGCTATCTACCCTTATTTTGACTCTTTATTTTCCAAATTCCAACAGATTATTCAACTGGAGGATTAGTTAGACTGAGCCAGGAGTTGAAGATAAATAGGTGAAACTTAAACACAAAGAAATGGAATACATAATGTAAATATTTGAGTTCTATTTGATTATGAAATCAGTTAGGTATTAAGATTTAGAAATACAATAGTTTTGAATTTTTACTGATAATATGCTGAATTGTGGCCTTGGCTATTGATATGGTTGGCTACTTGTGAATAAAAATCAAACATTTGTATGTGAGAACACAGGCAAACAGGCTGATTTAGAAGAAAGTTTAAATCTATCATTATAAATGTAGCAGAGAAAATGCAGTTAAATAACACAGTAAGAAAAAAAAGCACACAGTAGGTTATCTCACAGTCTTATATGGTAAAAGTCCTAATTATCTTGAGGTCATTTATCTAGCAATCAAAATGGACCCACTAACCTAGAGGTAACTGCTGCTAAAAAAGGAAAAGGAGCAGAAAGAGGAGCCGGAGGAGGAGGAGAAAGAAAAAGAAAAAAAAAAAAATGGCCCTGGCCGGTTTGGCTCAGCGGTTAGAGCGTCGGCCTGCAGTCCAGAGAGACCCGGGTTCGGTTCCCGCTAAGGGCATGTACCTTGGTTGCAGTTTGTCCCCGGCCCTGGTCGGTCGTGCAGGTGGCAGCCACTCGATGTGTTCCTTTCACGTCGATGTTCCTCTCTCTACCTCCCACTCTACCTGAACAAAAAATGGAAAAATGTCCTCGGGTGAGGAGAAAAAAAAAAAAAAATGATTTAAATGCTATATAGTAAAGCTCACAAACTTTATTAGTAAAAAAATTTTTTCTAATATTTAAACTCATTTAAATAAACTTGATTATTATATTTCCCTAGCCACAGATTAGAAGCAAAAATTATTTTTGTGTTTACTATAGGTAAGAAGTAGTTACATAAATAGTGAATTTAACCCTGTGATGTATGTATAATGATTCCCTTCATTTCATAGATAAGGAAACCGAGGTAGAGAGAGGTTGATAACTTTGCCCAAGATCACACAGGAGAGACTGGTAGGGTCAGGATTCAAACACAGGTGTTTAATCAGAGACCATGCTTTCAGGTAAGGCAGACATCAGGAGCTGTGAGTACAAGTCAGCAGAGGTTTCTGCTGTCACAGTCTACAAGGGACAAGGAACTGTAAGAGAAAGTGAGCTGGCAAGAGCAAGGACTGACAGTGACAGCAGAGCAAGGAAGGAGGCTGAGGATTGGGATCTCAAGACCCTTTATAGTTTTTATTTCATCCAATATTTACAACCAGTCTGCAAGTTAGCATCAGCATTTTTCAGATGAAGAAAACTGAGGTTGTAGAGTTAAATATATTTTCCCAAATTGCATAATTTGACTCTGGGTCTTTCTGACATGAAAACTTAATTTCTTCTTCCTATACCTTACTATCCTAACAAACCCCACATACACAGAAACTGAAAAAGCATTTAAGTCTGAGCCACTCTGTGATAAAAGGAAACAGCTCCAGCCTGGCTGGTGTGGCTCAGTGGTTGAACATCGACCCATACTCCAAGAGGTCGCCAGTTCAATTCCTGTTCAGGGCACATGCCCAGGTTGTGGGCCAAATCCCCAGTGCGGGGCATGCAGGAGGTGGCCAATCAATGTTCTCTCTCATCGATGTCTCCATCTCTCTCTCCCTCTCCCTTCTTCTCTCTCTAAAAATAAAAAAAAAGAAACAGCCCTGAACAACATTACCCCAGTCAGTAATAAAATGAATGCATAAAATGGTTGAATATAAAAATGATTCAATAATGGATATAGAAAATTAAGACCCTAATAATCAAGAATCCGTTACATTATGTTGATTATTCTCTGTTTAAGAAAACAGGGAATGTATAGCATATTTTTAAAAGTCTAAAAATAGATTGGATTAAAATAAAACTTATTAATGAATTTAAAGGAATAAAACTCAATATCTGGGAAATTCTCCTTTGAGGAATATCTCTTTTATTTTTAAGTACTTTTAAATGTTTTTTCAATTACAGTTGACATACAGTATTAGTTTTGGGTGTACAACAGAGTGATTAGACCATTTAGAAGAATATTTCTTTCTAATGATACCAGAAAAATAATGTTTTCTATATTGGGAAATAGTACAAATGGACATGTTAAATAAAGATTAATATCATTTTGTGTCACAGGGCCTAGCAAGAATAGTCCCAACACTTTAATATCAAACTGGATTATGTGTTAATGCTGAATCATACAGTATCTAAAAAGTATTTCTACAAGTAAGAAATTATAATTTATCACAAATTCAAACTATTAAAATGACAAAATAATTGAATTTCCCCCCATGCTATACTTTTGTGAGGAAAAGGACACCAGATGTTCTTTAAAGATCTCTGAACAAAAAAATTTAGTTATTCAGCACCAATTAAACAAAGTTTATGTACTTTAAAGAACAATATATATAGTATGTCTTAAATGCAATGTTTAACTGTATTTTTTATACTTTTTCTGTCTACAGTACTTCATTGATTATTGGTCTCATAATGATAATTGTGATCCATAATGTATCTTCTGAACTATAAAGATAAAACAGCTAAAAACTACATTCGGTTTAATTTTGAGAGTGATTTCCTTTTCTCATTTCAAAAATTAGTCAACTATTACTGATCTAGTAACTTAAAATGTTAATTAGAAAATTTTATTTTCCAGCCTATTCATGAGAACATTAAAAAAAGTCTAGGGAAAATATTCCTAGAAATAAAAGAAAACTGTGTTTTCATCTGTTGCACATTACTTTTGTTGACTTGCATGTTCTTCCAAAGTCCCATGTCCTGCTTAGTTGTTTGATGTATTTTTAATGAAAAAAACTTAATACAAAAACAGCTATTAAGACATTTTCAATTGGTTAGCTAATGATTATAGACAATATTCCAACAAACAAAAAATACCACTTGTTACTGAATAGCTCTAACATTTTGCTTTTGTTACAAAAACTTTTGTGTGGGAGATAACTATTTGATTTAGACCTATATATATGTGCACTCAAAAGTGGCACTTTATGTCAATGACAAAAACATAATTATACATAAAACAGAGGGAAAAGGGGTGGAGGAAGTAAAAGGGGGATGTAAAGAGGGGAATAAATAGTGATAGAGGAGCCTTGACTTGGGGTAGTGAACACATAATACAATACATAGATGATGTAGCATAGAATTGTACAGCTGAAACCTATATAGTTTTGTTAAACAATGTCACCCCAATAAATTCAATTAAAAATAATTATGCATATAGGTCAGTTTTATTTAAACTTTTTTTTTTTGTACAGACAGAGTGGGAGGGAGAGAGAGGAAGAGAGAGAGAGGGAAACATCGATGTGAAAGATACACATCGAGTGGCTGCCACCCGCACGACCAACCAGGGCCGGGGACAAACTGCAACCGAGGTACATGCCCTTAGCGGGAACCGAACCCGGGTCTCTCTGGACCGCAGGCGGACGCTCTAACCGCTGAGCCAAACCGGCCAGGGCTTATTTAAACTTTTTTACTAATTATGGGAAAATTTTTAAAAATCAAACTAATGGTTGTAGTTTAAAGTACAAGAGAAAGGAAAACATTTTCTTCCTGAGCATTTACATTGTAGATGTGTAGCTACAAGTACTTTTTCTAGATTTTCCAAGACAGTTTCAATTTTAATAATCCATTTGGAAACTATGTTAAACCATTCATTTTGATTTTTGTTTCAAAATATTTGGATATCATGGAGAGTAATGGTCTAATATTTTTAGGAAAACCTGTGATTTCAAATGACATGTAGGAACATCAAAGAGTTTTTAAAGGTGGGTCCCACACTCATTAAAAAATTAGCATTTAATTAATAAAGAGTAAGTGATTTGGGGTAGAGCTTCTGACTGGCTTTAGAAATTTTATGAAATATGATCTGAGTTTTAATGATACAGAGAGATCTATTTATGAAGCTTTATTATGCCAGAGATACTGAATTTTTTTTCTTCCAGTTTAAGGCTTCATATAGAATATATATACTGATTAATGTGTAAATTAGAAAGAGTCCGTCATATTATTAGGACAGCATCTCAATCACAGAAGATAATGTATTTCTCCTTTTATAAACATTTACTACAATTAACTTTTCTAAGAAATTATTTAAATATTGAATTAGTATGACAGGCCTTGTCAAAGCAACAATTGAGTAATTGACCTAGAATAGTACTTTGCACACCTAGATGAGGCTCAGATAGTAGACTCATTAAAAGAACATAATGTCCTGTTTTTTCCCTTTTAAAGGAGAACAAAAATTTTAGCAGTAGCAATGTGAAGACAGGACGTACCTATTTCTTGCTTATTAAAAAGAAATGTTTAAAGGGAAGCTAATTTCCACCTGCTTGACAACTCAGAAAAGACCAAATTTTTAATTTCCTTTTCTTTTTCTCCTAACAAATTTTAATTAGCTCACATGTTCTAGACCTCAGGGGACAATGTCATTTTTTATTTTTAATATTGTGTATCCTCAGTATCCTAATGCCCATGCATACACATGGGTGTGATATTGGGGGCTCCTAAAACATACTTGTTTTTGTATCATATTTGTGTTATACATCCTTTGTGATGGTTATGACGTACTTTTCATATAGCAAGCAAATAATTTAAATTTTCTCCTTTTTTCAGTTTAATGCATATAGTTGCACAGAATGTTATATATTAGTGTCATTCTTACCATCTCATATTATGACCTTGGAGGTGTTGTTTGCTTGTTTTTTGTTTTTGTGTTGTTTTTTTGTTAATCCTCACCTAAGGATATTTTTCCTTGATTTTTAGATAGAGTGGAAGGGAAGGAGGGAGAAAGAGGAAAACATTGATGTGAGAGATACATTGATTGAACCTGACTGGGGCCAGGGATTGGACCTGCAACCCAGATATATACCCTTGAACAGGAATTGAACCCAAGACCCTTCAGTCCATGGGCTGACACTCTAACTGCTGAGCCAAACAGGCCAGGGCTTGAAGGTTTTTGTTTAATGACAAGATCATACACATATACCAAACAGAAGAGTTCCTGAAGACAGTCTACATATTCATATAGATTGGATCTAAAAGCTGCCACAAATGCACAAAACTCAATTCATGTCAGGGGACTGGAAATGGGAGAGCATTTTGTTTGTATTTGATTTCCTGGTGCTGTGTCTTTATATAACTAAGCAATGATGTGAATTCACATAATCCTGGCCAACAGCCAAATCTTCCACAAGCGTTTGTGGATATATGTTATGTTCATGAACAGATATATCAAAGATTTCTATCTTTGTAATTCATAATCTTTTATATCTAGACGGAAACAAATACAGTGCAATGTTTGAGCATTATTTCTGACGTGGGTGATAATAATTTGCAGAGACCATTTAGACAGACTAAAAATATATGAATCAAATGTGGTGCTTCTAAAGGAATTTTTCTTTTTTAACTCCAATAAAAATTATTTGCTCTTTTACTTAACTATTTTTTTTTTATTTATGACTTAAGGGAAACCATGACTTGAATACATTTTTCTTTTAGGTATTTTAAATAATGTAGTATAAAAATAACATATAGTAAATTCAAATTTAATTAAATAGGTAAATATTTAAGAATGCAGCTTTTAGGCTATACTCTTCCTTGAAATTTAGACAATATTCTTCCTTGAAACTGTAGTGAGCTTCAAAATTCACAAATATTTCTGCCCTTTCTTAAATAGAACATCATTCAATATGTAATTGAAAAAATAAAAACTTACATATCACAATATAATCATTGTATATGATGCTACTTATGTGATTCACCAATTTAGTGTGTGACTTCTGAAGCAACAATTAGCTACCTAAAACAGTGACAATAAACTAGATGTTGAATTTTAAAGTTGAAGAGAGCATTAGTAGTTTACTATATTTTCTCAATTTAAACTCATCATCTGGACAGAGCAAGACCTTTGGCCATCCTTTATGATCAAAATTTATTCTTCTGTTATGTCATTTTATCTCCCTCACTGTTCACCTAAATGAGATTCAGCAACAGCTGTCAAAGCCATCCTTCTGTCTTGCTTAGCTCACAGTACTGCTTCGCTTTGCTATACTTTTGATATCTCCAGAGAGCCTTTCTGCTGGATCTCTCCTAAAAATGTCCCCATGACCATATACCCTCCATTGGTTGTTACCCCATCTCACTTCTCTTCCCATTCAAGCCCTTGAGAGAGGGCTACATTAAGTCCCTCCACTTTCTCATGTCTCATTTACTCCTTTATCCTCTCTCTTTTCTTTTCCTTTTACTAAAATATACATAACATGAAATCTTCCATTTTAACCATTTCAAGTGTACAGCTTTGTGGCAACAGTACACTTACATTGCTATGCAACCATTACCACCATCCATCTCCAGAACTTTTTATTTTCCCAAACTGAAACTCTACACCAATTAAACAATAACTCTCTATTCCTCCTATTTCACCACGAGCCCCTGGCCACCACCATTGTACTTCCTGTCTCTGTTAGTCTAACAACTCTAGGTATCTCATATAAGTGGAATCATATAGTATTTGGTCTTTGTTGACTGATATTTCACTTAGTATCATGTCTTCTTGAACATGTCTTCAGCTATGTTTCCTTTATGCTCTTTGTTCTGACCCTGTCTTCTCCGTGTCTTTGGAATGTTCCTTGCCAAGGTCACCAAGTGATCACCTACTTACTCAATACTCTGGAAAATTATTTCTTTGTATTTCAGTGGCATTCAAACTGCACATGGAATTTCTTAATACTCTCCCCTCTTTTTACTTCCAAAATATTGCTCCCTCCTAATTTTCCTCCCACATTTCTAGCACTTCTTGTTGGGCTCCTTTCCACCTTAAACACTGTTTTTCTACTATGTATATGTATGTTTTAGACCATGTACATGGTTGAGCGCAACCATTTCTATGGTTTCTACTACCATCCATGTGTTTACTCTGACTTTTTATCGCCAACCTAGATTTCTCTCCTGGACTCCAGAAGAGGACAAACATCTGCAGCAGGAGATCTTTGCATGAATGCACAACAGACATGTTCAAAATAGAATTTACCATATTTTCCTCCAGATTTATGGATGGAATACATATAAATACAAATGGATGGAACCATCCTCTGAGCCACTTTCGACTTTTAAATTATCCCTAGCCATAACATTTAATTGATTTCTTAAGTTTTCTCAGTTTTGCCCACTTAGTATCCCTGGAATATTATGTTCACTTCTATACATTCTTGCTGTTACTACTACTTGTCAGCTCAAGTATTATTCTCCTCTATGAGATCCCCGTCACAGCATCCTAATGAATCCTGCTTATCTTCAGTTTCATCCCCATCTAATATATTCACCTGTTACCAGAATGATCTTTCTACCAAGCAAATCTGATTATACCACTCTCTGAATAAAATTTTGAATGCCTTCCCATTCATTACTTTTGGGAAGAAGTCCAAACTCCTTAATGTGGCATGCATGCTCTGTAGGATCTCACCTCTACACCAAACCTCAGCACTTGCTGTGTTCCTTTTGCATTATATGTTTCTACAGGCATGATAAACTGCCCTGAATATCAGGCTGTTACTTGTTTGTAAGTGCCATTCTCCTGGATAACTCCTATTTGTCCTTCAGGACTCAGCTCCAGGATTATCTTCTCCAGGAAACCTTCGCTGAAGGTGAGCATAGTGGCTGTGATGGTATGCTTTGGATTCTGCTACCTCCTCAGAACTGAAACACTCATTGCCCTCACTGCTGAGAGTGTGATAGATCTCAGCTAAATTTCATTTTGAGAATTGCTCTCGGTTGTTTAAGGCCATGCCTATCTTCATAGGGGTCGTCTATATCAGTGAGTAATTGATATAGAAGTATAAAGGTCTGGTCCGATTGCCTCAGGTGGGACAAATCTGCAGGTCATCCTATCTTTATAATTCTCCCATGAAAAGGCTGAGGTCTTTGTTACAACTTCCTCATAGTCCAGCTTCTCCTTCTGCCCAGTTCAGCTTCTTTCACTTCCCTCTACAGGTGTTGATCCTGAAAGCAAGCCTCCTGCACACAAATCTCCATCTTGGTGTCTATTTCACAGTGAACTGAATAGCAGCATTGGGTTAGGACCCTCAACACCACTTGCTTATTCCCACCATATCATAATTGTCTGTTTACTTGTGGGTCTATGACTAAATATAGTGAGCAACTTGCAAACAGCAATTTTCAATCTTATCTTTTTGTCTTTACTCATTAATTTTTTTCGAATAAATAAGTGTGTAATGATTGCATAAGAGATCACCATCTTCAAAAGCCTTGGGGGCTTTTCTACAATAATTAAATCTTTCCTGAACCTTATTTCTCTCAGAAATAGTCTCAGAAAATCTGGATTGTCTCTCCCAGGCTGTATTTTAGGGTTGCTGATGCTCATGCTTCATGAAATTGTGAGAAGCATGGATTTGGAGGTCTGGAAGCCTGGGTTGAATTCTCACAGTCATTATAGTTGTGTGACTTAGGGCAAATCATATAATCTCCTCATGTCTTGGTTTTATCAGCTGGAATATAGTAACATCTATCCCATAGATCCTGCTTGGTGGTAAATTATGTGTGGGAAGTGATGGCACATAGTAGATACTCAGTAAATTTTATCTCCCTCCCCCCTTTTTAAAGATCAAATTTACTTTTCTTATAATAATTTTCAAAGAAATAAATTGCATAGATTGATCCTACTAAGATTATCTCATTAGCTCTCATTATCTTCTCCTCCCATCCACCACCAAATGGCAAAAATCCATCATTCTCTGGTAATGTTTGTATTTTAGAAAGGAAAAATGGGCTTTCAAAGGCATTTACTCAACAATACAAATCCCTGATTGTTACAAGTTTTGTTATTTTTCATGAGGCGTCAAATATACTAATGGTAAGAGGCATGGTTAGGTGTGTCTGAGAGTGAATCAAAGGTGAGTAGATGACATGAATATAAACACTACCTGATAGGTTTCAGTGAAGCATCAGAGGGGCTAAACTGATTAACATAAGGCACCCAGAAAAGGTTAAAAGTATGGTAGCAAGGTATCCCTAAGTTAGGTACCTGGTTCACCCATATTTCTAGTTTTTTTCTTTTCAGTACTTGGAAAATCACATTTCTCAGCTTCTTTGCAGTTAAGTGGACCATGTGATAAGCTCTGGCCAATGACTGGGAGTAGAAGTAATAAATCACATAAGTAGCAGTTTTAAAGAAGAGGTGATTAGTCCTCAGCTAGAAGGAGTCTGGAATATAGAAGAACATATGCCCTGGCCAGTCTCCAGATCTGGAGCAGATTCTGCAAAAAGCGAAATAATCTTTTGGTGTGCTAAGCTAAGATATTCATATTACTTGTTACTGTCATAATACTTAGCTATTTTTGACTAATGCATTAAGGCTCAGGAGAATTCAAGATAAATCTGAATAAACAAAACATCTCAGGAATAACAGGAACCATAGCCAGCTGTCTCAGAAAATAGAACCTAAGGTTGTTCAGGACCCTTGTTGTGGATCTCTACTGTCCCACTACTAAAGTAACTTAGCGTCTCCATTTGAATCTGCTTTGGTCTGTGTCTACAGACTTCTGGTCTCACTTCCAATTGCCAGATGTCTTTCTCTGCATCATAGCATTTTGGTGTCATTCATCTTTCAAAGAAATAGAACTTAGTTGGTCCAATTTGGACAAACATCAGAAAATGCTCTTGAACCAGACGACTTTATAAGTTTTCCTTGAATCAAATGCACACCTGGTCTAATTAGCAACAATAATGGGATTAGGTCATAAGATACAAAACATGGCCACCTATGCTTAAGGAAAAGGTTGGGAACTCTGCTCACTGTCAGGAACTGTGGGTTCATGTCCTGTTAGATAGGTGCTGCAAGATATTGTAGGCACCATGTTGGCCTGTTCACTAAACTGGGATATTAATCCTTAAGGTCAGGCTATTGCTCCATTATTGTACTCACTGGGTATAGAACTGGTTGTACAAATGTCTTGGCTTTTACCTGGAAATTGACCTGTGACTTCCAGGTTGGGACTACATTTTAGTTGAGCTACACTTCCTAGATGAGACAGGAAAGTGGGTCAAATGCAGGAGATTTTTGGCCCTCTTGATACTTGTTGATCAAGATCTAGATATTTTATTTTGGAAATTTTTTTTGGTTGATAAGATGCACAAAAGGCAATAGTTGTTTTAGAGACTATTTTATTTTACCCTGGGCATTTGGTTAAGTTATTCATAAATATGAAATAAAAGCTTCCCTGTCTGGCTGGTGTGGCTCAGTGGATTGTGCGTCATCCCATGGACTGAGAGGTCCTTGTTCGATTCCTGGTCAGGGCACACGTCCAGGTTGAGAGCTTGATCTCCAGTAGGGCACATGCAGGAGGCAGCCCATCGATGTTCTTCATTCACATTGATGTTTCTATCTCTCTCTGAAAAATCAGTAAAGACATTACCAAAAAAAAAAAAAAAGTTTTCCTTTGCTCTGAAAGTCACCATTATACCTGCCATAGTTTCTTACAAAAACTCTTTTTTAAGGTATAGTACTCTATGCTTGGAATGTATTTCTTTACCTTCTTGAAATGTTTATTCCATTTTATTATTATTTTTTTTTGTTGTTCAGATAGAGTGGGAGGGAGAGAGAGGAAGAGAGAAACATCGACGTGAAGGGACACATCGCACAACCGACCAGGGCCGGGGACAAACTGCAACCGAGGTACGTGCCCTTAGCGGGAACCGAACCCGGGTCTCTCGGGACCGCAGGCCGACGCTCTAACCGCTGAGCCAAACCGGCCAGGGCTGTTTATTCCATTTTAAACTCCCTTCCTTAACCCAGTCGCTATTGTTTGACCTCCCCCTGAGGCACCTTCTTATCTGTCCTAAAGTAACTCAACACATTGCCCTCTCAAATGGATTCAACTCCCTAACTGCCTTCTTTTCTATTCCACTGCTAATCAAAATCTCTATGGCCTCTGAGGTGATCTCAGTTGAGGTTAAGAGAAAATAAACCAATTAAATTCCTGTAAACTAAGCTAATACTTTCTAGTAGTTAAGTAACAAAATAAAAATGCAGAACAAAGTTGTTCATCAGAGATATCTTTCTACTGTTCTTTATATTATCACAGTTAGGTTCTTTCAGTTTCCTTTTGACTCTATAAACAAAATAGAATTCTCCATTAGTTCATGGTCAGAGGTAATGATACATGATAGAGATGGTAGATTTAATATTTTTTGAAAATTATTACCACATTTCAGGTAATTTAGGGAGCTATCATTTATAAAACACATCCCTATTTCAGGATGTTAAGCTGTGAAAGGGTGTGCCATAAATTCTTTTGAAGTATGTTATATGGTAGACATTGGGTTATTGCATTGTGGGGACATGGCAGTGAGAAAGTGAAGTAAGCACTGAGCTTTCAGTGAGACCAGGTTTGACTTCCAACCCTGCCCCTTTTAGTGGGGCCACACTGGGCAAAGCATTGAACTCTTTTGAGCTTAAACATCCTCGTCTGAAAAATGAGAATAATAATAACTATAGGTTCGTTAGATATTTTACATAAGACATTGTGCATGAAAGGTTCTGGCACATAGCAGGTTCTCTCTCAGTGGGTGTTAGCTGAATTTGAATCAGTCTTTTAAGCACCCTGTAGAATGGAGAAAGAGGCTCCTGTCCTATTAAGTGGTTTGATAGAGGACTGAAAAGAACTCTCCAGTTGGAAGACAAAAGGCCTCAGTCTCAGAGGCCCAATCTCCTTTGCATCATTGTTGACTTGAAACCAATTTGCTTGTTGTTGCTTCCTTCATTCATTTCTTCACTCAATCATTATTTTTTGAGTCCCTACTCTTTGTCAGGCATTGGGGATAAAAAGGAGAATAAGACATGGTGATCTCCATGGATCACAGAACCTCTTAGGGAAAGAAATTTATGTAAGCAAATAAGTGAGAAAGATTCCACTATCTATTATTTATAAATTTGAAACACTTTCATTGAAGAAACAATTTTAAAAAACAGGTTAAATTCCCAATATATTCTATGATTTGTACAACATTGTAGAAGCATTGGTGATAGAAACTAAAGTCTATCTCAAAGAAAATTGCCTTCTTCAACTTTCCCTTCATGTTTGAGTTGATTTGACTTTGGCATCAGGACACATTCTGTTTTTCTTCCGCTCTCACACTGCATCTGTTAACTTCTCTGTCAAGCAAGTATAGGAAGTAAATCAAGAGGGAGAGGCAGGGGTTAGCCCCAGGGAGGTGGTAACCAGAATCATGCCTGAGGCTACAGACAGGAAAAAACCTAGGAGTCCATAATCTGGATGGGCTGAGGACTGATAAGGAATAGAAGTGTGGGAGGAAATATATGGAAAGAGATATAGGACAAAGGCTGGAAGTATTAGGGCTCTACATGCCCACTTCATTGGTGATAGCTGTTGAATGGGTTTAATGGGCTTAATGGGTTAAAAGTAGTTTTCCAGGCCCAGCCCCAGCCCCAGCAGCTCCATGGGACTAACCTTGTTCCTTCTTATTCACAGTGATAGTATATAGTAAACAATTATTTATTATAACGATAATTAATAACTATATTATTTATAGTTAAGAATTTTTAAAATTTGCCTTCTGATAATATTCTGAGGCTGGGGTAACCTCTTAAGAGGCAAAATTCATCAAACTCTAATGAAATGAATCCAGAAGAGAGTTAGTCTTCTAAAATAACTGCATTTTAAACAATTTGTTGAATGGAGCCTGCCCTCTCAACCCCATTGGTTGTAAAAACAAGCTTGATGTGCCCTTGTACCTTTATAGCTTAACTCCTTGACTAGGGACTGTGACATCATGGGGCTTAGAGCAAAAATATGGCCTAATATGGCCTAACGGCATGGTTTGTGGCAAGATGATCACATCTTCTATCACCGTCCTCTCATAAAACCTGTTCTCCTGGTACAGTCTTGCCCAATGTGTACTGACCAATGCTTACAATGCAAGTCAGGAGTAGTGCATGGGCAGTCATGTGGGATGGTGGCAAGGATGAAATGATTTGTCCTTAAATCAGGTTTAATGTCTTCTCACCTCCATGCACATCAGGACATTTGAAGAGCTTTTTCTGTACCCTAGGCAGGATATTTTTAGAGTCTTAGCTGCCCTATAGTGGAAAATAAAACCCAACAAGATTTTAAAATGAATTTCTGTGCCTCTTTGGCAGCTGTATACATTATACATAGTAAATATCTAGGGTAAATCAAGTAGTCACATGACAAAATGTTTCATACCTCTATTTTGGAATTATGCACAAAGTTTGTCACATCCTTCATATTGAATATCACATAGTTAAATTGATTATCACCTCAGTTGAACATGATGATCTGTAATTAATTATTAGTCATTGCATAAAAATATTTGACTTCTTCATTCATGGACAAAATCTTAATAAAGGTTGCTGGCTCAGAAGTTGATATTTATCACTGACCTATGCAAGGTTGTAAAAAAATTGATTAACAAATTGATTCACAAAAGAGTGAATAATATGAAAAATTATTAGCTCCTCTGTTTAAAAACAAAACTCTAATAAGATTTTAGATTCGGTTTCTAATAGAAAAGTAAAACCAAAAAAGATTGCACCCTCAACAATTGAGCACTAGAACTCTGCAGTCCTCTAGCATATATGAGCCATGCTTAAAATTCCCCCTTTGTGCTAAAAAGGAAGTACTGGCTGAGAAAGTAGAGCTGGTAATGCCACTATGCCATTCCCCTTTACCTTTTACCTTTTATTTCTTCTGACTCCTTCCCCCCCCCCCCATTGCTTACCATCCTGGTTCTAATTTTCTCCCTGCATCCTTCTCACTCCTTTTAGCCCTTTTATTTTCTGTTTCTTCCTTCCTTATTTATAATCTTCAAGTCTTGCCTTTTTTTCCCCTTCCCTATCTCTTTCTTTTTTGACTCTCTCTTTAAGGCAATGCTACATAGTAGTTATTAAGAGCATGGGCTCTTGAAGCAAACTAAGGCTCCAAATTTTGGCTTCACCAAGCACTGAGTGACCTTGGGTAAACTTCCTAATCTCCCCAAGAGGCTACTACCTTGTATAAGTCAAGATTCAATGAGGGAAGCTGAACTGCTATTGTGGGAGGTACTGGGGAAGTGAAGATCTAAAGGGGGAATTGGAAGAGCACAAGCATCATCCATTAGTCCATCTGAGAAGGTAGGCATGTCCGATTTTGGAAATGGGACCGTGAGTAGGTTGCTGGTGGAGATACCTGTGGGAAGCTCTTGCCTCATAAGGTTCACATTGTCTAATGATGTGCACATGATTAGCAGGACCATAGGTTCCAAAAAAGCAGGATGGAGAGTGGAGGAGAGTGGACAGCTGGAACCTACTGACATCTCTATATCTGTCCATAACTGTATATAACCATGATGACCATCAGAGAGTAATGGCTGCTGCTTTATCTGCCTTCCAAATCTCATGCAAATTCCACTTTTGACCAAATCAAGCCTAGAGCCATAAAGGGAAGAGGATTCTGAGGAACTTAAGTCTAGCTTAACAAGGTTTACACAAACCAACATTTTCAAAATGCAATTATTAAGAGTTCATAACTAATGGGCATGCTATGAAAGGTAAACGAGACTTAATACATGTAAAGAAAGCACTTATCACAACATCTAACACATTGCAAGCACCCAAGAAATGTTGTCATTTCCTCTTTGTTTTTAATCCATTTCCTTCTATATTGCACACTTCTACCTAAGCACTCTTATCAAATTTCTCAACATCATTGTCATTGTATCATCAGTGTTCAAGATAATTAGTAAATGATGTGGGAAGTATCACAATAAAATAGATATTATTTGTTGAGTACTTGCTAGGTGACATACACTGTACCTTTCTATTGTTCAACCCATATGATGCTAAACAACCTTATGAGCTAGATACAATCACATTAAAAGTTGAGCAAGTTGAAGTAGAGAGATTATTTACTTGCCCTGAGTTGCACAGGATTTAAACATAGTGCCAGGTTACAGTGGAGTCATGTAAGTCCAACCATTTTAAACACTCTGTTCCCATTAAGAGTCAGAATACCACCTGTAGATTGATCATCTTCAGAAATACAGCACTTTTAAAATTTACACTTGGTATTGTTTTATGCAAAATTGGGACAAATTGTAAATCACCCTCCTTCGCTGGACTGTAACACCTGTGGTTAGCAAGAATTTGATATGTGGCAGTGTTGGGCAAAGTAGCTTTGATCAAGCCAATGGAAAATTGAGGTATTGGGGGAGGGGGATGGAGAAAAGTTGAAGAAAGGTTAAAGTTAGTTCACAATTAGATATAATTTTACAACCTAAAACATACTCTAAATTGACTCCTTGGCACTTCTAAAGCATGACCTTGTGACTTTTACTGAAACACAAAATTCCTTAAGTTATTTCAGTCAGTAACTCATCCCTGCCCCAACCTCAATCTGTCTCTTAAAGCAGAAACTGCAAATTTGCAACTCCACAGATTGTACTCAATGGGCTTTTGCTATCTTTCAACTACTTTTTAAAAAAACTTAAATGTTTTCATATGGGGCTCATCACAGTTCACACTCATGTCTTATTTATCTGTCATGTAGCCTTAGTTCACTCATCGATGTTACATACCTCAACCTAGAAGCCATTTGAGCATCTAACTCCTGCAAAGTTATATCTTCAGGAGGACAGATTTCAAAGGGGTTGGCTGGTCTTGGAATGCCACATAAAATCAGCAGAGATGAAGGGCACAAACCTCTCCAATTTTATTTCCTACTCATCTAGCATCTCGCTTCCCAAGTTATTCCTTAGAGTTCTTTGTGGAGAAACTTCCTGTGTGACATTCTGACGACCTCTTCTAAGAATTGCTCAAAAGCCAGTTGGTGGACCCATACAATTTTACCTTTGCTAAATGTGACATGTGTTTTATAAATGTGACATTCAGTACTTAGACATGAAGACTAAGTACTAAAAGAGTGAAACAAAACCAAAGACTGTTCCTAAGGAGGCACAGGTTAATCCTTAAAATGCACTTGAAATTGGATTGTGTACTTTTCAGTGTAGGGCCTGATGTTTTAAACTGGGCTACTGGGGAAATACTCGATTTCCTGTGGTTTGGAACACCTGTGGTATGAAAACTTGTTGGTTCTAGAATATGATGAATAATAATGTTTTAGCTATGTTGACAAGTATGTTTGGCACTGAGGTAGTTACTTGTCAAATAGTGCTGGTATTCATTGCTTTTATTAACTGTCATTGAAACCTGGGACATGAAAATGATGGTGTGGTAAAATATATTTGAATCAAAAGCTGGTTTGGGGGTTTTATGATATAGATTGACAAAAGTTTGTGATATATAATTTAAAACATGTGGGTGTAGATAAGGGAACCACAGTATTTACTGGATAGTAAATATCTTCTTTGTTTTTATGGAAATAGGGAGAAAAAGGGATCACATATAGAGTCTAGGTAGCTAAAAGAAGACATGGAATCTTGCTTTTTATTACAAGAGACAAAGCTTCCTAGGGATTCACATCTGCAAATTTCTCCTGGTGTGCTAGGTTTCCTGGTTTGTGTACAGCAGGTCCTCAAATTATGTGGTTCCCTTTTACACTGTTGAGATGCCATAGGAACTTAACTTTTGTTTATATCAGTAAGCCTTTGGTAAAACTGGTTTCCTTTTACATTGTTTTGCTTGAAGTGGAAGAACCTACTGACAATGTTAAGTGAGGACTTACTGTACTGGAGTCGAGCATCATATTATCTTCACCATTCTCTTATCCTTTTTTGGACACTTATATGTTTGTGTGAGCATTTAAATAAAATTATTTATTTATTTATTTATTTATTTATCCTCACCTGAGGACATTTTTCCATTTTTTTGTTCAGATAGAGTGGGAGGGAGAGAGAGGAAGAGAGAGAGAGAGAGAAACATCGATGTGAAAGGGACACATCGAGTGGCTGCTACCCGCACAACCCAACCAGGGCCAGGGACAAACTGCAACCGAGGTACATGCCCTTGGCAGGAACCAAACCCGGGCTCTCTGGACCACAGGCTGACGCTCTAACCGCTGAGCCAAACTGGCCAGAGCAATTATTACTTTTTAAAATTTATTTTATTTTTTATTCTCACCCGAGGACATTTTTGCATTTATCTTCAGATAGAGTGGGAGGGTGAGAGGGGGGGAAGAGAGAAAGAAACATTGACGTGTGAGAGACACATCGAGTGGTTGCCACCCATACGACCCCAACCGGGGCCAGGGACGAACTGCAACCGAGGTATGTGCCCTTAGCGGGAACCGAACCCGGGTCTCTCTGGACCGCAGGCTGACGCTCTAACCGCTGAGCCAAACTGGCCAGGGCTAAAATTATTACTTTTAATTAAGCATAAATGTTATAATTTTGTTCTCTTAAGCCCTGGTAACTTTCCAGTCTCTGCCCTTGAAAAACAAAATATATTCTTATAGTATATAAAATAAGATGGCTGTAACTAGAGTCTTATATTTTTTTAAATGCTGAATTGTTGAAATAGAAGGATCTCAGTAAACATATTGAATATTATTCATTTGAAATACTATAGCAGTTTAACACATAATTACAATTTCAGAATGTGTGCAATCATGCAGTTAACATAATTAAGTAAATCAATACAAATACAAATTCCTCACACCCTAATGATGACTTCTAGAACACATTATATCTATCCCATTCAGCATAGCACATAGAGGCCAGGCCTGTGTAATAAATGCATTTTTAGAACAGTAGATTTTTTCAATTTCAAGAATTCTTTCAAGTGCGCAATAACATATATAGAACTATAAACCCTTGGACCTTTACAAATTAAATCAGCCAAATGACATGTCAATGTGTTGGAAGAAAAAAAGGTAAAACATTCAGATTATACTCAATTAATGAGTGGAGAATAGTTTCATAGGGAAGGGGATTCAGTCACAAAATTAATAGTAACAATAGCAAAAAATAATAATGAACTTACTGAGCCAAGGAAAATAGGGCTCTACTTGGGCTAGAATTTTAGAATTACTGGAGCTGTGCTGCCCAATAGAACTTTCTACGATGATGGAAATGCTTTATAATCTGCACTGTCAAGTATGGTAGCCAATAGCCATGTGTGGCTACTTGAGCATTGGAAATGTGGCTAGTTCAACTGAGGAACTGGATTTTTAATTTTACTAAATGTAATTAGTTTAAAGTTAAATTAAAATAGCTACATGTGGCTAGTGGCTACTTTATTGGATAGTGCAGTTCCAAAGTGTTACTGATCAAGCCTCTTTGAGAAATTTCTTTAATTAACTCATTTATTCATGAACACATTTATGTATTTTTTACACTTATTAGTTCAATACATCTTTTTTTAAGCACCTTCTTTGTTTCAGGCATTGAGAATATAATGGTGAGCAAAACTGACCCAGGCTCTACCCTTATGGAATTATATTGCATCACAGAATAGATGACACCAATCAAATAATCACCCAGCTGGTGGGAATTAGAAGAACGTGAGGGTTGTAAGACTATCCCATATGGCTGATTTCTGTGAGGAAATCCAGGTTTTTTTGACTTCTTTAAAGTCTTCCGATTTCCCCCCAAGAGAGTGACCTCTGACCTGGAATCTGAGAGATGTTTGGGATCGAGAGGGACATAGTTCATCAGTTTGCAGTACAGTGATCGAGCAAGATTGGTAGAAACAAATTTAGATAATTATTCTGTCTACACATGAAAACAAAATCACTGTTTCTCTTTTGAAAGAGGAAGATTAGGAGCCTGGTGGTTTAGAAGCATTAAAGTTGTCAAAACTGAAAGCAGAGCAGTTGATCATAGGATATCCAGGGAGTTTCCAAGTCATTTTGTCTCACAGTGTATAAAGGCAGAGACTCTCTTAAGAGTTTACCTTTTATTGAAATAAAATATAGAAAACACACATACAAATTAGGTATATTTAAGAAGTAAGAGGTCAGGTAAATTACACCTCCTTAAAGAGTTATTTTGATGTTCTTGGAAATCTACACCCCTAGTGAATACTAGCTAAACTTCTGATATAGACAAACTATGTCTCCTGAAAACAAGCCATATGAAACAGCACCAATCTCTTCCATTTAAATATTTCTCAGTGGTTTTCTGTGAATAGATGATCTCAGGGTTCAGGAAACCAAACTGTCCAAAAGGAGCATAAATAGTGAGCAGAATCTAGTTTCCTATAGAATTCTAATCTCCCTGGGAGTTCTAGCTGATAATCTAATTTATCTGTAAAATGATATATGATAATTTGAAAATAATTATTATATACTCTTAAATGAGAAGCCACTAAAGTGTGATAGCACAGAATTAAGTAGCATGTGACACTCTAATTTTACCTGCTGTAATTTTAATTTGGGGTTTGGAGTCAGGGTGGCAGTTCCTCTTTAGAACATCCTAATCTTGGTAAAGATATCCAGACAGAGCCCTGGCTGGTTTTGTTCAGAGGTTAGAGCATCGGCCTGCGGTCCAGATAGACCCGGGTTCGGTTCCCGCTAAGGGCATGTACCTCGGTTGCAGTTTGTTCCCGGCCCTAGTTGGTTTTGCTGGTGGCGGCCACTCGATGTGTCGGCTTTCATGTCGATGTTTCTCTCTCTCTCTCTTCCTCTCTCTCCCTCCCACTCTTCCTGAACAAAAGGTGGGAAAATGTCCTCGGGTGAGGATAAAAAAATATATATATATATATATATATATATATATATATATATATATATATATATACCCAGACAGAATATCTAAGAGATTATATTCTATCATCTTCAAAAGAATGTAAAAATTGTGTCTAGCACCTCTTCATGCAGTATTTCACAAATTTGATCAGTTCTTTTAAAAAAAAATTTTTTTTTAAATCAATTTCAGAGAGAGAGGAAGGGAGAGGGAGGGAGAGACAGAAACATTGAGAGAGAACATCGACTGGCTGTTTCCTACATGTCCCCCACTGGGGACTTGGCCGACAACCTGTCCATGTGCCCTGACTGGGACTTGAACCAGTGACCTCTGGGTGAATGGGTCAATGCTCAACCACTGAGCCACACTGGGTGGGCACAAATTTGTTCAGTTTTATGGAATGCTGCCAGATGGCTGAGCTCTGTCCTCTCATATCCCCCTCTTTCTCTGGTATGCCTGAGAGCATCTGAATTAGGCTAGAGGCATGCCTACATCAAAGTCATATTGTGTATGTGTTGTTTTTTAATTAACAGAAATCACTACATAACACACCTATGGAACATGCTGTGTGCTATATAGAACCATTGAGAACTTTTGGTTCAATGCAGTTCTGGATGCTTTTGTCTCCCCTACAAATATTAACACATATCCTTCCCTGAGTCTACTTGTAAAATCTCCACGAGTGATGAGAGTGATGGGGTCCTGCTGCATATAACTCACGTCTGCAGATGGCTTGAAGCCTCTGAACTTTGTTGACTGTGCTAAGTTCAATTTTCTATAAACCCCACACTGGCTGTGTTCATTCTCTCCCTGGAGGTAGGCATTACAACTAGGGGATTCCTGGGTTATTGTTGCCCTATGCTCAGTGTTTCTAGCCTCCAGTTTCACAATGAAAAATTCTTATATAGTAGGCTTCTCTCTGAGGACTATGGTTGGGGTGGTAGGGAGAAGTAGTGTTTGGGGCAGGAGAATTCAGTTCATTTCACGCCTCTTTGTCCAGTCAGTGCTCTAGATTTATACCATTATATTATACATTTTGTAGCCCTTTGCATGTAGTTTACTACACAAGTAAATGATCTAATGGAATACTTGAACTTTCTATAATGCAAAATTTCAAACATCTAAAATCAAACACACTGGTGGAATGACGGTCTGTACTCCCATCACTCAGCTTCCATGTGATCAACTGATGGCCAGTCTTTGTTCATCTATACCTGGACCCACATACCCTTTCTGTATTATTTTGAAGCAAATTCATGAATAGTTCGTACCTGGATGGAGCAGTTACTGGCTTTGATCCGCCTCTTCCTGCAGGAAGATACTCAGATCCTTGAGCCTCCCTAGCATTTTCTCTCTTTCTTCTAGCACCTACCACTTCTTGTCTGCTTGAATTTTAGGACTTTTTGTTTCCTTTTTTGTTGTTGTTGTTAATTCTCACCCGAGGATATTTTTTCCACTGAATTTTTTTTTTTTTTTGGGTGGAAAGGAGGGAGGGGAAGAGCGAGAGAGACAGAGAAAGACATCGATGTGAGAGAAACACATCGATCAGTTGCCTCCTGAACTTGCCCCAACAGGGCTGGGGATCAAACCTGCAACCCAGGTATGTGCCCTTGACTGGGAATTGAACCCATGACCCTTTGATGTGTAGGCTGATGCCTGTCCACTGAGCCACAACAAGTTAGGGCTTTAAGTCTTTTTGTATATCCTATCTTTCCTATTGAACCCTCAGTTCCTTGAACACAAGACTTAGGACTAATTCAACCAATATTCTGTTTTTTCATCCTCACCTGAGGAAATTTTTCCATTTTTTGTTCAGATAGAGTGGGAAGGAGAGAGAGAGAGAGAGAGAAACATCGACATGAAAGGGACACATCAAGTGGCTGCCTCCCGCATGACCCAACCAGGGCCGGGGATAAACTGCAACCAAGGTACGTGCCCTTAGCGAACACTGAACCCTGGTCTCTCTGGACTGCAGGCCGACGCTCTAACCGCTAAGCCAAACCAACCAGGGCTCAACCAATATTCTTTAATATTTGTTGAATAAAGGAAGGAATGTACAAAGAGAATTTACAATGCCTAAAATCCAAATTCAGATCAAGATTGATCCACATCCAGCCCTGGGAATCAAAGTAACAGACATTTCTTTACTCTGATTTGATCTAGCTTTTGGTTCTAGATCTTAAGTACACAGTTTGAGTTTCTTCCAAATGCCAATGCAACCTTTAAGCAAAATATGTTTATCTTGAATGATGAAGGAGCTAAATATGGTGGGAGACGTTTTTGCTACTTATGATAATGTACATAAAAAAAGGGGTTTCATGTAACTATCTATGTATTAGTACAAACTTGAAAATGGTGTTCCACATTTTGCATGAAGTGGCAAAAGAAAATTGGAAAGGACAATTTTCTTCTCTGGAGAAGAAAGTGGACTTTGGAGTCAGGCTGACCTGACTGCAAATCCCAGCCCTGCCTTGAGCAAGTTATTTAACCTCTCTGACTCTTATCTTCCTAGTCTATAAAAATGGACGAGAGCTTCCTTGTTTCACAGAATTGTGAAGAATTAAGTTAAATAGCATTTGTGAAACCTCCCAGCCCTGGCTATCATGTAGTTGGCATTGTTATGTGTTGGTAATAATATCAGCAACCACCAGTTGAGTGTTTACTATATACTGACACTGGATTAAGCAGGACACAAGTATTATTCTAATTAATTTTCATAGTAACTTTCAGGATAGCATTGATATTTTCATTTTGTTGATGAGCAAAGTAAGGTCTAGAAAATTAAGTAACTTGCTCAAGGTCACATAATGCATAACTAGTAAGAGGTGGAGCTAGAGTTTGGAGATTTGAACCTGGTCTTTTGGACTTGAAAGAGCAATTCTTTGTCATTCTTATGCTGTCAAACTTTCTTTCATCAAAATTTCTTTGAAAGTTTGCAGAGAAAAGAGGTTGTTTTTAAAACTTTAAGAAAAATATCTTTCTCCCCCAATCACTTATTGCTGTAGTAATCATATATAACAGAACCTGAGAAATATGCAGCTTTGAATAATTGGGAATTTGAATGTGGGAGAGTTAATCATGAAAGGATGAACATCATAAGGATAGTCATTTTTATTTTAAGCACTTATAAGAATAGTGGTCTGATAGGGAATCAATATATTTACCTAAGAGATGTAGAATATACAGGAACTTTTATAATACTGATTTTAGTGATGTAGTAGGAAACTATACCTAAAGGTGCAACTTCCAGCCTTGGCCAGTTTGGCTCAGCGGTTAGAGTGTCGACCTGTGGTCCAGAGAGACCCGGGTTCGGTTCCCGCTAAGGGCGCGTACCTCAGTTGCAGTTTGTCCCCTGCCTTGGTTGGGTTGTGTGGGTGGCAACCACTTGATGTGTCCCTTTCACATCGATGTTTCTCCCTCTCTTTCTCTTCCTCCCACTCTATCTAAACAAAAAAATGGAAAAATGTCCTCGGGTGAGGATAAAAAAAAAAAGGTGCAACTTTCATAAGGCACCAGTAGAAATAGCAGCATCAAAAATGTATAAAATATACTAACATGAGACAATCTCAAGTGAAAAGTTAATATTAGTAAAGTTCATATTAGTAAAGCATGATATATGATTAACATGGAATAGGTATTCACTAGATAACATGAAGGATGAGGTGTACAATGCCCAATATATTAAGTCACTCATAATCTGAGGTGGTGTCCAGTGCTTAATGAATTCTAAAGAAAATATTCTAACATATCTCTAAGAGGGTATATATTTTCTTCTTATTATTAGAAGTTCTGGCATTTCCTAAAGTTATTCATTCCATGGTTATCTCAATACAAAAGCCTAGAAAGGCTTCTATTAAAATATTCTGGTTGGCTACTTGAGGTTTTCATTACTGTTCTCTTTGAATAGAAATATTTAAAGGATTTGTTCTTCTAGAAAATGCAGTCTAGCCTGAAAACCTGTCTTTAAGGTTGAGCTGGAGAGGCTGGTCCTTACAAGCTTCCACGTTCCAGACACAGATTTACTGTAGTAAAGAAAATCTGAGTTAAGTGTCTGAAGAACAGGGTGTGATTTAGTTAAAATTGCCAATTTTGTTACAGCATGTTTAGAAAAGTTGCCCCCAAACCGGCTGTCATGAGTATTTCTTAAATTAAAATAATTTCCACTTAATTTTTGGAAAGTAAATAGTGTCTAAGAATCTTCTGGAATAAGCCATTGAAGTCTCACCAGGACAAGAACCTTTGTCTGTGGCACTCACTTTGGCACGCTCAGGGCCTGGCACCTGGCAGGTGCGATAAATCTGTATTGACTATGAAATGAGGGAAAATTATTTATGTCACAGTTCAGCCACAGCATCAGCCTGGCTTTGTGCTTATTTTTAAAGCTTAAAACGTTCCCTAAGCAAGCTCCAAAACTCCTGGATATTATAGTAAATATTCTTCAAATAAGTTTTGGATAATAACTTTGTTATGGTCCAAGTTGTATGTGGCAAAGATAAACCTGCTGTAGAATTGTCTCATCCTAAAACTCCCCATGGATTAGGACGCTGGCAAAGATAAAGCAATCCCTAAGATGGTCTTAACTGAACAAATGTTAACTAGAACAATTGCTACCTCCAGTTGCTTTTGACACAAAATATTTGGTGGGGTGGGGAGCAGAGGACAGTATGTTTGCTATTCGTGTACAGGATCTTTGCTTTTTAATCCTCAAGGCTTTGGAAGTTAATGATAGGTAATTAATACTGCAGGGTCCTCTAGGTAGGACACAGATCAGATACCCTGTACCTGACAAGGTACCTGGACTTTTAATCCACTCAGATAAGGGGAAAGAGAAAGGAGCAGTAGCCTCTTGCCTTTATTAGAAATGGCTCTTGGTGACTTGGCTATGCTCTGCCCGTCTGCTTGGGCTTGTGTTTGGACTGTCCAAGACCCTACCAAGAGGTCATCCACAGGGGGAGAAAGGCTTCAGGGTAGGCACAGTATGATAAATGAATCACCAGATTGAAACGCAAATCCAAATATATTTATCTAGTCCTTGTCTCATCTTTAATGTAAGCATTTGAAGAATGAAGTTGCTCCTGCACTTAGAGGGCCTCAGTTTCCCCAAGTTTCCATCTCCCCAAGTTTAGCCACGGGCAGAGAGTACACATCTGCCATAGGGGCTGCTTGCTGCAGGAGATAATGCTATTGCCTGCATCACTAAGTACAGCGAGAAATTGATCCCCAGAGGGAGGAGGCATGACCGATGCGTATCAGATGTTCAGGCTTTCTGTGTGACTCCAGCCAGGGGCAGAGATGTGGCTATCAGGAAGACTGGGTTTGGGGAAACAAAGGAGGTTGAAGGCAACCAGGGTTCCAGGAAACCCCCCAGTATAACATGCATGGGGTAGGGGTGGGAAGGAGGGTGAGTGGGAGGCAGTGGATTAAAAGAGTGAGGCAGGGGGAGATCTTTGCAAGCCATATATTTGAGCTCCTGTTAACTGGCTTAGTCACTCACCAGCGGTGTGACCTTGCGTAAGTTACTTAACCTTTCTGGGTCTCACTTTCCTCATTTGTAAAATGGGGATAGAAAGCACCAATGTCATCAGGTTGTTAAGAAGTAAAAATGAATATAGTAGTCCCCCTATATCTGTGGATTTGCTTTCTGTGGTTTCAGTTACCTGAAGTCAACCATCGTCATAAAATATTAACTGGAAAATTCCAGAAATAAACAATTCATAAGTTTTAAATTGTACACCATTCTGAGTAGTATGATGAACTCTCCTGCCATTCCACTCGGTCCTTCCCGGGACGTTAATCATCCCTTCGTTCATTGTGTCCACACTGTATATGATACTTGCCTGTTAGTGGCCATTAGGATTATCAGATCAACTATCACAATATCGAAGTGCTTGTGTTCAAATAACCCTCATTTTACTTAATAATGGTCCCAAAACTCAAGAGTAGTGATGCTGGCAGTTGGAATATGCCAAAGAGAAAATGTAAAGTGCTTCCTTTAAGTGATGAGGTATGTAAGTTTAGGGAAAAACATAGTGTATATATAGGGTTCAGTATTATCTGTGGTTTCGGGCACCCAATGGAAGTCTTGAACGTATCCCTCGTGGCTAAGAGGGGACTACTGTCCCCTCTTATGGAAAATATTTTATTGTTTATTGAGTGCACCTGGATAAAAACACTTAATAAACATTAGCTCTTATTATCTGTAGCTCAGGATTGCTTTTATAATGTTTTTGGTTAGTTTATCTACAGTTTATACCAACACAGGGCTGTTTTGAACATAGAGGTTCCATAGGTATCACTTCATAGTCTGAATAAAATCGTGTATGCCTGTGCTGGGAAAGGCTGGAAATCTTTAAGAAGTAAGTGTGAATTACTTGGCTAATTCATGTTAGAACAAACAAAAAGAGCCCTGGCTGGTTTGGTTCAGTGGTTAGAGCGTCAGCCCGCGGACCGGAGAGGCCCGGGTTCGATTCCCGCTAAGAGCACATACCTCGGTTGCAGTTTGTCCCCGGCCCTGGTTGGGGTCATGTGGGTGGCAACCAGTCGATGTGTCTCTCTCACATTGATGTTTCTCTCTCTCTCTTCCTCCTGCTCTCCCTCCCATTCTATCTGAAGATAAATGCAAGAATGTCCTCAGATGAGGATTAAAAAGAAAAAACAAAAAGAATTAATAAAAGGCTTTCCTTATATCTGTACTCCATAACATAAGATAGTTAGTAGCTCTCTCTCACCTGTTCAAAAACAGGCAATTAAATAACTTCAGAAAACATTCCATTGCAAATGGATACATTCTCATTAGGTCTTGGGTCAGCCTGCATCTGGGCTTTCAGAGAGGGTGTTGGCTTGAGGCAGACCTCTGTACCAATCTACAAAGGGATCTGATTAAAAAGTCAATGAGAAGAAGAAAAATGCTGTGAGCTTCCAAATGACTACATGGTTAAGAACTCGTAAAACCTGAAATTCAATGTGTGATCTAGGTCAGAACATGCTTTTGAGAACGCACAGAGGAGAAATTACTGTAAATGTGATATGTTAGCTGGTCCAATAAGAGAAGGGGAACGACAATGTAAAATAAAAAGGTGGTTTTGTTTGTTTTTTAATCTTGGGCTGAGGGGAAACATAACACTTATAGATTAATCTTCACCACCTCCTTACCAGAAAACTTAAAACACCTGATACAAGGTCATTTTAGGTGTAAACCAAGAATAACATAGAAGTATAATTATTATATCTAAAACATAAATTATTGCAAACAAAGTCTTATAGAGACTCGGCTAGTTTTGATCAGGAAAAAGAATTTTGGTGGACTTTTACCAGAGTCTACCTTCATAGGACAACCTAAGGGAGAGACTAATTTTGGAGTTATGGAAAGTCATAATTCTATCATGTTCCTTCTATAATTAGTCTATGATTAATAAATCTCTGATGAAAATCAACTCTGAGAAAAGCATCATAGGAAACCTGTGTTTTAATCTGGAATTTTGCAAATTCATATAACTGGCACTGAACTAAGAAAGCAGAATGGGCTAAACCGAGTGGGTTGTTACCAAAATGTTTGCATTCAATCTTAGTTTTCCTCTTACCTTATTTAAAAAAATAATGTTTTCAGGAACAATCTTGTGAATGCTTCATAAATAGAAAAAAATAAAGTTATAAATGAAATTGCCATAGTTCACAAGGAAGGAAAGAAAAAAAAGTTAAACTTGATACTTTACATATCTAGAGTCAGAACCTTGTAGTTTGGATCTTGCTCACAAGTGACGGTGTGATCCTGAATAGGTAACTTAGTTTCCCTATATGGACTTGAGTAAGTAACTTAATCTTTCTGATATAGATCAGCAATACTTTATGCAGGTTGGGTCAATGTCTACACAGCAAAAAATAATAAACAATGGCTGATTATTTGGTTTAGGTGATCAGTGAAGAGAGCAGAACCAGCCAAGAGAACTCAGATTTGTCATCCTTGACTTGACTTCCTTGATTACTTACATGGCCTTAATTAGCCAGCTGAATGCAGACTTCCCTTCACTTTATGCTCAGCAAATTTGACTGCAGAGTTGTTTTCCTCCCCTGTGAAAATGAGCAATGTTTATATTACTAAGGTGTAAAAGAAAAAAAATTAAAAGATGATAAAAAACGAGAGAGTGGAAAATTTTCTTTTACTGAGCTCTCACTTTCTACTTCCTTCTATCAACCAAAGGGCAGCTGCCCACCCCCTTGGGTCACCTGCCTCAAGCCAGGTAGCTCTCAACTTGACTAACTTCAGAGTCACCAAGAGGGCTTGATAAGACAGATAGCTGGACTTCACTGCCAGAGCTTCTGATTCAGTGGGTATAGAGTAGGACCTGAGAATTTGTATTGCTAACAAGTGCCCAGTGATGCTGATGCTGCTGGTCCTGGGACCACACTTTGAGAACCACAAAGGAAATTGGACTCCTGTCAGCTCCTGCACTGTCTCTGTAACAACCCCCCCCCCCCCCCAACACACACACAAAGCTTTCATCTCCGCCTTGGGGCCATTGCTTCTATCACATTGCATGTCATCAATGGGAACCCTGGCCTCTAGCTGCTCCCTCTGGGTGGCACCTGCTGGGAGATGATGTGAAGGAAGCCTCACTTTCCTACACCCCCTATAATACAAGAATCATGTGGTTTTTTAAATGAAATAACTAGAGGAATTGCAAACAGAAGTGGATAATGTGAAACTAAAGCTAAATATGATTGTTCTAGTACCTTGTTCCTTAACTTTTTTTTTTTTTCATTATCACTCCCATAAGGAGACTTTTTAGACATTTTTTTTTCTACTTGTACCCCATCCCACCCCTAATCCTGGCTCATGAAATGTAAATACCACAGATATACTGTATATATATTTATTTACCATAGCCTTTTGAAAGGTCACAAATCATTGTAATATCTAAATATTTTTTATCTACCAAGAACTAATTTTGCCTCCTTTGGGGAGGGGGGTATCATCCCCATTAAAAATGCTTATTATGGTAGAGTAAGGTAAAATCACTAAAACAATTTAAACTGTCTATAAGTTGTCTTTGTGGGCACATTTTTAGTTCTTAACCTTGTTCTACTGTTTCAAAGACTCCTCTTATCTCTTCTCTCTGAGACTGGCCCATTCTTTAATTTTCCTAGTGCTTATGTCTTGCTTTTCCTTGTCACTCCTCTTTTTAGGAAAGACCCCTTCTCATTTCCCCCTCTCAGGTCTAGAAAGTGGGAACAGGAAAGAGGAATAATAATGACACTTAAGAGATCTATAACCCTATGTTTTCTTTTTATTAACTGTATTTTTCTTTATCTTTTCTTTACTGATTTTAGAGAGAGAAGAAGGGAGAGGGGGAGAGATAGAAACATTGATGAGAGAGACTATTGACTGGCCTCCACCTGCATGCCCCACACCAGGGATCAGGCCCACCCTGGGTATGTGCCCTAACCACAAATCAAACCGATGACCTCATGGTGCATGAGTGGACGTTCAACCACTGAGCCACACTGGCCGGGCTATTTTTATTGATTTTAGAGAGCAAGGAAGGGAGAGGGAGAGAGATGAACATTAATGAGAGAGAGAAAATTCATGGGCTGCCTCCTGCACACACCCTACTGAGGATGGAGCTTGAAACCTGGGCATGTGCCCTGACTGGTAGAGGTGACCTTTTGGTGCATGGGACAGTGCTCAATCAACTGAGTCATAGTGGCCAGGGCTATAACCCTCTGTTTTCCTTCTTAGTTCCCTACCTACTGGCCTTAGGGGTGAAACTCTCTGCCAAATAGGGAAATGCTATTAAAACTCAGTACCAGATGCTTCCTTTGGTCTGACCAGGTATTCTGACGATACTGCAGAGTATTCCCAAGGTCTGAGTTATTCAGTTAAGAATAGTCACATGGGGACTTTAGTAGGTCAGTCAATAGCAGGCTCCAGCCCTCCAGGAAAGGTCTCCTCAAAGATTTCTTCATTGCTCGGATGTGCAGAAGTTTCTTATTCTCCCTGCAGGCTCAAGGAGGGAGTAAAGGAGAACATCCCTCCCCACAACACACACACACTACAAACGCACATGTACAGGCATACACACACCAAAAAAGCAACAATTCTCACAGACTGAGTAGTCTCAATTAAAATTAAGAACAAGAAACCCTTTTTATTTTCTTCTAAATACAACACATATCCTCAAATCCCTGTGCCCCAAAAGGAGATAGAATTTTACACTTTTTACACAGAATACTTTCAGTTCCTTTCTCTTGTTGCCAGAAAATGCCCTAACTCCTACTGTGAGAAGCCCATTAGAACATCTTGCCAAACAACAGGACCCTCTACTCTGACTTGAGCTTGGAAATTAAAACTTTTCTTTACGTGGGGCCATTATTTCCTTTTACTGAGCTCTACATAGAAAAGAGGACATTCAGGCCTTGCTCTCCTCCCATCCAGAGTAAATACCTGGAGAGATATCACCAGGTGGTGGTGCTGGAAAAGTAGTCACATTTATTTTTAAAAGTGGAAACTGGTTGTGTTTTGTTTTATTTGGGGGGGGGGGGGCATGTGTAAATTTGTGCCCAAGTGGAAAATGGAGTAAATATAAGTTAATTCACTGGATTAACTTTTATATCTAGCCCAGGTGATGATGGATTGGCAGCCAACACTCAAAAAGGCAGATGGCAGATGCTTGAATTGAAAGCTACATCCGTGGTGACTGGAGATGGGGCTCCATTATAATGGCCATCACCTGCCATATTAGTGACTACTACTTCTTGGCCTGAGAATGATGTTAGAGGTATTTTAATTGAGCCTACTCATTCTATACTGAGAAGTAAGACCCAGAGGTGAGATCCTGGCTTGTCTATGGTCAGTCAGATGAAAATGAAAAGAGCCAGAGATCAATCCCAAGGTCCTCTGATTCCTGCCTAGATGGTTCTTTCCACCACATCATTGCTGCTTCCTATGGTCTCTTCCTTTTCCTTTGTTGTAAGGTCAGGATTCTGGTTTCTTCACCGATATCACTGAGATATATAAAGTCTCACAGTAGATAAATCTGAAAGGTCGTCTGAGTTTAGATCCCAATTTTCTGAAAAATTAAAGGAAAGAGAATGACCTTTTTGGCTTCTGAATGTGAGGATAAGGAGAGATTACAGAGGAGGTGCAGAGGTTGAGGAGGCTTCCCTATATTTTCAGGAATCTCATAGTGAGGACTGGAAAACATCTTCCTATGGTTGCCACCTGACCGCCATGGAAACCAAGAAAGGAAAAAAGGAAGCTATGGGTACGGTTTGGACAGATTTCCCTTTCCTTCTCCAGTTCCTCTTCTAGCAATTGAAGATGTAAAATCAAAATTCAGTGGCATCAGCAGGAAAAGAAATACAGAAGTGGAAGGTATGTGAGAAGGGAATTAGCAGCCTAAAGTCACCCTCCCTAACAAATGCAAAGTAGGCATCCAGGAGTTTTAATTAGGGAAAACACCACCTAAATGTAGCCTTAGTTGTAGGTTTGGCCCCAGATTCATCTGAAACTTGACTAATTTCACATCAACAAATAAATATTAAGCATTGATTATGTGCCAGTGTTGTGGGAAATACAAAGATAAACATGGCACAGATCCTGCTTTCAAGGAGTTTATTATCTAAAAGCAGAGGGAAGGGCTGTGTACAAACCACTAAAGTGCAAGACAGAATGTGACTATAGTATTAAAGAGGTAAAAACAAAGCTCTCTGGGAGCCAATATCTTGTGCATCTGGGCCACCATCAAGAGGTTTAGAGAAGGCCAAAGTAGAGGGCCCATGATAGGGAGTGGGTGGCAGTTAGTTGGCAAATATGGTAATAAAGAGGTTTATCAGTTGACTGCAGACTCAACTGCTTCTAACTAGTTATTTGTGATCATTGAGGCCAATTTTCCATTTTAGTTTATTTGCATTCGTAATTTTGGTGAGGTCCCTCTTTCTTCTTGCAAATCTGGGTTTGTAAATGACCCATTGTTCTTTTCACTTGGGTAGTTAAGCAACTAACTGATTGCATATGCAAATTCAGGGGTTTGCAGACAAAAACAACTGTATTAGTGATTGCATAACCCCAAACGGGAAATGGAAAAATTAATAGGCAAACCTGTGAAAATCATTACTAATGTTTTCCTTCTGAACTATTAAGAGATACAATTACATACTTGATCTTTGGAACATCATAGATGGGGCAACCATCTATCTTAGACAGGAACACAGCAATTTTCTGAGTAGCTGATGTCTTGTTATTTGAGTAAGTAGGTTCTATATTAATAACAAAAACAACAACAACAACAATAAAACCAATCCATGAAATCCTGAATATTTTTTGGCTCTTTCAATTTTAGCAGAAGTGGGTTTAGAAATAAAACCTATGCATATCCAGGACAAGGAGCTTGAAATTTTGTGTGGCAGAAATGATACAGAGATTATTTCGATTTTATCTTCTTGTTTCCATAGTGGAGTTGTTGGTGGGAGGTGGCTGCCTAGGCTGAGGCTATATTTTGCACTATGCCCTATCTCTCTGACTCTCTGCATCCAGGTGGTCATCAATAAAATGTGACAGAAGGGATATGTGTCACTTCTAGGGCCAGGATTTTAAGAAGTGAGTGGAGCTTCTCTATTCTCTCTTGCCCATCTGCTGGCTGGATGCAGATGGTGGAACCACAAGATGAAAATAGCCTGAGTCTGAGTGATCACAAGGAGAAAAGCTGCCTACAAACCAGGCACACTTGTACCAAATTGTTATGTGAGTGACAAATAAAATTCTATTGTTTGGTAGATCATATTATTATTCCCAACTATCTGTTGCCTGTACTGCTACAGAGGTCTTTGGTTGTCAGTCTCCCTGAAGGCAGAGTGTATGTCCTTTCTGCTGATACTGGGCTTGGTCATATGACTTGCATTGGCTAGTGGAATATGAACAGAGTGACAAAGACCACATTTGAGCAGAAGAGTCAAGACCTGTGGCATGATTTCACCATTACTCTTTTTTCTTGTCCTGAGAACAGCAAGCTTCACAGAGAAGCTGCTTCTTTAGCCTAGGGCCATTTAGCCTGGATCCCAGAGGAAGAAGACATATGGAACAGAACTGGAGCTAACACATAGCTAACATGTACCATGAGCAAAAAATAAGCCTCTGCTGTTGATACGGAAATTGTTTGTCAGCAAAGGCTGACCAATGTGCTAACACATTGACAATTTGATAGTTTTCTAACGTAACATTATATACTAATATATATTCTGAATTTGGAAGAATAAAGTGTGTGGAAAATTGGAGAGTGAGGAACAGTGAAGAAGATAACATAAAACATTCTTTTAAAGTATGGCTAAATGTAAAATATTCTACTGGAATTAAAAGTCTTATTATATATTAATTGATAATTTACAACTAGGTGAAACTGCAAACCAATAAATTCAGTTTCAAACACAAATTAGATAAAAAATTATTTAAGCCTGGAGACCACCTTCTGGCCCAACTGAGCTATCTGACTCCTCCTGCCAGTCAAAGTGCTTGGCAGACTCTGAAGAAGTAGGTTGAGGCCCAAAGAAACAGATGATTCCTCAAAGATTCCTATGTTCCTGCAACCCCAAAACCACCTGCCTCTGCCTCCTCTCTCTGCCTTAATGAAATATCTGAAGAGAGGGATACCAGATGGTGTGTGCAGGGTAGAAACAAAGGAACATTTTAACTTCTCATTTTTGCTTGAGACCGGACCCCTCACATGACTGGTCGCTTTGCACGAAACTACAAAAGAAAGAGATAGGGTCATTTTGGAGCTCCAGGACCCTTGGAGACAGGTTTGCTGAGTGGGTATGTGGGGCTGGGATGTGGGAAAAGGTGGAAAGGAAAGCTTGTGATGGAGCCAAAATGATACAATTTCCCAGAGGCCCCAACCAGCTAATTCCCTAGGCATCTTGGCAAGGTACCCTTATCTCTCTCTTGCTCAACAGGATGGTTAGACTTCTGAGAAGAAGTGAGTAATTTAAGAACATCAAAACTAATTTGGTCATTAAAAATAAGAAAGAAAAATAGAAAGAAAATAAATAGCCTCTAATAGGTTAAAATAAGTCTGTCATTTTTGGGGGGGGGGTGGAGAGGTTATTTTTATTATGACCAGGAATTTATTTCCACTAACAGTAAGTTTATGGAAAATAGTGAAGACATAAAAAAGATTATTCACAAACCAGACAATCAAAAGGTCCTTGATAATGTTTGACTGAGTTGCATAAGGCAATAGGTTACAACCATTAGCTCTGCCATTCTCCATGCTCTCCACTGAATCCACCACAGGATTGTGAGATGACAGGTCTTGTCATACTTAGTGCTATGTGCTCTTGAGCTCTTTTAAAAATCAGATTGGCCCTGACTGGTTTGGCTCAGTGGTTACAGCATTGGCCTGCGGTCCCGAGAGACCTGGGTTCGGTTCCCGCTAAGGGCACATACCTCGGTTGCAGTTTGTCCCCGGCCCTGGTTGAGTTGTGCGGGTGGCAGTCACTCGATGTGTCCCTTTTACGTAGATGTTTCTCTCTCTCTCTCTTCCTCTTTCTCCCTCCCACTCTATCTGAACAAAAAATGGAAAAATGTCCTCAGGTGAAGATAGAAAAAAAATAAAAATCAGATTGGCCCTGTCACATCATCCTCTGGCTGTGATCTTACTCAGGTGATATTGGTCATACATTCAACATATTCCATTTGGCAGATAACTTCCATTTTTACCCTGGTGGTAATCTTTTGCATTTCTTACCTTGGTAGCCTCTTGGTGATGTTAATAGATGTGTGTGATACATTCAGATGACCAAAATATATTTTGCATATATATTTAGTCTTTGTCCATAGTTCCTGGCTCATACCTCCCAAAACCCTTGGAATACCCTAAGGGATGAGAGCAACTAAGGTGTCTTTTATTATGTTAATGAGGGGACTTATTGGACCCTACATAAAGATGGGGTTGGTTGCTGATGGAGTCAACCATATGTTTAGATGGATGAAACCTTCAGAGCCACCTGCCTCCAACGTATACACCTACCTCCAGGGAGGAAAGAGGAGCTGGAGGTTGAATCAATTCCTAATGACCAATAATTTAATCAATCATACCTATGTTATGAACTCTCCCTAAAAACCGAAGGGTTTGGAGAGCTTATGGGTTGGTGAGCACTTAGAGGTGCTGTGAGAGTGGTGAGCCTAGAAGGGGCGTGGAAGCTCCGCACCCTTCCCACATACCTTGCCCTATGCGTCTCTTCCATATGGCTGTTCCTGAGTTATATTCTCTTATAATAAGCCAGTGATCTAGTAAGTAAAATGTTCCTCTGAGTTCTGTGAGCTGTTTTATCAAATTAATTGAATCCAAGGAGGGGGATGTGGAAACATCTGATTTATAGCCAGTTGGTCAGAGGTACTATGGGTGGGTACAACCTGGGCTTGTCACTGGCATCTAAAGTGGGGGCAGTCTTGTAGACTAAACCCTTAACCTATGGAATCTGATTCTATCTTTGGGGAGGTCATGTCAAAACTGAGTTGAATTTTCAGACACCAGCAGGGTGAGAATTGTTTGTTGGTACAGGGGAAAACCACCGCCCTCCACTTAGAACCATTTCATGTATTCTAAAGAGGAAAGGTGTATGGCACAGCCAGGATCCCGCTTAGCTCCTTTCTACATGGCATTACTTCACATTACCCTGGCTACTGTCAGTTCTGAACTATACCATCAGCTCCAAACCCAGCGTATTTTGGTGGGCAGTTTAAACTTTATTATTCCAAAACCAGTCTTAATATCTTCTTTGTTTTATTTAAAAATTAAATTATATGTATGAAAGTTAGGAGGTTGTTGTATTGTGTAAGTTGAAACTTTGGCAGCAGTATATAAAGTCTATATCTGAGAATATCTTGGTTGAAGTCAAAAGAGTTAATCTGTGCCTTGTTTAGTATTGAAGGTTTCAGTGAATAAAATGAATATAAAATAACTTTTCTTTCTTTTATCTGACAGGTAGTTAATAAAGACTCAAGTCTACCTGGTTTCTACAAAAAACACATTGAAATGTTTGAAAATACAGCAGCAAAAGAAAACAATCACCAAACCTTTATGTTAACAAAGCACAAGTATTATGATTCAAACTTTATATTTTAATGAATGTCCTTCTACATTTGTATTACTGTATTTCTAGTTTGACCTTTATTTCCCCAGAAGAGCAAACTGGAGGTGAGTAAAGTAGCAGAACAGAAGGTCATAAAAGTGACCCAACACCCAGAAGGGATATAAGAAACTAAATATTGACCTTTGTTCTTTCAGTAAGGACTCGTATTTCTAAGGATGTCATTACTGCTATGGTGGCATTGGTTAATCTGATCTGCTATTCAGCTGTGGTCCTTTTCAGCACTGAAAGAACACTTTGTTCATGGGCTTCAGCTGACAACCAGGGAGTTTTCTACAGTGAAGGTTATAGTGAGAACATTCCTATCCATGTGTTATGTAAGATATTTGAGGTATGTAGGACTCGGAGGCAACTCATAAAACTTGATTTAAAAAATGACCCAATCAAATTAGTATTATCCTACAAGGAGTCATATCTGGAAACATACTTACTCTTCATATAGACACCAATGCGCAAAGCATTTTTTATTTTATTTTAGAGTTGCCTTTAGAACGAGGGTTGGTGTTCATGAACCACTTAGCCTTTCACTTCAATTTTTAGCCATGGCACGGAAGGTTGATTACTTATTTTTCTCCTCCCTAGACTTAGCTTCAAATCACTTGGGGGTATTAAAATATCAAATCTATTCATCTATACATTCATTCATTCTTTCATTTATTGAATAACTCTCCATGGAGTGCCCCTATGTTGCCTGGCTGCATGTTAGAAGTGGAGGATTCAATAATGCACAAGACGGTATGGTCCCTGCTTTGTTGGAGCTGATGTTGTAATTGGAAAGACAAACCAAAACCACCCCCACAACATCATGTTAACAAACAAATTTTAAAAATACTTGCCAGTTGGGATAAGTGGTATAAAGGAAACAGATAAGAGGCTGAGCTAGAGAAATAAAAAGAAACAAGAAAAAACCAGCTTTTAGATGGGAAAGGTGATATCCAAGCACAAATTCAGCATTAAAGGGTGTCTACTTGTTACCATTAGGAGTATTGAAATGAATACGCTTACATTTTGGAGGACAATTTTGAAGCTGGAGTGAACTGGGCACAGCCCACTTTTCCCATAACAATTTTTATTTTTTTTGTAGGATATGGGAGTGTGACCCTCGTCAACAAAGGGCCTTGAAAGTGATATCAGTTATCACAAATAATCTGTGATAGTAAATAGGTTGTATCTCACTTGGTAGCTCTGATAAAGTAGTAACAGCCTTTTATTCTTTCTTTTGGCTTAAACAAACACACAGATGATTCATTTTCTCCTCAGTCAGTAAAGCCATCTTGACTGTCCCATCTGCAAAGCCCCAGGATCTTCAATCCTTCCTCTTCCAGGACTGCCGAGCCACCTAGGGGATGTCCTGGGGGTTCCCATTACTTTATGCCATGTCCGTTACTTGCAGGCCACAGTGGGATGGTATCAGCACCATGTTAGGGTTCTCAAACCCTTCTCCAAGATGATGCCATTGGTCTTGGAAAAGATTCTGAGGCTGTGCCTTGACTTCACGGGAAACTATGTTGAAAATCACTAATGATGCCTGTTATGGGCATGGAATGGGGTCACACAATATGTTTGCCCATTGTTGATAAGTTTAATCATTAGATTATGGTGATGTCTGGGTATCTTTCTCCTTTTATAATTAAGAAGTATTTTGTGAGGTGATATTTTGAGACCATATGAACTTTCTGTTCTCTAACAACATTTCGCTGCCAAATGACTTGCCCAATTTCATAGCTAGAAAGTCACAAAACTGGAACAGGAAACTATTTCTCCAACTTCTGGCCCTAAGTACTTTACTTCACTAAGTTTGTTTCATTCATTATTACATGAACATTTAAGATAGGATGTGAAGAATTCAGAGTGTCTAAAGACTAAGAAAATCTAGGAGCTATTATTGTTTATTAAATGCATTGAATAATACAAGTTTCATTTGATACCCCTATTTTGTGGGAAATAATTCGATTTCCTTTGATGTGGCTAAGGAATAAATACTGCTAGATAAATGAATTATTGTTATTATTACTCAAAAGAAACAGATGTTGTGGCCAATTCTCTTGCCTCCAAATATTCTTAAGCAGATTCCTTCAAATGCCAGTATAGATTTGTTGGACAGAGGACCCTGCGTTGGGTGTAAATAACAATATCTTTCCTTGGAATCATTAACTATAACTCTCAATCAGTTGCTTCAGTTTTAAAACCATACTATGGTGGCTTTCATATGAATGGATCCTGTTGTTGAATTTTTCTAAACATCAGGAGCTATCTCAAAGACTGCCCATGGCGCCCTGCCTGGTTAAGCTCAGCAGTTGGAGTGTCGGCCTGCGGACCAGAGAGTCCTGGGTTCGGTTCCTGCTAGGGGCACATACCAAACACAAACAAACAAAAAAACACAAAAACTGCCCATGGCAATATAGTCCATTTGTTAATTTTATTAGGATAAGAGGGTTGAAACATTTAATAATTTAATGAATTTGTAGATTTCTTATTCCCAGAATTTAAAAAGAACCTCTATGAACGTCAAATTCAGTAATTATCAAACCGAAAGAATTTGGCTCTATTTAACCAAATGGTACACCCTCTGTAAGACAACAACTTGGTTTGATATTTATAAAAGGGCCCATTTCCCACCCCCTCCACTCAGACACCAGAAATTCATTAACTATAGCACCTTGCATGATTCTGTAAAGAAACACTTCTCTGGAACTTTTCTAGCCTCTAAATCAGATCTTAAAGAAGATATATCATTCTTTTGGTGCAGGCTTTCAGCTTTCCCTGAAATGGATTGACTAGTTATGGCTCAGCATACAAACTAACTTGGGTTTCATAAAACTTAATTAGTTAATAAAAAAAAAATAATAATAATAATGCTGCAAAGTCCCCTTCGAGTAGCAAACACTTAAATTCTGGGGAGGAAGACGAGAGTAGAATGTGGATCTAGTTTATAAGTAACCTAGGCCTAGCAGACTCTTTCTGGCATTAGGTACATACATTTGGGTTGATTTTTGCCTTTAATTAAACATGTTTTTCCTATAATCCTCTTACCAAATTCCCAAAGAAATACAGAGCTGGATAAGAATAATAGCTTACATTCATGTTCTAGGTGTTTTTGCATGAAAAACATTTGACTTTCGCAAACAACCCTTTAAAGAGCTACAATTACTGTTTTTCTTCACAAAAGATGAAGAAAAGAGGACCCAGAAAGTTTAGGCAACATCCTGTAGGGTAATCTGGCTTGCAAACCCACATAGCATGACTGCAGAATCAGATGCTGAGATCCTAATGATCCACACTGCCTCCCAAGCTCGCTGCCTCTCCACTGAGGAGTAGGGAGATTTATAGTGCTTTTCATAGGAGGATGGCTAAGTGCTCCTCTTGAATGTAATGATTACTTCCCACAGTAACCCTTTGATGCAGTTTATAAACCAAGAATTAGTGGTCCATCAAATAAATAATTGACCTGCATAAGGCATTCCCTGTGCTCCTGGGCGATCCAGGCAGAAAGTGAAGAGGCTCTTACCTTCACTCCTGGGAGTTCGCCAATGGCTAGTACTCTTCTCAATGCCTCATTCTGAGAAACAAATAGCGTTCTTCCCAGTCAAAGTGTACTAATTCTGTACTTGTTGTGCATTTCTCCCCAGGGGCCAACATTCCTGGCAGAGAAAATGAAACCAGGATAATAACCGTTGTAGAGATTATGAAATTGCTTCTTATCTGAATTCATACTTTGGCTTTTCTTTAGTGCTTTCATAAACCACTCCAGACTGATAGAATTATTATTTTTATGACTCATAGATATATTTTACTTTTCCATTTTTATCCTCTTTACTTTCAAGGAGAAGATTAGATGATGAAGTAAGAGTCACCCTGTACAGCTATGTAGGATTTTATTTAATCCCAACACATGGACTGAGGACTGAAAATAAAAATTGCTTAGCTTAGTATTACATATAAAAATACTTTAAAAAGTTTTACAAAGCATAATTTAATTATAAAATGTATTCTTTTAATGAGCATTCATTGGAGTCTCTCTAGGTGTAAAACACTGCAATAGATGGTGAAGATACAGAAATAAATAAAACATCATCCCTACCCACAAGACGCTTATACTCTTGTGTGTGATGTTGCCTGGGTCTGCCTGGAGCAGTCCTGGTTTACACTTGTTTCCCCAATGTAATTATCAATAGCACCCCCTTTCACTCTCAAAAGTGTCCCAGTTTGGATGATAAATTATATGTACCCTCGAAATAATATTTCCCACTCGATGATGTTTTCGAAATACTTGTAATTCTTGGATATAAATAAACAGTACAAACAGTAAAGGTCAAAAAAAAATGTACTGACACTCTGTCTTCATTTTGGAATTACTATTTCTGTCACTATGTGTCAGTTGAAATAAGTTCATTGGGAAAGTGTGACATTTGGTTTCACATTATTTTTAAAAATGCAATTTCTGTTCAATCTCTATAGGGAGAATGGAATAAGTTGGTCAGAAAACTTAAGAAGATGAGCAAATACTGTGATAAGTGGAGATAATAGTATGTTTCATACATCCAACTCCAATTTTGGTAAGAACTAAAGGTGAATAGGATGAAGGGGCCCTTCCTGCAAGGGACTGTTGGGTAGAGGAGACAAAGAAATGTTTGGAAACATTTGGGGTCACAAGCCTCTGATCTTAGAATTCAAGGTGGCATCTGTCTTTCCTTCTCTTGGACTCTTTGTTCTCTACACCATTTCTAAAGGTACTGGACTCATTGGTCTTTAAAGCTACCTGCAACATGCTGTTTTGAAAGGTTAGTATCCATAAAACTTCTAATTACACATCATTTTGTGTACTGTTGTCTGAATATGTATATGTTCGTATTTTGACATTGAAGACAAGTTATTTTTAGTTCCTTTTGGGTATGTTTGGAGAAACTCTTAACTGTTGCTATGCTGCTATGGAAACAGTATCCACGTATACGGACATGTTTACAATTGTTTAAAACACTATAAACTTTCCAGGGCAAAGGCAAACAGCTTACTTCCATCAGAGTTGCTCCATGCTCTCCTTTTTTATGAGTTTATTTATTACTCTCAGACCCATGCTGGAATCTGGTTTATCTGTGCCTGCATTAAAGGGCTGCTTCTTTTTTTTTTTTTTTTTTCTGATGTGCATTATTACTTAATTGATTTCACATTCATAATTACAATAAAGCAGATGAAAATTTCCTCCTGAAGTCAGAAATAGTGTTTGGTCTTGGTAGGAATTGAGAATTGAATACTTCCTAGTCTTCCCCTGCAAAAAAACTGGGATAAAACCTCTTGAGGGTATGTTGGCAATCTATCTAGAATTTGCAAATGTAGGATACTTTAATAGTTATTTAAATGTAACTACAGTATTTTGTTGTTGTTAATCCTCACTCAAGGCTATTTTTCCATTGATTGTTTTAGATAGAGTAGAAGGGGAGGGTGGGGGAGAGAGAGAGAAACTTTGATGCGAGACAGACACATTGATTGATTGTCTCCCACATGACCCCTACTGGGGCTGGGGAATCAAATCTGCAATCCAGGTACATGCCCTTGACTGGAATTGAACCCGAGACTCTTCGGTCTGAGGGCCAACCCTCGAACTGCTGAGCTGGATCAGCCACGGCTAACTACAGTATTATAATTAATTTTTGTGTATACAGAATGACTTTGAAGAGTATTCTAATTGCTTGGAAACATACAAACCCAAAGCCAGGAGTTTTCTGACTTATTCCAAGCATGGGGAAAGGTAGGTGGCTGAGAATCTTGGCAACTTTTTGGAAAAAAGAATCTTAACGAAAAGCCACATGAATTGAAGTGAATAAGAACCATGTTTGTTGGAAGGTACCAGGAAAGTGATTTTTGGCAGTGTTGTTCACAGGAGTAAAAAATATTTGAAAGTGGCCTCTATAATTGAGCATCATACAATGACGGGTCTTGACTATGTAAAAGGGCACACACTCTAGTAAAGCATAATATTTTATAAGGTTTTAAACCCAGAGTACTTTCTTCTTTAGAAACTTCTTTTTTTTGCCAAAACTTGATAGCTATTTTGGGCAAGTATACAGTGAAGGAAAGTTTAGCTGTCATAGAGGAGTCTACTTTCCTCTCTCTTCTATTAAATCTCATTTTTGTCATCTTCCTAAAATGGTCATTTTAAGTCAATGTTAAAAAATCATCAAATAAAGGTCCATGGAGGATTGGGAATGATTCGTGGAGAGTTGGTTGACTTGGGCCTCAGTTGCATGTAGAGATCCAGAAGCCACAGAGCCAATAGTGCCCACCAGGCCTCTTTGCAACAGCATAGGCCCTTTCTCTGCTACCACTCATCAGTGAATATTCCATTCTAAGCCCTTCATATGACAAAGTTTATGTGATTTTTATTCTTCCCTGTGGGAAGAATTCTTCCCTGCCTCCTGGAGCTTAGCAGCAGCTAAGAAATGTGACCTCAAGGTCACATTCAGATTAGAACTCAGTAAAACCTGTGGCTTGGTATTCTACCACGGGGAGGCAGGGAAGGGGGAGGGTTTACAGGCGGTCCAAACAGGAAGTGAATCTGGCTTAGCAGCAGCTTATGTCAAGAGGCTAGGAGTTGAGGCATTAATTCCCCTGGGTTGGGAGCCTGGGAATAGGGGGTGTCAAGTGGCTCTGGCAACTGGGATCCCTTGGGGTTACCCTGAGAATCAGGATGAAAAGAGGAAGCTGGGCAGGAGCAGCAGCATGGCTTTCCACAGGCAGCCACTAATTGGCTTACTCCAGTTTGAATTTCTCTTAAGAAGCAGATTTCCGTTTCTGTTCTGTCACCTCTGAGGGGATTTCCCAAATTAACCTTCTTAAGCTTTCTTGAGGGACTGTTTTGGAGGGCTGGTGGGGAATTTCCCTCTTCTGACCAAACTGTTGCCTGGAGAGACTTATTACTGATCTTCATCTGGGGATTTTCTCACAGGCATTTTGTGACTTCCTGTTTCCCAAGAGTCTCTGCTCTCTGGGAACTGAAGAGTTATTAAGGGGGCAAACAGGCTTTAGGAAAAAGGGAAGAAGGGCTGCTTTTCTCCCTGCCTCCAGTTCTTTGCCATAGTGATATTGGATTGAAGATCAGGCCCAGGGAACATACTGAGGGCTTCAGGTTGACGACACTAAACATTCCACAGGAAGTTGGGTTGGAAAGCATAATCACAGATCTTCAAAATGATTGGTTTATGAGAATAGCTCTCTTGTATTTGGGATGGATAGAAACTCTCTCTCTTTTTTTAAATCCTTACCCAAGGATATTTTTCCATGTTTTTGTTCAGAGAGAGTGGGAGGGAGAGAGAGGAAGAGATATATAGAGAGAAACATCGATGTGAAAGGAACACATCGAGTGGCTGCCACCCGCACAACCAACCAGTCCAGGGACAAACTGCAACCAAGGTACATGCCCTTAGCGGGAACTGAACCCGGGTCTCTCTGGACTGCAGGCCGACGCTCTAACCGCTGAGCCAAACTGGCCAGGGCTGGATAGAAACTCTTATGTTAAAAAAAACCATTGAAGAATCATCACTCCTGTTACTCAATGACAATGCTCTACTACTTTTTGAATGCTTTCTGTGGGTTATACATGGTGCTATGGACTTTGCATACACTTCTTATTTAATCCTGGCCATAACCCAGAGAGGTAGGCCTTATTAAGACCCATTTGACAGATGTGCAAACTGGGCTCTGAGAAGTTAGGTGACTTAGCCAAATTTTCCTGGCTGGTATTAGGTAGACCTTCAAGGCTGTGGGATTCCAAAGCCCAGTCTATATTCATTCAACTATAAATTTGTATAAAATTTGGCATTTGTTTCACAGGTCTTTTAGATACCATTGAGGAAGGGAAGCAACCCTCATTTACTTTATTTTTTAATCACTAGGAAAATATAGCCTTAAAGCAACAAACATACAGACTACGTTATCATTTCAAGTAATAAGGTAGTGCAAAGAGAATGAGATTCTAATCAGCATGATGCCAGTGCTGAGGAAGGAAGATGGCATGGCCCAGAGGCCCCTGCTCTGACAGAAAGTGGTATTTGGTGGTGGTGGTGGGGGGTAGCTGTCCCTCAATTGTGCTGAAGGAAACAAAGCTTCCTTATCTTCACTGTTGCCAGGGCATTTTCTTAGGGGCTCTGCAATTTCAGGGGGCTAAGGAAGCAATGCTAGGTTTAGGCTTTTATTCAATTTGCTTGAGAAAAAATAACAACAGTAGGTCTTTCTAAATCCAGTACTTGGCTGACCCCTTCTTGGCTCAGCCCGCCTGCACCCAGGTGTATGCAATAAAGCCATTTTGCTCTAAAAATAAATAAATAAATAAATCCAGTACTTGACAACTCTTCTAATTCCAAGGATTCATCTTTCAGTCTTTATTCCCAGACAATGGTATATGTTGTAATCAAAATCCCCTTTCCTTTCAAGGGCAGAATGTCCCACCATTTTCCTGCAGAAGAGCAGAGAAGACAGCCTCAGGGGCCATCATGGCAGCCGGGGAGAGGGACGTTCTGCTTTCCAAAGGCAGTGTGACGTGTGCCTCTCATGTGTCACATGGGGTCTAGGCTAAAAGATGTGATGTGCAAAAACCTTAAGAAAAGCACAGCTGTGTCTTGGTGGAAAGAAAGCACACTTCAAAGTCCTAGTCTTGACTACCCTTCTCCCAGCTCTAGATTTTAATCAATTTCAGGCCCTTGAATATTAATATAAAATGAAACAAAACAAAAATACCCTCCAAATATTTTTTCTTTTCAAATTAGATATGATCTCATGGCTGTTGCTTTATAGCCTATGGAAAATGGTGTAGTGTTACTCCTGGTATATGTGAAGTTGGTAACAAACATAAACTCCATCAAATGCATACCAAGAGCCATTTGGTACTTCTGAGGGCTCTGGCTTGGTATGACAAGGGAGATCCATACTGCCAAAAGGAACTCTCAATGCATGAAATCTGAGCTCTGGGAAAAGCTCATGCTACTTCTGACCCCAAATTTACAACCACTCCCTTCCATTTCTGTTTCTATAAATTAAAATGTGTAATGGAGACAAGTGTCCAGAGGCAAGTTACATTATCATTTAAACTTGCTGCAATTCTTGATTTCTTCATTTAAAAATTTTGCTTAACAGACAACACTTCCATTCTTTTAAGTAGATTCCTGCCCCCACCCCTGTTGGCCACAGACAAAGATTCTCATTTTTCAATGAATGACAGGGAGAAACCCCTTTACCTTTTTTGATCATGGAAGTGATGTGGTTTATGTGCTCATCTACACACTTTCTTCCCTGCATCCATCAAGTCCTTGGCTTTGTTGTTGCAATACAGGTGCACCAGGCTGGCTTGTCCTGGAACTTCTCCCAAAGTGAATCACCAAGGCCTGGGACGGTTGCAGCACTCCATGCACTGGTGCTTCTGCTACACGAAGGCCTGGCTAGTGGCTAGTGTTGCATGGAGGCACAATGCCCTGCATTCTTCTGATGTTCTGTCTTTCCAGACCCTTCGCCATGAGAGCCACCACTTCCTAGCTGCAACCCTGTGTTGTGCCTGTCTCTGCAGTGCTCAGATGGACCAGGGGGGTGAGCGCACTCCTCACGGCCACTCTCTGGGTCATTGCAGTCTTTGCAGGTGCTCTTGTCACTCTGCTTAATACAATTGGAAAGTTGCTAGCACAGCAATGAGCTTTCCTCACAGTATTTTAGTCTTATGGATACTTATAATTCTGAAAATTAGTAGTTACTAGTAATTTTTAAAATTGCCATTAGCTGTAAGTTTTTCTCTGTATTGTATTGGGTATGATTTTAACATTTATTCTTATGAAACGAAACTACACAGTTAGATGAGTTGGAATGATCCATATCAGTAAAAAGATATATGATAAAACATATTCCTTTTACTTAGAGATGATCTTTACCCATCATTGTGGAGGTAATATTCAATCTTATCTCTTTGAGGATGTTTTCAAAACTCTCTAAGTTAAATTGGATTTTAAGAATGTGTTCGGAGTATTAGCAGTGACTCAGGTATCAAACCATTGTCAGCAATAATAGTTTGAAGGTGATAACTTTCAGAATAGCAAAGAAAAATTCCTGCTGTTCACATTCCTCCAAAAGAAAAAAAAGACACACACACACACACACACACACACACACACACACACACTCCTTTGGGTTTGAAGTTAGCTTTGGTTGTTAAAACAAAATACCGCCCTGGCTTGTTTGCTCAATGGTTAGAGCATTGGCCTGTGGTCCAGAGAGACCCGGATTCGGTTCCCGCTAAGGGCATGTACCTCGGTTGCAGTTTGTCCCCAGCCCTGGTTGGCCTTGCGGGTGGCAGCCACTCGATGTGTCCCTTTCACGTCAATGTTTCTCTCTCTCTCTCTTCCTCTCTCTCCCTCCCACTCTATCTGAAAAATGGAAAAATGTCCTCGGGAGAGGATAAAAAACAAAACAAAACAAACCTAAAACAAAACAAAAACAAAATACCAATATCAGAGTCAAAATTAGTCACTGTACTTCGATCTGACTTCAAAGACACTTCTCCTCCTCTCCTCCATCTTCCCAACACTCAGTGTCCACGCACCCACTCACACTGCTCTGCTGTGGCATTATTGGAAGTGAGGCTTTGGATGTAAGGAGAGTTTCCCAAGGTCCTGGGCAAAAGTAGCAAATGAAGCTGAACTCATGCATCACTATGGTATTCCATCCGAGATGAATGGTAGCATTTTGAGAAGAGATGGAGTAAGAAACACCAAAGCATATATCAATTTGAAAAGGCCTCTTTTGCATAAGAATCTTTTATAGTGGAGATGATTTTATAATATCCAAAATGACTTTCTACAGAAGCAGTATTAGTAGTTTGTTAACTAACTCCATAGTAAATTACCATGTATAGAACATATTTGCCTGCCTGAAAAAAAATAAGACATTTATTTGGTAATTATTAATTTTTCATATTAATACATGAAGAAACATTTGAGAAAAAGAGTTATAGCCCCATTTCTTTGTCTTCCGTTAACAAAATCATTTTTTTAAAATTCTTCACCCAAGGATATTTTTCTATTTATCTTCAGATAGAGTGGGAGGGAAGGACGGAGGGAGGAAGAGAGAGATTGAGAGAGAGAGAGAGAGAGAGAGAGAGAAACATCAGTGTGAGAGAGACATATTAATTGGTTGCCTCCCGAACGACCTTGACCAGGGCTGGGGACTGAACTGCAACCAAGGTATGTGCCCTTGATTGGAATTAAGCCCTTGATCCTTTGGTCCTCAGGCCGATGCTCTAACCACTGAGCAAAATTAGCCAGGACTTAAAATCTTTTAAAGGGTTATCAATATTTGCTGCTTCTAATTTCTCTCTTATTATCACTTTTTAAAACATGCTCCAAACATGTGTTTCTCCCATAAACTGCTCTTTCCAAAGATGCCAATGACCTACACTTTTCTAAGTCCATCAGTCAGTTCTCAGTCCACAGCTTAGGTGTGCATTAGTAACATTTGAGACAGTTGATCACTCCCTCTTCTCTGAAACACTTTCTTCACTTGGCCTCCTCAGTCTCCTTTGTAGGTCTCTCCTCTTCTCCCTGACCTCATAATCGTGAAGGGCCCAAGGGCTTTCTCCTTAGGTTCTTCTCTTCCTTACTCACTTCCTTGGTGATCTCACCCAGTTTAGTGGCTTTAAATAACATCTGCAAGCTGCCAAATGTGTTATCTCCAGCTCAGACTTCTCTCCTGAACTTCAGACCTTCATCCAACTGCCCACTTGATGCATCAGATTTAACAAGTCCAAACTTGAACTCCCATTCTTCCTCTAAAGGTCTGCTTCACCCACAGTCTACAATGCCTCAGGTGATGGCGCCTCTATCTTTAATTAGTTCAGGCCAAAAACTTTACAGTCATCCTTGACTCCTCTCTCTTTTCTTTTCTCACATCCAAATCTTGTTGGCTCCTCCTCCAAAATATATCTGGAATCCAACCACCTTTCACTACCTTTACTGCTACTGGCCTGGTCTGAGCTACTGTCGTCTCTTTCTTGGATTATTGCAGTCACTTGCTAACAAGTCTCCCAGCTACTGCCTGTGCCCTTTGCTTCCACTAACATCTAGTCTCAAAAAATTCAGTCATAGAGATATTTCAAAAGATGCAATGTGACAGGTCATGTCACTCCTCTGCTCAAAATGCCCAAAACTACACAATGGCCCTGGCTGGTTTGGCTCAGGGGTAGAGCATGGGCCTGTGGACTGAAGAGTCTCGGGTTTGATTACCAGTCAAGTGTTGCAGATTTAATCCCTGGCCCTGGTCAGGGTCATGTGTCTCTCACATCAATGTTTTTCTCTCTCTCCCTCCCTCTCACTCTATCTAGAAATCAATGGAAAAAATATCCTCGAGCGAAGATCAACAGAACTACACAATGGACCACAGCTTTTTTATCCACTCATCTATTGATGGACACTTGGGTTGTTTCCAGATCTTAGCTATTGTAAATAGTGCTGCTATGAACATAGGGGTACATATATTCTTTCTGATTGGTGTTTCAGGTTTCTTAGGATATATTCCTAGAAGTGGTATCACTGGGTCAAATGGCAATTCCATTTTTAATTTTTTGAGGAAACATCATATTGTTTTGCACAGTGGCTACATCAGTTTGCATTCCCACCAGCAGAGTACTAGAGGACCCCCTTTTCTCCACATCCTCGTCAGTAATTGTTTGAAGATTTGTTGATGACAGCCATTCTCTGATGATTAGTGATGTTGAGCATTTTTTCTTATGTTTCTTGGCCATTTAAATGTCCTGTTTGGAGAAGTGTCTATTCAGGTCCTCTGCCCATTTTTTAAAGCTGTGGTACATGTACACAATGAAATACTATTCAACTACAAGAAAGAAAGATCTCTTACCCTTTGAGATGACATGAAGGGACCTGGGGAGTATTGTGCTGAGCAAAATAATCCAGTCAGAGAAAGACAAGCACCACATGATCTCATTTATGGAATATCATGAACAATATAAACTGTTGATCAAAATAGATCCAGAAACATGGAAGTAGGGAACAGACCGACAAACTTCAGAGGGAAGGGAAGGGGGGGTGTTGGTGTTGGTAAGAGATAAGTCAAAGAACTTATGTGCATATATACATAATCCATGGACACAGATAATAGTTTGGGGAAAGAAGGGGGGGGTGAGAATGGGAAGGAGATCAATGGGGGGACAAAGGGAGGGACATCTGTAATACTTTCAACAATAAAGATGAAAAACAAATAAATTGTGACCTTTTTCAGGGCTGAGAGGGACCATGTCCCATTCATCTTTATAGTCCCACAGCACTAGGCCAGTGCCACGCATATCATCATTGTTTCATGCATGTTGGTTGCAAGAATAAAAAGCTGATTTAAAAAAACAAAAAGACTACACAATGGTGTGCTATTTCACTCAGAGTAAATACAAGTCCCTACAAACACCTACACAACCCAGATGACCTCTCTGGCCTCAACTCTTGCTAACTTCACCTTTGTTCATTCCACTCCTGCGATACTGGTCTCCTTACTGTCCCTCAAACACCCCAGACATGTTTGTTCCCTTCGCCTTAAATGCTTTCACTAGATAGCCACATGGCCCATTTCCTCACCTTCTTTACATGTTCCCTCAAGTATCTCCTCATTGAGGTTTACCTTTCAACCTATTTAAATGAACTTGCCACCCTGGCTGGTTTGGCTCAGAGGTTAGAGCGTTGGCCTGCAGTCCAGAGAGACCGGAGTTCGGTTCCCGCTAAGGACATGTACCTTGGTTGCGGTTTGTCCCAGGCCCTGGTTGGGTTGTGCGGGAGGCAGCCACTCAATGTGTCCCTTTCACATTGATGTTTTTCTCTCTCTCTCCTTCCCACTCTATCTGAACAAAAAATGGACAAAAAATGGAAAAATGTCCTTGGGTGAGGATTAAAAAATAAAAAAATTAAAAATAAATAAATAAATAAATAAAAAAAAAGAAATTAAACTTGCCTTTCCTCTCCATACCCAGAATTACTGCTCATCTAACCTGGTCTAATATTTCCTTTTTTCATAACATTTATACCTTCTAATGTCTATTTAACTTACTTATTGTATTTATGCTTATTTTCTGTTTCCCACCTAAAATGTAATCTCTAGGACAGGAATCTCAGTATATTTTGTTCATTGATCTACTCCAAGCACCAAATCAGTGTATGCTACAGTAGGGAATTAATAAATATTTCCTAATGAATGAAAGTTTAAATCTTCAGAGACAGGAATGACAGAAATGAGAAAAGTCTATAAAGATAATATCTGTGTTGATTCAGTGATTTTAAAAGGGATTTAAAAAATCTCTTCCTTGATGATGAAAATGAGCATTCAACTTTGTAAACTCATATATTAAAAGCACTCACAACAGTTTTTTCACTTCAACTGTTGCTTTTGAAGAACTTGATAAGCATCTCATTCTTCCATCCCTTCTTTTTTGGTTAGCCTCCTTTTAAACATTCAGACAACTTGGGTATGTCTGCTCTGAAGGCATCAGAAAGGCATTTAGCTTAAAGGATAGAATTTATCAGGCTTTGTGGTCAAAAGAGCTCTTCAATATTTATCCTGTATTTTGTATTGTCCTTGAAGAATAATACTTACAGCCTCTATCTGGATAGTACTCACAGTATTCATAGCACTGTGAGGGGCCTTGAATTTATGTGACCTTGTTTTCTCAGCTGAAAGTGGGTGGGATTCTGACAGCAAGTTGGTTTGTGGGTAAAACTGTTGACACCATTGGTCCAGGTCTGATGACCACCATAGCTGTTACATGTTTATGCTAATACTTCCCTTTTTGACACATTTCAGGAAACACTATTCTTGGTAGTATGAGGCAGACTCTGTGTGCTAATGACAAAATTTCTGAGGCTGGTCAAGAGTATTTTCTGGTAAGCTTAATCATATCATCGTGCTTAACAAATGACAACATGGTTGGTAAAGAGGTTAAAAAGGGTCATTCATTTCACTGTCTTTCTTTGGAAGGCCAGGACAGTATCAGTTATTCTATCCTCTAGTTTTCACCCATGCCCTTTTCCTGCCTCCAGGGAAACCTTAAGTGAATTTGCTGTAATAACTGTGTTAGCATATGATATAGTCATTGATTTATGTTTTTTAAAAAGCAACTGTTATTTGTAATGGCAATTCTATTACTTAAAGTAACTTTGTTTGAATAAATAAACACTTATTACTCCATTTTTAACACCAGGGCTTAAAATTTGTTTTTGTATTTTTTTGATTAAAAGCATTAGGGGAATATAATATAATTATAGGAATGTGATAATATATACAAGAAGTTTGGATAGTTAAAAAAATTACCCATAGTTTCATGTGTTATGATCATCTATAGATACTTGATGTTAATCATTTCCTATGTATATACAATTATTCCTATAACTGAAAGGAATATTACTGTCAACTGGGTAGTAGTGGGAACCTTTAAGATGGAGACTCTTTCTGATAATTCTATATATCCTCATAGTTTATCACAGGGCTTAGTACAGACAGGTGTTTGAAAAAACATTGCCAAAAGAATAAATTAATAAGAGTATTTGCAGAGGCTCTAAAACATTGGATTAATTATTTTGTTGGTTTACAGGGAGAGGCCGAAGTCCCAACACTTGACAAACATTAGCTGTTCTGTGACTTCCTCTTCTGCCCAGACCTCTAGGAGCAGCACAGGGGGTATGGGTCAGTCCGATGGTGACATGGTTATTCTTCTGCCTTGCTTGAAAACAGCAGCACTAATTCCTTTTATTTCTTCATTCTATGTCTGCAGATTACCTGGGACTAGACTGGCCTTAAATCTGTGAGACAGACTGAATGCTAATAAATGTGTTGCTGATCCTAAAATAAAATTGCAAATCGGGTTTGGAGTTTAATGAGAGACACAGGTTTGTTGCTAATTTAGATTACAAATGTCATCAAAAAAGAAACAAAAAAGGTTGGGTAATTTCTAAATTAAACACCCAGTCTTTGAATAATTACCATGTTACAGCACCTGTGTACTTTGGTAGAATTTGAATAACACTTTATTGTGCAGAATGTTCTATTCTTGTCTCCAAATAATACTTTAGTACATGCTCTTGTACTCTTGGATTGCAGGAAGGATGCTGCCCGGAAAGCTAGCACACCTTCTGCAGTGAGGCTTGGTTTTGCAAGAACTTTTCAGATACTAAAGATCACTTTCACCAGTTTGGCTCAGGGGTTGGAGCATCGGCCTGTGGACCAGAGAGTCCCGAGTTCAGTTCCCGCTAGGCCCTAGCTTCTAGGGGCATGTACCAAAAAAAAAAAAGGATCCCTTTCTCCATCTCCCATTCATTTATTCATTACAGGAAAGAGACCTGAGCTATGTTATTTTATTCTAAATCTGAATGGATTGACTCAGACTTGTGTAGTCACCATTAAGAACAGACCATGGTAACATGGAGAATATTATTTGAGTCTTCTTTCCATAGGAAGCTAGCTATGAAAAGGGTAGGCCCTTCAATCCTAACATGAAAGACAAGTTACAAATCCTTTGATGGAGTTTTATAGGCTATCATTGCAGCAAGTAGAACTAAGAACACTTTTTTTGTTGAGCAAATACACCTGGTCATTTTGGACATTTCTATTTTGATAGCTTAGCTAGTGAGAGAAGGTTCTTGAGCTTAAATAAAAGCTATTCAGCATTTCATGTTTCTAAGTCTGAGTCTGCATTTAAGGAATGATAATCTATCTCCTTTAATACCACAACAACTATAGAATTCCACAGAATTTTGTCTAAAATGACATGAACTTGTTGTCATAGTCTGGAGATAGTTCTTCATTAGGACACAGCATAGCCTTTATTTGCAGGTCATACACACATAACAAACAATGGCTGTGTTTTGTGTATTTTTCTGTTACTTTAATGCATTTAAATTTCAATTATGGGAGTACAAGACATGAGTTGAAGCATTAAACTCTCCTTTATGTTCCTTAATGATGACTATTTTTTTTTCTTTCTGAATTAAAAAGAAACCCTTTTAGCTTAGAAGTCTGTGTATTCTAAAGATGAATGCGCACTATACAGAGACTATGATTACTATGCTATTTGTCCCTTAATATGTGTTTTCTTCTCTTCCACAGTAACAGAACCCTGATTTTTAAGCTGGGTGTATAGATATCCAGAAAAAAAATATGGGGGCTATTTCCTGGTTTCTCTTGCAAAGGACTCGGTGGAAGTATTATATGTCAGTTTCTGGAACTTTCCTTAAATGACAGTTGGTGTATACCTCTTGCCCCTTCTTTGTCCCTTTCTCTATCCTGTTGCTAGAATTGCAGACATGCTAGCAGGAGCTGTAGCTGATATCTTGGACTATGAAGACAAGGACAATACAACAGATGAGTGGGTAGAAATATCATACCAGCTTGCCTACCTTTGCAGTTTTATATGAAAGTAACATAAACTATCTTGTTTAAATGACTACTTTTTTAGGGCCTACGTTTCTCAAAATAAAAAACATCCTAATGCACACAATCACCTATAATGGAAAATATTGGACTAATTAATTGGTATGACAAAATAAACATACTTTAGCAACATCTGTTGGTTCATTTGCCCAACACCCTTTTTCATAATTGACCCTCTCTCTACACTGTCCACATAGTTACAGTGAGAGTTTCCAAACTCTAGAACATAACTTGACCTTTGATTGAAGGATGGTCTCCTGACTTAGACTGAGCCAATCAAAATCTTTCCCCAGGAATTTGAAAATAAGATGGAGAAAAAGAGATTTGTCTTCTTGAACCATAAGACTAGTAGCAAATATCTGAACTATTGGAAGCTTTATTTTCCACCATGTGTTGAGAGAAGTAGAAGGAAATAGGCTGCAATAAAAAAGAACAATGAATCAGAGCCAAAGTTAAAGCAGAGATTTAGAGATAGAGGGCAGGAAAGATTCTTAGGTTCCCCTAAGTTCTTCAAGTCCAGTTGTCTCAGTACTGTTGCTTGCCTATTTCCCACCCACTGTCCACTTTGTCCTTTCTAAGCAATGTTGATGCAACCTGGAGGGGTTATATGCATTTAATATATATTAAATGCATTTCCCTGACAACTGCATTGATCTAGTGATGGTCATGCATCCCACATTGGCCCAATCTGATTGAAAATTTATATTCCGTGTCTAGGGGAGATGTTACTCTTTCTCCTGCTGAACATAAATAAGGAAGCATACAGTCCCGATTGCTTTTGTCAGCTCTCTTGCCACCACAAGGGTGACCATCCTGGGATGAGAGCAATACTGAAGATGGCAGCAAGGAGAATTCTAAAAAGCCTGAGCCTTTAGTGGTATTTGTGAACACTCAAATCTATTAGATTTTAAAATGACCCATTATAAAAGTCAGGAATCACCAATTTTTTTAATAAAGGACCAAAGAATAAATATTTTAAGATTCACAGGCTGTAAGGTCTCTTGTCACAACGAATCTACTATGCTGTTGTAGTTCTAAAGCAGCCCTACCCACTACCTATGTGAATGGCCATGAACATGTTCCAGTAAACAGCTGTTGTTTTCCAATTCCTGTTATAAGCCTGTTTGAGTCAGAGTTTTTTGTTACTTGTTGCCAAAACTACCACACATGATACACAGGTTCTAGTCCATGTATTAGCTGCATCTTACCCTTGGAGTCTGTGAGGAACTCCAGTCCAGAGCTGATGGTCAGAGTATTTAACAAAAGGTACAACACGAACACCAACCAACTATAAATAAGTAGAATGGCTATTTTGGCATGAACTGACTGAATATCACTCTGCTGTTATCCCTCCAACAAGTCCTCTTTTTTACTTATACTGACTGGAGTTTATTTCTGTTATTTGTAAACAACAGCATTCTCACCATTCTTCTTAGATTTTTATTTTGGGTACCTCTTTAATAATTTTACTCACTTTTTGGTCAAGATGATTATCAGCCTCTTTAATAATTTTACTCTTTTTGGTCAAGATGATTATCAGTTTTATGTTATTTCTACTCTATTTCTTTAGTCCAGTATTTCAGTGTCAAGATGTAATACTGACTCTTTTAAAAATTGGTTAGATGTAAACTTTCCCTGATAATGAGCTTTTTTTTTTTTTGCATTCCTGTAGGCCTTATAATCAATAACACAATCTAACACTTGATGCATGAGGTGTGACTATGAAGTATCAGAAAAACTTTTAGCACATTTTCCACTGCTCAGACATCCAATGCATTTTGTTAAATTCAGTTGAACTGAAAGCTATATTCCAGTAACGCTGCAATGTCTCAAAATATCTTTGGAATTCCTCCAATCTCTCCACTTTATCTTAATATCTGAGATTGATGGAGACCTATCACATTGTCACCAGGCTTGGCTCTCAATGGTTCCTTCCATTTGCAAAAATAACGGAGCAATCTTCAGTATTTGTAAAGGGTTTTCCATTTCTCCTTCCTGTCTCACTTAATTATTAGGCACCAAGGTATGCCTAATTTGTACTTATCACTCTTTTAGGTGCTGATGACTAAAGTCTCTATGATCAATATGTTCATAGATTAAAAGGGGAGAAAATAAAAAAATAAATTATAGTAGAACCCAAATGTGTCCAGGCTTCACTAGTCCTTAAGTACAAACATGGTCTTCCTAAGAGAACAGCCCAGATTTTGCAGGCTTTGTCCCTGCCAGGCTTCTCACATGGGCTTTCAAACTGACCACATGCTTTTCCATTTCAGGTCTACCCTGTTGATATCTGCTGCTTTTAAGCTTCAAGGATGCCAGGTATCTGTTTTTATTTTCAAAACTTTTTTTTTTTTTTATCCTCACCCGAGGACATTTTTCCTTTTTTTTTGTTCAGGTAGAGTGGGAGGGAGAGAGAGGAACAGAGAGAGAGAGAGGAACATCGATGTGAAAGGAACACATCGAGTGGCTGCCACCCGCACGACCGACCAGGGCCGGGGACAAACTGCAACCGAGGCACGCGCCCTTAGCGGGAACCGAACCCGGGTCTCTCAGGACCGCAGGCCGACGCTCTAACCGCTGAGCCAAACCGGCCAGGGCTTACTTTCAAAACGTTTATGTAATGGTGGAGGAAAGCAATACTACTTATTATACAAGTCTAAAGCTTTTCATACTGTTTTCAAATAACCCTAGAAATCAATTTAACAGGGGAAAAATCTCTGTAGTAGGCAGACTGACTGGTAGCCAGTGTCTCTAGAACAGTTTAGAACAGAGAATTTCTATTGTTCCAGACTGACCTGATCCCAAAAGAAAAAGGCTAGTTTAACTCAGTAAGCAGTGTAGAATTAAAAGACAGGAAAATGGGCCAGGGGAGTGGCTGAGACCATACCTCCTTCACAAGTTCAGCCATTCCTCCCCACCTCCTTTCTGGGGTAGATTTTAAGAGAACATAAATTTCTGTAGATGGTGCCTTTGGTCATCACACAACTTTGTCCATTTTCCTCTGTGTCACAGTCTTTGGGCCTAGAACAGTGCCAGACACTTACCAGCAGCTCAATGCATATCTTTTTTTTTTTTTTTATCCTAACCCAAGGACATTTTCTTATTTTTTGTTCAGATAGAGTGGAAGGGAGAGAGAGAGAGAGAAAGAGAGAGAGAGAGAGAGAGAGAGAGAGAGAGAGGTGAAAGGAACACATTGAGTGGCTGCTGCCCTCATGACCCAAGCAGGGCCGGGGACAAACCGCAAAGGAGGTACATGCCCTTAGCGGGAGCTGAACCCAGTCTCTCTGGACCGCAGGCGGATGCTCTAACTGCTGAGCCAAACCGGCCAGGGCTCAATGCATATCTTAACATTGAAAGAATGTCAAAATAGGGTTAGTCCTTCAATCCACATTTCACTGCAACCTAGCTGTCTTCCATGGGGAGGATGCCCCTACCTTCACTGGGTGCTTTATTTCGTTTTCTGGTTCTTGGTGCAGAGGTATCTAGGCCTCTTCTTTTCCCAAGACCTTAGTAACACAGCCTTTCTCAAATTCTCTCCCACTTTCTTTCTCTAAGAACTCAGGCCTGGGAATAGACATGAACCCCAATGATAGCCTCGGCCCTAACTTAATTTTCTGACTTAATTATAATATAAAGTGAGAAGAGCTGCACTCTATGCACATAGAGAAACAGCGAAGTAGACAGAAAAAGACCTGAAGATAGTAAGAAATCAGAGGGAGAGGGACAGGTAATGCAGAGAAGATGATGAGTAAAACTTTGCCTGCTTCACATTTTTGCTTTATACCAGCCCTAAAATTCTTGTCATTGTAACCTCTCCTCCTTGTTTTATAATTTCCTCTTTCCAAGTACACTATAGGTGCTAGTTAAATATTATTGACTGGTTGACAAAGAGAATTAAGACATTAAGTGGTGTCCCAATACTTTGCCCCTAATATTTGTTTTTCTATATTGATTGCTCTGTGGGTATACTGGGCTATGAGATACTGAATAATGAGAACTCAATAAACCTTCATTTATATTCAAATCAGTCACTACCTATGGACTATACACAATGTGCCAACCATTGTGCTAGATGGGAAGCCACAAAGATTAAAAAGGTGTAGCTCTAAAGAAGCATGCAGTGTAGCAGTAGAGATAAAGCAGGTCAAATAACTCTAATGTAAGGTAGAAAGAGGTCCATGATGTACTAGAAGATCACATAACTTGCTATGAGAAAGAACACAGAAGAAAAAAAGAGAACTCAAATTTATGAGCTCTGAGAAGTTTACACAGAGGAGCTCTATGAAGAATGAGTATGATTTTAACCAGTGGAGATGGGTGGAGGAACTAGGTAGACAGTGGGAACTCCATGAACACACATATAGAGGTGAAATTCAATGCACATAGGGACACATATAGTTGTTTCCAGTATTTTCTCTCATCCTCTACCAGTCATGTGTCAGTCTCTTAAAACATAACCAGTAGAATAGTGGCATGGCATGTTTTTTTAATTTGCACTAAAGAAGAGAGTTTCAATGAACAATGCTGCCAGCAGTATTTTAAAAGGAAGATTAAAGTACCACGCTTCATGTGAACTAGCCTGTCCAATTCTGCATGCAAAGCAGACAGTTGTTAAACATTTGTTCCATCCCTGGTATGTCTGCCTTATATGTGCTAATGAGTAGCCGAAATGGAGAACTGTGGAGCGTTAAAGGAATTTTTGCCTATAATTTGTTTATAACACACTATTGACTAACAGGCAAGCTCCCTTGCTTCCAGGGGGCTATGCTCCAAGTGCACACACATTCCAGAAAGATTAGCCTCTCCCCTGTTGCTCTTAAGAGCCCTAAAAGCCATAAAAATCAATATATACAATAATTTATCACTGACATATTAACATCTTCTATTGATTTCTTCTGGAATGGAGATTTGTGCCACCCAAGGAGCTTTATTCTTTTAATAGACAACTAGGCAATCAGTGGTAATTTTAAGTTTTGAAATGCTTTGGCAACAGTTTTTATAGAACACACAGAGGAAAAGAACAAGAAGCCCTGGCTAGTTTCAAACTCTTGCTGAGTTGCACAGAAGTGAATCCCCCTTGCCTGCCCCCTGGGCCTCCTAAGAGCCATGGGCCCCTGAAGCAGAGGCTCTGTCCCTTGCCATGTATCCAAGGACTGCTGTTAATTTGTAAGCACTGGAAGTCTGGTGGGATCCTTGTCTTTCCTTCCTTTCTGGAAACAATTGTCTACTCAAAATGCAGTCTGAGGCTCTCCATCTTCAGAGTCCAGCAGGGAGTTGGTATTTGGAGGATCCATCAAGCAGGTTTTATACTAATGATTTTCAAACTTGAATGTGTACATGACTCTCTCAGGGGTCCCATTAAAATGCAGATTTTGACTTTGGAGTGAGACCTGAGACTCTACAGTTCAAACATGCTCCAACTTTAAACTCATCCCTCTCCAAGGAAGGAAGGAGAGGTGGTGTGACAGGCAGTGTGCTGAGCTCTAACCAAAGGTTCCATAAACATCAGGAGCAACAGAACCCAAAGGGAGAATTGAGCTCGTCACTGGTCGTTACTTATGTGATTCTCTGAGGCAATATGGGGATAATAGAGGAAAGAAAGAGAATAGATTGTTAATTTCTCTATCCCGCACATTTTAATCCCCTACTCTGCGCTGGGCATTTTATGCACAGGAAATGTAAATAATAATAATAAAATGGATGGAGAAGTAGCTTACTTTGGAAAGACAGCCATTGGAAAGCATTCAACTCAATCCCTTTATTTTGTCAGGTAACTTCTACTCCTAGAGACCCTATAAGGAATCCAGCCTGTTTGGCATTTCCCTGCAGAACAACATTATCTGCCATTGTTCCCTGTGTTCAAAGATACTTCTGGCAATGATGTTACTATTCCTGTGTGAGTCTGGCAGAAAGCCCTAAGATGTGACCTAATTTCCAAATAGCTTGCCCTTCTGGTGAGCTGTTATTAGTAAAACCTGCTGTAGTTTATGACTCTACCCTATAGACTTTGAGAAAATAGAAGGGCAAAGGAGATTCCCACCTGGATGAGTTTGTGTGACTAGATAATCTTTTTTGGAATAATATCTTGTGCCCATTATTTGAAGAGATGATGTAGAAACCAACACACCATCTTTTCTTTTTGAAGAAAGGGATCTTAAAAGCCTGGAAGTGGAAGATCATTAGATAATTTGATGTTAGCTCGACAAGGGCACATCCTGATATATTTATAGTCACGCTGCCCAGGGGGAAAATGTTTATGTATGGACCTGTTTTATCATCCCGTCTCTCCTGAGTGGATCTTGAAAGTCAAATTATAACATTGCATTATGCTTAAAAGGGAAGGATGCTTCATAGAAAAGGCATTTACTAAGCTCTTGAGGGACTGTTGCGCACTGATCAAATGACAGATGGTGTTCAGCTTTTACAATGTAGGAGTGCTAAAAGAATGTTGGGTCACAATGAAGCCATGGAAAATCAGAGGGAAATATGCGGCAAGTTGTTCGAAGCCTGGCATAAGAAGAGGAGGTACCAGGAAAATGAAGAGAGGAAAGGAAAGTGTAGCCAAAAAGAAAAATGACTACTTTAAATTTTGAAAAGCAGGTCTGCCCCTAATTTTGCTGGAGGATGTGGGGTAGGTCACCAGTGTCTCTGGGCTTTGCTCTACTAGTACAGTAGACAAGAGGTGTTAGATGATCTTTAAGTTCCCTCTCAGATCTGTAACTTTGAATGCTTATTATGTGTTAAATGCACTATGCATTAAACACCTTCACATGCATTATCATCTAATCTCTGGTAGATTTTTTTTCCATATCCATTTTACAGAAGAGGAAACTAAGGTTCAGAGAGCTTGAGAAAAGAAACCAGGCCAACCTTACACAGATAATAGGAGGCAGAGCTGGGATTTGAACCCAGGTAACTTAACAGCATAACTAATGAGTTTAAGCTTTAAAATGCATTGCTTTGATAAGAATTTTATGGGTAAAGAAGAAAGGCATATTTTATTTGTTACTCTCTTAGAAAATCAAAGGGGGGGGGTTCCTTATAATATTTGTTATATACCTGTTTTAAAATTCTTGACATATGGATTTTGATTCAGATTAAGGAAGATGTAAGTGGTGTCATACTTTAACGTCCAAGAATTTAAAACACGAGATGAGCAGCACACACTTTTTTCCTACCTTACTCAGGTCACTGAGCTGCAGGTTCTGGCCTGCCTATCTGAGCCTACTTTGTCAGGCCAGGCTACTCAAACGTAGCCACATGAGTATGGACTAGTGGCAGCTAGGATTCATATTCCTGTCTCCTAAACTTGAGGGCCCAGGAGCTGGGAAATGCTGGGCTGCAGACAGCAGCTTCCTTTTGTCCTCTTCCAACAGAATTTCCCACGCCCACAGGACAGGATTTCTAGTATTTCCTGGTTTGCACACTGACTTTCTTCCCGAGACTAGAATTCTGTATTAAACACCATCTGGCCAGGGTGGTGCTATGACAGACACCCTCTCTAGCCCTTGGAGGCTGTGTGCCAAAGGTCAGTGGTGGGGTGCCACCTTAGCAATTTTTGCGTATCTGCACCCTTTTATTCACTTATAATTTTTCCTTAAATTGACTCACTTAAAAAAATGTAAATAGTTTAATCTGTTTAAAGTAAAAAACTTGAAGAAGTTTTATATTTAGGTCAGTGGTTCATTTTGAGTTAATTTTTGTATATGGTAGGAGGTGTGGTATTTCATTTTATTTTATTATTAATCCTCACCTGAGGATATTTTCTCCATTTATTTTTAGAAAGAGTAGAAGGAGATGAGAGGGGGAGGAGAGAGAGAGAAAAAGAGAGAGAGAAACATTGATGTGAGAGAGCTACAATGATTGGTTGCCTCCTGCACATGCTTTGACAAGGGCCAGGGATTGAAACTGCAAACCAGGTATGAGCCCTTGACCAGGAATCAAACCCATGACCTTCTGGTGTGCAGGCTGACATTCTAACTACTGAGCCATGCTGGCCAAAGCAGGCATTTTATTTTATGCATGTTGATGTCCAATTGTTCTAGCACTATTATTGTAAAGACTACACTATTCTCTCCAATGAAATATCTTTGCACCTTTTCCCTTCCACTTGGTAGTCAGATTGGGTTCTTAGTTCCTCTTAGTTGCTAACTAGAGAGCTAAAATATGACCTATCACCCCTCTGTCTTCAACTACTACCCCTTCCAAGAGGCTTCTGCTGCCCATCCATTAGCTTGGACTATTAGTTTGCTATATCTTTGGAGATTGTAATTTAGTCTCTTATTGACCTCTCTTTGACTATTTCTGCTTAATAATAAAAACCTCCCTTTTTTTGAGGGTTTGCTAAGTATCCCAGCCCTATTTCTGCCAACCCCTCAAATTTTCTCTTTTTATTTTATTTATTTATTTATTATCCTCACCAGAGGACATTTTTGCGTTTATCTTCAGATAGAGCAGAAGGGAGAGAGGGAGGAAGAGAGAAAGAGAAACCTCGATGTGAGAGAGATACATCTACTGGTTGCCACCTATGCGACCCCAACCGGGACGAGGACAAACTGTAACCAAGGTACGCGCCCTTAGCGGGAACCAAACCTGGGACCCTCTGGTCCATGGGCCGACGCTCTAACTGCTGAGCCAAACTGGCCAGGGCAAATTCTCTCTTTTTATATACTAACTTATCCTTGATATCCCGAAAGTTACAACTTACAAAATAAGTTTAAAATTTTATAAGGGGTGGGATAGGGTATGAAAAGTTTTGAATTTTGTATATAGAAATCGATGGGTATTCATTAAGCAATGCCATTAACTATTGGCATGTCCCAATTGGGATTTACTAGTTAAAGGCTCTTGTGAATAATGAGTTATTTTCCTCATGTGATTCCAGTTTTGGGGTAGGACCAAGCCATGTATGCACTATCCCACAAACATGTACAAACAAAAATACATATACAGACATAAACTCACACACATACACAGATATTTGGAAATATTTTTGTATTTAACTGTGACTCTCCTAGTTAATTTACAGACATATTTTATAGTTATACTATGAGGGAAATTTCTAAGTTATTGGATTTTTTTAAATTATGTTTTTATTGAATTTTAGAGAGAGAGGAAGGGAGAGATAGAAACATCAATGAAAGAGACACATTGATTGGCTACCTCCTGCACACCCCCAATGGGGATTGAGCCCAAAAACCAGGCATGTGCCCTGACTGGGAATCAAACCAGTGACCTCTTGGTCCATGGGTCAATGTTCAACCACTGAACCACATCAGCTAGACTAAGTTATTAGATCTTAAAGACTCTAAGGGATCATCTGGGTTGGGTGGGCTCTCAACTCTGATGAATTGGTGATGATGGCTTGGAGCACTGCATTGAAAAAGATTGCCAGGCTGAGTTTAGTTCAGCTGGAAAAAGAGCTGTTGACGATTAATCATGCCTGCCATGGCTGGGGGTGGTGGCATGTATATGCTGTATTACTAATTCTAATCTAAGACCAGGCCACTCTCTTTTTCAGTACAGTAATCTCTTACATTATCTTTGACAGCTGGCCTCTACCCACTGCAGGAATATTTTCAGTATTTGTGAGCTCGCTATTTTTTCTAGAATGCTCATTGCATTGTTGAACAGCTTACATGTTGAATTAAAAAATCTATCTCAGGGAGGCTTCCAATCATTTGTTCCAATTCCATCATTTGGAGCTGTAGAGACCAAGTTTATACCCTATTCCAAATCATTGCTCTTTAAATATCAGAAGATAGTTATTATGTAATCTCTTCTCCTAGATAAATACCATTATTTCTTTCAACTTTTTTCAGATATTGTGGTTTCTGGGACTCCCACCATCTTGGATAATTTTTCTTTCCTACTTTTCAAGTGTGCTACTCAGAAAGAGACAAAAGATTTTAGCTAGGATCTGACAAATTGAAATTAATTGGGACTCTTCCTTATTGGATTACACATGTATATTCATAAGCTTCAATTTGCACGTAAAATATGTTACTTGGTTATTTCACACTGAATTTTGAGTAAATAAAATAAATTCTTTTTATATGAATTACTCAATTCATTTTTTCCCTGAGTTTGAATTTTAATTTTTACCTTTTAAACTGTATCTTAATGATAACTGCCCTTTCTTGAGCACCTGTGCTGCATACACTATTTGTATTTTCTTTCATATTTATGAAGTAGATATTTTATTCCCATTTTTCAGTTGTGAAACTGAGACTCAGAGAAGCCCAATGTCACACAGCTAGTAATTTGCAGTCTGGAATCAAACCTAGCTCTTTCTGGCTATAGAGTTTATTCTCTTTTGTTTGCCAAATACTAAATTTGATAATTTTGAATTCTGAATCCGTCATAGAAAAAAAAAAAAAAAGATGAGGAGAGATAAATAGACCGTCCTTCTATCAAGATGTTCCTTGATTTTGGCATTCTGATGTACTAGTCAAGTACTTCATTTAGAAAACAAATAAAAAGAAAATAAACTTTGGTCTGATCAGTTTCTGGTGAACTCTCTTGGTTCTTCATAGTCATTTTGTTTTGTTTTGTTTTGTTTTGTAAAGAATTGATTTTAGGGAAAGAGGAAGGGAGATAGGGGAAGAGAGAGAAAAAAACCATCAATAAGGGTTGGTTGCCTCCCAAACCCCCAACCAGGAATTAAACCCACAACCTTTTGGTGCATGGGATGACATTTCAACGAACTGAGCCACAATGACCAGGGTCGTCATAGTCATCTTTTTAAAGTGCTCACTAGCTGCCTTCTCAATTACCCATCCTAGAACTTTGCTGGGGATTAATGGCAAGTTTATCAGACTATGATTTCCAGAATCTATGATTACTGGGACATTTGCTTGTGTTCTTTATCTGGCCCCTGTCCTACTTCCCACAGGTCTCATGGCTCTTCTCAGTGGTTCTACCCTTACATCTGCACTTGTGTTCAGTTCTTTAGGATGGAAGTGGGGGAGGAGTCTGCTCTCATTGAATGTGGCTAAGTGCTTTCACATTACGTTTCCTCATTTTAGTCTTTGATTTCTTCCCAATAATGTTATTTCTTCTATTTCCAAGTTGTAGGCAAGAATTCCTCTTAATGGAGGGATTAATGGAATAGATGCACTCAACAAAGTTTCTAGTAATTTCTGTTAAGTGAATTCTAAAGTGACCTCTTATGGCCCCAACAACGACAAAAGACAGTGAATGCACTTCCCCAAAAGACTACCTTGTATTATAAATCAATAAAATGCAGTTGGGTAATATTTACTCTTTCAGATGATCTGTGCTGGGAAGTTTCTCTATTAATAAAAACAATAGAGCCAAATATGAGTATTTATAGGTGCGATTAATCCCCTGGTTATGTCCCATGAGATCTAAGGGTGTATGTATAGTAAAGTTTATTTAAAACTTTCTAGTCTGTGACATAGACTGACACCAATATAAAAATCATAGATTAGGTCATAAGATCACAAATTAACATACCTTAATAGGATGGTATGTGAGAGGGGTGCCAATCTAATGTCAATAGGATTCTCTAACTTGGGGTGGGGAAAGAGGAGAAACTTTATGTAAATGAACAATTTGCAAACTAGGGGGAAAGCCTCTGGTTTAAATGGAAAGTGTACTCCCCTGAAACAAAAGGGAAGCCTGCTTATATAGAGATAGCGCCCATCCTGGTTCCTGATTGGTCCATTTTATGCAAAAGAAGAATCAAAATTTGCACAGTTTGATTGATCCTTATTGGTCAGAATTGTGACTTCTTATTGACCATTATAGAAATGCTCTGATTGATTGGTAAAGATGTAAATGAAGATATAGCTACATATCTCCAATTGGGTGGGTCAGGTCTCTCAGCCTGTTGGTCAAAATAGATTCCAAGAACTTTAAAGGGTGGGTTGGGACTGCAGGAGCACAGGGCATAAGGCCAACAGTTCAGCCCATGGCTTTTCCCAGAAATGTATAGTGTATGAGAGGCCTCTGCAGCAATAGATGCTAGACTGGTTATGCATTTAAGCTCAAATAACCACAAAGAGTCCCTCTTGGCAGATCATTCCTTCTCCTGGTTCACAGTTAACACAGAGGTTTACCTGGATAAAAGTTATAAAGTATGCACTTAATACTTACTCTGGGTTGTTTTCATGTTTCCCAGTGTTAGAAAGAGAGCTTGTCAGTTAGGCACTGGTAATTGCACATTGTGGACATTTAAAAACTTGATAAACTGCAAGGAGCAGCGAGGTCCCTTTATAAATCTGACCTTGCCTAGATTAGCAGTTTTGGATTTCAGTTTCCACGTTCTCCCTCCTAATTGTAGTCCTCAAAAGCAAGTCCTGGCAAAGCCAGGCTCTCTCTTTCCTTCTACCTTCCTATCAGGAAATCCGCTAAGAGGCTTTGAAATCCCTGCCTCCAACCACCAGGCATCATGAATATTCATCTAGGGGTGTGGCCCCGCTGCACGCGCCGCTCCTGGCAGCTGTGACCAACTGAAAGGGCGAGCCAGCTGCAAGCTGAGAAAACAGTTCTCATTTTGTGTGCTGGGCTGACAAGCTGTTCAGCCTCCAGCCTGCTCGAGACCGTACATTGTGCGTGTGTGGAAGGGTCTTTGCCAAGACGAATGGCCTTTTCTGAGGCAGGGCGCAGGAGCTTTAATTCAAGGGGTTTAAATCTCCCTGCCACCCACCTGCATGTGAAATTCCATTGATAAAAATTCAGGCATTATCTTCTCCTGGAGTTTGTCCCTTTTTAAGAATGCAAAAACCCGTGTGTGAATACTTGTGACACCTCCTCCTTTGCGATTTTCTCCAATGGAGACTCTTTCTTCTGCCCTCTCAGGGCTAATCACAACTGTTCCTCACATTTTTTTAAAAAGACCATCAGGTCATCTTGTCTCTCTCTCCCCTCCTCTCCATCATCCTTCATTTAGTAGTATAGCATAGTGGTTAAAAGCTAGACATCCTGAATTAAAATTCCAGTTTGACTGTTTACAGTCTGTATGAATGTGGCAAGTTTACCTCTTTTGCCTCAGTTTCTTCATGTGTGTATTGGAAGTAATAATACCATCTACCTACCACATGATGTTGGTCTGAGGATGAAATGATCAACATCTATATCTATTATGTGATTGTAAATTATTATATAATATAATACTAATCATATAAATGTTAATGTATGGTGGTCACATGTGTTTTACAAATACATATGATCAGTGCCAGGCATGTTTTAAACACTCAGTAAATGTTAGTATTGTTGTTGTTTTATTTTTTGATTGGATAAGAATCGCAGAAGACAGCTGAATGTAAAACAGAGAGGAAATCAGCTGGGATATGGACTGTGGGAGGTGGAGCCCCATCAGAAGCAAAGGGGGCAAGAAACCTCCTCCACCAAACTTAAGACGAAAATCAGGCTGAACTCAGAGAGAATAGAAAGGTGAGCCTGCAGTGGGAGCTGGGATACAGCTAAGAAGGGAGTGCCATTGGGTAAGCATGGGAACGAAGCTGTTTGAGGAAGGATCACACAGTGTCCAGAGATAGTGATCATAGTATCACAACAAGCTTTGTAATTTGTTTGTTTTTAGGCTCAGTCTCAGAACCTACTCTTCACTTTACTGATTCTTAACGCAATAAGAAACTCAGGCTGGCCCTGGGAGCAGGAGCTGGCCCTTTACTTGGGGTGCCTCAGGTTGAGAAGGTTGTGCTCTAGGATTCTCCACTGACCACATTTCCCTGTTTTTGCACTGTTCCCATCTTTAAAATTCTACTATCTTAATCATGGCACTCAAGTCTTGACTTCACCTAGTCCTTCTAGGTAGTTACATTGGCTCTGCTACATTCCTGTCTCTCCTACATTCCTGTCTCTCCTTGCCCTGTTTACCCTCTCTTTCCCCACAACACACATTTCCCCCCACCATCCCTGTTGATTTCCAGGTATGCCAGTCTTCTAACAGTTTCCTAAACATGTTGTGGTGAAAACAATGCTATGTGTTCAATACCTCATTTCATCTTCCCAGGCAGACGAGAAGATATTTCCCAGTTTCTCTTGCAGTTAGATTGGGACAATGACCAACTTCTTGACAACAGAAAAGTGAGCAGAAGGGATAAGGCACTTTTGGTTCAAGGAAGATGAGAGGAGTCTGAGTGCTTTATGCTCATTCTCCCTTTTCTATAAGGTAGGAAGTGCAGAAGCCAAAGACAAGACAATGGATTGTAAGATGAAAGCAGCAATTCTTAGTTTCTGTTGCAGTAAAACTGATTAATTGGCATCAAATTTAAAAAACATTTATTGAATTTATTGGGGTGACATTGATTAATAAAAGTATATAGGTTTCAGGTGCACAATTCTATAATACATCATCTGTGTATTATATTATGTGTTCACCACCCCAAGTCAAGTTTCCTTCCATCACCATTTATTCCCCTCTTTACTCTCTTCTACCTCCCCCCACCCCCTTCTCCCTCTAGTAATCACCATACTGTTGTCTGTGCCTATCAGTTTTTTTTCTTTGCTTAATCCTTTTATCTATTCCACCCAGTCCCCAACACCTCCACCCCCAACAGCTGTCAGTTTGGTCTCTGTATCTAGGAGTCTGTTTCTATTTTTGTTTTTGTTCATTAGATTCCACATATAAGTGAAATATATGGTACTTGTCTTTCTCTGACTGGCTTATTTCACTTAGCATAACATTCTCCAGGTCCATCATGCTGTTACAAAAGGTAAAATTTCCTTCCCTTTTTTATGGCTGAGTAGTATTCCAGTGTGTAAATGTATCACAACTTTCTTATCCAATCATCTACTGATGGGCATTTGGGCTGCTTCCAAATCTTGGCTATTGTAGATAACACTGCAATAATCATAGGGGTGTATATATTCTTTTGAATTAGCCTTTTGAGTGTCTTTGGATATGTTCCCAGAAGTGGAATCCTGGGTTATAAGGCAATTCCATTTTTAATTTTTTGAGTTAACTCCATACTGCTTTCCACAGTGGCTGCACCATTCTGCATTCTTTCCAGTAGTGCACAGGGGTTATCTTTTCTCCACATCCTTGTCAAATCTTGTTGTTTGTTGGTTTATTGATGATAGCCATTCTGACAAGTGTGAGGTGATAGCTCATGGTGGTTTTAATTTGCATTTCTCTGATGATTAGTAATATTGAGCATCTTTTCATATGTCTATTGTCCATCTGTATGCCCTCTTTGAAGAAGTGTCTATTCAAGTCCTTTGCTCATTTATAAATTGGATTGTTTGTTTTTTTGGTGTTAAGTTCTTTACACATTTTGAATATTAACCCCTTATTGGATGTATTATTGGCGAATATGTTCTCCCATTCAGTGGGTTGTCTTTTTATTTTGCTGATGGTTTTCTTTGCTGTGTAAAAACTTTTTAGTTTGATTTGTTTGTCTGTTTGTTTGTTTCCCTTGCCCGAGAAGATATATTAGAAAAAATATTGCTACAAGACGTGTCTGAGATTTTACTGCTTATGTTTTCTTCTAGGAGTTTTATCGTTATGAGTCTTACATTTAAGTCTTTAATCCATTTTGAGTTTATTCTTGTGCATGGTATAAGAAGGTGGTCTAATTTCTCTCTCTCTTTTTTTTTGCATGTATCTGTCCAAGTTTCCCAATACCGTTTATTGAATAGACTATCTTTCCCCCTTGCCTCCTTTGTCAAATATTAATTGACCATTAAGGTATGAATTTATTTTTTCAATTAAAAAAAATCCCTACTGAGATGATAGGTTTTCTTTATTATCTCAGCAGAAAATATCCTATCCTGACTAATAATACACATGTCATGCTCTTTCTCATGTTGGTGGTTCTATATTTACATTATGCCAGTTGGAATTCCTCCCTGCTTACCTATGCTGCAGTAAATTGCTACTATCCTTTAAAATCTCCCCTGTGCTCTTATAGCACTGTGCTCAGATTTCTGAGAGTAATCAGATAGATCTTGACACTGGTAAGAAAAATGAGAAAGAAGAAAGAGGAGTACATTTGGTAGAAAAGAAAACCTTCATAATTTGCATAATGAATTTGAGAATGGGATATTTAGGCAAAGATATCCAGAAGGCATTTAGATACATGACTCTGAAGCACAGGAGACAGGCCTGAGCTAAAGGCTGGTAGACAGTTGGGGTTCATCAGCATCTGGGAAGAAGTGGACAAGTTTATCCAGGGAAAGTCTGTAAAGTAATATAAGAAGAGGATGAGAGATGAAAAGATGGAACTTAGTGAAATCCCAACATTTAAGGAAAAGCAGAGAAAGCAGAGCCCTTACAAATTTCCCTAACTTCACAGTGTCCCCTTAGACCATTTAAGATTAAGCATAAACTCTGGAAAACTAGGACTATATTGTTGATCAAAACTTACAAATGTTAAATTTAATTTTGAAGAAAACAGGATACTGTACAGTTGAAGCTGTTGCGTAGACATGAAAATGTCTTTGAAGGTGGAATTGCATGCCTTTATATTGAGAAAATTTTCCTGTAAAGGTTTAGCTTTGATCATGTTAAAAGAAACCATAAATTGGTAAATTTAATTTAGAAGCCTGCCCTGTCTTTTATATTCCTGACTTTCCTCAACCTAGTCTTCTGACTTATATCAACTTAACAGAGTAAGAAAGTTGTAAGGGTTTTTAACTTGTTACAGGAATCAATTGTCTTCACTATCTTCTATTTTGTTTTGTTTTTCCCATCATGTGATTGTTCTTTGGAGATGATTCTTAAATTGTTTTAGTCACCTTATTACTACAGATATTTAAATGGCACCTGAATCGACATCATGGGCCAAGAGAGGTATAATTGGAATGTATTTCAAGGTTATCAGCAGACCACTGAGGTTCTTTCAATCCTGATACTATTGAACATGTATAGTCTTAAAGGCTCTGAGGTCCAGATCTCTGAAATATCTCTCTCTCAGAAACGTAACTCTCTTTTAAATCAGTTCCTTGTGAAAAGGGGACAGTTTCCCTTTGATATGAAGATAGAGATAATATCAACAATTATATTGTCAAATAAAATTCCAATTGCATTAAACTGTGTTGGTTTAATGGAGTTTTGGTTAGAAGGTGAGAATCCCCAAATGCATTCTCAGTAGCCAGTTCTGTCACAAATCCTGCCACTGGCTGCAGCATGCAGTAATTTAACTCCTTCTTAAATCTTTGGGCAAATTTAAGTGCATATGACATCTGCCCTCAATCTTAGGAGTCTGTAGTAAAATCACAGTTTATATGGTATGTAAATGTACCACCATGAAATATGTGGTGTATTTGATGAACATTGTATACTAAAAACCCTAACTGAAAGTGAAAAAGAGAACAGACAATGAAAGGCAGTCTGCCCTGTGTCAAGGGCACCACTCCAGGGTGACATCTGCTCATGAGCTGTGGGATAGCATTTTTCTCATACTGAAAAAATTATCCTTGTGACCTGCAGATTGCATGCCCTATCCATGTGTTTATTATTTTAAATTTTCTTTCATCAAGTCGGTGGAAACCTTCACATGTCCTCTAAATGTATAATGCTCTGCTATTCATACTTAAATCATTGCTGTAACTAACATTTTGTTTGTTGGTTTGTCTCTGAATGCCTATTAGGGACTAGTCTTAATATTCGAGGCTTATATAACATCTTCAAATCCCACATTAACTCTACAATATGGTCATTATAATTTTCATTTTATAGATGAGGAAGCGGAATCTTGGAGAGGTTAGTAAATTGATTTAGGTCACAGCTGGTGACTGATAGAGTTGGATTCAAAGCCAGGACTGTCTGCCTGCAGAGCTTGTGCCCTTTCTGTGAGACCTTGGCAACTCTTTACTTAGTCTTCCCTCTGCCATCTTAGAGTTCTTCCTCCATAACTTCTCACTTGTACTTGGAAGCTCCAAGTTTCTGAGCCAGCCCTTGGGTTAGTTTGGTAAATCAATTTGAGGGACTTGAAAATTCTCTGAGTCTAGACTTCAGCTTCCACTTATCTTGGAGTTGCTGCCTCCTTAGCAACTGACCTTGTCAAGTGGCTGACCAGTCAGTGGTGGCTGGTGGGTGTTTGTGCATCTGGGCTCTCATCTTGGCTCTGCTTCTAACTCACAGGGTGACCTGGGGATGTCACTTAACCATTTAATGTCTCTCCAGATATAAAATGGAGGTATATTAATAATCACCTTCTTTCCTGAGGGCTTGCATGGACTAGCTAATTAGGCATTGGGCTACATTTTAGAGTCATGAAGCATATTAATTCAAGTCAACAAATATTTATCATTTATCGAGTGCTTGCAGTGTGCAGAGCAGGTGGAGGTATGGTGTTCTTGACCTGTAGATATACTATTCTAAATATTCCCTTCATTTTGCATCTCTGTGAGACTCCACCCCAGCTCTAAAAATGCCTTTATTTCCACGTACATGTTTTTTAAATTTCTCTCTGTGACAGTACTTGCTCCTGAGTACCTACTCTATTTTGTTTTCAGGGAAATATAGCATAGTTCCTTCTTGTCTTATAGAAAATTTTGTTAAAATTCAACTAGTTTGGGAAATGACCTCTTCCTGTTCTACTAAATTGGTTATTATTTTCTGTGTTGGAGCACACGATGGCCCATACAGATTTACACTGTTAGCCCAGAGGAGCATACTTTTTATTTTTTATTTCAAATATGCACCTGACCCAACATTGGGTCTTCCCACAGTGACATGATGATAGTGACAATAGAACTTGCATGTGGTTGGAACTCTGACAAGTACATCCATAAACCCGAGAGACAGCATTCCTGAGATTCCCAGGTCAGATCTCCCTTGGTCTCTGTGCCAGCTCATGAAATAACAGCATGCTGTGAACAAATCCAGTATCGAGTTTATCCTGTCTGGAGCCAGCTTTCCAAAGGTTGAAACTTTACCCTATTCTGTTGAACTTGTTTTCTTATATTTTCATTTGGGATCTTTTAGTAGCAAAGAAGCTTTCTGGGACTCTGTTGTGAGCAGTTCTGGAGTTGATGGGTATTTTTAAATATATGTACATTTGCTTCTAATTCTCCCCCCCACCCCTCCTTTTTTTTGTGACCTACCAGAGGGAAGAGTCTACATTTGGCTGGAAGCCTGGGATGATTTAATTTCTACTATTGGGGTGACATTGATCAATGTAGTGAATGTTTCAGATTCTTAGTTACCTTAGAAATACATGGGAAGGTCTTCAAAGAATCTGTACCATGGTCAAAGATATATAATTAGTGTGTGCTAAAAATGAGCAACCCTGAGTACCAGGAGCAGAACTGCTAGAGAGAAATGGTGGAGTTCATTGGCTCTCTAAGAAAAGGGCAGTGTGGGTCTTAATGCTTCGTTTCATCAAGTTTAAGCAATATCCATTTCATGAAGCTTTGGCCTGTGCTAGGTAATATACAGTGACTTGAAACAGCAAACTAAAGGGAGAAGAATCACCATTTTGGAAGAAAGGTAGCAAACACCCAAACTTGCAACAACAACATCAACAAAAAGCTGGGAGAGTACTGTCAAAGCCACTTCTCTACTTCTGGTATCATCTCTGAAAACCAAATTTCACTAGAAATATGAAAATGGGATAAAACTTTTGAGACAAGCTCTTGTCTGTTGGGCTTTTTCATCTAAGATCTGTTAATTATCAGATCCAAATACATGTTAAGGGCTTTGTCTTCTCCACTAAATTTATTCAATGGACAGCATGTAGGTTTTTGAAAGATTAAAGCCAGCAGGGAGGGTTTTATATGCTGGGAATTTATTAGTATTTTCTAAGATTGGGATCACTTTTTTAAAAAAGCTTTCAAGGTAATGACTGGCATGGCGGAAGGCTTGACCTCACAAATAGCAATCCCGGACAAAGCAGTTCAGTCGGCTCATTAGTTGTACTTTTCTTTTTTTAATGGTAGCATTTCATTATTTGAGGTGCAGTCACACTGCAAGAATGGCCACTAGTGGCTGAAATGCATCCTGAATGATAAGATTTCCTTTAGATGGAAACATCGTAATTACTCATCTTTTATTTCTAGCATTAACTTTGGAGGAGCTTTTACTGCTCTAGGAATGCCAGCCAAGTTGACTTTCCCATAGACCCTGAATGCTATTATTTATGGAATCAGTGATTTTATTCATTATTATGTCACAGTGGGATTGGCTTCATGCTAATTTTAGAAGCTCTTTTCTCTTTGGACCAGACAAGCCATCAAATGGCCTGGTTTGTCTTTTGAGAGATAATAAGTCAAAGTATTTAAAAAAAAACACACAAAAGTACAAATTTAAAAGATAAAGAAATCAAAGTATTTAGTTTGACCTTTTAAAATTCTAAGTGATCTAGAAAAACTAGAGATTTTTCTTGGAAATATAGCAGAGAGATCCATGGTTGCTTTATAAAGTCATGACTCAATTGCATACATTTTAAAATTCCCAGAATTAGAAGAAATATTGTGACAAATATTTTAAAATTTCACTGTCAGGTACGCACCATGGGACCAAGGTCCAACCATTCCCAGATGGCACCTTTAAAATATCTCTCCATTTAATATTACTAATGTTTTATTACTCTGATTGAGGCAAGATGAAGACTTGGCAAAGCAACTCAATGCAAGTGAATAAAAATGCTATTAATGTTGCTATTTTTAAAAGGTTGGTAGCTTTGTGCTCTGTTATTAAAGGAAGGATATGATCTCAGGCCTGGGTAAAGTATGTGTGAATTTATGTTTTTCTCAAATAGTAATATTGGTCCATATAGTTTGCTCCCTTCAACATATTAAATTTATTTCAAGGAAATAAAGGTGTGCAGAGATTTAGCTACAAGTTAATAATAGCGAAAAATTGGAAGTAACCTGACATTTAGGTTTCCCAGCCTAAATGCTAAATAAACAAATAATGGCACATGCATACAATAGAATTCTTGCAGCCATTTGAAAAGATGTTGCAGAGGAGCAGTTAATGACATAAGATGATCAAAATATAGTTCACAAACTTCAAAAAATAGTATATACAGCACTAGTTTAGAATCCTTTTGGGGCACATGCCTCTGAGAATCTGAGTAAAACATTTACCCTGGGCTTTCTATCTCCTATCTCATTTTCCCTGGCTACTGTCAGCACCTTACTGTTTCATCCTGGGTGGTCTTTTCCAACCTCTGTTCTTGGCAGTTCACACTTAAAACTTGAGTTTCTCCCTGGTTTTTAAGTTAGGTAAATCATGTAATACTGAACTTTGAAATTTCCCTCTAAATTTTATGTAAACAAAAAGGCTTCATGCATAACTTGCTTACGATTAAATCTCTATTCGTTCAGATGATTTTAATGTTTTAAGTGCTCATCTTGATGGCCATTCATACATTCATTTTCACATGGAAAACACTCAGTATAGAGCCTGACATGTGATAAACAAACATATAAGCGATAACTGTTATTTTTACTCACATGCATTGATCTATCCATTCAAATTCTATTGAACAACTACCTTAAACACGACTAGCCAGTGGTGAATAAGACAGATATGGGTCTGCTGTCCTTCAGTTTCTTTATGTTTATTGGGAGAATCAGACATTAATCAGCCACTAAAGAAAAAAAAAGGGGGGGGGATAGTACTACAAAGTGGAGATAGAGAGCACCATGTGAGCATATATTGGGGCACTCGGTGAGCCTCTTCTAAGGCGTCAAGAAAGTGAAGGCCCTAAAGGTGAATTGAGATTAGACTGGAAGTTGGGTTGGAGTAGATGGAAAGTAAACATCATTTCAAATAGGGAACAGCATGTGCAAAGGGCCTCAAGTCAATGCTTGACCTGGATTCTTGTAGGTTTTCATAATTTAGAAGAGGTATACTTTTCATCATTGGCAGTCAAGAGAGGTATAACTCCTCCAAAATGGACTTCATTCTGTTTTCAAAGTTTGCCTTTCTTAACTCTATTTAGAAATTAGGAGATTGGATATTTGCTACAATTATGGTGAACTTCCCAATACTTCTAAGGGTATGTAGAATGTATTATGTGGGAAGTAAGTCAGCAAGGTTTCAACTACAAATCTCAAATTTGAACACCTGGCTCTGAGATCTAACCTGCCTTAGTTGTCCTTGAAATTTTAACCTCAAAATCTCTTTGGAAAAAAAAAATCAAATTAAATTCAGAGTTCTGTGTTCATAAAACCCTCAACATTCTTAATCTTTCATACAATATATATAATTTTGGTATTAAGTAGGATTAATTGAAAACGAGACAGCATTTGATCACCATTATTTTTTGGGGGAGGGGGAAAGGTTCTGTTTGCTCCATAGTGTGTACAGATTATCTGACTTGCTTCCTTTGAAACCTGTTTGAATGTATAAATAGATGTAAGTTCACTAGGAATTACAGGTATGATAGATCATTTTGTAGGTGCACTTAATTGGAGCAGACCCTCTTATCAAGTTTCAGTTATATCAAACTTTTCAGCAGGCTTCAGTCCATAAAACCAGACTTTCTAGAAGAGAAAGTTCAATGTAAGTTCAGAGGTATGTGACAACCACTTTGCAAACATTATTTTCCCATATTTAAGCGTTATTACCTTCCTGTTTCCTACATAACATCATGTAAGATAATACTGCAAAGAAATGCCCAGACAGATGCTGAATTATTTATAAGCATGGGCTAGTGATGTGGACTGGAGAGAAGAAATAACAAAAAGAGAAATAATAATGTTATTGAGACCAATAGAGTAAAAGGACATAAGCAAATGTGAGTGAACAATATTTCTAGAGATTTACACCCACAGGAAAGCTGTACTGTCACTTGGTTCATGTAGATCTTTACTTGAGAATAGAAACAATAGAATTACTTGTACTATATTATTTAATTTTATTTATAACTTTTCAGCAATTTTCATAACCAGCATTATTTAGTCACAGATGTCATCGCAATCAGGATCACAGGCTCTGACAGCCATATTTTTTTCAGAAAGATGATTTGTAGTATCTCTCTGATGTTTGACAATTTGGAATCTTCCGGTCCTTGCCTATTTACTATTGTATTTTTACAACAGACCACATCAGCAATGCAATTAGGAGATTTAGATGCTCTATTCTAGTGCTTTTTTCAAAAGAAATATCTAAAGACTCTGTTTCTAAGGACTTTGTTATTTTGGTAGTTTTTTATTTTTTATTTTTTATGTGAGTGGACAAGATAGTATTTAGATTTTGGCCACAAACCAAGAGAAAATCTCAATAGTTACCACTGGGTTGGTGGACAGAAGAGCTAAAAGTTTTAAGAAGGCCTTTTCTCTTTTCAGAAAGTTATTTTAGGATGGAGATGTGTTTCCCAAATCTTCTTGATAAACTATATTGACTCAATCCTCCTAATTTTTAAGGACCAAATCAGATTTCCTTATCATGTAGCAAAACCATATTTAAATTACATCATAGTTTAAAAAGTTAAAATATTAATATTTATCTCTAATCCAAATTAGGATTTAGAAGGCATACAATGTACTTCGCAATGTATTTTCACCCGTGCTGGTAGAGACTTTTTTATGAAGTCAGATTTGTCTTTTTTTAAAATCTTTATCCCCAGTGCCTATAACGGTGTCTGACTAAGAGTAGATACTCTTTCATAAATATGAATGAATGAATGAATAGAGGAATGTTAGCAATTAAAGTAAACCAGAGTAAATACTTGTACAACCTATGTATAAAGATACTAGTAGTCTGGGACCACAAAATTAAGTCACATTTAATACCCACTTAATGATGACTTTAGCCTCTGCTTGGCTCTGTGGGAAGTTACCCCATTCAAATATCCCAGGAATTTCTCAGAGGTCCTGAGAGTGAGCACTCATGTGCACTTAGAAAGAGAATCAATAGCTTCTTCTCTAGCCATGTTGTTGAGTAACCATGCCTCATCCCGACTCTGCCTGTGGCACTGGGAGAGAAGTTACTGCTTTCCTCTTGGCAGCTTCATCCCAAGCCTAGCACGTGATCTTTCCTTAATTCTCCATAGCACAGCGGAGACTAGGCTGCAATTTTGGTTAAGATTTGATTGAAAGTTTAGCACAGGAGAAGTACAGTCTAGAGGCTAGCTCAATGATTGCTGCTGTACAAGGTTGCTCTTAGAGCCCACGAGGCCCGAATCTAGTTTCAGGAAACTGGAGGTGCTCAGCCTGCCTCCACATGGCAAGGCCAGCTCATTCCGACTCCTGAGAATCCCTTGAGCATGCCTTACTACTTAAAATACAAGGCCGGGAAAGAAGGAAGAATCCCTATCCCCAACTGAGATCTAAGGCTTTCTTTTCATGTCCCCATTTTATGCCCAAGAACTGCCTTTTCCTAGGATGATTGACAGTAGGAATATGAACTTATTTTAAGGAAACACTCATCTTCTATTCATAACCATCTCCCCCAGAGGCACAGAGCCAGCATACATATAGCTTTAACCCAACTAAATTGTAAATAAAACACTTAGTATATGTTGAAAATATACAACTAATATCATATTTAAAGTTATTTAAGGTTGTTTCATAGCCTTAGTTGCTTTACATTTGTGTAACTAAACATCCCATTCATTATATTTTTTCCCCCAAACAAAAGAATGCTTTGCCCTAAGAACAAATTAGTGTCTTTACTTTTTTATTTTTTTGAGAAAGAAATCTTATGCAAATTTTAAATAAATGTTTTTCTAGTTTCTAGTCATTAAATTTCATAAGAATGTTTTTCAACCAAGACACCATATTTCAATTAAAGCAAGCTGGGCTAAATGCAATGTGGTATCTTAGAATAAAAAAAAAAGGACATTAGTAGAAAAACTGGTGACATCCCAACAAAATCTATGGTTTAGTTAACAATAATGCACCATTGTTAATTTCTTAATTTTGACAAGGTTAATATGTTAATATTATGGGAAATTGAATAAAGGGTATATATGAACTATTTGCACTAATTTACAACTTTTTTATAAATCTAAAATTATTCCAAAGTAAAATATCATTAAAACATAAAACAGGACTTCCAGTCAAGATGGCAGCGTAGGTAAATGCGGTATCTCGTCCTCCCACAACCACATCAAAGTTACAGCTAAACTACAGAACAACCATCATTCAAAACCGCCTGAAATCAAGCTGAATGGAAGTCCTACAACTACGGAATTAAAGCAGCAGCCACATCCAGACTGGTAGGAGGGGCAGAGGCGCGACAGGCTGGTCCCACACTCACGTGTGGCGGATAAAAATCAGGAGGACACCTCGGCTGGGAAGGTCCTCCCTGAGGACTGAGGGGTTCCCGTCTCACACCAGGTGCCCTGCTCAGGGTTCCAGTGCCAGGAAGAGAATCCCCATAACTTCTGGCTGGAAAAACCAGCAGGAACTGAGGCTCAGGGAAGCTGACGCTGCTGGAGCCCCAGGCAGCTCCTTAAAGGGCCCGCGGACTTATCGGACTCTCTCCCTCTAAGCTCAGAGGGGAGGCAGCTCGAGGGGCACCAGAGACATACAGGGAAGAACTGAGCTGTGTGGCATTGGAGCGAGGGCTGGAGAGGGGGCTTTCTCCGGGACAAACATGCTGTCAGAGGCCTTTGATCCTTTGCTGAGCCTTCCCTGGGGAGGCAGACAGTTGCCATATCTGGGACTCCAGCAACCTGGCTCACACTGGTTGCCCCGCCCTGGTGATTCCTTGAGGCCCTGTCCCACCCAACTTTCAGGCCCACCCAAACTGTTGACAGTTGCTTAACCATAGGATTGGCCTGTCTTGAATCCTGCTTCAGGTTTTTCCTAAATTCTTTCAAAGAAGCAGCATCTGGTCTCAGCTAGCCCCATACCGCTCCTTACGTAATACACAGAAACAAACACAGGGAGGCAGCCAAAATGAGGAGACAAAGAAACAGGTCCCACATGAAAGAACAGAACAAAACCCCAAGAAAAGAACTAAGCGAGCCCTGGCCAGTTTGGCTCAGCGGTTAGAGCGTCGGCCTGCGGTCTGGAGAGACCCGGGTTCGGTTCCCGCTAAGGGCACGTACTTCGGTTGCAGTTTGTCCCCGGCCCTGGTTGGTCGTGCGGGTGGCAGCCACTCGATGTGTCCCTTCGCGTCGATGTTTCTCTCTCTCTCTCCCTTCCTCTCTCTCCCTCCCACTCTATCTGTACAAAAAATGGAAAAATATCCTCGGGTGAGGATAAAAAAATAAATAAATAAAAAGAACTAAGCAAAATGGAGATAAGCAACCTAACAGAGGCTGAGTTCAAAACACTGCTTATAAGGATGCTCAATGAACTTAGTGCGAACCTCAGTGAACTTAGTGAGGGCCTCAAGAGCATAAAAAAGGACCAGTCAGAAATTATGGATGCACAGTCAGAAATGAAGGAGGCATTAACTGAAATAAAGAATAATTTACACAGATTCAATAGTAGAGTACGTAAATCCAAGAAGCAAACCATCGATTTGGAATATAAGAAAGCAAAAAACTCCCAATCAGAACAGCAAAAAGAAAAAAGAATAAAAAAAAAAAAAAAATGAGAATAGTGTAAGGAGCTTCTGGGACAACTTCAAGCGTGCCAACATTCGCATCTTGGGGATGCCAGAAGGAGAAGAGAGAGAACAAGAAATTGAAAACCTGTTTGAAACAATAATGGCAGAAAACTCCCCTAACTTGGTGAAGGAAACAGACATACAAGTCCAGGAAGCACAGAGAGTCCCAAACAAGATGAACCCCAAGAGGCCCACACCAAGACACATCATCATCAAAATGCAAAAGGTTCAATACAAAGAGAGAATCTTAAAAGCAGCAAGAGAAAGGCAGCTAGTTACCTACAAGGGAGTTCCTATAAGGCTGTCAGCTGATTTCTCAAAAGAAACTTTGCAGGCCAGAGGGAGTGGCAAGAAACATTCAAAGTGATGAAAAGCAAGAACCTACAACCAAGATTACTCTATGACAGCAAAGCTGTCATTTAGAATCAATGGCCATATAAAGAGTTTCCCAGACAAGAAAAAGTTAAAGGAGTTCATCACCACCAAACCATTATTATATGAAATGTTGGAGGGTCTTTTTGAAGAAAAAGATAAAATATATGAACAAACAAAATGGCAATGAATACATATCTATCAACAATGGAGTTACAAACAAAATGAACAGGTAGAACAGAAACATTCTCATAGATACAGAGAACATTCTGTTGGTTGCCAGATGGGAGGGGGTTGGGGGAATGGGTGAAAAAAGTGAAGGGATTAAGAAGTACAAATTCATTGCTAGACTGACAAACCTCAAAGGGAAAGGGGTTGGGGGGGTGGGAAGAAATAAACCAAAGAACTTATATGCATAACCAATGGACACAGACAATAGTGTGGGAAAAGGCGGGAGGGGGGCGGGAGTGGGGAGAAGGGGGTCAATGGGGGGGAAATGAGGAACATCTGTAATATATTCAACAATAAAGATTAAAAAAAAAAAAGATATGATCCCTCTTAAAAAAAAAAACATAAAACAAGCAAGGGCACAGATTTCAAGCACTGGAATTGAACTAGCTATTATAGTTGATCATTAAATTTAGTGCTGATCTTAGAAACTAAGACAAATGGTGGGGGGAGTAGATTGTATGGTTCTTATAAGAGAAAAAAGGATGCATTGCATTCATTTGAAGATATAAAAATTTCCAGCTCAGGATTTCAGAAGGAATTTACTACCTGAGTGCTTAGATAAGACATCATGAGTAATTTAAAGGATGATGTATTCAACTACTGTTTAATGAAAGAAATTATCTTAAATAACTTCTAAAAATATTGTTTCTCAAAAATTTCAAATGCATTTTGTTCCACAAATACGTGAGATCATATGGTACTTGTCTTTCTCTGACTGACTTATTTCACTCAGCACAATACTCTCCAGGTCCCTCCATGTCATCTCAAAGGGTAAGAGATCTTTCTTTCTTATGTCTGCATAGTATTCCATTGTGTAGATGTACCACAACTTTTTTATCCACTCATCTACTGATGGGCACTTGGGCTGTTTCTAGATCTTAGCTATTGTAAGTAACGCTGCTAGGAACATAGTGAACAAAATAAGATACCGACCAAAAGAGATCCAGAATCACAGAAGTAGGGAACAGACTAACAAGCCTCAGAGGAATGGGGAGGTGGGAGGGATGGAAAGAGATAAACCAAAGAATTTATATGCATATTTGCACAACCAATCAACACAGACGTTAGGTTGGGGAAAACAGGAGGGGGTAGGAGCAGGAAGGAGGAAATGGGGAAAAAAGGGGGGCATATGTAACACTTTTAACAATAAAAAAGATGTCAAGTACATAACCTAAAGAAAAAAAATCTCATCAAATTTTTAGGGAAAAATTGAATTATATGCTCCAGGTATATTATTTTCGAATTATCTTACCTAGAGAAGTTAGAAATATAGAAAGTTAGGATTATTGCTTGGAGAATCTAAATGAATAAAACTAATATATCCTTTAGGCTGTGTCTCTTAACTAAAAGGTGACACAGCTTACTTTTTTTTTTTTTTTTTAACCAGGAATGGGTCATAAACTCATTGTTGGTTAGCTTTAGCGATGGACAATAAAACTGATAAAATGCATTAATTTGGGAACCTTAAGTTTGTGATTTATCCTCTTCCATCCTAAAATAGGCTGTATGAGACTTGTAAGAAGAACCTGTATTTATTTGTTTTTATCTCAAATTTTTTAATCTGATCAAATAATTGAACAAACATGCGGTTGAGAGTTCTGAACAAATTTGTATGTAAGACATGATTTAGGCTTGAACTTTTTTTATGATTAACTATTGTCAATCAACTACCCAGAATATAAATAAACACTTTAGTATGTTCTTATAGACCTTTGAGTAAAACTGCAGCTTTTAAATTTCTTACAAGGCTCGATAACTCCTCTGTCGTGAAGAATGCTAGCTGTTCATGCTCCCATTTCTCAACCTCCTTTAGAGTAGATGCCGTTTTTCTACTAAGATCACATTGATGGAATGTGGAAGGAACTGATACAGGCAACTTCCACCTCATTTGCGTAGGAAGAGTCTCTGGCCTTGGACTGCCCTCTTCCCCCTTCTACATGGCCAGACTAGAGCAGCCTTGAAAGCATGCTGAAGATGGCAGAGGTGTTGTCAACCTGGAGCCCTGAATGACTGTGTGCAGTAGAGCTGTCTGTCATCTCAGACTGAAACATGAAGAAGATGATCTTCCACATTTTATAAATCTAAAATCTAAGTTAGTGGATCTTCCATTATAACCACTTCGTCTACCTTGTCTAATACACCTTTAAAAACTAGGAATTCTGGCAAATTGTGTTGGAGAGTATGTCTTGGACCTATGGTCTCCTATTTCTCACCCTGAATCTCTGCCTTGGGAGTCATAGTCACAGGCTCATGACTAGACCTGTGGCACAGATTCCAATCACTAATCCAGCCATCTGAGGTCAAAGGTCTTCTCACTCAGCCAGCCAGGGTTGAGAGACCCTTCCTGGTTTTCCTACTATCTGGAGATATAAAACACAGAGGTAAACTTAAAGACTATGAACTATATAGGCCAGATCCTGTTCCTCTTATTGTGAGACTCTATCACCCCCACCATTCTTAAGAATGTGGTTCAGTAAATGTCAAGCTCTGATCACTGGATTAGCCATTCTTCCCTTGGACAAAAACAGCAAGTAGGTGGGGAGAGAAGTTGGAGGTTTTCTTTGCATTATTTCCCAAAAAGGGAAGAGAGTGGAAGTTCTATATGAGAATGTTCCCCTACTCTAACAAGTCAGCTAGCAAATGAGTTCCCTCAACTGGTCTGTTGGATGAGCCAAAAGTTAGCATCTACATCAGTATTAGAAAATGTTTGCCAAATATGATTTTGGTTTCAGTATTTGGTAACCCTGGCCTTTTCAGGCCACACCCTCTGAGAGAGAACACACCAGCATTTGTTGGGTGATAGATGGGCTGGCAATAAATCCCCATGCAGCAGAATCACTGCCATGAGTGCTCCAGTCCTGTTCTTTCCTGTGTCAGGATCTTGAGTAACCCACAGTTAGGCCCCTACCACTTGTGGAGGCTGAGACAAAAGTATTAATGGAGTTACTTAAATGTTTTAAGATACTAAGATAAATCAAGATAATAAATTATAAAATATGTGTTGTTCTTTGAACCACAAATTGGAACACGGAAAAAAAAAATTGTCCTTCAGCATACTGCAAAAGAGTATCATGTTATGCAATAATCTGTACCATTCATACTGAGAGGAAAGACTGGGCTAGTTAATTGTCCTCTTCTCTTACCTGCTCAAATCCTACCCACCCTCTGAAGCAGTGTTCATCTCTAAGAGGTCTGCAGCAGCAAAACCCACCATCTGGAATGGCATGTGGATGCAAGGCAAGAGATGAAGGGAATTGCTTCCCTGGGGCCTGAACAGAAGTCAGGAGAGCAGATGTTTAGGGTTAGGGTCTCATTGTGCCCCAGCTGAGCCTGAGCAACAAAGCTGTCCATGTCTTCTTTACAATTTTTTCTTCTTTGTGGTTGTGATATATGGGACCCTACAAAGCATGGTCACCTCTTGCCTGCATCTAAGGGTAGTGTGTCTTTCAGATTCTCCTGGAAGACATTAAAGTTTTCTTGTAATTGTCACTGGAACCGCTCCGCTGCTGTCTGCAGACTTTACCTGCTCTGACCGAAGGTGAGTTTTCTTTCTACCAATTCTTTCATAATGTCTTGAGTGGACAGACTTATCTTTTCTATTCCCTAATAGATCTCTTTCTGGGAAACATGAAAAAAACCCTAGAGTTGGCTCAGAGGATATTTGGGTAGCATTATCCTGTGTATTATCTAAAAGCATCATTCCCCACCAACAGTCAGCCAGGGCCTCCAGGCATCTGGGTCTTTAACCTCATCCCCAAGCTTCCTTCAAGTCCAAAGTTCTCTTTTTCATACTTTTCCCTCAAGGTTCATTGAGTCCCCCAGCAAATAAATAGGGCTTCTGCTAACCACCCTAGTAGTCAACCACCTGAGCTGGGCCAGCAGGTCAGTATTTCTTGTCCCCAACCCTCATCTCCATGGTTTATGCTCAGCTGTACTTTCCAACAACAGTCAGACAACAGATCCATCTGCTTCTGAAAGCCATCCCAAGTTTCTAATGATAAACTCACATAAATACCAGGAAAGACATTTGTCTTTCTGTTCCTGATGGCTGGAGGGCATCCACCTAATTCACCTGAGAGATGTTTAACAGAGAGCTGTGACTGTCACAGACAGTTTAAAGAAGGAGGTGAGGGGCTGTTTTTGTCATAGTTCATCTTTCAAAAGACTCTTCCAACCCACTCTTGGTTAGGCATGTGCATTTAAACAGGATACATAGCCTAAAATCCACACCATGGTTATACAAGTAGTTTCACGGACTCACAGGTTAACAAAATACTTGTGGACACTGAGACGAAGATGACGCTGGCCCTTACCATGGTTTTGGGGAGATGAAGCAAAGCATTGCAACAATCGGAAGAGAAATCTTGGGCCTAAATCTAACATTTAATATCATTAGATTGAGAAGCTTTGTCCCTGATTATGTTGAGAAGAAAACTAACATTCCATTTTAAGAGAAATGTAGCTGATTTGCTCAAAACTTGGAGACATGTTTGAAGGTGGGGTGGATTGCAATTCAGTTCTCTCCTGAGAAATCAATACATATGTAATTAATTAGGATAGTTCTGTAAGGACCTTGATCCAGTTAGAATGCTACCTTCTAATTTGGGCCACCTCTTGGTTCATTTGTTTATGTATTTCACTTTTAAAATAATAATTGAGCATTTGCTATGTTCCAAGCACTATACTAGGTCCTTTCCTAACATTTACTTCTCACTAAACAACTTCTATAAGCCAAGTATCCTCATATTCATTTTATAGATGGCAGAGCCGTAGAGAGGAGAGGGTAATTTGGCAAAAAGCCCACAATTAGCAAATCTCAGAAATAGCGTTTGAGCCCCTCTCTGTCTGATTCCAGAGCCTTTTCCATTACACCCCAGCAGCCCAGCGGTCCCTCTTCACTTCCTAGGGAATTACCAGGCTCATAGCACTTATTAGAAGAGGCGGTAGATGTGAGAAAGGAAACCAAAATATGGTAGAGTGGGCAGAACACAATTCGTGGAGTTACTGGCAAATCCGAGTTTAAGTCTGGGCTCTAACATGTCCAGCTGTGAGCCTCTGAGTAAATCATTTAGCATCTGAAGTGCAATTACTTTATCGGTAAAACAGTGCTTCCTTTACTCACAGTCAGAGATGTATTGAGTACTGACTGATTCCAGGCATTGTTCTAGGTGCCCACGATGCCAGGAAAGGGTGGTAGCAGCTGTGGATAAAGGGTTGGGTACAAAGGGTCTAACTTTAAAATAGGTCAGAAAAGGATTCACTGAGAAGGTGACATTTGAGTGAACACTTGAAGGGAGTGAGGGAGTGAGCCATGAGGGTAGCTGGGGAGAGAACACTCCAAACAGAGGAAACAGCTGGTGCAAAAGCCCTAGGGTAGGAGGGAGCCCGATGTGCTGGAAGAAGAGTGAGGAGACCAGTGTGGCTGGAGCCCTGAGCAAAGCAGACAATAGCAGTGAACGAGGTCAGAGGGGAACAAGAGGGACCTAAGTTGTGTGCAGTCTCAGGCCATAACGAGAACTTCAGTTTTTAACCTGAGAGAGGGTGAGAATTCTCTGGAGGGTTGTGAGCCTGACTTGTGTTTTAGAAGGAAGGGTCACTGTGACTGCTGTGCCGAGATAGACTGTAGATAGGCAAAGACAGGAAGCAAGGGCACAGGTTAGGAGGCTGCTGCCTCCAGGCAAGAGATGCTAGTGATTTGGACCAGGGTGTAGCTATGGAGGTAGAATGAGGTGGTTGGATTCTGGACATATCTTGAAAGTAGAAATAACAGGATTTGCTGATGGTTTAGATTGTGTGTGAGAGAAAGAAAATAATCAAAGAGGCCTCTACGGTTTTTGTTCTGAGCAATTGGAAGAATTGAGTTGCCATTAACCAGGGTGGGAAAGCTGGGGAGAAACAAATTTGGGATGGGGGGAAGGGGAGATGGAGAATTTAGTGATAATAATATCTGCCCTGCCTCCCTCATGGGATTAAGTGTGATGATTTATGTGCAATTTACCCTCTAAATATACCCAGTTGTTTCTAGTATTTGAGGACTCTTTCCCTTCTTGTTCAGAAACGGTCTGTTCTATGCATAGTCTCCTCTTGCACTCTGGTGGTTCCAGGTGGCGGGCGTGAAGGGTTCCTAGCACAGGGACTCCTGGATCTGATAGGTATTATCTGAGCTATGTTTAGGTGGATATTTTAGAATAGGTCCTCACAATCATGACTCAAGTATGACTTAACAGTTAATACCTTTATTTCTCCTTAGCAGAATATTGTTTCTAATTTTTCTTTTATATAGCAACTGATGTTGCCATGCAGATCTCTCGGTTGCTATGAGATGCTAACATTACTCTGCCCTGTGATTGGCTGGGGCCTCCTGTGCTGTGTGGTTCTCACTGGGGCACTGACACAGAGCTGTTACTATGGTGAACTTTACAATTTCCTTTGATTGGTGGATTTCAGAAATAGGTCATCAGTGGAATTCATTATATTCTGTAAGTAAAAATAAAAAGTGATATTTTTCATACTTTTTCCCGGTCACCAAAATGAAGGAAATGTGACACTTAAAGACATAATGAATTATAGTTGGATGATTTAGGAACCGTCAGAGATCTGAAGGGTAATAATGATCTTGTGCTAAATTTGGGAGGGAACTATTTTCCCTCTTGCTTTGAGTTGGTAGGGGCATCAGGCTGATCAGAGTTGGGGGTGTGTGTGCGTAGACTAAAATGTAATGTTTCTTCTCTATGTGGGATTAAGGATGATGCTAGGGGCTGGGTGTGGAGGGTAGGAGGGATGTGGGCTCCAGGCAGGATTGATTAACACTGCATCTGAGGGCCAAGTGTTCTTGTGGCATCAAGAGGGTGCTAAGACTTGGGTCATCAGACTCCCTCCAGATGAGAAAGCTGCTGAATGCTCCTGGCTGGAGATGACTTGACACAGGGGTCTGAGAGTTCAAGCAGGGCTGCTGAATCCTCCTCTCTCCCACCCAACCCCAGCCTTGCACAGGTGGGTAGGCCTGGAGAGGCAGGCCTCTGCTCATCTCTCCTCTCAACAAATGGGAAAAGAGTGGAGAAACAAGTTTTAAACTTTCTAATTTTGTAATCTAACTCACTTCTCTACAAGAAAAAGTGAAAGAAACATGGAAGAAGGAACTTGGAGAAGGAATGAATGATTTTAAGTGCATCAGATCTACTTCTTTTTTTTAACCACTTGACCAACAGGTTGTATTTGGAGTGATGGGTGGTTGGGGTGGTGGGTATGGGAAGAAACTGTATGGAAGGGAGAGAGTCAAGGAGCTCCAAAAACAGAATAGGTAATAAGTTAGGATGCTGGAGCTAATATTTAACATCCAGAGTGGGTCATTACTTACATTCTTCTACAACAAAATTATCTTTAGTAATAATCACACAATGAAACCAATAGTAATAATGAGCAGAGAAGAAATATTCTTTTATAAAACATTGTATCATATTAATTTAAACAAATAAATAAATATTGTAATCCAAAAAAGGAAAAGAGTTATGGAGTAATACTTTTAATTTCATTAATGTATTTCTTAAAAAAGGGATGAAAACTTAGACCTCCATATTAGTCTTTCACAGTAACAAATAGAAATCTTATAGTGTATGTTTTTTTGTGATTAACTTGAGCAAATTTGTCAATGACTTTGTCAAACATGTCTTTCTTCCCATATATATAAAGTGTTCTCAAAGAACACTTTTTATTAATTTTAATTTTGACAGGCTTCTTTCACATGAAGCAACAGATTAAATAACTTGGAAGAGCCTTAAATATGGGGAGATGTTTGTCAGAGATGCATAAAATCTCATTTCACAGTAAATCCCAGGAACTTTAAGCATAATAAAAATCTTTGTCACAAAGAATGATAGAACTAAAGTAACTCAGGTTCTGTTTGTTTTTACAGTGATCGCACTATCATCGTTTATTTTGCATCAGTTGTTTGAATGCAAGAAAATGTAGAAGCAGAGAGATTGGAGAACCAAAGCAAGCTTTGTTATGCATTTACTCTCAAAATAAATGCACAGAATTAATTCTCTGAATCAACTTCCATGTAGAATATGTTACTAAAGCAGAAGTAATAAAAAAATGTGCTCAATTGAAGCTAACATTTATATTATTAAAACTCAACAGCAGTGGTAGCAATTATTTAAAACCTAGGCCAACAAAAGATTTTGTTGTTGTTGGGGGAGAGTAGTTTATTACTGACATTGTTTACAATTGCCTGCCATGGTGATAATAGAAAGCAGACTGGCTTTTTAGTTGGTTTTATTGTTGTTTTTAAGTCCTCTGCAGGCCATGCACTCCTGGATTGCCTGTCCCTAGGGTGGATCACTCCCCTCTGCCCCGATCCCCTGGTACCACACTAAAGCAGAATCACTGACTGTGTCTTGCTGGAGCTGGAGAGTGTAGTAAAAGGTGATAATGCATGAGTCTGAATGGATGACAGAGAGACACCAAGATGCAGTTGGTCAGCAAATATCTGGTAAATTTTCTGACTTCGACCCTGACACAACTAAATGGATTTTTTATCTTCTTACTCTCATAATAAAAAGAGAAAACAATCAAGCATCATTAGCTTAAGTGTTCTTTTTTCTCATAAAAACATTAGCAATTCCTGCAGCTTTACGTGCTATTTGTGCTAGCTCTTGTGTAGCCTAACACTTCCACCTGAATGTTTTGCCATTCTTGACATTGTTTTTGACCCCTAATTTCATTTTGCACTGAACTCAGTATTGAGTTTATCTTTAATGATTAAACACATGACATGCTTTGCTGAGTCATCAGAACTGGCTAAGTCACAGGACTATGGAATTAGAGGTGTGAAGTTGCAAAAACCATTATAAGGGATAGAATGATTAGCAAGGGAAGGAAGAGGAAAATAGCAGAAGTCATGACTTAGCTTTCTAGTTTTCCTGTGTATAACACTCCTTTCCCCCCTCTCCCCCCCGTTGCCTCATCAAACAGATATATTTAGATCCACCCTTGAATTAATAGGTGGTTTCCTGGGTGGGGTGAATTAAAAGCTCTGGGGTCTAAAATTCTACCATTAGTTCTGTATATTCCTTTAGTTCAAATATTGTTTGCTCTCTATGGATTTCTGGAAAGCAACTGCCTCTAAAGTGTAGATACCTCTGGGAGAAGTAACACATTAAATCTCTAACACTTTAGTATAAATGGGTATATTTGATTGCTGCTTCTGTTATCTGATCAGCAGGATGGAGACATTGGCTACTTAGAAATTCATAGAGACACCTCTGAATTCAGCCTTGTCTACCCTTATATGTGTACCTTTGCTTTAAGGAATTTCAATTCCCACTCTGAGGGAAACAAAACAAAACAGAAAACTACCCACTGTGTTGATGATAGGTCTGAGGAACTTCATATGTAAAGGGTAATGTGTTTTATTTCATTTCTCTCACAAGAACATTCTCCTGGCCTACAACACAGCCTCTCACTTCGCCCCAAGAGTGCTGGAGGCTTCATGCTATCATTTGCGTCTCATTTTTATTCTACTAACATGTGTCTGGGGAGAGGGCCCTTTGAGATTTCTTCCTGGCTCTGCTTCAGGCTCCATAATAGCAACGGATCCATGCTTCTTAATAAAGTGAGGGCATGTGGCAGCAATCCAAAGTGGCCTCCATGAAGTGCATTTGTAGGACTGGCATTTTCAGCGTGCATTAAAAATCAGGAGCCAGCAAGGACAAAAACCCAGACTGACAGCATACCTCTGAGAAGGGTGCCTGCACCAAGGTTTAAAAAAAAGAAGGAAAGAAAGAAAAGCATTTTCTTATTTGTTGAGTTAATGTTCTGTGCCAGCTTTTGTTCCTAAGAGCATCCTGTGTGTGTGTGCGTGTGAGTGTGCATGTGCATGTGCATGTGGGTGCCACATGTACACTAGTTTCACACAGCTGCTACCTGAAAAATTGGATAAGCAGGTTGAAGAAATGATGCTAGAGACTGTTATGAAGGCAGCTGAGAGGGTGTCTGCAAAGGTTTTCAAAAGCAAATGAAGTGAGCTTGGCTTTGTTAATAATTTGTTTTCTCTCAAGGTTTAAAAGTATTTTTGTGTCACTATATAATCCAAGAACATTTATTAATTGCCCATCTGAATGGTTCTGTTCATAATATGTATTTTCTTCCAGACACAAATTGTTAATAGGAATTACTAAAACTGATTTGGATATGAAATAAAATTCATTATTCAAGGGTTTAGAATTACATAGTATATAAATGTATTGCTACATAAATTTATACTCCATTTCATGAGCCATTTTCTTTAATATATCTAAGTATTTCCCCAGGAATAGGTGTATAAGTTAAATATTTTTAAATTGAATAATATTTTGATTGCTCTAAAGAATGAAAATTCCTGTGGCGAAACTTTCCTTCCTGAAAAGTATGAGTTAGGAAGGAGATGGTCATTGGCTTGGTCATTTTTCTTCGATGGGCTCAGTTTTCTCATTCACAAAATTAGAGCGTGAGTACGATGAAAGATTTCTAAGACTCCTTTTCAGCTTTATCCTTATGGATTCTAAAACTTTTGTGGTGAGAATAATCACCTTATAATTTGCACGTCATTTTTTTTTTTTAATTGGGTTATTTATTCTCGGCTGCTTTCATTAAAAGAAGTTCACCTCAATTGGTACTGATATTTTGTCTGAATTTGGGATGAAGTGGAATGAGTCATAAGTAAGGAGGTTATAAAAGCACATGCAGATAGATCAACAGGAAGACAGAGACAGAAAAAGAGGTAGTGAGACGTCAGCATTTCCCCTGAGACAGCGTGAAAACAAAGCTGTTGTTTGCTCAAAGCTTCTGTACACTGACCTGCCAGCACTGGACACCCGGCCACGGGGGCACGGTCATGAGCATTTCCTAGAACCCAGCAGGTCTCATATGCAAGCAGCTACCCTGCAGGTGTCTATGCAGGAGAGAAAAGTCTGTGAATTTCATGAATTATAGGAAGTGAGTCTTAGGGTCAAAGCTGGGGCAGGGCTTTCCCCACCTTTACCTTGTTTGCCTATTTCTTAAAGTTATTTCCATACCAAAAAGTGCCTTGAAAGAGTTTTTGTTCTTAGTTTCCATTGTGGGAAATTAAAAGCCTCTTCCTTGAGGATAGTAAAAATTAAGTTATTATTTTTTTTTACCATTGATGGCTTTTGGTGGTATAATCCTATTCTCTTGAAAATGGCCTATTAGCTAGAGTATTTATTAACATATTTTGAAGGCAATTGACAGCAAAATATGATCTTCCTCTAAATCACAAAAATTACTCAATTTGTAGATATATAACCACACCGTGTACAGAAAATAATAAGTTGGTTCACCTTTTCTGAGCACCTACTCTTTGTCCAGTGTGGCAGGAATAAAGAGAGCAAACCTTCCTTGACACACTTTAATATTCTTGAATATCCCTCTCTTACAGACTAAATGTTTGTTTCCCCCCACAATTCAAATATTAAAATCCTACCCCACCACCATGTGATGGTATTAGGAGGTGGGGCCTTTGGGAGATAATTAGGATTAGATGAGGTCATGTGGATGAAACTCTCATGACGGGATTAGTGCCTTTATAAGAGTGATGAGAGAGTTTGTTTCCTCTCTCTGCTCCCTGCCAAATCAGGATACATGAACAAGCCAATAGTCTACAACCCAGTAGAGGACCCTCACCAAGACCTGACCATGGGAGTACCCTGATCTCAGACTTCCAGCCTCAGAACTGTGAGAAATACATTTTTATTATTTATAAACATCCCAGTCTATGTACTTTGTTACAACAGCAGAAACTAAGATAATATCTTAGTGTCAATATTTTCTAGAACCACATATTTATCTATTTTCCCACCTAGGCTTTTGTGATGTGCAACAGTATATCAGTAAATTCTAGTTTATTTTTCGTTGGTCATAAAGCAGCAACTCTGCCAAAATTCTCTGTTCTGCATTTAGACTCTGTCAGTCAGTGATTTTCTAGTAATGGTTGTTTTCTAATAGAGCCTTCAATTCATAGTATGCTGCTGGATTATTTGAACACTACTGGCTCATCCATCCTACAGTCTCAGCACAATTATTATGGCAGCTGGTATCATTTACCATAGCAAGGGGAGTAGAGTTTACTCACCCCGTGGTGACTACTCTGTTTACACATAATATTACAAGACTGGTTTTTGTATAATCATTTTCAAAAGCCATAACCCTCTTATAAATTGTTTTAACAAACTCTATGTCATCAGAAAACACACCTTGGCTATATTTTACCTATATAATTGTGGATAAATTGATTCAGGTAAATACCATAAAGATACAATCTTACCTGGAGAAGGATATACTCCTGAAAATACGGTAGAATGTCAAAGTTTTCTAGACACTCATTATTTATCAGACATTGATGGTGAAGGACCCAGGGCCACTATATGTGCTTTATAATACTGTGCCATGGGAATGGTAACTAAACCATATAACAAAATGATTAAAACTGAAACCTGAATATGGAAAAAAAAAAAAAAAGGAGCTTTAAAGGGAGGGGTGTAGAAAAGACAATAGGAAGTTGTTGAAACAAACTTACCTGCTCAACAATTTTTATGTGGACCGTGGTGGTAGTAACTACCAGGAGAAGATTGGAAATGCTTTCGGTGCCCTTTTGGCATACTGCATAAGTGCAAGGCAAGACACTTTTAAATTGAATGTGTTTAATGTAAATTGAAACTTCCAACCTGAGAATCCATTTCTATGCCTGTCTTACAGTCTTGTTCTCAGTGCTATTTGGTTGTGGCATGTAAAGAATTGATGGCTGGAGCAATATTTATAATAGCTAAGATCTGGAAACAGCCCAAGTGTCCATCAGTAGACGAATGGATAAAAAAGCAGTGGTACATATACACAATGGAGTACTATGCAGCTGTAAGAAAGAAAGATTTCTTATCCTTTGAGACGACATGGAGGGACCTGGAAAGTATTATCCTAAGCAAAACAAGCCAAACAGAGAAAGACAAGTATCATATGATCTCACTTATTTGTGGAATATAATAAACATAACAGTCTGAGGAATGGGATAGTCCCAGAGAAGTGGAAGTGGGGTACAGACTGACAATCCCCAGAAGAGGGGGTGGTGGGGGAGAGATAAACCACAGAACTTATATGCATATATGCATGAACAATGGACATGGACAACAAAGCTGGGGACAGGACAGAGAGGGAGGGGGAGGAGGGAATCGGTGGGAAAAAAAGAAGAAACATCTGTAACAAGAATAAATTAATTAAATAAAAAAAGAATTGATGGCTGGGATTAGCTATACTCTCCTTTTGCTTACTTTGGTTGGTAACTCCAACCCAGTAAGTTAACCTTACTGGTCTCTCTCAGGGTTAGTTGGAGCTGTTCTTTTGCGCTTGGATCCATTCTTCCTTCAAATCCATAAAACTCAAAAGAGGATTGTGAGCTCTTGCTACCTTGATCTCTGAGCAGGAAAGGTGACTGTAATATGATTAATGAGCTTATCGGCCTACGAGATGATACCAGCTCCCAGAACATTTAGAGGAGGAACAGGGGGAGATCCAGCATGCTCTGATGGTGGTTGGCCTCTTGGAAATGTGTAGGTTTGAGGATTGCCTGTCATGGAGTGACAGAGACAGGCTGAAAGGGAAATACCCCCTCACAAAGAATAATCCCACCCCTCTACTAGCTGTATGTTCCCTTTGTTTCAAGGATGTTCCCGTTAAATGTGGCAGCACCTGAATTAATGGGGAAAATGGCTTGAGTAGATTACAGAAAGTGGCTTAGCATAGAGGGAGAACTAGTTGAGAGGAGGATGACCAGCTCTAGGTCTCCAGCTCAAAGACAGTCATCACTACCCAAACCACACTGAGTTTAGACTGTGACTATTACCTTCTTGGTAAACTATATAGTATTTATTGTCCCATATAGATTCAGTTTTTCTCAATCAGGTTTCTTTGTTTTGAGAACAGTCCCCTTTTGGTGAAAGGAGGTCCCTGAACTGGGTGGCAAAGAACAATTTTACCAGCTGTGCCTGGACAGTGGTGCCTTGTCTGGGTGAAGGGCTCAAGCAGGGGCTGGATCTGGCCTGCTCAGCTTGCTAAGCTGGGTCCTAGCTCGGGGTTAGGTCAGCTGAGAGAAGGAACATCTTTGTGTAATTGGTCTAAATTTTTCTAGTTTTCACAAAGTCCCCTTAAAGTACTAGTGGTATGTTACTACCATTTCAGGAGGGTCCAGGAGCCATATGCAGTGGCATCCTGGTATTCAACATGGGTAGCTCATGGGCACATCTGAATGAAGCCTATGCTAAGGTTGTCTCTTAACATTCTTGTGCCTGAACAGTGACAAAACCAAGACCTCTAAGAGTTCCATGAGTGACTGTTCTGGTCTAACTGCTCTTGATGAGGCCCCAGACTCCCTTCAACATGGGCTCAGACAATAGACCCTCTACCCTGAGAGGACTCCTAAGACCTAAAATTTCCATTTGAGTCCATCTCCAACAGCTGTTTGATCTAGGGTGAGTCATTTAACCCTGAAGATTCTCTGTTTTTTTACTTCTAAAAGAGGGATGACAATTTTCACATCAAGGGATTGTCTTGAGGATTAAACAGAGTATGTTCTGGAGAACATTTTGGGAGGCAATATCCTGAACAAATGCCAACGTTGGGAGTGATCATTAATTCCATGCAAGCTCAGCCTCTGATTCACCTCGGAATGGGAAACCAGATGTTCCTGTTTCCCTTATGTACGGTGGCCACTTCAAAGTCTTGGTAAGTCTTTAATAATACCGATGCAAATCGAGTCCCAAGTTCCAAAAGCTAGGCTGCAACATGAACTCTTTGAAGGAGACCTCTTCCCTTCTCTTTTCCTCCCTCCCTCCCTCCCTCCCTCCCTCCCTCCCTCCCTCCCTCCCTCCTTCCCTCCCTCCCTCCCTTTCTTTCTTTTAATTCTCACCTGCTGATATGTTTTTATTGATTTGTAGAGAAGGAGAGAGGAAGGGAGAGAGAGAGATAAATGTTGATGTGAGAGAAACATCAATTGGTTGCCTCCTGTACTCGCCTTGACTAGGGATTGAATCAGAAACCTAGGCATGTGCCCTGACTGGGAATACAACACTTGACCTTTTGTTATATGGGATGACACTCCAATCAACTGAGACACCTGGCCAAGGCTGTAGGAGACTTCTTTAGAAATATATAACACTACTCATTGAAACTTCAGAGAGAAAATCTTCTACATGCCATAAAAAAAGATTAATTCTGTGAAGATCTGTGAAAAGCAAAAAGGCAAAAGATTAGGGGACAACCAAAGTCAGAAATCTGACTCCCCTTAAATGGACCTTAAAATGTTTGTGTTAATTTGTAAATGATAAGAATAAACATTTGAGTCAGACTGAGACAAATTACAATCTTTTTCCTCACCCGAGGACATTTTTGCATTTATCTTCAGATAGAGCAAGAGGGAGAGAGGGAGGAAGAGAGAGACAGAAACATCGATGTGAGAAGGACACATCGGGTGATCACCACCCACACGACCCCAGCCAGGGCCGGGGACAAACCGCAACCGAGGTACATGCCCTTAGCAGGAACCAAATCCAGGACTCTTTGGTCAGCGGGCCAACATTCCAAACCCTGAGCCAAACAGGCCAGGGCAAAATTACAATCTTTTGAATGTGTTTCCCACTCAATGCCATCTGCAGTACTTCCTAACTCCTTTCAGACCAATCTCTCAAGTCTTTCTCCATGCCATTGTAACCCTCTCAACTTTACTAAAATCCTTAATAGCTGGACCCACAACTGGGTTGACAGGTAGATGGAGTAGGTTATAATTGAACTTAAGAGATTCCCCCACCCCAAAATATCTTCAGAGTATCCCATTGTTAATTTTTGAAATCTTGTTATTAACTATTAATTCCTTTAGACTAAGAAGTTAACTCCTATCAAAATTCAAGTGATCCCTGGAGGATTAACATAATTAAAATAGTGATACTTTAGAGTGAAGGACTTGATTCAGAGGCCAGCCAACATTTCCAATAAAGAATTAGATAGTAAATGTTTTAGGCTTTGTGTGCCATGAGGTCTCTGTTGCAACTACTTAACTCAGTCATCGTTGGGTGAAGTCAGCCAGAGATAGTACATAACAAATGAGCATGGCTGGTTTCTATAAAAATTTATTTATTAAAAAAAGAGGCAGGCTGTATTTTCCCTGTGAGCTATATAGTTTCTGACTCATGACTTAAATGAATCCTTTCAAAGGGAGCAAACAGTTGGCACCTGGTGTGGGAAAAGGGGAGGTAATCAGTAGGGTGTAAAGATGTGGGTCAAAGAGCCACAAAGAGAGGACACCATAAACCAAACTTCCTAAGAGTTAGACCTGTTTAGACACTTTTTCTGAGTTAAAATTATTTGACTCAATCAGTTTCTTTACAATATGTATTTCTACAATTTGTATTTGATGGGTAGGGTACACAGTTTTTCACTCATTTTAAATTTTATTTAGTATATCATTGTTATTCAGTATATCAATTTAATAGTGAAAGGACAAAGCCACTCTCATTCTATCATTTAATAGCTTAGAATACTACTCACATTATGGAAGTTACTAAACATTAAAAGGGAAACACTGTTGCCCTGGCTGGTTTGGCTCAGTGGCCCTTGGACAGAGGGGTCTCAGGTTGGATTCCTGGTCAAGAAATTCTTGGTTGCAGGTTCAGTCCCCAGGCCCGGTCCAGGTTGTGAGGGAGGCAACTGATAGATATGTCTCTCTCACATCAATGTCTCTCTCTCTCCCTCTCCCTCTCTCCCTTCCACTCTATCTAAAAATCAATGGAAAAATATCCTCAGATGAAGATTAACAATAAAGAGAGAGAGAGAGGAAGGAAGGAAGGAAGGAAGGAAGGAAGGAAGGAAGGAAGGAAGGAAGGAAGGAAGGAAGGGAAAAGAAAGAAAGAAAGAAAGAAAGAAAGAAAGAAAGAAAGAAAGAAAGAAGAACGAAAAGAAGGAAAAGAAGGATAGAAAGAAAAGGAAAAGGAAGAAGAACGGGGAAGGAAAGAAAGAGAAAGAAGAAGTAAGGAAATAATAATGAGAAAGGAGGAAGGAAGGAAAGAAGAAGGAAGAAGAAAAAGAAAGGAGGAAAGAAGAAAGGAAGGAAGGAAGGAAGGAGAGTAGGAAGGAAGGAAGGAAGGTGAAGTAAGTAGAAGAAGGAGAAAGAAAGAAAGAAAGATCAAGAAAGGAAAAGGAAGATGGAAAGAAGAAAAAAAGAAGGGACAAGAAGGAAGAAGACAAAAGGGATAGGAAGAGAAGAAAAAGTCAGAAGAAAAAAGAGAGAAGGAGAAAGAAAGAAAGGAAGAAAGAAAAAGGGAAAGGAAGAAAGGAAAAGGGAAGAAAGGAGAAGAAGAAGGGATAAAGAGAGAAAGAAAAAGAAAGAAAAGAAAAGAAAGAAGAAAAAAAGAAAAGGGAAAAGTAGAAAAGGAAGGAAAGACAAGTTAGAAAGAGAAAGAAGAATAAGGAAAGAAAGAAGGAAAGAACGAAAAGAAGAGGATCAAGAGAGAAAGAGAAAGAGGAAATGAGAAAGAGAAAAAAATTGGAATAGGTGAAGGGTAAAGAAAGAAGAAAGAAGAAAGATGGGAAAGAGAGAGAAAGAAAGGGAAAGAGGAAAGAGAAAGAGAGAAAGATAGAGAAGAGAAAGAAAAGAAAAGGAAAGAAGAAAGAAAGGAAAAGAAGGGAAAATAGAAAGAAAAAGAAAAGAAAGAAAAGAAGAAAGGAAAAAGAGAAGAAAGGAAAGAAAGAAAGAAGAAGAAAGAAAGGAAGGAAAGAAAGGAAAGAAGAAAGGAAGAAGGAAGTAAAAGAAAGAAGAAAGAAAAAAAAAAAGAAAGAAACAAAGAAAGAAAGAAAGAAGAAAGAAGGAAAGAAGGAAGGAAGGAAGGAAGGAAGGAAGGAAGGAAGGAAAGAAAGAAAGAAAGAAAGAAAGAAAGAATAAAGAAAGAAAAGAAAGAAGAAAGAAAGAAAGAAAGAAATACAGTTGAGTACAAATAGATTTCAAATTGTATTACATTCTACCCTTCCTTTGTTTGCATTGAACATTTTTGGATACTTGAATTACATTGTGGATGGTCTGAGAACTGAATGGTGTTCTGTTTTCCTTCAAGTTGAGCATGAAAGAAGCTTTCACTTAAAAAAAAAAAAAATCCAGACAGCATTTTATTTCAGAATTAATGGTGGCTGAGACATGGTGCTTAGTCTTAGCTGTGACATGTTCTTGAAATAGAAAGAGAATTACTTGTAAGCCTTGGGGGCCTCACTGAGCGTGCACGTGGGGGAAAGTGCGTGATACGCACAGAGGTGGCACTGCTGACCCACCGAAGGTGTGAGCTTGGGTTGTGTTCCAGGAGCGGGGCAGGATTTAACCTAAGACATTACTCCTCTTTGCCAGACCCTCCTGTGACAGACAGTGCAAGATGAAAGATGACAAATTTAGAATTAGGAATGGAGCCTGCAGCTGTAGACCAGACTGGAATCATAACCACAGCCTCTGAGAAGACTAAAACTGACCACTAGGGTGGAGAGAGGACGGCGGGGAGGTTGGGAGGGGTGAGACAGGGAGGTGGTAATCATTAAATTGGTTCCTTCATTTTACTCTGAGACATCCTGGCTTCACTCCACCTTTGGGAATAGGCCCAATGCCTTGGAGGCAGTCTAATTATCTTTTTATACATTCATAAAGAAGTTTATTTTTGGTAAAGACACTCCAACTGGAATATGCTTGATTGGTTTACATTGGAAAAGTAATTTGGGGCTCATCATCCAAATTGCATTAAAAATGCTGAAATGCATTCCTGTTATTACCTCGTCTAGCTACTTTTTACTGTATCAGGAAAATGGAGTAACAGAGATTTTAAGCCTTTCCCTTTGATTCGCCAAACATGACCCATCTTTGTTTCTAATTAGATAATTTTCTTATGCCCAATGATTCAGGCTCTTTCTGCTCTGAGCCTCATCCAGCAGCCAGTGCTGAGCCCCAACCCTGGAATTAATGAGAGGCTCTGACTGCTCCCAGCCCATGGGCTGTTATGTCCTGTCAGCAGTGTGGTGTGATTGCCCTGTTTCTAGTTCCACTTGGGCCCATGATGGTTAGGAGAAGGAGGGGGAGGGACCATGACCCTTGCAATTTAAATGCAGTGTGTGAGCCAGCAGCCTTGGCATTACCTGAGGGCTCATTAGAAATGCAGAACCCCAGACGTACTGAATCAGAGTCTGTATTTTTAGCAAGATACCAAGAGATTCATAGGCATAGAAAAGTTTACAAAGCATGCTCCAGAGCCTACAGTCCTTCTACCCTCACAATTCAGGATTTGAGCCCTGACCCATTTTTCTACCCACTTTGAATCTGATATCCCAGCAGATTAACCCTGCTCCACCTTCACTGGTAGATGGACATCTCCATCCTGCTTCCCACAATCGGAGGCCCTTGAATAACCCCACCTGCCCAAACTGGCCTGCTTTTTTCACCCCCTTGGTTGGGCATAAATTTCTGTTCTCAGCATCTTCCCAGGAGCACTACTTCTGCCCCATCCTGCTCTGTATTCCTCCTAGCTCCCCTCCCTCTTCATACCCTGTTGGTGTTTACGTGCCAGAGTGTGGGGAGAGGCGTGACTGGAACTTCCTCCCTAGGACTGACTTGGACAGATTCAAACACTGATGAGCACAGTTTAGAGAGGAAGTAGAATCAGCTGAGAGAATTAGGGAACAGGGGGGTCAGTCTGGATGTCTCATTTCTGGAGTGACCTGAGAACAACATATGACTTCTGTTTAAGTCTCCCTTGCCTCAATTTTCAGTTGATGGGAAGCTTACACTTACTGTGAACGCCATTAAACCAGTTTGGAACCTTCAAGGTTCTCTATGCATTTGATTCTGAAGGCAGTTTAATAGGGGATCTGTGGCCAGCAAAGAGTTACAGTGTTGACTTTACTAGAAGTCTAAGATCCCTTTTGTTTTTATTAAGCATGAAATCCATTAACCTGTCATTATGGGAAATCACCATGCCATGGAGTCAAATGGTTGAGTGGCATGCCTTTAATAGTATAGCCTGTAATTATAAAAGCTATTTTCAAAACTCCACATTTGATCATTCCTGAAGAGAGAAGATTTCTCACCATGAAAGCTGGCTGTACGCTTGGACAGCAATTACTCATATTTTCTTTTCCTGGCATTATAACTATAAGGATAGACATGGATTGGTTCCAAAAATAATCTCAAGCTTTTTCCACTTAAAGTATATCAATTTCTAGACTCATTTCCCATGTCTCCAGGAGTATAGAACATATAGTCACAAACTGAACAATCACCTCCAGCCTGCAATTTGCTGAGTTGTCTGACTTGTCTGAATTTTCTTGACTTGTCTGAATCACCACATGGTCAATTTGATTGCCATTGTATTCAGATGGGCTAAGTTCATGCTGATAGATGTGCAAGTCTACTTGAGCAAAATAAATTAATTATACAAGTGAATTGACTTACACATGCCTGGAGCATTCTGCACTACTACACCACACAAGTCTAGGGGCACCACTGTTGGCCAGGTACAACCTGTGGGACTGCATGTGGTAGCCCTGGAAACATTCTTTCCCTGGCTCTTGTGTGGTTGCTGCCTTGTCATCCACCTGTTTCAGCTCAAATATCACCTCCCAGAAATGCTTCCTTGGCCATTTAATCCAAAGGAACTGCATTTTTACTCCCCATTCTGTTTATTTCCTTTATGGTACTTATCATAGTCTGAAATGATCTAATTTAGGCTATGCTTCTCTAAACCAAACAGGAAGTTTCTGGAGTGCAGGAATGTTGTCTGTCATGTTAGATACACAGTAGGTGCTTAATATATATTTGTTGAACAGGTGAATAATATACTCAATATGTGTATTTTAAGCAATGCCTATAAAATGGGAGATTACTTTAGGAATCTCTTATTCTATTACCAAAATGGTAAACATTTTTCCGTGGTTATTCTTTCTGGACACTTTTGTTTTGTATAATTTCTTCTGTCCTGTTTGACTTTGTCTTGTCTTCCCTCTCTACTGTCTTAAGGTACAAATAATGACCTAAACCTCTTCAAAGTACCATAGATAGGTGCCTTATAAATCACAGAAATTTATTTCTCAATAGAACCAATTGGTATTTGAGTGCCTACTGAATATCATGCACAAATACAAAGTAGTTACAATTACAAAGTAGTGAAAATCATGGTCTTCAAATCAATGATGAAGCATTGATGATACTTTTTAATTATTCAAGCTATCCCTGTGTTCTTAAGGATTGATAGGGACGGGGACTATCTTGATTTTCCATTCTTTCCTCAGAGTCACAAAGATATTCCTTTCAAATATATATTTTTTCTAGTACAACAAAATTTTTAACACCAATTTGATGCGAGAACACAATAGTTACCACAAAGAAATGCATCATCAAACTAATTGTACAACCATGACTGCTACATAGGCCTGTTAGATTATTTAGCCTGAGATGGAGGAGATTGTATGAAAGTTGGCTCTGTCAGGGTCTTAAGGGGTATGTAGTAGGGTGCCTTGCTTGACTGTAAAGTCTTTGCACAGCAAGATAAGAATATTTCCAAACACATCTGATGAGCAAACTGAGCAAACAGCTCCCATGTCCACTCACCTGAATAAATTGTCAGGGGTGCCTTTGTGGAGGATCAGGGTTAAGAGACTGAGAAGGACTCTTGTCTGAGCTGTAAAAGAGGGCAGATGGCCAATGGGATGCTTTTAGGAAGACTCTGAGTCACAGGCTGAGAATAGGGTCCCTTGGAGTTCAGGAGATGAAGGCTGGCCTAACACCTGTGCTTTAAGGATTCTAGAGACCTTGAAGGTTGAGTCTTGGGGTCAGGAGGGAGAACTTTACAGTATCCATGGAGGGCATGGGCAGAAGTGGCAGTCATAGCTAGCAGCATACATGTGGGACATAAGGGTGACTGGTGAAATAAATGAACATGGCAGGGGTCATGTGTTTGTGGTGTGTTGTGAGTTCACGTCAAACACTGACTGGTGTGAAATTTCTGGGTGTGACTTTCAGGGACCCCAGAGGTCTGTGTCACTGAGATGGGCAATGTAGGGAGCTGCTATTGCTGTGATTCATAGGCCAATAAACCAGACAGATTCGAGTTACAGAGTTTAAACACAAATGTTTGGAGGGAAGAGCTGGACCCATACTGTGATGGATAGGTGTGAGCAAAAGATTGGGAGTAGGAATGTGCACATTGTATTCTAAAAACAGGATCTGGTAGGAGGGTGACGGGATACCAGGTGCAAAGATAACTTGTATCCAGAGGCAGAAGGGCCTGGATGGCTAAGCTAAGGGGAGCTGATCAGAAAGTAAGTGATTCAGGAAAGCAGGATTTAGGGAGATTTACCTAGCCCAGAGAGGTTAGCAGTAGTTTTTAAACTTGTTTAGCAGTGGAAATATTTTTGTGAAATAAAATCTAATGAGGATGCTTTCTAGGTACAAAGTAGAGCAGACCAGAGTGATAGAAAGGGAGGGAAAGGGGATGAAGAAAAGGTGATGCTACAGCAGTTAGTTCTTGGTAGTGGGATAGTCGGTGAGTTTAAACTTGTTTTTTTCTAACCTGTTTTCTAAAATAAAGTTATTAAGTTTGCAATTAAAATGTCCAAAGCTACTTTAAAACCCCAAACAATACATTGCTTTGCTTTTGGAATCAGTTCATAACTTATCTTAGAAAAAAACTTTTTTCTTTTTTCTCTAGACCTCACAGGTTTCCTCCTAGCACATCCTGCGTGCTCTTTGGTAACTGTGGATAGATTTACAGAGGTGCTTTCTTAGTCCATTCAGGCTGCTACTGCAAAATACCATAGACAGGGTGCCTTATAAACTGCAGAAATTTATTTCTCATAGTTCTGGAGGTTATAAAGTCTGAAATCAGGATGCTGGTAGATTTGATGTCTGGTGAGAGCCCCCTTCCTAGCTGGCTGCTCTTACTGTGTCCTCGCATGGCAGAAAGGGTGAGGGAGTTCTCTGGGGTCTCTTTTATAAGGGCACTAATCCTATTCATGAGGGCTTCACCCTCATGACCTGTTCACCTCCCATAGTCCCCACCTCCAAATGCCATCATATTAGGGATTAGGTTTCAACACTTGAATTTTGGGGGACACAAACATGTAGTAAGTCTATATGTGTAAGTCTATAAATAGCAGACTCCTACCACTACTGTTGCCTCCCTGATCAGTTTGTAAACTTACTAAGGTCAGCTTGTCTTAATTCATGTAGCCTTCTTATTCATTAACAGGTGCTTCATGAATGCCTATTAGCTAAGGAAAGATCCTTCTGCTAAACTGAGAGGGTGCAGAACAGGAACCTCTCAGGCAGCCATTAACACGCTGTTTGGAATGTGGCCTATAGCTTTAGGAACTTTTGTACGTATCTTAAATGTTGATTTGTTTTTAAATCAATTACCAGATTTCTACAGCTATCTGAAATGACAGGGACATTGTTATATTTTCAGTGCTAGCAAAAAGAGACTGCACCTGGAAGTGTGGGAGGCTGATTGCTAATCCAGCTCAGCCTTGAGGAAATGCCAGGTGATGGGTGGCGTGTGGCATGTGTTACTCTCAGGTTTCAAATATGCCAGATGTGCATCTGGTCAAAGGTATTTCAAGTCAACCCTCCACCTGCCCTCTCAACACTGTTTCACTCTCTTATCCTCTCTCTTTCTGCCTGGGTGTCATCTCTCTCTCTCTCTCTCTCTCTCTCTCTCTCTCTCTCTCTCTCCCTCTCTCTCTCTCTCTCTCTCTCTCTCTCTCTCTCTCTTACACACACACACACACACACACACACACACACACAGGCAATCTCAGTGTTATGCTTTCCTTTGTTGACTCTTTCAATAAACCTTTATACGTCTATATATTTCAGTTAGATGCCAGTCCCGTTTGGATCACTGAACACACAGAGGTTTTCCTCTATCTCCATTTCTGGGTTTTCATAAGTGCCTAAAGAGAAACAAACATGAACAAAGAGACACATAGCAAAAACCAGTCCCTAAGGCCTTTATGTTGAAGCTATTTCCTTATGTAACAACAATAACAACAACAAAATGTCCTAAACAAGTGGAGAACAGAATGGCATATAGATGACTTATCCTGTTTGATATTAATAACAGTCTAAAGGAAGTTGTGGTGACAAGTCAGGGATTAGTATTGCTAACTTGTTATATGACTATCTGATCTACTACTGCCACTGGGCTTAATGGGATTCCATAGTCTCAGTCACTGTCATCAGGCGACCGTCATTGCACATTACCCTGTGGTGCAATCAGAGATCAGTTTTGCAATGGCTGAAGAAAACAATGCCTAAAAGCAAGGAGTTCCAGCAGAGAGGAAGGAAATGAGGCTTCCTGCCAGCTGAAGTCTCTCAATTCAAAGAAAAAAAGGATTAACATGAAAGGTGTTTCTCATAGCTGGGCCCAAAGCTGCTTCTGTGTTCTAGCAGCCTCAGGCTTGGTCTAGATTTTAGGACACTATGACCCAGAGTGACTAAAGAGAATTAACTGCATCCTCCCACGAACTCCTACCAAGCTGGTGCCAGAAACACTCATCTGTCTCGATGTGGAAGATTATTTAGTCATGAGACCTGTGGTTTGCCTCATTCTCCACCTCTGGAAACCAACCAAAGCTGGGATTTCCATCTGGGACAATGAGGAACAGTTTAGGTGAGCTCTGAGGCTTTAATAGAAGCTGGACTTATGGGTATCCCCAGAGCAGTTCTGAGTTCTAGGGTTGTTCTTTGAGCCACCCTTGGCTCTCTCAGGGTTCTGAGAACCAATGAACTGAGGCTGGGTTGTGAGATGTCCGTTTTCCTTCTGTCATGCTGCTAAAAACCTAACTTGGGCTTATTACCTTATATCTGGACCAGAGCTGGAAGCATGTTCCACCTCATGGGCCATTTCCAATTAATAAGTAGTGGCTACTGGAGCCCTGTGTTGAAAAGGATTTTGAGGGTAGCAGGAGAATGTGGGTGTCCATTAATGGTGTTTGCTGTCGGCACAGGAGGGAAGCTGCAGTATGTGTTCTGATCTGAACCATTACATTAGCCTTCTAAGTGATATGCTTACCTCTATTTTCCTCCAGAAACAGAAAATAAATCTTCTAAAAGCATAATTGATAATGTCTTATCAAAAATCTTCAACTCTATTTCACTTTAGCAACTCAGACTTGTTCTGTCTCTATCTGTCATCTGTCTATCTATCTGTCTATCTATCTATCTATCTATCTATCTATCTATCTATCTATCTAATCTCACACCTATCCCTTATTCTTCCAGCTCCAATTCCCAGTCCATCTGCCATTCATCCCTACCGTTTTCTCTTAGCCCATCACTGACATCATGGCTGGATCCCAGGACACAGTTTTCTGTCACTCTCTTACCATCAACTGCAACCTTCTCACCTCCTTTCTTTCACTGTGTCAGTCCCGCAAACCCTTTCCTGTGGAGCAACTCAACTGTAGTTGACCCTTGAATATTGTGGGTTTGAACTGCACAGGTCCACTCACATGCAGACTTTTTTCAATAAATATCTGTACTATCTTCAGTTCGTGGTTGGGAGTCTCTGAATGCAGAGGGCTGACTGCATGCATTGATCTATGCCATTTTATACAGAGGACTAGAGCATCCATAGAATTTGATATATGCAGGGGTCCTAGAACCAATGCTCTGTAGATACTAAGGCAAAACTAAGTTTTGGTGGAGTCAAAAGTTATATTCAGACTTCCAACTTTAAAGGGGGTTAGCACGGCTAATCCCCATTTTGTTCAAGTTGTAATTGTATTTTCCCTCTTTCTACCTGTGTGAGGGCTTCTGGATGCAGCCAGAGGAATTCACACTCTTGTGGTCTGGGTTCAGCAACCTGTGTCCTCTGACCTCGCTGGGCATACAGCACAACCATCCATTCACAGGCTCTTTCCTCCCGTTTCTCCCAGCTGCCATCTTCAACCTTCACCACTGCACCAACCTGACCCCTCCCCATCCATGATCACACTTCTCTCAGCAGATGACCAAAGCTTCTGTTTTATTCAGTTTGGGATGCTATAACAAAACACCTTAGATGGGTGGCTTAAACAACCGATATTTATTTCTCACTTTTCTGGAAGCTTGTAGTTCAAGATCAGGGTGTCCTTAGGTTCAGTCTGGTGAGAGCCCTTTTTCTGGTTTGCAGACGGCATAATAAGAGAAGGCTCTGGTCTCTTTCTCTTTGTGTAAGGACATTAATCCTATCATGGAAGCTCCACTCTCATGACCTCATCTAAACCTAATTACCTCCCAAAGGTCCCGCCTCCAAATGTCAACACACTGGGAGTTTAGGGTTTCAACATATGAATTTTCCAGGGACACAAACATTTAGTCCATAACAGCTTTTATTTCATGAACTCCCTGAAGTCCCACCCTCAGAACTCCAGGCTGCTCTGCAAGCAAACTCACCTTCCAGCCCTCTCTTCTCTTTTCAAAGGGAAAGCTGCATTTTCTCCTGCCCAGAGCTTTCTCTGGGACTCTGGATCCAATTGCCCTTGGGCTTTTGCCCTTTCTTTTTCCTTCTCCCCACTTCTGAACCTTCCCCTGCAGCCTAAAAACATGACCAAGTCTCTCCCTTCTTAAAATAAAAAACTCTTCCCCTCACAACCAACCTCCTGGAAAGTCAATTTCTTTTCTTTCTTTCTTTTTTTTAAATCCTCACCTGAGGATATTTTTCTATTTATCTTTAGGTAGAATGGGAGGGAGAGAGGGGAGAGAAAGGGAGAGAGAGAAACATGGACATGAGAGAGACACATAAGCTGGTTGCCTCCCACATGACCCCAACCAGGACCAGGGATGAACTGCAACTGAGATATGTGCTCTTGGCCAGAATTGAACCAGCGACTGATTAGTCCATAGGCCGATGCTCTACTGCTGAGCCAAACTGGCCAGGGCTGGAAAGTCAATTTCTTCATGACTCTGTCCACTTACCTCTCTTACCTGTCCACTTTGCAGCAGACCCTATCACTTTTTTGGCTTTCTGGATACCAGGCCTTCCTGGTACTCCTCTTTTCCCCTTGATTAATCCTCCTCAAGTCCTACCCTTTGAACGATACATTTACCTGGAGATTTGAAAGTGGGTCTGTTCAAATGCCAAAAGCTGATTCTGTAAGCACTGGGCATGCTCTAGTCCTCTCAGAGCTGTTACCAGGTGAAGAGTGAACCACGGACACACCTGGGGATGAAGAGGGTGGAGACAGTAGCATTGTTTACAACAGAGGGAAAAGTATAAAGAATGTTCACATTCCACAAATTTCTAATCTGCATTGCTGCTTCTGTAGCATGTTAGTTCTGGCTAAAGAATGTAAAAAATGTGAATTTCCTGTTTGAATAAAATGCCTGTATTTAACTATAAGTATTGTCACGAAAAGGACACCTACATACCTGTTTACAGTGAGGGCAGCAGCCAGAACTAACCTGCCTGCCTGGTTCAGGGACCTGGGACATCCAAAAGATTACCAGCGCTTTGCTCCAAAGACAGTCCGAGGAAAGAAGACCTTTCTCCAACTCCCGGACTTTGGTGTTAGAACCCTCATGTAAAGAAGAAGGAAAAAGAAAAGACTTCTCTCAAATTTCTTTATGTGATAGAGAACTTGCTCTGAGTGAGGGGTTGGTCTCAGAGTCACAAAAGAGGTTTGAGAATCAACCCTGGCCCCTTCCCAGCTGGTCTGGTTGGTACTGGTCTCTGGTTCATGAGATGGAACAGCAAACTTAAAACTAGCAGGTCTATGCTTTCAGAAGCCTGCAGGGAGGCCTGTCTCTACCCGGGGCCAGGAAGCTCAGACCCCAAGCAGGAACCATTCAGGCAGCTTCTCTGAGCTCTGGTGAACGTTGACATCTTGGAAACCAGGTGGTGCCTGAAATCAAATACCTCTTTGTTACTTGGCCCTTTGATTTCTTTCCCTTTGGCCAGTGAGGCCTAGGAAATAAGCTACCCTTAGAAATGAAGCCCAGAGGTAAACAACTGAGAAGCTTACCAACCAGTTGGAGAAGTTCCACTTCCTCTGCAGAATGTGGGTTTGGGTATAATAATGCTCTACTTCATAAGTTGCATTCCATCTCAAGAGCCCAGTGACTGTAACCATTCATCTCCATAGACAATTAGGCTCTCAAAGTCCTTTACAAGCTGGGGAGCCTCTTGTATCTGCCCCACACCAGTACTAAAGGGAATTTTGGATGATGCTATGCCACAGTAAGGCGGGTCCCAAGATGTGAAAATGTCATCAGACCCATCATTTGAGAAACCAGATTGCTAATTTCCTAAAGTGCTTAGTCACTCTTAGCCACCGATTTTCTCCTCTGTGATTGGGTCTAGTGTGAATTTGAGTGAATCATCCGTTGGGGCAGGGCAGACAGAAGAGAACAGCAGAACTTTTTACCAATATCAGATTCACTGGCTAAATGAATTTGGCATCTGGTTGGTGCACCTTGTACCTCATCATTTTATAATTTTTATTTATTAATTTTATTTTTTAAGAAGGCGCCTTAGGAAATAAGACTTTAGCTCTTTTGGTAGAAGATCAGCAGTTGTAGCTCACCTCACAATTTTCTCAGCATGAACACTGAGGGGTTTTCTTTTTCTAACTTGGTGCTACAGATTCTTTCAGTGTTTGGTCTGTGGGCGGAATTCCCACTTTCCCTCAGTTTCCAGCTCCCGGTGGAGTTCTGGAGTGCAGAAGGAGATGAAAAGGCAGCATTTGGGAGAGCTACCCACACCAAGTGAACCCAACCTGATTCCAGATGACTTGGCTCCATTTTGAATGGGGCTTTCTTATTGTTTTTCTTTTTTCCTTTGAGATTGTTTTTCATTAGCTATTTTCCCCCTAAGCAGATGAAAACTGAAAACTATGGGTATTACATTTTAATTGAAGCCAGTAATATTCTGACAATTGGGAATTTAACGGATTTTTTTTTTTTTTAGAGAACTCAACTTGCTGGCATAAAAAAATCTTTTGCCCAAATTTTTCATATGTTGGTGCAAGATGGTAGGAAAAGCCATTTATGTTTAAAATAAAATATTTTCAAATATGCTTAAGTAGTAGACTATTATCCAGTTCTACATTTCTTTTATTGGCAACAGATTATGTAGGTGTCACCACTGAACTGGTGCACGTTGTTACAAATATCACCCCAGAGGACTCTTATATTCCTCATTAACAGAAAACCACTATTTCTAACACTAGAACTTTTAGAAAGAATGATTTTATTTTTATTTATTTCTTTACTTTATTTTATTTATTTATTTTTGTTACAGATATTTCTCCTTTTCCCCCCATTGTCACCTCCTTCCCCTCCCTCCCTGCCTTGTCTCCAGCTTTGTTGTCCATGTCCATTGGTCATGCACACATGCATATAAGTTCTGTGGTTTATCTCCCCTCCACCCCCTCTTCTGGGGATTGTCAGTCTGTACCCTACTTCCACATCTCTGGGACTACCCTGTTCTTCAGACTGTTATGTTCATTATATTCCACAAATAAGTGAGATCATATGATACTTGTCTTTCTCTGTTTGGCTTGTTTCACTTAGGATAATACTTTTCAGATCCCTCCATGTCATCTCAAAGGATAAGAGCTCTTTCTTTCTTACAGCTGCATAGTACTCCATTGTGTATATGTACCACAGATTTTTTTATCCATTCATCTATTGATGGACATTTGGGCTGTTTCCATATCGTAACTATTGTAAATAGTGCTGCTATGAACAGGGGGTACATATATTCTTTCTGATTGGTGTTTCAGGCTTCTTAGGGTATATTCCTAGAAGTGGAATCACTGGGTCAAATGGAAGTTCAATTTTTAATTTTTTCAGGAAACACCATATTGTTTTCCATAGTGGCTGCGCCAGTCTGTATTCCCACCAGCAGTGTACTAGAGTCCCTTTTTCTCCACACCCTTGCCAACACTTGTTGTTTGATAATTTGTTGATGGTGGCCATTCTGACAGGTGTGAGGTGATACCTCATTGTTGTTTTAATTTGCATTTCTCTGATGATTAGTGATTGTTGAGTATTTCTTCATATGTCTCTTAGCCATTTGTATGTCCTGTTAGGAGAGGTGTCTATTTAGTTCCTCTGCCCATTTTTTGATTGGGGTCTTTGTCTTCCTTTTGTTGAGTTGTATGAGCACTCTCTATACATTGGAAATTAATCCCTTATCTGATATATCATTGGCAATTATGTTCTCCCATAGAACGGGTTGCCTTTCCATTTTGATGGTTGTTTCTTTTGCTGTGCAGAAGCTTTTGAGTTTGATGTAGTCCCATGTGTTCATTTTCTCCTTTGTTTCTATTGCCTTAGGAGATGTATCAGTGAAAATTCTGCTGCATATTATGTCTGAAATTTTGTTGCCTAAGTTTTCTTCTAGAATTTTTATGGATTCATGAGTCACATTTAAGTCTTTTATCCATTTTGAGTTTATTCTTGTGTATGGTGTAAGTTGATGGTCTAGTTTCATTTTTTTGCATGTAGCTGTCCAATTTTCCCAACACCATTTATTCAAAAGGCTGTCTTGACTCTCCTGTATGCTCTTGCCACCTTTGTCAAATATTAATTGAGCATAATGTTTTGGGTCCATTTCTGGGTTCTCTATTCTATTCCATTGATCTATGTGCTTGTTCTTGTGCCAGTACCAGGCTGTTTTGATTACAGTAGCTATGTAGTATAACCTGATATCCAGTATTGTGACCCCACCTACTTTGTCCTTTTTCAAGATTGCTGTTGGCTATTCAGGGTCTTTTTTGGTTTCATATGAACTTTTGAAGTATTTGTTCTAGTTCTGTGAAGTATGTCGTTGGTATTTTGATGGGGATTACATTGAATCTATAGATTGCTTTGTGTAGTATGGACATTTTAATGATGTTAATTCCAGAAAGAATTATTTTGAAGAATTAGTCATACTCATTATTAAGAGCAGGGCCAGAATATATGTTATGTGATGTATTATTATACATTTTTCATTTGTGAATATAAATACATCAAATAGAAATCAATCTGCTTGCTACAAACTTAGGGAAACAAATTAGAATTACTATTTGATATTAAAGATCTAATTAATTTATCAGCTCTTTGCCTTATCACTTAAACATGTTAAAAAATTGTTATTTATATAAATTACTTTATATAGTTTTGGTCATATTTTATGTTCTAGACCATTTTTATAATTATCTTAGCCAATAGATTTGCAGCTTTTTGTATCTTTTATTATTTATTATTGCTGTTCTTATAATTTGGAATGTACTACTGATGATTAAAATGTTCTTTTTTTTGTTTGTATAAACCATTTACCTTAAAAACTGTACAATTTAAAAGTTCTACCTACACCCAGGAAATAAATATCAGATCTCAATATCAGATTCATGATTTCAAAGAACCTGGATTTAGTCTTCAGAATTCTGGAGGGGGAAGCGGAATAGGAAAATGACTTTCTTCACTTTTAGTGGGACAGAACAGAAAGGTATCTGCTGCTTGTAGATGGTCCATCAACCTTTGGATGTTTAAAAGCTGTCTAGTTCAATTCTTTCAAATCCCTGCAACATTTGGGAATACAAAATTATAACAATGAAAAAAAGAAAACACTTTAAAAAAATGGTTCAACTCAGTTCCTTGGAGGAGAAGTAATAAAGTTGGTTATCATCTGATCAGACCTTCTGTTTCCTTAAGAACTCACAGACTATTTATACCCTTTTCATTCCTATCATACCTGCTTATGTTCTAGACATCAGGGTGTTAGGCTAATGTTGCCTGTATATTTCACTATCAAGTAAGCAAGGTATGGGAAATTCTGAGTGAAATTTAAAACCAGAATTGCTTGATTCTTGTTTTTTGGTTACATGTGTAACATAAAAAAAAATAGTGTTGCCTTTTAGGATATGAGTTAAAACACTCAAAGCAGAGTCAACTTTGAAGAGAGTCATGTGGTTGTAAATTGATCCTGGTAGCTATTGCTTTGCTCTTATTAACTCTTCTTCAATTCCCATTTTTGCTTCCAGAGATGACTCAAGTACTGGTCCCCAGCTTAATACTTGATCACTCCCTTAATCTTTTGACTATATATTCACTACTATACAAATAATACTTCACTTTGTGTAGAAGGGATCTGAGGTTGTAAATTACACTTATACAGCGATAGCTCCAAAGACACAGTTAGAAGATGTAGACTGTAAGCCTGTGCAACAGGGCATATGGCCTTCAGGAGAATGGTCAGGACACGGAAACTGACTGGCTGGCCTCTCAGAGATTCCACAGCTACAGTGGCTACCATACTGAGGAGTCGCTGGCTTTTCTGTTACTCCATGCCATCAAGAAGGGAAAGCAGTATAGTATCACCCACAAAGCAGAATAAGCATGTGATTCAGCCATCAGCAAAGCAAGTGCCAGTCCCTCCTCATCCCTGCTCATTTAATCAGTTAAAGGCCTTAAGAGAAAAGACTGAAATCTCCTGAGAAGGAAGGAGTTTTGCCTTTGGACTCAAAAGTGCAACATCAACTCTTCCTGAGTCTCCAGCCTGACATGCAGATTTCAAATTTACAAGGCCCCACAATTGTGTGAGCCAGTTACTTAAAATCTATCTATCTATCTATCTATCTATCTATCTATCTATCTATCTATCATCTATCATCTATCTATTCTATCTTATCTATCTATCTATCTATCTATCTATCTATCTATCATCTATCTATCTATCATCTCCTATTGGTGCTGTTTCTCTGGAAATCCTAACTAATAAGGTGGGTGTGGTGGGCATTGAAGAAATGGAGTAGGATGATATTCCTGAAGTGTTACTGACATTATATTTTCCTGTTATTTTTCCCCTTCGCTCATTTCTCAAGTCAAGCTGCTCAGTACTCAGTGCCCATTGCTTTAAGGCAAATGTAACAGAAAGAAATGAATCTTTCTGGCTTTAGTTTCCAAGAGCCTAGCAACGGCCCTTAGGGGACTGTAGCAACTTTGTTTAGAGACACAGGGTTTCAGGAGAGCAGTGTCTCCTCTGGACTAGGAAAGATACCCCAGGCATGTGGAAGGGGAGGTGGAGGGGACATGAAGTCAGAGGTGTTGTCAGTTCTAAAGATCCAGTGGGAGGTGGGGGGGGGGGGTAGGGGCAGGTCAAAAGGAAGCAAAATCCTAGCTAGGGAATGGCTATGCAGTGAGTCTAAATAGTTCTTACACAGCCAGGCAGAGTCCTGACTTCCAAATGAATTATGAAAGCCACAAGGAGCACCCCTACTACTCATGAAGGGGCAAAGAGACTAGGAACTCATTGCAGGGGTGACTTACATGTCTTCAAGGCCAACAATGAGGAAAACAAAGAATGTTTCAGTGTACACCCTTATGGACCGATGACTCAAGACCAATGGGCCTTCACCAACCCAATAACCTGCCTCAACCTAAATGTACACACCAGAAAATGAAAAAAGCCAAGTTGGCTGAGAAAAGTTTCCACTACTCTGTGGAACAGCAGTGCAATGGTTTAGACAAAAATATATATCTTAGTCACCTGAGTTGTGATGAGCAGCATACAAGAGTGGGATGGCTTTGGGGAACTGAGAGATGGCCACGAGGGTAGAGCGCAGTGAGCGGGGAAGGCAGCCCAAGGTGAGATTTGGAAGATGAGCAGGAGCCAGATCATGCAGGGTTGTGTAGAGCATGTCAGGGAATTTGACTTTTAAGTGAAAGATTTTAAACAGCTCCCATTTTTTGAAAGATCCCATTGGTTGTTGCTTAGAGAATGGATGAGGTAGTGGCCTGCCTGGAGGTTGGGAGAGCAGTTGAGAGGCTCTTCCAGATGAGAGAAGACGGTGGCTCAAACCAGATTGGTGGCAGTGGAGCAAGTGGACAGATTCTTGATACATTTTAGTGGTAGAATGAACAGATCTTGCCACTGGAGTGGATTTAGGAGGTGGGGGAGAGTGAGGGGTGAAAAGGAACACCCAGGTTTCTCTTTGTGCAGCAAGTGGAAAATGAAGCCATTCACTAAAGCAGGGAAGTCTGGGGAGAAAACAAGTACATGTGAGGAAACCCAGACTTCCGTTGTGGATGTAAGAAGTTTGAGATACCTTAGAGACAAGCAAATGGAAATGTCCAGAAAGTATAAGCAGTCTAGAATGCAGAGAATAGGTATGGGTTGGAGGTAAGAATATGGATGTCATTAACGGTTGCCTTTGCTGTCTTTGCCTTTGCTTCTCTTGACTCTGCACCTGCCCAACTCCCATTCATCATAAAGGTCTCAGCTTAAATATCGATTCCTCAGAGAGGCCTCCCTTCCCCCTCCACCACTATAAATCATTATAAATTAGGCTCTCCACCAGACTGTCTCTTTATTTAAATTTTTTCTTTAAAGCACTTACCTTGAAGTTAAATATTTATGTTTGCTTGCTCTTTACAAATGAATCTGAGTCCACACTGAGATGCTCTAGAAAAAAAATGACTTTATTTTTCTATAATAGAATCATTAGGGCTCTAAATTTCAGAAAAAGAATAGAGGGCCCAGAGCTAAGTGCAAATAAATTGCCATATTTATGAGTCAAATAGAAGAGGAGGCAAAAGCAGCCAAGAAGGAGCTAGGAAGAAAGCAGAGAGTCTGGGACACCTCGGGAGACAGGAGATGAGAGCGTTTCAGGACTGAGGGTATGCCAATGTGTCAATTCTGCTGAGCACTCAAGTACAGAAAGACTGAAACAACATGGTGTGCGGGGTGCTTCGTAAGAGCCATTTGGGTAGAGCAGTCTGAATAGAAGGCAAGTTGCAGGGAGTTAAGGAACAAATAAAAAGGAGGAATGGGAAATAATATGTGAAGACAATTGTTTCAAGGAGTTATGTTGTTGGAGGAGAGAAAACTAAGGAAGAAGCTAGAAGGGTAATAAGGCTAAATGAGGATATCTTAGAGCTGTGTGATACTGAAGTATATCTAGTTAGGAACAATGGATTGGGGGGGGGGATGAGGAGAAATAAGAGCAGAAGGAATTAGCGATGAATAAAGAAAGAAGAGGAAAGGAGAGAGCGGGTTGGAGACTGGTGACACAGAGAATGGAATCAAGAAGCTTTGAAGTACGCTTCCCGAGCAGCCCCCGGCCATATCCGGATCAAGACATGCCAGGAGACTTCTCTGCAGCCAGTGGGGCAGAGAGATGTCAGCTGTGTTCATGGAGGGGAAGCCATCACTCTGGCTAAGTAGTTAGTCAGTCTGTCAGCAGCCGGGCCCTGGCCCCTGGCCAGCCACATATTGGGAGCAGAGTAGCAAGTCTCCTGGCAGGCAGTGTTGAAGAGGAAGGACGGTGTGGGTGAGCGCTGAGCAGCGGGAGGGCAGCCAGGACTGACTTCAGAAGGAGCAAACTCAGTGGGAGACTGCAGGGAAAGCGCTCAGAGAGGAAGCCCTGCCTCCCCCTTGTTTCTCTTACCATAGTCTGCAATTAAAGGGGTAGGGGTGCAATTTAACTCATTTGTCCTATTGCCTCTCAGTTCTGCCACTCCAGGGCGACTGCCCCTGCAGCCACCTGTCCCTTCTGCAGGAACAGATGGGCACAGCTGCCAGCTGCCCAGGAAGGAGAGCCAGGGAGATGCTACACCCGAGGGGCCTCTGCAGCGCCCATGCTGACCTCACCTTGGAGGTGGAGAGCCCCAAGCAAAGGGACAGAGGGATGGTCCTGGCTACCCTGTGTGAGGCCCAGGCTGGCTGAGCCACCGACCACACAGAGGAGCAGTATTGGGCTCCTGGATCTGCAAGGGCCCCAAAGGGACATCAGTTACAACACAAAAACAATCATTCAGCATTGCCACCAGCCTTAGACCAGTGCTTTTCAAACTTTCACTTGCAAAAGAATTACCAGGGGGATTGTGGTAAGATGTAAATTTTGAGTCCATAGATCTAGGGTGGGGCCTGAGAGTCAGCATTTCCAAGGAGTTCCAGGGCGATGCTGATGCCGCGTTGCTCTGACCAAGCTCTACATAGCAAGGCTTAGGAGGCTCGATGGGGGTTAAGACCTCTCTTCCCTGAAAAATACATGTGAGCTCATTCACACAAACCCTTCATACCACGTGGGAGTCACATATCCACAGGAGGTCAGTCCCTGTGGTTTGCTACCCCGGGATATCGACCCCTACCCCACATGCTTATTGTCAAATTGTTGCCCATCTCCTAACCATTTCCAAGAGGGTTTCAGAATTCAAAGGATATCAGAATCATCTGAGACACTTGTTAAAAATACTGATACCCATTTTCTTTCCTCATTCCCAGGGGCTCTGATTCAATAGGTTGAGGGCAGGGGGCAGGAATACAGATTTTCAAGTTCCCCAGGTGATTCTGACCCTGGTAGTTTCACTGAACACAACTGAGAGACACTAAATACAAACACCCAGGTTATAGTTTCCCAGGAATATGTGCACTGAAATCTGAAAATCTGAGGACTTGAAAATATGAAGTTGTTGGGTGCTGAGGTTGGTCCCTCCCAAACATTCTCTAGTGTGATTACTTTGGCTGCATGTTCGATGGAGCCTACCTTTCAGCAGACCACTTGCTGCCCCCTGAGGAGGTGAGAGCTATTTTTCAAGCATTGGTGTTGGATTTGAACAGGCTGATCCTGGGCACTGGGGACATCTCCCCACTAGCTGCTCCATTCTTTCTGTTGTGGGCAGGTGCTTGGGTCTTTCACACACTTCCAAGTCTTAAGACAAGCAAACCTTTCTCCTTCTAACATAGCAGGCAGGAATCTTATTCCACTATCCAGGGGCCTGAGGAATGTCACATGAGTTTGCTCTCTTTACATCTGATTTTAAGTCTCTGGCCCACAAGGCTGGTGGGAAATTTGAGTGCAGTCATTATTGATCTTAATACCTCCAGGATGGTGTGAAATTCTGAAAGACGCTTAGATCTTTTGCTCATACTGGTGCCTTTTTGAGCCCCTCCGAAATCAAGTGACTCTAATCAGAGTTGCTGCTCTGTACTTGGGTCTTTGTGGAGGCTGGGAACACCTGGCTTAGGGTCCAGCCTCCTAGGTGTCCTGTTCAGCCACCATCTCTGGAAATCTGCCACTTTCCCAGGACTCTGAGCAGGCCAGGGGTCAGCACACCCTCTAGGAGCTGCGGACCCGTCACCTCCCCAGCACTGGGGGAACTCACTGCCTTCTTTCCCTTCCCATTTTGCATATACCTTCCAAGAAGCTGGGGCTTTAAAAAAACAAAAACCAGAAAGAGAAGTTTTCTGTAACATAAACCATTTTTGAAGAAGTGTCAAATCTTCAAAAGGTTCAAAAGCATGACTGTCATGTAAATATAAAATGAATACACGTCAAAGATTGTATTCAACTTCAATTTATGAGGGAACTGGTAAGACATTAAAACTGGTCCAAAGGTCATTTAAGAATCTTGTATACTAGGCAACTTAGTAGATTGCTGGGTTAGATGACAAGCTGGCTAATGTCCAATGGAGCCATAACCATAGCTCTGGGGGTTATCTGTTCTGCTGGACAGAAATTCTTTGCATCTCTACCCAGAAAAAATCCATGTTAAATTAAACTCACCCCACAGAGTTGTAAAATAGCCTTAGTAAATAGAAAATCAAGTCCGACAGTGCACTAAAATAACACCTAGTACTATTTTGTGTGTGTGTGTGTGTGTGTGTGTGTGTGCCTATTTCCAAGTTATGGAAAATTTTTCTGGCAGAACAAAACCTTAAAGTTACATCCTTGGAATGGGAGAGGGAAAAATATGGCAAGAACAAACCTCAAAATAATATCTCAATTATTCTATCCCAGAAACATATGACCCTCATTAATATGACTTCATTATTATGCTAACAAAGTATTACCTCTTTACTCTGCCTCACCAAAAATCGCCCCCTCCCTAATAGGGGGAGGGGAGTGATAAGGACACTAAACTTCTTCCTGTCCCATATAAAACACCAAGTAGAGCCTCAGCCCTCTAGCCTGTCCCTGAAGCATTTTCACTGATCCTTTTGAACCCTGCTTAAAAATCCACAACAACAGAGGTCAGAGGGAAAGCCCACCCTCGATCTCATTAGTGTGAGATGTAGGCCCCTCCTTCCACTGTCAAAATCTGTCCTCTTACTACAGCTTGCTGCTTGCCCAAAGCCTGGCTAAGTCAAAGGACAGAGAGAAAAGAGTTGGATACACAGGGGCAAGTCACACCTGTGGCTGCACATGGTTACACAGAAGGGAGCAGCCAGACATAAGCACCTGTAGAGAGAATTCTCCTTCCTGAAGTCTATGCAGTGGCCTCTTTCATGTCCCAGGCCTCTCTCTCTCTCTGCATTTGAGCCACAAAGAGCAGACCCCTTTCTGTGAGCAGATAGTGTTTGCTTTTTAGTTCTTCTTGGGTTGCGTCATTGAGGCCCACAGCTGTACTGCTCCCCATTCCAGCTCCTTCTGCCCCATCTTCTCTTTGTTTTATATGAAACTCATTGGGAAGTCAGGCTTTGGGCAGGAGTCATTGTAGCCTCTGGCAGAGATCCTGAGTGGGAGATCAGAGAGGCCGTGAGAAAAATGTCAAGCCACTGTTCTGACCGGATGCGTCCCAAGATGGGAGGAAGGTGGATCTCACAGAAGAGGAACTGTTATTCATTCTTAGTCCTTTTGATTAGAAGCCAAAGTTACACACAGAGGTTAGGGAAGTGAGTTAATCCCAAACTGCTAAAATATTCAGCTAGCCAGATTTTCTAGTGGATCCTCCATCTGAAATCATTGGTTTATCTCTCGATTATGGTTCTGAAACTTTAGCATGAATCAGAATCACCTGGACAGCTTCTTAAATCTGAATCCTGACCTCCAAACCCCTAGAGTGTCTGATTCAGTAGTCTATTAATTTTCATTTCAAAGTCCTCAAGTGATACTGGTCCAGGCAACACACTTTGAGAAACATTGCTTCTCAAACTTTATTATATATAAGAATCACTCGAGGAATCTTGGTAAAATGAAGATTCTGATTCAGTAGGTCTGGAGTGGAACCTGCAATTCTGCAATTCTAACAAGTTTCCAAATGATGTCTACACTGCTGGTCCTCAGACCACACTTTAAGTGGCAAGTTTCTAAAGCAGTGGTTCTCAACCCTGGTTACACATTTAAAAACATCTGGAGGAGTTTTGAAAAATCCCCATGCACAGGCAACACTCAACCAATTAGATCAGAATTTCTGGGAGTGAGGTCCAGGCATCAGTAGTTTTAAAAACTCCCCAGATCAATGCAATGTGTAGCCAGGACTAAAGTCTATTGTTTTAGAACAGTAGTTCCCAGTATTACTGAATATTTTAAATTCATGGGATGCTTTTGCAAAATACCTATTCTTGAGTCACATGCCTAGTGATCTCCCAACTGGTCTTCCCAATCTGTTATCCAACACACACACACACACACACACACACACACACACACACACACACCCACCCTTTATCTTCAATGGCGTCTTCTTGTCTACAGAACACAAACAAAAGTCAGAGATTCTAGACATGGAGCCCAGGGCCTTCGTGTTTAAAACTAACATCCCCAGTGATTCGAATGTGCAGCCACTGCTCCAGCCAGCCTCGTAATCACATTCCACTTGCTCTTTAACCTTCACCCGTTAAATGTGGTCTGTCCACCCAGGCATGTAGAAACCTGCCTTGGGCAATGGCCTCTGGTTGCTGACCCCTCCCCCCTTGCTTGCTCAACCTGCTGTTCACCCCTTTTATCACTGTCATGGTTTGACCCCCTACATTTATTCTTTGCCTCCTCAGAGTTGCCTTGGGGCTCCTCCGTGTTTTACCAAATGTTAAAACCTCTCCTCTGTGTTCTGACCTTGCTCCACGTTCTCCCATACCCTGACTTGACTTTTGGCCTTATGTACTCGCTCTCAGCTTCAGCCTCTTCCCATCCCCCAATACTGGCTGCATGCTTAGCCTCCTACCCTCCAGGGCTATTATGTAGACCTTGTGAAAATATTGGCCTCCAAGGTGCCAGGCGCTGTGCTAGGTAGGGGCTCCCATGTGAACCAAAACAGACACAGTCATTGTCCTTAGGGAACTTTACATTCTGGTGTAAGAGACAGTGATCAAACTAATGTAAAATGACTACAGCATTACATGCTGGGAAGGAGAGGGCACAGTGTCATGGGTGTCTATGAGAGGGAAGCCTTGCCCAAGGAGTGATATGTAAGCTGTGATCTAAGAGAAGAGTAGGAGTTACCTAAGTGAAGAGGAGAGGGAAATGGGAGAGAAAGAGATGGCATGTGAAAAGGCTAAGCTGTAGGAGGGAAAATTGCATATTGGGAGACTAAAGGCCTGGGCGGCTCTAGCAGAGGGAGAGGGAGGTGTGAGAGAGTGTTAGACATTCCATAACTTATGTGGCACCCACCCCCTGGCCAGGGTTCAGCACACAGCAGCCGTCATCCTGGTGTGGCAATCAGTCAGGGTAACCAGTTCGGCTAGGCCACACTTTGCATAACTGAGCAGGTTGATCTGTATTCAATATATGATCTATATTAAAAATTCTGATGAATGACATCAAAGAACTAAGTAAATGGAGAGATATTCTATGTTCATAGATAGGAAGAATTGATATGGTCAATATGTCAGTTCTTCCTAATTTGATCTTTAGAGTCAGTGTAACCCTAACAAGAGCCTTGCAAAGAAAGAAAGTTAGCCTGAACAGAGACTGAAGAAGGGGTGGGGGCGGGGGGATGGGGGGAGAGAGAGAGAGAATACCTTTACTTCCTAAACTGTCTCCAGGAGATCCATTCTTTCCTTATAATTCCTTTTTTAGTTCATTTAAGTGTGTTTCAGTATCTTATAACCAAAGACTCCCCAACAGAGACAAGTAGGAAATAAGATCTCCGAAGCCATAAGCCCAAGGAAAACCTAAAAAAAGCTGTGAAGACTAAATGTGGTAGAAATCACATAATGTCTGTAGTGGGTTTTGCCCCTCCTTACTGAAGGACTACTTGGTTTCCAGAAACATATATTCTAAGAATTCTAGAGAGTCACAAACAAGGTCTGATGAGGAGATGCTGCATGCCTGGAACTCCATGAACCACTCCAATCTGTAGTGACCTGTGGAGAGATTTGATAATTTGAGATTTCAGTAAAAGTTTAGTAACCAAGGTAAGAAAATTGCCCAGGATGAATGGCTCTTAATCCTTACAACATCTTATTCATGATATGCTTTTAGATGATTCTTATGCTATACAATCATTCTTTCATGCATGTAGTCATCCATCCATCCATCTATTGATTCTGCAAATATTTACTTAGTGTCTAAATAAATAACAGGCACTGGGGATACCAAGACAAATAAGACATACTCTCTGTCCTCAAAGGGCAGTGAGCACTGTTCATTCATATAACTTTTACAACTTGTAATTATATGCATTTGTGGGATTCTTTGTTTAATCTCTTTCTCCCCCACTATGTCAAGTTTATAATGGCAGAAATCATGTCTTTTGTTCACTCTTGTATCCTAGCACCTGGCAGGGTTCCTGGCACACAATGGCACTTAATACACATTTTGTGAACAAATGAGGAATAAAGGGCTTTCAGTCTATTCACGACTTAGAATCGTCTTTCTTCTGTTTTTACTTAATCCTCATCATATCCTGCCCCATAAAAGGAGATCTTTATAGGAGAATCAGGCAATAATACATTTTGAAAGCTAGGTGACTAATGTCCCACAGTATTCGAAAATTGCAGGCTCTGTGACAGGTGCCTGAGCTAACAGAACCTGGTAACTAAGAATTCTCCCTGTCATGTAGATCTTCGGTGTCTAGGAACCCCCATCTGCTGATGGCTGTCAGATTAAAGTTGCTCAGGAGAGAAAGTGCATAAAATGCAACTGATCCACTGACGTTGAGGAAACTGGCCATGAAAAGCAAAAGTGAATGTGAGAAATGACCATCTCGACACTGGCAGGAGTTGAGCAGAGAGAAAAAGAAACTCCTTGTACAGCTGTTCAGGTTGTGCCCTGGACGTGGACACCCAGCCAAGGGGGTAAAGAGGGGCTGCAATATAGCTAGGCTCTTCTTTCTTGCAATGAACCATGGCAAGAGGCTGTGTCACAGGTGCCCTAAGGACCAGAGGCGGCCCAGTAAGTCCTCAGATTCTTAGGAAGACTAGCAGAGTAATGAGGGAGGCTGTGGAGGGAAACTGCACTCAATATTCAATCAGGAAGCCGTGAGGGGGAGCGTTGCCCCCTGTAATGGCCTCAATCTATGAACCATTGCCCCCTACCCACCCACACCCCTATACTCCTCCCTGGCCATTCAGTTCTCAGTGACAAGGGCAGTCTTCTAGTAATAGCAGGAGAAATGTGAGGACCTATAAGACCAAAGCTGTCAGCAAGAGGAAAAGAGACACCCTGCCTTCCTGAAGATGAGGGGGCAGCAGACAATAGGGCTACTAGCCTGTCTGTCCAGGTCTCTATACTGGCTGGCAGTATAAGTCTTTCTTTTCCAGAATGTGGATAGGATCTATTGACACTGGAAAGAACACATGTATACAGCCTAATAGAAAAAACAATTTAGTACCAAATAGCTTTAAAAAATTACCCACATCCACCCTTATTCTACTCTTCATGGTGCATGGAAACTCCAGGGCTATTTCTAGCTCGAGATGCAAGGGTGCTGATGAACAGTGGGGCTTCTGCTGATTGCTGATGGGACCAAGCTGTTGCCACCCCGCAGAGGTGCTAGGGACAGGCACATAACTGCACATGGCCAGCACATGTTGAGTGGGTGGGAGGACATCTGGCTGCTTGGAGGGAGGGGATGGAAGTGGCTCTGAAGTAAGTAAGCTGAAGACACTTTGGCTCTGTGTGCCTCCAATACCATCGTCCTTCCGAAGTTCTAGGCTTGAAAGGGACTGAAGAAGGAAAACTCTAGGACTATCAGTACAGCTTCTGTGGTTGTCTCTCTTGCTTCAAATCTGGAATGTCATTGTAGGGGCCAAGTTACAGTTCTTCTTGATGCTAAGTATGACTAAAGAATAAATAATCTTAAGAAAAGTGGTCAAATCTTAAGGAAAGTTATCAAAACATTATGGGGAGGCAGGGTGGGTGTGGAAAAGGGGAGAGGAGGGTTGACTTCAACTTCTATAAAATTTCATATACTTTGAAATCAGACAAATTTGAGTTCAATTCCTGCCTCTTCCATATCAGCAGCGTGACCCTAAGTAGCTGCCCAGTCTCTCTGTGTGTCATTTCCCTCCTCTATAAAGTGGGGCTAACCCTTGGGCAGCATGACTGAAATGTTTTACTTTGGTGGAGGGCAGCCCCTGCATAGGCAGTTCTCTGTCCAATCTTCTAAGCACTCACTTCTTTCAAGCCATTCTAACATCCTGCTGGTTTTTGTCCAACCTCTTTAGGAAAGTATTTGTTGTTTTTCCTAGTTTTTATATTTTATTTTAGTGGAAAGTTTGCTATTTTTGCACACTCAAAGAACAAATAGAAATGTGGCTTCCATTACATATGTCACCTTTCTTACATAATGAAAGCCAAACACTGCCTTATTTTCAACAGTATAAAATACTTTTTGCTTTCTAGGATCTGGAATGTCAGACGTTGCTCCCCTATAAAGCTATGTCTAAAGTGATAGTAATATATATATGGAAATGATTTTTGTAAGAATCAACATAAAAATGCTTAGCTCCATACCTGGCATATAAGTGCTAAGGAAAGAAGAGGCTTTGTGGCAGGTATGTGTTTGTAAATGTGGGTACAAAGGTTGACCAATTTATTTCTAAATCAAGTTGCATCTTACTTTGAGCCTCTTCTTTCTATATCTTATTCATCATTGGGCTGGAATATTCCCCTCAAGTCATGAGAAGGTCTGAGGAAGCTTACACAGAGCAGACCTTTCAGGAGGTTCTCTGGCCTGCAGCCCACGCTGGTCACTCAATAATGTGCCCATTGTCGAAGCACTCAGAAGGGGCTGTTCTGCTGCTTCCATTCCTTGCTTCCATTCAGTGTTTGTGGTGGCGAGAAGCTACAGTTCCTAGCACCGGGGTCCACCATCTCCCCAGCCCTCTAGCTCACCACCTTGATATTCTCCTCTGAGACTGAGACATCTCTTTGGGTGACTGCAAAGAAGCAGGAAGACTACCACTTGAGAGCCCTCGAGACTCCCAGAACCCAAACCATCCTACCGTTCTCCAGCTCAGAGATGGTCTTCTTTTCCTGGAAGGGAGGAGGGAGCTGGAGAGGGCTGCTTTGTCCCTACTCCTCCAAACACCAAATAATCTCCCTCCAATGGGGGTCATTTGCTTTTTAACTCACTTTTTATTCTACTATCAATTTTATTTTTGAGCAGGGTAACATCTTATCACAGGAATTTAGGACTCTTTCATCATATTTTATTCTGAGAGTCCCAAACACTCTCAGAGTCTCATTCGATCTGACACCAAAAGAAGATCTAAACCCACAGAGCAGAAATTAGCTTAGGCCCATTGAGAAATAGAACTCTGTCTTCTAATTCTTTGTTTTAATTTATTGGCTTCCTGCTCCCTCCAAGACAGCACAGTGTTTAACTTCACTGCTATTTTCAATGAAATATCCTCTGTTTACCCTTCTCTGTTAGAGAACTTTCCTAACTCATCTATGAGTTATTCCACTTGACTGCACTGTGTACTGGGGAGAAAGAGTGGATCTTTTTGAGGCTGACCCTTTTAAGAAAGGAAATATGCTTGCCTGGGATTTTTCTGCAGAAGGCAGCCAGCAAGCAACACAACCATGTGGCCTATATGTAAAACATCTGACTTTCTAACCGATGTTGTTAAATCTTGTTTTCTTACTCAGCAGGAGCTTGCTGAAAACTGACATTGCAGTTGCTGGCTGAGATCACAGCTCTGCAAATTATTTCTAACAGCATGCAGTTTTTCTAAAATGAGTCAAGCAAGGTCAGCATGATGAGTATTTGTCTGATAACCTCTGGAGTTAATGAGCATTTTTGTTTATTTTGAGGAGGGGAAGAGAAGAAGGGATGAAGACCTGGGATCTGCAGTCGAGAAAAGTTCTGCTATTGGCTCTCACCATAGATGTTTCTGAATTTTCCCACCTGTGAAGGAAATGGCTAAAAAAATGTATGCAAACTTAGCAGTCAGCTTTTAACAGGTTATTTCTGCTATTATTAAAAATCATCACAGTGTTGAAGAAGTACATATGCCCCTGTTGACAATCCAAGTAAGTAAGGAAGCCCAAAAAGTGAAGAAGGATGGGAATAGCCCAGATAGACATGTCCAATGATAGAAAAACATAACACCTTCTTTATCAGACTTTCCAAAGCTCTGGTTCATTTCTGAAGCTGGGATTGACGTTCTACAGAGAGGAAGGGCTAAAAATGATAAGCTTACATGTGGAAGCCCTTCACTCACTCCAGACACTTAAGAACTTCTGGATAAAATACAATAAAAGTAATTTTAATATATAACTAAGCATGAAGTCAAGAAAGGGTTGCAGGTTTGATCCTCTGCCCTGGTTGGGGCACGTGTGGAAGGCAACCAACCAATGTGTCTCTCACACATCGATGTTGATGTTTTTTTCTCTCTCTCTTTCTTCCCACCCCCTTTCCTTCCACTTTGTCTAAAAACCAATGGAAAAAATATACTCTGGTGAAGATTAACAAACAAACAAGCCCTGGCTGGTTTGGCTCAGCAGTTAGAGTGTTACCCACGGACCAAAGAGTCGTGGGTTTGATTCCAGTCAAGGGCATGTACCTTGGTTGCAGTTCAGTCCCCAGCCCTGGTCAGGGTCATGTGGGAGGCAACCAATCGATGTGTCTCTGTCACATCTATGTTTTTCTCTCTCTACTCTATCTGAAAATAGAATGGAAAAATATTCTCAGATGAGGATTTTTTTAAAAAGTAGGATGCTCTTATGACCACTGAGTAAGAAAACTTTTCATAAATAAATCATGAAATGTGTAAAAACATAAAAGAAAGTATTCATAATTCAAATACATAAAAGTGTAAAATTTGTTTATCCTAATATGTCATTAAAAGAGTGAAAGGTAAAATACAAAATGAGAGGAAAAAGATGTTTGAAACAAACATAACTAGCAAAGGATTGGTAATTTGAATATATAGAGAACCTCTTTGAATTAATAAGAAAAAGACAACACAATAAAAAAGGGGCAAAAAGTCATGAATATCATTTCATAGGAGGAAACAAAATGACTGATAAGTGTATACAAAGAGGATTAACATTGGAGCCATCAGGTCATTGACAAATTCATCAGTTCTTCCTGTGGGCACATGGTAGAGATTGCACTTTTGTGTGTACACACATGACTTGCTTTGACCAATGAAATGTGAGTGGAAGTTTGACATTCTCTAAGCAGTTCCTTGCCCAACACTTCCCTCTTTTCAACTGTTGGACAGAACTTCCTATCCATGGCATAGTACCTAGTGATATTCCAGATGATGGAGGTTTGGTTTGTTAACCTCCATCCCTGAGTGAGAAGGAGTGTATGTAATAAAGCCGAACCAACTTGTGGTGAACATAATAAGTATGAGTGGTAAATAATCTTTTGTTGTTGAAAAAAATCACTATTATTTTGGGTTTCCACAGCATAACCTAGATCAACTGTTCTCAAAAAGTGCTGCATATTAGAACAATCTAGAGAACTTTAAAAAAATACCAAATGAATTACTCTGTGTGAGTGAGGTATCAGAATTTTTTTAAGCTCTAGGTGTCCCTGATATAGGGCCAAGGTTAGGAACCAAGGATCTCAGCAGCCTCAAGAAGGCTATAAAAAGGAAACATTCAGACCACAAAAAAAAAGAGCTCTTGAAAATGTAAAGCATAGTGGCAGAAATGAAAATTTCAGAAGGATTAGATGATAAAGTTTGAGGAAAATTTCCAAAGAGTAGAACAAGAGGACAAAGAGTTTGAAACTGAAAGAGAAAAAAAAAAAGAAATTGAGAAGATCAGTCCAGGAGATCCTTAATCTGAAAAAGAAAAAAGGATGATTGTAATGGGGGTGGGAGGAAGAGATTTTAGAAAGAGAGAATAGAAAAATTGAATGAGGAAGAAATAGTCAAGTATATAATGTAAAATTATTTCCCCAAACTGAAGGACATTAGCTACCAGAATAAAAGGGAAGAGTCATACACAAAGAATAAGGAATCAGAATATTTTCAAAACTTTGGAAGGTAAAGACAATGGAACAATGCCTCCATAATTGTGAAAGAAAACTATATCTAACCCAGAATTCTCCTCACAGAAAAATTGTCAAGCAAGTGTGAGAATGAAATAAAGATATTTTTATACATGCAAGGTCTGAAGTGTTTTCCAACACCAACAACAAATTCTCTGATTTTTCAGACACCAACTGGGTGTCCTACAATTCAGTTAAATTCTGACACTCACCCAGTGTTAATGTGGAGCCCACAGATAAAAGACTCAATCCTACAAGACTGCTCCTACTTTAGATGCCATCAGAAGTCTGGGCCCCCATAATTCTGACAACTGGCTATAAATACAGGGTTCCCATAATCCCCTCTTCAGGTTCAATAATTTGCTAGAATGGCTAACAGAATTGAGCAATACACTTTAGTTTCATTAACTGGTTTATTATAAAGAATATTCTAAAGGATATAAACGAGCAGTCAGGTAGAGAGGTACATAGGGCGAGGTCCAGAAGGGTCCTGGTACAGGAGCTTCTTTTCTGTGGAGTTGGGGTGCAACATCCTCCTGGCACATGGGTGTGTCCATTGACAAGGAAGCTTTCAAACCCCACTGTTTATGGGTTTTCATAGAGATTTCGATTCATAGGCATGGTCAATTATTAATTCAATCTGTGGTTCCAGAGGTTGGGAGTGGGGCTGAAAGTTGCAGGCTTCTTATCAAGGCTTGGTCTTTCTGGCCATCAGCTCCCATCCTGAAGCTATCTTGAGGTCTGTCAAAAGTTGTCTCATTAGAATAAAAAAAATGTTCCTACCATTCAGGAAATTACAAGCAATTTAGAAGCTCTGTGTTAGGAACTGAGAACAAAGACCAAATACCTTTCTACAAAAGCACATAAGGTCTCGAAAATTTCTCTTCCAAGCACCCTTTCTTAAGACGCTATTAGAGGAAACACTTCTTCCAAACCCCAACTCCACAAAAAAGAAGCTCCTGTACCAGGACCCTTCTGGACCTCGCCCTATGTACCTCTCTACCTGACTAAACCAGTGGTTCTCAACCTTCCCAGTGCCGAGACCCTTTAATACAGTTCCTCATGTTGTGGTGACCCCAACCATGAAATTATTTTTGTTGCTACTTCATAACTGTAATTTTGCTACTATTATGAATCGCCATCGGAAATATGTGTTTTCCGATGGTCTTAGGCGACCTCTGTGAAAGGGTCATTCAACCCCCAAAGGGGTCACGACCCGCAGGTTGAGAACCGCTGGACTAAACCAAAAGAAATGACAATGAGTGATTGAACTCTAGAGATGAGCAGAGGCATCCCACATGCAAGAGTGAGAGCAGAGCCCAGCTCAGACACATTAGAAGGCCCCGCGGCAAGTCCTCCAGGAGGGAAAGGTTGATGGGATCCCTAAAATGGTGATAGATTTGCCCTGGCTGGTATTGGCCTGAGAGTTCAATTCCTGTCAAGGGGACAGGCCTGGGTTGCAAGTTCAATCCCCAGCCCTGGTCTTGGTCTTGTGGGAGGCAACCAATTGATGTGTTGATGTGTTTCTCTCTCATCGATGTTTCTATCTTCCCCTCTCCCTTCCTCTCTTTCTGAAACCAATAAAAACATATTTTTTAAAAATTAAAAAAATAAATAGTGATAAATTCATAGAAAACTAAGCAATGAAAAAAAGACAACTATTCCATGGAAAACAAACTGTTACAAGAAAGAAAAATTATTCTTAGCACCCTACGTGGCCCAGCAATCCAGGGTATTTACATAATTACAACAATCTAAGCACTGAATACGGATCTAATCAAATTAGAATGTAACTTTTAAAAGACAAAATACAGGAGCAGATGGGTGACTGTGGTGGAGCATGAAGGTGAAAAGAGAGCTGTACCCTTATTTTCCACTGTGTGACTGCCATATAATGCCAACCACCAAAACAAATTAATAAATAGTGCAATTATGTTATTTAGAGACAGAGCAGTAAATCCCAAGTAATCAGCTAAAAGAGTTGAAAGTAACTTCTCTTAAACCACAGAACTTATATGCATGTATGCATGACCAATGGACATGGACAACTAAGCCGGGGACAGGGTGGAGGGTGGGGTGGGGTGGGGGGTGCCAATGGGGTAAAAAGGTAAAATATCTGTAACAAAAAAATAAATAAAAATTCATAAAAAAAAAAAAAAAAGAAAGTAACTTCTCTGAAGCAGGGAGCAGAGGACTGCCATATAGGACTATTTGTCTCTTTGAATGGTGAGCATATATAATTTTATAAAAATAAAAACTATCTGACTGACTAATAACAACAACAAATAAATGAAACAAAAATAAATAAAGCAATGGAATTAAAAGCTAGAGAGATAGATTACATTGAGAAACAGACACAGCTTCCTCTGGAGTTTTTCGGTCCAACCAATAAAGCAGGGCAATTAGGATGGGACTGTGAAGAGTGAGGGCTTGGAGCAGAAAACTGAGGCCTCCTGAGCAGAGCAGGGTGACTTCTAAGCCAGCTCTCACTGCCTAGCCCTCCTCCTTCTCTACTGTTTGGCTAATGTCCCAAGAGGAAGGGCAGCTGGCAGTGCCAACTCCTCCCCACCTAGGGAGAGGGACTTGATTTTCAGCATTCCCTGCCCCCCACCAAAAAAACCCATTAACATTAATTGAGCACCTGTTCTGAGCATTTTACATGTATTACTGTATTTGCATTTTATCTTCGCTATCACATTACGAGGTAAGTAGTATTACTCTCATAATTAAAACTGAGGTGCACAGAATTAAGGAACTTGTTTTAAGTCACCCACTGGTGAATAGTGGATTTGGGATTTGAATCCAGGCAGTCTGTTTTCGAAGTTCACATTCTCAACTATTGTACGGTAAGTTGTCTTATTACAAATACACACACCCCTGCCTGGAATCTCCAGTAAAATAGCAAGGAGTTTATCTTTGAAAACAGGTTAAGGATACCCCCTATATGACAAATGAGTGTAAACCACAAGCAGGATAAATTTATGAAACAGAGGGATGCATAAATGTGTACTGATTTTATTTATTTTCTACCTTATTTTTAAAAAAATATGAAGCAGCTTCCAAAAATGTCATATACAGGAAGGGGATAAAATGTGAGCAAGATTAAAAAAAAAAAAAATTCAATGAAAATGGATACATGAAAATGCCAACTGAAAAATTCAAGAAGGTTGCTGTATCTGAAAATAAAACCCAAATATGAGCCCCCTGGAAGCCAAGACAAAGAAAGAAATGCAAGTAATAGCAAAACCTCATAAAATAGAAGACAGTCAATTGAATGTTTATGTGATGTACAAGTTAAGTATGTGATAGAGTAGGAAGAGTAGGCAAAATATCATGTGATTATATATTGAGTCACTGTGATTTTGGCAAAAGTTACTACTTTTCTTTCATCAATTGGAAAAGTAAATTTGGAAAAGTTTCATGGGGCCTCTCTGTCTGTCTTGAAGCTATTTGGCTCATTTGTTAGGCTTACAACATTAAAATCACAATGCAGATTCTTTCATAAGTCACTAGAGGGTAAATAAGGAAAGCAACCAGCAGTAATTCAGGTGAGACTTGAACCCAGAGCTGGAAAAGTGGAATATGAATGCATTTCCCATGTTCACAGGGCTTGTTGGCAACCTTCTTCCTCTGCTGTGTGGAGGAGTTGATCGTGCAGATTTTCAAAAGCTGTGGTGTTCTTAAGTCAAGTTGGGATGGAGGCCAGCTGTAGACTGGCAGCCAAGTGTGCCAGACGTCAGAGTTGAGAATAGAGTCCTTATGTGATCCTGGGATCCTGGATGCTTAGGGAAGACAGCAGGCACACCCACAGTGATATTTAAGAGAAGACAGCCAACCAGGAAGAGGTTCAAGTGTCTGCACCCTTCCCTGTCTCCTTGACTTTATATCCCAGGCTTCCTGGGACACTCTCTTTTCTAGGAAATCAGTATTGACTCTAAGCATAAAAAGACTTGGAATTCAATAGAAATTTGAATAGTTATGTGAAATTACCAAAATGATCTTCCCTAATGGAGCTGAGTCCATTCTCAACATAGCCATCACACCCTCTTCCAGCAGCCCCCCAATTTCTCTCTGCCAAGCCAAACTTTTGCAAGGAGTTGTCTATTCTTGCTGTCCCTAGTTCTACCTGCCGTACAATTTTCCAGTGAAATTGTTCTGGGCAGAGTAGTTAATAACCTTTGTGTTGCTAAGTGGGCACATCTCAGTTCTTGTCTTACGTGGTCTCCTTGCAGGAGGGGATTATCCTCATTGGAAATACTCAATTCCCGTGGCTTGTGTAACTCCACTGTCTCCTGATTTTCCTTTACAAGCTCTTCCCCTGTGCCTCGAGTTCTTAGTGCCCTTCCTTGTGCAGGCAAACCTGGTGTTTTACGAGCTTTATGAGGGGAGGGGAGACCTGTTTGTTCATCGTTGTTTCTCTCAGTACCTAGTAAAATGCAATGCACATAGGAGGTGATCAATAAATATGTTTTTGTTGTTGTTGTTCAGATAGAGTGGGACGGAGAGAGAGGAAAAGAGAGGGAGAGAGAGAGAAACATCAACGTGAAAAGGACACATCGAGTGGCTGCCATCCGCACGACCCTACCAGGACCAGGGACAAACTGCAACCGAGGTACATGCCCTTAGCGAGAACTGAACCCGGGTCTCTCGGGACCACAGGCCGACGCTCTAACCACTGAGCGAAACCAGCCAGGGCTGATCAATAAATATGTTTAAAGAAATGAACAAATATAAATTTTATTCATATTTATTTAGGATTTTTATCCAAATGACCAAAGGGGGGGGGGAGAAATGTTCATAGTAGTTTACAATGTTAAAATATATTGAAACTTTTTTTTTTTTTTTATTTATTTTTTTGTTACAGATATTTTACCTTTTTACCCCATTGGCACCCCCCACCCCACCCCCCTCCACCCTGTCCCCGGCTTAGTTGTCCATGTCCATTGGTCATGCATACATGCATATAAGTTCTGTGGTTTATCTCTTCCCATCCCCCCACTCCCCATCCCCTCTTCTGAGAGATGTCAGTCTGTGCCCTACTTCCATGTGTCTGGGTCTACTATATTCCTCAGACTGTTATGTTCATTATATTCCGTATATAAGTGAGATCATGTGGTATTTGTCTTTTTCTGCTTGGCTTCTTTCACTTAGGATAATACTTTCCAGGTCCCTCCATGTCGTCTCAAAGGATAAGAGATCTTTCTTTCTTACCGCTGCATAGTATTCCATTGTGTATATGTACCACAGCTTTTTGATCCATTCGTCTACTGGTGGACACTTGGGCTGTTTCCAGATCTTAGCTATTGTAAATAGTGCTGCTATGAACATGGGGGTACATATATTCTTCCTGATTGGTGTTTCAGGCTTCTTAGGGTATATTCCCAGCAGTGGGATCACTGGGTCAAATGGAAGTTTAATTTTTAATTTTTTGAGGTAGCACCATATTGTTTTCCATAGCGGCTGCACCAGTCTGCATTCCCACCAGCAGTGTATTAGAGTCCCCTTTTCTCCACACCCTCGCCAACACTTGTTGTTTGATGATTTGTTGAATATATTGAAACTTTTAAAGAAATAACGAAAGCCAAATAAAAGTGAAATGAGATCAACATACCATCTTCCTAGGATGAATTAGTTATTGCAATAGAACCTTCAATTTAGTGCTGAGCTTCCTGATAGGCAAAGGAAAATAAGAAATACATCAAGTTATATAGTTCTCATGGGAAAATAAAAGGAAGCATTAAAGTTTGAGTATGAATATGTCCTGGAACTGAATTTTAGTTGATGTTTTATCATATGGTTAGTGTCTTTGACTATTATTTTTCAAAATTTTTAGATGCTTCTCCAAATTGTTCTTTTAGACACCTGGATGATACTAATAGAAGGGGCAGGTATTCCCAGACACACCGTAGCTGTCTTCATTAGGGGAGTGGATTGGGACTGAGTGGAATGAACTCCTTCTGGGGATCAGCCTCCCTGAGGGTGCAGTCATAATGGGGACCCAAATATCATGGCTCTCTGGCCCTTGTTGGAAAGCCTAAGAAAATTTTGGTGGAGGCCAGGGACGATTCATTCTACTGATTTTCACAGAGAAACACACAGAAATTCGAATTCCATTTTTCTTCTGAGATATAACACTGTGGGCTCATAAAAACTCCAGTTTAGAAGTAGGAAAAATCTGTGTTCTAACAATCGGGGCTCTTGGGAGGCCGTGATGTTAAAGTCCCAAAGGGAGGCCAGGTAGGATTCCTGCGTGTGCTCCCCTCTCCTGCCAGCCTGGGTTAACTCTGACAAAATCCAAAGAACCAAGGATGTTAACAACCGAGGTCCAAAGAGGTAGAAGACAAAAAAACAACAACCCAGATAATTCTTAACCCCCTCTCAACACCCAGCTGAAAAATAGAATTGAGAATGGGAGTTAAGAGGCAAGATTTTCAGTGAGGATTTTTGGAGAGAGCTGATAGTGTGCTGAGAACCAGCAACATCCCTGTACACAGGCGGGAGAAGTGAAGGATGCATCTTCTTCCTCTCACAAGGGAGGGGCTTAAGGAGAATTTAACATGTCACCTCTGGTTTGGGAGACAAGGGAGACTGTACCAGCATGGAAAACCTAAATGGTTTGGCTAGCTACCTTGATGGCAGAGGAAGGAGAGAGGGTTGGGTGAGTGTGTGTAGAGCAAAGGATGTAGGTGCAGACCCGGGTAAAGGGACCTCAGCCGAGAGAAGCAGAGATGTTGATAAATTTCCAGGATCCAAGGAAGTATATAGGCAACTGTTCAGATAAATACATTGACCCTTATCTTGGGACCACAGGTGAGAGGATCCAGTGATGCTGGAGGGGTGTCTGAAAAAGACTAAACTGTACAGGCCAAATCCTGAGAAGCTTCATCCTGAACTTTCCGGTGCCCTTCTCCAGTTCTCCCCAGTGCCAGTTTGAGGGGATCCTGGAAGATACAACAAAGCTTGTGTGTGATACCTGCCCCAGTCACAGTGGTATGCAGTAGCAGGGACACAGGCAAGCCCCAGCTTGTTCCTGCGCTGGAACTGGGTCAGTGAGGGCGAGGGCATAGCATTGACTGAGGCAGGCTTAGGATCCCGGCGCATTTAGAGGACAGGCCCTTCCCTGGGGGCAGAGGTGGGGAACCCAGCTCACACTCTGGCACCAGGGAGCCTGGGGAATGAGGACGATGGTGCAGAAGCTCCAGGCTCCTGGCAGGAAGGGCAGGGAAAGGAGGGAAGGGCAGAGCCAGCACTGCGCTTCTGATAATGCCCAAGGGTCAGGCCCAGCCAGCAGGAGCCAGGCAAGGGAGGCGAAAAGCTCCTCCAACAGATAACAAGGGTGGAGGGCAGACCAGACACCCAGGAAAGTTAGCCCCTGTGATGCGCCCCTGTGCCCCAGGCTCTGGGAAAGACGAGTTTAGGACTGAAATCAAAAGAAGGTATAATTAGACTCTGCAAGTAGACACAAATGAACGTGTCATACCTGCCCTCACGCTGCTGAAAGTGCTCTGAGCACTTGGGAAGAAAGGCGCAGTGAAAATTTGAGGTAATATTATTATCATCTTAATTATAATTAGAACCTACAAGTCGAGTCTTGAAAGGCATTTATAGCACATTCTGACTTGTTTAGGTCAGCGTCCCAGAAAGAGGGGGAAAAAATACATGGACATTTTTAATTTAGGCAAAAAACAGTTCCACAGGTCAGGGTCACTATCTGCAGCCCTCCTATTTTAGGGATGCCCTTTGCGGCTCAGGTATATTAAAAGATGGCTAGAGTCTAAACGCTCTACATGGTAGAAAATAGGCTTGTGTTTTAGCTTTGGAGGGCTACAGGCCAACTGGAAGCTTCTACCCACTGTGAAGTAATTTGGCTGGTAAAATAGCTGGTAAATGGTCCATGACTCAGGGCTCCTTGAGAGATGACGTCTGCAAAGCAGAGCATGAGGGGAGGATGCTAAACAAATATCTAGGGGAAGCTGAACAGTTCTTGATTATTCCAGGGCTCATTGTCCAGGTGGAGGATAATCCAGACTTGTTGACCTTTTCCCTTTCACCTCCTGCCCCACCTTAGACATCAGGAGGTGGCAGAATAAGGCCATAGGGGGAAAATGCTACCTGCCTGCTTAGCTATTATGACAGCTCTAATGAAAACGTCCACAAGAGCATGATAGGGCCAATGAGGTCTCGACCTCTGTGGACTTCAGGCATGCACACTGCTCCTGTTCCTGGAGCACTTGGGAAGTGAGAGATCTGATTGGCAGAACCACTGGACCGAGAGCTTCGTAGACATGATGGAAAAAGCCGTGCCTCCGTGAAGCAACTTCGTTTGCCAGCTTTGTGACTGATGAAAACAAGTGTTGCATAAAAGCAGCTTATAAAAAACTGGTTTTAAAAAACCCATGTACCTGTGTCATAGTCACTAGAGACTTACTTAATGGAGATGCAGCCAGGGATTATTTGGCTTCTATCCCACTTCCTAGTCCCAAAATGTAGGCTACCCAGAGCCCCTTTCTTACCTGGCACTGCCTCATCTCATACTCTGAACCCATTTCTTTCTTTCTTTTTATCCTCACCTGAGGATATGTTTATTGATTTGAGAGAGAGAGAGAGAGAAACATTGATGTGAGAGAGAAACATCCATCTGTTGTACCTGAGGATATGTTTATTGATTTGAGAGAGAGAGAGAGAGAGAAATATTGATATGAGAGAGAAACATCCATCTGTTGTCTCCCATATGTGCCCTGACCAAGAACTGAACCCACAACCTTTCGTGTATGGGATGACATGCCAACCAACTGAGGCACCCTGCCAGGGCTGAAGCTGTTTCTTTTTTTTTTTTTTAATTTATCTATTTTTGTTACAGATGTTTCTCCTTTCCCCCCCACTGATTACCACCTCCCCACCCTGTCCCCAGCTTTGTTGACCATGTCCATTGTTCATGCATACATGCCTATAAGTTCTGTGGTTTATCTCTCCCCCACCACCCCATCTTCTGGGGATTGTCAGTCTGTACTCCATTTCCACATCTCTGGGACTATCCCATTCCTCAGACAGTTATGTTCATTATATTCCACAAATAAGTGAGATCATATGATACTTGTCTTTCTCTGCTTGGCTTGTTTCACTTAGGATAATACTTTCCAGGTCCCTCCATGTCGTCTGAAAGGATAAGAGATCTTTCTTTCTTACAGCTACATAGTATTCCATTGCATATATGTACCACAGATTTTTTATCCATTCGTCTATTGATGAACATTTGGGCTGTTTCCAGATCTTAGCTATTGTATATAGCGCTGCTATGAACATGGGGGTACATATATTCTTTCTGATTTGTGTTTCAGGCTTTTTAAGGTATATTCCTAGAAGTGGGATTACTGGGTCAAATGGAAGTTCAATTTTTAATTTTTTGATATAACACCATATTGTTTTCCATAGTTGCTGCACCAGTCTGCATTCCCACCAGCAGTATACTAGAGTCCCCTTTTCTCCATACCCTCGCCAACACTTGTTGTTTGATGATTTGTTGATGGCGGCCATTCTGACAGGTCGCCATCAACCTCATTGTTGTTTTAATTTGCATCTCTCTGTTGATTAGTGATGTTGAGCATTTCTTCATATGTCTCTTGGCCATTTGTATGTCCTGTTTGGAGAGGTGTCTATTTAGTTCCTCTAGTTCCTCTGCCCATTTTTTAATTGGGTTCTTTGTCTTCCTTTTGTGGAGTTGTATGAGCACTCTATATATATTGGAAATTAATCCCTTATCTGATATATCATTAGCAATTATGCTCTCCCATACAGTGGGTTGCCTTTCCATTTTGATGATTGTATCTTTTGCTGTGCAGAAGCTTTTGAGTTTGATGTAGCCCCATGTGTTCATTTTCTTCTTTGTTTCTGTTGCATTAGGTGATGTATCAGTGAAAATTCTGCTGCATGTGATGTCTGAAATTTTGTTGCCTACATTTTCTTCTAGGATTTTTATGGATTCATGAGTCACATTTAAGTCTTTTATCCATTTTGAGTTTATTCTTGTGTATGGTGTAAGTTGATCGTCTAGTTCCTTTTTTTTTTTTTTTGCATGTAGCTGTCCAATTTTCCCAACACCATTTATTAAAGAGGCTGTCTTTACTCCACTGTATGCTCTTGCCACCTTTGTCAAATATTAATTGAGCATATTGTCTTAGGTCCATTTCTGTGTTCTCTGTTCTGTTTTACTGGTCTATATGCCTGTTCTTGTGCCAGTACCAGGCTGTTTTGATTACAGTGGCTTTGTATTATAACCTGAAATCTGGTAATGTGATCCCTCCAACTTTGTTCTTCTTTTTTCAAGATTGCGGTGGCTATTCAGGGTCTTTTTTGGTTCCATATGAACTTTTGAAGTATTTATTCTAGTTCTGTGAAGTATGCCGTTGGTATTTTGATGGGGATTGCATTGAATCTATAGGTTGCTTTGAGTAGTATGGACATCTTAATGATGTTAATTCTTCCAATCCATGAACAGGGTATGTGCTTCCACTTTTTTATATCTTTCTCTATTTCTTTTTTTAATGGCCTGTAGTTTTTTGCAAATAGGTCCTTTATTTCTTTGGTTAAGTTTATTCCTAGGTATCTTAATTTTTTTTGCCTCAATGGTAAATGGGATTGTTTTTAGGTTTTCTTTCTGTGAGTTCATCATTGGTGTATAAGAATGCCATCGAGCCCTGGCCGGTTTGGCTCAGTAGTTAGAGCGTAGGCCTGTGGTCCAGAGAGACCCAGGTTTGGTTACCGCTAAGGGCATGTACCTTGGTTGCAGTTTGTTCCTGGTCCTGGTTGGTCATGCGGGTGGCAGCCACTCGATGTGTCCCTTTCACGTCGATGTTTCTCTCTCTTTCTTCCTCTCTGTCCCCAACCCCCACTATATCAACAAAAAATGGAAAAATGTCCTCGGGTGAGGATAAAAAAAAAAAAAAAAGAATGCCATCGATTTCTTGACATTAATTTTGTATCCTGCTACTTTGCCAAATTCATTTATTAAGTCTACTAGATTTTTGATGGAGTCTTTGGGGTTTTCTACGTATAGTATCATGTCATCTGCGAATAATGACAGTTTCACTTTCTCCTTTCCAATTTGGATCCCTTTTATTTTTTCTTCCTGTCTGATTGCTGTGGCTAAGACTTCCAGTACTATGTTAAATAAGAGTGGCGAAAGTGGGCATCCTTGTCTTGTTCCTGTTCTTAAGGAAAATGCTTTTAATTTTTGCCCATTGAGTATGATGTTGGCTGTAGGTCTTTCATATATGGCCTTTATTATGTCGAGATATGATCCCTTTATTCCCACATTGCTGAGTGTTTTTATCAGAAATGGATGCTGGATTTTGTTGAATGCTTTTTCAGCATCTATTGATATGATTGTATGATTTTTATCTTTCATTTTGTTTATGTGGTGTATCACATTTATTGATTTGCAAATATTGTACCAGCCTTGCATCCCTGGGATGAATCCCACTTGGTCATGGTGAATAATTTTTTTGATGTATTGCTGGATTTGATTTGCTAGTATTTTGTTCAGGATTTTGGCATCTATGTTCATCAGGGATATTGGCCTGTAGTTTTCTTTCTTTGTAGTGTCTTTTTCTGGTTTTGGAATTAGAATTATGCTGGCCTCATAAAACGAGTTTGGAAGTCTTCCTTCTTCTTGCATTTGAAGCCGTTTCTTGATACCCTTTCCTTTCTTCACTCAGTTCCCACACCCCAAACTTACCCATCCTTAATCTCTTCTTTAGGGTCTCCGATAGTCTGAAAATCAACAATGTTGGATTAATGCATCCTTTCTTCCAGATAATAATTATTCATCTTGTAGAGATGTGTCTTCACCTGGGAGACTAGACGGAGTGTTTGAGGCATCAATAGCCCAACAGGGGAGGTAGTTGGGTATAGGAGTCCTCTCAACAGTGCCAGACAAACCAAGTCTGACATATTATGGAGCAATAGGATTTTTCTCCAATATTGCTTTGTTTTTTGGTAACTGTCCTTAGTCAGATAAGTTTTCCTCTTTCTAAGGTTCTAATTCCTAAGTTTGTCATGACTCACATTTAACATAAACAAATTTTAATTTCCTCCCCTATGTGTTGTAGCAGTTTTTCCCTGGATAGAAAGAAACTCAGAGTCTGCTCCAAAAACTCTGGAAAAGGAAACTCTCATTTCTTCTATGATCACTATATATTTTTCTCTCACAGGAGTGGTTTACTGAAGTCAAGAGCATTTTGTTATGCCTTCTAGGTAGTTCTGTGCCAAAATTCACAATGTCAAGAGATCATGGTCACTAGGAACAAACCATACACACACCCCTTAGTCTATTTCTCCACAGGCTCTAGCCTTGGGGGTCGGAGCCAAGTGCCAGCTCCTCGGGCTAAAAATGTTCACAATTTGGTCTCTGCCAGCAGTGAGGACTGTAGCGTGAATGTGAGAATTCTTGCTCTAAACCGGCTAGACCCACACTTTGTAAATGTCATTTCTTGGGATCCTGTTTTATCTGAGAAACCAGATTTCACCAGTGGCACTGAGACAAGCTGGTGGTGCCGTACAACTTCTGAATCTTTCAGGGAGAAGCTCATTTGAGGCCCTTTTCAATACAACTGACCTACTTCTCATATTTATGAACCTTTTTAGGGCAAGGTTAACCCTCAAAACCACTCTATAAACCTGCCAAAATGAAAATCAAAACCTATACTTCAGAAGCTGCTTCATCTTCTGCTTTATCACATTTGATGCAACTGCTAATGTAACAGAAAATTTGAAAACTCTTCTTGCTTTCTCGCAATGAGGTAATATAGGTTCAATATACACTAAGAGGCAGAACTAAAAATGCATTATGTACTTAAAATACAGATTTTTATATAACAGGAGGACACTCCTGGACCTTCCCCTTTAAAAACTGATGTCACAGTACAAAATGTATTTTTGACCATGTAAAGTCTGTATCAGATAAACCTCGAATTCTCAGTTCTAAAGTAAGAGTTGTTACCTCAAAATGGAAGAAATCATCTTCTCTTAGACTCATGAGAGATATTATTTGTGTGGTAGGGTTTGCCATCAGAGCTGAGCTGGCAGTTAAGTGTATCCCTACGTATTTATTCACAGAGAAATATACTGTGCATACAATCTTCAATCAGATACTCGACTGTGTTTTAAAATGAGCTTCATTAAAGTTTATACTCAATATAACTACTCTACATGTGTAGTTAAATGAAATACAGTTTTTCCACTAAATGCCAGATTTTGTGGAAATGTGTCATTTTGGCAGGCAATGACGATCACAATGAGTGAACTACATGTTCAGTAAAGTTAAAGTTGGGGTTGCAAAAAAAATGACTATTTATTGTTCAAATTACAATAAATTCTCATTTGCCTGGTACATCTGCTAGAAATATCAAATACATCAGATAATGCTTTGGAAACATTCTGTTTTTGTGGTTTTTATGATGTGACTAGTAATTAAGTTGATAAAGAGATGTATGTAACTACAAAAACAAAATCTTCTAGGCTCGACCTTAACAGCTATGTAGTTTCACCTGAGGGTGTTCACCATCTGAGGTTAAAGTCCTCTGCTCTAGGTTTTGTGCTCATAGGAGGGCCCTGGACGGTTCCAAAGAGTTGGTGCACCAAAGGTCCAAGTACACCACCATAGAGCAAAGAGGCAGAAAATAGTAGTGGTGATATGTGTGGACTCTGATGGCAGCTGACCTGGGTTCAAATCCCTGCCAGACCATTTACTTGCTGTGTGACTTTAATCTCAGTTTTGTTACCTGTTAATATGCAAATAAAGTTACATCATAGAATGGTTGTGAAGAATATAGGACTGTGGAGTGCCTAGCATAATGCTGGCACTTAGAAGGCACTCAACAAACATCAATGCTTATTGTTCTCAAATGTTCTTTTCCCAATGGATCCTTAACCTGACTGAAGAAGTGATAGGACCAGATTAAGAGGGTTACCATAGAAACACTTGTCACCTTTCTATTGCCCCAGGTGCAGCTCCTAAAATTCCATCACTTGAGCAAGTGTAAACAGGGTATATTTGAATGCTGAGCACAAGTGTTACTATTAGCAGTAATGTCAGCAAACACCTTCCTGCAAGTGTTACATGCTCTGTCTCAGGAATCAGTTGAGTTATGGGGTGCTGGCCTATCCCAAACCCAGAGTTCCCAAGCTCCTGCTCCCTATGACTCTAACCACCAGGCTCACCATTCCATTTTGGCCCTCTGACCAATTACAAATATTCTTACTTCTCCTAATGACTGTGTACTGTAGATTTAAGGGGAGCAGATGTCCTTTAATGCAGGCCAATGCAGAGAAAGCAGGCAGGAAACATTTGTTTTTCTTCCCAGCTTGGCTGTCAGGTCTTTGGGAGCTGGCCAGGAGGAAAGATGGTGCCATGGGGAATTGCAAAACCAAGTGTCAGCTGTCTGGATATTGCAGGCTATACAGACTTCTGGGGTGATGCTTTTCTCTAACATTCAAGCAGAGTGGCAGGAACCCCCACTCCACATTTGGTGGACCCAGCATGCCCCTCCCCACAATGTCTCAGGGTACTCTCAATGAGCTTACTCATCTCATTGCTCAAATTTTTTGCTTACACTACACATTTGAGCTAACCCTGTGTCTTGCCTCATAGGACTGCTCCATTCCCCACACTGCTTTGTCTTCTGCTGGACCCTGCCCTAATTCCTTCAGTCACTCCATATACCACCAACATGCGGCTGTAGCGTATAGCAGTGTTTGGAGCCATGGGGAGGTTACAGCATAATATGGAAAAACAGATATTGTTGTGGAAGTGCATCAGTTATTGTCACCTTGGGAAATTTCCTACTGGCCAGGTCATCCCTTCTTGATGCCATTTTCTCAGATCCCTCTTTCTCCCCCTTCAGGCCCTTCTTCCCTCTCCAGGGGTCAGTCTTCTCCCCCAAGTTCTAATTTGCATGCAATCTAGCTCTCCTTCCCTTGCTCCCCACTAAACCAGATCTACTTTGTAGACCTACCAGCTCAGCAAGGTGCTTTGCTAAGCAAAGTCCCCTTACTCTGGGGCTCTGTTCTTGAGCTGCATAAAGACCTGCTAGAACTTTGAAATCTCATGATAAAAATCAAACAGGACTCTTGTTCCCCACAGTCTCTGTAAGAGAGAGGAGGGCAGTATATGGGTTAGGATAGGGCATAGGTGTGGCTCAATGTCAGAGACTCAAAATAACAGTGGCTAAATAAAATGGAATTTTAGTTTCTCTCACCTGTAGATGTCGGAGCTAGAATTGGGGCACTGCTGCCTGAAGTCATTCTTAGGGACGAAGGTTCCTTTTATCTTATTACACTGCTACCCCTAAGGTGTTGTCTTTATCACCGGGTTCCGGATGGCACATGGCTACATCCCAGTCCAGCCAGCAAGAAGGAGTAAAAAGTGATGGGGAGGGCATACCTCTTCCCTTTGGGGTATAACCTGGAAGTCACCTACATCATTTCTCCTCACATCTATTGGCCAAAACTTAATCACATGCCTGCGAGAGAGGCTGTGAAACATAGTCTTTATTTCAGGTACCCATGTGCGCAGCTAAAAACTGGAGCTACGTTAGAACTGCACTGTTCAATGGTAGCCACCAGCCACGTGTGGCTATTTAAATTTAAACAAATTACAATTAAATAAATTGGATATTCAGTTCTCCAGTCAGCCTAGCCACACTTCAAGTGCTCAGTAGCCACACGTGGCTCTGGTGACCGTGCTGGACAGTGCAGATATAGAACATTTTCATTATCACAGAAAGTTCTACTGAACAGCACTGCGACAGAAGAAAGTGCAATACTGGGGCACTGTTGGCAGTCATTGTCACAGGCAATATAAAGATTAATATGTTACATCTGCCCTTACAAGAGTAAGTCCTTCAGGGTTGGGGACTTCCCCCAGCCCTCCAGTGTGACTGAGCATGGCCTGCAGCCGTTCACCAGGTACTATCCTCAGTAAAGGATCAAACTCGCACCTGGCATATGCTAGGTAGCCAGCAAATGTTAGTTCCCGTCCCTGTGCCTCCTCCATTCCCCATTCGCACTCACATTCCCCACTCTCCTCAGAGGAACTTGGTTCCAGAGCCCTCTGTTACCATTGTTAATCCCCCCGCATCACAGAAGAGGAGATGAGGTGCCTCCGCCTTTCCAAGATGAGGGGATTCCGGTTCTCTCTTCCTCAGCTCCTTAGGTGTCCGCTTTGATGTGGTGGGAAGCCTGACAATGACAGATGACAACCTTCTCATGCCTTTTTAAGAGTGCACGGAAGGAAAATAATTACATCGACTTGCCGAAGAGAGAGGGCTCATCCTAACTAACCCAGCCTTCAGCCGGCAGGCACAGGGAACCTCAGGGGTCATGAGGGCCCATGCCAGGTCTTCATTCTGAAGAACTGCTGAACCCTGACAGCCAGATCACTTGGTCTCCTTGATCCTTGGCTTCTGGGTGTCCTGTGACCTTAGATCCCCTCTCTCAAGATCATGAATTGACATGCTGTGACATTCCGGAGCCCCTGGACAGTGATGGGTGTGGTGGTAAGAGAACTGAATAGACTAGAAAGACAGAGGAGCCCAAGGGTGCATAAAAGTTTCAGCATTAGCCCCTCAAGTCAAATATCTGTGTTTGGGCTCTTGAGGAAGAGGGGGAAAGCGTGAAGTTGCTAATTCTTATAGTTTGTGGAGTCACATACCCCTTTGAGAATTTGAGTCTGTCTCTATAGAAAAATGCACGTACAAACCGAAACATACAAACATCTTAGAAAGTTTACGGACCCGCTTAATTAAATTATGTTCCCATTTGGCTTGGCGTCCCAAATGGCTGCTGAGGCTTCTTTACGTTTTATGAGAGAGCATTACCAGGCTTAAAGAAGTTCTCTGGTTCACCAAGCTCGTTAAGGGCCAGACTTAATAGAAGCCAGTTGTAAACTGATGTCACAGCATCATAATGTAGGTTCCATTTTGACTTCTTTGTTTCTGGGAACATGAGGAACTCTTTCTCCAGAATTACACCCCCGGGACAAAGGCAGCCACATCCACGAGGCTGAGAAAATATCCGAAGGTTCAGCCAGGAGCAAAAATTACCCAGATTGGAAGATAAGAAATGAAAATGCATGAGGCTCAACAGCTCAAACTTTCAAATGAGAAAATAAAATTCCTGAATTGCAGTCTCCTTGGGGAGGAGAGTTCTTTGCTATGCTATGGGAACAAAAGGTTACTGCATGGTTCATGTTTTCTCATTAGAGCGTGGGCTGATGAGGGGCTTCCCGAGGCCTCCTGGCTCCAGCGTGAGTGAGGGGTGGGGTGAGGGGTGGAGCTGGCTGCCAATGCAGCAACTGCCTTATTATGACATGTGCTGTGTCACCTGGGGCTGTCATCAGTAACACTTTTAACTCTTCCTGCTTTATCCAGAGCTACAGCTCCAGGGGAGGCTGGTGTTGGAGCCTCATAGAAGTGCTCTCCTCTGGAATCAGTGGTTCTCACCCCTGGCTGCACGTTAGAACCACCAAGAAAACCTTAAAACTATGCTGTCTGGACACCACCATTTGACTGGTCTGAGTGGGACCCAGGAGTCCCAGGAACTGGACTGGAGGCTCCCCAGGTGATTCCAGTGCACACTTAGGATGGAGAACTACTACTTTAAAGTGTAGCTAGAAACAATCAAGGTATTCTGAGGATCAGTAGAAAATTTAGGTACTTAATCATCAGAGAAAAGCTAAAAGAACTGTTCTTCTAACAAACATGACTGCCTTCGAGTTAGGAAAACTGCCTTGTCATAGAAAGTTGACCAGAGAAATGGGTTTGTGGGTCTGACATTTCGCCCTCCTTTCAGTCATTAATAACAGAATCCGATCAGCCTCGGTAGTGAAACAGAACTTCTGTTAAATACTTAATAAGATGAAATTTTCCAGAGAGAATTAATGAAAAATGAGTTTCATGCCACTCCAATTAAGTGTGGATTAAATAAGCACTGCATTAAAAATCAAACCAAAAAGAGATAAAAAGACCGTGGGCGTCCCTCCTGGTCAGGGTGGGGTTGCCGACAGCACCAAGGTAGGGAGTGTTGACTGGGCTCATTACTTGGCAATAAAACCTAGTGATGTTGCACTTTGCCAGGGTTTATTCCAATGAGGTGTAAGTTAAATGTCACTTTTAGTCCAACTACAGTCTTTGTTTTTAGGATGCGGACAGAGGGTTAAGGGTGACATCTGGAGACCCTTGGGCACAAAGCAGTCGGTGAGAGAGGTGTCTTAGTTTGGCTTTCCCAGAAGCATGCTCTAAACAAAGATCTGAGGACAGGTTGTTCCTTTAGAAGGTGATCTCAGGGAACATTGGAAGGCACAGGGAGAAGAAGGGCAGGGAAAGAAAGGAATGGGATAAAGAACATGTTATCAAACAGTTACCACTGAAGCAACGAGGGGTTAGCCCACTGTCTACACATCCTCGGTCACCCCAATTGACATGCAAGGAAGCTGGGCCACCACCAGTTTGAGGACTGCTTCCAGGACATTAACTCCCCCTTTCCTGGCTCCCAGGCCTAATAGGCTCCCCCAGTTAGATAAAGACTCAAAGAGACAGAGTGGTAGGTGTGTGAGAAAGCAAGCCTTTGGCGTGTAGAAGTGAGAGCGAAAGGAACATGAGCAAGGCACTGACGAGGTCTGCCACAATGAATGATACTGAGAGTACAGCCTTTAACCGTCCATCCGTCCATCCCAAACAGTAGAATGATTATCAGATGGCACACACGTACAATTCAGAATAAGGGCTGATTCACTCGTTTGCAGATTTCTAGGCAGTGGCCTTGCAGAGAACTGGGGGTATACCAACCTACCACATTCATTTCTGTCTGCCTTCCAGTCCCAGCCGACTCAGTCATTGAATCCAGGAAGTACTGTTTCCTCCGACTCTCCAAAAATGTGTTGTGCTTAAAACTTCTTCCTTCCATCTCCATTCCCACTCCAACACTCAAACTCGATTACGGGTTAGCGGGAGGAACTGAGTCATTAGATGCCATTTGAGCTGGCCCACCAGGGGTAAAGGGAGAAAAATCACTTGAATGCGTTAAGTTTCACCGACACTAAATCACCCGACCTTGTTAGGGTTGGGTCTCCTGACTCTTTTGCCATTATTAACTGTTCTGCCCTGTCAACCCAGGCTTTGCCATGTTCTCCAGACCCAATTCAAAGCACGGATTCTTTAATAGCTATCTGATGCTTCTTTCTGATGACCAAGTGATTGAAGAGCTTCTCACCAGTGAGAAGCCAAAAGTGAGCCAGAATCTTAGGTAAGTGAAATTCAAATGCAGTACTGGCCGGTTTTGCTCAGTGGTTAGAGCGTTGGCCTGTGAACCAATGAGTCGCAGGTTCGATTCCAATCAAGGGCATGTACCTTGGTTGCAGTTCATCCCAGGCCCTGGTTGGGGTCACGCAGAGGCAGCCATCGATGTGTCTCTCTCACATCAATGTTTCTCTCTCCCCTTCTTTCCCTTCCTTCTACTCTATCTGAAGGTAAATAGAAAAATATCCTCAGGTGAGGAATAAAAAAAAAATTTGAATGCAGTTATTTTATGTGTAATTCTTTGACAAAGCCAAACAAAAACACCTGCTAAGTGTTTGGGTTTTAAAAAGTACTAGTGCTGCCCTGGCCAGTTTGGCTCAGCGGTTAGAGCGTCGGCCTGCGGTCCGGAGAGACCTGAATTCGGTTCCCGCTAAGGGCACGTACTTCGGTTGCAGTTTGTCCCCGGCCCTGGTTGGTCGTGCGGGTGGCAGCCACTCGATGTGTCCCTTCACGTCGATGTTTCTCACTCTCTCTCCCTCCCTCTCTCTCCCTCCCACTCTATCTGTACAAAAAATGGAAAAATATCCTCGGGTGAGGATTAAAAATAAATAAATAAATAAAAAGTACTAGTGCTGTGCAAAGCCGAATAATCTTACTCCATTCCTTGCTTTCCCTTGCAGAGTGGGGTTTTGTGTGAAGAAGGGGTCAGGGAAGGAAGCAATGGGGAAGGAAGCCTGGCACCACCTGGCACATGAAGCCAGGCTCCTATATTTGCTCTATTTACTTATCTCAGGAAGTGCCATTGATAAAACTGCGAGGGGTTGCCCCTTCTCTGAGAATTCACTTGCATCTTACTGCCCACCTCTCAAATTCTTTGCTTCATCCCTTAAAGTTAGCAACACTTTGTGGTGTCAGGGGCAATGAAGACATTTGAACCATGACATTTTCTCTTGTTCTTGACTTTAGAATGCCCAGTGAAACTTCAATGACATTTCTAGTGCTTCTCTAAATACTGTCATTAAAAGACACAGATTTAATACATTATACTTCCCTTCCCAATTATGATTTTTAGAGACAGAACTAATGTAGCCTTAGAATCTTATCCAGTTCTGGAATAATTAAAAAATTCTCTTTATGGCTCTTTCTGATTATAAAAATAATCCACCTCATAAAAATTCAAACAAAACTAAGAACAAGAAGACCGTGGGTTAGGGTGGGGGTTAAGAGTAGCACAAAGTCAGGAATGTCAGTTGTTCATGTTACTTGGCAATAAAACCTAATGACTTTGCACTTTGACAGGGGCATTCAGATCCACATGGCTTCATCAGGCTGGCCCCTTTCAAGCCTCCTGTCTCCTGGGAAAGGAGAGGTGGAGGCAGCAGGCTCCTGGCCCATCCTATTAGACATGTCACGCACTGTCTCTCCACACATGTTCACTGAGTGCCAAGTGCTGAGAAGACATTGACGAGCAGGGCAGACATGGTCCCTGCTGGCCACGGTCTCCCCTCGCCACTGCCGGCGGTGAAGGAGAGAGACCTAAGTGAAATAGCCACACCCTTCAAAGCACAATTATAACCAGCGATGAGAAGGCTGGGGAAAGGAGCCGAGCTCCAAGAGAACATATGACTAAGGACTGCCCTAGACTGGGGACAGGGAAGACTCCCCTGAGAAAATAATGCTGAACTCAGAAGGAGGCAACATGAACAACAGGAAAGGGAACCCGGGGCATTGCAGGTGGCAGGAGCAGCATGTGCAAAAGCCCTGTGGAAGGAGGGAATCTCTGCATTTGTAGGGGCTGAAGGAAGCCTTGTGGGGCTGGGGAACTGAGAATGGTGGATACTGCATTGAATTAGGCAGGGCTTGTCAGCCTGGCTTACGGGTCTGAGAAGGCTCAGGATTTGTGAGCGAGCGGGTGCATAGTGGGTGGAGACATGCTCATGCTGGTTGCAGTTGGAGGGAGTAGTAGGCAGGGGAAGACGAGTGGCAGCGTTGTTGATGGGTATACCTCCAGCTAATGGGCTATTGCAGTTGTCCTGGCCAGAACAGATGGAGGCTTGCCTGAGGCATGTGCTTCCAAACCCTCTCACAGCTACAGACAGAGCATTACAGTTGCTGCTACTGGCTTCCAGATACCAGTGCCCTGCACCAGCCTAACTGCATCAGCTCCTGCACACAACCCTTACTTAGTAGGTCTCAGGAGAGCCCAGGAATTGGCAGTTTCCAAGCTTTTTCAAGCAACTCAGATGTGCTTTTTTTTTTTTTCCCCACAAAGATCTTCTTGGAAAGAATTATACCGAGCACTAAGTGTTAATTCAATTTCACCACTCCTAACAGTGTGACCTTAATCAAATGGCTTCATCTCATGAGTCTCAGTTTCACCATCTGTAAAATGGACGTGATCCTTTTCCTCTTGTGGGTCTCATGGATCGTTTTGAGGATCTAATAAGATAACGATTTGAAAGCATAACACAAATACCTGATATTCTTTACCTGCAAACAAACAATGGTTTTCAGTGTGGAAAAGGCATTCAGATTTTACTACTTGGTTTTTTGGACATTTTTTCTCTTGGCTCTTAGATATGTGAAGGCCTTCTAAACATGCTGATGCTTGGTTCCAAAGGCCCCCTGCTGATTCTCTGGGGGGGGGGGTTCTCCTCCTTCCTTCCCTCCCTGAGGGTTTTCCCTCCTTCCAAGCAATGGCTGCCGTTCCCCTCCACTTGCTCCTGTGCTCTTCACTGCTGCAGCCAGTGGTGACGACTCCCTCTGCCTCGGACTGCACATCAGCCAGTGTTTGCAATGCACTAGGCATTGAACCAAACTCTTTATACCAAATTCCCTAACACGTCCTGTTAACAGATGAGGAAACTGAACCTTAAAGAGGTCCAGTAATGTACCAGTGGTCACGTGGCCACAAAACCAACGAGCCATTTGAACCCATTATCCACACTGTCATTTGTAGGAGTGCAGGGTGGAGAGGGGGTGTCCTTCTTCCCTGGAGCATGACGCCCAAAGCTAGGGCGGCCTTCATTTCCACTTTCTACCAGACTTCTTGATCTCTATGTCCCAAGCTCTGCCCAGTAGGCTAAAACTTCACCCTCAGCTTTCTTCCGGAGGAACAAGGTACCATCAGGCAATGGTGACTCCCCTGGTGGATGTGGATTTAACCTTAAGCCTCAGTAAGTTGTGGAGACGCTCATAAGTTTGCGAGCTTCCTGGGGGCAATGTACCTCTTATTCATCTTTGCATGAATCACACCAAGTAGGTGTTTGGTAGTTTGTTGAGGAATAAATCTTTGGCAAGATGACTAAGAAAAAAAAAAATCATTTATCAATCTAGTGCTGGCTTCCAACACTCTGCTTCGAATTAACAATCTTAGTTTACAAGTTGAGTGCTCAAATTGTATACCATGCGGCAATAACATATTTATTCCAGGAGATGATTTTTATCCCCATTTGAAGGAAGATAAAACAGAGGCTCTGGAGGTTAAATGACCTGCGATATTGTGGAGCGATCTGAGAGCACTGACGTTGAAGTCAGACAGATGGGTTTGAGCATTGAACAAACTATTTATCATGTGACTGTGCACTGAGCTAGGCATTTATGCTCTAGAAACCCTGTTTTCCTCATACGTAAAATGAAGATGATTATAGCATTACTTACATTGCATTTTCTTAAAGATTAAATGAGATCATATATAAAACTTCCAGGCACATAGTAAGTGCTCAGTAAGTACTGGCTCTTGCTTGTGGCCACAGAACTGGCGAACTTGGTCATCTGATTTCAGCTGAATGTTCTTTACCTCAGATTTGAAGTCTGTGGCCAGTATGTTTATATTGAACAAATATGTGGTAGAATATTATAGAAGGATTTATGACAGTATTTACTAAAGAATTGGCTTTTGCCCTGATGAAAACCAAAAGTAGGCTGACCAGGGAGAAATACTGCAGGTGTCTTTGACAAACTTGGGTCTATTTTGGACCTAGAAAGGATGGTCCCTGCTACTTACAACTACAGTGTCCAGCACAGTGACCCTGGCTTGGTGTCACCAACTAATTGCAGTACTTACCTGAAGCATCACTTTGAATAAAATATCATTCATTTATTCGACATTTATTGGGTATCTACTGTGTGTCAGCCACTGCTTGGAGTCGGGATGTGATGTGAGCAGAAAAGGCAGAGCCCACAATGGCACCAGTCCTCAGCCCAGTAGGAACTCTAGAGGAGCCACACCCCTGGTGGGACATGGGACCACACAGGCAAGCAGTGACCAGGGTTTGTTATGATTCATTTTCTCTTAGTGGCAAAGCTGTAAGTAAGTCTCAAAAGCCCATTTCTTCTTGGAGGAAACACAGATAAGAACTGTTCATAGAAATATAACCAGAGAAGAGGGGTCCTCCTTTGGGTGGGATCCCGGGACCTATGGAAACATCTCTCAATGGAAGATACCTTCTAACTGGAGGGAGAATCCCATGACAAACCTGATTTAATTTGTCCATCCTTTTAAATGTTATCCCAAAGGATATGTATTCTTGGCTGGATGGGACAGGAAAGGAAGTCCTTTGAATTTTCATGATGAGACTTATTTTCTTTCTATGTAGATTCACAGCGATGGTGGATTAGTAGAGAAATCTAAATTATCCAGGATTAACAACTGGTGAGGTACAACATTTATAAGAGGCTAAACAACATGTATGGTCTTAGCCTCTTAGCTACTGATGTAGGGACAACCAGAGCTAAAACATTTGTTTTTCAGCCCTCTTCCTAAGCAATGTGTTTAATTGCAAAGAAAATGTGTTATCACATCCAGATCATATGTTCTGAGCGTCCCAAGCCCAGCACCAGGGCTGGCAGGAGGGCCGCGGTGGGATTTGTCATGCATTGTCGTTTGTAAGATGGGCACTTGTCTTCTATAGGACTTGCCTTATAGAGTCAGCTTAGAGACCAAATGAGACCATGTATGTAAAACACTTAGCACAGTGCCTGACGTATTTTAAAGACAACATTTGCTAGTCATTTGTAGTGGGTGTCTGGTGTTGGTCTGTCTGGCGCCCATGTCTCCTTTGGGAAACAGTCTCCTTCCCATTCCACATGGCCCTGGTGGGTATAAAACCCAGATTGGACTGATTATGGTACCCTTTCTCCCACCTGCAGCAGGAGAGAGTCAGGCCAACATGCAAAGATGTGCAGAGACGAGAGCTGGATGGACAGAGAGAGGATGCTGGCATATTTGGGACCAGCTTTGTCCCTAACTCTAGTTTCCTATAACTTCTTTTTTTTTTTTTTTTTTTTTTTTTTTTTTTTTTTTTTGATATTTTGTTCAGATAGAGTGAGAGGTAGAGAGAGAGAGAGAAACATCGACGTGAAAGTGACACATCGAGTGGTTGCCACCCACACGACCCAACCAGGGCTGGGGACAAACTGCAACCAAGGTACGTGCCCTTAGCGGGAACCGAACCCGGGTCTCTCCGGACCGCAGGCTGACGCTCTAACCGCTGAGCCAAACCGGCCAGGGCTCCTATAACTTCTTATTCAATTCTATCAGCACCCTGAGCCAAATCACAAAGGGGAGCAACAAGTTCGAGTTGGGTTTTCCCAGCTTACTGTTGGGATCATGCAGCTGTAAGTCTGCATGACAGGAGGGCGGGGGGTGGTGATGCCCTTTCAGGTGCCCACAACTGAGAAGTGAGAATTTCTCAGTACACTCCGTGGGTCTTAGTCACTGACATTTAAACAGGCTACCAAACAGCTCCTTTCATCCCCTCCTCACATGTCCTGGCCGAGTTACAGCATGTGGTTTACCACCGAAAGTCATACTTGCCTTCTGAGTCTCAAAAACAAATAAGCTGAGAATTTGCAACTGGGATTTAGTGATAGGAACCTTTCGTCCGTTTAGGTGAGACCCAGGCCGGTGGCTGGAAGGAAAATAGAGTGGGCATCGTGAGAAGTGAATGGAAACTGGAAAGTAGACATTAATTCCGAGGCAGTTTCTGTGTTTGATTCATCGTTGGATGTCCAGGGGCTGAGTGCAGCCTCGGGTACAGCAGGTCCTCCCATAACCCTGGTTTGTTTCATTACAATGTTGATGAGATGTCATAGGAACTGAACTCTTATTTATATCCATTAACCTATGGTAAATTGGTTTTGTTATAGTAATTTCACTTCAAGCTGCAGAACCTATGGATGATGGTAACTGAGGACTTACTCTACTTTGTTAAGTTCTCTAACAAGGTTTCGGTGAAGGGAATGAAATCTGACCAGGCGAGGAGCACATCGTTAGCTCACTCTGGTTGTAAGACCATGTCGGATGAGGTCCTGCGGGTACCTCCTCGCCTGCCTTCAAAGAGCTGTGCCAGAGAGAGGGGAGAGAACACCGAGAGCCGGGGGAACTGAGAGTAGGAGGAATGGCTCCATGTCCACAGGTGGTGCTCTGGGTGGGGAGAGTGGAGCTAGCCCCGGATTCCAGAACGTGGAGAGTGGGGCAGGCAGCTGTGGGTCAAGGTAGCCAAGTGCTTTAGACCTGCAAGGTCAGGAGCCACAGCTGAACAGATAAACCAAGTGTCTCGGCAGGCTCAGGGAGCTGTAGCAGTGAGGGGGGGGGGAGGTGCAGTTTTGCCAACGTGTTCAGTTCTATTGACACGGTAGCGTTTGAGCTAGACCTTGACCAACTGGTGGGACGCAGGGCGAGGGAAGCCCTTGTAGAAATGGAGTGGTATGGGCAAAGTGTGGTCCCTGACCAGCAGCATCACATCATTCGAGAACTTATTAACAAGGCAAATTCTCTACCTCCAGATCTATTGATTCAGAAACTCTTGCGGTGTGACCCAGCTGGCTGTGTTTTAACAAGTCCTCCGGGTGATTCTGATGACTGCACGCTGGCCTAGTGCAGGCAGTGCCCGAGGGGGCCAGGCAGGGAAGGTGGGCTGGCATCTGATTGCAGGATCCCAGATACCAGATTCTAGGGCATTTTCCCTATGCCACTGAGAAGCTACTAAAAATTTTTTTAAACAAGAGTCGTTCATTTATTCATTCAACAAATATTTATTGTGTACCTACCACATGCCAGGCCCCACGCTAGGCACTGGGATCCAACAACAAACACACCCACATTAGTTCAAGGCAGTGTTTTAAGAACAGGCTTATCTGGAGACAGGATTGCTATTGTCTGTCTTATTATTATTATTATTTTAAATCTAATTTACTGATGGAACATACACTGGTGTGCTCTCCATGAACAACCCTGCTGCTTGTCTCTGCCGTCAGAAGTTTGCTGCTAGGCCTACACCAGTTTCAAACGCTAGTGGTGTGAACTGATGAAGGGAAAACAGGCAAACTCACACGGAATGCAAAGGGGGTGGGGGTCAAAAGGTACAAACTCCCACTTATGAGATAAATAAGTCCTCCCACTTATGAGATAAATATGTCATTTATATGAGATAAATAATGTACGGCATGGTGACTATAGTTAACAACACTGTAATTGTATATTTGAAGGTTGCTAAGAGAGTAGATCTTGTAAGTTCTCATACAAGAACAAAAATGTAACCGTGTGTGATGATGGATGTTAACTAGACTTATTGTTAACTAGACTTAGTGATCATTTTACAACATGCACACATATTAAATCGTTGTTGTATAACTAAAAGTAATACACTTTTATGTCAATTACATCTCAATAAGAAAAATTTTAAAAATAAAGGGGTGAGGATCAGTGGAAGAAGCATTTTCTTTCAGGTCCGGCTGCCTTCCAGAGAGCTGCTGTTTCACGGGGTTCTCACCTGGACTCTGCAGCCTTTCACTGTGCTCTATGAGGGTCAATTAGCTCCAGGTGTTTCTGCTTCTCTGCCAGTTTCCGGAAGCTGTGGGCCGAGAGGGTGGGGCCCAGAGGGGAGGGGAAGACAATGAAGGAGGCAGGCTGTGGGAGGTTCTCTCCTGTTCTCATACGTCAATTCTGCTCATTGATGGAGGAAGCTGGAGTGTGATTTCAAAGACTAACAGGTCTTTTCATCTGAATCAAATGAAACAGGCCGACATGCCCTTCTGGAAGACAGACATCCTCAGGACACCTTTCAGCCCTCTTTCTGGTTTGGACAAAGGCCAAACTTGGGGTGAGGATGAGAACGCAGGAGCACCTCCTGGGTCCAAGTTTCTGGCCACGCAGCTCCTTTGGGGTTCCAAGCAGGCAAGCTGAGGTTGGGGGATGTGGTCCTCTGTTGGGGCCTCCGTCAGGAGAGATGAGTTCAGGCCAGTGATGGTCACATCAGATGGCAGAAGACAGGATTTAGAGGATTCCCAGGGCTATTCCAGCTTGAGTTTGGCCTCCTGGCCTCTAAGAAAACAGGCAGATTTCTGATTTCCTCTCTCCTCTCTGTCTCCCATGTCCATACCTTATCAGGATCCCTGAAAGAATCCAGTTCCTCGTCTTCCCCAATAGAGCAACTGTTCACTTCTTCCTCGAAACGGTCCTCAGCTTGCACCAGATCTGAGGTACAGAGGAAAGGAACAGGAGAAGCTGAGAAATCTCTCCCTGTCCAGCATCGCCAATGCCGCCAGCCCGGTGTCCAGTTTCCTGAGTTGATCAATACTGGACAACAGCAGCCTGACTGATGCAAGGCCCCTCTGCTCATTGCTTCCCGAGGATTATTTGTAGGAGACCAGCATTTCAGAGAGCAAACACCACTTTAACATATGTAGGCAGCGCCCACTGTCATCTGCATCATGGATCTTATTTTAAACTAATTACATTACCGAGGGGTGGGTGGGAGGGAGGAGAGGGGATAATTATAATCGGGGAATTTTTTTTTAAAAGACCTAGTTTCAAAAATCTCAGACTTAATTTAGTAAATTTCAATTACAAGGGGAGTTACTAAGCTGAAGATCATTTGCATTATATCCTTAATTACCACTTTATTTCTACCCGAGATCATCAATAGAGACTCTCTGGAATGTGCGCTCAGAATTAGTGATTGATCCTAATGATGCCTTTGTTCTTTCTGAGCCTCTCTGACTAAGCTACTCGTGGAGAGGCACAGAGTTTGCCAAGCTGGGTGGAGACACCTTAAATTAGAAGTGGGGCCTGTGAGGAAATCAAGAGGTTTTCAAACTGGCTTCACTACTGGGGACAGAGGATGTTACACTCAACCTCTGGTCCTCTAACACCCTTCATCAGGTTTTCCCTCTCCCCTAGCTCTGGGGGGCTGTTGTAGGTGATTTCACACCTGTCCCAGTCACAAATATCATCTTTATTGGTTGGCAACCAATAAAGGATAGCCTTTCAGGTCTTACCCTTGCAAGTAATGTGTTATCACAGATCTGCCTGCTTCCGCTTTTCTTGCCACCTCCTTTAAAGAAAGTGCATCCAGCTGTTTTCCAAGATCTTTTAGCTCTAAAAAAGTGATGAGCCCACAGGGACTTCGAGACTCTGTGTGTGTGTGTGTGTGTGTGTGTGTGTGTGTGGAGAGAGGGGTAAGATCCATTTTGTAGGAGACAGATTTCTTTTGGTTAGGGAAAGGGCAAAGTGAATAAAAATTTCCTACCTAAATCCTGCTAATGCCCGCTCTTCTTTCATAGGGTACCTCCCACCCTGCAAGGCTTTTAAAGGACTTGCTCATGTATTAATGTGAAGGTAAGAAAAGATTTGCCCTCATTCTACAGATGAGGAGACTGAGGCTCAGAGAGGTTAAGTGACTTGCCCTAAATCACTCAGCTGGAGGTGACAGTGGAGATTTAAGTTCAGGTCTCTAATCCCGTGTTCTTTCCAACACAAACCACCTCCCATGGGCTGTCATTTAAACTTTATTTCTGAATCTGTATGTTTAAGCAAGAATAGTGTTTCGGAGGAATCCACAGAGTGGCCTTACTTAACCCTCCTCTGGAGGCGTGTGTATTTGGTGGAGAATGGAGGGAGTTGGGAGGGAAGGAAAGAGTGAAGCCAGCAGGGAATTTTCCCAGTTTTCCACTGGATGAGGCCAAGGCCCAGGGAGTCAGAGACAAACCCATGATTCTCCTGACATTCTGGACATTGACCAAATGCCTGCTCTTTGCTCTTATTATTCCCCTGGGATGGCTTCCAAGTTGGAGGAGTGTAGGCTACAGAGGTGTTTGTGTTGGGGGGGGGGGGGAGCAACAGGACAGATGCTGTGAGGAAAGAAGGTGTTTACACCAACAGTCCAGCTAAGCCTTGGGTCACAGGGATGGGCCCAGAGTAGGAAGTGTCATCTGAACTACAGGTGTGTGTATTTCCTCCAGATCCTCCAGGATACTGTAGCTACCCCCGCTATACACTCATGTTGCAGATGGAATAGTCTGGTTAAATGAACAAAAATTGTGGAGCTAAATAACTCTGGGTTCAAATCCCACTTCTGCTTATTAGCTGAGAGGTCTTGGGTAAGATACTTAACCTCCCCAAGAATCAGTTTTCTCAAGTAGTATAAAATGAGAAGACTATATCCACTCTCTGGACTGTTCTGAAGTTTAAATGAATCGTGTCGAGCAAATAGCTTTAATCAAAGCCACCTCTACCAATCAGTACAGAATTTGAGAAAGTCAGGAAGTGGGAGGTTGGAAAAGGAGACTGCTTGCCTCGCAAAGACAGTAGCAGGGAGCAGGAGTCCGTTCAGTGGTTCCGGGAGGAAAGAGCCTGCAAGGACTTTTGTAAATAGCCCAAATGCTGGTGCTCAGAAACTAGTTCGAAAAGTATAAAAGACATAAAATAGCACCAGAATTTTTTTTCTTAGTGTGAGCAAAAATATTCAAGCAGACAAAAAAAACAAGCCAATCTTCTGGAACTAAGACTCTAAATATTACTTGTGAGTCACCCCAGCTTCTTTCCAAGAGAAAGATTCCCCCATCCCCTCACTCAACACCCCTTCTGAGATGCATTAGGATTGCAGCTCACTCAACACCCCTTCTGTGACGCATTAGGATTGCAGCTTTTTTAGCTTCCTCCACCAAAATCCTAGTCTCTGTGTACAGGAGGGCAGCTGTGTGCGCAAGGAATGTGTTTCCTCATTTCATTCCCTCTCCTCGTGAGCGTTTCCAAAACGCCTCGAGAGAGCAGGACGCACGCCAAGCCCTAGAGCGGACACTAGATGGCGCTGGACCCCACGTTATTCAGGCAACTCGACCGGGGCACCTTTTTCTGGAAAAATGTTTCGCAGTCAAGTCCCCTTGTTCCCAAAGACCTGGGGGGCTATTTCAGTTTATACCACAAGCATAAAGCGCCACCCAGAGATCACCCCTGGCCTTGCTGCTAATCGAGCCCAGGGCGGGTGTAGCTGTGGAAGGCAGTTTCCAGACCCGAGGCTGCAGACCCAGTAGTTACTGGCTGAGCTAAAAATAACGTTAGGAACAAGTAAGCCTTTTCAACTTCTGCTTTGCCCAAAGGGGCAGGAATGAAAAGACCTTTTTCCCTTTTGGAAGAAGGTTGGGGGAAAAAAACAAAGGCAGATCCTTGAGGCTCCTTTTTGAGAGCTGCCCAGCATCTGCCCTTCCCTTGGGGGAAGAGCTGATAGACTTCCACCCTGACCCCAGGCCAGTTACTTCCAGGCCCTGCCGCTCCTCGGTGCTCGGAGGAGCTCAGGTCCAGGGTACTTTCTGTTCAGGGATCTGGGCTGTTGTTGCTATTCAATTTAATTTCATTGTGCTGAGAGTACACCCTCATATATACTGAGAGCATATTGGAATCCCCATTGCTGTGATCCCAAGCTCTTATGAACACTAACAATAAGTAGCAATTATCAAGTGATTTTCAGTTTGCTAAGCATTATCAGCGCTCTTTATACTGGAGAGGCAGGTGAGTTGCATTTTCTGTTTGCAGAAGGAGTAACTGACACCCCAGGGTCTCATTAGAACTGTTGGTACTGATGTTGTCTCTTTGAAATGATGATGATCATTGTTGTTTATCATCATTTTCACTGTTATGTTCCTTTTGTGCAAGAGGCCAAACAGAACACTTATGTCAAGACAGCTTTTGGCAAGCCAGGAGTCTGGCACAGCATGGGCAGCGAGAGAGAAGGAACTTCTTTTGTTCAGGAGATTTTTCATCTCAGAATTTGTACCCTTGCAGTGACCACACCTCTTCTAGGCACTGATTTGTTCCCAGGTGTGACTGACATGTAGGCATCTTCCCATGTTGCCCACACCTTACTGGGCATGAATCTAAACTGCGTTTGTCCAGTCCCTTTCCCCATCATCCTTTGGGGACTAGATCTGGAGAGTGTTAACTTGTAGCTTCCTGGCAGATCTGTATAAATGGCATGCCCATATTATCTAGCCTCTTTATTCCTTTCCTGTTAACTAAAAGCCAGATTATTATAACGGTATCACTAGTGAGAGTCTAGAAATCCAATATCCAAGTTTGATTGTGTGGGGCTTCCTTTTAGAGCAATGAGGGGGGGAGGGGTTTGTGGGGCTGGGAGGAAATAGGAGGAAAGGACTGGTCAGTATTCCTGGCGGCTTTGGCTACACCTATCACCTATGTAAGATGAGGCTTGCCCCTAGGTCAGATCTAGGCTCTGAATATCCTGCTGGCATCAGAGTGGAATCAAAGGCCCAGAGTGCCTTTGTGTCTATAGGATGCTTTTGTTGTGGCCCAGGAAGTCAGAGAGAAATCACCTAGGGGTTGGTGAACTTTACATTCTCCAGCCCTCTTCCCCACACGGTTCTATCCCCCAGGTCCTCTGAGATGTGGACAGAGTTTCAGGCCCATCGGCCCCACAGCCAGAGAGTTACTAAGTCCTGGCAACTCTGCTCCTGGCTATCCTCCTTCTTCCCACCCCACCATCACTGCCACAGTTCTGCTCCTCGTCACACCTGGCCCGAAGGGCTTTTCTTTTTAAAATAAGCAGTTATTTTATAGGAAATAAATGCACATGGAAATGGATGCGCATTCATAAATCCAACAAAAAGGATTTATAGTAAAAAGTGAATCTCTCTTCCACCCTGCTCCCCAACCTGCCAGGTCTCCCCCAGAGGCAGCTACTGATCCCCACTCTCCATCCAGGTCCCCAGCTTATTTCCCTATTCACCCAAGTCTCTTCCAATCACCCTTTACCAGTTTCCAAAATTTTGTGTTTTAAAGTACAAATTGATCCTGTTGCTCCTCATTGTCCTCAGGATGTGCAAAAATACAAATTCCCAGCCTGTGGCCCTTTCCATCAGGCCCCGCAGCTATCTCAGCTTCATCACCCCCAAACCCCACTCACAAGCTCTGTTCTAGCCAGGCCCACCTATTTGCAGCAGCCTAATTACTTTTTTGAGTAAATGGCACATTTACACACACACACACACACACACACACACACACACACTATCCCACTCCCCCAGAGATAACTACTGTTTACTAATTTCTTGTGTTTCCTTCCAGATAATTTTTATGCACACTCAATAAAATACCACTATATCCTCTTCTTTTTTTGCCCAAATGATAACATGCAATTCCTTTTTTAAATGTATTAATAATACCCCAGAAACCTTTCCATAGCAATGATCTTTCATTTCTGTATCTCTGTAGTCCTCAACTGCATGGATCAACTCCAATCCAGCAAACTTCTTCTGCAAAGGACCACAGAGAAACTATTTTAGATATCGTAGGCCATCCCGTTCCTGCGGACACAACTCAAGGGTGTCATAGGGCAAAGGAAGCGACAGACAGTGTGTAAACAAAGGGGCATGGCTGTGTTCCAATAAAACTTTGCTTATGGACACTGAGATTAAAATTTTATATAATGTCCATGTGTCATAAAATATAGTTCTTTTGATTTTTTTCAACCATTTAAAAATGTTAAAAATATTCTTAGCTGCAGGCCTTACAAAAATAGGCAGAGGGCCAGCTTTGGCCCCTTAGTGGTAATTTGGCAACCCTTAATTTATTTAACCTGTTCTATATTAATGACCATTTACATTGTTTTTAATCTTTTGCTGCAATTTATCATCATGTACACACATCACTTTATATGCTGACACATAAATCTATGTACAGGGTAAGTGGTAAGAAGTGGAATTGCTGGCTCAGAGATATATGCTTTTATTTTATTTTATTTTATTTTATTTTATTTTATTTTATTTTATTTTATTTTAATCCTCACCAGAGGACATTTTTCAATTTTTAGTTCAGATAGAGTGGGAGGGAAAGCGCGCGAGAGAAACATTGATGTGAAAGGGACACATCGAGTGGCTGCCTCCTGCACGACCCAACCAGAACCGGGGACAAACTGCAACCAAGGTACATGCCCTTAGCGGACACCAAACCCGGGTCTCTCTGGACTGTAGGCCGATGCTCTAACTGCTGAACCAAACCGGCCAAGGCTATGCATTTATTTTTATAAACATTGCTAAATTGCCCTTCCAGGGGCTGTACTAGTTGACATGCCCACCAGACTGTATGGGAATATGTGTGTCCTTACAACCACATGTGTATTTTCACACTTGGGTTTTTGCCAATATGATAGGTTTTTTTAAAAAAATGAGCATCTGAGCACTTTTGATTTCCATTTTTTTTTTATTATGAGGAAAGTTAGGAATCTATTCATAGGTTTAACAGACATTTGTAATTTTTTAAAATCTGTGAGTTGTCTTTTCATATCCTTTGTTCATATTTTTATTGGTCTTTAGGGATTTGTTATATATATTTATAAATGAAAGCGATAAGCCTTTTGTCTGCTGAGCTGCATATATTCTTTTCATTTGTTTTTTACTTATACAGGTTTATTTGCTTGTTGGTTTGCTTGTTTGGCATACACAAGCTTTAAACATGTTTTTTACTTTTAGTAACTGTATTTATCAATTTGTTATTTTATAGCTTGTGGGTTTTTTTTACACATAATTAGAAAGAATTTTCCCACTCTAATATTATGAAAAAATTCACCCATGTTTTCTCTTGTTATTTGGTGGTTTTGTTGTTTACATTTAACTGTTTAATCTGGAGTTTATTCTGGTATTTTGTGTGAGGTATGAATCTAAATTGATTTTTTTCTATCTGGCTACCCAGAAATCTCAACAGCATTTATAAGTAACTGGATTTGATATGCCACCTTTGTCATATACTAAATAATTTATATTCTTCCTAAACTGTTCCATTGGTCTATCTATTCATGTGCTAGTATTATGAAGTTTTAATTATCAAAGTGCTATGGATGTTTTTATACTTGTTGACCCAGTTCAGGGTTTCTCAGCCATGGCATATTGACATCTTGACCAGACAGAATTCTTCGTTGTGGAGGGCTGTTCTGTGTACGGTACAATGTGCAGTAGCATACCTGGCCCCCTCCCATTAGGGGGCAGTCACGCACACACACACAAACAGTTGTGATGAGCTACAAAAAAGAAAGAAGAGAAAATGTTTTCCAGATGTTGTACAGTGTCTCTGGGGACAAAATCACCCCTCTTGAGGACCATAGGTCTAGCCATTGATCATTGCTCTTTCTTTCATATCTTCCTGTTTGGATGGACATCACAGTATATGGGCTGTGAACCAGTGGTCTACTGGCAGATAACAAATCTTTAGTATACTTAATCATTTCATTCTCTTTTATGGATTATAGGTAAAATTTTGCTCACCATTCCCCTGAGAAAAATATGTCTTCCTGGATCTAGTGCTATGCTTGATCTTTCTGTTTCACAAACCTTTGATCCTGTGGAGGAGCAAGGCCTCCTGCTATCGCCAATGCCCCAAATACCCCTTCTCTGACATTTGAAGTGGTCAGAGTAATGTGGGTCCCCACCTCAAAAGGGCAAGGTCAAGTTTGTATTTAGAAATTCTGATTGCTTTATAACTGTGTTCTTGGTTCCTTGGTACTTTGCAACATCACTCTTGCCCCTTGAAGGAAAGTGCCAGGGACATTAATCCAGGGTTTTCTTGGGTGACCTGCACTTTTTCATTTCCCTAGGTGGAATCGGAAGTGCTCTACCATCCCTGGAAGCAGTTACAGGGCCCGTGTCCTGGAGATTCGTTTGGCTCCTTTGCAGAGGTCAGTCCACACAAACCAGTGGGCATCGGGGAGCTGGCCGTGTGGAGGCGGCAGTGGGGGGTGGGTGAGGGACTTGTTTAGGATGACTCATCAGCCAGGTCCCACCTGAGCTCTGGCTGCTGCCCCTCACTCCTGCCCCAGCTAAGTGTGTGTTGATTCTTTCCTGTTTGCCTCATCCCAGTCCCCGGCCCCGATTCATTTTCTACTCTCTTGTACCCTGCTCTGTTTCCAGGTGGGTTTGACCATTGCGACGCACTGCAGTCTGAGGGGATCACAGGACGGGAGGAGAGGGGTGTCTTGATATTTATTCCCCTTTCCTCCTCCTGAGGTCATAGTTCCCACGAGGTCACCTTTCTTCTGCAGCTCTCACTGGGACCCAGTGAAACCTCCTCCTCTCACCCCTATACACTTAGGGGTGATACTGGCTTGCCACTCTGCTAGGCCCTGGGTGCCTCACCATCTTTTGTGGTTCTTTTAACTCTGTCCACATCTATAAACAATCCCTTCATTAGAGTTTTTTTTTTAGATAAACCCCTTCGAGTGTACTGTCTTCCTGTCAGGAATTCGGTGCCCTGGAACTTCCTAGGGCATCTTTATGGCTCTCTCGATAGGGTTATGGCACTTGACATTTGTAACCTGGGACCCTCTCCCGTGTCCACAGCGCTTGTGGTCTCCCTGCCTTCAGAGAGTGCCCACGACACTCTGAGCGTGTAGCTCCTGTGCCTATGTCAGACCCTGATCCCAGGACTCTCCAGGGCCAGGGATTGAGGGGAGGGGTAATTCTGAGATGTTATACCCATCGGAAACCATACTGTCTCTGTCAAACCAAATCTTTATTCTACTCAAGCCTTCTCACTGCCTCACCTCCCTCCACGTCCAGCTCCCAGGTCCAGGGCTGAATGAGGCAGGAAGGCAAGGGGCTGCCCGCTCTGTGTGCTCACAGTGCACCAGATGCTGTGGGGAATGTGCCCTCCAGCAACCTGCTTCATATTCTGTGAGCCCTCTAGCTCAGAGGATATCCATTTGCCCTGGGAATGATCCCGAAACTTCATGGCTCAGCTGAGTATAAGTTCCCTGAAGGCACAACCCATGTCTCTGTTGTAATTCACAGAGAGGGCCATGGTGTCTTTTGGCTTGGTGGTAGAGAGCTTTTGCCCGCTCAGCTCACTTTCCCAACCTACACCATTTTCCTGTCATTTCTAGGCTCTGGTTACTTTACCTTTCTGATCTTTCTGCCTTTCCAGCACGCTTGAAACTAGCTTCCTGTATGAAACCCTCTCTGAACTATCTGCGGTGACTCCTATCTGCCTGAGGAGAACCCTAATGGATACAACACCATCTTGTGATTTCGAATGTGAATGCAATTTCTTCTCAACGGGATGATGAGATTCTGTTTGGCAGAATCCATGGGTCTCTCACAGGCACAGTGTAGTGCTAAGCAGATAATGTGGATTTGTTGTATTAAATGATAGTTCCAGTCATACAAGAGACAACCCCTACCTCAGAGGCCTCTACAAGCTTGATGATACAAGAATCACTCTGAAAGCAACATTAAAAATATATTAAAACTAACATGATTGAGACTACACATTCCAACTTGGAAGCATATAGAATGACAGTGTCCTTTGGTGATACTGACCCAGGCAGGCTTTTTGGAAGAGGAAGAATCTCAGGCTGGTATTGTTATAAGAGACATTTCCTTATCACTCCTCTGTTTATGGGAAAGACTGATAAGATCAACTTAAAAGGAAAACCAAGATGAAGCTGAAAGGTGGTTGACTCCATGTCAGACAAATGCATTCATCCATTCAGTAGATCTTTATGGAGGGTCTACAATGTGCAGACACATGCTGATCACACAGCTCTACCATCTGCTGTCATGTCAGCATTTCACTCAGTTACTGTTCCTTGTTGGGTTTTGTAGTGTATACAGTTGGGCAATGGCTCACACTTAAAATCTACATTCACTTACATCTGAAATCTTCAAATACCTGAGAAATACAAAGTCTCTATCACTTACAATTCCTTGGCTAGTGTTTAAAGGAAGCAAAGCCTCTTGGAGACCAACCTCCTTGAGGCATCTTGCCTCTTTCTATTCTCTGATTATGGAGCATTATTACTTAGATTGTCTGGACTCCAGCTCTTTCATGTGGCCCCTAAGGGACTGGACCTTGATGACAGCCACCAGCATAGCTTCAGGTGATGGTGCAAAAATATGAGTGATCTTGGGTCTTACCAGGGTCCTCAGTTAGACCCAGAAAGGTGCTTCCCTGCCAATATAGGAGGGTGATTTCTTCTAGGCTGCACTGGGGACAACTGATGACATGGATGACAGTGAATACATTAGTTGGTTTTCAGCCTGCAGAGGTTAAAAAATATTTATTTATGATAGTGAAGAATTCAAAGTAATCTAGGTGTCTGACAATAGAAATAAGTAAGCTGGGGTACATATGATATTATGGAATACTATATTGCCATTAAAAATACTTTGGTGGCTCTATGTATACTGTCATGGAAAGATGTCTAAAACACACAGTTAAAAGAGGAAAAACAACAACTCTAGAATAGTAAGTGAAGTTTAATCCTGTGATATAAAATATTTTTAAAAGAGCCTGGCCTCTGTAGCTGAGTGGATTGAGCATCATCCCATGGTCTGAGAGGTCCTGGTTCAATTTCCTGTCAGTGCACATGCCTGGGTTTCAGGCTTGATCCCCAATAGGGGGCTTATAGGAGCCAACAGATGTTTCTAAAACTCTCTCATCAATATTTCTATCTCTCTCTCTCCCTTTCTCTCTCTCTAAAAAAAAAAAATCAATAAAAACATATTTAAAAATATTTTAAAAGATGTATAAGGGTATGTGTGTATATATATTACATATATGTGACTTAATAAAATAGAGATGAGAAGGATCTCTATCAGGAGTAGTTACCTCCAGAGGCAGAAGTAAGGGTGAAAGAGGTGATGGGACTCAAATTTGGGGAGGTGATATGCTTCTGAACATTTGGATCTCTACAGTAAAAATACGTCACATATTTAACTCCTTTCCCCCAAAAGAAGAGAGACAAGGAAATAAAGAACTATTAATAATGCTGAGGAAGGGAGGGAGAGGGGGAAGAGCAATCAGTGAAAGGGCTCTTTCATTGTTTACTCTGTACACTTCTGTATTGTTTGAATCTGTGCAGCAGGCACACACTGGCATTTCTTGTGTAGCTATTTTTTATCACACAAAGTTTCATTTATGCACTCAGCAACTAATAGTTTTTGACTTTTTGCTAGATGCTGAACACTGAGCTCCGCCCTAATCTGCTGTAATGCTCACAATATTCTGCGAGTTGTCTAGTATCATCCCATTTCGTAGAGGTAGAATCTGGGGCCCAAAGACTGGTTAGGTAATCTGATCAATTACTCATCTGGCTAGCCAAGAACAGGACAGAGACACAGCCGGCTCTGCCTGGTTGCAAACGCCAGGCCCTCGCCTGCCACGTTCCACAAGTGGGGCCCGGTGGTGGGCACTGCCAGGGATGAGGCTTCCCTGCCTTCATGTTAGTGGAACCTGGTCAAGAGGGAAAACAGAAGAGACATGCACAGATGGAGAAAAGTAAGCAGAAACATTTAATGGGAGGAAACACTCAGAGAAATGACCCTTGTAAAGTTGAATGACACTGGAGGACAGTCAGAGATAGTGTGGTGTGCTGGAAACACCCATAAACATTTTCATTTGGTTCCGCACACCCAGAAAGCTCATGTCACACTGCAGCTCTGTTCAAATGCTTCTAATAATAGCCATATGGAATATGTGGTTGAAGGAGACCGTGAGAGGTCACCGCGTCTGTCTCCTGCCTGCAGAAGGGAGAAAACGTTCTCCTTATGGGAAAACCGAGGCAAGGAGTAACTTAAATCACTAGATCAAAGTCACTTCTTTGCCCCCACCCCCTAAGTCAGCCATGAGCTGGAGTCCAGGGCACCCACAGTCTCATGAGTCAGCATGTGGAAAATTACATTCATTCTGTGGCTCTTTACAAAGAAGACAACTGCCCACCTCTCTTTCCAGCTGTAGACCATCTGGTGGCAGGGAGTGTGTCGGCTGGGGAAATGAAAAGGAGGTACTACAATGCCCTTCTCCCAGGCGGCATGTGGAGGAGGAATGGGGACAGTCGGAGGGGCTTGGAAGGAGGTGGGTGTTAGTTGTTCTTGCGTTGCTGTTGTTACCCCTTCTTGCTGGTGGCTTCTTCATCAGGCTGTGACTGTTAGCACACCAGGTGCATTGTGAATGATGAAGGCCTTGCAAGGGATTAAGAGAATTTCATTCATTTGTAGATTCCCTCTAGCCAAAGGCTGAAGACAACTGCTGGCAATTTTCTGACTAGCTTTACACTCAAAAAAGAAGCATCACTGAAGCTGGCTCGGGGGATCAGCGCTTTGAATAATGAGGAGGTGATGCAGAAAACAAGTTCTCTGAGGGAAAGTGGCTCCGAGACTGCTGATGGCTGAGTAGGATGCGAAGGAAGACACAGTCTGAGGACAACAATCCGGCAAGCAACCCACAGGGCGAAGGTCAGCTTTGGGCCACTGTGGGCAACGGAACAAGGACCAGGTAGAGGTACTCACCTCTAGTACACAATTTAAGGGGACGCAAAAAAAACTCAGCAATCAAGAAAAACATTTTAATGCCATATTTTAAAAAAAAAATGCAACAACAACAAAAAAGAAAACCCCATGATGAACAAAATATTAAAATGTTAAATAAATACTAGTGCTGGGCTGAGTCATATTGGAGCCTGAGGCAAAAGGAAAAATGTGTGAAAACAAGCTCAGCAACCATACTTTTTGAAATCTACTTCTTTGCCTATCCCATTTTTAATTGAGAGAATTGCCACGTCTGACCATTTTCAGTGACTAAGTGACAATCTTAAGTAATTTTATTTAGTTGAAGCAGAACTAAAATGACAGTAAACTCTATTTGGGTATAAATGAAATATCTAAAGTTGAAATAATCTGAGTTTGAATATACTACTTTTCAATCTTTCAATCTTTTTTTACTACTTTAATGTTTTGGGGAAAAAATTAATCATTAAAATAATGCATGTGGGGATGCATAGCTTCCCTCCTGCCTCAGACCCCAGAGGGCCCCCATGCTCTGATGGTAAATAAACCACATAAGATGGTCTCCAGTTGGAAGCTGGGTGTGTCTGCATCAAACATGGGGGAGGGAGTTCTTGCTGATACTCCTCTCAATCTACAAGAGTCTGTCTCTCGGGGGTTGCCCTTTAGGATTGGGGGTTCAGGGAGTCATCCTCTATCACACCTTTCTCAGAGGCCATGAGCTTACTGGGAACTGGGAATAACATTATCCCACCCTTATTGCTTGACATGTGGGAGTCCCTAGCCTTTGGGGGGCCAAGGGCACAGTGCACTGATATAGAACCTATGCCTGCAAATTCTGTACACCAGGCAACTTTAAGAAACACTGGACATTTTTGGCTTGAAGACGCTTTCTGAGATAATGACATTTTCCCCCTTATATATCTATTTAATATGTGTATGATATGCTCCATGGCTCAAAATTCACAACCGTATACAAAGAGAAGCCTTTCTCCCACCCTGTTCTACACTCTTCCCTTCCCCACATACAAATAGGCAATGCAATTTCAGTAATTTCTTGGTAGCTGGGGTTTCCTTAAAAATAGTGTTAAAATAGGTTTTCTGCGTTAGATAAGGACCCACACAACTCTTTCTGGACGAGATGATCTGGCTGGTGCAGAGTGCTGAGCAAAGTTGTCGTGTTGTGCATGGTTGGCACTGGCAACTTTGAGCCTGCATCGTGCTTGGGTGCTGCCAAAGCCCACAGGCAGAGGCATCCTCTTGCAGACTGGCACAGTGTTTAGTGTCAGTGCTACTGGATACCCCAGATCCAAGCCAACAGGGATTCAGTCTGAGGCCATCAGCATGGTTGGGGTTTTCCTCCCGTGACATCTTTGGTCTAATAATAATCCCCAAAGGAAAGAGTATCAGTGTTTCCTAGAAACACATGACAGAGTTTGTAATCTGTCCCCATCAACCGCAAGCAAACTTCTGCATACTCAGGATGACACGCGTCCTCAGGACCGGAATGACATTCCAAACCACAAACACAACTCTGTTTTTGTGGTCACCATGTACCCTCAAGATATCATTGTTCCAAAGGTGACTGACTGACTTCCTTTGCTCTCTTGCTTCTGGTTGAGGAGATCACCAAGAGTGGGAGGGAGGAGCCCCCTTGCGTCTCAGAGCTGGATTGTAAATAGAAGCTGAGCTGGGAGATATCTCAGTACAAACGGGGGAGAAATGCTGACGGAACCACCATGCTACATTACCTTCATAATGTGCCAAAGGCGTCTTCTTCTCATGCCTCTCTTGGCCGCATCCCTACTCATCACTCTTCTCTATAAAGTTGTTTCCCATTGAGTCACCCTCTAAGGCTTGCTGGCAAACTCTTGACTCCTGGCTTTGTGCCCAAGGGCCCCTCCTAGACTTCTACACGCATTCCCACCCTTCACAGGGCCCTGGAAACTTTGCTGTAAACTCAAGTGGTGTGTGAACTCCCGGGCGCCACAATCTGTCCTGAGCAAAGGGACGAGGAAAGCAGTTTGGACCCCATTGCTCTCGCTGGGCCCTCTGTCTAATTTGAATTTAGGAGGACATGGGACTACAGGGTACAGAAAAACCAAACAGAGCTTGTGGTCCCGCCCTCGGGCAGCATGGCATGCTTACCTAGCACAGAGCAGACACATGTTTTTGTTCCCTTCAGCTAGTGTTAATTAATGTGTTCAGGAAAGCGACAATTGCTGTGGGGGGCAAATTTAAGAGTAAGAGTCCTCTGTTGGGAAGGAGGGGCAATGGGTGGTAGCCAGTGTTCAGAGAACAGGGAATGTCTAGAGAGCTCTGGAAATGTCTAGATAGCCTGTGGAATTATGACGGGGGTCAAATGCTTAAATGCTGAAGGAAAGCCACGTGCAGGGAAGGAAAGCACAGGTTGGGTTCAGAAGTGATGAAGCAGAATCTCAAGCACTTTCCCCAAACCCAAGGAAGCCCCTTTCTTCCATCATTTGTGCACATTTGCACCTACTTCACTATGGGCATTCAGGAATCTACTACAATGATGTGTTTCTCTGCATACAGGGGGTGGGCAAAAGTAGGTTCACAGTCGTTTATATGGAAACAAATACAATCAAACCATAGTAATACCAGAATGAACTTTGTGCTTTGCAGACTCACAACTGTACATCTACTTTGCCCACCCCTGTACTTTTCTGTCTCCTTGGATAGCTCTTGCTCAGTTTCTGAGAAGAAATATAAGGTTTTAAAAATCCAAATAACTTTTTCTCCGGAAAACTAATTTTCCCACCAGTAGTCCATGTCCAGATGGAAATCAGTGATTCTCTTGTGCTGTGTCTAAGGAACACTTTATATTTTCACAAATAATAATTGTCACATCCATTCTCAAGGTTACTGGCTGTCCTGTCAGTGCCTAGATCATTATTTCACAAAGTTAGACAATAACAGAGTAGAGGGATGCTGCTTTGGCTGTTTTGGCTGTTTGACTGCGACACTGCTGTACATTTTCCTAAAACTCTGTGACCTTGAGGCCACACTGATGGAATGTTCCTTTGTAGTCTTGCTGCTGTCTGGAAATGTTTGTTTTCATCTTATGGATTAAAGAGAGCTCAGATTTCTATATTTTAATAAGTGTGACCTAGATAGTGGTAAACAGCCCACACTTTACCCATACATTTCTGATTTAATACAGTACATCTAAATATGCCTTTTGAAATTCTGATTAGCTCCGGGCAGGGGAGTCTGCATGGCTTACATTCCATTGCCAGGAATCTTGCTGTTAAAAGAGACTTCTCCCAGGCCCACCCCATCAACACAAACCACCTGGGGATGGGGGTGGAAGATGGAGAAACATTTTCTCTGATGGCTTAATTGAATAAACTTTAACTTCCTTTGCAAGTGAACTGTTAGATATCTCTCATCTTAACAAATGCCTGTCCCTCCCTCCTGTGGGATGATTCCCCCATCTTCCCAAGGACTTCACTCCTTGAGATATCCCCTTTTTCTCCTTTCTGCTGCCTCAGTACCTCCCCTCTTTCCTGAGTCATTCCAATCTGCATAAAAATAAACATGAAAATTTACCCTTCTTCCATGTCCCCTGCTATAATCCCACCTCTCTGTTCTTCCACATCCCCAAATTTCTAGAATGACTTCTCTGCCCGTGGCTGAGGCCGCATCTACCTTCACAGGGCCACCGATATGGCCTTTGTGAAGACCTCAAGTGACTGCCCTGTTGCCAAGTTCCTGGTCATATTTTTCCCTAATCCTCTTTCTACCTGACCACTCCCTGCTCTTGAACCCCAGCTTGGCTTCTGGGTCAGCCTCTCGCCTGGTTTTCTTTCTCTCTCCCTGCCGTGCCTGCTTAGTCTGCTGCCTCTAACTTTATTGTTGGGGCATCTGGAGGGTTTGGGCTCGGGCTCTGCTTCTCCTGTATCTATACACCCTCTCCCTAGGTCACCTCATTAGTGCCCTGTGATGGAAATGCCCTCTTTATGCTGTTGACTCCTAAATTTCCCTCACCAAGCCAGGCCTCTCCAGCCCAAGTCTGGTTCACAGAATTACTTGCCTGTGTGGCGTCTCCTCACTGAATGTCTCTTGGATGTCCTAAGTCTGACTAATCTAAAACAAGGGATAATATGCATTTTTGAGCATTTTAGAATTAAAGGAATTTATTGTTGTCTCTGTTCTGAGTGATGATGCCTGCTGATAAAATCTCTGTGAGTGTGTGTGTGTGTGCACGTGTGTGTGTGTGGGGGGGGGCAGCTAGAGTTCCCTACTCACCATGTGTACAATGTCTAGATAGGCAGCTGTGTGTCATTTTCCCTGGGTGTATGTCTGTTGAACTACCTGCCTTTTCCTACTGGTTCTATGTTATTTTGAATCATGACCCAACACCAACAAAACTCCATATCCCATACATTTCCTGGAATTTGGGAGAATGTTCTATGAGCTATGATGATTGCCTTGCTGGGACCATGGGGCCAGGCCATAGCGTTTCATGTGGGGGTGTAGAGAGGGGTTCCCTTGCAAGAAAGAGATGTTCTCAGAGCCTTTCAATCCCAAAAGAGTTGGTTCTGAGCCTTACATGTAAGAGAGGGAAACCTAATCCTACTCTGTGTTCAGTGCTAGTAGTAAGCCGGTCCCTGAGTTACATAAACATAAAACAATATTTGAAAACTTTTTTGTTTGTCAGCTTACTCATTAGTCCATCTTCCATCCTGGCTGTCCCCCAAGGTCCTGGTTTCTCTAGACCAAGACCACATGACAGGGGCTGTGAAGCTCTGTCCAGTGGCTCTCCATCCGGAGGCACACTGGAATTACTGGGGGAGCTTTAAACAGCACGTATGGCTGGACCCTTCCCAGAGATTCTGAATCACTCACTCTTCTGGGTAAGTCAGTGGGCTGGTTGTTGATAGTTTTCAAAGCTTCCCAGATGATTCTGAGGCAGAGCCAAGGTTGCATGCTTTACTCCAGGCCATGTTGGCTTCAGCTTCCCAAGGTTTTCTTTCATTGCAATTGATTTTTAGCAGTAGGATTTCAGCTTCAGAGAGCCCCAGGCGTGCATCTATCATATGACATCTTCCCATAATGTCCAGTGTAGGTCTCTCTTTCCCCCAGTAGACTGAGTTCTTTGAGGACTGGGGCTATGTCACTGCATCCGTTTCTCTATGTCCAGTGCACCACGGAGCTCAATAAATGTTAGCTTATAGAAAGCATGGAGGTCACGAACAAGGTGAGGTAGACAGTTGGCACCAATCCCCCAAGCTTTGGTGCTGACCTTTGGAGACTCTGCACCATAGGCTGCCCACTGGGAGTGCACTTTGCATCACAACGCATTCCATGCTCTCATCTCCCAGGTTGCTTGCAGAGCACTCTGAGTGGGATTGCTCTCCTCCATGCTTCCATTGTTCTGCTGTCCCTCCGTCAGGGTGGGGACGTGTCACCAAGCCTGCTCTCCCACTGGCCCAGGAACATGGCATCCTGAATGTTAGAAGGGCTGGGACCTAATGGGTGGTTCTGAGAAAGCTCCTGGAGGCCTTGGAGGCAAGTGTTCCATGAGGATGGTTTCTCTTTGGGCTGCGTCACTGGTTGGACATTGTCACCTGTCATTCTCTGACTCTCAGCATGACATCATTTAGCTCAGAATTCTGGGTGTGGCAGCTGGTGGTGCCAGCATTGTTTGTGGTTTGCCTTTGTACAGCTTTGTTCCTTGGGACTGAATCCTACAGAAAGGGGTGTCTTAACCCAGGGTTGCTAGCCGGGTCTTGGGAGGCCTCCCTGAAATTATATGTACAGTATTGTATCCGTATTATTTAAGCACATTTCTCTAGAGAGAGAGAGAGACCCTTAGTTTTCTTCATTTTCTTAAAGTTGTTCACGAAACTGCAAAAATGTTGGCTCATTGACATCCCACTGTTCTCCCCACAGGGTTAATGCCCTGAGAAGGTGCATTTGAACATTATTCCAGCACAAAGATCTGGAATGAGGTTGTCTAGGTTAGATCAGCCTCCATGAACATAGAAAGACAGTAAGGGTTATTTGGTTTTCTGAGAACTTGGAGGGTAGAGGAATGTATTAGTGCCCTCCATCTTGGACACTTACGCCGTGTGTGTTGTGTGTGTGTGTGTGTGTGTGTGTGTGTGTGACCTGCAGGCCTCCTTACACTAAGTACGTGTGTCATGTCTGACAGGCATCCATGTCTCATTTTTCAGGGGCCTGTCCCTGTTGGCAGGTCCTAGTTGTCCTGGGCTCTGTGAAGCTCATTCAAAATGGTAGGAGTCTCCTCAGGGAGACCAGCCTCCTGCTACCAACACCCACTCCCTGCCCCCCTCAAACTCCTCATACAGCCCCTAGGTCACCCTTTCTCCAGGGAAGGTTTGGTTTCTTTTCAACAAGATGCATGCCCCACCTGTCCTTCCGAGCTGTGGCTGTGGATGAAGTGTGGTGATGTCCTTCCCTCCCCTGGAGACGCAGCGGCCAGTGGGGCCAGCGTCCCCCGCACATGCCCAGCCCCATGTCCCTTGGCAGTGGGAAAAGGGACAAGCAAGCACGGAAGCCAGGAAACCAGCCCAGGGACAGCTAAGGCCATGCGACTCGGAGAGGAGAGGGAGGGACCACACCCAGAGCTGAGTCACAGCCACGGCAGCAGGGCTGGCCTGCTCCCTGCTCTCTGCCACGCCGGGTACTCAGCCCGCAGCTGCCCTCCCCAATGTGGAGACTTCCAAGCCTCTTTTCCATTGCTTTTCCCACCGAGCCTGTATGTCTTCCCAGAGAGCCAGCAGGGGGTCTTTCGTCAGGTGCCTGATGCCGGGGTAATAACAAGGTGGAATGGCACCAGGAGGCACTTTTCTTGGCTGCTGCGCTGCTCTGCCCTGATTTGGGAGAAGTAGCTCCAGTGTGAGGAGCATGGAAATCCTGGGCTTTGCTACGAAACTGATGGTGGGGCCTGAACCCACTGTCTTCTCTCCTGGCCTGGAATTTTCTATGTGTAAACCCCACACATACTCAGTAATATAAGGTACCCGTGCCTGCTCTCAAGGAGACTGCAGTGTAGTATGGAATAGCAACAGTCCTTCAGAATAGTAGCTGCATTTATTGAGCACAGACCATGCCAGATACAAGGCTAAGTGGTTCACGGGGAGTACCCATTTTAATTATTACAGCACACCTGAAGTGGGTACTACACTAAATTTAAAGGAAGCTCAGAGAAGTTCAGGAACTTGTCTTTGGTCACACAGCAAATAAGTGGTTAAGCTGTAGCATCAAATCCAAGTCCATCCCCAAAACCTGTGCTCATAACCACTGCCGTGAGCTACCCCTATAAGGACCCCAGGCATCGGAGCATGCCCGGGAATGGTACAAATGGTCGATGATATAGGAACTCAGAAGAACAGGTAATAAGAAGAAAGGGAAGGAGTGGAAAGGGAAGGAGAAATATTCTGGAAAAGACCTTGAGCCATGCCATGAAAATCCATTGATTCCACTAAAAGCTTGATATTGATAGGACTTATAGTGATCTCAAAAACTGTCCCCGGTCCCTCTCCTCTGCCACCAGCATGAGAGTCCTTAGTCTGCTCGCAGGCCCAGCCTGTGTCAGCTGATTCCTGTAGGTTCTAGCTGCCCCTTCCCCTTCTGGAGCAGGAGTGCCTGGGAATATATAACCCCCAAGGTTACCCATAGCCAGTATGAAAACTCCGTAGCCTTCCCTGAGGGTGGTACAGATGCTAAGGTGTAATTTCAGCTCCAGAGCTGTTGGGTGTGGGGAGGATGGGGGGGAGGTGAGGCTGATGCTGAACTTCACCTGAGGTCACAGCCACACTTGGATGCTTCTACTGTACCGACCCTGTCTGCTTCCTCCACCCCTTGAGATTGCTCGTGGGAGCTCCGCCTTCCTAATCACATCTGCACAAACCTCACATCTGCGTCTGCTCCCAGGAACCGGGCTGTGGACAGTGTAGCTGTGAAGTTCCACTGACATCTCTGAGGAGCTGATGGGACATTGGTGGGTCAAATCCTAAAGGAAGAGGGAGAGATTCCAAAGGGCAGGGCAAGGGCATGGGCCGTCATTCACCTCCCACAGGATCGTCTGCCACACGCTGCCTTCTGGGCTGGCAGTGGGCCCTCCTCTCAGAGACGGGACTTTGGCCTCTGCCCTGCTCATTCCCTCGTCACAAGCCTGTGAGGAGCTAGAGTCATCAGGAACAGAGTGAGGGCACGAGGTGGCCCCTGAGAGATAGGTGACAGGATGAGGGAGAACATCCTTGGGAAGAGAAACGAGGTAAGTAATGAGGACTTCCTTCCACAGAGCCAGACCTGGGACCACAGCCACAGCCCCTCCCTGAAGGCTGGGCCCTCTGGTCCACCCGCGGAGCCCTCACCCCGTGGCTGGAATAGGCATGCAATACAAGCCCTTTCTTTCCTCAGTAACCCCTGCTCCTGTAAACCACAGCACACTAAGCTGAGCTGGCGGTGACTCCCACGGGGGCATTCTCACCTGAGAAGCCATGCTCCCTGAGTCTCAGGTAAGGAGACTCTAATAGGAAGATACACGGTGCACAAGACTCCCTTTAGGGAGGTTCCACATCACCCCCTACACACACACACACACACACACACACACACACACTCCTGTATCCTCTCCTCCATGCGTTGATCCCAGTCAAGGCCTGCTGGGTCAAGGCAGATGACCAGGCTTTGAGACCTGTTGTAAAGCCAGACTCTGGACTCCTGAGTGTCCTGATTAAATAAGCCCTAGCTGGCAGCCTAACACACATAAGCCCCAACTTGTGTCACAGAAAAAGTGGTGTTGTTGGGAGTAAGAAGGTGAAGCACCCCAGGGCCCTGACACCTGCCCGACAGCGATGGGCCACTCCCCTGCTCGAGTGACTCAACCCCCTCCCTCCACACCTGCTCAGAGAAGGCGAGTGCTGCCTGGGGAACGGTCTGCTCCACGGCTTTCCCAGGAGATCAGCTGTCCCACCTCCGGTGCGAAGGAGTTTCTCCCTTGGCCCTAAAGGGCTGCCTCGCCTGCCGTCTTCCTCATTCCTACAGTTGTGTCAGTCCTTGCTCCCTGGGTGATGCCAGGCGTGGTCTTCCCTGGACTTCACCCTCCACTCCAGGGTGTTTTATCCATTACGAAGTAGGAATGTGCTTCCTTCTCTCAGTATGGAAGCTCCTCCTCCCTCTGTCAGAACTTCCACTGACGCTTCTCTCCACAGTCAAACTCAGGCTGAGAAAATCTTCAGTAGGAAAGACAGAGTTTCTGGGGGCATATTTTCCTCCACTGAGGAAAAGCAGCAAATTCAGTCTCAATAGCAACTCAGCCAAGCTCAGGATCATCAGACAGTTATGCAGGTTGTATACTGCACACATATAAGCTCAGGAGCATCAGACAGTTGCGCAGGTTGTATACTGCACACATACAAGCTCAGGATCATCAGACAGTTGCGCAGGTTGTATACTGCACACATACAAGCTCAGGATCATCAGACAGTTGCGCAGGTTGTATACTGCACACATACAAGCTCAGGATCATCAGACAGTTGCGCAGGTTGTATACTGCACACATACAAGCTCAGGAGCATCAGACAGTTGCGCAGGTTGTATACTGCACACATACACCTAGCAGAGGGATGAGTGGAGGCTGAAACTCCATCAGGGCTCTATTTGCCAAGCTGTGTACTCTGGTGTGGGACAGAATACATCCTTTTTTTTTTCCTTTACACAAAAGCACCCCTCGCTTGCTGGGCTGTGTAACCAAAAGGGGCATATTTTCCTAATTCATACAAAAGCTCCCTATAATGTAGCCTCTGACCTGGCAATCTTGTTTCTCTCACCCTCTTCTGCCTGGAAACGTTCTAGTCTTTGCAGTCTCAAAAGGTAACATCTCTCCCTTTTCATCTCTCCCCCTTGTGTCTGAGGATGATCTAATAGTATCAGAGACCTGTGGCCTGTCACTGCCATTGAGAAAGGAACATGCCTGTGCCTTCTCAAAGTCTCCACCCTCAATGAACAGCAGCCCCCGATCAGTGTGGAAAGAACTGTCAGTGCTAGTTTGCCCATCCCTTAAGCCTGGTCTTCTTCCTTTTCCTGCCATAGTGTCCAGCAAGATCACTTCCGATGGGGCTTTCTCCTGAGGAGGGAAAAGAGGATGCGCCTGAAAAGATCCCCCTGCTCTGACTGCAGCCCGAAGAATCGAAGAATCGAATCGGCAGGTAGAGCTCATGACCAGGCCTGGCTCCAACGCCCCCTTGCTCTTCTGTGTAATATTGCTCTCCCTTTGCCTTCCTCTGCTGGGCTGTGAGCTGGAACTAAGCACCCCCGCTGGGGCAGTGCCTGGCTCCGAGAGGAGATTAAGCAAAGATTGTGGAAAACGCCTGCTGGGGTAAATGGCTTTCACCAGCTTCAGTCTGTCTGATGCAGGGAAGGCACACATACATGTCAGACGTTCCCTATTCCTTTTTCTCCTGGTGTTCTCTTTTCAACTTCCCTCCTCGGCTATTTGCAAGAGGCAGAAATGAAGGATGTGTTCTTGGAACCCCTCAAGTTTGACTCTGAAGCCTCCAAGTGAACAGACCTCCCTTTGGCCCCTCTAAGGGGTGGAAGTGGGGGTTGGATAGAGGATTTGGAGCGTGTCTGGTCCTACAGATTGGGGCCACCCAGCAACCCCAGGCTTCAGCAGTGGCACAGAGGGACCTGGGACTGCTTGTTCACAGGAACACTGAAGGCATGTATGCCAAGCTCACAGCCAGGACTCAGCAATTTTATGTTAGAGCAGCGGTTTTCAACCGGTGTGCTGCCGCAAACGGGTGTACCGCAAGAATTTTTGAAACATGCAATATCTAACTAGTTAGGGGCACTGATATCTTTTCCCTTAGACTGTCAAATTTTAAAAAATGACAACAGCCAACACAATAGCTGTCTCATATGAATTAATAAAAAATTATACCTATTTTTTTCTTTGTCAGATCAGCAAAAAATATATTTTTTGGTGTGCCACAGAATTTTAGTAAGTAGTTTATGTGTGCCCTGAGATGAAAAAGGTTGAAAATCATGGTGTTAGAGGGATGGGAGGCAAGGATCAGAATGACCCAGGTCTTGGTTTGCAAATACATTTCTCCTTTAAGAGGAATTGGGGTTTCTTGGAAAATAGCCAATTGTAGGGCTGGAGCAGAGAAAGTACATGAGCCTGGAAAATCTTGTCTCAGAGAGAAAAAAGGCATTCAAAGAATGATGGGAACATGACAAAAGACACAGAAGCCAGCTTTAGAGAGTTCCCAATGGACATAACTGGAACAATTTGAGCATCAAAAGAAAAATGATGGTAATGAATTATAATCTATTTAATAAGATAGCAATCTTTGAGTCCATACTGATATAAATAAATGAATAAATGAATTGAACTTTGATAAAAAAAAAACAGCTATTTCCACAATCTGAAAGTACTTCCCTATAAAATACTTATTCATTACAAAGGGGAAAAATAATAATTCATAGTGTAGAAACTGGCAGACACCACCTTAATCAAGTGATTAAAGTTAACGTCACCAGTAATGGGACAAATGGAAATCATGTGCCATCTGACAAAATGCAAGGGCAAGCTCACAGCATCCCTGCCATGGCACAACGATCCAAGATGCATAACGTGAATCTCTCTGGGTGGAAACATGAGACAAACACAAATTCTACAAAATGAATGACCTGTGATTTTCACAAGTGTCAAGGTTGTGAAAATCAAGGAAAGTTGGAAGAATTGTCCTGGAATGAAGAAGACTAAAGAGACTTGACCACTAAGTGCAGCACATGGTCCTGGCCTGAATCCTTTCACTGTAAAGAACATATTTGGGACAATCAGCCAAACTGGAAGATTGTATAAGAATCAGATGGTTGTAATTCAGCCATCTTTATTTACTGATTTCAATGGTTGTTGGTGGTTATGTAAAAGAATGTCGTCATTTTTAAAAATACAAAATACAGTATTCAGGGGTGACAGGGCATCGTGTTATAAATGTACACTCAATTGTTTCATGGTAAAAGAACACTGTTCTTGCAGCTATTCTGTTCATTTGTGATTGTTTCCAAAGTTGAAAAAATAAATTAATTAAATGAAGCTCTGTACCCACAATAAAATTCAGAATGGGGAAAGCTATTTTCTCAGAAGTTTAAGTGTAAAGCATTTAGGAATTTTATTTGAATACAAACTCGACACATATAGAAATGGCAATGAAAATATATAGCTTGAAATGTTATTAGGATTAGGAATAATTTCACCAGACTGTGAAGACAGGGACTTACCTGTTTTATTTACTATTATATTTTTAGCACAGTGTCTGGCATTAATAAATATTTGTTACATAAATAAATAATACATGACAAATATCAATCCCTCAATAAATGATTATTTTAGCTGTTATTATTACTTGTAAGAATGCAATTCAACCATATGAGTCTGCCAAAATGTTGGTCTTAGGGTGATACAAAGTGAATAGTAGCTCAAATACATATCATTGTGGTCATGCTCAATTCTGAATATAACATTTTAAGGTATATCAGATAGAATTGCTTTCAGCTGTAAATAACAAAACTTGATTTACAATGTCTCAAACAAATGAGGGCTTGGTTTGCTCATCAAGCCGGAAGTAGGCAGTTGGTGGCACTAATTCTGCACTTCAACAGTTTCATTGCTGAAGTCTCTAAGATATTTTTTTTTTTTTACCTCCCTCACAGTCCTAAGGTGACTGCCTCAGCTCCAGGCATCACATCCACTTTCAGGGAAGCAAGAAGGGATAAAGTGACTGTGCCAGTAGCATTTATCACTTTCTCATAAGCCCTCTATTAGGTCTCTGCTTATGTGTCATTGGCTAGAATGGGTCACATGGATGTCTCTGATCATAGAGAAGATTAAGAAAGAAAGAGTTTAAGTTTTTTTTTCTATTGTTTACGTTGGAGGTGATGAAGGAGAAAGGGTTGCTAGAGATTGCGGGGCTAGCCAATGAACAGTGTCTGCCATGGATGAACACTGACAAACCAAAATGTGTCCAGAGGCACACAGCTAGGACGCTCAAGGTTGTGGATATCCTGTCATACAGGGATGGTGCAAGGAACTGAGGATGTTTGAACTGAAGCAGAAACAAATGAGGAGGATGTAGCAGTCACCTTATAGAACTGTCCTCTGGAGGGGGTTTACTTACTCTGCACTGCTGTTCAGGGAAGACAGCAGGTGAGAGGCATGAAGAGGTGGCCATGCCCTAGGCCAGCCCTGCCTATGACTGGAGCTCACCCTCCAAGAAAGGGGCCAGTTGTGGGGGAGGGAGTGCCCCTATCTGCCAGTGGACCATCACCATCAGGAAATCATCCATGGCATGGGAAGCTGGAGTGAAGAACCTTCAGGGCTCCTTGCATTGCAAAGATTTGCTGATTTCCCTGCCACTCCTTTAGAAGCTCGAGAAGCAGACTGATTTCTCACTGTGCCTTGTCACCACAGTGTAACTTTATTTTCAACAGAGTCTTGGTGAAAGAGAGCATCTTGCTTCTGAAGACGTCAAAGCATTTTGGGCCTTTTCTCTCCTGCTGATAGCTTCAGGGATGTTTTATCTACTTATCCTCTTGAGCTTGGTATAATTGAAGAAAAAACAATTCCTTCTAACCAATTAATATAATAAGAACTTTATGCTGGGCAGAGGGTAGAGCAGAAAGAGTGGCATTTTGACACCAAGGCTCAAGTTTTCCTTGGGAATGAAGATTATACACAATCTATTGACTGAGGCAATTATAGGACCAAGTATGGTTGAATCGCTTTGGTAAACCTTCAAGTGCTGAACTTGTGAGAGTCGTTATTACAATAGATCAAATCATTCTGCTTCCTCTCCTGTCCCGTCATGGAGAGAATATGAATCCGGAGAACCTCACCATTAGTAGAAAAGTATATCTCCCAAAGCATGATTGTTTTCTCCTCATTGGGCCTTCATTAGCAGTGGTTTGAATGTTTCATGAGCTCTGCTTTGAATCTTCTAAATTAGAAGTGATTTTTCTGCTTCTGCTTCCGGAGGTTTCAGCAAAAAACAATCAGTCTGGGTTTGTTCTCCCTCAGCCCTTGTACAACACCGCTGATCCTGCAACCCAGCACTTGGCCCAGAACCTGACCCAGAGGGACCCAGTAAATGTAAAACATCTTTAGGGAAAGTATTGTTTTCATGATACAAATAGGCAAGTATCACCTGCTGAGAAGCAATTTAAGTTGCTGTTGCTAAAGAGAAGAAAGACAAGGGACCTGATGTTCACTGCACATGTGGCATTAGTGCCAGGCACTATATTGGGTACTTCTTTGGGTACACATTTAATTCCAAACCAACTTGTACAAAATAGAGACAGGTTCTTACACATAAAAGGAGATGGAAGTTTCAGTTAAGCAGCTTCTCCAAGGTTATCCATCTTCCAAGAGGGTGATCAATTTCTGAGATACGTGGTTTTGATTTCAAAGCTTGCTTATACACACTTGTCATATACAGGGTGGCTAGGCTGTGCCTGGATGTTAAGGGTTTTAAAACCAGAATAACAAGAAAGGAAGCAGGGTGGGTAGTTGGTGGAGCTAACAGCCTGGAAAGTGATGTTTAGTTTAAAGGTGCTGGGGTGTTTTAGCCTCTAGAGGTGAGCACTTCTACTGGCCTTTGGGAAAGGGTGCTCCTTGGTTGGGGACTGTCACCACCATGATGGGCTTTATATTTTATTTTTTATTTATTTATTTTATCCTCACCTGAGGACATTTTTCCATTTTTTGTTCAGATAGAGTGGGAGGGAGAGAGAGGAAGAGAGAAAGAGAGAAACATCAGTGTGAATGGGACACATCTAGTGCTGCCACCCACACGACCAACCAGGGCCGGGGACAAACTGCAACCGAGGTATGCGACCCTAGCAGGAACCGAACCCAGGTCTCCCTGGACCGCAGGCCGACACTCTAACCTCTGAGCCAAACTGGCCAGGTTCATGATGGGCTTTTTAATACTGAGAACCAGTTGCAGGAGTTGAGGGGACTGGCTTCAAGGGAGACTTGGGGACCTGGCTGTCAGCAGTTGCTTCTCAAACCCAAAGGAACAAGCTTGGTACAGGTTAGAGGAGATACCAGGGCTGCACTTAGGGTGTGTGGAGTCCCAGGCAAATATTTGGAGGGGGGGGGTGCTATGTCTACTGAAACTGTATGATTTTAAAACGTATTACTAAATTTGTGGGTCTGCATTAGATATAGCCATTTAGCCATAAAGATTTAGAATATTAGGTAGAAAAGAGGTACTTGTGGATGTGTTTATTGTTGGATCGATAAGCCTGTGCACTGGAAGATTTCTTGTACAGTCCAAGCTCCCGCAAGGCAGCAATGCGGTCATTCCTCACAGCTCCACGGCGCTTAGGAACCCTTTGTAATTAAACAGTCGAGTTGTCGCTCTGGCTGGCTGTATTGCTTTTTAATATTGTACCAAAGGTTTTTAAAATAAAGTTAAAACATAAATAAATAGTATAGATCTTCTTACCTCTGCAGTTTCCTATTACTGTGATTTAATACTGGTTACACCATTACTCATGACCCTCCATCACCCACCATGCCACCCGCTGCCAATCACTCTCAACGGTCATTCTGGGCATGCTTGATGATGACCACACATGGGAGTCTTAGAGTATGCAGGAAAATGTAAACAGTAATTTGTTCCTTAGCCATGTTAAATTTATTTATAGGAATTATATAGCTTAAGCATAGAAAAACATCTGATCGTGTTTTCTCTTAAACTCATTAGGCCATAGTCACCACATTTCTAGAATGTGATTTTCTTTAAGAGAAGGCCCCCTGATTTCAGATGCCATGGACCAGCAGGGGGGTGAGCGAGGGGCCCAGAGGCAAGTCCAGAGGTTCAGTCTCATTCACTCAAAGTCAGTCCCTTACCCCGCAGAGTTGAGACCCAGCTGGGAGAGAAGTGGATCAGAAAGGCCGTTAGCGTCGCACAGCAATCCCTGGAGGAGAGAGACAAGGCCTCCCAGGAGCCTGCAGTAGAAGTGCAGTGACAGTGATGAGGAGGATGAGGGTACGGGACTTCTATGCCACCCCTGCAGCACCTGGGTGCTGTACCCTGGGAGTGGCACCTCCGTGGGAACCCATGTAGGTGAGAGTTGGGACATTGTTTGTGGGTACCCCAAATCCCCGACCTTGTCCTATATCTAACACGAGTGAGAACCTTCCCAAACTACTGTGTCGGCACCATTCCAATGATCCAATCGCTCCTGACCCCTGAAAACAATGCTGCACTGGCCAGCAGGAGCCATCCAGGCACCAGGCCTCCTTCCTGGAAGCAAGGCTTTCACGGGTCCTGGAAACCACTCACATTTTGAGAAAGGCATCCCAAAGCAGAGGGAAGCAGGGTTTGTGTGGGGGGCAGGGGCCCCCCTTGCCCGTGTCTCAGGATGATAGGAAAACGCTGTCTCCCTGCCTCTGCCTGGAACTGAGCATCTCTGGGGAGAGAGTAGAGACCACAGCCATGGGAGGCTGGGAGGGAGAGAGAAATCACATAGGTCTGCATGGTGATGGCCACAGACAGACTGGTGTGTGGGCACATGGGTGGTACTTTGTTCAGGACTTCCAGAAATTCTTGGAAGACACTTTGGAGTGGGCAGAAATGATTGGGCAATAGGGGCTGAGATCCAGCAATCCCCTCTCATCTGGGGAATTGCAAATTCAGCCTCACTTTACACTAAAAAACAATGGGTGGACAAGTTCAGTTAGATGATTTTTTTAAAAAGTTTTTATACAGCACAGGATGTTTTGAATCAGCTTTTAATTAAATAGCACAGCATTATTACCTTCCAAGATCAATAATATTTACTTTTTTTTTTTAATAATTTTGGAGATAAAATTTACATATGGTGCACTTATAGGTCACAAGTGTACAATTGGATCGGTTTTAACAGATATATACACAGCTGTGTAACCACCTTCACTCTTAAGACATAAACCATTTCCATTACCCCAAAAAGTTCTCTCATTTCCCCCCTAATTAAACCCAACCCCACAGGCAACCCCTGTTCTGATTTCTATCACCATGGGCTGGTTTTATAGGCTTCAGAACTTCATATAAATGGAGTCATACTTTATTTGCTCATATAAATGGAATCATACTTTATTTCACTGAGTACGTATCTGAGATTCATCCATGTTACAGTGTACATTAGTAGTTCATTCTTTTTTATTGTTGAGTTCATTCTTTTTATTCCGTTGTATAGATAGATGAACACAGGTTATTCTCCTGTTGATGGACTTTGGGTTATTTTCATTACCTGTGACTTTAAACTGTGCTCTGAGGGGCTTCACAGTTACTGTAGGGGTCCACTTAGGATTAGCTGCTAAAGTAGAGTTCAAAACCACTGTTAGACCTTGCTGGGAAGTGTTGCTTAGCTTTCCCTTGGTTTGTGTGTTGGTGCAGCATCCATGTTAAAGGAGAGGCAATGAAGGTAAGTCAGAAACCAGTACACAATGTGCAGTCCCAGCTGCCTGACAGCTGACTGCCAGGTAGACCTGTCCAGATATGCCCCTTCAGCTCACGCTAGTGAGTAACTCAGTTCCTGGAACAATGGCTCTTCTGTAATTAACCAAGTTCACAAAATGAACTGGACTTGACCTTCTGCCATGTTCCAACAATGAACCAACTTAAGGCTAAGTCTTAGACGAAGTTTAGATTAGACATCTAAGTACAAAGGGATAAAACAAAACGTTACTATCTTGAGTGTCTCCAACTTATCATTCTTCCAGAGAGTAGAATATGGGTGATGTAGTTCTCACAGGAGGAAGGGCAGGGGGTGACAAGGCTGGGGTTCTCAAGATGGGCCCATCAACTGGTGCTGAGGCCCAGCTGGCAGAGTTGGACAAAACAGGAGGGGTGTGGCCATTCAGAGAGTTGTAATTTCAAAGTTAACCCTCCCTGTGAGCTGTCTTTTCCTGTCCATCTCCAAGACTAGGTCCACCAACCCAGCTCCTCTAAAGAGATCCACAGTGAGTCACCTACATTCTCCCATCAGCCTCAGAACCACTTTCTTTTTTGTATCTTCACCTACTTTCATAGGAAGGTCTGTGCCTTTTGCTTATGGCCACCAGCAAATTCAGAGATACATTTGCTACCCAAATATCCCAGGTGAATAAGACCTTGTCTGGATGATCTATTCTGATTGGTCCTTTGCCCCATCCTAATTTTATTCTGTGTTTATATTTCACTAATGCACTGTATATTTCCTGTAGGCCACATCTAATCCTTTGTGGAATGAGGTGGGGTTTGAATAAATAAATAAGACATAAAGCCTGACATTGGAGCTAAACTAAAACCACCCACATCTCTTCTATACCCTCTCCCAGCAGGGGCAGCTGATACAATGGCTCCTTCTTCCTGCAGAAAGAGTGAACAAACAGGAGCCTTTGGAGGTGATCGATCCAACCTTCTCAGCAGTGCTCCGAATTGTCATTCACTCATTCATTCATTCATTCAATGAGTATTTATTGAGTACCTAATATATGTCAGGCACTGGGGGAAATAAGCAAGGTCCCTGCTTCTGTGAAATCTACATGTAGTGGGGGAGACAGAGAGAAGCAACGACAACAACAAAACACTGGGAAATCACATGATTTTATATAGATTTCTATAGAGCAAAAAAAATAAAGGTAGAGTGATTTTTTTGTTCTAGCTAGGGTGGTCAGGGAAGGCCCCAGAGAGGAGGGTATTTGAACAAAACACAAATAAAGGGAAGGAAGTGAGCCAGAGGATGTTCAGGTGGAGGGGTTTTCCTTAGGGAACAACCATGCAAAGGCCCTGAGAGGAGAATGAACTTGATCCATTCTTGGAACTGTAAGAAAGTTCAGGGAGTGGCTGGAGCTTCAGAAGAAAGGGGGACAGTGGTCAGAGATGAGAAGCCAGTTCATGCAGGGCCTCATGCTGCAGCAATGAATGGCAGGAATTTATTCTGAGTATAATGGGAAGCTGATGAAACCTTTTGGAAATAGAGTGGGGTAAACTGATTTAACATTTTGAAAGAGCTCTCTGGCTGCTGCATGCTGAATGGACTGACGTGGAGCCAGGTGGAAGCTGGGGGATTAGCCAGGAGGCTCCTGCAGTGGTGTGGGGTGGGCTGGACCAGAACGATAGTGGAGGAGATAGTGAGAGTGCTCAGATTTTACTCGAAAGAAAGATACCATTAATTAAACTAAGGGATGCAATCGATTGCAAGATGCATTCTGAATTCATAGATGTTATCATATGTCTTAGAACTGATGAAGTGTAGTATTTGAGAAGTAGAACCCCAAAGCCTTGTTAATGGATCAGGTGTAGAGGGGTAAGGGGGAAAAGGAACCAAAGATGATTCCTAGGGTTCTGGCCTGAGCAAATGGATGGATGATTGTGCTATTGACTCAGGAGGGGAGGGTGTGGGAGGCAGAGCACTGGGGCAGGGGGAAAGGGTTGGGGGGAGATAAGGATTTTCTTCTGGCTGTGTTATATCTGAGCTTACTATTAGACAGCCAGGAGAGTGGGAGACAGGCTTGGCCTACTTAACTTGGATATATGAGACTAGAGCTTGGGGGCCTTCAGGACTAGATTTATAAATTTGGGAATCCTCAGCATTGAAATGATGTTGACAGCCATGAAACAATACAATTGCTCTTTTCCCCTTTCCTGGCACCTCACCCAGAGACCCTCTCATGCCCCACCCCCACCCCCACCCCCACCCCCACCCCCTTGTTACAGAAAGCAGAGGGCAAGAACAGGAAAATCTTATGTCATATTGCACCCAAAAGAGGGTTGACATCTGAAATTAGAATCGGTTTCATTTGGCCCAGATTCGGGTCATATTGCCCAGAACTGGCAAGATCAGCCCTGGCTTGGCTCTGTATTGGGATCTGCTATAATCAAGGTGGGGATCATCTAGCAGTAGGCACCTCCAGGGTGCCCTGGGAGCTCCAAATGTGCTCAGTGCTAGAGTAGAAGGTCATGTATCAAGGAGATAGAATTTCTCAGTTTACTCTGATCTGGTCTGCATAAGCTCTTATAGTAGTCACACCACCAGTATCACTATCACCACCATCACCAACAACAATACTACCACCATCACCACTACCACAATAATCACCATCACTATCACCATCACCACCATCACCAATACCACCACCACTTCATGTTGCACCAATAGCTTTCATGATAATTATACCAGCATATATTTATATGTACGCAGGCATATATGTCATATATATATACATATATATGACAGACACTGTTCTTAGCACTTTCCACATAATAGCTCCTTTATACTTTACATTTAATATATAAATATTCATATAACATAAAAATTTAATTTATATGTAAATATAAAGCCTCACATTTTCACATAATAGCCCATTTAAATCTCAGCAATGATTAGGACAGAATATTATTATTATCATCACTATCCTCATTTTACAAGTAAAGAAACTGAGGCATGGTATGGATGAATAATTTATCCAAGGTTAATTAGTTAGTAAGTGGCAGAACCAGAATTGAACCCAGGTGGTCTGGCCCCGAAGTCCCCATGCTTAACCACTACTTTCTGTGGCCATGTTCCTGCAGTGCACCCTCCCCCTATGCCAGGGTTGATGGGCACAACAGCTGATCAGCATGTTAAAGGGAGGGGCATGCCTTCCCTACTTCCTTCTCCCATACCTTTGGCTGGGACGTAGGTTTGGTGGTGAAGCATCTTGGAGAAAACAGATGAAAGCAATGCCTGAAATTTAGCAAAGCAACAAAATAGAAGGAACCTGGGTCCCAGGCAGGATGCAGCCCTCTATCGGTCCTGGACTGCTTAGAGGAGAAGGAAATCAACTTCTGCTTAGTGTAAGCCGCTATTATTTGGGGTCCTAATGAAAACAGCTGAATCAATACCTGCAGTGATCCAGCGGGCAAAGTCAATCTGGAAAACGGAGGCTTGCCAGCAGCACAGCCCCGTCCCCATCTCGGAAGCTGCTGTCGGCAGCTTGGACATGCCAAGGGGCCAGTTCTGCCTGTGAGGTTGGAGCTTTCTGAAGTCTGGCTGCACAAACCAGCCTCAGAGGCTGGAGGTGAGGAAGGACCCGTCTCCAAGACAACAAGGTAGTGAAGTTTTTATTTATGTAGAACCATAAATGCCCCAGTAGTTTTTATGAGCGCACAGCAGAAAATTATCAAACCAGAGCAAGGCTTCCTAAGCAAAGAGCTGACATTCCGAAAGGAGACCTCATCTCACAAAACAGGGTGTGTGCGTGTAGTTGGAGAACGTAAGATCGCAGGAGAAACTAGATAGACAATCTAATCTGATTTGAAGTCTGGGAAAGAGAAAGAGTGAGGAGGCCAAACTGAGTTGAAAGGTTTGAGAATGGTGGTTTGGGAGGTGCAAAGGAGGATTCAAAGTGTTTTTTCAAATTCACCTTTTCATTGAAAAAAATCAATATAATAGTGAAAGATTTTTAAGCCCCTATAATTTTAATAATCTTAAACAACTTAAAAAATATTTTATATAACCATCCCTCTACTCTTTGTATTCATAATTACCAATTAATCTACAAATTTATTCAAATGATTTCACTTCTAATTATATTCTCCATATTTCTACATACCCATTACAGTTGTTGGGAAAGTCACTTGCCTCACAAATCCTGTTTTTTTTTTCATCTTTAAAGTGGGCCAATAATACCTAGAGGAGTTGGTATAAGGATTTATTGAAGTTAAGAGGGCCAAACGCTTAGCAGAGCGCCTGCCACATAATTACTGTAACCCAAAGGCATCCTTTCTCCTCAAAGAGTTACATAAAGTTTCCCCAAAAGTCCCCAAAACAACTCCTACCATCTTGTGAATTCCTAACAGTGAATTTCCTCATGTCTCTCTGCCTCCACACCCATTAGGTACTTCTCATCTGTTCACATCAAACCAGTAAAAGAATAACTTAAATGAAGTCTTGGTACATAATTAATTAGGGTATAATCATTTGATGGAGTACTTGTCAACATTAAAAAAAAAAAACAAGCCATTGCTCACACCACAACATGAGTGCAGCTCACGGTCGTGTTGAGTGGAAGATGTTAGACACAAATGGTAAACACTCTACAATCCCCTAATAAAAAGTTCGCAAATAGGCAAAACTAATCTGTGCTGATAGACGTCAGAATAGTAGTTAACTTTGGGGAAGATGACTGACTGGGAAGGGGGACAAGTGCAGCTTTTGGGTTTCAGGTAATGTCTTATATCTTGATCTGCAAGATGATTACACAGATGTGTTTACTTTGTAAAAATACACCACACAATTTACCCCTGATTTGTGCAGATCATTATATGTTTTACTTCAATTTAAACGTTCATTTACAAAACGAGGATTTGAGGTGTCACAGGAGAAAATTCCAACGCAGGATGCTTGGCTTGCCCTGACCACTCTAGCCCCACTCCGCTCTCTGCCATCTCCTCGGTGGTGTCCAAACTCTGTCTTCCCCTGTCTCAGGCAGAACAACACGCAGAGTCCGAGGAGAGCTCAGAGTCTGCTTTGCTGTGTTATGTTGAGGAATTTCTCCCTCCCCCACCCAACTTCTTTTCTTATTCATATCATTGTGATTAACTCTTTATGTGAGTATATTTTTTCTTTTGGATGAAATGTCAGGAGTGAGAGTACATTTTTGTGACTTTTCATTCACATGACCACTTGCTTTTTTAAGATGATTATACCCAGTCACAACACCCAAGGCATTCTCATACACATGCAACAATGCGTTCTTTCTGATGTGTGGACCAGAGCAAAGACCACTCCTGAGGGCGCTGGGCTGGCTAACTTGAGCCATGGGCCTGCAGGGAAAAGTTTTCCAAAAGTGATACTACTTCTCAAGAACATGAGATGGCATGTCATTACCCATATTTAGGCATTGCACAAACACTAAGTGTCTCCCCAGGCCGGCATTGCGCTGCATGTGAGGATGAGTGTTGCAATGGTGTGTAACCTGCATGGTGACCTCCTCCTTCTGGCACCGTGAACCATGAACGAAGGGTTCACTTGTGGTAGCGGTGGCTTGCACAGACAGGAGAGGACCCTCAGCTTCCCTGTGTGCCATCGTTAGAGGAGACCAGTCAGACTCAAGAGGCAGTCTAGAATCAGAAACATCACTCTCATAGATGGTGAGTTACTTTCTAGCAAATGAGTCCTAAGAGACTCTGCCTCTTTTTCTCCTAGTTACAATTCAAAAAGTCTCAGGAGAGATTTTAATTGGCCCTTCTTAAATTATCAGTTCATTTCCTGGACTAATCACGGAGGCCAAGATGGTGCAATCATGTAAGGGGTAGTTTCCATTTGGCCCACATGTTTCTTGGGGGAAAGGAAGAGGCCCCCCCAAAAGAAGGAGGATATTTTTCCCCAGTGGGAAAGAAGGGATTGAGAGACCAAACAAGAAATAATCTTTGTGGAAGGATGAGCTCTGTGTACACGCATGCACACAGGAAGGCAGACTCCATCTTAGCTTTGGTTCCCCCAGAAAGAGACCCTGAGACAAGGATTCAGTGCAAACAATTACTTTGGGGGCTGATCCCAGGCAACAGAGTATAGAAGTGGGGAAGAGGGGACGTTTTCAAGCATAACTGGAACTTAATCCCACTGGACAACTCTAAAGTCTAGCAGGAGAGTCACCTCAGAGTTGTCCCTCCTGGGTAGCTGTTTCTACACCAACCGCATCAGTCACTGGTGGAGGGCTGCTCTGAGGCTTGGGTGGTGGGGGGCATTACTTCTCTGGAACTTCTGGCTTGTGGTTAGCCGGACAGAGCAGGTGCCAGAGAAAGCTCTGGTGCAGCTGGAAGTCTGGCTGGTGTTCACACCATGGTGAGGCCCAGGGAAATATTGTTGGGGCGCTGACATATCTGCTTCACACATGCTTAGGTTTCAGGGGAAGAGACAACTGTGGGCAGCCCTATGTCTTCATATATAATGCCAAGGGAACAGGAATGTGTGTTCTCTCTCAGGGTTCATGGGGGTGAGACAGAGGTTATAATGGCTCTTAGTGGGTGGGCAAAAGGAGAGTTTTACATGAAAATCCATTGTTTCTATCAGAGCAGCCCACCTGTAGTGCTGGACATGCTGCCAGGTGCAGTGACCCTGAACAGCATGTTCATGTATGGGTACAATCAGTGTATTTCACTCCCCTAGCCCTAGCAACTGCTTCAGGGATGGATTTGTGGCCCACATTAGTAAAATTTAGAGTTAATCCTAGAATGTTTGCTGGAATAACCAGGAAAGGGTCCTTTCTTTCTGAAGAACTTGAAACTGGGAGACTGTAAGCCTGGGGCTTCAGGAATCACCATGGAAAGAGACTCTGTCTTAAACAAAGGCAACAGAATAAAATAAAAGAGCCAAAAGCCATGGAGAGACTGATGGCTGATGACATCACACAAGCCACTGGATCCAGCTATGCCTGAATACTAATAACATCTACTCCTGATTTTCCAGGCATGTGTGTTAAAATGAATGCCCTGTTTTGCTGAAGCAACTTTTTCCCTTCCTTCCTTCCTTCCTTCCTTCCTTCCTTCCTTCCTTCCTTCCTTCCTTCCTTCCTCCCTCCCTCCCTCCCTCCCTCCCTCCCTCCCTCCCTCCCTCCCTCCCTTCCTTCCTTCCTTCCTTCCTTCCTTCCTTCCTTCCTTCCTTCCTTCCTTCCTTCCTTCCTTCCTGTCACTTGTACCTGAAAGAGTACTGGCAAATACAAGATGTGAACTTGTAAAATGGTAAGATTTCTAGGCCAGTCCTGGATAAAGGAACCAAGAGCAGTGTCAACTCGCATTTTGTGCTTCCCAGAACTAACTTTCTGGAGACTTGACAAGCAGTTATGAGCATCTTAAGGGTTGCCATGGCAACAGGGTCAGTCTTTAGAAGTGAGTTTAAGCGTTTCCTTCTTTATTTCTGGCAGATAATCGACAGGCCCTATGCTAAAGGAAAATCTACATTGGCTGGTTGAAAAAAAATAAGTGACTTCTAGAGCCTTCCTATGAGTTATTGGTCCATTATAGTTGAAGCCAGACCTTTCTCTGCCTCTTTCAAGGCCAATTGCGATAAGTGATCAGAATAAGATCTCATAGTAATAAGTTAATATTTTTTGAGCACTGAAATAGTTCTAAAATATTTCATATACATAAATTCATTTTATCCGCACAACAATCACATAAGCTAAGCACTATTATTATCCCTATTGTACAAATGAGGAGGCTGAAGCACAGAGAGGTTAAGTCACTTACTCAAAGTCACAGAGCTAGTACATATTGGAACCAGCATTCAATCTAGGTCGAAATCTAGATCCTACACTGTTTCCTAATCACTCTCCTGGAGAAAAAAAAAAAAATACCTGCTTTCCAATAATCTCAGCTAAGCATGCCCCTAGAGTATTCCCACAGGGGGATATTGACTGTACCTCTCGGGATGAGATGAGCCAGGAGTAGACAGGCACGTTGGGGACAGAGGCTGCTTTCTGGAGTTAGTTGGAAATTCATAATATGACTAAAGTCTTAGAGAACATTCCTGGGAGCTACTGCTCACTAATTCCTTCCCTGTCCCTTTCTTTCTCATGTTCCACAGCAGCCATACCAAAGTGCCCTTGTCCTCAAAGCCCCTTTTCTCAGCTGCTCATCACCTGTTCCACCAAGAAACAGGGTACAGCCCTTCAGTCTACTGCTCCCGTGAACTTACCGGCTTCTGCAAACAATCCTGGTTCCTGTGTTCAGACTAAGCGGACGTGCCCTAGTCTCATCCAGGGATTCCCCTTCACTCCTGGTCCCATTCCTTGCTACCTCTGCGGATTTCCCAGGCCTGCCTGTTTTCTCTCTGCCATGGCTCCTTCTCAGCCAGTAAGTCTGCCCACATCCAACCACCAACTCCTTTAATTGCCTCACTTCATGAAAGAGGTCTACAGTAGAGTTTTCTACTTCCTCATACCCAACCCCTCCTCAACCCACTGCAGTCTGCTTTCTGCCCACCACACCCCTCCCTTTACAAATTGTTCCTGTGACAGGCGTGGATGACCTGATCGTTTCTGACATCCCCACAAGTGTTTGAACTCCTTCTCCTTTTGTGAGCATGACTAGTTGGGTGTGGCAACAAAGAGGATAATTTTGAGAGGAAAAGTATTTAAAACTAGGATTAAATCTGGGAAAGAAAGAAAGAGAATATGTTTGGGGAAAAAATATTATATCATGGATGTAGCAATATTACTCAGTATACAGGTAATTCAAACTTATATTTAGATGGTTTCTAAATTTGTAATTGAGTTGATTTCAGCAAAAAGATAAAAGTAGCCCTGGCCGGTTTGGCTCAGCAGTTGGAGTGTCAGCCTGTGGACCAGAGAGTCCTGGGTTCGGTTTCCACTAGGGGCACGTACCAAGAAAAGAAAAAAGTAATACTTAATTTAATAAAGAATTTTATGTTTCTCATATAATACGTTTCATATTGAAGTTTTTTCTATCTCCCACTTCCTCGGCTGATGTATGCTTAAGAAGTCACTAGATTTTAAACATTAAATATCAAATCTCTAATAAATTGAAAGCAAATAATTAGACCTAGTGCTCATCTAATGGAATCGTGAGAGAATATGTTTGGAAACCTGTTGTTTTACAAAGAGAGCCCTGTTCCACCAAGAAACAGGGCACAGCCCTTCAGTCTACTGCTCCCATGAACTTACTGGCGTCTGCAAACAATCCTGGTTTGTATGAATTCCCTGTTCCTGCCACCTGCGGATCAGACATTCCTCCTTCCGGGAAGCCTGCTCTAGAACTTCTTTTCACAGATCCCTTTGTCTGGGTTTTCCAGACAACCAGAATTCTTCTCTCTCTCTTTTTTTTTTTTTTTTTATCCTCATCCGAGGACATTTTTCCATTTTTTGTACAGACAGAGTGGGAGGGAGAGAGAGGAACAGAGAGAGAGAGAGAGAAACATCGACGTGAAAGGGACACATCGAGTGGCTGCCACCCGCACGACCGACCAGGGCTGGGGACAAACTGCAACCGAGGTACGTGCCCTCAGCGGGAACCGAACCCGGGTCTATCCGGACCGCAGGCGGACGCTCTAACCGCTGAGCCAAACCGGCCAGGACCAGAATTATTCTTCTCAACTGTGTTATGGTGAGAGAGTGAGAGAGAGAGAGAGAGAGAGAGAGAGAGAGATTGCTAAGTAGTATTTCATAGTATAAATATCCCACAATTGTTTATCCATCCTTTTGATAGGTATTTGAGTTATTTCCAGCTTAGGGGAATAAAGTTTCTGTGAACATCTTTAAAAAATTCTTTTGGGTGATACATGTTTTCATTTCTTTTGGGTAAGTATCCACAATAGGATTGGGTCATAGGGTAGGAGTCAGCCCATTTGAGCTGCTGTAACAGAATACCTTAGACTGAGTGGCTTATAAACAACAGAAACTTATTTCTCACAGTGCTAGAAACTGGGAAATCCAAGACAAATCACCAGCAGATTTAGTATCTGGTAAGGGCATGATTCCTGTTTTGCAGATGGCTGTCTTCTCACCGTGTGCTCACATGGTGGAAGGGTGTGGGAGCTCTCTGGGATCTCTTTTATAAATAAGGGCACTAATCCCATTCATGAGGACTCCATCCTATGACCTCATCACCTTCCCAAAGCCCCACCTCCCTATACCAACAAACTGGGAATTTAGTTTCAAAATATGAATTTTGGGAAACACCTATATTCAGTCAATAGCAGTAGGTCTATGTTAAATTTTATGAGAAATTATTAGATTTTTTTAATGTACAATTTTTACAAATAGTGATGTAAGAGAAATCAGGTTGTTCCACATTCTCACCAACATTGGGGACCTTTCATTTTAGCCATTTAGGTGGGTTTGAAATGGTACCATATTGCAATTTCAATGTGTCTTTCCCTGATGCTAATATTATTGAGCACCTCTTCATGTGCTTATTTTCCATTCATATATCTTCTTTGATGAATTATCTGTTCAAATCTTTTGCCCATCTTTCAAAATTTGGGTTATCTTTTTGTTATTGATTTGTGAGACTTCTCCATATATTCTGGATATAAATCTTTTGTCAGATACATGCATTACGAATATTTTTTTTCCTACTCTGTAGCTTGCCTATTTATTTTCTTAATGGAGCAGAAGATTTAAATTGTATAAAATCTAATTTAGCTTTCCTTTTTTATTTTATAACAATTGTTTCCCATGTCCAATCTAAGAAAAATTTGCTTAAACTCAGAAAGATATTCTTTTATGTTTTCTTCTGAAGCTCCAGAATTTTGGCAATATAGGTTCTATATTGAATTAAACATTATGTGTGGTATGAAGTAATGACTGAGTTCATTTTATCCAGTTTAGTTTATCCAGTTATTCCAGAACCATTTGTTGAAAAGATTTTTCTTTTCCCATTGGAAATCCATGATGCCTTTGTTAAAAATCAATAAAATGTATGTGTATGGGTGTAGCTCTATACTCTCTGTTCTGCTCAATTGATCTGTTGGTGTATCTTTACCTAAATAACACTTCATCATGATTACAGTAGCTTCATAGTAAGTATTGATATCAGGTAGTGTGAGTCCTCCAGTCCTGCCTCCCCCTCCCCCCCTCCCCTCCCTCCTCCCCCAGTCAGCTCTGCAGGCATCCTGAGAGCTTACAGCCATCATCTCAGAGTTCAGGGCAGGGATGGTGCTTTCTTTCCCCCTGTGCATGCCCTGATCTTCAGAGTGGTGTATAAACATAAGGAAGTCCATCAAGAGAATGAGCTGGGCCCAGCTGAGCCACCCTCTTCCCTGAGCTCTGGCCCATAGTAGGTGTGAACTTTACCCTGTACTTCCCTCTGAGAGGTGAGGCTGTTGTCCTTATCTTGATTGTTTCCTAGGGGTTGAGTTGCCAGGGTGGAAGGGCTGGTTGGAATGTTTCCTCAAATTTAGTCTAATGTGCTAACACCCACATTCCCATTTCACCTCAATACTCCTGCCAGCCCTGCCAGATGTCACAGGCTTATCATGAAACAGATGCCCTGGAGGGAAGGGGCTGAAGGGATGACCTGGATAAATATGAGCCCTTCCTTGTTGACTCTCAAAAGCTAGAGCTTCCGTTCCAGATAGACTCATTTAATATAATTCTTGGCCAAAAAGAACAAAAAACAAAACCAGCCAAACAAACAAACAAAAAAGAAGCATTATTTAAAATCAAGCTTGAGGTTAGTCCTCTGAGAATCTAATGAAGTCTTTTTGAAAAAAAAATCAGTGGCCTTGATGAAATCAGTGATCTTTGTCTAGAAACTGTGTTCAGGGCACACTAGCATGCCTGCCCACCTGTGACACATTTCAGCCACGTGTTTACAATGAAACTTACCCCAACGACCCCACCTCCATTCAGCTGCCCCTCCCTGACTTTTGTAATTCTAAGTTTGCAAGGCTTTCCAAGACAGGATGGTGGAGAAGACGAAACTCTCCCTAGAATGTCTCTCTTCAGAGGTGCCTAATGATTTCATGTCAGAGACATAGACAAAGTGTGAGAGCAGCAATGGCATCTGGTTATTTTTCAGGCTGGGATATCTCTACAAAGCCTGCCAGGTCAGTTCTCAGTAGAGACAGAGACCAGGCACCTGGTCTATCATTTCCAAGTGAGGAGGGCAGAATATTCAGGGAGCCTACAGGCTAGAGGCCTGCCCTGAAGCTGGTTAACTTAGAACGGTCTTAGAAAGTTTAGGGACAAACACCAAACCCAAGTCTAGTGCTTTGTTCCTGATACATTGCTTTATGTTTCTAGTCCCCATATCAACTCGTCAGTGACTTCTCCACTGCCTCCTCCCTGCTTTCCTCTCTGTAGAGGGGACCAGTATTTGAGGAATGCAAGATTTTGAGGCATAGGAAACTAGAAAGAGGTCCAAGTGAAGAACTGAGTGCCTAATTGGGCCCCGTGGCATATGTTTATCAAGGGAAAGGAGGAGGGAATGGTGATAACTGGAAAGGTCAGGGAGCCCTCCTTGCAAATACCTCCTACAGATTCTGATAATGCATTTATAAGCTAAGCCAAATGCTACAAAGAGACATGTTCCAAATGTAATGGGTTCAATGAGCTAGGGTTACATTGATGTCATAATTGTTGGAGATGTTTCCATCATCTTCCCAGAATGTGCCCAGAACAATAACCATTACAACAAACTCATCGAAACAGGAGTGCCCTGCAGTGCTCCACCCTCCACTTTAAGGGCTAGGCTTTGTGTATTAGCATACATTCCTAACACTTACTAAAACTCCCTTTTTGTGTATAAGATGTTTGGGCTCCGATGTAATTGGTTTGCATTTAAATGCCCAAAGATGTTGGTTATATAATCTTGATTCAATTAACAGGTCTGACTTGATTCAAGCTTTGCTCAAGAATGAGCCAAATAGTCATCTAAATAATAATTAAAACAAGACAAACCAGTCTTGCTGGTCTTCAATATTGGGGATTGAAGGAACTTCCAAGTCATCAGATAAAGTTGATGGATTTCAAGGCCCAACTCCCAAGACTGTGCTCACATGCCTTTGAGGTCCAAGGCTGTGGGTCTGGGGGTCACTTACAGTAGCCAGAGGGAGCTCTGATAATTGCATCCTCTTTCTACCTTAGTAATGATACAGTAGAGCCCAGGTGAGGTGGTGTTGCTGGCTCAGGTTTGGTTTATTTCATGAGCTGAAAGCAGAGCCAGGACTTAAGTTTGACACAAAGAGCTGGAGAGGTCATCTGACCCAGCCTTCCACCCAGCTGAGGAGACCACAACTGTCATCACACCACTGTTGGCTTCCGTCCACACCAGAGGCCCACTACCTCCACCAGTATTAGATGGCTCCAACGACAATAAACTCTTCATTGTTTTAATTCCAACCTCACTTTCCTGTAACTTTCATCCAATGATCCTTTTATCCTCAGGCCTCCCAATGTCATTTCTTAACTTCCTCAACACCACTCCTTCAGAATAAATTCTAGTTCTCGAAGTTTGCTGTGCTGAGGTATGTTGACAATCCACCTAGATTCTTGGTTTCTTATGAAACCCAATCACAGGCTTTGTCTTGATTTTTGAATGTTTCAGCTGACCCACCATTTAACACCACCACAGCCCCAGACCTGGTGGGATCAGAGGAATTAAGGAAGCCAGCACATTGTGGTACAAAGTCATCCTGAAGACAATGAAATTGGAGAGGAAAATGAAGTAATTAGAGCTTGCAACAATATAGTGACACAGGTTGGTGGAAGAATTTGGATTTTTTTTTTTATCCTCACCCAAGGACATTTTTTGTTCAGGTAGAGCGGGAGGGAGAGAGAGGGAGAGAGAGAGAGAGAGAGAAACATCTATGTGAAAGGGACACATCGACAGGCTGCCACCCGCACGACCAACCAGGGCCGGGGACAAACTGCAACCAAGGTACATGCCCTTAGTGGGAACCGAACCCAGGTCTCTCGGGACTGCAGGCCAACGCTCTAACCGCTGAGCCAAACTGGCCAGGGCAGAATTTGGATTTTTTAACTGACTAGATTTTTGTGTCTAACTGACACTGTCTTTTATGGTTAGTTTATAATGATATTGTGTGATTTTCATAATAGACATGGATCCCACTGAGGGCCAGTTTGCAGAAGGGGAAGCCAGGTAACCAGTATCTTGATTAGACATGAACAGATTAAAATTAATTACAGTTTACACCATGCATGGAACCTGGGATGCTAGGCTATAGAGAGCTGTGTACCTGTTTTTGCCACTAGACTGTGAGGTCCTTGGAGGCAGGAAGCATGTCCCCTTCTTCACTGTGCCCTCAGGGTTGGCCCAGGTGGATTCTCAGCAAATGTTTGTTGGATAAATTGATTCATAAAAGGTTATGACTCCCTGATATTTCATCAGTTTAGAGGAATTAATCAGGGGTGCCTTCTAACTTCAACTGTGCATCTCAACACACCTGTATTAATAAGTGAACACATTCTCTACTGAAAATCCCAATGTCTAGATCAGGAAAAGATTTACAATATAAGAGAATTACTTACTTTATAAAAGGATTGGCGCCCTAGCCGGTTGCTCAGTGGTTAGAGCGTCGGCCCGCATACTGGAGAGTCCCAGGTTTGGTTCCGGCTAAGGGCATGTACCTCGGTTGCAGTTTGTCCCCCCAACCCCGGTTGGGGTCATGTGTGTGGCAACCACTCAATGTATCTCTCTTGCATTGATGTTTTTCTCTCTCTCTTCCTCCCTCCTGTTCTATCTGAAGATAAATGCAAAAATGTCCTTGGGTGAGGATAAAAAAAAAAAAAAAAAGGATTGGCCACACAGCCCTTCTAAACAACATTTTAAATGATCCACCTTATGAAAGTTTCATCAGCAATTCTTGGGTGCATGTATCACAAGTGAATGATATCCCATGTAGCCACTAAACCTACATTAATACATGTTGAATGATATATCTGAGCTCAGCCCTGCCAAGCTCAGGGATCAACTTTGATACCATTTTGACTTTTGCCACACTTCTGCTGTCATAAGTGCCATCAAATCAAGGGGCCCAGAGGAAAAGTAAGAAAGAAGGACTTCAGCGGTTTGAAGTACGCTCCTTTGCACATTCCTGAGCTCCAGACAGGCAAAGCCTGGAGAGTGTGGCACATGAAGGCCCAGGTTCCTGACCTTGAGACCATATCAACCACAATATTGTAAATCTAAATGGTCTCTAGAGTTAAGGAAAGGAGATCTACACTAAAATGCCGTTACTTAATCAGAATAGCCATTCTGTGAGTCGGTTTTGTTTTTGTTTTTAATCCTCACCCGAGGAGATAGATATAGATATAGATATAGATATAGATATAGATATAGATATAGATATAGATATAGATATAGATATAGATATAGATATAGATATAGATATATATTATCTTTATGTTCAGATAGAGTGGGAGAGAAGCGAGAGAGAGAGAGAGAAACACGGATGTGAGAGGGATACATAGACGGTTGCCTCCCACAGACCCTGACCAGGGCTGGGGATGAACCGCAACTGAGGTAAGTGCCCTTGGCCAGAACTGAACCCGCGACTCATTGGTTTGAGGGCCGGTGCTCTACAGCTGAGCCAAACGGGCCAGGGCTGTTTTTCAGATAATAAAGCTGATAGAGAGATTAATGTCTCCTGAAGTCACACAGAGGTGAGGAGTTGGGCTTCAAACCCAGGCCTGCCCATGTCCATGTGGGAAGGGCCCAAGCTTCCAGGGCCTTTCCCAGACCAAGTGCGTCCAGCCCACATCCTCCTGTGAAAGCAGAGGCTTTGGCTTCTCCGGAAGAGCAGCTGTTGTCTTCAGGTCTCGATTTCTCACCACAGGTCCACTGTTAACCCAGAACTCCTTCACTTTCTGTCTCTATTTGTAAAGTACTTAGAAAATCAAATCTGGGAATCACATGCTGATGTCAGGGGATGGGGAGGGCAGCTGTCCTCTGAGGAGGGCTGTGATCCTGTCATCCCCAGGCTTCAGTTCTGTCTTTGCAGATGTCAGATAGAGACCCTGGCTTCCAAATAACCAGGGCTTCAGCGTGGTCTGACCTATATACTAAAAAGAGGAAAGGCTATTACAAGTTCCTCAACACCTACAAAGAGGAAAGTGTCATTGCAGGAATAGAGATGTCCTCAAGTGGTCTCTCTTCTAAAGTTTGCTTAGAGTCCTGTGTCATCAGGGTTGACCCCAGGACAGCTGGGATGGGTCTGCCCTGCAGGAATGAGTGGGGGTAGAATAAAATGGGCTAATCAGTTTAATTTCCCATTGTCCACCCAAGCCAGAGGAAGCTTTGTGTTAGATGCTTCTGGCCCCCAATTAATAATTGCCTTGCCTCTTTATAAGATATATAAATTTCTAATCACTATACTGTACACCTGAAAGTAATATAATATCGTCTGCTGATTGTAATTAAAAAATCTTTTTTTAAAAAAAAAGAAGGAAAAGAAAAAAAAAATTCTTGCCTCTTCTGTAGAACCATGGTCATTTGCCCTGGCCTCACCCCTGCCTTCCCCACCCTGGATCCACCTATGCTTTGCCTCCCTGTACCTACTCTTTACCCTCAAAAAACCATGCTCTTTGATACCACTGAGACTTTGTTGTTTCTTCTATCTAAAATAGCTCTCCCTCAATCCTCTCTAAGCTGTCTACACCCAGCTCAGATGTCACCTTCTTGTCGTAGCTTGCCACAATGTGTCAGGCAAAATTAATTACTCCCTCATCCCATAGCACTTTGTACATCACTATATGGTGCTTGTCACATGATATGAGACTATTAGTTCACATGTCTGTCTCACTGTTCGGAATGATGCACTCTTTGGAGGGGAGGGATCAATTTTTACCCTCCCATCGCCAGGGCCTAGAACAAAGGAGGGCTCCATGACTGTGCTGGAGACTGACAGCAGCAGCAAAGTTGTGTTGATGTTGTTGCTGCTGCTGCACCAAGAATCCTGGGAAGCTCCCAGGGGCCAGGAGCAGAGGACTCAATGGCTCCTAAATGGCAGGACCTAGTCTCCCTCCGTACCGTATTCTCCAGTGGGGCTCAGCTCGGTTCCTGGTGAGGATGTCCTCCAGCTCTAGCACAAGGAGGGCATTCAGGGGGCAGAGTTTGGTTTGGGAGCTCAAAGTGTCCAAGTGTTTACTGACAGATGAATGGATAAACAAAATGTGGCATAGACATACAATGGCATGACATTCTAACATGCTACAACATGGATGAACCTCGAAGACATTATGCTGAGTAAAATGAGTGAATCGTAAAGTGCATAATTCCACTTAGATGAGGTACCTGGAGTAGCCAAATAGTAGAATAGTAGTTACCAGGGGTTGGGGGAAGGGGGATTGGGGAGTTAGTGGGTTTTTTTATTCAGATAGAGCGGGAGGGAGAGAGAGGAAGAGAGAGAGGGAGAAACATCAATGTGAAAGGGACACATCGAGTGGCTGCCACCCACACGACCCAATCAGGGCCGGGGACAAACCGCAACCGAAGCACATGCCCTTAGCGGGAACTGAACCTGGGTCTCTCTGGACCGCAGACCAACGCTCTAACTGTTGAGCCAAACTGGCCAGGGCAGGGAGTTAGTGTTTATTGGGTACAGAGTTTCAGTTTGAGAAGATGAAAAAGTTCTGAAGATGGATGGTGGTGAGGATTGCACATTGTAAATGTGCTTTATGTCACTGAACTGAACATTTAAAGGCTGTTAAAATGATTAATTTTATGTATATTTTACCACAATAAAAGCAGAAGAAGAGAAAGAAGGAGGAGGAGGAGGAGGAGGAGGAAGGAAGGAGAAGGAGAAGGAGAAGGAGAAGGAGAAGGAGAAGGAGAAGGAGAAGGAGAAGGAGAAGGAAGGAGAAGGAGGAGAAGGAGAAGGAGAAGAAGGAAGGAGAAGGAGGAGAAAGAGAAGGAGAAAAGAAGAGAAGTATGTAACTTCTCAACATCTGCCAGTTAGATACAGAGAATTTCCAGGTCCAGAGATTGAAAGAACCACACAGTGGAAGTAGCCACATGACAAAAAGTGACTTGCTGACTAGGAATCTGGCACTGGACTTTTCTGTGAGTGATAAATAGACTTCTAATGTGTTAAACCATTTAAATCAAGGTTTAATTTGTTGTACCAGTTGGTGGAACTCTAACTAACAGAACCTGCAGCCAATGCTATAGATGATATCACAGAATGATAACACTGCAACATGGTCCCCTGAGAATGACTTGGGCCACAGCTCCAAAGCTTGGCTTGCTTTGGGGCTAAGGAGACATTTGTGCTGAGGGCCCGCCTCCAAGTTCAGCAGTTCTCAAAGACTGAGTTAGAACCCCTTGGCTTCGAGATGGATTCTAAGGACTTTGATACTGAGGAAACCCAAAGGAGTTGGAATCCTTAAAGGCACATCACCCATTCAGTGATAACAACTGGGTGTGGACTTCGGGTGTAGGAATGCAGAGAGCGAAGAAAACTGTGGACTTCAGTCGCCCAAGGGCAGACATTGGAACTTGTCCCCACATGCTCTTCTGGGCCTGGGCCCAGGGCAAGTAGCTCCCTGTGGTTCCAGTTGCCTTAGCTGAGCACAGGGGACAGGGATGGTCCTGTCTTGTGCTCAAAGGACAATTACCAGTGGGAACTGCACCAGGGCTGCTGGCTCTGCCACTAACTCCAGGGTCAGCAACAAAAGGAATCTTGGCCTCAGGGACAGAGGAGGTGGGAGCAACCAGGACAGGCTTTGGGGCTCAAATGGGGTCATGGAATTACAAACTGGCAGCAACTACAATAATTGTGGATGCTGGCTGCTCAGACTCTGGCCCCTCTGACTTTAGAGGCAGCCTAGGACCCCTGCATTTGGCAGTGGCCGAGGAGCCCCCTAACCTCAAGGTAGGCCTCTGAGGTGGCCCCTGTGGCCTAAGAGTCCAGGAGTAATGCTTGGGTTTCAAATAAGCATTCTGGGAACCTGGACTTCTTGGGCTCATCACAGGACAGTGACCTTGGAAAAGAGAGAAGGCTGTCCTTGCAATAGAGGGGCTGAAGCTGGAGAAAAGCTAATAGAACTGACAGAAGAGTTGCAACCTCCTTTCATTCTCAATTTTGCAAAGAATTTAGTGTTTTAATGAATTAGAGCAATTCCAAGTTACTCTATAATGACCACATCTTATGTGTATTCTTCCTGTGCTCCTAAGCTGGAGAAGAAGCAATGAAGTCAGGGCTAGGGAGCCAGGAATTGCACACAAATTTCACAGTTGTGTCAAAATCTGGTAAGGTCCCCCATGGCTGGTTTTGCTCAGTGGTTAGAACATCGGCCCAAAGACCAGAGTCTTGGGTTTGATTCCGGTCAAGGGCACATGCGCTGTTCAGTCACCAGCCCTGGTCAGGGTCGTGCCAGAGGCAACCGATTAATGTGTCTCTCTCACATCTATGTTTCTCCCCCCCACCCCCACTTTATCTGAAGATAAAAATGGAAAAGTATCCTCGGGTGAGGGTTTTAAAAATAAATTTAAAAATTTTAAAAAATAAATTTGGTAAGGCCCATAGGAGTGAGTCACACAGGTAATGGTAATGTGAGTTACGTTACAATATTGAGAATGATTGAGTTTACAGAATCCCGCCCCCCTCCACTCACACACACGCAGGGACTCAATGTTCGTTCAATGCATGATTGCTTCTCTCTTCTTCATTATAGCTTAAGTCTCCAGGATTCTTGGCAGTGGTCATCACAGAGCTCTTGGCTCTTCCCTCCCTTTGGCTTGCCCCCGGCGCTCGCTGTGTGATGCGACACCAGGCATTCAGAGATAACAGCACAGCATTCAAAGAAAACAAAACGTGGTGCAGACCCTGCCTTTCTTTCCATTCTCTGTCTCTTGGCCTCTCTTGGAGTCAGTCCTTCATCTTCCTAGAAGGAGGTGTCTGTTTCTTTCTCCAACTCTGGGCTGATGTTTGCATTTTCCTTCCTAAGGCCAAAGTGAAGTATAAGCACCCTGCCTATTGCCTGAGCCCTATTTAAAGAAAGTTGTTTTGGCTTCCCTGGCATTTTCCACGTTCTCTGATGCAACCTCAGCCGAGGCCTGATAAGTGTCTGAAGCCAGGCTTTGAAATAGTGCCAAGGCCACCAGCCTTGCTGCTTCCCAGGAGCAGGTCCCAGGGCCAGGGCTGAGTGCCTGCCACTCCAGCCTGCCTGACATGAGCAGAGCCCAGTCAGGGGTAGAAAACCTTAGGAAAGGGGACCTGGCCCTCGCCAATCAGAGGCTGAGTCATAGCTGCCAATCTGGAATCCCAGTTCCCACAACATGCCAATGTTCTCCCAGCCACTTGCCCCAGGATGACCCGCCCCCTGTCTGGCTGTCGGTGCTCACCTTTGTTGGAAGCATTTACTGGGTCACACAAGTATTTCCCCATTCCCTCAGCACCCGTGTAGGTTGGTGGTGGTGACTGGAGGTCATTTAGAGACCTGCCTGCTCAGTCTCCTCTGTCCCTCCTGCCCTTTTGCTGCCACTGGGAACAGGCAGAGCTATTCCTAATGCCTGAGTTGAGCAACACTGTAGGAAGGCCATGCTAGAATGAGTACAACCAAGCTGGGATCATTCTGCCTCACAAAATGCAAAGCAGATGGACCCTGACCTCAGGTCCACTTCCATGGAAAGGCTAATGTACCCAGGTGTCTGCCTATGTTTGGTGGGGGAGGTGAGAGTGGACTCATGTCCTTGGGATCATCTCTGGATCCTAGCTTTTGCTTTTACTGGATTCTTTCAGTTTGAGTCACTTTGTGCACTGTCCAGGGTCTGCACTCAAGATATGGAACTCAGGACCTTGTCTTGAATTCCATCAAAACCAAATCAGACTCCCATGTGAGACCTTTACGTGTGTAGCAAACTCTGCCCGGGGCTACGCAGGCCAAGGGGATTACACTGTGGCAATGCAAACAGCTTCAGATGAAATTTTTTAACTTTAATGATCTTCCTCAAGGCCACCCCAGCCTCCAGAGATTTCGCACTGGCCAGACACCTCATGTTGTTAACCAGGCTCAAATTTCTTAAAAACGTGGTTCGTGAACCACCTGCACTCGAATCACCAATATAGAATTGGGGAGGGATCTGTTGGAGAGCAGGGTGTGTGTGTGTGTGTGTGTGTGTGTGTGTGTGTGTGTAAGAGAGTCGGGGTGGGGTGCACTTTTGGCTAGTTTGTATTTGTTTTTTTGTTAGAACCTTGTTTGTAAGTGAACCTTTACATGTGAGGATGCTCCCCCCATGAGTGCCCACTCACTAGAGTGACCTCTTAAGCCATCTCACAAAACCCAAAGAGTTGAAAGGAAGAGTGAACGCCATCAAATTCTGGGGTCTTCAAGCATTGTCTTGCATAACCCTCAAAAAATAATTAGAAACATTATGCACTCCCCTCAAACATTTTTTGTGTTGATATCTAAAATTTTTATCTTAAATTTAAATAGCTGCAAAAGATTAAATTGCACTGTAACTTTAAAATATTTGAACAGTTTAGACATGTTAAAGTAATTTGTCACTCATTTAAATGTGTCCAAATAGAATTTGTGTTATAGCAATTGATATCTTCCATCATCCTTTTTAAAATACCATGAACGCGCTGTTCTTTAACAGTCAGAAGTACCACATTATTCCTTTTTCTCTTTGAATTTGTATTTTTATTTTTCTTCCTCTATAGAACTTTATCTTAATATAATATACATTTATGAGAAAACTATTTCATTAATCGCCTCATCATGTTTCTCTTAAAAAGGTATACAAATTATTATTTTTTCCTTTTCTGTGGCCACATAGCTCTAAATCTGCACTGTCTAATATTGTAGCTACTAGACACATGTGGCTATTTAACACTTTTTAATTAAATAAAATTTAAAATTCAGTTCCTCATTCACACTAACCACATTTCAAGTTGTGTTTTTTTGTTTTTCATTTATTGATTTTAGAGAGAGAGGAAAGGAGAGGGAGAGAGAGATAGAAACATCGATGAGAGAGAACATTGATTGGCTGCCTCCTGCATGTCCCCCACAGGGGATCACGCCCACAACCTGGGCATGTGTGCTGACTGGGAATTGAACCGGCAACCTCCTAGTGCATGGGTTGATGCTCAACCGCTGAGCCACACTTGCTGGACTCAAGTTCTTAATAGCCACATGTGGCTTATGGAACCATACCAGACAGAGCAAACAGAAGACATTTCTATCATTGCATCAAGTTCTGTTGAATAGCATGAGTCTATAGTGTGAAGAGATTTTTACCTGGAATTAGTTATTATTACAAATAGTAGTAACAACCAACTCATCAAAATGACATACATATATCACATGTTTATTGAACATTTTGATAAGATTATAATCCAAAAAAGTAATATTTTATTGGAAATGCCTTCCCTAATGAGATTGTTGGTGCTTTTTTTTTAAATGTATGTATGGCTATTCCTTTCTCTAGAATGAGAGCAGGTTCATCAATTCTACCCTTAATTTTCACTTTAAAAAATATGTGCTAGGAAAACTTGTTCAAAATGAAGGGTGTTTATTGTAGTGGTATTATTTGATTCTTCGTACAAAATCACACATGATGCCAAGATTAGTGACTTATGCCTCAGCAATGGTATCTCTCCCCCTCCCCCAGAGACAACCACTATCCTTGCTTTTCTTTAAAGTTTTACCATTTATTTCTACCCTTAAATAATATATTTTTATGTGTTTTTGAACTCTATAAATATAAAATCACATTTTATTATTTTTATAAAATATTGTTTGTGGCCCTGGCCAGTTTTGCTCAGCGGTTAGCGCATCAGCCTGTGGTCCAGAGAGACCTGGGTTCGGTTCCCGCTAAGGGCACGTATTTCGGTTGCAGTTTGTCCCTGGCCCTGGTTGGGTCACGTGGGTGGCAACCACTCGATGTGTCCCTTTCACGTCGATGTTTCTCTCTCTCTCTCCCCTTCCCACTCTATCTAACAAAATATTGAAAAGTATCCTCAGGTGAGGATAAAAAAAAAATATATATATATATATATACACACATATATATATATATATATAGTATGTGAAATTCATTGATACTATGAGTATACCACAATTTATCCATTCCACTATTTATAAACATTTAAGTTGGGGTTTTCTTGGTTATAAATAAAACCACTATGAACATGTTTGTACCTCTATTGGGGAAGAAGTATGACATTTTCTCTGGAGTAGCAGTTCCCATAGTGTGGTCTGAGGACCTCTGGGAGCCTCTGAGACCCTCTCAGGGGATTCTGTTAAGTCAAAACTATTTTCATAATAATGCTAAGATGTTATTTGCCCTTTTCTCTAACAAGTGAATGGTGGAGTTTTCCAGCCGCTACATGACATGTGATATCACAAGACACTGATACAGAAGCAGGTATGAGAATCCCGTCGTCCTCTATGAAGTCGGGTTTGCAAAACTATAAAACAATGCCACCCTTCTCGCTAAGTTGTTTTGCTTTGGAAAATATAGCTACTTTTTATAAACATGTTATTTATGTTAGTAAGTAATGGGTTTGTTATTGTTACTTTTAAATGAATTATTTTGTTTTAATTATTTGGTTTACTATACTGTGGTACATATAACTCACCTAACCAAAAGTTATTTGAGGTCCTCGATATTTCCGAGTGGAAAGGGGTCTTTTGGCTCTACTGGGTTGAAAAGAAGCTTCCCAGGAGAAAAAGTGTTGCCCACTCTTTTCCCCCTCCTGGAAGAATCTAGAAGGCCTGTTCCGGCCTCAGAAACACAAAGAGGTGGAGCTGGCTTTTGCTTTCCATTATCCCAAAGCATTCGCCGGCAGGGACCACGGATGGCTCCTAATAGTCCTTCTCTGAAGACAAACACACACACCTGGGAATGATTGCTCTCACAGGAAGCAGACCATGTGCACAACAGCCAGGGAGAATAAAAACCAGCCTGATTTTCAGAAACATGTTTACTTCAGAGCAGGATTTTTAGCAGGAAAAACGCTCCTGGGTTGTGTCTGCTTCCTTGATGCCCTCATCCCTCCTCCCGTCCCACGAATCTCCCACTTCTGTCATGAGTTGGCAGGAACTTGCTGTTCCTCAGCCCTGGGAGGCCTGCCAGAGCCCTCCCACTTCCCTGAGAGCTTCTCTTCTATTTCTACGCAGAGTTGTTTAAAACCGGATGCCACTCGGAGCCGGGTTCCTCAATTGTGGGCCCCGTCTCTAATCCCTGGCCTCATGGAGTGGCCCCTCCTCCCTTCTCTGTTCCTGACTTTGGAGCCAGTGTAACCACAGCCAACTTCCTCTGTGGGATGGGCAGGTGCAGGCTTTGGGCCAATGTGGGGAAACTCCCAGAGGAAATTTCACTGGGCAATCAATGAGGCTCCCAAAAGACCTTTCAGCCACCTCTTCCCTCAGCTCCTTCCATTACCTTCTCCCTCTGCCTCAATGCCCTAGCACCCTGAGGCCAGAAAGATTAGTCCAGCTCCTCTCACCCTGGTCCCTCACTGAGACAGGGATAGACTTAAACCATCACAGATTACAGGGAGATAACCCTCGTTGGAAAAACAACCAAAGAAACGTCTACAGCTTCCATTCATTTAGTTCTAATGCATGGCTCCTTGAACAAAAGGTGTTCATTCATTCATACCTCCATTATTTATTCATTTTCTATTCAACAAGGTATCTGCTGTGTACCAGCTACTGTTCACAGCACTGTGCCCTTGTGAATCACATGTACTGATGGATGTTAAGAATTTAATACAAGGAAGGAAGGACTAAGAATTCATTGAAAATATGATAATAAAGAGAGTAATTAGAAGGCTTCTCAGTTCTAGACCATAGCCTTTGGCCCAGTTGTAGTCTCACCGGCGCATCTGGGGCTCACCAGGCCTGAAGCACAGATCTGGCAATCAGGAAGGCCAGAAAGTCAGCCAAGAAGGTAATGGTAAATGGGAGTGAGAAATTAGAAATGTGGCTTTGGATTTCCCCAGTGTGTGTGTGGAAGGAGGTGAACCATCTGAAGCTTCAGAGGGGTGAGCCCTGGACCCGGCAGCAGTAAACCTTTGTTCATGTCTTTGGAGCAGCTGGAAGTCAGAGGGTCTCCTTCAGGCTTGGAGAGGGCCCTTGGTCTATTTGCCTGGTGCTGCTACTCCGGTTGTTGTAGGAGCTGTGACACTATTATACCTGCAGGCCACTGATAACGACAGGGAGGGAGGATGCAAAAAGAAACAAGCACTGCCTCCTTTAAGAGCTGTATAGATATTCATGTCTCTGCAAATCAAATTCAGTTTCCCACAGTGAACTAGTCATCTGCTTGGAGGAGGGAGGGGGCTTGTTCCTGCTCCTCATTATTGTTCCTGGGCAATGCCTCCAACATTTTGCTTTCAGTTTCTCAGCTTCCGGCCGAGAATGTACTTTTGGAGGAGAGGCACAGGTCCTGCCCTGAGGACTGTAATGGGAGAGACAGGCATCACCAGGAACAGCACATACCTGAGAACTGCTCTCAGGAGGGACAGTGAGGGAGTGGTCTGGGGGCAGACAGGAGGGCACATCTGACTCCACTGTGTGGGTTGCACTGGGCTCAGTGCTGGGATCTCAAAGGGCTTAGCTCAGAAGGGACATTGAGTTCATTCAAGATGAATGAATAGAAGTTTCCAAGGCAGGCACCTGATGGGAAGGGGATGGGGGAGTTTTGCAGTGAGAGTGAACAACCTGTACAAGGCTGACAGGTGGGAAAGAGCAAGGTTCACCACAGGGCCAGTGAGCGGTTCCCATGGTCTGAGCCTGAGTGTGGGGGTGGGGAGGTAGCCTGACTGGAGTGGAGCTTGGGACTAAAGGATGGAGAGGCTGGAGGGTGTGGAGGCCATGCCAAGGAGAGTTTAGACTTTATCCTATAATAAGCAAGAAACTATGGAAGGTTTTTAAGCTAGGTGTGACATAATTGGACCTAAGACATAAACTCACACACAATCATATATTTATATATTAACACATTATATATACATATAAACATCAATCAATTAAAATATCTAAATATTCTAAATATAGCCCTGGCCGGTTTGGTTCAGCAGTTAGAGTGTCAGTCTGCGGTCCAGAGAGACCCAGGTTCAGTTCCCGCTAAGGGCATGTACCTCGGTTGCAGTTTGTCCCCGGCCCTGGTTGGTTGTGCGGGTGGCAGCCGCTCGATGTGTCCCTTTCACATCGATGTTTCTCTCTCTCTCTCTCTCTTCCTCTCTCTCCCTCCCACTCTATCTGAATAAAAAATGGAAAAATGTCCTCAGGTGAGGATTAAAAAAAAAATTCTAAATATATACATACGTTAAATACTTCTCACCCATATGAACCTAGGTAAATCAGCTACTGTGCTTTTCTTCCCCTCCCCCCTCTCCCCAAGCCAGCAGAAGCCTGCACGTGGCCCAGGGGAATGATGATTCTCTTCACAGAAGTGTAACGATGGCAGCCCACTTCTCATTTCTCCCAGAGATGATCTCCATGCCTGAGCAGAAGCTTTTTGTGTCTCTGTGAGGCAGTTATCCATCAACGGCTGGCGGAGCGCTGCTGGTGGTCACACAGCAGAGGGAGGGAAACCTGGGTCCTGCGACAGCCAGCCCCAGCCCATCCCAGCGGGCTCAGGCAGAGGCTTTGCTTCCCTCACTCTTAAAATATCCCAGAAGTATAGTCCCAAACACCCCACACAGGAAAGGAAGGAGGGGTAGGAAGGGAAGACATATATATACAGAGTATCATTAAAATAGGTTTTGAGGTGACTTACAAAATCTACCCAGCAGAAGACTTTTTTTTGCGTTTAATTTGATAAAGAAATCATGTGAGGAGAAAATAAAGGGGAGGCAGAAGAAAGGAGATTTAAGTAGAAGGAAAGTCAGTACTCATTGATTTACATTGATCTTATAAAATGAACAAAAGTAGGAAATGAATTAGAGACTGAGCTTCCTATGAAACAAAGTAAAAATGAAAATGTGAAAGTGACAAAATTGACATTGTACAAAGATAGAAGAAAACCAGTTCCTGAGGAATAGCTCCCCTTTTTCCTTGCTCTGAGACCCGAGTACACTGCTACCTCCCAGTCCTCCCAGAGGGAAGTCTCCGGTGTCTCTAGAAGGAATGAACATATGAGAAGTTAGGATCTCAAAACATCACCTATAGAATACTAGCCACATTGAGGTTGGCCTACAATTTGTTCATATTGGGGGTTACCAACTGTCTGCCCAGAGCCATAGAACTCAACCATGCACCGTGAAGCATAACAAAGTACCACAGACTGGCTGGCTTAACAGAAATTTATTTTCTCACAATTCGAAAGGCTAGAAGTCTGAGATCAAAGGGTTGGTGGAGTTTGTTTCTTCAGAGGCCTCTCTCCTGGGCTTCTGGATGCCATTTTCTGTTTATATCTTCTGTTTATATCTTTATATTTTTCTCTGTGCAGGTCAGTGTCTCAATATCCTCTTCTTATAAGGAGACCAATCATATTGGATTAGGGCCCACCCTGCTGGTCTCATTTAACCTTAATTACCTCTTTAAAGATCCCATCTCCAAATATAGTGACATTCTGAAATACTGGGCATTAGAACTTCCACATATACATTTTACGGGGACAGAATTTAGCCCGTAACATTTGGATCATTATAAGAGTAAAGGGGGATGCAAAAGTCTTGTAAATAATCTCCCCAATTTCATCCTTGCCTCTCTCTAATTCACTCTCCACAGAGAATCTGGAGTTAAATTTTCAAAATTATAAATATTATTCCACTCCTCTGTCTGAAACCTTTTAGTGCCTTCCTATTACACTTAGAGCAAAACCCAGACTCCTTGCCCTATATGATCTGACCCCAGTCTACCTCGTCAATCTCATCTCACGCTCCTCTCCCCCTCGGTCAGCACGCAAACCCAACGCCTTTCTGTTCCTGGCACAAGTCACACCTTTTTATAGCTCAGAGCCTTTGTACACTCAGTGTATTTGCCTTCAAGTTTCCTCCTGCTGTACACAGCATGGCTGTCTCTTCCTTACTTTTAATGTCTGAATGGCCCCCCACCCCTGTTATTCTTTATGACAGCACTCTATAAATGTCCTCTATAGAGCTCACATCTAATCGTTTATCCCTTTGTCTTTTTATCTATTTATTGCCTGTTTTCTATTTCTCCTACTAGAATGTAAGCTTCATGAAAGCAGAGACTTGTCTTCTTTTTTTATGGCTATATCTCTAGTACCTGGAAGAGTATCTGGCATATTGTAGGTGCTCTATAAATACTAGCTGAATGAAAGAATGATCATACCAGAACAAAAAATGTAGAAAATGTACCTATGAAGACTAGATGATTTGACCTGTTGTGAATATTGTTGGATACACATTAATTAGATTTCCAAGACTCTGCTTAATAGATAGTTGCATTTTCAGAGTAGTCGTTCTTTTCTGGCAATAGTTGAAAAGCAGGAGGAATTTCCTGTTGAAACCACTTCTAGCTCTCCACCATTAAATCATCTCATCAGTGGAGGAGAACACGCCTCTTTAACTGCCTAGGGCAGGATCAGCCGACCATCAGAGTGTCACATTAGAATGTCACATACAGACGCAGGCATTGACATATCTAATGGTTTGAACCCTGTCACTGTTATTAGAAGCTGCATGGCCTGGCAAAGTCTAAGACTCTGAGCCTCCTTGTGCTCATGGGTAGATTGGAGAGAAAAGTATCTACCTCTCATGAATGTTCTGAAATTAAATGGCACACTGTTTATAAAGCGGCTAACATAGTTCCTAACACATGGTGAATGTTAATGAGTGGTAGTCATTATTATGGATCCAGGAAGCAGAGCAGGACTTTGGAGCAGAGTCATGGAGGCGAAGAAGAAGAGATAGATTAAACACATTATGTTGAGATTGTACCAATAGAATTTGTAATTATTTGGATTGGGTGTGAGAGATGTGGCAACATTAATTGAACAGAACTTTAAATTTCTAGCTGGATAATTAGATGTTCAGACACACCATCACCAAACAGTTTCGTGCAAAAGCAGCTGTAGAATAACTATGAATCATTTTTAATTCAGATCACGCACTGCTCGATTTTTAACCCTGGATATCCTTAAAATGGGATTCTCCTATAATCAAGGGCTCCTGGTGAGACCTATTTGGTTCCTGGACAGTGGGAGAAAGGAATCTGAAGCTATAGGGAAAAGCTGGAGTGTTTCTCTTGTTGTGTATTTTTATATTTTATTTATCATCTTGCCTTTTCTTTCATATATGACTGAATCTCTCCATTTCTCTTGCACTATAAAGGGAACGGCTTCTCTGGGAGAGGGGCTTGCATCTGGCAGCCCTCCTAAGGTTATGGATTTAAGCTCCAACCCCTTGGAGGGCTCCACATGCTTCTGTGGGGGGTTTGCTGTTGTCCAAGTCTTTCAGATGGGTGCTTGCTGAAGCCATGCACTGAGAAAAGTAGAGACAGGGGTGTCCCTGAGAACTGCAGACCTACCTCCCGCTGAAACCACATTAGCAACTGCAATGTAGTCTGTCTCTCAAGTTCTCTGCTGTTTTCTGTTTTATTGGTTGCTGAAAGAAAAGGTGGAAGGGAGAGGAATCATCAGGAAAGCTCTCATAAAATAGGGATCTGATGGCCACCAGCTTTGGCAAGGGAGGAGAAAGTGAACTACAATTGTCACATCAAAACTCAACCCCTCTTTGATCCTCCAACCCAATTTCAAGTCATGACATTTATTTATTTATTCATTCATTCATTCATTCATTCATTCATTCATTTTCATGCTGGAACAGAACTTTATTTAGGGCATTTGCAAGGTAGATAGGCTGAGTTCAAAAATGGCGTCAGCCCTAAGTCATGCTTTAAAATTGCCACAAGGACTTAGTCTAAATAAATGTTGAATGAATTAAATTACAGGAAAAATAAAACAACTTTAGAATGCTAATCATATACCCCAGAAAAATGAATGCATATATTTATCTAGAGACATGTACAAGAATATTTAAAACAGTTTTATTCATAATAAACATTCCAAATATCCATCAGTAGCAGAATGGATACATAAATTGTGGTCTATTCATGTAGAGAAATACTTCACAACAATAAAAAAGAATGAACTATGGATACATTCATCAACATGGATGAAGCTCATAGACATCAGGATGAATCAAAGAAATCATATAAGTAGAATGTGGCAGACACACTCTAAAGTGACCCTAAGCTTCTTGATTTCCAGGTGAAGGATGACAGGAGGAGAAGGAAAGAATACAGATGAACCCCACACCCACACCACTGCCATGGTTACAGCAGTTCACTCTAGAAGTATGTGCCCAAACTTCTCAAAAAACTCAGTGCCCTCAGGGGAAGAATCTCAGCCCCTTGATTCCCACAGTCAACACTGGTCTCTGTCCCAGCATCAGAGCAGAGGTGATGTACTATGAAGCCAATAAAGCTTTAAGATCCAGGGGCTCTCCTGCACCGGCTCCTCCATGGCTCTTGAAGGGCCCTAGCAATGGGTTCACCTGACATATACTTTTGTAAAATTGACAATATATACATGTATATATGGTCTATGTATATAGTATGATATATATTATATAAGGTATAATATACAATCTATAGTGGATATATACATATTTTATTTATATATATATATAATGTACAAGTCACAAAGTCTACCTGTAACATTTATGATACTATATACATTATAAATAATAAAATATACATATATAAATATAATATATATACAATTCACCCTTCAACAACATGGATTGAACTGTGAGAGTCCACGTATACATGGATTTTTTTCCTTTTTATTGATTTTGTTGGGGTGACACTGGCTAACAAAATTATATAGGTTTCAGGTGCACAATTCTACAACACATCATCTGTACACTGTATTGTGTGTTCACCACCCCAAGTCAAGTTTCCTTCCCTCACCACTTGTCCCCCCAATACCCTCCTCCACCTCCTTCTACCACCCTTCCCTACATGGAATTTTTTCAATTAACAATTTGAAAAACAATTGCAGACAAATCACATAGCCAGGAAATATTGAAAAAATTAAGAAAATGTTAGAAATGACATGAATGCATAAAATATATGTAGATATTAGTCTATTTTTACTATAAAATAGTCACAAATCTATTATAAAAGTTAAATTTTATCAAAACTTACACACAAAAACAGTTACAGGCCATACATGGCTTCTTTTGCAGTCCAGAGAAATATCAACCAAAGTAAAGATAAAGTATTAAATCAAAACAGCATAAAATTAACTGTAGCACATACTGTAGACGGTAATAGTTTCATCGCCACCCCGTTGCTATAGCAGTGTTGCGAGTATACACTTAAAACATCATGTGAGGCTAATGATCTCCACGTGAGCAGTTTGTCTCTCCAGTAAATTGCCTATCATGCTAAAAAGTGATCTCTTGTGATTCTCGTGTATTTTCCACTGTGGTTAGTTTAATACCGTCAACCTGGAATAACACCATGAGACCCATACGAAGTGCCACTGGTTATGCTGGAAGTGCTCCCAAGAAACAGAGAAAAGTCATGACATGACAAGAAAAAGTTGGATTGCCTACTATGAACCAAAGATTGAGGCCTGCGGGTGCAGTTGCCAGCCATTTCAAGATAAATGAATTCATGGTAATGACCATTGTAAAAAAGAAAAGGAAATTCTGAAGCCATCGCTGCAGCTATACCAGCAGGCATAAAAATCTTTCACTTTTTGCTAAATACCCTTATTCTCATTTTGAAAATGCAGCTATTCTGTCGGTGCAGGATTGCTATAGGAAAGGCATGACTATAGACTCCAGTACGATTCGAGGAAAAGCTAAGTCATTATATGACAAAGCATAAAGAAGGTAAAGCTTCAAAAGCTGGAGAATTTCACACTAGCTAAAGATGGTGTGATAATTCTGGAAAAAGATTTGGCTTTAAAAATATATCAAATAAGCAGTTTCTGCTGACCAAGAAGCAGCAGACGAGTTCCCAAATGCCATTCAGAAAATCATTGAAAAGAATGAATATCTGTCTGAACAAATTTTAATGCAGACAAAAGTTCCCTGTTCTGGGGGAAAATGCCACAAAGGACATTAATTAGTCAGGGAGAGAAGCGAGCACCGGGGTTCAATGCAGGAAGGGATAGGCTAACTCAACTGCTTTGCTCAAATGCAGTTGGGTTTATGATCAGAATAGCTCTCATCTATAAAACTGCTAATCCCTGAGCCTTGAAGAGAAAAGTTAAACACCAGCTGCCAGTCTTTTGGTCACACAAGAAGAAGTCCTGGACATGGAAAGCCCTCTTTCTGGATTGGTTCCACTGATGCTTTAAACAGAAACTCAGGAAGTACCTTGCCAATAAGAGACTGCCTTTTAAAGTTCTTTTGATATTAGACAATACCCCGGCAACCCAGAACCCCATGAGTTCAACACCAAAGGCATCAAAAAAAGTGGTCTACTTGCCCCAAAACACAATGTCTCTAATTCAGGGGGTCATAAGGACCTTTAAGCTTTATTATACATGGTTCTCTATGGAAAAAACTGTCAAGACTGTGGAAGAGAACCCCAATAGAGAGAACATCATGAAAGTCTGGGAGGATTACATCACTGAAGATGCCATCATAGTTATAGACAAAGCCATGAAAGCCATCAAGCCCGAAACAATAAATTCCTGCTGGAGGAAATTGTGAGCAGATGTTGTGTATGACTTCACAGGATTTATGACAGAGACAATCAAGAAAGTCATGAAAGAGATTGTGGATATGGGGGGTGGGGGGGAGGTGAGGGATGAAGGGTTTCATGATCTGGATCTTGGAGAAATTCAAGAGCTAATAGACACCACACCAAAGGAATTTACAGAAGACCCCTTGATGGAGATGAGTGCTTCCAAACCCGTGCCAAACAATGAAGAGGAAGATTTAGAAGAAGCAGAGCCAGAAAATAAATTGGCATTAAACAATCTGGTAGAAGGGTTTTGATTATTCAAGACTGCTTTTAACTTCTTTTATGACATGGACCCTTCTATGATATCTGCACTGAAACTAAAGCCAATGGTGGAAGAAGGATTGGTAACATATGGCAACATTTTTAGAGAGATGAAAAAGCAAAAATGTCAGACAGAAGTTATGATGTATTTCTGTAAAATTACACCAAGAGTGCCTGCCTCTCCTGCCTCCCCTGCCTCCCCTTCCCCTCCTCCACTGATTTCCCTTCTGCCACTCCTGAGACAGCAAGACCAGCCCTCCTATTCCTCAGCTTACTCAACGTGAAGACAGCGAGGATGAAGACCTGTGTGATGATCCACTTCCACTTAATAGTAAATAATCATCATGCTGTACAGTTAATTTCTGTTGTGTATGTGTGTGTGTTCATATAAACATCTAATAACTATATGACAAGAAAAGTATGAGATGAAATGTTTTTGTGTCATCATCGAGTAAGAATTCATCATGTATCATCATCATCTTCATCATCATGTAAGACTTGTATGAAAGTGGATAGCCTATCCTTATATAAGCATAAGGTGAGTGATATTTAATATAAATTTAACAATGTGCTAGTTTTTCTAACTTTGTTTTATAACTTTACTTTTAAATAATTACATTACTATATAGTATACCTCTCTCTCATTATTGAAGAAACCGCTTATTACCCTACCATCACAGGTAAGTGGTTTTTAAAAAAATGTAACAATGTTTCCAATACTGTTTTATAAACATAACTGTAATATGGTATGCCATAAAAATTTTATAATGATTCTTTTATTAGTGTATAGGCTGGGCTACTTTAAAGCAATTGCACCAATTACAGTAGGTTACCATAAAGCAGTCATATTGCTGCTCCTTCATTGTCAACGCATGGATTACTATACCTACAAATAAATATAAATTTATTTTACATATTATCTTCTCATTTTTGGTGTTTGGTGTTAGTAACACACATTACATCTACAGTGTTTTGTATCATATAAGACAATACTGACAAACAATTCATCTTGTAAACAAGATGACGTAAACTTACAATATCAATAAACAGTACAATATTGTAAAAGTATTTTCTCTTTTTTATGATTTTCCTACCAACATTTCCTTTTCTCTACCTTACTTTATTGTAAGAATGCAGTATATAATACATATAACTTACAAAATATGTGTCAATTAATTGCTTTTGTTATTGGTAGGCTTCCAGTCAACAATAGGCTATTAGTCATTAAGTTTTGGGGGATCAAAAGTTACATGCAGATTTTTGACTGTGTGGGTTGGCACCCCTAATCTTCATGTTGATTGAGGGTCAACTGTATTTCTAACAGTTAAGATTACAGCCTCTTTCTACTCTTCCTCCTCCTCTATCTTGCATCCAGGTCAGGCAGCCCTGGCGTGGTCGTAGGCTTTTGGGGAATCTGGCTAAAAAGAATTCAAGTTGAGGATACATTTGGTGCAGGCTTAAAGAAGTATTTGTGGCCATTTCGGTGCAGTTCGGTGATGGTTAGCCACACCACTGTAGAAATGGCTTCATTTCTGCCAGCTCACCCAGGGTGCTGATGTGAAGTGCAGAGGGGATGCTGAGCTATGAATGTGAGCTGTGGCTCCAGCACCAGAACCAGTCAGGTAATGGAGAAAAAAATACACACAAGGATTAAAATCTAAAGCCAGAAGCTAGCATATGAAAAAATTCTTCCAACTCTCACAGCTTTGATATTAAAGAAACTTGATTAAGGTTTTCCCAGACTTGACTACAATTATAAAAATGCACACAACATTACCAATAATGAGTTGTGAAGTAGAAAAAATTTTTACTGAATTATCAACAGTTTAGAAAAAGAAATTTCAAACACATTAGAGGAAAGACTGAATTATTGCCTTTCTTTTCTCTCCAACGAAAGAGGTAGTACAAAATTATGGTCACATGAAGAGAAAATGAGCATATGCAGAGCAGAGCTATAGGACAAAAAGCATTATAGAGGTGTGTCAGGGAACAATAAAAATATTATGTTATTTTTCTGGATTCTGTGTTTGTTATATTTTTCATAAAATGGGTAATTTATGATTCCTTTTATCACTCTAAATATTCATTTTTATATTTAATTTTAATGGTAATTTTGTATTATTTTTCTTAAACTAGGGTCTACCTTGAAGGAGAAGCCACTTGCTTGGGACTTTCCCCAGCTGCCTCTCACACCCATGCCTCTCTTTCCCCCTGCCTTTCCTCCCTGTACCTGCAAAAAGACCTTCAGAGAATCCCTAAGTGGCTCCAGAAATTTGTATCATAGACAGTCTTTGAATTATAATCTGGGTGCTGGTACACTTCTTGGGTCCACGATCAATTTTATAGATGATGGAACTGAGACTCAGAGAGGCAAAACTATTTTCATAAGGTCACACAGCAAGCTGATGGCAGAACTTAAAAACAGGACCCTGGGTCCTACTCCAGTGCCCTTTACACCACTGCTTGCAGTCTGCTGTTATCCCAGAGGTTTGCAAACCAATCAGTGCATCAAAATTACCTGGTTGTTTGAAATGCAGATTCAGGGCCCAACCCCCAGAGATTAGGATTCATTCCAGCTGGGTCTAGGTCTGCATTTTAAAAAATCTCGCCAAGTGAAGTTGAGGCAGAGATGAATCAGCCCAGCTTACTTACCCTAGCCTTCTTACTCCTCAATTCTACAATCTCTCCTTCCACTTAGTCCCCCCACCACCAATAAAACTGGGGGAGGGAGTGCCAGATACCAGCTCACTTCTTAGCCTCTTACTGTCCCACCTCCCTCAGATTACAAGGATAAATACCCAGGGAACTCCAAGAATTGTCCAGAGTCGAAACAGCAAATAGACCACAGATCACATACCAGCATTTTTGGAAAATAATCCCTGGTAGATTTCACAAATGTTTATTTGTCCCCCATATAAAATGTAAAATCTGGACCTGTCACATCCAGTTTCATCATTGACCAAGGCGATAACCACAGGGTGAACCGGAGAATAGCTGGTGTGACTAATTTCTGACTCAGGCCTTTAACACCATCTTGATGCTAACTAGTGGTGATCTGATCTGTTGGCTCCAGATGTCTGGGGCCTCAAGAGACTGGCAATCAGAGCAGGACACACACTCTTAATTTCCAGACAAAGTGGATGCCATTTGAGGCCTTAACAATTACGGTCCCTGAAATTCACCTGCCCCTAGTAGCCCAAATTAGGAGAGGGCAGCCTTTGCTTATCCCCAGTTAAAGTGAGATAATGTATATGAAACTCTGCAAATGCTCAGGAGCAATATAAATGTAGTGTTTCTATTCATTATTTATACGAGGCTCAGAACTGGAAGTCCTTGGGAGGTGTTCTAGAGCCCAGAGTAAGCAGTTGGCACTCCCCTAAAGCACATAAATGTGGACCTAATAACTTGGCCCAAAAAGAATTCCTCACGGCACTACAATTTTGTTTTACTTTTATAAGATCTATAGGAAGATTATTAATGGCAATGCTTTTTGTTATTAATAATTGAGCTTGCAAAAACAGTTTCCTGTGGCGTGCAGGTCCTTAGGCATGCTGTGTGGGGTTCCCCAAGACCAAGGCTGGGCTCAAACCAACCAGCCTCCAAGAGCTGCTGGCTTCTTTTGCTACAAAAGTATTACCATCCTAAAAGTGTGTCTATTTAATGTTCTTTGGCCTTTCTGCTGCTTCTATGTTCAGTGTTCCTAAACTCAAAAGAGGAGCTAAAAGCTACTTGTCTCTCTAAGCACACTTGGATTTAGTACTCGAAGAAGAAATTTTATCCCTACTTTCATAAACATAATGGTCTTGATTCTAGAGGTAATTGCTACATAGCAGCTTGTCCCAGTGGTTTAGGAAATTCTTTTCTTATTTTTAAGGATAAAAATAAAGGTCACTCAGATCTGTGATTCTGTCTTGGCAGAGAGTTTCAGAGTCTGGGAACCAGGATCTATTGGATGAACATTCATAGGCTTAATTTCAGAATCTCAAATGACAGAAACTTTCTCACTGACTGCAAATGAGGACCAGAATGCTTAGCTAGTTTTGATATTTTAAACTAGCATCTTTAAAATAATAATGAAAATCATCTCCTGATTTGCTTTATATCAAAATGTATTCAACAAATAAAAGTTGAAGTTCTCTCATTGAGAAAATTACCTGGTACATTATCAGTAAACATTTGTTGATATGCAAAGAATTGTGCTAAGTACTTTAGTGCCAGAAAAATAAATGGGACAACATTTTTATTGGAGAACCTTTCAATCCAGTCATGGAGACAAAATGTACACACTGATAAATACAAGTAGAATATGGGAGGTCCCGCAAAAGAGGTACAAACAAAGCTATAGGGTTTCAGACGCAGATTACTTCTAGCTGAAGGGAATCCATGAAGATCTTAAAGGAGGTGACATTTGAGCTGGGTCTTAAAGCCTGTTCACAGTCTTGCTACTGGATCTGCCGTTTATTTCTCCAATTACTCAATAAAGTTTTCTTGCCAGGGGAGCTCATGGCTATGACTTGTGCTAGTTTTCTATGGCTGCATAACACATCGCTGCAAACTCGGTGACTTAAAACAATACACATTTGTCATCTGACAGTTTCTGTTGGTCAGGAACCTAGTTTCCGTTGGTCAGGAGTAGCTAGGTTCTCTGCTCAGGATCTCACAGCTACAATCAAGATGTCAGCCAGCCTGTGTTCTCATCTGGAGTTCTCCCAAGTTCAAATTCAAATTTCCAGAGAATTTTCTTGCAGTTGGAGATCTGAGGTTCCCATTTTCTTATGGGCTGCTGTTTGAGGGTTGCTCTTAGTTCCTCAAGGCCACCCTCACGTGGTAGCCACTTGGCCTTCTCACTACACGGCAGTTTACTTCTTCAGAGCAGCAGGGAAGACCAGAACCTGCCTAAACAGACCTCACCTGATTACATCAGGTTCACCAATAGTAATCTCCTTTTTGATTAACCAAAAGTACCTGATTAGGGACCTTAATTACATTTGCAAAATCCCTTATCCTTTGCCATCTCATGTAACCTAAATACCCATCATGTAAACAGGTTCCACACACATAAGGGGAAAAGCTCATACAGGGTGTGTACATCACGGGGCAGAAACCTTGGGGTCCATCTTGAGGCCATCCTGCCTACCATATTTTTCAAGCAAAAGTGCAAGCCCCCATGTGATAACAATTGTTACTATAAATTTCCTCTCTGTCTATAAATGTAAACCAGTAGGACTATAAGAGTATACGTGTACTCTACTACAATATAGTACAGTGCATGTAGTATACTCCACGCACACACACATACACACACCACACACGCCATTCTTACAATGTGACATTGAACCCTCCTCCCATTGAGTAATGGACTTGGACAGAAGTTTGTAACTGTCTCAGCCAACAGAGTATGGCAGAAGTAATGTTAAATGACTTTTGAGACTAAGTCATAACAATAATATGCACTTCCACCTTCTCTCTTGTGAAATTCACTTTTGTTTTTTTTGTTTTTTTTTATCCTCACCCGAGGACATCTTTTCATTTTTTTGTACAGATAGAGTGGGAGGGAGAGAGAGGAAGAGAGAGAATGGGAAACATCGATGTGAAGGGACACATCGAGTGGCTGCCACCCGCACGACCAACCAGGGCCAGGGACAAACTGCAACCGAGGTACATGCCCTTAGCGGGAACCGAACCCGGGTCTCTCCGGACCGCAGGCGGACGCTCTAACCGCTGAGCCAGGGCGTGACATTCACTTTTGGAACCCAGCCACCATGCAGTGAGAACACCAGTCACATAGAAAAGCCACATGTAGGTGTTTAAGCTGACAGTCCCAGCTATAGTCCCAGCCAACAGCCAGCAACAAACACCAGACATGTGAGTAAATAAGTTTCCAATGACTCCAGCCCCCAACTGTGGAGTCACCCCTCACCTCCAAGCCACCCCAGCAAGTGCCATGTGCGAGAAGAGCCCTGCCCAAATCACAGATTCATGGGCAAAATAAATGAATATTGTTTCAAGCCACTTAGTGTGTGGATGACTGGAACAGATGTGGAATGGCAAGCAGCGGATCCTGGAAGCTCCGGCGTCCCCAGAAGCAAGAGGAAACCCTCCCATAACCAGCAAGGTAGAGTATTGAAAACTCTGAGGCCCAGCATCCTAGCAACTGTGCAGCATTCTAGTCTTCCTGCTTTGATCTGGGGCTCCCTCCATGCAACAGATCAAAACCCCGAGCTACTGTCCACAATAAAAAGAGAAAACAAGGGGACTGGAGAGGTGAATGAAGATCAATAGAACTAGAGGAAGAGATGAAGAGGAAAGAAGAGGTTGACTTCAAAATTGGAGTCTGAGATGCAAACTCAGGGGTTAATAGGGGAACACTAGAGAAGGCAGAGGTTTTAATGAAAAATCTCCCTAGACACATACACACACACAGGCACCTTTAGCTGCCAGCAAGAGACAGCCCAGATTCTACCCTCTCTTGGCCTCTCAGGTTTGGGAAAAGGAATTTGGCTTCCAAATACAAACTGAATTTCCTGTTGCCATGCCACATCCCTGGCTCTCTACAAAGCATGTAATTCCAGCTGTTTGGCTACATCTCAAGGGACACTGAAATAAGAAAGGCTTTCCACATGTGTTGTTTATTTGGCTGGGTGCAGGAGGAAGGATTTCTGAAGGATCCGGAAATCCAGCATAGATGGGGCAATGTGGGGGGTTGCTCCTGACAGCAAGAGTAAATAGTGCATATACTATACACACAACAGATACACATTACACACAGATGTCACACACAACACATATACACATTGCACATATACTCTACACCTATACCACACATGTTCACACACACACACACACACACACACACTGAACACACATGCAGCCATCTAATCTTCAGGAAGAGGAACCTAGTGATACGGTTTGATTGGAACACTTTCAAGAATCTAAGTAAAATTACAAATCCTATACTTATAATATTTTGCAGCCATTTAATCCAACCTCTCCACTTTATAGGAAAAGAAGTTAGGCATTAGCTACAAGTTGGAGCTGGGTTCGCCTCCCAGGCTGGAGCTTCTCCCTCAGCCCCCAGCGCTAAGGAAACCCTCACTGTGCCTCTCCTTGAGTTTTAGAAATATCCACATTGGGTAAGACTTTAGCCCCAATATTCATTCTTTCTCTATCCTTTCCTTATGTGTGCAACTGTTGCTTTGACTTAAGTAAAAAAAAAATTAAAGAAAGGAAGAATCCTGTTGCTTTCACTCATTACTCATGCATAAACCATGGGCTCCCTTTTGCTCCAACATATACAATATCATCGTTTATTTTTCAATTTGGCTCCAAATACAGATCTAAAACCTCTGAGGATAAAGTTGCTGTGGTAGCCGAGGCTCAAGCAGAGTGAGAAAATGCAGCCACTATAAAGCCTCTCTTGCCACCCAGATGTCTCTCACTTCCCCACACTCAGAGGTCACCCTTCACTTTGGTGCCTGAAGCACTGTGGGAGCCCCTGAGCCACACTTCCCAGGAGGCCAGCCTTTTCCTGCATCCTCTGCCCAAGGCTTTCTGGGACCCATCAGGGCGGCAAACCCACAGGTCTCACTGTGGATGGCTGTTGCCAGGAGCTGTGATGGTCATTTGTCATTTTATAACCTGCCCCTCCAGCCACCTGAGTCTAGTTAGACAAGGCACATCTCCACCAAGTCAACTGACAGAACTGGTGAATCCTGCGAGAGGAAAAAACCAATTTCCCTTCACTTCTGTCTCCCAGTGGCTCAGCTACTTCACAGGCAGGTTAATCATAACCTACGGAGACGCAGCTCTGCCCACCGTGAGGAACTTCTGCACCTGTGACCAGGAAGGTTTTCCCCATGGTCCAGCCCACCCAAGTTCCTCTGCTGGGTCTTCCCTTCCACACCATCGCCTCCCCTCTTAGGGCCAAGGACGCTCTGTTGTGGAGGGGCTTAAAAGTGTCCCGGGCTGTTGTTGAAAGATTTTGTCAAGGGTGTTCGATGGAGCTAATCTAAGTTCCTGGGCACAGGAAGGCATCTTTCCCGTGCTTGATGGGAGACCCTTGTCAGAAGGCAGGATTAGGATTGTCATAACAAAATACCACAGACTGGGGGACTTAAACAACAGAAATTTATTTTCTCACAGTGCTGGAGGTTAGAGGTCTCCAAGGTCAAGGTATCAGCAGGTTTGGTTTTTCCCGGAGCCTCACTGCTTGTCTGTAGATGGCTGCCTTCTTGCTGTGTCCCCACATGGTCCTTGTGCCTTCTGTCCTTTTTCTTTTGTCAGCCTTAATAGAAGTTTGTCAATGGAATCCATCCCTTTGCAGGGGGGCGGGGCTCTTTGTTGTGTTGATTTTCTTTATTGTCTTTCTGTTTCCAGTGCCACTGATTTCTGCTGTGGTCTTTACTATTTTATTCCCTGTGCTTGCTTTGGCATTGCTTTGCCTTCTTTTCCTAGGTTCTGGTGATGGAAGCTTAAACAGCTGACTTAGACTTTTCCTCAGCAAGTGGGGAAGGGGTGCTGCATGTGGAGGTAGGAGTCCAGGGTCCCCACATGGACTTTACACAAGATCACATAGTCAGTCATCTGTGGAGTTGGAACTCAGGCTGAAGCCCAAGGTCTTAAGCATGCCATCATAATGCTAAGAACTGTGATTATAACTTCATATAAATATTTATATAAATGGCCAAAGACTGGGGAGTTATGGAGGCATGAGAATAGTAACTCTGCTATAGTGAAATATAATGACCCTTTTTATTTAAAAAATATTTCTAAGTCATCCTGTTTCCAGAAAGATGAAGTAGACATAGTTTTCCCTATTCCTCCCACTGGATACTACTAAAAGCTCTGGATAAAACAAACATAAGGAAACTCTGAAAGATAGAGATAAGAAGGCAGATAGATTAGGAACCTCCTGAGGTTTATATGCTTAATCTTGATGAGCCTAAATTTTGTCTTCTATAAAATGTGGATACTGATAGTGCTCCATGAGGCTGTTGAGAGGATCCAGTGAGATAATACATGTTAAATACTTGTCACAGAGCTTGTCCTGTAGGAGGTGCCTAACATTAGAATCATCATTGTCATTAGCTGTCAATACAGTTGTGGCTCCAAACTCTGGCTTTCAAGGCAAGGAAATCCCTATTCCCAGTGATTTGTTTCATCATCGTCAAGTTTGGCATTTCCACTTGGGTTGAGTTCAGTAACGTCTGTGAGACTGTAGATTTTGAAGCTTCTTTCTAGAGCTTGTGTTGTCCAATTGCCCCCCAGTGGCAGACAGTCCACTGGCTCCATCAGAATGATTTGCAGTCCTTGTTATAAAGACAGATTTCCAAGACCACTCAACCTACTGTCCACTGGCTCCATCAGAATGATTTGCAGTCCTTGTTATAAAGACAGATTTCCAAGACCACTCAACCTACTGAATCAGAAAGTCTCGAGTAAACTTACTATAATTCCTTTCATTCTTAACATTTCTGGACTATTTCCCCTTTGCTGATCCCTTTGACTTCTTACTGACTTCTGAGATTTGTAATGCTTCTTTCTTACTTGCTTCTGAGATTCTGATACAATAAAATTCCCTTCAAGCAAAAAATAAATTCTACTATCCAGATTCCTAAAAAAAAGATCAAGTAATGGCATTAACATTCTGTTTTGTTTCTATTTGAAGGCTAAATTATGTCAATTAAATAGCTTTTTAATAATACTCAAAAGCTGAATCAAGTGAGACCTTAGATCCATAATCCTGAATCGATTTGTGAAGGCCCAGATTATCCAGCTACTCTAAAATATCTTAATGCCAGAAAATCTGTGCTGAATATTTTTCATTTGTTCTTCCAAATACATTCAAGCTCTTTTTTATCCTGCTTAGGGCTTCAGGAGACTGACCTTTATAGATTTCATTAACTGCTCTCTGACAGTTCAGCTGGGCCAATGAGAGGCACCCCAGGAGAGCAGAGAAGTCATCAAGGTCAGGATGTTCATATCTTGTTCTCTCTCTCCCAGGTAGCCATGGATTGACTGTGTGTCTCTCTCTCAAAGGCTGCAGCTCCTCTCAGGGAGCCCTTTCCTATAACTATTGCTCTGCCTTTTATCACCTGGGCCCTCTCTTTAACACTTTAGGCCTTAGAAATGGTATCATTGTTGCTAGTCCTGGGTACTGCCCATCCCTTGTTAGCTTCTCTTAACATTGCCATGCCTTTGTAAGTATGCCCTTTACTAAATGCTCCTCACAATGTTCAAGACTAAGACCTTGACTGACAGAATATCCTACCCAATTCTTCGTTTTCTTTCAACATTCCAAGAGCAACTTCCATAAGCCTTTAATATTTTAAAATTTATTTATTTTTAAACTTTTCCATTGCAGTTTACTTTCAGTATTATTTTGTATTGATTTCAGGTGTACAGCAGAGTGGTTAGACAGTCATATAATTTACAAAGTGTTTCCCCTGATATATCCAGTACCCACCTGGCACCACACATAGTTATCGCAACATCGTTGACTATATTCCCTATGCTGTACACTACATCTCCATGACTATTCTGTAACTACCAATTTGTACTTCTTAATCCCTTTACCTTCATTCCCTTGCATTGAAAACCTGCATTTTCAACTACCTGGTAAGACTTCATATATGCAGCATTTCAATCAAAACATGTCCAATGTCAAAACATCTTCTTCCCTCAAAATACTGATGTCCCTTAACTTTAACCTCTGTTAGTTATACCCTCAGCCTCCTCAATAGCCCAGGCTTAAAATCTCTTTAAATTCCTCCCTGTTCTATGCCACCTTTACATTCAGTCACTTGCCAAGTCATATAGATTCTTGCCTCATTTTGTCTATCTCATCCTTCCCACTGTCTCTATCCAAAAACTAGTCTCATTAACTTTTTTTTTTATCCTTACCCGAGGACATTTTTCCATTTTTTTGTTCAGATAGAGTGGGAGGGAGAGGGAGGAAGAGAGAGAAACATCGATGCAAAAGGGACACATTGAGTGGCTGCCACCCACAAAACCCAACCAGGGCCTGGAGCAAACTGCAACCAAGGCATATCCCCTTAGCAGGAACCGAACCGGGTCTCTCTGGACCACAGGTCGATGCTCTAACCACTGAGCAAAACTGGACAGGGCTAGTCTCATTAACTTTTAACTGGACTAGTCCAGCCGGCGTGGCTCAGTGGTTGGGCATTGACCCATGCACCAAGAGGTCACTGGTTCGATTCCCAGTCAGGGCACATGCCCAGGTTGTGGGCTCGATCCCCAGTGAGGAGCATGCAGGAGGCGGCCAGTTGATGTTCTCTCTCATTGATGTTTCTATCTCTCGCTCCTTCTCACTTCCTCTCTCTCTAAAATCAATAAAGGGAAAAAAAAGTTAAAAATACTTTTAACTAGACGATCATAATCCTCCCAATTAATTTGGACTCATAAATTCCCAACACTAGTTTTTGCATTAGAAACACACACACACACACACACACACACACACTTCCAGGCCCAACATACACCAATGAATCTGAACCACTAAATGTGCAATGAAGTCTGGAAAATTTGTTTAATCACCAAGTGATTCCAGTGTGTAGCCAAGTCAAGGAGCCCCTGATCCAGTGATTCCTTGCCTCTAGTTTGTTCTTCAAGTACCCTCTTCCCCAAATCTTGATCCAGGATATACATTGCTTTCAGAAATCTTTCTAAAGCATCTGCTTATATTACTCTTTTCAAAGGCCTGCAATGGCTCCCCACTGCCCCTGCACACAGGTATTATGTATACCTGTTAACAGGTATTATGGTGGGGGGGGGGCAATCCTGGATTAAGTTTAACCAGTTTCTTTTCGGGGGGATATATGCCCCTAGCAGGAACCAAACCCAGGACTCTCTGGTCCTCTGGCTGATGCTCCAACCATTGAGCCAAACCAGCCAGGGCTTAACCAGTTTCTTTAATGCAGAACTCAGACTTTAATGTGCAATTACAAGTGTGAGTTTTTGAGAGGGGGGGATATAGCATGTATAATTCCCAAATTTATCTGACCATGAAACCCATCTTTTGTGAAACATCTTATTCCTCCAAGGTTCTAAGAAAGCCTTGGGGAAAGGCCAGCTTACAGGATAAATTGCAAACTCCTAAACCTGACCCCAAGATACCCTCTAGTCAGACCCCAGTCTGCCTTTCCAGCCTGGTTCATCCACATGTCCCAAACACCCTGCTCAGACCGAACTATTCACTGTGGAAAGGGCTTTATTAAAAAGAAAGCCAAACAGAAGTCCACTACCCTGGATCTTTGTCCTCTCAATTCATAGGCCCATTTCTGTTTACCCACCTAAAATGTATGCATATATTATTTAAACCAGATCCGAAAGAAAAAATAAGTCGAGGTGTCTCTTCACTGGTAAAGAATGCACACACAAGTTCACATGCACACCCACAGATGCAGGCATACTGAGGAAGTCTTGATTATTTGGTGCTACAAGGTATGAAACTGATTTTTGTTCTTGATGTTATTTGTTTACTAGGGAAACTTATTGGGTTGTTGGGAGAGGATTAAGCCTGTGGTATCGATATGACCAGGAGTACCCAGACAGACTTCATAAAGCTATCTTCTTCTGCTACATCTATGCAGAGTTGAGACCATCAGAAAAATGCCTTCTTGCCTTTTAAGTCACAGAGACCACTGAAAACAACTCAAGGACTAAAAGAGAAATATCAGAGTTTTCTTTTGGTTAATCAAATCCTTAGGATGTTTGAAAATTGATCTTCCTCAAACCCTAAGTGCAGTTACTTCTTGGGACAACTGAGCTACTCTTGTTTAGAACTGGGGCTCCTTAGGTAAGCACCCCACTCTGAGGAAGTTAAGCAATGTGCATACGTGATTCCACTGCATGAAATAGAAACCTGACTATAGTGGCTAAAAAATAGCTTATTTCCTTTGCATAAGAACTGTGGAGGTGGCACCCCAGGGTCAGCTATCCAAGGGTCCTTGATACCATCAAGGACCAGATTCCTCCTAATTTTCTGCTCTGCCATCATTAGCGTGCTCTCATTATGTCCGTGTTTCACTAAGAAAGAAGGAGGAAGAACAAAAGGCACAGACCAATTTTTTTATGAGGAAAACAGTAGCTTTTCTGGAAGCCCCATCATTGAGGCCTCCATTTAAATCTCGTTGGCCAGAGCTGCATGATATGACTGCCTTGAACAGCAAGAAAGTCAGGGGGAATAGAGCTTTAAAGCTGGCAAGTAGCCTCTTACCCCAAAACAGGTTAAGGAAGAGGGAGGGAGGGATTGGATATTAGGTCATCAGCTGGAAGTGTCTGACGCAACGGAAACACCAATCTACCTGCATCGGCAGGCATAGCAGTTATAGCTTCTATAATGTAACCCCCAAATCAGCCATCTAAACAAATGTCTGTGCTCTATTTACCTGCCTGTATTGAAATGTATATATCTGGCATAACTTCGGGAGTTCCTTCTATATAGAGAGCATTTAACAAATTGCTTACCCAGGGATTACCCAATACTCTTGAGATCTTCTAGTTATTAGGCATTTAAAGCCAACTTTCAGCATATGAGATATAAATCATGGTGTGTTCTGAAAACTGCAGTTGTCATAAAAGCTGGTCTGGAAGAATTGCTTTTGTCCAGGGACAAAAACATTGATAGACATTTGAGTGACAAGTATTTTAGAGAATTCTATTAACTCATGCCCATACACACAGCCTGAAGAGGAGAGGATTGTCTTTCTCAGCTCGCTGTTGCTGAATGCACTACAGTTTTTCAGTAGAAATTTTCCCAAAAGAGTGTGAGTTTACTATGTATTTAACGACTTGGATTTAAGAAACTATGTCGCTTCAAACTTGACCTTCCCAATTAGGCAGACAAAAAAAAAAAAAAAAAAATGTTCACAAGTAATAAGAGTGAAGAAAAAAAAATGACTCATTCCTTCTGTAAAGGTGCAAGATAAATAATCATTAAAGATACAATCGTTTTCCCAGAAAGCATTATTGCAGTTTCATGCAAGGCTTTCGGGAGCTTTCCAGTCGTGTGGTGTGACAGCAAAGCCAAGAGAACTGAGCTGGCATCCTTCTCCTGTGACTCAGGCGGGGAGCTCTTTTCAACAGCACTTGTTAATCTTGTTAAGTCCTAAGTGCCTCTTGGTTTTATGAGCCAGGCTCACTTTCCCTTCCAGCCCTCACTGACCTTGCTATCTTTGTGTGGCTTGAATGTCTTCTCATGAAAGAAGTTAATTCTAGGACAACAGCAGGCTGAAGAGTGTGTGTGTGTGGCCTACAGCACAGGGTAGAGGCACAGGAACAGGGTTTATATCAAGTGCCCCTTGAATTTATCTTAGGTCTGTGACCAGACATCTTATAGAGACTGAATTTTGGTAACTTTTTGTCTTTGTTATTTATAAGAGGAAAATGAGTTTGTCCTAGGGTTGGTTCTGCTATGTGAAGGTGCATCACACATGGAAATAGAAAAATGTATTTAGATGGTCCAGCCATGCAGGACAGAAAGCAGTATCTATGAAACTATTAGATGTGCATATTCTATAATCCAGAAATGTTACCTCTGAGTAGTCAAGTGCTTTGATATTTCACAAAATGTCCTGATATTTCTGTTACACATGGCATTCTATGAAATAATACTTTTTGATACCAAATCCAGCTCTTGGACAAGACAAATCTCCTAGAAGCCAAGGTGGCTTCCGAAGGCAGTGTCTAAAGATTGAATGTAGGCACCTCAAATTCCTAAAACAACCCACCTTTTGAGTGCTCTCTGAAATAAGGCTTATTTTCACTGAGTCCCATGCACTATGACCAGCTGAAAAGTAACTACAAAAAGGCAGGTTAGAATTGACAAAGGGTCAATAGGGTGCCTGACATATTCCAAGATATCCCCTCTCCCTTCTACCATTGCCCCAGTCCCTACCGCTAGGCAATGACCCTCCCCTTTTCCTGTTTCTGCCTTTATAAGCCTGCCAGGTTTGGGAAAAGATTCTTCAATAGACTCCTAGAATTCAGAGAAAAAAAAAAGTGTTTGTCTCCCACCCCAAATACAAACCACTTACTCCAGGAAACAGCTGTGTTTCGCTGAAAGCGTGCTCATTTTCAAGAGAATGGCATTAGAAATATTCTATGTTCTAGATACACGAATGTCTCTTCAGATTCTGCCCGCTTGGTCTAGTGTAGTGAGTCAAGTTGAGTGTCTACTTGAGGCAAAATCTATATGTAGCATCATAAGTCCTCTTGTAGTTGTAAATGAGATTTTAACATCTTCATATTTGCTTTGCTTTATGAATTATTTAGACTACCCTTATTCTGGGGGTTTATAGGACAAATTTCTAAGATGGCTTTATGTGGTATGAATATGGGCAAATCGTGTTGAAATATCCATAAGAGAATATGACAGAATATGTAACAAGGGAAATGACCTGTTAACATAAGGGTCAGTGATAGTGACATAATCAGTTCAATAGCAGGAATGATCTTTATTTAGATCCCAAGTAAAACCCTTTAATCCCCCTGGCTCACAGGATACATTAGGTCTGCCGAGAAGTTTACATGTCATGTTGCTAAGTTTTATCCCTGCTGACTTTTTTTTTTTTTGGCAGAATTTTATGGTTTTATTAACACAAATACAATGTGTACACAATCTGTTTATTCATTTTCTTTGCTGCAGAGCCTGGCATTGGTATTGGTGACTCTGATGGCCAACTGGGCTGCTCTTTCCACAATGGCTTTGCCGCTCTTTGAGGAGACATTGTGAGCAATCTCAACACAGTAAGATTTGTTGCACATCAGCAGCACTTCAAGCTCCCTGATGTTGTGGACCAGAAACTTATGAAAGCCACTGGGCAGCATGTGTTTTGTTTTCTTGTTGCTCCCATAACCAATGCTGGGCAACAAGATCTGGCCCTTGAATCTTCTGTGCACCCTATTGTCAATACCTCTAGGTTTTAGCCAGTTCCGCTTAATTTTGTCATATTGGTCTGACTGGTGCCGGATGAACTTCTTGGTCCGCTTTTTGACAACCTTGGGTTTCGTGAGGGGTCTGAGGGCAGCCATGGTGCCGAGTAGGAGATTGCAGCCAACTCCGTAGGCAGCGCCAAGGAAGAGGGGGAGGTGGCGCGCGAGGCCTGATGGGACTTGACCTCTCTCCCTGATGACTATTTTTGCAGAGAGCACTTCCTACGAAGATTTTGTTCCAGTCTTTTGGACCATGTTTTCATATACAAATAAAGGTAGCGAGGGATTAAAACAAAATTTCTCAATTGGGCTTTAAGAGGAATTTCACCAAATTCTGGAAAAAGAATGTGAAACCAGTGCATTCCAAAAACAGTGATGAAAAAATGCTCTGCTCACACTGGATTTCCCCTTTCCTCCCCAGGTCTGTCTACATGTTTCTCTCTGAGGAGAAGCCCAGACCCCTATCTTTTTTTTTTTTTTTTTTGGTACATGCCCCCAGTGGAACCGAACCCGGGACTCTCTGGTCACCAGGCCGACACGCCAACCACTGAGCCAAACCAGCCAGGGCCAGACCCCTATCTTTTACCTCCTCTTGTGCCCTCCTGGTTCTTCACAGTACTGTACCATCTTTTTTTTTTTTTTTTTTTTTTTTATCCTCACCCGAGGATATTTTTCCATTTTTTGTACAGATAGAGAGGGAGGGAGAGAGAGGAAGGGAGAGAGAGAGAGAAACATCGACGTGAAGGGACACATCGAGTGGCTGCCACCCGCACGACCAACCAGGGCCGGGGATAAACTGCAACCGAAGTACGTGCCCTTAGTGGGAACCGAACCCCGGTCTCTCCGGACCGCAGGCCGACGCTCTAACTGCTGAGCCAAACCGGCCAGGGCGTACTGTACCATCTTAAAGACCCCAAAGAGTACCTGTGGTCCACCCTGCTCACCCTGCTGAACCCTCTTCCCCTTCCTTCACCCTCTTCCCATGGTGCCACCTGCTTTGCCCTCGGGCCCTTTTACCTAACATCCCACTCCTGTGACTGGCAGAGCACAGAACTGGTTGGCCTTGCCCTGCATTTTATAACCTTACTTCCACCTACTAGCTCCTTGCCCTGAACTCTGAAGGGGACCTTCCTCATTTACATGCAGGAATGTAAGTCCAGTCATTGCCTCTCAGCATCTAGTCCTGATTAAATTTTTACAGACAAGACTAATATTTGAATGCAGTAGACAACCCCATATTATTACCTTTTGATGTTATTTTTTTTTTCGTTTGTTTTATTCCTCACCTGAGATTATTTTTCTATTTATCATCAGACAGAGTAGGTGGGAGGGAGAGAGAGAGAAACAGAGAGAAACGTCAATGTGATAGAGCCACATCGACTGGTTGCCTCCCCCACGACCCAACAAGGGCCAGGGACAAACCACAACTGAGGTACATGCCCTTGACTGGAACTGAACCCACGACTCATTGGTCCACGAGCCGATGCTCTAACTGCTGAGCCAAACCGGCCAGGGCTTGATGTTATTCTTAATAAAAGCAACACTACAAATTGAGGCACACACTAACACACAAGCACACACGTACACACACACCACCCTGGAAAGAACTAAATAAAAAACTAAAACACTGCCCAGCTGGTGTGACTCAGTGGTTGAGTGTCGACCCATGCACCAAGAGGTCGCTGGTTTGATTCCCGGTCAGGGCACATGCCCAGGTTGTGGGCCAAATCCCCAGTGGGGGGCATGCAGGAGGCGGCCAATCGATGTTCTCTTTCATAGATGATTCTATCTCTCTCTCCCTCTTCCTTCCTTTCTCTCTAAAAATCAATAAAGAAAATAAAAAACAAAAACACTAACGTGAAAGCACTTTACAGTGTCAAAGTACAATGTCAGTATTGTTTGTCATTATCATCGGGCTGTCCTCAGCCCCCTCTCAGAGGCAACAGCTAACACAGCACAGCTGACCAGCTAAGCGCTCTCCTTCTGGAGCCTCACTGCCTTGGTCAAATCTCAGCTCTGCCACCTGCCCCAGTGTTGGCAAATTGCCCGATTTCTCTATGCCACAGTTTTCTTACCTGTAAAATGGGACTTAAAAAAAGAACCACCTTGCCCTGGCCTGTTTGGCTCAGCAGTAGAGTGTCAGCCTGTGGACCAATGAGTCACGGGTTCGATTCCGGTCAAGGGCATGTACCTCGGTTGCGGTTCGTCCCCGGCCTCGTTGGGGTTGTACGAGAGGCAACCAGTCGATGTGTCCCTCTCATGTCGATGTTTCTCTCTCTCTCCCTTTCTCTCTCCCCCTCCCACTCTATCTGAAGATAAATAGAAAAATATCCTCAGGTGAAGATTTAAAAAAAAAAAGGACTGCCCCATACGGTTGTCATGAAGATGAAATGAGTTAATATTTGCATAGACACAGAGGTGCACTGCCCAGATGCCCCTTTAAGGGAGAACTTGCTGCCCAGAGGCAGGGAGGATGGTCAGCAGACAAATCAGCTCTGGGCAACTTGAGTCTGTCTCAGTTGCAGAGAGCTGCTTGGCCGAGGCCATGTCCTTCCTGGGGAAGCCAACATTTGGTGACTGAGCAAGCTGGGTACATAAAGGCTGGCCATTCCGGTCTGGTGTGGGACACACTGTCATGCAGCACGCACCCCAAGCTTCCTGCCAGGAGAGCCGAGGCTTTGTGGAGCCTACATTGCAGTTTGACTTCTCCTGGCTTTCTCTCCCATCTCTTCAAAGGTGGTAGTCCCTAATAAACACCCCGAGCTCTATCTCAACTACTGCTTCCAGAGAGCTTAGCCTGACAAGGCATTGTCAAGTATTCGGAGTAAGTGCTTGTTAAATAAGACTAAATAAGTAATCTGGAAAGATAGCACCTTCATTACTCATCCCACTTAGAGAAGGTATTAGAGTTAATGTTCGATATCAGGTTACTTTAAAGAGCCTCAGAGGCTTCTAATCGGGACGGGGAAACAATTTCACCACTACTACAGCTATGTATTGCTGTGCTTGTGCTTTGGGCTTTCCCCCCCACTTTTATCTTTTCTGTGCTTAATTACCAATTCAATTTTTCATCACTTATAAGGGTATTTTCTAACTTTAAATTTAGATTCAATAACTTTGGCTAATGTCTAACACGAACTTACATATATCCCCCATGACATCTAGAATCCAGACTTCTGAGTCTTCATGTGTCAACCCAAGGAGGATTGATTGGTGTGAGGCTGGGTAACAGGAGGGAAATGAGTGGACTGGCCTTGGGACCCTGGAGCCTTCACAGCAACTCTGAGAGTCCTCAACAGCTCTTCATTTGCAGGTCTGTGGTTGTACATTATTCATCAGTTCATTCATTCGATCACTGAAACTTCCCTTCTCATGGCCATGAAGAGGAAAGACAAGCTCCCACTCTCAAGGCTCTTTCCCTTTGGTGTGGAAAGGCCACGCCAGGTAATAAACAAGATAATTAAAGATGAAGCAAATACTGTGGAGAAGATGACTAAAGAGTAAAGAGCCCTGGCTAGGACCTGTATTAAGGAAGGCTTCTTGCAGGAGGTGACATTTGATTTAAGAATTTAAGGTTGAGAAACCAGAAAAATGCCTGGGGGAGCAAGTTTCAGGCAGGTGGAGCAGCAAATGAAATGAGTGTGCTTGGCTCTTGGAAGAACACCAGAGCAGCCAGTTTTGGTTCAAGAGTAGTACGCCAGGGAGAGCATGGTACCCAGGTGAAGTTGGAGAGATAGGGCCAGATCCTAGAGGGCCTTAAAAGCCATGGGAAGAAACCAGGGTTTCATTCTAACTACCATGAGAACCACCAAATAATTTTAAGGAGGTTTGACATTACACAATTTATGTTTTTAAGAGATTACACTGACTAAACACAAGCTCAGCTTTGAAAGGGGGGATTGAATTACAATTTACTAAAAGATGTGGGCACTCTCAGATTCCTGGGTGATGCTCTATCTTAGCACTGTGTAAATACTTCTAAGGGCTTTTGGGTCAACCTGTGGCTGGTTTAAGCGTTGCTCTTAGGGCACTAAGAATGAACAACATTGTACATTGATTAAAATCATCAATGAGGGGGAAAAAAAAACCCCTCATTCTGCCCATACTCAGAAATTCTATCCATCCTCTCTTCTCAATAAGTTCATTCCTTCGTATCTCTATTTATAGTTTATCACCTGGCATTGAATAAGCTGTATAAATTTTCTATAGCCAACCCTGAGTTGTAACTTCTCTAGAATAATTCTTAGCTATATCACTTTGGCTTGAAATGGGATGATACTCATTTTGGGGGCTGTCCTGGCTGTGGCATCAGTCTGTCAACAGTGACTAAGAGAGAAAAGGGTGAGCATTGGACTCCTGAAAGATAGGGACTCCTGCCAAAGGACCATATGTAAATAGGATGTGTTTATTTTTAATTTTCTCTTTCAGGCTAAGAACTGATTTACCAAAGACAAGCTGTGGAGGAGAATCCGGGGCTAATGGAAAGAGTAAGGAGGAGTCTGAAGGGCCAGAAATGAAGAGGGCCAACCTGTCCAGGGAAAAGCTGGGATTACTGGGGGAAATAAGCTATTTGGTATTTAAGTGCCATTCAACTGATGTGTGAAGTGGCTGTAATGGGTGAGGAGTCCAGTCATGTGTGGGAAGATTCCAAATCAGTGTCAAGGAGAGCAACTGTTAGCAGAGAAAACTTTAAGGACAGGTATTTAATACTTGTATCTCTGCCTCAGTCATCTAAAAAAAAAAAAAAAGGTAAGAGTCACTTCTCTTCTCTTGGTGTTTTCCCTGACATTAAATCAATGGGATCAAAAACCACCACAGACAGCTACTTTGCTTCCTTTCCTCAAGTTACTTTTGCTTATTCCTGGTAATTAAAATGAGCATTGCCTTTTCCTTCCCTCCCTACTCCTCTGCCCCACTTTCACACACACACACACACACACACACACACACACACACACGCACACACGCCAGGCAATCTGGAAAAGCTGTGTCCAGCCAAACCCTCCTGAATTTATAGAATTCCAACTCATTCGTAGGTTTGGAAACAGCACCGAGCCAAGTAAGGCCAAAGTTGTGAATGAATGAAATGTAATGATTTTAATCAATATGAACTTCTCCTGCAATTTAAAATATTTATTTAACTCTTCACTAAATCTTTCTCTATGAAATGAATTAATCATTTGAACAATTCAGGCATAAAATCAATGCATATCAGATAAACTAAATTTAGATAGAAAACGTGATCTGATTGGAGGTGGAATGGAACCAGCCTCTGAATTAGAAACATTTCATTTTTATTTTCTGGGCTATGTTGCTATGTTGCTATGTTGCGGGGGGAGGTCTTAGACCCATTCTGAATAATGTCAGATGGAAGAGACAGTATGCAGGGAGGAATACATAATATGAGAAGGGGAGAAATACCCCTAGAAAATGCATATCTAAAAAAGGAGGGCAAATACTTTAAGTTCAAGTGTGTGTATGGTTGTTGTTGTTGTTTTAAGAAAGTAAAATAAAGAACACCTAAGGCAAGAGAAACAAAGGAAAAAATGAACACATGGGACTACATCAAACTAAAAAGCTTCTGCACAGCAAAAGAAACAACCATCAAAAGGGAAAGGGATCCCAATATATGGGAGACCATAATCGCCAATGATGCACCAGATAAGAGGTTAATTTACAAAATGTATAGAGTGCTCATACAACTCAACAAAAGGAAGACAAAGAACCCAATTAAAAAATGGGCAGAGGACCTAAATAGACACCTCTTCAAACAGGACATACAAATGGCCAAGAAACATATGAAGAAATGCTCAATGTCACTAATCATCAGAGAGATGCAAATTAAAACAACTATGAGATATCACCTCACACCTGTCAGAATGGCCGCCATCAACAAATCATCAAACAACAAGTGTTGGTGAGGGTGTGGAGAAAAGGGGACTCTAGTACACTGCTGGTGGGAATGCAAACTGGTGCAGCCTCTGTGGAAAACACTATGGTGTTACCTCAAAAAGTTAAAAATTGAACTGCCATTTGACCCAGTGATCTCACTTCTAGGAATATACCCTAAGAATCCTGAAACACCAATCAGAAAGAACACATGTACCCCTATGTTCATAACAGCACTATTTACAATAGCTAAGATCTGGAAACAACCCAAGTGTCCATCTGTAGATGAGTGGATAAAAAAGCTGTGGTACATGTACACAATGGAGTACTATGCATCTGTAAGAGAGAAAGATCTCTTGTCCTTTGGGATGACATGGAAGGACCTGGAGAGTATTATGCTAAGTGAAACAAACCAAGCAGAGAAAGACAAATATCACATGATCTCATTTATTTGTGGAATATAGTGAACTAAACAAACTGCTGAACAAAATTAACCCAGAGACATAGAGGTGGGGTACAGACTGACAAGCCTCAGAGGGAGGGGAGTGGGGGGGTAATAAACCACAGAACTTACATGCATGTATGCATGATCAATGAACATAGACAACAAAGCTGGGGATGGGGCGGGGGGGAAGGGGAGGAGGGTGTCAACGGGGGAAAAATGAGAAACATCTGTAACAAAAATAAATTAATAAAAATAAATAAATAAAAAGAAAGAAAGTAAAATAAAGAAATGAAGTCTTTTTTTTTTTTTTTTTTAATCACTTTGGTTAGTCAAATTTGGATGCCAAGTTTAAATTCCCGGGTCTCTCCTGGCTGCTGGTTTGTGCAGAAGCTGTGTGGTGCTAATCCCTACTCTGTGTAACTCACCTTTTAAGTCACCCAACATGGTGCCTCTAAAAATCAAATTACCACCTGGCAGCCTGCCTCCAGAGTTTTCCTCTACATTAGTCAGGATTTCCAAATGACTGCTAGATCGGAATCTTGGTCTCCCTCCAGCCAGCCAGTTTCCATGAAACTACAAAACTAAGAAACCCTTTATGCCACTTGACAACAAGAAAATAAAATCACAGAGGCCATAAAAAGAGGGCTATAAAGCAGCAAATGAAAACAGAAATGTCAAGGATAACGAGAAAAGTGAAATTAGGCCTGGGGCACCACCACCCAGGCCTGTCACGTTCCCTGTTGGTACAAGGCTGGTGGAAGAACAGATCCGCCTCCTGGAGGTGCCTGAAGGTGAGGCTGGAGAGAAGGCACAGAAGCTCGTCCCTGGCTCTCAGCAGATGCACAAAGCCCTACTGGAAAAAAATCTTACAATATCTCTCATTCATGCCACCAGTTTCGAAAACTGGAAGCAGTGTCCTTTCTGTTTTCCTGGGCAGAATACTTTCTGCTTCCTTCCCTATCATTGAGGGCTCTTGTTACCTTGCACAGGAGTAGCTCTCTCGGGAGGGGGTGCACTTCCCGGAGGCTTCCGTCACGATAAAGGGCCCACAGTGACATCCCTGGGGCAGAAAGCACCATACCTTTGAAGCCTTGAACTCCTCCTGGGAACAGGCTCATTATTCTTCAGCGCGGAGGTTTGCTGAAATCAACCCTTCCTGCACTAAGTAATTAAAACACAAGCAGGAGGCTGGTTCTAGTTTCCTCGTAAATAAACTGAAAATAATGAAATGTTAGGAATTGGCACTGACTGCCAAGTTTTATGGTTGTCCCCTAATTACTTTGCTACAACACACATTTTTGTGTGTGGCCAGCATAATTATTTGATAACCATGACCATAGTTCCTAAAATAATCAAGAACTTTAATCATGGATTGAAAGACAGAAAAATAGCTTGATAAATGCTTGCCCTCCTACCTAACTAGATAAACAAAAGAGTGCTGAGTTTGTATATTTTGCAGCCTACATGAATATTTATCATGAGCAGAGACTGTCCTGACAAAAATGGTTACAGAGCATTGAGAACCTGACTGGCCTATAAAACTGCACTGCCCTCCTCCTCAGTGCTCACTGAAACCCCTTTTCCAGGTCTGGGGTGGGGAGCGAATCAAACCACAAGATAAAGAAGGTAAACATTTGGGAATGCTTTAATTTTAGTGCATTCACAGATGTGGAGAGAACATTATGTTTATACCAAAAATAAACATGGCAATATCTGGGAACAGAATGCAAAATTCACACACATTCCTCAATATTACAAAGACATACACCCACAGAGGCCCCCACAGGTCCTCTGTCATTTTAGGGGTTCTTTGTGGAAGGTTTGTGAAGTGCTCCTGTGGTGTCAGGAAACAATGACTTGCCAAATAAGAAGGAAGATGTTTCTAATGTGCAACTTTCTACTCTAGATTAGACTGGATGAGTTTCATACCATGCATATAAATATGAATAATAGGAATTTTATTCCTAACTGGTTCTTTGCCCTTCCTCTGGCATTTGTTAGTGCCCGAGGGCAGTTTCTGGTTGTCACACTGGGAAGAGGGATACTACTGGCATCTGGTGCTCCACATCTTGTCATGTACAGGACAGCCCCCCCTTCCCCCCGCCAAGTGTTTCCTAGCCTACAATGTCAATGGTGCTGAGGTTGCGAACCCCAGCTCTAGCCAATGTGTATATACACAGAGATAGAAAGGAAGTGGTCTGAAGATCAAAGTCAGGCCCAGAAAATCAGGGCCCAGCGAAAGCCTAACAGTGACAGTGTGAGGAAAGGAGGCACAAGTCTACCTGGACCAGGGGAGGAGACAAAAAACAGCCTCTGGAAACAGCTCAGCCAGTTGCCAGGTCAGAAGAAGAGTAGGTTTAGAATTCAGATGATGAACAGAGATGCAATGTGGTCTCTAAAGACTTGCTTTTGTGGGACCGTGGAAGTTGCTGGTATGTATGTGATTAGAAATATGCTGTCTCCTCCAGAAAGTTGCCTTCATCCTCCAAATGGGAGTAACACCGACCCCTACCCCACAGTGCTCAGGCTATAGGTCTGAGGCCTTTATTATCTTACCCACCACTACACTCTGCCTTGGTCCTCAGAGTGAGCTGTCGGGTCCTCAAGGACAGAATCGTGCATTTTCAAATATCTCTCTTTGGGTCCATGGTATCATAGCACATAGCAATACTCATAGAATGGCCACTGACTTGACATCAGTGCTGTATTCTCCTCCCAGTATAAGAAATTCTGCATGTATACATTTGAATAAAATATATTAAATAAGAAAGAAAAATTAAGTGATCTACGATTTTCATCTGGGAAAGTCATTTGGCAAAGTCCATCTTGAAAAATCTGTTTACACTTCCTTTTTATTTCTGATCATCTATTTGACTGCCTCCCCCCCCCCCACCCTACTTTTGCCTTTCTAGCAGTTTCCAGTAGTAATGCAGCCCATCTTGAAATTTTACTATTGCATTTCATAAAAGGGTCACAATCTCAGTGAATGCTTTTTAGACACAAATGCCTGTAATCAAAGCACAGAGCAAAGTTTGTCTATCCTTCACCAAACAACTAAAAAAAATGTTTTTAAGTACTATAACTCATTCATTTGCTAATGACTTTTCCCTGTAAGGGGTAGCTTAACTCTGCTCAGCTTTAATTGTAATAAAAAATTTCATTTAGGCTTTCTCCCTGCTCTCCATATTGAAAATGAACCATTCTACAGATTGAGAAAGAATGAAGCATTTTTGGAATAAAAGGCAATTTCCCATGTTAAAGTATTCTGGGCAAGTTCAGTATTTCCCTATTCTTTACATCCCCAAAATGTAAGAAACTCATCTGAAGCAATCCAAATACCTTAAACTCCATTTACAAAATAAATCAAAGAGTTATTCTTTACCCCCACAAAACCATTTATCAAAAGATTGAACCCAAGATGATTTTTATTCAGTAGCACCTACTCTCAAACCCATTTAAATGTAGATGCTCTTTAAACAGCTTTTCAGAAACCAGAAGAACTTTGTTTTTGTTGTTGTTTACATATGTTTTTATTGATTTTTTTAGAGAGAGAAACATTGATTGGCTGCCTCCTGCACACCGTATACTGGAGATCAAGCCTGAAACCTGGGCATGTGCCCCGACCGGGATTCTTTTTTTTTTTTTTTTTTTCAAATCTTTATTGTTGGATATAAAATGTATTACAGATGTTCCACATTTTTCCCCCATTGACCCCTCCTCCCCACTCCCGCCCCCCTCCCACCTTTTCCCACACTATTGTCTGTGTTCATTGGTTATGCATATAAGTTCTTTAGTTTATTTCTTCCCACCCCCCCAACCCCTTTCCCTTTGAGGTTTGTCAGTCCAGCAATGAATTTGTACTTCTTAATCCCTTCACCTTTTTCACCCATTCCCCCAACCCCCTTCCCAACTGGCAACCAACAAAATGTTCTCTGTATCTATGAGAATGTTTCTGTTCTTCCTGTTCATTTTGTTTGTAGACTCCATTGTCGATAGATATGTATTCATTGCCATTTTGTTTGTTCATACATTTTATCTTTTTCTTCAAAAAGACCCTTCATCATTTCATATAATAACGGTTTGGTAGTGATGAACTCTTTTAACTTTTTCTTGTCTGGGAAAGTTTTTGTATGTCCATCGATTCTAAATGACAGCTTTGCAGGATAGAGTAATTTTGGTTGTAGGTTCTTGGTTTTCATCACTCTGAATATTTCTTGCCACTCCCTTCTGGCCTGCAAAGTTTCTTTTGAGAAATCAGCTGACAGCCTAATGGGAACTCCCTTGTAGGTAACTAGCTGCCTTTCTCTTGCTGCTTTTAAGATTCTCTCTTTGTCTTGAACCTTTTGCATTTTGATGATGATGTGTCTTGGTGTGTGCCTCTTGGGGTTCATCTTGTTTGGGACTCTCTGTGCTTCCTGGACTTGTATCCGACCGGGATTCTTACTGGGACATCTCAGTCCATGGGATGACGTTCAATCTACTGAGCCACACGAGCCTAGGCAGAAACCAGAAGAATTTTGTAAGAGCCAAGAAGGAATGATGAATGAGCCCAACACCTTAATTTTGTGGTGAGGAAACTAAGGCTTAGAAATTGATATGAACTCTCAAAGCTACCTAATGACAACAGCTAGGACTTATCAAGGGCCCACACAACACTTCACCACTTCCACTGTGTCAAAGCCACCATTGTATCTCACTTGGACTGGTGGAGGAGCCCTCTAAGGCCTGCTTTAGCCCTGCCTCCCACACACCATCCTCCTCGCAAAGGCTGGCCAGTCCACACAGCAGCCAGAGGGTTGCATCTACAACAGAAGGCAAACTATGTCTCTCCTTTGTTGAGAAACCTCCAAGGTCTTCCTAGCTCTCCTGAGTAAAAGCCAATCTTCACATGGTCTACATGGCTTATTTCATTCCGAATTACTTATCTCTTCAGTTGCTGAACCCTAGCTGCACCCAACACTTTCTTCATATACTTAACCCGGGGGACTTTGCCCTTGTAGCTCCCTCTGCTAGCAACTTCTTCCAGACTTCCAGATGACTCCCTCCCTCCCTCCCTTTAGAAATTTTCTTAAACATCACTTTTCCATAGGTGGCCTTCCTGACCACCCTATGCCTCACCTCCTATCTCTCTCTCTCTCCCACCTTACTTGCTTTACTATTTTTTCTAAAAATTTTACCAGCTGCTTTATTATATATTTATTTACTGACTGCCTTTCCCCACTAGAATGTAAGCTTAACAAAAAAAATCCCTGCTGGATCCCCAGTGCCAGGCAAGTGGCAGGTGCTCAGTGTTTTTGGAGTAAGTGCTTACTCTGTGTCAGGTACTACTCTAAGAAAGATACAGGAACCAACTTACTCCCCAATAAATGAGATAGGCACTATCTTCATTATCACCATTGTCATCTCTGATTCATAGATGAAGAAACAGAGTCACAGGGAAGTTGAGTAATTTGTCCAAAATCACCCAGCTAGTCAATGGCAGAGCTGGGATTTGAACACAGGGCACGCACTCTTTAACCATCATGATGTATTTGTCACTCTTAGCTTAGCTAATGACAATTTCAATGACACCAGACTCTCAGAAATTGAGATATACTGAAGTACACTTTCAAAATGTCAATAGTTTTCTATAACTGCCTCATTTTTTAAGTAATCGATAAAGTTCGATTTTGAGCTAAGACTGGTAACAAAAGCAAAACTGTGAGCCACAGCTGTGCGGTACTTCAGCAGTTAATTCAGAGAACACAGAGATGACTGTGGTTTACAGGCGTGTGCAGGTAATTCTCCCTACTCGGCTGGGATTACCACAATTAGCTCTGGTGCATAAAGGGAAAGCTAAAACACAAAAGCCGCAGTGATGTTCCAGGCCACACTGCCAGCATCAGTGGCTGGAAGGGAGCCACTGAGGGCCCCTCTGGAATTGCAGTAGGTCACACATGCTCTCTACTTATTAGTGTAAAACACCCCGATGATTCACACAATGAAATGTTTCAGCCAAGATGTCACTTATCACCTGTTAGAGGATATGTTGTTGAGGATATTTTTCCCATTGATTTTTATTTTCAGATAGAGTGGGAGGAACAAAGGGAGGGAAGAAGGAGAGAGAGAGAGAGAGAGAGAGAGAGAGAGAGAGACGGATGTGAGAGAGACACCACTCTTTGGTCCATGGGCTGATGCTCTAATCGCTGAGCCAAACTGTCCAGGGCTTGATAAGCTTTATCTGAGAATTTACATAATCAACCTCATGTGGAAATGCCATAAAGGAATTTGTGCCTTGGAATAAAGAAGGGTGTACCCCCTGTAAATTATTCCACAAAGGTTTTCAATGACAAATTTACTATCCTAGACTGGGCAGGTGTCTTGTAAAACACAGGGCCCAGCGGAGGCTCTTTGAGGACAGACACAGCGCCCAGTTCAATTTGGTAAGACTTTAAGCCAGACCTCTGCCTGAAAGAGCCTCCAGGATCCCCAGGCTTGCCCATCCTTCCACAGCAGAGGCCTGTTCTTTATCTAATCTCCTGGGATATAACGTACCGTCCGTGAATCCTCTCTGCCTCTGGCTTCTGGGTCAAATATTTACTTATGCAAGCCTAGAGACCTTTCATTACCATTTTACCCTAGAGAGTCCAATGACTCTTTCCTCTCACTTTTTTTGAATTCTCTGAAAGAAATCATTCTCTGAGAGAAATCTTGAGCTTTAGAATAACAACACCCCCACCTCACTCCCACACACAGTTTTCCCTTGGCCTCAGCCTCCACTGTCCTACCTGCCCCAGGACGTGGCCAAAGAAGGAAGGGGGTTGGCTGGAAGGGAGGAGCTGGGATGTCACAAGCACCTGTCACCTGGCAAGCCCCCTCACTTCCCCATCACCCCCAGCCCTACCCATCCTCACTCCCGGGAGGGCCGACAAGGCCCTCGCCCTCCCGCAGGCCTGTACCAGACAGGCCCGTCCCTCCCGCCCCAGCCTCCTGCCACCGTCCAATGGCCGAGGGGCAGGGCAAGCTGAGCAAGCCGTGGCAGCCCTGGCGGGTCCCCGCCCTGTTCCCGGTTCTGGAGCTGGACTCCGGTGGCCTTTAAATGCCGCCCAGGGCCGGTGTGGTGCGGCCCTTGCCACCTTTCTTGTTCCGGCGGCGACAGCAGCACCCTGAGACAGAAAGCAGCCCAACTCGTCAGCCGCTGTCCGGGCAGCAGTGGCCACCTCCGACCTCAGGCCAGCGCCGCCTCTCCCTCCCCTCCCCCACCTCCCAGGCCTGCCAGCCAGGTCGGCGCGAGGGCCCCGGGCGTGCGCGCGCTCGCGCGCCCCCGCGTGAGTGTGCGTGCCCGAGCCATTCTCGGACCCGCGCCCCCGCCCGGCGCAGGACCGCCCCGGGATCCCCGCCCGCACGCGCGTCCCAGGTCCCCCGCCGCCCGGCCTGCAGCCGTGCACCCTGCCCCGCTCTGCAAGAAGATGGCGGGATCAGTGGCCGACAGTGATGCCGTAGTGGTGAGTGTGGCGGGGCACTCGCGAGGCGCCCCCTTCCCGCGGTCCCCCACGCTGCTCCGCTTGCTCCAGCCGAGCTGCGGCGGAGAGGAGCTAAGGCCCAGCCAGGCACCCCGCGTGGGAAGGCGCCCGGTACCTGTTAGCAGGAGCCGCTGTGCGGGCCGGCGTGGGGACGGAAGGGGTGTCTGGGGCTGGGGGGGGGGGCGCCGGCCCGGGGGAGGGTGTTTGGGGGTGGACGGCGGGATAGGGTAACCGACAGCCCCCTCCGTGCCGTGCAGCCCCCGGCCAGGTGTGTGCACGTTGCACATGTGAGGGTGCGTTTGCGTGAGTGTGTTGGGGCGCGCGCACCCCGCGTCCGCCCCCGACCGGGGATTCCCCCTTGGAAATGGGTCCGCGCCGGCTCGCGGCTCCCCAGAGAAGTTGTGCGCGGCCGCTCCACTCCAGCCACGTCCCGGCGGACAGGCCTGGGAGACAGCCGGTCCAGATGCGTTTGCGGTTGGCGAGGGGCCTGCCCTCCTCCAGCCCTGGGTTCTGGCTTCCCCGTCTGCCTCGACCTTGATTTTGATCTAGATCTGAAGGGTCTGGAGATCTTTAGAGGCTTAGCTACCTGGTGGAAAGGACGGGTTTTGTTCCGGGGGTTTCTGCAGTTACTCAAAGACTGTGAGGCGGCAGCATCTGCAGACGCTGCCTATGTCTGTAAGGGCTGCTGGATTCTGCCAGATTTGTGTAGGTTCTTCCCGGCTCCCTTCCTTACCCCACACCCCAATCCCCCAAAACGATAGCCTTTGGAAAGCCAATCTGTGTGCTTCTATTTTTAGAAACTAGATGATGGACATTTAAACAACTCCTTGGGCTCTCCAGTTCAAGCCGACGTGTATTTCCCACGACTGGTAAATGATTTTTTTTTTGTGCTCTGTGTCTGCCGGTACCCTCTTCCTTTCTAATTGCATTTTCTAATGGATCAGGTCCTCAGGATCTGAGGGCTTGGCTCTTCCCTAATAGGCTGTAAACTTACTGTTTTCCCTCTCACTTTTTGCAGATAGTTCCATTTTGTGGACATATTAAAGGTGGCATGAGACCAGGCAAAAAGGTGTTAGTGATGGGCATCGTTGACCTCAACCCTGAGAGGTAAGGCAGAGCTATTTGGCAGTTACAAGGCCCTGCCCACTCCTATTTACTGCTCCTCCTTTTCCTCTCCCTGTGTTGCTAGTTGGAAGTGCCAAGAAAGTACCATGTTCCCATGAAAAGAATGTGTATGAACCCCAGCCATCATTTCTCCAGACAGCTATTTATATCAGAGATTATAAATATAGGCCCACATCATTTTCTCTTTGACCCTTAGGGAGTCCAAAGGATTTATTTTTTATTTTTTATTTTTTTTTTATGGCTTTTAAACATGATGCTTGGAGTGAGAACCATCAATACAAATGAGAACCAAATGTGTGAGATATTATTTCCCCTAGTCAGTTTTGGGGACTGTTTTTGAGAATTCTGAAATGGATTAAGATACAGATGTGTGGGTGGTTTGAGGTATCTGAAAACCTCAGTGTTAAGTCATTTTCAACTCCACCAAAGCCTCCTTTATGTAGCAAAATAACTGGTTTGGTTGTAATTCTACTTCTCCATACCTAGTCTAACCTCCTATGTAAAGAGTAGTGTCCCATTAAAAGCAGACAAATCTCAAGAAGAAGGAGAAAATATGGGAGCCTGGGTTGTTAAATGTTATTATATCCAACTCTGAATAAATGAGATTATTTTTTTGCCAGCTTTGCCATCAGCTTGACCTGTGGTGACTCTGAAGATCCTCCGGCTGATGTGGCAATTGAACTCAAAGCTGTGTTTACAGACCGGCAGCTACTCAGAAATTCTTGTATATCAGGCGAAAGGGGTGAAGAACAGTCAGCAATTCCTTACTTTCCATTCATCCCAGACCAGCCATTCAGGGTGAGTACCTCGAGTGCTTCAGCTTCAGCCACTGGCATGGCGATGATGTTTTCCTCCTCTAGTGTGTGCCAAGAACACTTTAAGCAGCCAGAATTTTTGCATGTCCAGGAAATTTGTCATCCGCTAGTGAAAAAGATCAAAAGAGATCTGTTTGCTGATAGGAATTAATATTCTCCATGGTAGCTCTTGGTTCTATTTAGCCAATGCATTTAGTAAATAAATTCATATTCACATGTCCTGATTGTTAAGAATGTTTTTCTGTATAGAGCTTAACATAGGACTAGACATATAATAGAAAACTGCCTCAAAATTGTTGGTTGATTAATAAATAAGAATTTTTCTCATTTTTTCCTCAAGAAGCACTAAACCTTATTAGTTATGACTTTTTAAAGACTATAGTGATATCACTTTATTTTCTCAAGGCCTGGCTATGCCTTTGTTTCTCCCAATGGGTTAAGTAGCCTCAGCGTATTTCATTGTCACAGGTTGCATGGCTGACCATTTCTTTCCCTTGGGCCCAAATGAGTATAGATTTGCTCCCCACTATCTAGCAGGCAGGAAGCTCAGTTCAAAATTCCCGTCCAATTAAACTACATTAGCAACACCTTCCTCTACAAACGACAACACCAAATAAGAGATGCAAGTCTGTAATGAGTTAAGAAAGGATTTACTGAAATGTCAGACCTGGTGATGACATTGTCCACATTATACCTTGCTAACAAAAATCACAATAATGACAACTCAGTTAAAAGCTCTGTGTTACTTGTTACTTATACTCCTAATAAAGCAGAATTACCTACATGTTGCTCTTCATCTAGAAATTTACAAGGGCCTTATGGAGAAGTAATTATTTTTCTTCCCATCTTACAATCTGGGGAGGAAATTAGAATTCATGACATTTCGCATCAGTGATAGAATTGAGATTGTTGCCCTTCTAATCATAGTCTGGGGGAGGCTCCCCTCCCCATAATCCTGCCCTCCCCTTTCTCTAGGATGGTAGTGGCCCCTTCGGCTCCTCTTGACAGTGGCAGTTTCTTAATTATGAATCTTAATGCATAGCTCATGAGTGTGAGTAACCAGAGTTTCTGACTGCCAAGAGGAGTATAATGCTCCTTGACAACAAAATCAAAATGAAGTCGGCCTTTCTTGGTGATATAATTTTAGTAATAATATGAATTAAATATGACTAATATCACATATGGAGTCTCTCTTTGCATGGTGAATACCAATGCTTTTAATAAATACCAATGCTTTTAATAAAGACATAGCACAGAAGCAGTGGTTAAACTCTATAGTGAATTACTTAAGGAAAAGAGGAAGAAAGGTTTTTACTGTATGGAATCAGTATTTCTGTTTGGCTTAACAAAGCCTTGTTAATTATACATCCTTGGTCCAATGGTAATTACTGTGTAACCTCTTTGCTTTAGTGTTTACCAGGTTTGAGTGTCTAGACTATTATTACATGCTACTAGTGGGTGTCAGTTCTGCTTTGTGAGAGGCTCCTCTGAAGGTGGGATAGATTGTTCAGGGGGATGACAGTAGAGGCATTAAGTGCCATATAAATAAAGCTATGCTACCTCCACTCTCTGGAGTGCAATGAGAAGGGAGAAAGGTGAAAGCATGAGCAATTTTAAATCTTTAAAGGATATTGAAATAATGTAGAACAATGGTTGACAAAGTGTGTTCCTCCTTCCAGCAAAAGCAGCGTCCACTTGGAAGCTGGTGGAAATGTAGATTTTTAGATTTTACCCTAGACTTACTAAAATGAAAACTTTGGAGGTTGAGCCCAGCCGTCTGTGTTCTAACAAACCTTCTCTGTGATTCCAGTGCACTCCAACACGTGAGAACCGCTGAAGAGGTTGCCTTTCTTTGTCTAACGTGAAGTATTGTTTGTTTGTTTTCCCCAGCAGGGTTCATTGAATTTGTGAACTGAGATTATTATTTTGCTTCTTCCAGGTGGAAATTCTCTGTGAGCACCCACGTTTCAGAGTGTTTGTGGATGGACATCAACTTTTTGATTTTTACCACCGCGTTCAAACGTTATCTGCAATTGACACCATAAAGATAAATGGGGACCTCCAGATCACTAAGCTCGGCTGATGTTTAAACCACCTCCAATTCAAATAGGATCAGGTGCCACAACTATCTGACTGTTAGTCTGGAAGAAGTGTCTTAACATCTGGAGACTTAAAAAGAAAACAAAAATGAAAGGCAAACTTCACGGTCTCTTCTTTGCAGTTTAAAACCAAAACGACAACTTCAACCAAGGTTTGCCCTTAGGAAGCTGTCGGAACAAAGACACCGAGCCATTATTCCCAGAACAAAGTAATACTTTTATGCTGGATTTTATTCAGACTAAACTGAAATGGATTTGTGATGATTTGTGATTTGGTAGCAAGTTATTCATCTTATCAAAGCAAGATGATGTTTAGAAACAAAAGTGCTAAAGACTTAAAATAACAACAACAAAGACGGTACACCGAAATCAACTCATTTCTGCACTGAAGTGGAATTGCGTAGCACAACCAACATTTTAGTCAGGGTATTAACATAGAATGTAGGTTGTTCAAGGTTTGTGTGGTTGTTTTTTGTTTTTGGGTTTTTTTTTTTTTTTTTTTTTTGCACAGCATAATGTTAAATCAGATTTTTAAAAGCTTTCTCATATTTATTTATACTCAACCTATGTATTAGAAAATGACTAATATCTCAAGAACAAGAAGTTAGCAACTTCTGAATGTACAAATACCTTAGGTCCAAAGGGGGAAGATACATATTACAATCATGAAACAAGTGAATTTCTACCTTAAAAGAATTGAGTCATATCCTCCAGACCCCTAAACTTAGGATCTCTTGAAATAAATTGCTGTAAGTGCTTTGGGAAGACTTTGCAACATTTCAGTAAAACTGCTTTTCTAGTTATTGATAATTAATGTAAAATTCTATTTCCATTGTTTTTTCTCCTTACTGTGAATTAGCACAGTATTGGCTTCCTTAAGACTGACAAGCTACTTTTCCTTAGATTTACATAATGGCTCCTTAAGTTGCTATTAAACTAATTGACAACATATAAGGTAATTACGTAGACAATTTTTAAATGACTGTTAAATAAATTTTTAAGAGTACAATATGAAAATGATTCTGGAATGAGGTGTAAAGCAGAAGCAAATGGCCCTAAATAACTTACTTGCAAATAATTTATATCAACTTAAGCTGTTAGCTCATTGTATCACTTTTATTATGTGACCCTCACCAGTATCCCTAAGCAATGCCTTTGCAGCTTCAGCGTGGAGGATGCTTCCTACTTTGTTGGCTCTGCTGAGATACTAGGAGAAGATGGGACCCAGATTAGGAAATAATCCGATTAGTTTGTCTGAAAGGTTAACTCCCAGAATTCTGGGTCTTTGAGTCCAGCCAGTAGTGTGAATGCTCCCAATTAAGCTGGAGGAGTTTCCCTGCACTGTGGAACTGATCAGCCAGCAGTGCCTCTCTGGGAGGAGCTTGCACTGCTGTAAATGTATGTCAAAGAGGCAAGGGATGGTTGGAGTCCTGGGTGCTGAGCTTCCCAAACTGCATTGGTTCTGGAGGGAAGGACCCTTCGCATTGCTTTGGTCAGGTAGTGGAGGGTGGGAAAAAGGGGTGCTGGGGTGGGGATGTATTTATATATAATTTAGGTTTTGTTTGTACAGCATACTGTGTCTTGTTATGACATGTCCTTGTCCTGCTTTGCTTTGAGTTTTTTTACACAACATGCAGAGGCACTGAAGTGGCCACATCATTTTCACGTGTCGAGAATGTAGACAGTGTTTCAGTACCAAAGTCTAAGAAAAAGAAAACTAAAATTGTGATTTTTTTTATAGGTGATATATTTGGATTCTTCTAACCTTTGAAACTGTTTAGCACAGTTCCAGTATGTTATATAAGAAGATTCTTTACCCAACAGGACTGGCTGAGCATTAAAAAGCATTGTGGACCAGCTGGCTTAATCAGCTATATTCAGCCAAAAAGCTGTTCTGTGGCTTCAGGTATTTCCAAACCTGTGATTGACATCTCGTGGCTCATAAAGCCATTAGATTTTGAGGAGTATTTGTAGAGAGACGTAGAGGGCACCCTGAAATAAATTTGTAGGGGTTTTGATTCTACTTATGATGGAAGAACCCATGAGAGGTTTCCTTTGAGTGGCCATCCATTCCCACCCACTGCATAATTCAGCAGAAACCAGAGGAGTTGGGAGTGTAACTGATTGGAAATGACACCCTGTACTCTCTACCTATCAGCTAACTGGTTAGCAGCCAAGCCCTTAGGCAGCTTAGTATAAAGATAGATTGCTAACCCTTCATTTCTCTATGAGGTCAGTGGGAACCGCTTTATTAAACCTATTGGAATTAAGCAAAATGATGTGATAGTTTGATTCAGCTATAGGTAAATTAGCAGGGACCTAATCTAGTTGTACTAATCTTTAGTTATAAACTGGAAACAATGTTTATACCCTGTCACCGGCTGAGGTCCAAGGTGGGAATTCAGAATGGAAAGTGCAATTTAAAGCTTCACAGGAAAGCATTTGGGTATGTAAGGAGTTATTTCTAACCAGAGTCCTCATTTTGCAATGTGACCAAAACCAAGGAATGTAATTAACAATCAGGCTCTGGGGGAATAAAAGGCAGGCTTTAGACAATCTGTCCATTTCTGCATGAAAATTGGAGTGAATGTTTGTATCTACTTAAAAGTTAATAGGAGTGACTTCTACTTTCTGGACTAGCCTAGAATTGTCTTAAAATTATTTTTTAGTTTTTAATTTGAAACCGCATTTCAAATTTTGCCAACCTCAATTCGAAGCTCTAACAGATCACTCTTAGAATTGATGGTGATTTGTTACAATGGCAAATCCTTTCATTTGTATTAAAAAGAAAATATCCAAAAAGAGGAAGGGAGTCCTGTTTCCTTGAGAGACACAGCCTTGGCATTTTCTAACACTAATGTAGAAATAATGTACCTCTGATGAGATATTTTCAAAGAAACACTTTCTTATTTACTGCGTGGTGTAAAATGTGCTAAATGTGTTCTTACATTATTATGTCACTGCTGAAAGTTATTTGCACTATAATAAAGGAATTTTTTACAAAATGGTTTCCAGTCGATAACGTGCTAAGTTTGGCACCAGGTGAGACATACTTACCATAGACCATCTATAGCAGTGCCCCCTCACTTCTACACTCATACTCCAAGACCAGGTGTCCCTGTGTGTCTCACATTGATAACCTGATCAAGGAAAGGAAATTGTCTCAGGGCCCTCAGAGACTTGATGAGTTTATGTTGTATATGCAGTGGATTCTTTTAAAATACAATTTACATACAGTAATTCACTATGGGTGGGTGAGTGGGTACAGTTCTATGAGTTTTAACACATGCATAGATTCATGTAAGTACCACCTCAATTGGAATATAGAATTATCCCATCACCCAAAAAATTCCCTTGTGCTACACCTTTGTAGTTAAACCCTAATTAGGCAATCACTGATTTGTTCTCCTTTCCTTTAGTTTTGCCTTTTCTGGGATGTCATATAATAAGAGGATCCTACAGTATGTAATCTTTTGAGTTGCCTTTTTCCATTATAATGCATTTGAGATTCATGTCATATGTAGAAATAGTTTTTCTTTGTTATTACTGAGTAGTATTCCACTGTATAAGTCTACCAATTTTTTAACCTCTTACTGGTTAAGGATACCGAGGGTTCTTAATAAACTGTAAAATACAGTCTTAGCCCAGTGTATTCAAAACCAAGACTGCATTTTGCTTGCCTTCTCTTTCCTGTGGTTTGAATGATGAGGAAGGAAACATAATCCCTTCGCTATTCTACCTACAAGGAAAATTGTGGCTTATAGAAGTTTACCTAGCTTCAGTTATGGGTGGTGAGTAGAGAAATATTTACTTACATGCTGGATCTAGGGTCCTACTTATTCCTAATTATTTTTAGTAATTTCTTCCTTTATTTTTAAAAACAATTTAAGGATACAAAGCTGTGAGGCTAGTCTCACAGCTTTTGCAGTTAAGTACAGGCAGGGAGAGGCCTATTAAGGCGGGGACAATTTACTGAGGCTGTTGGGCAGAGATAAAGAGAGCTTCTCCTGGCCCCTAGCCTAGCTAGGAAGGTCCCTTGGGGAATATGACATTTGTGAAGAAAACAATTTTCCCTGTTACCTAAATTCTAGCTGGGCCAATAATCAAATTAACAAGAAACAGATTAACATTAACAAGAGATTAAAATGTATTATGGATGTACATTCAGGGGTGCTGTAAGAGTGGGACTGGAACATGCATTGAACAGTTGAGGTTCATATGCCATTTTGGACAAAGGAGAAGGAGATAGGAGTCTGGGATTTCAAATAGCGGGTAATTTACAGGTAGATGGAGAAATAGCAAACATAAACAAATTCTTGCTGGGCCACCCAGAAACAATGGGATACAGAGGCAATTAACAAGCTTTGCTCAATTGCTTTCTTTGTCACATTTAGTTTATATTATGATGCTAAGTGATGGTCCCTTCCTTTAAGCAGGTTTTTCCAAGCAGGGAAGGGGGAGGATCAAAGGTTCTGAGTCTTTTGTTTCTTAATAACCAGTTTATAATCAATATCCCAAAAGGTATTTGGGGCAGCAAAACTTTGGTGTCACCTTCACATTAGACTTGTTTTAGGACATCATTTAGATTAGATGGTATGGGAGATCATAATTGGAGCCTCCAAGTGCCTCAGACACTTTCAACCTTCATTCATTCAACAGGTATTTATTGAGCTGTGTCAATTGCTGTTTTAGGCACCTGGATACATCAATGAATAAAACAGTCAAAGGTTTCTGGTGGTTTAAACTTGAGTGTGTGTAAGATGACCCAGAAAAATCTCCTTACAGAGCAGAAGTCCAGCCTCACCCCTGGAAGATTTTGTTTCAGTAGACCTAAAATAGGTCTCAGGAGTTTATATTTTTAAGAAACATCCTGGATGTTGTGGGTTTTCCTGGATCTCAAATTAAGCAGCTCTACCCTCAGGAATTCCATAAACATTTACTGAGTCAAACTGTGGAATTGTGCAGGGCTGTCAGATTCTGATCTTTGGATATCTTTATGTGAAAACTTTATTTCAACAAGGGGCAGCTCTGTCAAAAAAAAACACACAAAAAAACGCAGCTATCATTACAATGTTACAACTATATGTCATTATCCCTGATTTAACTTCTTTTTCTCCTGCCCTTGCCTCAAATATAAAACATTGTAGTAAAAGAAAATTATTTTCAATCAAGTTTTGTAAAAGTCCTCCTTGTCTGGGTTGATTTAGGACCTCAGTAGACCCCCTGACACCTATTTTAAACTGGATGCTCTGAGAAAAATGGGGGTTCTGGGGGAAGCCTACATTCCTCATGGGAAACATTGCAATTAGTTATTTATCACCAGGGAGAGTCTCCAGGGTGAAGCCCAACTGTTCTATAACACAAATGCATGAAGCGGTTTATATCTTGTAAAGAGAACAGGGGGCAAGTGATAATGGCCCAGATGAGCTGTTCATGGCATTTTTTAAATGAATTTAAGGTCTTCCTTTCACAGGAAAAGACAGTTGAGTTTATACAGGATACTAACTGCATGCTTGTTTTGCTTCCTAATCACCATGTTCATTTTACAACAATTTTTCCCTAAAAAAAAGTCTTCAAAAAGCAAAGAACTGCCTTGCAAGCTATATACTTCATAATTAAACTGGGCGTATACACAAGGTGCTGAAACAATACTCAACCAAGAGAAAGGGAAGATGCTTTTTCTTGCTTTGATACACCCTTCCATCTCCCAGGGAAAGATGGTGACTAGGTGAGCAAACATAGGTGGTAAGAAAGTGTTATCATCATAATTAGCTAGTTATTAATATTAGTAATAGAGAGCAAAGGGGGAGCCAGATATTGTAAGCATGGTCATCTGGGCAGCTTTTCCAGGAAGCTACAGCTTCACACTCCCCAGTAAAACACCAGCCCATTCCCTGCAGATCACTGGGGGAAGGGATCAAACAAAGCGGGAGATGGGCCCATGAACAGTGAAGTCGGGGTGATGTAGGGAAGGTATTTGCCTGTCAGTCTAACCTGCGAAAAAGAGCATTGGCTAGGAGGGTAAAGTCACTGCAAGCATGGGAAATCTTGAAAGAGTAAAATCCCCAAAGTTTTGCACTGTGGTTCCCCCTTACTTCCCATTGCTCCATGACCCACACTCACCTGCCAAGTGGCCTTAAGCAGCTGCCTGGCCCATGACCGTGTGAATACCACATGCTATGGACTGTAGCTGGGAACACAATCTAAGCTAGCCAGATACTAGTCTGGACTGGATTTTACTATGGAGCAGAAATTCTGAGCAATAGCCTTAATCCTGGCACTGCCGAAAACATGGTGGGGCTTTTCCATGGCAGGGCAGATGGAGGTGGAACCTCCAAGAGGAACTCCCTTAACTTTACATCGTTAATAAAGCTTTCCGTGAAACCCAATCTTCCTGTGGGAGCCTCAGGAAAGTATTTTCCCATGGCACCCCAAGAACTCCACTTCCACCTGTAACAGAAGGAGGCATCATTGTTTGATAGGACAACACAGACAGTCCCTAAATAATGGGCCCTGAGAAGCCACAGGCTGTGGGGCTGGTGTGGGTTTTGGAGGGCCTTTCAAGCTTCCGCATGTAAGAATGATAACAAACGTTTGCTAATAACTCCAGCACCTCCCTTTCTGTTGCTCATCTGTCATCAATTCTAAAAAGACAGAGGCAAATATCAAATCTTACCTAAACAGTTGGTTTGGGAACAGGAGGAAGAGAAGCAATGATCTTGTGTCTTTCGTGAGGACAAGAAAAGATGGGAACTGGATGTTGGGCCTCAGGGATTTCTTGTGTGTGGTCTGGTGGGTACTTTATTTTATTTTATTTTATTTATTTATAATCCTCACCTGAGGACATTTTTCGATATTTTGTTCAGATAGAGTGGGAGGGAGAAAGAGAGAGAGAAACATCCACATGAAAGGAACACATCGAGTAGTTGCCACCTGCACGACCCAATCAGGGCCGGGGACAAACTACAACCGAGGTACACGCCCTTAGCGGGAACTGAACCCGGGTCTCTCTGGACCTCAGGCTGATGCTCTAACCGCTGAGCCAAATCGGCCAGGGCTATTTTATTTATTTTTAAATATGTTTTCATTGATATTAGAGAGAGAGGAAGGGAGGGAGGGAGGGAGAGGGAGAGGGAGAGGGAGAGGGAGAGGGAGAGGGAGAGGGAGAGGGAGAGGGAGAGGGAGAGGGAGAGGGAGAGGGAGAAATATCAATTAGCTGCATTGGTTGCCTCCCACATGCCCCTACTGGGGATCAAGCCTACAACGCCAGCAGGTGCCCTGACTGGAACTACAACCGGTGACCTCTTGGTGCATGGGAGACGGTCAACCAACTGACCCACACCAACCAGGGCTCTAATGGGCACTTTAAACCCCCAGTCTTAATTCGACTCTGATAGGAAATGGAAATAATGACACCTGTGATGTGTTTGAAGCACAAAGACTGACAGGTTGTACAGGGATAAAACATTTTTATAGCTGGTAATTCCAGAGTTATATAATAATCATGATACCATTTCTATAATAATCCTCCACAACTTTGTAAAGAAACAGTATTAAAAGTGTAAATCCTGAGACTGTGTCTAATTCTTTGGAATATGCTCTTTATATAAATTCATTGAAATCTATTTTATTTAAATTCTATCCCAAATTGGCAGTGTGTTAGACAAAATTTAGAATTATATTTGTAAAATGTGCTTAGGAATTTTTCTTACTCTGAATTATAGCTGTCTCAATATTACAAAGCACATTTTTCTCCTAATACAATAAAAATGATCTTTAGTTCAGCATAAAATGATTTTTAGTGTTATTTTAAAACGTGAACAAGGGAGATATGCACAAAATGATGAATAACCATTGAAAACAATTTTTTTTCTATGAGAATCTTCATGGAGTAGTGTGGTCTGTTACTATAAGATTCTAATTAGCCATTCATTTATTCCACACTTTTAAACCCTCAAATAAAAAACCTATACGCACTATGAAGCACAAAACCACAGTCCCTTTATTTGAGAAGGTTGGAAATAGACACACTCTCAGAAGGCTCTCACTGAAGTCAAATATTGGGGATACCTCACAATTTGGGTGTTTTTTTAAGTCAACTAACATTCTCTTTGCTTTTGTAAATAGTGTAAGTTTCTGACTTGAGAGTCCCCTTGCAATCCTCAGTAACTCGAAGTTAAGTAAATGATTTTAAAATTTTCACTTGCTAAGATGAAAGGGCAAATATTGGCCTTTTTATATAGTTTGTGCTCTTAAAGTATGTCTATTTAGTTAGTTCATGTTCATCATTCTTCTCGCCTATAAGAGAATCACTCATAACTGATGCTAATGAAGCTAGCTATGAATAGAGCACATTTATATGAAGGCACAGTATTAGACACTGGGATTATAAAAAGAGATAAATGACATATGCCATCTGTCCTTGAAGAATTTATGATCTAACAGGATAGATGGGTCATGTACATATAAAATATACATAAAGATGAATGTCAATAAATAGGGCCAGACTAAGTGGGCAGAACACTGCTTGTTACAGGAGTTCCAGAAGACAGAGCTTGCTCACCACTGGGTGGCTAGAGAGGGTGTCTGGGTCTAAAGGACCCAGGTTGGGAGGAGAATGCCAGAACCTCCTGGTTCTATCCTCAAGACTCGGATGTAATCTCTTCTTCAATTTCCCCAACAACTTAATTTTAAAGAAGGTGCCTCCTCCCTCTCAATATTTGCTTGCTTAATGTCCATCTCTCCTGCTATATGATCATTTCCATCAGGGCAGGTACCTTGCTCATCTTGTTCACTGCATCTCGAACATGTAGCATAGTACTTGTCACAATAAAAAATGAATAGAGCCCTGGCTGGTTTAGCTCAGTGGTTGGAGCGTCGGCCTGCGGTCCAGAGAGATCTGGGTTCAGTTCCCGCTAAGGGCATGTATCTCGGTTGCAGTTTGTCCCCAGCCCTGGTTGGGTGGTGCTGATGGTAGCCACTCGATGTGTCCCTTCACGTCAATGTTTCTCTCTCTCTCTCTTCCTCTCTCTCCCTCCTACTCTGTCTGAACAAAGAATGGAAAAACAAAATTAATAGAGCCCTGATGGGTTTGGCTCAGTGGTTAGAGCATCAGCCTGCGGTCCAGAAAGACCCGGGTTCGGTTCCCGCTAAGGCGCGTACCTCGGTTGCAGTTTGTCCCCGGCCCTGGTTGGTCGTGCGGGTGGCAGCCACTCAACGTGCCCCTTTCACATCAATGTCTCTCTCTCTCTTTCTCTCTCTCTTTCTCCCTCCCACTCTATCTGAACAAAAAATGGAAAAATGTCCTCGGGTGAGGATAAAAAAAAAAATGAATAGAGGTTTGTTGGATGAATAAATGGTAGCCAAGATGCTGTACTAGTTATTTATTGCTGTACAATAAATTATTCCAAAATTTAGAGGCTTAAAACAACAATAAACGTGAATCATCTCACATAATTTCTGTTGGTTAGGAATTTAGGAGCAGTTTAACTGGGTGGTTCTAACTCAGGTACTCTCCTGGTGTTACAGGTAAGCTGTCAGCCAGGGCCACAGTCATCTGAAGGTCTGATTGGGACTCTGTAATTGGGGTGCCTTCTTTGTATTTGAGGTTGAATCAGTTTCTCTCCACTCAGAGAAACTGTGTAAGGGAAAAGAGCATAAGAACAGACAGATTGGAGTTCAAATCCTGCCACTTGCCAGCTCTGTGATCTCCTTAAGTTTTGACCAAGCAGAGCATCTTTTTTCTCTTCTGTAACATAAGGTTGTAAAACTCTTCTCTGCAAGATTATTGTAAGGATTAAGCAAAAGGAGGTCCATACGGTACTTAACAGAGTGCCTGGCATGTAATGAGAGTTCAATAGGCGGTTGCTGTTAGAACTACATCAGAGTGATAACACCCTCACCTGATATTTTATATTTCTAGGCCTCAACTTATCAGTTCTGAGGTGACCTGAATAGTAGAGCTTGTCAGGTTATCATGTTGCAGATGAGAAAAACAAGTCCAGAGAGCTTCAGTGGCTTGTCCACGGTGTGACTTTGCTCTTCACTGCTTTTTGGGATTCTGGGCAGTGCTGTCTGCGGAGACAGAGCGGGAACCAGCCTGGGGGAGTGATGAGTGAGTGGCCCAAGACAGCAATGGCCGATCTAGGCTCCCCAAGGTCATCCTGGCCTGAGCTCGGACCCTGGTGACTGTCTTGGTTGATTCTTCAGGGAAGGCTCAGGTGCCTGACCCGCCTCCCAGCGATTGTTTGAAGGCATTAATTAGTGGCTGGTAAACAGCAGTGACAGGGCATCCTTATTCCAATAAGCTGCTTGATCGCATCCAGCAGCTATCGCCAGATGGGAAACAACCATTTAGGCCTTAACGAGCTTGTAATTCTGGAAAGTCCTGAGAGCCTTACTATCATCCCATCATTTTGTTGTTGTTTTGTTTTGGTTTGTTTGTTTGTTATGGTTTTTATGGACGGGTGAGGAGGGGGTTCTTGTTATGTTTTTTTTTTAGGTTTTTTCTCACTGGGCAATCTCCCACTTTGATTAGTTATCCATATTGTCACATCCTATTTTCTGGGTAGATTTTCAGTCATTTGCAAATGTGAGATTATGAAACTGTGTTTGTATTTGCCTAGTTTCAATCTCCCGTTAATTCACCTAAATGGCTTCCATCTTTAGCCCAAAGAGCACACGCTTCTTTTTTAAATCTATTCTAGAACCTATCACAACATTCCCAGGGCTCTAGAAGTTTTCCTTTTCTCTTTTTTAGATTTTCTGTTTTCTACAAAAAGTAACTCCCTGGTTAAGCAATGAACCAAGCACCTGACCCTTTTTAGGTCCGGAGGATGGGATGTAGTACTCTGCCGCTGGTGTTTATTAAAAAAACAACTCTGTGCATGAGACAACACCTGCCACTCCCATCATGAAAGTCATGTGAAAAGTTTATCTGTGTTCACACTACAACAGGTTCAAGATACACCCCATGGCCTAAAAGAGAGAAACATCCTACTTTTTCACCAAGTTTGCTACAAGTGAAGTGCCTGGGTGCAGGAGAGGACCAATTAGACAAGGAGTTCTCAGTGGCTGAATGTTTGCAATGGGTGGTGAACACCACAAAATCATGCTCCAGAATGCCACTGTGGATTACGCCTGATGCAGGCGTGGTGTTCCCACCAGGAGAGTCACAGTCTGGAGATAAGGCCTTGCCTCTAAAAGACACCTGGGAATAATCCAAAGAAAATATCTGGAAGGACAGAAAATTGGCCCTGTGGGACTGGGACTTTAAAGGCAGGTCTAAAGTGAGAGAGGGAATGGACAGAGGCGTAGAATTCATTCTTGTGGCAATCTAACGTTGCCATTTAAAGATGAGAAAACTGATTCCAAAATTGTGGCAGAGTAAATAGAAGCTACACAGACCATCTCCCAGGACCAAACTGGAATTACAACTAAAATAAAGACAAATCATCAGGAAACAACAACAACAACAACAACAACAGAAAAGCAACTGAAGAGGACCCATATAACCTCAATCAGAAAGAGAACACAAAAAGAGCCTAGTAGGAACTGTGGAGGCAAGAGAGGGTGGGCTGGGAGCCTATGGACAGCAGCTGTTTTAGCTGTGAGCAGCTCCCTTGGGGTTAAAATCCCAAGCCAGCTCCACATTGCAGAAGGCTGGGACAGAGCACTAAATTAGCTGCAGCCACTCACCTTGGGTTCCAGCAGAGGGAGGGCAGGGTGGACTGGAACTGTGTGGACAGACTGGGAGCTTGGAGAGCTGGGAACAGCAGTGGGAGTTTTGTGTTAAATTATTCCCTCATATGATAATAGTCATCTTGCTCAAAGAGCCCCTTCCCAGAGCCCCAGGGAGAAGCAACCACCCCTCCCTTCGGAATTTAACACCACCCAGCCAGATGAGAGAAATGCAAATTGAGGCTCATTGACAACCAGCAAGCACCTGCCCCACCCTCTGGAAATCCTCTTACCCTGAACACCTGAGGGATTGTTTCATTCAGTTGAGGGCTACAGCCCAAGGTTCATCAAGTAACTGAGACTAATAGCCTCCAGGCAAAAAGCTAGAAGATAACTGAACTTGACAGTGGTGTTTAATGTGGGTCCTCCCACACTCATCCAAACCTAGTAGAGGGAGCCACAACCAGCGGAACACCAACACCCACAGGAAAAATTGGGCAGGCTCCAAAACCCACTGAGACAGCCAAATGGTGAACAAAGAAACAAATCCCAAATGAAAGAACAAGATAATTCGATAGGAGATGAAACAAATGAAAGGGAATTGAGCAAGATATCAGAGGGAGAGTTCAGAGTAATAATCATGAGGAAGCTCAACAGCATGAGTAAAGATATAGAAGAACTGAAAACCAACCAATTGGAAATAAAGAATGACATAGCAAAAATAAAGAACACATTGGAAGGAATAACCAGCAGAATAGAGGAGGCCAAGGATCGGATCAGTGAATTAGAAGACAGGGTAGAAAAAAAAAAAACCAATCAGAGAACCAAAAAGAAAAAACAATGAATAGACAGGAAGATGACCTAAGAGAACTGTGGGACAATAGGAAACATAACAACATCCAAAAGAAGAAGAAAATGAGCAAGGGTTAGAAAATATATTTGAAGAAATAGTGACAGAAAACTTCCCTAACTTGGTGAAGGAAAAAGGCATACAAGTGCAAGAAGCACAGAGAGCCCCAAGTAAGAAGGACCCAAACAGGCCCACACCAAGACACATAATAATTAAAATGCCAAAAATTAAAGAAAATGAGAGCATCCTAAAGGAAACAAGAGATAAGCAACAGGTTACCTACAGAGGAACCCTCATAAGGCTATCAGCTAATTTCTCAACAGAAACACTATAAGCCAGAAGGAAATAGCATGAAGTAATCAAGGTAATGAAAAACAAGAATCTGGATCTAAGACTACTCTATCCAGCAAGGCTATCGTTCAAAATAGAAGGTAAAATAAAAAGTTTCCCAGACATAAAAAGGCTAAGGGAATATATTAGCACCAAACCAGCACTGCAAGAAATGTTAAAAGGACTGCTGTAATTAGTAGAAGAAATAGGAAGAAAAATATAACCACAATAAACAAAAATGGCACTAAATAAATAAATTTTACTGATAACCTTAAATGTAAATGGATTGAACTCCCTGGTCAAAAGACACAAAGAAGCTGATTGGATAAGAAAGCATGACTCACATATATGTTGTTTACAAGAGACCCACCACACAACAAAAGACTCACATAGGTTGAAAGTGAAGGGATGAAAAAAATTCTTCCAAGAAAATGGAAAGGAAAAAAGAGCTAGGGTAGCAATACTCATATCTGATAAAATAGACTTTAAAATGAAGGCCATAACTAGAGAAAAAGAAGGCCACTACATAATATTGAAAAAATCTATCCAACAGGAAGATACAACCTCGGTAAACATATATGCACCCAACATAGGAGCACCAAAATATATTTTAAAACTTCTGGAGTACTTCAAAGGAAAAATCAACAACAATACAATCATAGCAGGTGACTTCAACACCCCACTGACATCACTGGATAGTTCCTCAGGCAAAAAATTAATAAAGATACAGAGACACTAAATGATGTGCTAGATCAAATGGGTTTAATAGATATCTACAGAGAATTACACCCCAAAACTACAGAATTCACATTCTTCTCAAGTGCACAAACATAGACCACATGTTAAGACACAAAGTAAGTCTCTACGAGTTCAAGAAGATTGAAATCATAGCAAGCATCTTCTCAGATCACAATGGCATGAAACTAGAAATCAATTGCAACAGGAACATGTAAACACATGGAGGCTAAATAGGAAGTTATCAAACAATGAATAGGTTACCAAGGAGATCAAGGAAGAAATTAAAAACTTCCTGGAAACCAACAAAAATGAACACACAACAACACAAAATCTATGGGATGCAGCGAAAGCAGTCCTGAGAGGGAAGTTCATAGCACTACAGGCCTACCTCAGGAAATGAGAAAAATTTCTAATTGACTATCTAACCTCACAACTTAAGAACTAGAAAGCAAACAAAAGAAAAATCCAGATCAAGTAGAAGGAAAGAAATAGTAAAGATCAGAGCAGAAATAAACAACATAGAGACTAAAAAACAATTTAAAAGATCAATGAAACAAAGAGCTGGTTCTATGAAAAGATGAACAAGATTGATGGACCCTTAGCTAGACTCACCAAGGAACAAAGAGAGAAGACCCAAATAAACAAAATCAAAATTAAAGAGAAGTAACAACTGACACCACAGACATAGAAAGGATCGTTAACAAATACTATGAACAATTAATTATACACCAACAAATTGGCCAATCTAGTCGAAATGGACAAATTTCTAGAAACACATAGTCTTCCAAAACTGAACCTGGAAGAGAGAGAAAACTTGAACAGACCAATAACAACTAAGGAAATTGAAGATGTAATCAAGAATCTCCCAGCCCTGGCCGGTTTGGCTCAGTGGTTAGAGTGTCGGCCTGTGGTCCAGAGAGACCTGGGTTCATTTCCCGCTAAGGGCACGTATCTCAGTTGCAGTTTGTCCCCGGCCCTGGTTGGGTCGTGAGAGTGGCAGCCATTCGATGTGTCCCTTTTACATCAATGTTTCTCTCTCTCTCTCTCCCTCCCACTCTATCTGAACAAAATATTGAAAAATGTCCTTGGGTGAGAATTAAAAAAAAAAAGAATCTCTCAGCAAACAAAAGCCCAGGCCCGGATGGCTTCGGGTCATAGGTGTGATTCCTGGTCAAGGGCACATACCTGGGTTGCAGGTTCAATCTCTGGTGGTCCCAGTCAGGAAGCAACCAATGGATGTGTCTCTCTCTCATCGATGTTTCTCTCTCTTCCTCTCCCTCCCTTCCACTCCCTCTAAAAAAATAAATGGAAACATATCCTTGGGTAAGGATTAACAACAACAACAAAAGATGTAGGCTTTGTCATAACACATTTTGGTTCTGAATTCATTGATGCCTTTGATAATGAGCCTGATCAAGGACTCAGGGCCATCTCCATTCCCAGGCCTTGTGCGGTCCTTGGACTCACACTAAACTGCACTTGATTGATGTCAAGTTCCTGCAGCCAGCATATCTTGTGGCCTCTAGTCTCAAAAGGGCTCAGTTTCTGGTGAAAACATTGTAAGAAGAAGTCCCTGTGTTTGTCAAACAACACTTTGTTGGCTTCGGAGTGTGTGAACACTGAGACTCCCTTTTTTCTGCTCCTTGTCTGATCAGCAAAAGGCAGCTCATGGGCCAAGAGGCTGTTCCAGATCAAAACTCTCCTGACAGGCTTCCCATGTACCTGTCAGCACACCGCTCCTGAAGCGTGGGATGCCCAGGCTGATCTTCCCTGTCAGGAGTCTCACCTGGACGGGAAAAACTGACGGGCTTCCTAAGAGCATTTGATAAAGCAGAAGAGAACACTTTTTAAAAGCCAGACCTTTGAAAACAAACACTCTCAAACAGTGCTGGTAGAAATGTGCATTGGAGCGGTCTTGCTGGCAAACCATTCGGCAAAATGCATTAAAAGCGTATATGCCATTTGAGCCAGGAATTCTATTTCTAGGAGCTTACCCCAAGAAAACAGCCTAAGATATGCCTAAAGATTGGGATGCCAATTTTGTTCTTTACTCCATCTTGATTTTATTCTTTTTTTTTTTTTTTTTATCCTCACCCGAGGACACTTTTCCATTTTTTGTACAGATAGAGTGGGAGGGAGAGGAAGAGAGAGAGAGAGAAACATCGACGTGAAAGGGACACATCGAGTGGCTGCCACCCACACGACCAACCGGGGCCGGGGACAAACTGCAACCGAGGTACATGCCCTTAGCGGGAACCGAACCCAGGTCTCTCCGGACCGCAGGCCGATGCTCTAACCGCTGAGCCAAACCGGCCAGGGCTTGATTTTATTCTTAAAGATAAGTCTGGGGAAATGTCCTTATGTTTTTATCATAAATTCCCCAGTTTTGCTTACACTAGCTTAAATGGCCTCTGCTTCTCCTAACTAACTCACAAACCTGGGGTGTGGGTTCTAACCAACACCCTTGTTCACAAAGCTTCTATTAGAATCAAATAAACTCATTTTATAGGAAACATCTGAAAACTCCTTTAGCATGGCTATCCCCTGACTTTGCAGAGTTAATGTAGGCTCTCAGCACCTGACTGGTTCCTTATCCTCTGATTTCAACCTCACCTGCACCCCAAGTTCAAAAGTACAGGTTGCATCCAGCCAGTGTGGCTCAGTGGTTGAGCATCGACCCATGCACCAAGAGGTTGCCAGTTTGGTTCCTGGTCAGGACCGAACTGCCCAGGTTGTGGGCCTGATCCCCTGTGGAGGGCATGCAGGAGGCGGCCAATCGATGTTCTCTCTCATCAGTGTTTCTCTCCCTCTCACTTCCTCTCTCTCTCAAATCAATACAGGAAAGAAAATTATTTTTTTAAAAAGTACATGTTGCATCCAATTCTTGGGCTTTCAGGGTGTCTGTGGCACAAAGTAACATGATGTTTGAAATCTGTATGGGTTGCAATAAGCAACCCTGGCTGCTATAACTAACCCCCAATTCTGACTACGTGAGGTAGAAAGGTAATGCCTAGCTCACGTCAGAGTCTGATGGCATTGGCAGGAAAGCCCCTCTCAACCCCATTATCTGAGAACCCAGGGGGCTTTGCAAGTTCCAGGGCCTCAGAGTTCTCCACTGGATCCTTTGCACCCAACCAGCAGATACAGGTCTCTGCTCTCAAGTGAGAAGGAGATCTCCTGGGAAGTTTTTAAGGAGCCAGTCCTGAAAGTGGCATACCTTATTTCTGTCCATATTCTACTCAGTCAGATGGCCCTAACCTAACTATGAGAGAGGCTGGAAAAATATAGACTACTTACCTGTCCACAGGGAAAACGAAATGGGGTTTAGTGACACATCACAGTCCTTGACTCCGTTTTCCAGCCCCATTCCCAACTCCTGTTTTCACTTGTCTCTGGCCTGCTTGCCATTTAACCAACAACACAGGGACTGGCCAACAACCGCCTGTGGGCCAAATCCAACCCATGGCCGTTGTTGTAAATTAAGTTTAACTGAAACACAGCCGTGCCGCCTTGTTTGCTTACTGTCTATGGATACTTTCACGCTGCAGTGGCAGAGCTGGATCGTTTTGGCAGAGACCCTGTGGCCTGCAGAGCCTCAACTATTTACTACCTGGACTTTTAAAAGAAAAAATGCGATGACTCCTGCAAAGCTGCATCAGCTTTCCAAATTCCAAAAGTGTGGTGTTCTCTCTTTACTGAGTGAGTCTTTTCCTCTCCCGTGTCTTTGCCCTGTGGGGCAGCGTGCTACACCGAGTAACCCAGCAGATGAGAACACCTCTGGAGAAGGGTTCCGATCGCTTATTCCTGGGCTCATGTTGGTCTTCTGAAGTTTTTCATGGTTTTAGGGTTAAGGAAACTCTTCGTGAATTTAATTGCTTTCTCTTATTCAATGTCCAAATGAAATTTTCATATCACCTGGAAGTGCTGTATATGTTTTCAACTAATAGAACAGAAAGCAAATACTGTTATATATGTGGCCAATTAAAGGACAAAAGAGTGATTTATAGAAAGAGAAAAACTGGAGAGGTGAGAACTTTTTTAAGTCTCACAATCTACAACCCCAATTCTACCCTCTAATGTCATCTTGTTGTCACGGAAAAAAAACTAACTGCAAAATCTGACTGATTGCCTAAATGGTGCTACCTTTGTAAATTCAGAGATTATATGTCTCTTAGATTATTTAAAATTAACAATAACTATATGTTGCTTCACTGTCCTTTATTATAAATAATGTTATTAAACTTGGCTGTGTGATCAAGGCTTCCCAGATCCTTTTTGGACAAAGATTTTGAGACTTCAGAAAACCTGTACCCCTCTCTTGTCGCCTAGCGTTCCTGTGATTCACAGCAGTGCCATCCAGCTCCCAGGGACCCTGCCAGGCCCTTCGAAGGACATAGGTCTGGTTTCAGAAAGCAACACCATCTCTCAGAAAATGAGTTTCCAACCTCTTGGTTGGCTGGCTTTGGCCAGAGCCCAGGCCCAAGCGGGGAGGGACCCCCGAGCTCTGGTGGAGGCGCTCCCCTCCCCGCCCACTGCAACTGCTGGTGGGGAGGTGGTGTGGACACAGCCCTCCCAAGCCTCAGGGAGCCTTTGGGGTTGGGTCTGGGAGATTCGCAGGCTCTTCTCCTGGCCCCTCATCCTCCAAAGCATGTAAGGGCTTTTGGCTTTCTGTTTTCTGAGTCTTTTCATTAATCTCCCCTTTTCATGGATCACTGAGCCCATCTGAGAACAGAGCTTCCAGTTGCTCCTGCTGAGACCAATGAAATCCACCCCCCCCACACCCCCACCAGGCCTTTCACAGGGTCCTGCTAGAATGGAAGCTCCCTAACACAGGGACTTTTGTCTTTTCACTGATGGGTCCTAGAACAGTCCCAGTCCATATTAGATGCTCCATAAATATTTTTTGAACGAATGGCTGTTAGACAGATGATTTACCTCTATGACACTTAGAATGCCTCTGTGTCTACTTACTGGTGTTCCTTTAGAACCATGTCTTTTAAATTTTCTTAGTCAAAAAGGTTGTGTTTAGGTAAAACTTACATACAGAGAAATGCACAGACCTTCAGTGCACCATTTCATGAGCTTTGGAAAATATATTACCTACACAACCAGCACTCCCATCAAGATTTGTACTATTTCCATCTCCCCGGGAAAGAACAATGCCTTGTATTAATTAACTTGGGGTCCTACCTCGCTTTATGTATTCCCCTTCAGAGTTCTCATTTTATCTTACCCTATTATAAGGATGGTGTCTGCCATCACCTAGCAAAATATAAACTCACCGAGGCTGGGGATACCATGACCTGCCATGGCTTCTCCAGAGCTAGGTAACTAAATGTTGAAGTGTGCACTCCTGGATAATCTGAAGATAAAGCTTCCATCACAGATGCCCTGAGGAGCCCGTGACCTGCTTCTGAGTGTGTGCTGGGTGCAGAAGCACAAGGAGACGATCTGGGTGGAGGAGAAGGGGAGCTTCCTAAGTTGAAGAAAGAACAGGACAGGGTTTAAGAAGGGCTGGACAATGGGACACAGAGACCTCTCTATTTTGCCTCAGATCAGCTCTATGACTCTTGCACACCAAAGGATTCCCTTCCCAACAATCCCATGAAAGATTAGCATGCTTTATCTCCACACTAAAACCACCCCATACCCCAGGTTGGCGAGTTAGCAGTGCCTTGTCCCCAGTAAATGTTCAACACATGATTCTTGAATGGAATTTATTGAATACCCTTATCTCATGCAGCAGCTGCACCTGACCCAAAGGACCCTGCAGAAAATGGACTGAGATCTGGAACCGGCCGATAGCATTGTGGTGAAGACGCAGCCTCTGGAGCCAGGCGACTGGGTTCATATTCCAGCACCACTTTTTATTTAAATTCTCTGTTCCTCGGTATCCTCGTTTGTAAAGCAGGGATGACAAGAAGGACACGCTTCTTGTGAGGATTAATGAAATGATGCATATAAAAAGCTTGGCACAAACCTAGCATATACTAAGTGCTCAATAAGGGCACTCGTTATTAACAATTCTTGGGGAATGGTGGGCCTTACAAGAATAAGCAGAAACTGAGCAAAAAGTACCTAATCCATTTCGGGGCCAGCTACAATATTGAAATGGTATGGCCCCAGCAGGTCATAGTCCCAACAGAGAGGGAGCCTTGGAAAATCTGGTAGGAGGCAGCAGAACAGCCCAAGGAGCAGGGACAGAAAAGCTTGGAATTCAGAGGCAATTGGGATTGAAGACTAGCCTGGGAGAAATTCTTAAAATGAGGAGGAAAACTGAAAATAGATGCCTTGTTCCAGAAATGATGAGACAGTTCTGCCTTCAAAACTCATACATCCAAAGCCTTCCCCCAGTTTTTTGTTGTTATTGTTGTTGTTTGTTTGTTTTTAATTAGGCTACACACCAGGAATGTGCTCAGTACTGGTGTGTGTGTACAAATACATCATATGTTTGTCACGAGAAAACGGTTATGGCAGTTAATAAAGAATCTTGAAAATACAAATGAAGGAAAAAGAATCTGTGATATTTCTGTGAAGTGGTCCCTGCCAAGATGTGATTCTCAGCTCTGTGAAGACTCTGAGGGCTGGGATCTGCTTCCCAGCACCCCTGAATCCCTAGATCAGAGCAATGCAGGAAGGGAGGAGGCACGTCTTAGGTGAGAAGCAGACTCCAAGTAATTTCTTCTCCTTTTCCAGGCCACTTTCTCAACATCACAATTATTAAGTATCCATGTCTGTGGTCCCTATTAGAAGGGCCCTCTCCAGGGAAAAAGCAATTGGCCTTTTAGAAATGTAGTCCTTTAAAGATTTAGACTAATGACTGTCCACTCTGTGATGCTCTAAAAACACTTCCCTTGGCAGTTCAGCTGTGACTCGCATGGCACTGAATAGCATCTCAGGAAAAGTATTTTTCTCTGTCTCTGAAATGAGGCCTGTAATTTAGCCTCTGCTATAGGTTTTTCTTGTTCAGCTGATGAGACTTTCTGACACTGTGGAGATGAAGGAGTTAGAGTTATAGCTGCAACAGAGCCTCTCTACTGCATCTTGGTGTGGAGGCCTGGGACATCCTCTCTGGGCTCCCAAATTCCTCGTTGGCCTTCTCCACTGAGGTGGGCAGGCCCCCTCGGTAAACAAAGGCTGTCCCAGGTGCCTGTGGGAGCAGGTGGCACTGTGTCCTCCCTGGCATGCACAGCCTCCGGTTTAACAAAGAAGTGATTTGACTTGGAGAGTGAAGAGGGGATTCCTTCCCGGGGGGGATTGCTTTAGCTGGCAGCAGGTGTGGTTATACATTTACCTCTTGGCACAAAAAGAAAAGAACAGAGTAATTCTGGAAAAGCTGTATGATCAAACTGGTCAGCCTTCTCTGCGTGAAGGCCTGATGTTGGAGTCCGCCCCGTGCCCCACCAATGGGAACACGTGGACTCATTGTTGGATAAAAACGATTACCTGTGTGCCAGGAGGCAGGCAGATGCCGCAGTGGAATGAACATGCTTGGCTTGTGTGTCAGCACCGCCACTTCCTGGATAAGTGATCTTGAGCAAGTCAACTCTCTCGTGACTGCTCCTTTCTTAGCAGATTTCTCTTCCCTGTTCCTTTCCCTTTTCTGCTGGCCCTTATGAAAGCATGGAAAATGGGAAGAAATAACAGGTATGAAGAAAAAAGGGGTAATCCAGGCAGAGAGGAAGACAGAGCTGGAAGGAAGTGTCTGAGAAGAAAAGCTTAGGACATTTAGAAACCAGAACAATGATGGTATTTCGTGTTCTAGTGGGTTCTGTGGTGGGTATCTGTGCTTTTCTGTCTGTTTAATGTCCTTCCCCCCGTACTAGTTTTCTATTGCTGTATCAAATTACCCCAAAACTTAGCAAGATTAAAGCAGTGCACGTTTGTTATCTTACAGTTCCTATGGGCCCAGAACACAGGTGTGGCTCAGCTGGATCATCTTGCACAGGGTCTCTCACAAGGCTGCCATCAAAGAGTTGGCCAGGGCACGGATGGGAAAGCATATACTTCCAAGTTCATTCAGTGGCCGTTGTCAGGACTCAGTTCCTTGTTGGCTGTTGGATTGAAGGTCTCAGATCCTTGCTGGCTATTGGCCAGAGGCAACTCCCAGCTCCCTACCACATGAGCCTTTCCATTGGGAAGCTTATGACATGGAAACTAGTTTTATCAGAGTGAGCAAGGAGGAGGGGGAATCATATACATTGGTAAAATAATAATGTCAGAGGGATTTCCCTTCTGCCTTATTCTGTTCATTAGAAGTGAGTTACTAGGTCAAGCTTACACTCAAGGAGATGGGATTACATAAAGGCCTGGTGATCACTGGGGACTATCTTGGAAGGCTAATTATCTCACTGCCCTTCTGGTAAGAGCAATCCTTCATCCTCTGTAAAGGTACATATGATTCTGGTGGGGCTGATGTTCATAATACCTGCCATTCCCACCCCATCCCCACACTAGGATAGCATGAAACCCAGGTCTGGTCAATCACCAAAGCACATCCAGCAGGCTATGGTGATTGGACCAAGAAGTAGCTATGTGACTCAAGCTTGGCCAATCAGAGCCTTTCCCTGATATTTATATATACTAAAACAAGGAGACTGAGATCTCTCTGTCTCATCTTAAGTCACTAACATGGAATGATGTTGCCTGGGGTTTTCCATGGCCATATCTTCTACCAACTATATAAAGAATTCCAACTATACCGGAAACAATTGAAGCCATCACATTCTGAGGTAGAGACAAAAGACCTGAGATTGAAGAGAGAACAAAAATAAACTAGTGACTTTTTTTGAAACCCTAAAGTGAGTTCCACCCTCGAAAGCTAATCTCCCCTTTTCACTTGAGAGACACTGTAAATTGGGTTCTGGCTCTTAAAGTGAAAAGAATCTTCATTAATTCAGCCTCAGTTTTTACATCTGTAAAATCAAGCTGCTGAACTAAATGATCTCTGTGGTTTTTTTTTTAATACTTAAAGTTCTAAGATTCTTACTTAAATTGTTGGATCCTTTACAAAGAAATAGATTTTTCAAAATTGAGGAAAGCACAGGAGGAATAGTCTGAATGAAGAGGCACACGTAAGAGGGAGACAAAGACCAAGTCTGCCTTCTTCATAATTCAGGCAAGGCTCCAAGGTTTAACTCAAAACTTTAAGAATCCATCAAAAAAAGACGTATGCATCTAGTGATCCAAGGTAAGGCCCAGACACATTTCTTTCACATGTGGTTCCAACCATGATAACATAGTAGTCAGGGCAAGGGCTTTCGAGGCAGTAGCCCTGGGTTTAATGATCGTCATAATAAAATAATAATAATAGCTAATGTTTTCTAAGGGTTTATGGTGTACTTGGCAGTATCTCAGGTCCTAGCTTCTTGACTTACTAGGTGAGTGACCTTAGGCAAGTGACTTAAATTTCCTAAGCTTCTGCTTCCTCATCTGTAAAATGGGATAAATTACAGTTACCTTCTCACAGAGCTTTTGTGAGCATTGTGTATGATTCAATATAGGTGAAACACCAAGCAAAGTACCTCGCCAATGCTTTTCTTCTTAAAATGTTAGTCTTTGAGTCTTATACCCAGCTCAAATATCAACTTTTTCACACATACCTCAGTTGCCCTCCTCCTCCTCTGTATTCCCATATCACTTTACTCCTGCCTGATTTTCTAGCCCTATGTTGGCCCTGTATTGCATAGCCCTGCTCACCTACTTATTACCCTTGACAGACCATACCTTATTTATCTTTGGGTTTCTGAAGCCTAAATCAATGTCAAACACACAGGAGGATCTCAACAAATCTACATAGATTGATAGACACAATATTTATCAGTCTCTCAAAAAGAAGAGCAGACAGCCTTATCAGTACATGGCCACACCTTTTGGTTTTGCCGCCTCGTTGGGTGTTAGGAATTTTTGTCAGGCGAAACTCTGATGTGTGTCTGTGAAGCTGCTCCTCAGATGAAACACCAATTGCTCAAGTTAAAAGTAACAATTCCTCACATCTGGCAGGCCAGCTCATCAGGAACCAGCACGGAGGCCTGTGTTACGGGCGCGGTGCTGCTGGTTTGGAAGCTGACCAAAGAGACAGTAAACATGACAGTTGCCTGGGTGCATAAACATAAAACCAGCTTCTCTTCACCTTATCCCTGAGACGCTCCAGACACGACATCAGCAACACCCACAAGTGGTTACTTGTCAGCTCCTGTCAAGTGCGGGGCAAGGGCCAACCACCCCAAGATGCATATATTAAGGGTGAAAACACAGTAACAGCAGTTTTTATAAGAAGCTAAACAGTGCATAAAGGTTCAGAAAAAGGTATTTTTCTAATGTGAGTATAAGACAAGGGCCTGTGTTAAAAGAGGAAATGTGTCTTGACTTCTGAGACCGCATTCTTTTCTCCAGCTGGAGACTGGGTAGGGCTGGAAAGTAAAACCAGTTGGAGGTGCACATCCAAACGACTTCTGGGGGACAGACAGTCTGCTGTCTACATGGGCTGACCATGTGGCACTTCATTTTTCATTAGTGTGAATCTTAGGAAAATAGTGCAAAATGCTTTCAGAATTTATAAGGAAAGTGAGGAACGAAACAAGAAGCATGGTTGGGGTGGCATGAATAATGGAATAAAAGATTTTAAATGCAATTTTGATTCCTCTGTGTGGATTGGAATTCGACTCCAGGGCACCATAGGGCTTGCAGGATCGCAGTAGGTGGTCTCCTATATGACAGGAATTTAAAAAACAACAACTCTCTTACCCCCAATTCCTCTTTCCAATCTGGTTGTTTCTATTCATTCACTCATTTATTTATTCATACCCTGCCTTTTTCCGAAAGCAATGCAGCTTCATGCTTTATTGGCACTAGGGAGCTATTGATGGCTTTTAAGCAGGGGAAGTCCATGTTCAAATATGATTTTTAGATCATCTGGAATCAGTGTTGAGGATGGAATTAGAGAAGAAGAGATTGTTAGCCATCCAGATGAGTCCTAACCAGTGGTTGTGGAGGGGAGATGATCGAGATTATTTAAGAGGTAGCATGATCAGGATTTCTTGGCTGGCTGGATATGTGTGGTAGAGAGGGTAAAAAATAACTAGAAAGTTTCTTGTTTAGATGACTTTGTGCATGATGACACTACTAAAAGCAAATTGACAATACAGGAAGAGGACTGTTTTTGGAGAAGGGGTGATAAAAAGCTTAAGGAACTGCTTTAGTGGAAAGTGCCATATAATGATGCCTAAGATTTCAATCATGTGTCCAGTTACCAGTGCAGGGGACAGATAATGTTGCTAATGTCCGTTGCTGCTCCAATAGTCCATTGTGAGTTATCTCCAGCTATATGGCTTGAAGTGCCCTGACCTACATCCAGAGCTTGTCTTACACGCTGATCATGCCCTATGGCATGGTCACGAGAAGAACTTTGAAAGAATGTGGGCACGGAGCAGTACAAGCCTACAGTGACCACCAGAGAACCAACCAGAAGCCTTCTTCTACTGATAGTGGGCTAGTGTGGTACCATTTTCACATCTTCTAAATATCTAGAGGTTGGACAGAAATCTGCCGGTAGTGAAAAACTGGGTACAGTAGGGTAGATGATCTGACTGTTGTGATAGTGCTCAGGCCCTGCTTTGAGTCTCTGCCCAAATCTGACCTCTTGGCCTGAGGGATGGAGGGAGGAGAGGAATCAGCTTAGTCTTCTCTCTTTTCCCCCAAAACACCGTTTGCCCATCCTAGAGCCTCTGCTGTTCCCTCGAGGTCACCAGAATGCCTTTCTTTTCCACACGGGGCAACTCTATTCACTGGGAAGCTTCCTGAATGGGAAAGTTGTCATCTGTTGGAACAGTCTTCCTATGAACTAGATAGGCTGTCTGCTTCTGATTGCTGTACAAATAGAAGGCTTTTGTTTAGCTTGGGAGGTTTTTTTTGTTTTGTTTTGCTTTTCATATTGTTTATTTATTTTTACCTTGTTTTAAATTACGGTTTGAGTCATCTTGCAATATAACAGATCTTTTAAGATGAAGAGGGACTTTGGGTGCCTTGCTTTGAGCCTGGGGAGCAAAGGTCGAGGCTCCCCCTGCTGGTTGCTTCTTGCCCCTGCAGCCCTCTGCCGGTCAAAATGCTTTATTTGGGCTTTGTGAAGTTCTGTGAGGTTTCACAGGGAAGAATCACCCAGCCTCAGAAGATACTCGCTTTCAGAAACCATGGCCAGTGTCCCTTGTGGACTTAACATGTCAAAAGGCGTTCCATCACTTTCTGTCTTTCTCTTTCACTAGCTCTTGCACAGATACTCAAGGTCTTAATTTTTTGGTTTGTGAAACATTTATTTGTTCCCACTGCTGAGCCATCCAGCACTTTGCTAGCGGTGGGAACAGGAAGGCGAATGAGACACACTCCCTGCCCTTGGGAACCCAGAATAAGCAAAGCTGCCTTCTTTGGTGTAGTAATGCCCTCGCCAGCCCAGGTTGGAATCACTCATTCTAACAGGGCTCCCAGTTTAAGGCCCAGAGCCAGATCCATGAGGCAGCGTTAGCATCTTTCTAGGATTTTCAGGAAATGGGAGGATTTTAAGGGCGATAACTTCACAGATAATCCAGTCCTTTCTTCTAGGCTGAGGCAGAATGAGGCTGCTCCCTACAGGTGGGGCCCCTCCCAGGTGATCCTCATCCTAGAGGGCTCCTCCCATAGGTGGGGTGGGGGAGGACTAGAGCAGTGGCTCTCAGCACTTGCTCCCCAGACTGTGCAGAACAGCATCACCTGAGAATTATTAGAAATGTACATTCTCAGGCCCCACCCCAGTCCTACAGAAAGGCAACTCGGGGGGCAGGGCCAGCAGGCTGTGCTAATATAGCAAGCCCTCCAGGGGTTTCTGATGCACCCTCAAGTCTGAGAACCACTAGTCCAGACAGGTGTGGCCACCTTTGCCTGCAAATCCTACTTGCTAGCTTGGTTTCATGAGACCGGACCCCTCCTGCCTCCTGTCAACCTCAGAAGCACAGCATTTCAGAGGTCCCTATGGCATACCCCTTCCCTTTACAAATGAGAACAGGGAGGAGAAAGGATGCGTGGTTTGCCCAAAGGCAATCCGGTCAGGGAATTTCTCCCCAAGTCAAATCACCTGAGAGAAAAAAGGAGGGCAGTAAAAGTGACCCTCCTGGCCCTCTGGTTTTCAGGGCTCTCCATTGCCTCTGTGTGGGGCCACCTCTCCCCGTCCTGTGACTGGGGTGCCTCAGAGCTCCAGGCCTACAGCACAGGCTCCCTCAGCCCCCCACTTTTCTGCTCCTTGGGTGTCACGGCGCATTCCCCTTTCTCCTCTTTGATCACACGGGTCCTGCCCACCACTCACTCAGAAATGCAGCATGAAGGGCCCAGCTGTGAAAGGATCACAACAAGATTTGTTTTTGTTTTTAATCAACCTCCAGCATGTAGAACTACTTGTCAATCACAGAGATAGGAAGTCACTAGAAAGACAGGAAATGTTCGAGGATGGAAACACATCCCCCTCAGCCTGGTCATATGGCACAGATGTCTTTTCAGACAAGTGCCAGGGTCTTTTTGGCAGGCTGGAGGATGCTCTGCCCCCCCCCCCCCCGAAAACTCACAGTGCTGATTTTCTAGAAGGGAGGTGGGAGGAGAAGGAGAAAAGAATAGCATCTTTATTAATGTTAGTGTCTTTGTGGACATCATCAAAGGGGTTGGGTCCCAAAGGGAAGATTGCACTTTGAAGACACATGTTTCTCTCAAAGAGCCGGAAAAACCAAGTCCCCCTCCCCACCTTCTAAGTACTGGCCACAGCAGCGTAGGTCTTTCTTTCCCTCTCCACTTGTTATGGCCTTGCAACAGGTCTGATGCTCTTTTGTTTCAAAACGTCACCACACATACTCTCCATCCCTTACCCAGTGGGCAGGAGGGTGAGTGGAGGAGACTTGACACAAAGAAAAAGCTAGCCTTTCTCACCAAATACAGAGGAGTCACTTTCACAGGAGGCTTTAATGGAAGGCTACAGCTTGAAGGTATTGAGAAGTAGTGGAGAAGTCATCCAGTGATACATGGACAACCCTTTTTCACACTTGCAGTGGGAGCTCCACTCCCCACAGCCCTCTTGGGAGGTGGGCTTTGTGCACGCCTGTTCCGTCCAGAGGCATTTCAGCAGGTACTGGTGGTGTGGCTGGATTTCAGGATTGGAATTAAAAGAGAAAGTGAATCTTGCAGCTGGTATTGGAAGGGACGCTCATGGTATAAAAAGGCATGATCATCACACACATACACGCACGCACACTCATGCCACTCAAAGCTAATTCTGCTTTGTTCACTGGATATTTCACCTCCTCATTCCAAGAAAGTGGCCAATCTATATTTCTTAGCCTCAGAAGCTCTTGCTTGGTGGAAAGCTGGTGTTTCTAGAAGATAAACCCTTTTCCATGCCTCAATGAAAGTTTAATCTCATTGAGGATATTATATTATTCTGGAAGTGGGCAGTGTTGGGGAGGCACTGAACTGGAGGAAGACTCATGGGTGCTCTGATGGTTGGGACCTGCACTCTGTGTCCTCTCAGTGCCCGGGAAGACGGCAGGGCCTCCGGGAGGAGTGATATGCCCAGGGAGGCTAGATCTGGGCTGCTCAGTTTATACAAAGATAGTGCAGTGGTTAAAAAAATCAGATGGCCTGGGTTTGAACCCAAGCTCTGCCAGATGCTGGCTATGTGACATGGAATAGTTACTTCCCCTTAGGTGCCCCAAAGTCCTCATCTGTGAAATGATGGTTATTTATGTATTCCGTGAGCATTTAGTGAATTATGTCGTGTACTGTTCTAAGGGCTTGGGAGACGAAAGTAAACAAAATAAAGATCCTCCCCTTATGGAGCATAAATTCCAGTGGGGGCAAGCAGACAGAAGGCACTGTTACTATGTAAGTCATACAGGGTAGTATGCTAGAAGTTACGTGCAATGGGAACAAAAGTAGAGTGAGGAAAAGGGATGGGGAGATGTGGGGGATTAGGCACCGATGCAGGTAGACAGGATAGGTCTCACTGAGCTGGACAGAGGTGGGAAAGACCTAAAGGAGATGAGGGAAACCCACGAGTTATCTGGAAAAAGTATGTGATCAAAGAGTAGTTTGCTCATCTGAAATGATTCATGTAAAGCACAACATCCCTGGCATTTGAAAACATTCTATAAATTAACATTCTGTTAATTGTTGTTGTTGTTTTTGTTGTCGTTATTTTCATGCCCAAGTGTGGCCTGGTAGCCACCAGACTCCAGGGTACTGTGTAGGCTAGAAAAGTAAGCACAGCCACAGTGCCCAGCGTGATCTGAACTGGAAGCACCCTCCACATGTTTGTCTCTGGATAAGATCCCCAAGACCTTTATCTGACTCTGGAATAGGGGGAGAAATCTCTAATAATGACTAAGACTGACTTTCCCACCAGTCATACCAAATGGGGACTCAGTTTCAGGCTCTCTTATGAGGTCAGGAAAATAAAGTAATGCAGCTTTCTAACCCGAGTTGATAAAGTGAGATTCTTACCCATTGCAGAGAAAAATGGAAGGAGAATAGAAGAACAATCTAGATACATAATAGGGTCCTGGAATGAAAGATCTAAAATTGTCTGAAGGCTATAGATTAGCAAGTAAATATGACTTTAGAACGACATGGAACAAAAGAGGAGGGTGGGGAGGCAAACAGGAGTTGGAGTCAGAAAGAAGAAAAATATGCCAAGAAGGATCATGTTAGAGGACATCTGTGGGCATACTAGGAGTAAAAACACGGTGTCTCTGCCATTATCGGAGAATTGCACTGGTGGAATTTCTTCATCACTAGTGGGAGTGGAGTTCTTGGGGTGCTGCTGGAATAAGAATTTCCAGAGGTCCCCATGGGAGGATGAGATGTGGTAAAGGCTTTGTTTTCCTGGAGTTACATTCCTCGGTTTCCCAAGTCCCATTTCCCTTAAGCCAGTGCTGGAAAAGGTGCAGCTGGGGCTTTAGTAGAGCTAGAAGCAAAGCCAGCATCCAGAGTTTCCGTTCCATGGTGTGAGTCTGGCATAGCATCAGGCTAGATTCAGTCCATCAGTCCATTGCGTGTGTCCAACATGGCTGTGAGCCACGGGGGTAATGCAGGGGAGTGCGCCCCCTGCAGCAGGAGAGCCAGGAGAGCAAGAGGGCCAAGAGCCAAGAGAGAGAACTCTCTGTTCAGGAATTTAAATATCAAATCTTCCCATGCTTGCAGTGGCCACACCAATTCTGGTCAATTACTCGATCCCAGGTGTGACTGACAAGTAAGCACCTTAAATGTCACCCGGACCTTACTGGGCACGCATCTAAACTGCCTTTGTCCAGTCCCTGCCCCCATCAGGGGAATAGACCTGGAGAGTGTTAAATTTAGCTGCCTGACAAGGCTGTATAAATGGCATGCCTATATTACCTGGTCTCCCCTTTGCTCCTTTCCTATTAATTAATAACCAGGTTATTGCAGAGGTACCACTGCCGGGACAGGTCCTGAATATGTGGCCAGAACAGCCAACCCCCACGGGAGGTGGGAGCAGTAGACACTGGTGGTGACAGGGGCAGAGCGTGGCTCCAGGGAAACAAGTCCACCCACAGTCAAAAATGTTTGGGCTCTATAGATCGGGGCCTTATTGTTAGAATTTTGAAATGTAAATATCCTGAAAAAGGCTTTTGTGCTTCTCTAACACAACCCCCTTCTTTTTATAAATGAGGAGACTGAGACTCAGAACATGCAACAGTTTGCCCAAAGTCATATTGGACTTGTCAGGACTCTTCACAGTTGCAGAAACCCAACTCAAACCACCTCAGTAAGCAAAGGGAATGTTTTAGCTTGTGTAACCGTGAATGAGGCAAGATTTTTAAAAGTTAGGGAAAGATCCCGGGCAGGTGGAGTGAGGAAGTAGGAGCCCACATCCTCTCTCCAGAGCCCCCATCTTTGGGCATAATCAAAGGGAAACAGTTAATGGCAGGAAACCCCTGAGTGATCATGGATGTCACTAGGACAAGGCCCCCTCCCAACCAGAAGGCGGAGTCAGAATTTGATGCCACAGAATTTGGAGACAACCCCCCTACCCTTGGAAACACATAAAATCCCAAGAACTGACCTCATGCACAGTTCACTTTCCAATTGGCCATTGTCCACCGGGATGGACGTGTACTTTTCACTTCACAGTGCCTGTGCCCTGGCCTCTGTCTTTTTCTCTACCTGAATAAAACTTACTTTGTTCTCACTCCAATTTGTCCTTGAAATTTTTCCTGGGCAAGTCAAGGACCTGGAGGTCACCTGATGCAAAAGTTCCCCCGGGTGCGGAGGCAGTTCAGTAACCGGAAGACCAGAACTGGTCCACACAGGATGGAGACAGAAATTTGGGTGTGAGTGAATCCAGGATTTATAGCAGACAGGATGACAAGCAGACAGCTCTCACAGTGTTCTCTGAAGACACAGGCAGGCATGAGCCTCCCTCGAATTCACGAGACTTTTCTTAAAAGTCACTGTGGACTATTTCTCAGAGCAAAATAAATCAAACGTCTGCTTGGTGAGAGGCAGGAAACTGCTTGCAACTCTAAATGGCACTTTCTCCAAGGTCTGCTCAATAACAGTCATACAGAAATTGTAAACGGATGGCCCACAAACTGAACCAAATGTCCAGCTGGGCTTTGTCTGACCCACATAGTGGGGTTTTTTAATTCATTTATTTGACAAATAAATAAATACTGAGCACTTTCTATGTTCCAGACACTACTCTTCTGGGCACTTGGCGTACAAAAGTGAACAAAACAGGACAAAAAAAATCTTGATTATAGAGGTGGGAAACGGGTAGGTGAATCAATAAGTTTTAAAAATTATAGCCTGGCCGGTGTGGCTCAGAGGTTGAGCATCAACCCATGCACCAAGAGGTCGTAGGTTTGATTCCCGGTCAGGGCACTTGCCCAGGTTGTGGGCCAAATCCCCAGTGGGGGGCATGCAGGAGGCAGCCAATTGATGTTCTCTGTCATCAATGTTTCTATCTCTCTCTCCCTCTCCCTTCCTCTCTCTAAAATCAATAAAGAAAAAAATTATTATTTATTTAGAAGGTGATAAGTAGTATAGAGAAAGCAATCAAGGAAGGAGGAGAGAGTACAGGATGTGAGGGACAGGGTGCTGTGATTTTAAAGATGGTGGTCAGGAAAGGCTTTGCTGAATAGGGGACATTTAGACAAGGACCTGAAGAGAACAAGGAGCAAGACTTGCAGGACAAGCAAGTGCAAAACCTTAAGGTAGGAACATACCTACAAAGTGTAGGAAATAGTAAGGATATCTGCTTTTTTGTTTTCAGTGTTGTTGTTTTTTATTTTTTTATTTTTATTTTTTTTATCCTCACCCGAGGACATTTTTCCATTCTTTGTTCAGGTAGAGTGGGAGGGAGAGAGAGGAACAGAGAGAGAGAAACGTCAATGTGAAGGGACACATCGAGTGGTTGCCACCCGCACAACCGACCAGGGCCGGGGACAAACTGCAACCGAGGTACGTGCCCCTAGCGGGAACCGAACCCGGGTCTCTCAGGACCGCAGGCCGATGCTCTAACCGCTGAGCCAAACCGGCCAGGGCAGTGTTGTTGTTTTTTAAATCACCATGCACTGACAACATTTAAAAATTGGGAGATTTCACATCAACATCCAGATTTCCTGATATTTTTGAAAAAAAAAAAAAGGTTAATATCTGGCAATGATGGCCCCAAAGTATTTCATTATAGAACGAGCTAGATCTGTAAGAGCTCTTTTCATAATGGGACACACATCTCCAATGCAACACCGTCCCCTCCCCACCCCAGTCCCTTCTCTCAATCTCACTCTTAGCTACTGTATTCATTTTCTTTTTTAATTCTCACCCGAGGATATTTTTTCATTTATCTTCAGATAGAGTGGGGGTGGGGGGGAGTGAGAGAGAGAGAGAGAGAAACATCGATGTGAGAGGGACACATCAATTGTTTGCCTCCCGCATGACCCCCACTAGGGCTGGAGACTGAACCGCAACTGAGTTGTGTGCCCTTGATGGGAATTGAACAAGACTCTTTGGTCCGAGGGCTAACACTCTAGGCAATGAGCCAAACTGGCCAGGGCACTACTTTATTCATTTTCATTGCCTGCTGGTCAAGCACTTACAATTATTTAAGCCCTTGCAGTTTCCAAAGACTGGGCTAAGCTAGAGTCATAGTAAAACCCACCAGCTCAGTGGCTTAAGTTAACACAAGTTTTATTTCTTGTTCACACAAAATCCAACAGTGGTAGGTCATTCTTCCAGGCATCTGTCCTTCCTGCAGAATCTAGGTTATTTCCACCTTGTGACTCTGCCATTAAAACTTCTGGACAGGAAAGAGAGAGCCCAGAGAGGACACACTCGCCCTTAAATGCTTCACCACAGAAATGATACACATCACTCCTGCTCACATTTTAGTGGCTAGAACTAGTCACATGGCCTTGCCTAACTGCAAGAAAGCTGGGAAGTGTAGTTTCTGATGTGTCCAGAGAAGGAGAAAGAACCCCATGCAGGTAAGAAGCATTAGTCTCTGGTAAGAAGCATTAGTCTCTCTCTCTCTTTTTTTTTTTTTATCCTCACCTGAGGATATTTTCCCATTTTTTTGTTCAGACAGAGTGGGAGGGAGAGAAAGGAAGAGATAGAGGGAGAAACATCGATGTGAAAGGGACACATCGAGTGGTTGCCACCCGCACGACCAACCAGGGCCAGGGACAAACTGCAACCGAGGTACATGCCCTTCACGGGAACCGAACCCGGGTCTCTCTGGACTGCAGGCTGACACTCTAACCACTGAGCCAAACTGGCCAGGGCTCCTTCCTTCTTTTTAACTAGAAGATTATAATAGGAGTACATACCACATAGGGTTAATGTGAAGATTTAAAGAAATTAAACATGCAAGGTATGTTGAAGACTGCTTAGTAAGTCCTTGATAAGTAGCCACAAAGTCTCCAATAAATGTTACTATTATGAGATGTTTTTAAACTTTATATTATGAAATAATTCCAGACTGACAGGTTGCAAAATTAGTGCAAGAGTTTTCATATACTCTTCCCAAATTCTCCAAATGTTAATACATTATCACACTTACTTTATTATTTTGTCTCTCTCTACATACATGCAATGTTTTTCTGAAATATTTGAGAATAAATTGCAGACATCATGCCTCTTTACATGTAAATATTTCAGCGTGTATTTCTAAAAAACAAGACATTTTCTTACTTAACCATAGCGCAATTGTCAAAATCAAGAAATTGGCATTTAGCCCTGGCCAGTTTGGCTCAGCCTGTTAGAGCGTCGGCCTGCGGTCCAGAGAGACCCGGGTTCGGTTCCCGCTAAGGGCACGTACCTCGGTTGCAGTTTGTCCCTGGCCCTGGTTGGATTGTGCGGGTGGCAGCCACTCGATGTGTCCTTTTCACATCAATGTTTCTCTTTCTCTCTTCTTCTCTCTCCCTCCCACTCTATCTGAACAAAAAATGGGAAAATTTCCTCAGGTGAGGATAAAAGAAAAAAAAGAAGAAATTGGCATTTAAACAATATTATTAGCTAATCTAGAAACTCTATTCAGATTTTGCCAGTTACCGCATTAATTTTCTGTTTTCTGGCCCAAAATCAAATTTGGAGTTTTATGTTGTGTTTAGTTGTCATGTTTGTTTAATACCTTTTAATCTGAAAAAGTTTCTTCATTCGTTTTTCATGACCTTGACATTTTTAAAGAGTACAGGCTAGTTGCTTTGTAGAATGCTCTTCAGCTTGGGTTTATCTGGTGTTTCCTCATAACTGGGTTTAGGTTATGTACATTTTAACAGGAATATTCCAGAAGCTGTGTAGTGGCTTTGTCAGTGCTCACGTCAAGAGATGTGTGATGACTGTTTATCTCATTAATGGTGATGTTCCCTTTGATCACTTGGTTAAGGTGGTATCTTCCAGGTTTCTCCATTGTAAAATTACTAATTTTACCTTTTTAATAAGTACCTTATGGGGAGATATTTTTATGTTGCATAAATATTCTGTTTTATCATACTTTTGCTCACACATTTTAGCTTTTATTGATGAATCTTGCCCAAAACAGTTATTACTGTGCTGGGGGCCAGTGGTAATTTTCTATAGCCACCATTCTTCCTACATTTCCTCATTAGTTATCATTGCATATCAGTGCATCTTGAGCCTCTCAAAGGAATAGACCTGCAGGTACCAGACTAGGAGACTTGCCATTAAATTAAAGGTCACAAACAATGAAAGAATGTAGCAACACCAAGGAACCTATAAAATGAGCACTACTGTTTCTATAGGAACAGATAATATAATTTCTAACATGTAAGTGTGTGGCCACCATCATCATACACAGTCTTCCAAATTGGTTAATTAGTGCATATTTGCACCAGTTTTGTGTGTATTTTCACACCTTTCAAAAGTATCCAAAATAAACTGTGCCCCCTAGGACCTAGTATACTCTTAGTCACATCAAAGACAGTTTCATCAAGCTTTCAGAAAGCACAGGAATGAATAAGAAATCAAAGTTAGAGAAGCTGAGAAAAGAGGCATCCACCTGAAGGGGAACCTTGGGGGTGTTTTGACTTTTACATGCAGCGGCTGAGCCAGTGACAGAGGACAGCCCAGAGAGGGAGAAATGGTGCAGTGTTATAGAAACCATGGTAAGAATCTGAAGAGAGAGCCTCTCAGGTTACCTTCCAGTCCTGGGTATGGTCTTGGATTTGGAGTAACTTGGATTCTTTAGATTAGAAAAACTTGGGATAAGCATTATTAATATGCCTAAATCCATAAAGTAAGGGGGAACCTCCCACAGCCTCTGGGGTGCCTGTCTAACTCCTGTCCCTAAACCAAAAGCCACATGGCCATTCCTCCGCCCAAGCAGTACTGCACCCAAGCCCACCGAGGAATACAGAACTGCTGTTCTGGCTCTGAAGGTAGAGTCTAAGAGCTAACTCTACCCCCTCCACCCTCTACAAGAAGGAGCAAAGCCCAAGGTCCTGGTGTGTTTGACTCAGCTTTACCTCTTCGACGACTGCTTGCAAAACCTGCACTTCCCTTCTGGACTCTCATTCTCCTCCTTCTGACTCTCCAATTCCCACCGACCTCCTTTCCTAAGCATGGCCCACCGTCAGGAGAGTCGAGGCCTACAGAAATCAGCAAGATGAGGTTGGCAGTGGTGTTTAAGCAGTTCATTGATGACTTTGAACAGGCCAGTTTTAATAAAAAGTGTGATGGTTGCAGATAAATTCACTATAGCCTACACTTTCCAGACAGGTTAGTAATCTGATAGGGAAGTATTGTCATGGTATAAGTTTGTACAGTCAAGACGTTAGGGTGTGTTTTCAAGGAGCCAGAGGAAGGAACTAGAAGAGAACATGAACTTAAAGATGCCAGAAAGAGGGAGATGGAAGTGAAGATGGAGAGTTGGTAGAATCAAGAACCCCAGAGAAGGTTAGCTTTGGGAACAAAGATGGGATGTGGCTTCTCTGGAGAGAGGCAGAAGTAGTGAAGGAAAAAGCAAAGGCTGGATGACAATGCAGACAAAATTGAGGTGGTGGAGAGGATAGCTGAGGCCTTGACCTTCTCAGTAAATTAGCTGTGCAGGTTGTCTGGGGGGTGGGAGGTGGGTAGGGGAAAAGAGTGAAATGTATTTGGAATTGCTGCTTTGAAGAATTCAATAGAGAGTCAAGAGGAATAAAAAGGCTGCTCTGACAACAAAATGACTTATGAATTTGAAAAACAAACATGCCCGGATAATGCACTGTGTACAGATTGATTTCCTCCAGAAAAGTTCTTACAGATCTGATTGTAGTGCTTGTTGGAACACCTATCTGAATGTCTACATCTGATAGAACTCTTTGGCTAACTAACTAATACCTGGTATAACTATTAGTCTGCACTTCCCAAGACTGAGAGAGTGAAATTTTCCACCCACAGTAGGCTGTTAAAATCCTAATTATCCACTTGGAAATAGCTCCTTTACAAAAGAAGGAAATCACACATATATGTACCCATTCATACATACCATGAATAAAATAAATCATTCTTCATTTCCTCATCCAGTAGATTTTCTGTCACTCTTTGACACATTGACTTTCTGGTAATCTCATCATTGATCATTCCAAACAAAGTAAGCTTTCTACCCATTCCTGTGACAGCAGCAACTGGTTTTTATTAGAAGACACATTTATGTCAACCCAGGAAAACATTTCCTTCTACTCCCACTGCCTCCCATACTGTAGTATGGCCAATTGTGAATGGAAGGCCAGTTCCTTTCCTCCTGGGCTTTTGTGGAGAGACTGAGAAAATCATTTTCTGTGGAAATGAAGGCTGAGAGTCCTGGCAAGTTCTCCAGAGAGGGCTAGGAAAAGGTTGGCAGGGGGAACGATGCAAGAGACTGATGCCAGAGGCAAGGTACCAAATGTTGACAGCACCTTCTTCAAGTCCCTGAAGGGCGTCTCTGTGGGCCTGAGCTTTGGGAAATGGCAGCCTGTGGGAAACAGTGAAGTTGCCCTTACTTGGTCCTGAGAATAACAGTGAGTAACAACCTGGGAAGCCTCTCGTCGGACAGAAGCCCTGTGGCATGTTGCCCAAAGGGGAACCCAAGAATGGAACAGAGGGTTGGAGGAGGTTTGGGAAGCACAGCCATGCTTTGACCAGAGGTGAAGGGGATTAAAGGCTTCCTGTGCTGTTATCCCTGCATAGAAGTGGATTAAGTTCAGACACTCAAATATACTCCACAAAATTGAGAATTTCCAGCATTTTGCCCTTTGGGGGTTGGTGTTAGATTGCAGTCAGCTGTGTAGTTTAGTATACACAGATCATATCATATTACATATGGCCATAATTATTAGTTACTTTGCTGTTTGTAAAATGCGCTGTGTAGAAAATGATCGTCTCCTCAAATAAGTGATGAATGAAGGAGCAATTCTGTGAAGGGAAAAAAGATGTAACCATAAGGTTAAAAGCTTTAGAAAAAGCCAGGCTTGGGAACCAAATTGTATTTATCTCTAGAAGTTATGCTGGATGCCTCAAGTGTGTGTGATGAAACCACCACTTAGAAAGATAGATAGATAGATAGATAGATAGATAGATAGATAGATAGATAGATAGACAGACAGACAGACAGACAGACAGAAAGAAAGAACAAGAACCAGCAGGACCACAAGGATAGGCATGCTATGGGGACATAGTTATGAACAGTTAACAAGTACAAAGACTATGGAATTAAGTGAATGGAATGAGGCTACCCCTCGGTGACAAAGGTAAGCTATTGAGTTGAAGCACTGCCAGTATTGATATATTGTGTACTTTCCCAAGGTCAGCTGTTCTTTAATTGTGCTGTTTATCTCCTGAGAACACTTGAGTGATTGCAAAGCAAACATTTGTGCTGACACCTGAAGTCTCCACTCAAGCACAATCCACTTACAGCCTCCCTATTGCTATAGACGCTTTGGTGAGGAATTAAAGACCCTTTACCAATTGGTCTCAGCCTGCCTTCCCAACCTAAGGCATAGAAGAGCCCATTGTCAATGCAGTAGATTGGGAAAAAAATGAGCTAACATTAGGTCTCTCTAACACCATGTTGGTAGTTGATAGAAATTACTGGCTGCCTAAAAAAGGAGTGGGATGGTGGGAAGAACAAGGGCTGCCCACCAGTCCAGGCATTGTTTCATCTCCTCTGCTGCCTTTTACCACATCCTCCTTCCTTCACTCTCACCCCATTTCTAGAGCATTCAGTTGCACTGTGGAGGTGTTCGATTGCAGTCAGATGTGTAGTTGAGTATATACAGATCATATCATATTACATATGGCTATAATTATTAGAGTAACTTTGCTGTTTGAAAAATGTGCTGTGTAGGGAATGACCATCTCCCCAAATAAGTGATGACTGGAGTTGGAATTATCATCACATGTAAAACTATGCTGGCCGCCCTTTGACATGCTCCAAACATACTACCCTTTTTTCCTTCCACTTTCTACCCCACTCCCCAGGCAAATCTATCAAGAAATCACACCATTACATGTCACAGCAAAACACAGGAGAAATATCATAATGTTAATCAACATGAGAATTGGTTTTTTAAAAATTATTTTGGGCACATTATGGAGCACTATGCAGTCATAAAAAGGGGGGAAACACGGTGTGAATTAATAGATGAAAATGTCTGTATTGTTGAATTTTTTAAAAAGTAATCTGCCCAAAACTATGTCTAGAGTCAGATTATTTCATCTTCATAAGCTAAAATAAAACAAAAAAAAAAGTATAGATGTCTTGAGACCCCAAGGGTATGCTTGAGGAACAACAGGCAGTCTGTTTGTCTAAGACCCAAGACTTGCTGCATTGAGTTGCATACATACACACTGAGAGAATCTAGAGGTGGAGAATTGGAGCCAGTTCTGGCTCAGAGAGGTTGGGAGGAGGCAGGTCTGGGTGAAGGATGAGCAGGAGAAAGGAAAAGACAAGAGAGATGCCATAGGGAGAAGTACTACTTTTCAAGTTGTATAGGACTGTGGTGTGATAGCCACAGCCAGTTCATTATATATAATGTATGTGTATGTATATGTATACACACACACACACACACACATACACACACACATACATATTTTCATGCTCTGGAAAAACAGAGCTCCTCAGTGAGTTTTAGGTTTATAAATTGTCAGAAGAACTTTTTATTTATTTATTTTTAAACCACTACGGAATGAAGATAACAGAGCTGGTGTTTGCTGCCTCAAACACCAGAAATCTCACTGTGTGGTCTTAAAGAAGAAAAACCCAGAGAAAGGTGAGAAAAGACAAAATGCTTTGAATTTAATGGAAGTTCATGTATACGTCCCCATGTGATTAATAATAGGCCGTTTGTGAACCAACATCATCCCCTACAATTGTTTCATTATCTTCCAGGACTGTCTAAGCCTTTATCACGAGTCTTTATGTCCATATAAATGGAACACGTTTACATTTGATATGGATAAGGCTCTGTAGAAAAGCCATTTGATAACAATGGTGTTTTTATCCCCTTATAATTAATGAGAAAATCTGTACCTTGATGGAGATCAGTACACAGACAGATTCATTCTCATCTGAGACCTTCATTACTATCCAGTAGTCAGCTCACAAAGACCTTTTGTTTAGTTCATTAGGCCCTCATTTCAGCTTCCTTATCAGCAAAGAGCATGGCATTTAAAGCATAGCATTGAATAAACAAAATATTTTAGATCCAATGATTTGTTTCAGAGTTCTCATTTAACAAAAACAGATTCCCTTCTTAATAGAAAATATACTTCTGGGGGTTTTATGTTTATTTGTTTGTTTTATTTTTAAATATAGTATTTTCTGAATTATCCAAAATATTTACAACCATTTTTTAAAAATTTGTAACCACAAAAATTATTTTTAAAAATAATAGAAACCAATAACAAAAAGACTGCTTTTAAAAAGAAGCTTCAGTCCATATCCTGATTCCCTACGGCTGTGTCCTCCCAGAGGAGAATCAGGCTGTCTTCTCAACCAAGAGAGCTAATTTTGATGGTGGGGTCAACTTTGATGGCTGGACCAATGACAGTTGTTGACATCCCTGGATGAGAACTCCTCATCTCAACAGTTTCCACCATTTGTAAAAAAAAAAAAGCACCTCAGTCAGACTTCAGTTGTCTCAAGTTCCTGCTCATTTTGTCACCATAGTTTCTATTTCAGAATGTGATACATCTAAAAAGTTTATATATCAGTCAAGGTCTAGTCAGAGAAACAGTAGATTAGATCAATAGGGAGGTTTAATACAGAGCCAGTTTCTAAGGTGTTTGAAGAGCTGAGATTCCACACAGGGGCGGTGCTATAACCCAGGGATTAGCAACAGTGAAAAGTCACCACCTTCCCTAGGCAGGAAGCACATTATTTTAATATGCTTTTTTATTGAGTTTTATAGAAATAAGGAAGGGGAGAGAGAGAGAGAGAGAGAGAGAGAGAGAGAGAGAGAGAGAGAAAGAAAAAACAAAAACATCGATTTGTTGCATCCCGACACCTGCAACTTGGGCATGTGACCTGACCAGGTATCAAACTGGTGACCTATTGGTGCATAGGACAACACTCAACCAACTGAGCCACACCAGCTAGGGAGAGGGACAACATTTTTCCCAGGGTCCAAAGCCAGGGCTGCTTGGTGAGGGGTGACAACACAGACAGAGGGGCTTTCTTAGAGAAGCTGGACCATGCAAGGGGACACAGACCCTGTCGGAGAGGCCACTTGAAGCAGATAAAGGAAATGGAGGAGAAATACCAAGGCTTCTCTCTTCCATCCTCCACCCGAACTCTCATTCATGCCTCTGATGAACTGAAGCTACCCAGATGCCACTGGCAAAGGAGCCTGGGAAATAAGCAAGGAACATTGAGGCACCACGTCCATTCTTAGTTTAACCCATTCAACCTGCACTTGAGTTGGGCAGCATCCTCTAACTTGTGACCAGCTTCCATGCCATCTCCACCTGCTAGGTAAAGCTCCTCTGCACTCCTCAGGACCCTCAGGGACAGTGCCTGCCAGCTCCACAGTCCTCCCGCTGCATCCTGCCGCCACTCTGCCCTGACCTCTTCTAATCCCCATCTTTAATTCTTTGCTCCCACCAGACCAAACTTCCTGTTTTTTTTAGACTAAACCTTCTTCTTACAGATTTGTTTTCTTTATGAAAATTTCAAAAATACAAAAAGGCATAGAGAGCAATATAGTGAATACCCATGTACCACCCTCAAAAGATACAAAACTCAAACACAGCTGAAGCCCTCTGTGTAACCTAGCCGTAGTTAATTTTCCCTCTTAGATCCACAGCCAATAAAAACTGTTGTCCTAAGTTAGATGTTTTATCACTTCCAGTTATTTCTTCATGGTTTTATTACATATGTTAAGTATTCCTAAATGATATTGTAAGGTTTCCAGATATTTTATATATACTACAGGATGGGGCAACAGTAGGTTTACAGTTGTTTGTATAGAAAATAATACAAGAATAAACTGTGTTTCAGGTACTCACAACTGTAAATGCATTTTTGCCCCACCCTGTATCATATTGTATGTATCCTTTGGCAACTTTTTTTTCATTCAACATTTCACTTACGAAACATATACTGTTACTTCCAGTCAAGATGGCAGTGTAGGTAAACGCGGTATCACGTCCTCCCACAACCACATCAAAGTTACAACTAAACTACAGAACAGCCAGCATTCAAAGCCACCTGAAATCAAGCTGAATGGAAGTCCTACAACTACGGAATGAAAGAAGCAGCCACATTGAGACTGGTAGGAGGGGCAGAGGCCAACGGGCTGGCCCCACACCCACGTGTGGCAGATAAAAATCAGGAGGACACCATGGCTGGGAAGGTCTTCCCTGAGAACTGAGGGGTCCCTGTCCCGCTCAGGGTTCCAGTGCCAAGAAGAGAAGTCCCCATAACTTCTGGCTGGAAAAACCAGTGGGAACTGAGGCTTAGGGAGGCTGAGGCAGCTGGAACCCCAGGCAGCTTCTCTTAAAGGGATTGAGCGTGGACTTACTCAGACTCACTCCCTCTAGGCTCAGAGGGGAAGCAGCTTTAGGGGTGCCAGAGACATACAGGGAAGAACTGAGCTATTTGGCATTGGAGCAAGGGCTGGAGAAGGGGCTTTCTCCTGGACAGATGTTATGTCAGAGGCCTTTGTTCCTTTGGTGAGCCTTCCCTGGGGCACCAGACAGCCACCATATCTGAGAATCCAGCAACTTGGCTCATACTGTTTGCCCCACCCTGGTGATTCCCTGAGGCCCCTCCCCACCCAACTTTCAGGCCCACCCAAGCTATTGCCAGTTGCTTTACCACAGGATTGGCATGTCTTGGATCCTGCTTCAGGTTTTCCTAAATTCTTTCAAACAAGCAGCATCTGGTCTCAGATAGCCCCATACCTCTTGTTAAGTAATACATAGAAACAAACACAGGAAGGCAGCTAAAATGAGGAGACAAAGAAACAGGTCCCAAATGAAAGAACACAACAAAACTCCAGGAAAAGAAGTAAGTGGAATGGAGATAAGCAACCTAGCAGATGCTGAGTTCAAAACACTGCTTATAAGGATGCTCAATGAACTTAGTGAGAACCCCAGCAAACTTAGGGCCTCAAGAGCATAAAAAAGGACCAGTCAGAAATGAAGGATGCACAGTCAGAAATGAAGGAGGCACTAACTGAAATAAAGAATAATGTACACAGATTCAATAGTAGAGTAGGTAAAGCCAAGAAGCATACCATCGATTTGGAATTCAAGGAAGCAAAAAACACCCAATCAGAACAGCAAAAAGAAAAAAGAATCCAAAAAAAATGAGGGCCTCTGGGACTACTTCAAGCATGCCAACATTTGCATCTTGGGGGTGCCAGAAGGAGAAGAGAGAGAACAAGAAATTGAAAACCTATTTGAAACAATAATGGCAGAAAACTCCCCTAACTTGGTGAAGGAAACAGACATACAAGTCCAGGAAGCACAGAGTCCTAAACAAGATGAACCCCAAGAGGCCACACCAAGACACATTATCATCAAAATGCAAAAGGTTCAAGACAAAGAGAGAATCTTAAAAGCAGCAAGAGAAAAGCAGTTAGTTACCTACAAGGGAGTTCCCATAAGACTGTCAGCTGATTTCTCAAAAGAAACTTTGCAGGCCAGAAAGGAGTGGCAAGAATATTCAGAGTGATGAAAAGCAAGAACCTACAACCAAGATTACTCTATCCTGCAAAGATGTCATTTAGAATCGATGGCCATTTAAAGAGTTTTCCAGACAAGGAAAAGCTAAAGGAATTCATCACCACCAAACCATTATTATATGAAATGTTGAAGGGTCTTCTTGAAGAAAAAGATAAAAAATATGAACAAACAAAATGGCAATGAATACATATCTATTGACAACAGAATCTACAAACAAAATGAACAAGCAGAACAGAAACATTCTCACAGGTACAGAGAACATTTTGTTGGTTGCCAGATGGGAGGGGGGTTGAGGGAATGGGTGAAAAAGGTGAAGGGATTAAGAAGTACGAATTGGTTGCCAGACTGACAAACCTCAAAGGGAAGGGGGTTGGGGGGTGGGAAGAAATAAACCAAAGAACTTATATGCATATATGCATAACCAATGGACACAGTCAACAGTGTGGGGAAAGGCAGGAGAGGGGCGGGAGTGGGGAGAAGGGGGTCAATGGGGAAAAAATGAGAAACATCTGTGATACATTCAACAATAAAGATAAATTTTAAAAAAAACATATGTTTATACAGGTAGCTTCATATAGTCCATTACTTTAAACTGTTCTATACTATATAGCTTTACAATAATTTTATTTATCCATTCTCTTGGATGCTGACTTAAGTTGTTTCCAAATTTTTGTTACGAAAAACAATCTTGCCATCAACATTTGTAGTCATGTCTCATTATGCTGGCTTGCACAGGTTTCTCTGAGATGTACTTATGAGGTAGAGTTGTAGTGTATTGGCAAATTGCTCTCCGGAATGGATTCCTAACAGCAGGAAAATAAGAATTCCTGTTGCAATTCTTACCAACATTCGGTGCTATCAGTATATTTTTTAAATATGGCAAACTAATAGATGTTAAATTATATCTTACTGTAGTTCTAATATTTTTATTTGATGACCAGCAAAGTTGGGAATCCTTTTATAGTTATTGGTCATTTGAGTCTTCTGTGAATTACTTGTTAATATTCTTTGTTCAGACTATATTGGGATGTTTACCTTTTTTCTATTTATTTGTAGAAGTAGTTCCAGATGTGGTGGAGCCAGAGCCACTCATACTCAGCATTGGTGGATGAGCTGGGACCCATGACTTGTCTATTAACAAATTTCAAACACTTATGTGAAAGGATAAAATAAAAATATACATTTGAAAACAAAGGGAGTCATAATATTTTTTCTGAAGAACAAGTGTTGGTAGGACATTAAGGACCTCTTAATTTTAACTTTTAACTTGTATGACATCACAGGCCCTACCCACCCTAGAGATTATGCAGATGCTGACATTATGCTTTCCTTACTACATATATTTCTCTCTTTTTAAAACATAAAATATGGCAGAAAAAAACTAAGGTCTCCCCTCCCAACCCTTCCTCTAATCTCCCTTCCTAGAGATCAATCCAACCTCCCAACCCATATTACCTTTTCCAGAGATCTAGTTCCAGTGTCCTAAAGTTGGCATATAACAGTTCTCATGCATGTTTTTATATTGTAAAATACCATACATAGTTTTATGCTTAAATTTACATGGGCAATTTCATGCTACATGTATCCTTTAGCAACCTGATTTTTCAACCTCGTTTTTGAGATTTATCCACTTATCCATGTAGATCTAGTTCATTCATGTTAAGTGGGAATAACCACATTTTACTTACCCATTCCCCTACAGGTGAACAGATTGCTTCCACTGTTTTGCTCGTACAAACAAAGCTGCAATGGATATTCTTATCCTTACTCCTTGGGTACAGATGCTGGAATGGTTCATGGGAGTTGTTGGCATATGTATTTTCTAAACTTCTTCATAATGAACTCTGAAACATTTAAATGAATAGTTTGCTTATTAAAATAAAAATAAAATAATTATTCATAGAATATATTCCTCATTCTATGAATGTGTGTGGTCTCACATGTCTCTGGATATGTATAGTTTAATCCTTTAGTGTATGTTAACCTAACCTATACTAAGATAACAGAATACTAAGTCAGCAATAATGACTCTTTGCACTTTAAGAAGTAGAATTGTATGGCCCTGGCCAGTTTTTCTCAGTGATTAGAGCATTGGCCCACGGACCAGAGAGTCCTGGGTTCGGTTCCTGATAAAGGCACTACCTCAGTTGCAGTTTGTCTTGTCCCCAACCCTGGCTGGGATCAGTTGGGATCCTGTGGGTGGCAGCCACTGGATGTGTCTCTCTCATGTCGATGTTTCTCTCTCTCTCTCTCTAAAAAAAAAAAAAGAGGTAGAATTTTATGGTATCTGACCCTTGTTTGTCTTTTTAAGTGCATATTTTATCTCTCCAACTAGACCAGGAGCCCCTTGTCAGGAGTGACTACATGTTAGATTCCTTAAAACTCCCAGCAGCTAGGAGGGTGCCCTTTACATTGTTTAAAACCCTCAGTACTCACAGTGTGCACCTTAAACCAGCACCATTGGCATCACCGGGGTGCTTGTTAGAAATGCAGTCTCTTAGGTCCCACCCTAGACCTACTGAGTCAGATTCTGCATTTTAACAAGAACTCGAGCGACATTAAATTGTGAGCAGCACTGGTATAAACTAAATGTTCTCTGGACCTTACCAGCAGGTGTGGTTAATTTTGAATGTTAACCTCAATAACTCATATTCTCTAAACCTACCTAATTTGTCCTCAAGGACTTTTACTATTACTGTGCCATACAATACATCACTCAGTGTGCTGTGGGGCATAGAAAAAGGGCATTTTCAGATGGGTAAGTTAGAACATCTTCCAAAAAAATTGATGTCTAAGCAATTTCTCATAAAGGACTCATAGTCATTAACCAGTTAGAAAAGGCAGGAGTGTTCTAGGCAGAGGGAATCAAGTGAGAAGAATGTGTGCGTGCTTGAAAAATGTTTATGGAGCTCCAAGTAATTGAGTTCATGTAAAGAAGTAGCGTGCTCTAATTACTTGGCTCAGTGGTTGAGCATTGGCCCATGCACCAAGAGGTCACTGGTTCGATTCCCAGTCAGGGCACATGCCCAGGTTGTGGGCCTAATCCCCAGTGGGGGGGCATGTAGGAGGCAGCCAGGAGCTGTTCTCTCTCACCAATGTTTCTCTCTCTCTCTCTCCCTTTCCCTTCCTCTCTCTCTAAAATCAATAAAGAAAAAAAATTTAAAAAGAAAATAAAATTTTTAAAAACCAGCATAACAGGAAGCTGAGGACAGATTATGAAAGATCTTATTTACTAAGCAAAAGAGTTCTGTTTTTAGCATTCAGGCAGGCTGGGAGAAACTAGTGAAGTGTTTTTGGTAATAAATGACACAATTATACTTGTAATACAGATAGGTCACTCTGAAAGCAGTTTTGAGGTTGAATTTGAAAGAGGCTGGACTGGCAAAACAAAACAAAACAAAAAAGCGACAGATGGCAAGGTGACCAGCATATCCAGAAGTGACTCCCAGATTAGGATCAACAAAGGGAGTCTTGAGAAGCACCCCCACCAGAGTGATTGCCCTCTGTGGCCTAAAGTCTCAGAATCTGCATGACTGCAGATCTAGATGGCTGACCTGAGATGGAGCTGGCAAGAGGGAGCTTAAGTCACACTTCTCCAGGTTGGGTGTTACAAAAGATGATTAACTTGCGTTCTCTTAGAAAGTGCTTTGGTAACTCAGTGCTCCAGTTGCCTGGGGCGGACACATTTCTGTGGGAGGTAACAGACTTAACACAGGTGATACATATGTGCTCATTCATTCCGTAAACATTTGAGTATCATACGTGTATGATGCTTATGGAAGGGTAAAAGCGCCATGGTATGCTCATAAAAGTTCTAAAGGGCTGGGGACAATAAACTCCAGTTCCTTAGTGCACACATTTTGTAGTTTCTCTATTATGCCTGAGTATAACCCAAGATTCAAACCTGCTTCACCCCACTCCAGGAGCTGCTTTGAGAACAGGGAAGGAAGAACCTTGGAAAACCTAGAACACTGATCCACTTGAATCTATGCTCAGGAGTCCTGAGATGGGCCACGGTATTTGGAAGTATGCCATCCTCTTCTTGGCATCAGTTGTCTATCGCAAATCCATGCTGTTGATACAGCAGGAAGAGGTTGGTTCTGTCTCCTAGTTGGTAGGGATATAATATCCCCAAGGAATAACTACAGTATCAGCAAAAGCTGACATTTGGTGGAACTCATTATGTCCTAAGCCCTGTATTTAATTCTTTATTTATAGCATCTCACCTACACCTCACATAGATTCATGAGTTAGAGACCACTATTTTTTTAACAATTGTCTTATGAAATTATAAAACATATAGAAAAATGCATAAACCATGCAAAATCTTTGCAGGTACCTAATACCAATTTGCAAACTCCTGGAGAACAGGGAGTATCTTATTCATCTGTATGCCCCCACAGCCCCTAAGACAGAGCCTTGAAATACTACTTAATGTTGTGAGGTGGTTAAATAATAAGCTAGTAACCAAAAGAAATAAATGGCCCCTTGTCTTAATAGTTCTCAGCTTTTGCCTGGCCGGTGTGGCTCAGTGGTTGAGCATCGACTCATGCACCAAGAGTTTAATTCCTGGTCTGGGCACAGGCCCAGGTTGTGGGCCAGATCCCCAGTGGGGGCCACGCAGAAGGTGGACAGTTGATGTTCTCTCTCATCGATGTTTCTATCTCTCCCTCTCCCTTCCTCTCTCTCTCTCACATCAATAAAGAAAGAAAATTAAAAAAAAAAAAAAAGCTCTCAGCTTTTGGTGTACTTTCACTATCACCTGTGGAACTTTGAACGACACAGCTGCCAATGTCCCACACCTAGAGACCCTGATGCAATGGGAGAATCTTTAATCATAACTGGATTTTGACCATACAAATATTTCATTCACCTTTAACTCCATGCTCTTCTCAAATGAGAACGTATTTACCATGACTTCACTAAGTATAAGGCTAGAAGCTCCATGATATGTATCTGTCATCTCTTTCCTTCATTTTTAGAATGATTTTTCTTAAACACTCCAGGGAATATCAGTAAATGGATTTTTAAACCTACACTTTCAACATTTTTACATCAAAAAAATAAAAGTCATCATTGGAATAAAAATGGAAATTTCCCTGGCAGTGCATAAAAGGGAAATAGTTGAGAAGGAATCCATTATTATAAATATCAGTAATGCCTAAGGAATTTACAGTAGTATTTTATAAAAGTAATACTCTAAAATTTGCTCTATTTTTATTCATGTTCTATTATGAAAAAAAGTGGTAACTTTTTTGAAGTTATGTCTATTTATGTCCAGAACTGTTATAAATATACTAAATTGTATGCCATCAATTGAATTTATTCAATTACTCATTCATCCGACAAATGTTAGATGAACACTGTACTAGGCACTAGAAATACAGTTTAGGAAATTGGAAATTACAATGGATATGATAAGAGCAGTGATATGCATGCACACAAGGCACTGCCAGGGCTTAGAAGAGAAGCAAAAAAAAAAAAAAAAAAAAAAAAAAAAAGGAAGAGGGGGTTGAGAATACAGAGAAAATGTCTGTGAAGTTCTCCAGGAGGAATTTTTCTTGAGCTTTACATTTTATCTTAAGGAAAAATGGAAGTCAGCTAGTTTGAGGAGTGTGTCAGAGTTCTTAGTCATAGCAACAGAAATGGACATTCATTGATTAACTAGAAATTTGTTAAAATAATATTAGGTAGTTCAGAATTTCCTGGATGAATCAAGAACCAGGCTCAGAGTCCACACAGTTGGAAACATCTCCCAAAATCATGCCAGAAGTACAGTCCAGTGAGGATGCCGCTGAAGCTAATATAGTCAGTGCCACTGGCCCTGAACATTAAACAGCAACTAGTCCCTGCTGCCTCAGTTTAGTCTTGCTGAAACTGCTACCATCACTGTCAGAAAAGTTCTCTGCGACTACATGGAGGGACCTGGAAAGTATCATCCTGAGTGAAACAAGCCAAGCAGAGAAAGACAAATTTCATATGATCTCACTGATTTCTGGAATATAATGAACATAACAGTTTGAAGACAATCCCCTAAGGAGTGGGGAGCTGAGAGAGGGATGAACAACAGAATTTATACGCATATAGGCATGAACAGTGGACATGGACAACAATCGGGGGAAGGGGCGGGGAGGGAAGGGGGAGGGGGGAACCACTGGGGGAAAAAAGGAGAATCATTTGTAACAAAAATTAATCAATAAAAAAAAAAAAAAAAAAAAGAAAAGTTCTCTGTTGTTCTTGCTTCTACGTGTCATTAGTTCCTAAATTCAAAGTCTGGGGAGAGGCTTCTGCTTAGCAAAGCCTAGGTCACGTGCTATACCTAGCTGCAAAGAAAGCTAGGAAAGTATCTGCCTAGTTTTCTTTGCTGCATAACAACCACCTCAAATCTTAGTGACTTAATATCAACAACCATTATCATATCTCCAGATTCCGTAGGTTGAGTGAGCTCAACTGGACAGTCCTGCTTCAAGTGGTATCTGCTGGGTTTTAAATCATCAGAAGGCTCATCTACCTAGAATGTCCAAGATGGCTCACTAATATGACTGGCTGTGTACTGGGAGCTCAGCCAGCTACCTAATATTCTTCTGTGAGCTACTTAATGTCATTTCAATGATTTTTTTTTTTTCCTACTTAATCACCCAGTGTTGACTGGCGGAGCATTACCTGGTTGAGGAAAAAACAAGACTAAGAAAGAGATGAACTTGAATCAGCCAGTTTTCCTCCCTAGGGTCTCTTCACATAGTCTGTGCTTGCCACAATGTGTTCTCAGGGAAGTAGTACATTTCACATGGTGTCTCTCTTCCAAGAGGGAGCATTTTAAGCAGCAAAGTCCGGGGCTCCAGATCTCTTAACGCTCAGCCTGAAAAGGTACACAGCACCATTTTCATCCTTTCTATTGGGCAAATCAAGCCACAGGCTAGCATGCACTCAAGGAAAAACAAGATAAACCCCATTTCAAAATGTAAAGAGTGGCCAAAAAAATCTGCAGCTGTCTTTAATTCCCCACATTGGCACTTCTAGTTTTTATACTGGAGGAAGGCTTTGTCTTCCACCTAGACTCATAAGTTGACAATTTCCCCAAACATAGGAAAGGGGTTCAGATGTGGAGCTCTCTCTCTCTTAGGGAAAAAAAAAAAAAGACAATTGTTCACTCTAAGAAGCAGGAAGAAGAAGGGCACTCAACCAGAGGAAGCAGTACTGCAAAGTCACCAAGAAGGCTTCAGCTGGTACTGCCACTTAAATAGTGCACTACTGATGATAATATAATTCCTGCTGTTCTCTTGCTAACACTGCACTAGAAGTGCTCCTTGTTGAGCAGAGTTGTAATTCTACTGTATTTGTGCATATTAGAGGGCTTAAACTAATTACAATTGATTTGGAAGTTGCAGTCCTTGTTCGTTTTCTCCTTTCTTCATCTTTAAAACCCTCTACAAGACCAATGTTTACTCAAGCTGCTCCAGATTTGGAACCGGGCATGTGACAATGAGTGCCTAGGGAATGCAGTAGTTTGGAAATATATGTAAGATGCAAACCTCATCTGTACACTTAGCTATTTGTCAATAATCTTTTCTTTTACTTTACATTATTCAAAAGAGCAAAAAAGTAGAAAGAATAATACAATAAACAACAAGTTTCAACTACTTAGATTTGGTTCAATAATTGTTAGCATTCTGTCATATTTGCTTTATCTCTAGATATATGTTTATTTTCCCTGAACTGTTTTAAAATAAATTAAACACATCATGACATTTTAGGCACTTCTAAACAGTAAAGATGTTCTCACACATATTAATAATTTCATTATTATGTCTTTAAAAAATTAATAGTAATTTCTCAAGAGCATTTAATGCCAGTCCATATTCAGATTTTCTTAATTATCCCCCAAATGCCTTTTATAACTGGATTATTCAAATAAGGACCCTATAAAGAACCACACATTGCATTTGGTTGTTATTTCTCTTAAGTCTCTTTTAATCTAGAATATACCTTTTGAAGTTTTTTTGTTTTGTAGAATAATCTGCATACTGGATCAGTATGACTATATCTTTGCAGTCTTGTTTAACTTGTTCCTCCAGTATTTCCTGTAACCTAGAAGATAGATTTAAAGGCTTATTTGGATTCAGGTTAAATATATTTGTCATGAACACTATGTACTTCTGCCATCTTTGTACTGCTGAGATCTGCCTATTTCTTTTGTAATCTCTGTACTTCACCTGCATCCCATCAGGAGGCTCATCGTGTCCAGTTTTCTTTGTCTTTCAGTCTGAGGAGCGGGGAGCACAAGTAATGTACACCAGTTTGGACAAGGCAAAATAGTCTAAGACAGGATCACAGCAGGACTACAGTTGTGGAGAAAAGTGAGAGCCAGCTCCCAGGGATGCTGTGTGCTTCTGAGTCCTTAGCTTTGGGCTCACCAGCTCACCTAAGAGGAGAGACACTCATCTTGATAGTATTAATGGAGGTGAAGATCCTGGGGTCTGAGGACTTGTCCTCCTGTTCCTCATAGAATAGGAAGGTCCCAGCAGAATCCCTGCACAAGTCTCTCATGCCCTGTTCTGAGAGAAGTCTGATCTGATTTCCTAATAGGAAAACCAGTACAGCAACATCTACTTCATGGGATCCACAGAACAATAAGAATTAAGGGTCTGGTGCACTGAATACGGGCCCAGAGGCTAGAACACTGAAAGTATTGACTGTCAGCTCTAACATGCCAGCAGAGGCCTAAAATGGCAGTAGGGAGTTCTCTGGAAAGCTGGTGTGGCAATTTGATTCCTGGAGTGGTTTTAAGCATTTGGGAGCAGTAGCAGACACTTTAAGGACCCAGGATTAGAGGTCCCAGTGGACAGAATTACCAGAGACCGTACAGAAGCAACTGGAAGCTTCAGGGTCATATCGAGTGGGGATTTTCAACCTCAGCCCTCCTTGTTGCAGAGGTCATCTTCTGCATTGTAGAAGGCTTAGTGGCTTCCCTGGCCTCTACCCCCTAGATGCTAGTTACACCCCCAACCAAGTTGTGACAACCAAAAGTTTCTCCAAGCATTGCCAAATGTCCTGGGGTAGGAGTGTGGCAGGAAAGGACAAAATCACCCCTGGTTTTGAATCGCTGGTCTCAGGGAAGGACTGGTTGGGTGGCAGTAGGGTTTTCCATTAAAGGACCAACACCAAGCTCTGTGTTGGAATCTCTTACACTATGAGGGAGGGGCTCTGTCTTGATTTTATAGCTGCAGAAAGTTCTCCACAAGGTTGTGATGTTACCAAGGTTCTGACCTGGATATATCCCACTTTAAATCGAATTCTCTCTCCATGTACCAAGCTGCTTCTTTTCTGACAGCAGGAACCGTCACCAGAATGCTCGCATCCTGAGCCTGGTTGCAGGCTCTGAGTTTTCAACACAGCTCAGGAATATGATGGGGCAGTCTTGAAGGAGCATTAGCTCGGGGCAAGGAGCAGCTTCTGGCTCAGCAGCATTGAACTCGTAGGAGTTTTCAGGGGTACAAGGAGGTTTCCACTGGTGGTTTCATGGGGCTGCTGCTACTTGGCCTGACCAATGAGGTAAAGAAGGGATAGCTATGAGGGTCACAGAAATCTGGTTTTGGAGTCGGGAGATCATGCAACATATTAAAAACATGGAGGGAAAAGAGTGGTAGGCACTAAGAACTAATAATGAAAGGATCTTTCTCAAGTTCTTCAAGTAATGTAGGAGATCCTGGGTTCCAAAGTAGCCTGAGATAATTCAGGAGTTGCAGCATGAGAATGGTACCTGGAGTAACCACACTTCACTAAATAGCAAAGAGTTGAGATAAGCTCACTGAACACCCTAGTAAGGAAGGGCTGGTGTGTGAGGGGACAAGCCTGATGCTCTGGGCATGGAGGAGTCTGGAGAAGTACCTCTCCAGTAGAACCAATCAGATACAGTAGGGAAACCCCATCTCTGAAGTGAAGCATCTCCAAACTATTCCAGCAGATCTCCCTCTTCTCTGAACTCCAGCTTCTTCAACAAATATTATTGTCATCAACCATGTGCCAGGCAATGTTCTTGAAGTTGGGAATACAGAAGTGAATAAGACAGAAAGAAATCTCTACTCTCGTGCAAGTATAATTTGCATGAAACTATCTCTTTCACATACTCCTGGATCTTACTGCCACAAAAAGACAGATGTAAGTTTTCCACATAGTTAATACTCTAGTTCAGCATTGTCCAATATAAACAGAATTTGAACTACATATGTGAAGTAAAATATTCTAGTAGCTACATTTTTTTAAAAGTAAAAAGAAACATAAGAAATTAATTTCAAGCCCTGGCCGGTTTGGCTCAGCGGTTAGAGCGTCAGTCCGCGGACCAGAGAGTCTCTGGGTTCAGTTCCGCTAAGGGCATGTACCTCAGTTGCAGTTGGTCCCCAGCCCCGGTTGGGGTCCTGTGGGTGGCAGCTGGTCAATATGTGTCTCTCACATCAATGTTTCTCTCTCTTTTCCTCCTTTTCTCCCTCCTGCTCTATCTGAAGATAAAAGAAAAAAATACGTCATCAGTGAGGGTAAAAAAAAATTATTTTCAAAATTGTTATTAAATCAAATATATCTAACAGATTATTTAAAATGTAATTAATATCTTTAAATTATTAAATTAATTTTTGTACTAGGTCTTCAAAATCCTATGGCACGTCTCAATACAGACTATACAACTTCTGAGTGCCCAACAACCAAATGTGGTTAGTAGCTACCATATTGAATAACGAATGTAGCTCTAGTTATTTTTTTAAGTAGCACGTTTAATTAGCCAATGACTTCCGTGATGGCCATTTCAGCACATTAATAAAGCCAACTAAAGAGGAGTCAAATTTAGGCATTAGCTCTTCTCTTACATTTAGAAAATGTCTTTAGGGTCCTTATTTTAAATGTCTTGTATTAATGTGGATTCCTACCAGAAGGAGCCTGAGTTATAAAATAAAATCATAGGAAAATGTTTATATATGGAAAGCACCTTGGAGATCATCTGGTGCAGGGTTTCTTAAACTGGTGTATATAGACCCTCTTCCATTAATGAGCTTTAGGTCTAAGAAATTTGAGTGTCTGAGGGATGAGCATTTTCTGCTGAAAGGACCAAAACTTTGTCTATATACTCAAAGAGATACATGTGCTAAATACAGTAGTTACTTGTCCTAATGGAGTTGAGAGTCTGTGGTCTAGTTCCTCTCTCTTTTGACATATATGAGGTCCAAAGAGGTTAAGTAATTTACTCTAATTTACACAAAAATCAGTGTACATTACTTTTCCAGAACAACACATTGCTAGGGTTTTTGTGCTTGCTTGTTTGTTGATTTCTTATACAATATATAATGAGTTAAAGTTCCTTTTAACTTTTAGTCTATAAAGTACAATTCTCTCTTTTTATTTAATTATTATCCATTGCTGGTGAGGTGGTATAATCGATACATTCTTATATCACTGGTGGCATTGTAAATTGGAATAGTCTTTTGAGAAATAATCTGAGATGCTGAAGTGCCAATAAAATACACATAGCGTTTTGGTTCAATCATTTTTATATTGAGAAAAATCTTAAAATCTACCAAAGCCACTTGCAAAAAATGTTCATCAAAATATTATTTGTAATAGTGGAAAATATCTATGAATAGGATAATGGCTAAATTAGTCTGTCTACTCCATTGAATACTATGTAGGCAATTAAAATTAAGGTTATATAAAATGTTAAGCAATAGTAGGAAATGCTTACAACATAATATTAAGTGAAAAAATGGGTACAAAATCAACTTATATTATCATTACAACTTTGTAAAAAGTCTGCACAGAAGAAAGAAATGAAATGAATACAAGAAATTATAACTAGTCATTTATTTTTTTTCTTTTCTTGATGCAAAATCTTAGGTAATGTAGTTATGGCCATAATTTTAAAAAAGTAAACAAAAACAATACTATCACTGAAACCAAATGCAATGAATTTTAATAAGTATATTTCCCACAGATTAATCAAGTTAAAAACATTGAAATAAAGATTTTCCTTTTGTAATACAATTTCACAAGCATTAAAATGCTGTCTTCAGAATTATGATAAGATTACAACTGGTTGATTGCACTCACAAGTCAGCTAGCCAAATAACTACTCTATTTCCATGTACAAAGTTGGACTCCTGATTTTTTAATTGTCCTTAAATGAACAGATTGGCTCCCGCATTTACCTGACAAAAGTCATCATTTTGTAATAACATTATGTATGAATCAGGAAGATATTTTTCTGAAAGAAGAGTGTTCTTTTAAACATTTTGATGTTTAAATTAATTATTTCACTTCAAGCATTTTCTTGGTGTAGGTTCAGCTTTAAGATTTTGTCATATGTTCTTATTATTCTGATATTTCTGTTGAGTAGAGTTATCAAATTAAAACAAGCATGTGTTCATCTAAAATAATTAATTTCCAGTTTCTCCGCACACACATATTTTTGTTTCATTCCTGGTTAATGAATTTACAGTGACATATATATGTATATGCAAGCTTGCAAGAGAGCTGAACCAGCAGGGGGCGAAATACAATAGGATTAAATTTAACAAACCATATAGATTTTTCTCGCTTTAGTGACAACAATAACGAAAAATCCAGCACGGCCACAAAGCAATTGGTACTCCAATTTAAAATGATGTTGTCTACCCATATCTGACAGCGAATGAATTGTAGAGACAAATGCGGGTCTATTTTAGCGCTCCAAGTTAATTTGTCTAGAATATTGCAGAGGCGGGATAAACCGTGATGAACTGCTTTTGTCCTTATCTCCCCCGATTTGTGTAATTCCTCCACTCAAAGGGTTGGATACTTCTCGGTTGGCTGAAGGGGGTGTTTTTCATCCTTGTTTCCATGCGTAGCTCTTGAGCTTTGCTGTTTTTGGAAATACTTTAAATTATTCAGATTACCGATGCAGGTTTGGCAAATGTGAGCAGAAAAAGCACCCAGGCAGGGCTCATGATTTGCACGGTAGGACCCCCGGCAGACGATAACAATAATCCTTGTAGCCTTGTAGTCAGATTTTTACAGTGGTGGTGTTTTAACGACTCACGATAAAGGAAGGGGGAAGCTTATAAAAACGCAAATGACGAACTGCTCAAGACTGATGATAGACCTCTGTTAGAGAAATGCAGTTTATTTGATTTCTTTAGTTTCATCGCATATTCTCCCGCAGCATTTATAAAAAAACGACCACCTTCTACATCCGTTCGCAAAATCCCCAATTTTTGTTGTTGGCCTCGAAGATGATTTGTGAGTTCGGCGGCCACTTTCCCTCTTGGTTCCCATCTTCAGTTTCTTTTATAACAATCTCTTCTTTATTTGTTAAATATGATCTTCCTCTTCTGTCATATTGAATTAAAAAGAGGAAGAGACTTAGTTGGTGAATAAAAAAAAAGTCGTTTTTCGGGGCGAAAAGGACAAGCTGATCAGTGCTCCACAGTAGGTGTTTGAAGAAATGGTTCAGTATTTCAAAACCTTAGCAATTTTATTTGGAGAGCAAGAGACTTAACTCGTTCTGAGCTAAACGTTAATGTTAATCGGCTAAGAAACACCTGTGCCTCGCAGGCAGCGCTGCCTCGGCGGGCGGGGGAGTGCGGAAGGACGTCTTACCACAGCTCCGTGACTCTCAAGGAAGTAAAGAAAAGGGCAACTTGCCCTCACCCAAAATGGCGGCCGCGCTCTGCGCGACGGCGCCTGCGCAGGGTAGCGTTCTGTGACACTAACTCCCTTAGAGTGTCCGCCCCCCACACCCCAGTACCCACAAGCGCCCGGCCCCGACCTAGCCACCTGCTCCCGGAAGTGACGTTAGGAGGCAGCAGTTCCCCCGCTGCATGATGGGAAAGTGTGTGGAGTGGGCGGGGGGTCTCCGCGGAGGAGGAGGTGGAGGCGGCGGCGGCGACGGCGGCGGCGGAAGAGGGCGGAGGGTAATGGGATGGGGGTTCCGCGGCAGCGCTGAAACTCCGGGTGGGCGTCCATGGCGCTGCTTCACTGACAGGGTTGTGAGTAGCTTGCCTTCCGCTCTCACCAGCTCCGCGTCGGAATAGCCGGTCCTTCCCCGGGGAGCCAATTTCTCCCCGGCCCCCTGAGCCATGCCCATCGCGGCCGCTCCGGACGAGCCAGGTAAGCGCCACTGCTCCTCTCCCCCAGCCACGCTTGGGGGAAGAAGGTGAGGGGACCCAGTCCACCCAGCAGACCCTCGCCGGGGCAGGGAGCACCTGTCTGCTGCGGAGCCTGGGGCTGCGGGGAGGTGCCGGCTCTGCGGGCCTGCGGACTCCGGGCTTGAGCTCTGCCCTCTTCCGCGGCGGGTGCGGGGGAGCCGGCGGCGGCACCCGAAGCGCACGGCTTCCTCTTTGCCACCCCAGGCACCGGCCGGGGAAGTATGAGCCGTTCTCACCTCCCCAGCCGCCACCGGCTCCCCCTGCCCCTTCGCTTCCACCTGCCCACAGCTCCGCGCCGACCGCTCCCTCCCGGGAGCTGTTGAGAAGTTTGGGGCTTTGCTGGGGCTCCCTCTTTCTCCGTCCTCTTCCTCCTCCTCCCTCGTGACAGGTGTAAACACTGCCTGCTTCGCCCAGGCCAGAGGCTGGCCGTGACCGGAGTGTGCTGCTTCCCAGGGTCTCCCAAGCAAGCGGGTTTTGAATCCTCCTACCGACGGAGGAGACGGCCCCAAAGCTCATTCACCCCTTCCTAAGAGGACTTTTTCTGCACCCTTCTTGCACTCCTCAGGAAATAATCTGAGTCTCCACTCCAGATTGCGTTCAAAAAGTTGGATCTTTATTTTTTAAGCGCCCAGTTTGGCAGGTGCTAATGTCTTGCTTGGACAGAGGACATAGTATAGGGTGAACGGTGGTAGGGCCCTTTCTCTATTAGGAAAGTACGGAGCATGGCTAGGTTTTTCTCTACTTGATTAATGCAAGTTGTGGCTTGGTTTCCCACTGAATCTTCTATTGGGGCCAGGGAAGGATTAACATGTAAATATTTTACTGGGGATAAATGAGACAAAAGCAGTAGTTCCGTTTCAAAGTTCTCGATTTAGGAGAAGAAAAGTAGAACTTTAGAACTTTAATCTTCCTTTTCTCTGGCTACATTCTCGCAACCCCAAGTTTGTTTTGGGGGACGGTTGGTGGGTTGGAGGAGGAGACAGTTTAATCCTTGGTGTTACATTTAAACTGTTGCTTTCAGTTAACCTTTTAGAAACAGATTTTTGCTAAACTTTAGGTGAAACAAACGTTTCAACACTATTGTGTTGATAAAATTTGTGGCTTACATTTACACCCTTTGCCAGCTTTAATGTTCATTTTTGCAGCAATTTTTAACTCTTTGAAGAAGTACAGGGTGGGGCAAAAGTAGGTATGCAGTTCATATGCAAAGTAATGCAATAATTAATAGATAACAATACAGGAATAAACTCTGTTTTGAGTACTCACAACTGTAAACCTATTTTTGCCACACCCTATATATATGCTTAAACAGAGTATCTGGTAGTCTTCCAAATTTTTTCCATGAGGTATTTCACATGGATTAAGTGACAGATCCTGTGTAAAACGTCTAGCCCATTACATGGTAAATGCCCATTAGATCTGATTCTTCTGTTTATGTATCACTTAGATATATTAATTTATCTTCAAAGCATAGATATTTTTAAATCTTAAAAAGGCTTTTGAAAGAAATTGAGTAGATTTCATATATGTAGAGCATTACAGTTTTGATGTTTTCTGATTTTTTTTTTTACCTAGAGACTGTTATAAAAATAATCCCATATCTAAACAAAGATACTGTGTCCATAATTGCATTGATAAAGTTTGCAAACTTCAGTTATATATCTAGATGAATGCTATTATAAAATATTTTAAGTATTAATTTGTTCTGCTTACAGTCAGTTAAAAACTAATTCAGAGAAGTAATGAAATTTGAGTATCAAAAAATGTTTTTTTTGTATGAAATCTAAAGTGCCTCCCTTAACAGTCTGGTCTTTGAATAGCATCACATTGATAGATTACCCCTTTTCTCCCAAGCCTACACCCCAAAATTCATAACAGGAGGCCATTAAGTATTTAGGTACTGTTAAACAGTTATAAATTATTTAAATCAAGTGTTCATATTCTAATTTAATGCTACCTACAATTTGTAAGTTAAAAAATACTTGTTTCCTCTATGCATAGCACTTTCAGTTCCTCTTTAAGTAGGCGGATGAACCGTTCCAGCCTAAACTTCATAAGTATTTCTAGTTTTCGTGCAATTTTGAAGGTATCTGGCATTTTTATGGACAATATATCATTGGGGTAATTAATCTTTTCTCGATACATATATTTATGTACACCCACCCACCCCCACACACAGTGGATATATGCACTGTCAGGTCCTTTTGAAACTTTATATATAAATTACACTGATACACACTACTTCCTATGAGTGAGATACTTTTCTAAGTGATTTATACACAGTATATTAACTCATTTAATCCTCACAACAACTCTATAAACGAATAGATGGCATTATTCCCATTTTCTAGGGAGGAAACTGAGACACAGAGATGTCAGTAACCTGCTTAAAGTCAAACAGCTGTTAAGTGACAGCCAGGATACAATATGATAGCATTTATATGGTTTTAATATATGCAGAAATGTACAGCATATTTTCTGGGAATCATGGAATATGTAGCAAAAGTATAAAAACATGCATGAGAGTGATACATGGCAAATCAGAATAAAAGTTACCTCTGGAAAACTATAGAGGGATAAAGGATCTAGGACAGGCCCATGGGTTTTCAACCATAACTTTACTGTCTTTAAATCTGAAGCAAATTTAGTAAAAGATTAAAATTCAACACAACTAGGTGGTAGATACTTGATCATTCATTACATGCCCCCTCTCCAAACTTTGTTGTATGCTTGAAATAATATAAAATTAAAAGTAAGGTTTTTCACTTAAAAAGCTATATAAAGTATCACTCTGTCTTTCAGCAAAGTATGTTTTAAAAGAGGACAGGAACGGAGTTAGTGTCATTTTGTGTTGACTTCATTTTACAATACAGGGAGCCAAAAGGAGAAACATCTGTAACAAAAATAAATGAATAAAAATTGCAAATAAATAAAATACAGGGAGCCTCTAGAACTTAAAAGTATTTGAATTAGCCCTGGCCGGTTTGGCTCAGCGGTTAGAGCGTCGGCCTGCGGTCCTGAGAGACCCGGGTTCGGTTCCCGCTAAGGGCATGTACCTCGGTTGCAGTTTGTCCCCGGCCCTGGTCGGTTGTGTGGGTGGCAGCCACTCGATGTGTTCCTTTCACATAGATGTTTCTCTCTCTCTCTTTCTGTTCCTCTCTCTCCCTCCCACTCTACCTGAACAAAAAGTGGAAAAATGTCCTCGGGTGAGGATAAAAAAAAAAAAAAAAAAAAAGTATTTGAATTAAGAAATGTTACCCTCTCCAAGTTCCTCTGCATCACCTTCCCTTGCCTGGGCTCTTCTCTAATTGCTGCTAACCATCTTAACAGCCCTGTATCACACTCCTAGTTTCTATTTCTGGCCTTACCCTAGGGTAGGAGCTCATAGGTCCGGATTAGACCTATTCCCTCGGAAAGGGAAAAGATGTGAAACTATACAGTAGCAGAGAGGTAGGGAGCCATTGTTCATTAGTTTGGGAGGAGTGAAAAGAGAAGGAAAATAGGAGATTTAAGACTCTGTCTTATCATTCCTCAGTTACCACCACCCCATTCTGAATAACTTAAGTAAACCTTGCAAAGATAAATTGCTAATAAATTAAAGGTTGTCTGTATGTTCAAAGCTTAATTTACAAGCACTGTTTTGGTGACTAGTTCCCAGAGGAAAATCAAGTACTAAGTTAAATAAATTCACATAGGTTTGATTTATGTAAATATTTACAATGTGCCGCAAACCATTTCATGCCATTCATACACTGAACACTTGCTGTATGTTAGGTCTTGTTTCACCTGGGGATACTGAAATGAACAATCAAGGAAAAACATTAGCCCTTATAGTGCTTCAATTTCATATATGTGTGTGCGCGCACATGCATGTTTATATATGTGGATAGACAAATGAACTATAGAGATGGCAGATGATGTGTTAAGTATTATGGAGAAAAATAGAGTCGGTTTGGGGAGATAGAGGATTATAAACTTTTTGACTTTGTGTCGGGGTGGGAGGTTAGTGGGATTTGCAGTTTTATATAGAATTGGGTCGGGGAAGACTTAAGACCTGAAAAAGATGAAGAGAATAAGGGGGAGAGGGGTAGAAGTATGCCTGGAATATTCAAGAAATTGCAAGCAGAAGAGTAGTAGCTGTGATCAGAAAGAAGGTGAGAGGGCAGTGTTGTAGGGGCTTTGTAGGCAATCCAATGTCTTAGGCTTTTTACTCTGTGAGATGGGAAACCATTGCAGGGTTTTTGAGTAGAGATATGACAATCTATGTTTTAAAAGGATCTGTCTAGCAAGAGTTGGAAGCAGGAAGATTCCATTAGGAGGTGGTTACAATGATGCAGCTAAGAGATGGTAGTGGCTTGAACCAAGGTGGTGGTGGCAACAGGTGATGAGAAGTGGTAGGACAGTTTCTTGAATTGGAACCTTTAATAATTTACCCATTGCTAAGATACTACCTTCTGAAAATTCAAGGCTGTCAGTATACTGCCTTACTCCCTTCATATATCCTACATTCTAAACAAACTCTAGCATGAGACTTCTTGCTTCTTGACAGTTGCCACATGCTTTATCTGTAGTGCCTGCCCTTTTTTCTCTCAATTAAAATCCTTCCCATTTCAAATTCTTTCTCCTTTATGAAACTTTTTTTTCTTATTTCAGCATTTTTCCTCTTCCCAATCAAATGAGATATTTTTCTTAGAATCCGTATAACCACATTTTAGTTCATTTATAAACATATGATGTTTATAGTCTGCCTTACATTAATTCTTTTTACTGTTTTCTTGTATTGTTAGTTTTTTAAAGGTTGTGACTGCTTTTACTCACTTCTTATAAAACCTAGCAATTTTGTATGTAATAGATGCTCAGTAAATGGTGGATGTACCTACTTTTTAATGTTTAAAAATAGCCTTTTAGTACAGAAGAATATAGGAACATTGTAGAAAATAGAAAAGAAAAAAAAATCACAAATCCATTACCCAGAGATCCCCACTGTCAATAGTTTAGTACATATCTTTCCACACATATATTTATATATGTGCACTTTTTACCAAAATGAAATCTTATTGTACAGACTGTTTTGTAGTTTTTTGTTTTGTTTTAGTCAGCTAAACTCCTCATGTCATCACAGGAAATTTTCATCTAAACCTATATTCAAGGCCATATTCAAATTCTTCCCCAGCTGATCCAAAAATGTTGCTTTATAGCAGATTTGCCAAAATTAGCATTCACTCTATATTACTGTAATTTTATATTATGTAATTTTATATCTATAATACTAAGATTATTAAAGGATAATATACTTATTATAGAAAATGTGAAAAATGTAAACTAGTATGCTCCTTGATGGCAAGGACCCATCTTTTTTAATGCCTAGCACAGAGTGGTACTTGATAAATATATATTAAAAGGAATAATAGCAGAAATGTATCACTAATCATCAAACTACAAAGAGATAACTGTTAACATTTTGATTTTCCTTTAGGTTTTTTCCCTCCCTATGGGTACATGTCATTCACGTATATATGTATACACACAACATATATTTAGGAATTGCACAGATTTTTCTTTTACTATTAAATTATGAGCATTTTCTCATGTTATTAAATATTCTTGAAAACATGATAATGACAGTATAGAATGCTTCTGGTGAGTTTTAAGTTTTCTCTGCGATTTCCTACAGATTATTTTACTTATTTATTTTTTCAGTTTTTGCTGATGTAAAAATTGTCTCTGTGAACAAGTTTGAATGCAAATCTTTGACTTTGTCCTTGCTTTTTCTATAGGACTGAGACTTAGAAGTGGAGTTACTAAATCAAAGGGCAAGCCAATTGCTTTCCTAGGGGTATAATGACATTGCTATCAGCAGTGGTTAAGAGTAGTCATCTACCTGTAATCTCAGGTGATCAGTAAATATGCAGTTTTTAAATTGTTTACCTGAATTTTTATTTTGGATTTAGGTTTTTAACAGTGTGGAATGTTTGCATCATTTGGAAATGTTTGAAAGTTTTAACATGAGACATGTCCTTGTTTGATGTGAGGTTAAAATTGCTTAATACTATGCCCTTGTAAAAATAATTCTGACTCTGTTAGAAAGCTATTTAAGTACAAGAAATAGAATATGATTTTCTAGAACTGTGTTGTGCAGTATAGTAACCACTAGCAACATGTGGCACTAGAAATAAAGCTAGTCCAAAGTAAGATGTAAGTATAAAACACACACCAGTTTTTGAAAACTAATGTAAAATATGTAATCATTTATTTTACATCGATTACATGTTAAAATAATATTTTTGATACTTATAATTAAGTTCATCTGTTTCTTTTTTAATTGGCTACTGGGAAATTTAAAATTGTATATGAGGCTTGTATTTAAAGTGGGCAGTGCTGCTCTAGAGCATGACACTGACTTATACCTATATGAAGAGGAAATAGAAAATTAACTTCACTATTTTAGAAAGCAGTAGGTAGATTTTTAAAACTCACTATCTTTAAGCCTGTCAGTATGCTGTTCACAGTATACACAATTTGCATAGTCAATTTTCAAATTATAAATGTTTGATTATAAACTATAAGTTACTACAGTTCTTACACTCTGAAAGAAATATATGTAAGAGGATTTGGGGGAAGTTGTTAGGAATTGATCCTTTATGTAAGAATTGAAAGGTATGTGGGAATGTTTTAGGCAATTTGAATGTAGATGCAAAGACCCTAAAGTATAAAAGAGTGTTATTGTCTGCCATTCAAAAACTGAAAGAAGGCCTAGTTTAAAGAATTGAAAATAATGGGGAAAGGGCAGAATAGTGTGGCTAAATAAACTTAAAGGTGTCTTTTTTTTTTTTTTTTTTTAGATATCACAAGCATTTGACATGATTAGATTTATTTTTAAAAAGATACATGGGTTGGACATGATTAAATAATAGTCAGTGAAACTAGTTTAGGTGAAAATGGCTGCTTAGACCAGAATGACCTCAAAAATATCAGAGAGGAGGTATTCCAGAATTGAGGGGTTTATGAGATAAAAATCATTCTTTAAAGACAGTAGAAGGTTTCGGAAAGCTCTTAAATTTCTGGCTTAGTAACTGGGTGGTGGTAGGGCCACTCTCTGAGTTAGCCCTGGAAGAGGACCAGGTTTGAGCAAGAAGAGCTTGAGCTCTGTTATTGTTAAACTCAGGTCAAGATCTTAAGGAATTCAAGTGGAGGGGATTAGTAAAGAGTTGGCTCGGCTGGACTGAAGCTCAAGTTTGAGGATTGGGTTGTAGGGATCAATCTAGGAATTCTAGAATGTGGCAGTTGAAGCCTTAGGTGGATAAGATTGCTTGGGTGAGTGTTGTAAGAAGAGAGCCTGGATAAACGCTGGAAGAACTTACACTGCTAATTTGAGTGTGTTTAATTCTTATGAGAAAATTTGTAAAACATATACCTCAAACCAAAAATCAGTATCTTGATTACTGGGAGTACTAGATTCCTACAATCACATTAGATTTGGTATTGGAGGCCTTAGCAATCAATAAGGGAAAATGGAGACATTAGAATTGGAAAGAAAAAGGTCAGAGCACCCCAATTGGCTTATGATGTGATGGTTTAGAATACAAATACCAAGAGCTTTCAACTTTATAAATGGTACTCACCAGTTAGAAAATAGAAGTAGGGTATTTTACATGAGCAGAAAAAAAAAAAGGTAAAGTATCTAACAGTAAGTTTAACAACAAATGTAAAACTCCTACATTGCTAACAGATTGTTTTTATGCTAAATAAAATGAACAATTCTGATAATAGAGACCATCCCTAAGTCATACCTTCTTATTCTTGTAATGCTAACTTTAAATACTTTTTATTTTATTAATTAATTTTTGTTACAGATGTTTCTCCTTTTTCCCCACTGATTCCCCCCTCCCCCTCCCTCCCTGCCCTTTCCCCAGATTTTTGTCCATGTCCACTGTTCATGCATACATGCATATAAGTTCTGTGGTTTATCTCTCCCCCACCACCCCCCTCTTTAGGGGATTGTCAGTCTGTACCCCACTTCCGTGTCTCTGGGACCACCTCATTCCTCAGACTGTTATGTTCATTATATTCCACAAATAAGTGAGATCATATGAAACTTGTCTTTCTCTGTTTGGCTTGTTTTACTTAGGATGATACTTTTTAAAGCAAAACTTCTAGGAGTAGGATCATTAATATTTGTATATGTTTTAGTGAGACAGCACTTTTCTGAATGGATAAAATGAATGTTTCTGCCTCACCCACACTCCCTAATAGATAGTTTTGTTGTTTTATTCTTAGTCATTGCTTGTGTTTTGTAGTATTTTCTGTTTTGCTGTGGGTTATCATCTCCCATTTTGTTTCTTGTGTTGGCTTATTTTCTTTTTTTTTTTTATCCTCACTTGAGGACATTTTTTCATTTTTTGTTCAGATAGAGTGGGAGGGAGAGAGAGGAAGAGAGAGAGAGAAACATCGATGTGAAAGTGACACATCAAGTGGTTGCCACCCACACGACCTAACCAGGGCCAGGGACAAACTGCAACCGAGGTACGTGCCCTTAGTGGGAACTGAACCCGGATCTCTGGACCGCAGGCCAACGCTCTAACCACTGAGCCAAACCGGCCAGGGCTGGCTTATTTTCTTAAGGTTTTTGTTTTTGGTAGCTATTTATAAAAAGTGATACACTGACTTCTGGTCAAGATGGTGGTGTAGGTAAACGTGGTACTCGCCGTGTCCCACAACCACGTCAAATTACGACTAAACTACAGAACAACCATCATTCAGAACCGCCTGACATCGAGCTGAATGGAAATCCTACAACTATGAAATTAAAGAAGCAGCCACATTGAGTTTGGTATTAGGGGCAGAGATGCAACGGGCTGGTCCCACACCCACGTGTGGCGGATAAAAATCAGGAGGGACACCTCGCTCTGAAGGTCCTCCCTGAGGATTGAGGGGTCCCTGTTCCACACCAGGTGCCCAGCTCAGGGTTCTAGTGCCAGGAAGAGAAGTCCCCATCACTTCTGGCTGTGAAGCCAGTGGGAACTGAGGCTGAGGGAGGCTGAAGCTTCTAGAGTCCCAGGCAGTTCCTCTTAAAGGGACCTCATGCAAACTTACTGGGACTTGTTTCTTCTGGTTTCCAGTGTTGGGGAAGCAACTTGAAAGGCACCAGAGACATACAGGGAAGGACTGAGTTGTTTGGCATTGGGGTAAGAGCTGGAGGGGCAGCTTTCTCCTGTGCAGACTTGCTGTGGGTGGCCTTTGTTCCTTTGGTGAGCCCCTGGGGCAGCAGATGGCCACCATATCTGGGATTCCAGCAACCTGGCTCACACTGTTTTCCCCACCCTGGTGATTCCCTGAGGCCCTGCCCCACCCAACTTTTGGGCCCACCCAAGCTGTTTCCAATGGCTTTACCATAGGATTGGCCTATCTTGGATCCTGCTTCAGATTTTCCTAAAATCTCTCAAACAAGCAGCATCTGGTCTCAGTGAGCCCCATACCTCTCGTTAAGTGGCCCCAGGCCTGGCACTAGAAACAGCCAGCCTTGGTTCACAATTTGGCTTTTCCTGGGCACCTCCAAACCCAGCACAAAAAGCAGCTGTCTGCAGGTCACTTTGCAGCTTATGCCAGGTGGCCCCAGGTAGAACATAGGCAAAGGCTGTCCTTGCCCCAGAGCCAGCACACCCAGTGGACAGCTTCAGACCACATTGATGCACCACCACCCAACTGCCTCCACAAGTGACACACTCAATGAGTGGATTCAGTGGGTACCACAGCCCTGCTGAAGTAAATCTTGCTCTGTGTGGTGGGGCCCTACACCACTGATCTTCCAAGGGAGTCAGAGGCCAGTGGTCAGTGGGCACAGCCAGTCCTTGCAGCTGATCAGCCTGAGTAAATCCCTCCCATTGATGTGCCAATAGCAATCAAGACTCAATTACAACAGAAGGGTGTACAGTCCACACTAGGGGTACCCCTCAAGGGCCCAGCTTGGGTGATCAGGGAGGTTGTGCCACTGGACCCTGTAGGACAACGACAACAATAGGCCACCTTATGAAGCCTAGAAGACATAGCAACTCTACCTAAAACATAGAAACAAACACAGGGAAGCAGCCAAAATGAGGAGACAAAGAAACATATGCCAAGTGAAAGAACAGAACAAAATTCCAGGAAAAGAACAAAACAAAATGGAGATAAGCAATCAGATGCAGGGTTCAAAACACTGGTTATAAGGATGCTCAAGGAACTTAGTGAGACCTTCAAGGAACTTAAGGAGAACTCCAAGGAACTTAGTGAGAACATCAACAACATAAAGAAGGACCAGTCAGAAATGAAGGATGCACTAACTGAAATAAAGAATAATTTACAGGGAATCAGTAGTAGAGTAGGTGAAGCCAAGAAGCAAACCATCAATTTGGAATATAAGGAAACAAAAAAACACCCAATCAGAATGGCAAAAAAGAATCCAAAAAAATGAGGACAGTGTAAGGATCCTCTGGGACAACTCAAGCGTGTCAACATTCGCATCATGGGGGAGCCAGAAGGAGAAGAGAGAGAGCAAGAAATTGAAAACCTATTTGAAAAAATTATGACAGAAAACTTCCCTAACTTGGTGAAGGAAACAGACATACAAGTCCAGGAAGCAGAGAGAGTCCCAAACAAGATGAACCTGAAGAGGTCCACAGCAAGACACATCATCATCAAAATGCCAAAGGTTAAAGAGAAAGAAAAAAATCTTAAAAGCAGCAAGAGAAAAGCAGTTACCTACCTACAAAGGAGCTCCCATAAGACCATCAGCCGATTTCTCAAAAGAAACTTTGCAGGCCAGAAAAGAGTGGCAAGAGATATTCAAAGTGGTGAAAAACAACGACCTACAACCAAGATTATTCTGTCCTGCAAAGCTATCAATTAGAAGCAATAGACATATAAAGAGTTTCCCAGACAAGAAAAAGTGGAAGGAGTTCGTCACCACAAAACCAGTATATGAAATGTTGAAGGAGAAGAACAAATACATATGAACAATTAAATGGTGATAAATACATATGTATCAACAGCTGAATCTACAAATAAAATGAGCAAGCAGAACAGACACAGACTCATAGATACAGAGAACTTTTTGTTGCTTGCCAAATGGGAGGGGGTAAAGGGGATGGGTGAAAAAGATGAAAGAATTAAGAAGTACAAATTGGTTGTTAAAATGGGGGAGGGAGGGCAGGAAGAGATAAACCAAAGAACTTCTATACATATATGCATAACCAATGGACACAAACAATAGTGTGGGGAAGGCAGGAGGAGGGCGGGATTGGGGAAGAGGGGGTCATTGGCATAAAATGAGGGGACATCTGTAATACATTCAACAATAAAGATAAGTTTAAAATAATGGTACTGAACCAATCATCAAGAAATTATTCAACTCTTTTTGCACTGAATGTTCATAATAGCATCTGTGTTCCTTTTTTAAAAAAATGTTTGTACTAGGAGATTCAGGTATCAAATTCAAATTTTCTCTTACCTGAAGCCCAGAGTGTTTGAATATCCACTGTTTTTTACTTGTAGTTAAGTCACCATTTCTTCACACTCCTTTACATATTTTAGACTATTTCCCCTACATCATAATGAACCTGCTGATGATAGCTTTCTGTCTCATTAGGTTTCAGAAGTTTACTTGAAGCACAGGGCAAATATTGCACCTACATTAAAAGCGCAGATTTTAATCAGATTACCAGTGACCTTGGTTTCTGGAAGTGGAGAAAAGTTTGTCTTATTCACATTCACTTCTTAATGTTCAGCTGCAAGTGAAACTGTGATTAATTTTTTTCCAAAAATTGTATTATATTTGTTTCAAGGATTATTGCAGTGATTTAAATTGGATCCATTAAGGAAATTTTCCAAGTTTAATTTTTAAGAAAAGTATTGAAGATTTAAAATTGTGATATTTTTGTATTTAAAATCTTAAGAATTTAGCCCTAGCCGGTTTGGCTCAGCGGTTAGAGTGTCGGCCTGCAGTCTGGAGAGACCCGGGTTCGGTTCCCGCTAAGCGGTTAGAGTGTCGGCCTGCAGTCTGGAGAGACCTGGGTTCGGTTCCCGCTAAGGGCACGTGCCTTGGTTGCAGTTTGTCCCCAGCCTTGGTTGGGTCGTGTGGGTGGCAACCACTCAATGTGTCGCTTTCACGTCGATGTTTCTCTCTCTGTCTCTCTCTCTCTCTCTCTCTCCCCCTTCCTCCCACTCTATCCGAACAAAATACCGAAAAATGTCCTCGGGTGAGGGATAAAAAAAAAAATCTTAAGAATTTAAAATTTCTTAGTGATAGTCTCAGGTAAATGTGTATAACAGAACTTTAAAAAATATTTATATAATCAAATAATTGTAAGGGAAACTTTTTAAAAGAAAAAGTACTATTTCATTGATTTACCTTACTCAGCGAGTTTAGCAGTAAAGTTTAAAGACATTATATCATTCCCAGAGTTAAGAAGTTCAATAATATTTTTATCCTCTGGAGCTTTACACAGTGGTTCTTAGCCTTTGCTAACCATCAGAATTATCTTTGAAATAATTTTTAAAATGAAGATATTTGGGTGTATACTTAAAATGCATCTATTCTATTTTAAAAACTTAATACAAAGCTAATATTGCGAAGCATTGATTCATGATCTACTAGGGGAGACAAACATGGAAACATGATTCACTTTGTTAAATAAAATAAAAGAGTAGATATAAAGAAGAAGGCTAAATTCAGACAGGCAACCTGACATCAAGAACTCAGGCTTAATGTTAAAGCCCTACTTTCCATACTTCCTCTTTGTAGGACCTTGAACAGATTATTTGACCTCACTGAACCTGTTTCTTCATCTATAAAATGGATGGTTGGGATTAAGTTGGACAATGTATGAATAAACACCTTGCACAATACCCATCACGTAGTGACTTGATAAATATTGATGCTCTCAGTTCACAGAAAACTTCAAGTTTGAATAGAGTTTTGAAGGCTTGGTAAATGGGCTCTCAAGACAGATAAGAATAGGAAATAAGAAAAAATTAGCAAATGTGACAATTTGGAGGTAACATGGTGCCAGTGGAGGAACCAGGTAGTTTTATCTGGCTGGAGCAAAGAGAGAGTATCTTAACCAACAAGGAGTTTCAAATAGATTGCAGTAATCCTGGCCAAAAATAATGAAGCCCTGAAATAAGGTATTGATTGTGGGATGTTAAACCAAATAATAGTTAAAGAATGTTAAGAATTTAATTTATAGTTGATTTAATTTTGGGGAGTGGGATAGGAATGGGGGAGCAGTCAGGTGTAACAGATTTCTGGACTTAAAATTCAGAATATTGTATAAAAACAAATGGTTTGGTTCGTTGTTGGTTTTGTTTTGTTTTTTTTTGAGTAGCGGTTAACTTCAGTTTTGGAATTGTAGAATATGAGATTAGAGTATGTAGAATGTCTTTAGGACATTCAGGTAAAGGCATTCAAGAATTTGGGTAGGCAGATCTGGAGTTTAGGCATCCCACAGATAGAGGTCTGGGCATTATGAGCATATAAAAACAAAAGCTGAATGAGATCTCTCAGGGGATAAGCATACAGGGAGGCCAACGCCTGGGAAACACTGACATTTTTGAGGCAGGTAGAAGAATCAGATCCATTGAAGGAGGAGAAAGAAATGATATAATAGGAGAATTAAGAAAGAATGCCTCTCAGAAACGCTTTTTCACTTAAAAATGTATTTTAGATACCTTTACTTATTAGTCATAGCTTTATCTTTAAAAAAAAAAGGCTACACTTTTTATTTGCCTGATTCCTTATTGATAGATATTTAAGTTATTTTTGGTTGCTTTTTTAAAAACAATGCAGGAATTAACAATTTTGTGGCAATATCTTTTCATGCTTGTGTGAATACATCTGTAAGATACATTCTCGCAGATGAAATTGCTTAGTCAACAGAATGTACGTTAAAATTTTGATATATTACTAAATTGCCTGGGTTATGTGTACCAATATATACTCCCACAGATAGTGTCTTTATTTTTATTTTTGAAGTGGCTTGCCTCCTAAATTGAGGGTAGTAGAATTTGAAAAATAAATAGTAGTTTTTATTTATTACTTTTATGCAAAATTCCATAATGAGAAAAAGAACACTTTCATTTTATCAAAATATTTGTTTCATTCAAATAATGTAATTTAAGAATGTGTTTTGTCCTTGCAAGTATCAGATCAAGGAGGAATCCTTTGTTCTAAAAGAAATTCTGTTTCCTCCTCTTATGTGCCAGAAGCAATAATTAGATTTAGGGGAAGTGGATCAGAAGGAAAGAGAATGATAGCATTATTGTGAGGTGGATTAAACTTAAAACAAAACTGATGCATGCAGACAGTTCTTGTCATTGTCATAGACATACTGACATGACCAAACAAATTTGGTGCTAAGCTTTTTTACAGAAATATTTTGAATTGTTTTTTCTTCTTGTAGCAAACTTTAAGCAATGGCTTCAAGTTCAGTGAGTTATTCTTATAAAACTGATCATTGAAGAGTTATGGTTTAGAAAATACTTACAGTAGAAATACTGCAAAAGTTTTAAGTTGCCAAAATCACACTTCTTACATAATTTAAAGGTAAAAAATACGGACACATGTCACAGCTTTTCAGTTCTTGTTTTGTTTTGTTTTGTTTTAATTACCTAACATTGTTTGCAATGCCTGTATGGAAGGACCACTGCCATCTCCTAACCTCCATGATACTAATAGTATTTGGGGGTAAATTGGCTTAGTTTTATTTTTAGTCATTCTCTAAATTCATCAGTATCCCTTTTGTCAGGCTTTTTTTTTTTTTTTTTTTTTTACTTTGGGTTGTGACCTATTTCTGTTTTGTAAAATCAATTTAGGGGGGTCATAACCAACTTTTAAGATAAAATGAAATAGAACTAAAAATATCAAGAGTACATAGAGAGTAAGAGTAAATAGTTTGGTGAAACTTTTTCCTTTTAAATGCATGTATGTGTAAGTTGGGTCACCACGCAAAATGTATTTTTTCTGTGGGTTATGAGGGTAAAGTTTGAAAATTTCTGCTTTATAGGACAGGCTAATTCTCAAATAATTTGTAACCAAAGATACAGTGGTGCACTGCAAGTAATAAATGTTACCTGTTTTCTTTTTTAGCCTTTCTACCTCTCAAGAGAAAGTAAAACTTTAAACCAAGCAATAACACCATTAAAAGGTCAACCAGCTAGAAATCTGCCATGGGAATTCCTTCCATAGTTTCCATGAAATTATTGGTACAGGTAGACCCACTTGTGGCATTACTTGTCTAAATACTACACCCTTATGTACTATCATGAGCACTATTTTGGAATGTGTTTATATTTGATTTTTCAACTATGCAAAGCTTTTGTTTTATGATAATTCCTCCAAGAGTGTCATATGTTACTATCTGTGGATAATTTATGACTATTTTTAAGTTTGGTTGATTGTCTGGTTTCCTTCTGTTGTCTCACATGTCTCTGTAAGTCATTTTTTTCTCAGTTGGTGGGTAGTCAAGGAACAAATTAAATTAAAATGAATAGATTTTGGCAGACATAGTTTATGAGATAAATCTACTGTTACATAGGTCATATTCTAAGGCCAATTTGTAAGTTTTAGATGATCTAAGATGTTGTCTGCCTCCTTCCTTATTAGCCCAGATAATTAGGTTGTAGTTTTATAACTGTTAGTGGATGTTTACTTTAAAAGGTGAGTTGCTGTCATGGTAGACATTTATAATATAGAGAGTAGCACTGTCAGAGGAAGCGCAGCTGCCAAGGTGCATATTTTGGTTACAGACTAGAGTGGTGTCTTTAGTTTTGAAAGTCCACAAAGTAGGTTTTTCTGTTTGTTTTTTCCCAAAATTCCCTGGGCTCTTGAGGTTTAACTCATCAGTCTTGACCAGAATGCTAATTTAAAACTTTACAGCAAGAAATTTCTTTCAAAACATGTCTGCTATTCATGTCTGCTGATTGCAAAATCTGTGGGAAAATTTCCATAAAGTACTAAAGAAAGTTTCTTGGAGCAAAGAATAAGAGCAAGGTAAATTAGATGGACTATCTAGGGTAGCATCAAACTCTTTTGACACCAGCTGACACCTCCACTTAGGCTGAGAAACTGCCTCAAATAAAAACAGATGTTCATATTAGCTAGTCTGTTAAAAATACATGAACACATTTTTGTCCTTTAGCTGATTGTCCCCCCAGCTTGCATATGAGTACCACTCCTCTCAACATTCTTTCTTCAGACACATTGCAGCACAAACGATTGTACTTGTTTTTTTTCTTATGTGTCACATTTCAAGCCAGCCTCTCTCAGATCACACTTACCTAGATTGAATTTAGATATTTCCTAATTTATTTGGTAGAACACTAGGACCAGAGCTGGGGTTATATAAATATAGAGTGAGGGGAGGTGTGAAAGAGGAGGGAGTTCAAGGATGGCCAGTGAAATAAATGCCCCAGCAAGAACAATGATACAGTAATGTATTCAATTCCTACTATGAGCCAGGCCCTGAGGATGTCTGTTCAACAACAGAGGCCTATGTCAGCATGTTTCTAGTCTTTTCAGCTCAAGTAAAGTAACTCTTACAAGAGTGGTTTCAGTGGAGTGGAAGGGTGGAAGCCAAATTGTGCTGGGCTGAGGAGTAAGTGGGAGGTTAGGAAGTAGAGATAGTGAATGGACAGGGCCCTTTCAAGAAGTTTGGTGTGAGAGGGAGGAGGAGAGCTAGAAGGGCACTGAAGGAAGTGGTTTGTTTTGTTTTGATCTGATTTGTTTAAGAATGATAGAGTTTTGAACATTTATAGGCTGATGAGAAAGCATCAGTAGTATGGAGAAATCCAAAGAGTCCCCTGAGCAAGCAATTAAGAAAATAAACTGAATGTCCAGGGGTTATCTATAGACAATATTATGGATGTTACCAAGATTTTAGTTAAGGGGCATGAAATTGAGGTAGTAGTTCCTGCTTTTAGTTTGTCAAGTTTTAGGAATGTTAAGGTGGAAATTAAAGTGGCTAATTCATTCTACAATAATATAACAAGGGCAGAGAGTACTGGGGGGAAACCTGTTTTCCAAGGATTAATGCATCTATCCTTATTGCTGCTTCCGTTCTTTTACCTTTGTTATCAGCAGTTATTCTATGTCATTTATTCAATTTCAATTAGAAGTGCCTTTTGAGAAAAATAGCTAGTAAACTCTCAAACATGGTCAGTTGATATGACAAGTTAAAGGTAAAACAATTTCTAGTGTTTTTCTTATTTAATTTTTACTGTGAAACTATATAGACATAAGTAAAATGGCTTATGGATTTACATAGGAGGCTAAAATATACAGTAAAACAAGCTTTTAGTAACATTCACTGAAGAGTGAATGTGTGTTGCTGCTTATGTTGTCATTTACATTATGTGCATGATATTTGTACTTTTGTGAATCATCCTTATTGACATCAAAACCAGGAAGATAAAAATTTTTGTTAATCATTTTTGGTAATCTGGCCTTTTGAGGCTGATCAATTTAGGTATAAAGATATTTTGCTGCTTATTTTCATTGTTTACCACATTTTTACCACTATTACATTAATATTGAAACAAAAGGTTCACTTCTTGGCATTTTTGTTGTTTATACTTTCCTCATTTTAGCTTGTAAGCACCTTTTTTTCTCCTTCAAGTTTTTTTGTAAGTTTCAGAAACCTTTGTCTGAACAGCTCAGAAATATTGTAGGGAAGACTAATTCTAACATTTGCTGTCAATTATTATATCAGGAGTTAATAATGCAGTAAGACATTTTTCAGATATTTTATTAGCTTGTGACTGATTCACCACTACTTACTAGTTATACTACTATGAGGGATTATTTAACCTCTTTAAGCTTTTATTGGTTCATCTGTAAAATGATGATAGTAATTCCTACCTTATAGCATAGTGTGAGGACTAAATGAGATAATTAATGATTGCTTTTCATAAAGTATCTACACATAGTAAGTTCTGAATACATATTAACTTGATATATTGGTGTAAGCAGAAAACAAAAGCCCATGGAATATACTATTTTTTTTTGTTGTTGTTGTTTTTTTTCCATCCTCACCCGAGGACATTTTTCCATTTTTTACTCAGATAGAGCGGGAAGGAGAGAGAGGAAGAGAGAGAAACATCGATGTGAAAGGGACACATCGAGTGGCCGCCACCCACACGACCCAACCAGGGCCGGGGACAAACTGCAGCCAAGGTACATGCCCTTAGCGGGAACCGAACCCGGGTCTCTGTGGACCGCAGGCTGACGCTCTAACCGCTGAGCCAAACTGGCCAGGGCGGAATATACTATTTTTAACAGATGTTTTAAATAATACTGCATATTGTTATACAGATGAAGTCATAGTGACATATTGATACAGTTGATACCTATGATGTCTTGGGTTTTTGTTTTTAAATTGACAAATTTGAAGGAATTATGAGATCTCTGAAAAATATTTAGCTTTGGGATTGTAGAAGTTTGATTAAGTAGCCTTAAAGTTTGTAGCCTGTGTTGAAGGGAGAGAGGATGTAAATCCTGACAACAAACAACAATAAAACTTTTCTCATTTCTTTACTAAAAAGCATCTATTTTTAGGGGCTTTCCTGTTTAATTGGCTGTCATTCAGCTAATATGCTGAGGACAAAGCACTCAAAAAGAGAAAATTTTAAAAGATCATTTTTGTAGATTTAAAAGTTTTAAGGAATGAAAACTTTTTCGACATTATGTTTTGGTCATCTCCAGATGTGTTAAAAACCAAAAAGTTAACTAAAAACAAAATCTTCATGTGGCTCAGAAGAAGAGTTCTTCTGTTTCTTTATGACAAGACGACTATTTATTTATTTATGTATTTATTTTAGTTATTATTTTATTTATTTTTTTAAATTAATTAATTTATTTTTGTTACAGATGTTCCTCCTTTTCCCCCCACTGATTCCCCCCTCCCTCCCTGCCCTGTCCCCAGCTTTGTTGTCCGTGTCCATTGTTCATGCATACATGCATATAAGTTCTGTGGTTTATCTGTCCCCCACCACCCCCTCTTCTGGGGATTGTCAGTCTGTACCCCACTTCCACATCTCAGTTACTACCCCGTTCCTCAGACTGTTATGCTCATTATGTTCCACAAATAAGTGAGATCATATGATACTTGTCTTTCTCTGTTTGACTTGTTTCACTTAGGATAATACTTTCCAGGTCCCTCCATGTCATCTCAAAGGATAAGAGATCTTTCTTTCTTACAACTGCATAGTACTCCATTGTGTATATGTACCTCAGCTTTTTTATCCATTGTCTACTGATAGACATTTGGGCTGTTTCCAGATCTTAGCTATTATAGGAGATGACTCTTTTTTTAAATTTTATTTTTATTGACTTTATTAGGGTGACCTTTGTTAATAAAGTTATAGGTTTCAAAGGTGTACAAGTCTATGATACATAAGACAAGATGACTCTTAGCAGGAAGGTAAACTGGGCAGATTCATTGACAATACATTTTCTTTTTTTTTTTTTCCTCACCCGAGGACACTTTTGCATTTATCTTCAGATAGAGCAGAGAGGAGAGAGGATGGAAGAGAGAGAAACATCGATGTGAGAGAGGCACATCGAGTGGCTGCCATCCACACGACCCCAACCGGGGTCAGGGACAATCCGCAACCGAGGTACATGCCCTTAGTGGGAACTGAACCCAGGCCTCTCTGGTCCGTGGGCCGATGCTCTAACCGCTGAGCCAAACCAGCCAGGGTTGACAATACATTTTAATAGTATCTTAAAACTCCCATGAGGATATTACAATAATGATTTGAATAATTGGAACTACTGCAATAGCAGGCAATATTTGTAATGCAAATTGATGTTGTTAATGGCTTATGTAACATTTTCACTCATTTTTCTAAAGAAAATACAGATTTTTTTCTTTCTTCGCTTACCAAAATGATTTAATAAATGACTAATTATAAACCTCAGACATATTGTGGTAAAAAGATAGTGATCTTTTTGTGTGTGATCCATTAAATAAACCTTTCTATTGTAGTTTGTACTATCTACATCCGTAGCATAACTTCAGATACAGTTGTCTTTTCCTTTTTCTTACCATCATCCTTCCTTCTTGGGTTCTTCTCCTCACCTACTCACTCCCCATCCCAGTCCCTATAAAAATAAGTTTGAAGTGAAGGGTCCTCAGTAAAGCTCTATTGTATAATATAGGTGTGCTTATCTGACCTTGAAAGTTGATGTATACAGTGATGCTGTTGGTACTCTGTAAAAAAGATGGGAATGTCTGTGTTGAGTTTTTAGTTTATCTGGAAGAAACATAGGGCCTGCCTCTATGTCTTAGAGAAATATGTAAAATCCTTTCCATCACAACCCAGCACCTTCTTAGAAGTCTGTCTTCTACCTGGGTGGCACCTACAGTCAGTTTGCTTCAAGGTACTGGGTGACAACTTCTATGTTGCATTATCCTGTTCCACCTCAAAGCTTACATCTTTTAACAGACTGGTCCCTTGAATTGTTTCAGATGTTATGGTCTCAGTCCTTAAACCTTAGGTGTTGTTTCCTATTTTCTAGGGATTGGTTATAGAAATTAGCAATAAAGTCAACTTCATGTATTTTTAGTATGGTTTTAGTAATATTTTTTTTATCCTCACCTGAGGACATTTATCCATTTTTTTATTCAGCTAGAGCGGGAGGGAGAGAGAGGAAGAGAGGGAGAGAGAGAAACATCAATGTGAAAGGGACACATTGAGTGGCTGCCACCTGCGTGACCAACCAGGGCCGGGGACAAACTGCAACCGAGGTATGCGCCCTTAGCGGGAACCGAACCCGGGTCTCTCTGGACTGTCGGCCGATGCTCTAACCGCTGAGCCAAACTGGCCAGGGCTAGTAATATTTTAATAGAGTAATATTTTTCTTAAATGACTTTTAGTGACCTTTTAAAGTATATGCAGAGTCATGTGAATGATTATGCCAACTAAGCAAACATTGGCTTCGATTTGGTTAAGGTTAAATTATAATTTGAGCCACAGACTTGGTAAAAGTTAAAATGTGATGATAGTTGATAATTGACTGAGTGCACAGAATGTACCAGGTACTGAAGGTCTGTTTTCTGTAATTCTCACAACAGCATTGAAAGGTAGAAACTGCTAGCCCTTTTTTATACATAGGAAACCGAAACTTAGATAAAGCAAATTCATAGTAAGTGAGGAAACTGGATTCTGACCCTAGGATTCATTTTACTCTAAGTCCAAGATCTTTTTCCCATATCAAAGTCCAAGATCTTTCTACCTATCACTAGAGACATACATATACTGCCTTAAATCCCAGAATAAGGCAAGGTATAAATAAATAAACTTTTAAAAACAGAATGGTATATTTATAACTATGGTCATATATTCATTCACTTTTAGTGTAGTTGCTGTTAATCTAAGTATGTTGACTTTCTGAGAAACAGTTTTTGCTTTTTATTGATGTATAACATACGCATAGTAAAACACACAAATCTTTTATGTGTACAGTTGGATGAATTTTTACAAATGTTTGTGCTTGAGTACCTGGGTTGCAGTTTTGATCCCTGGCCCCAGTCAGGGTCTTGTGGGAGGCAACCAGTTGATGTGTCTCTCTCACATCAATGTTTCTCTCTGTCTGTGTCTCTCTGTGTGTGTGTGTGTGTCTCTTTCTCTCTCTCCCTCCCACCCTTCCACTCTATCAAAAAATCAATAGAAAAATATCCTCAGGTGAGGAATAACAAAACAAACAAATAAATATTTGTGCCTGTGTAACTGCTACCCAGATCAAGAAATAATGTTAACATCCAGTAGGCTCTTTTTTGTACTCTTCCAGTCAGTATTCGACCCTCTATAAGTAACCATTATTTTGAATTACCACTGTAGATTAGTTTTGCCTGTTTTGAACTTCATAGAAATGGAATCATATAGTATGTATGTATTTTGTGTGTATTTATATGGCTTTTTTTTCACACATGTCTGTAATGGTCATCCATGTTGTTTCCTGTAGTAATAATTCATTTCATTGTCATGTATCCCATTGTATGTATATACCATGGTTTATTTAACCGTTCTCCTGTTGATAGATATTTGGGTTATTTTTAGTTAAGAATAAAGTTGTCATGAATATCTTGTACATATCTCTCAATGTATATATGTCCTCACTTCTGTGGTGCACATACCTGGTACATGTAGTAGATACTGCCAAACAGTTCTCCAGATTCGTATACCAGTTTGCACTCCCACCATTAAAGTATGAGAATCCCAGTTGCTCTTTGCCATAAGAGGCTATAGTTAACAATTGTTTTGTTTTAATTTTAGCTATTTTGGTAGGTGTGTAGTGGTGTCTTATTATGGTTTTAATGTGAATTTTCCTGATAACTTTTCATATGCTTATTGGTCTTTGGATATCCTCTTTTGTGAAATTCCTGTTTTTCTCATATTGATTTGTAGGACTACGTTACATATTCTGGATATGAGTTCTTTGATAGTTACATTTATTACAGATATCTCCTCCCAACAGTGCTTACCTCTTTACTCTCTTAATGTTCCTTTTTTTTTAACCCTCAACCAAGGATATTTTTTTCATTAGAGAGAGTGGAAAGGAGGGAGGTAAGAAGGAATGAAGGAGAGAGAGAAACATCAATGTGAGACTTCGATTGGCTACCTCCCATGTGCACTCCAACCAGGGCTGAGAATCGAACCTGCAACCCAGCACTGGGAATCGAACCCAACACCCTTTGGTTTGTGGGCCAACGCTCTGACCACTGCGCCAAACCAGCCAGGGCAGTTATCTTTTGATGAACATAAAATTTTAATCTTAATGAAGTCTATCAGTTATTTCTTTTATGATTACTGCTTTCTGGGTCTTGTTTAAAACATCATGTCTTCCCTAAGGTCATGAAAATAATCTTTAAAATTATCTTCTGAAAGGTTGATTGTTTTATCTTTCACATTTAGGCCTACAGTCAATCCAGAACTGATTTTTTATATATATATATATATATATATATATATGTTTTATTGACCTTAGAGAGATTGAGGAGGGGAAAAGGAGAGAGAAGCATCGATGATAGAAGAGAACCATCAATAGGCTGCCTCATGCACTCCCCTTACTGGGTATCAAACCCACAACCCAGGCATGTACCCTGACCAGGAATTGAACGAACAACTTCTTGATGCATGAGATGATGCTCAATCAACTGAGCCACATCTTCCATACTGGAGCTGATTTTTGTATAAGATGTTAGGTAGAATCAAATATTTTTTTCCACCTGTGTGGATATTCAATTGATCTAGCACCATTTGTTGAAAAGGCTATATTGTACCCTAGTTTCTCTCTGATGTTATTTCTCACGGACAGATCTCCACAGAGTACAGGAGATCTGTCCAAATTCTATAAATTCATGTTCTAACTACCTTTAAGATACCCCATTTAATGCTCAATCATGAGAGCCTCATGTCTACTATTTGTGCATACTATGGTTTCAGTCTTTTCTAGATACCCCCGTTACTTGTTTACTCCTCTTTAATAGGTCTCAGAATAAGCAGACATACAAATAGCCAGTTAAACACACATCTCTCCCTGTGTACGCACACATACGTGTGCTTGTTTAGGTTATAAAGAAATTGGATGACTGATTAGGACTCCCTGTGGTGTGAAGTAAGTAGTCCATTAGGAAGCATGAAGAAACATCTATTGAGGTTGCTATGTGCTAGACACAGTCGGTAGCTCATCTATCATTTTTTCTTTTTCCTGTTAAGTAGAAATAACTATTTAAAGTCTATATTGTCTGTGTAAAAAAAATGTGTATTTGTCTAAGTCAGGCTTAGTAGGTAAATTCATGAAATAGATAATACTTCAATTAACAAATATTGGTGAATTGGTCTGGACACAGAAGAATTTTCTGGAAAGTTTCGGGCCTTCTCCATACTGGCTGGTTGGCATTCTTGGCTGAAACTTGGGAGTGGCACTCTCATAGGTTTCTGAAGGGCGGGTTGGGCCAGAGCCAGGACCTGATTAAGGGGAGTGTGACATAGATTTGAAAAAAGTGGAAGTGATCATAGTCTGGGAGGCTGGTAGAGCCTGTTACATCTAGAAAGAGAAAAAGAGAGTGTACTTTGCCAAGGTGTGACAGAAAGAAAAACTACTCTCTGTGTTGTTGGTTTGGTTACAAAGTCCCTGATACAGATCTTTATATTTGCCTTAATATCTCAGTTCAAAATAGGCCTTAAACCAATAAAATATTTCATTTTTCAAACAACAAAACATTTTAGAAAAAGCAATAGTTTAACCATGAACAGATTTTACTAGAAACAAACATCACAGATGTTTCTTCAAAAATAAAGTAATATGGGAATGTAAAGTGGTACAGCACTCTGGAAAATACTTTGGCAGGTTTTTTTCTTTTTTTACTAAACTAAACATGCACCCCTCATAGGACCCAGTAATCACACTCTTGGGCATTTATCCCAGAAGAATGAGAACTTATGTTCACACAAAAACCTGTACATAAATGCCCTTAGCATCTTTATTATATGTACTAGTTAAATATACAGTTAGTATATATGTTATTAATGTAGTATACATACTATTTATAATAATAAAATACTGGAAATAACCCATATGTCTTTCATTTGGTGAATGGTTGAATAAACTGGTATATCTGTACAGTGGAATGCTAGTTAACAATAAAAACGATTGGCCTATTGACACATGCACCAATCAGGATGGACTTTAAAGGCATCTTTCTACTGAGTGAAAAAAGTTTAACCTCAAAAGGTTACACGCTGTATGATTCTGTTTACATAACAAAATAGAAATGACAGAACTATGGAGATGGAGAACAAATTAGTGGTTGCCCAAGGACAGGGGAGGGGTGGGGGAGTAGGGGTAGTTCAGTATCCTGATAATGGTGGTAGTTACACACATCTGTACATGGGATAAATTGACCAGAACTACACACAAACACAAAGGACTGCAAGGTTTGTGTGTGTGTGTGTGTGTGCGTGTTTTTGTTGTTGTTTTTTTTTAATGATAAACTTTGTAAGGTCTGTAGTCTTGTTAATAGTAATCTATTAATAAGGTCAATTTCCAGTTTTGCTATTTTACTAGAGTTATATAAGATATCACCATTAAGGGGAGCTGGATGAAGGATACACAGGACTACTGCTTTTGCACCTTTCTGTTAGTCTATTGTTATTTCAAAATAAAAGTTTAAAAAAATAAGGTATATTGTACACCTATGTATCTTAGCAGCATTATTCACAGTAACCAAAGGTGGAAGCAACCCAACTATCCATCAACAAATTAGAGCCAGTGTGACTCAGTTGGTTGAGTGTCATCCCATGCACTGAAAGGTCTCCGGTTTGATTCCCAGTCAGGGCGCACATGCCTGGGTTGAGGACTGGGTCCCCAATCCCCAGTAGGGAGGTGTGCAGGAGGTGGCCGATTGATATCTTACTCTCATGTCAATGTTTCTCTCTTCCTCTCCCTCTTCCTCTCTCTCTCTAAAAAAATCAATAAAAATATTAAATAAATAAAATAATAAAGCCAGTCACAAAAGGACAAATACTATATAATTCCTTTTATGAAATATCTAGGGTAGTCAGATTCATAGAAACAAAGTAGAATGGTGATTGCAGGAGCTAAGGGGTGGTAGAGTGGGGAGGGGGAATGGGGAGTTACTATTTTGAAAGATTAAAAACAGTTCTAAAGTTGGATGGTGATAAAGATTGCAAAACAGTGTAAATGTACTTAATGCCATTGAACTGTACACTTAAAAATGGTTAATATGGCCCAGCCGGTATGGCTCAGTGGTTGAGCATCAACCCATGCACCAAGAGGTCGCTGGTTTGATTCCTGGTCAGATTCCCATGCCCAGATTCCCAGTGGAGGGTGTGTAGGAGGCAGCCAGTCCATGTTCTTTCTCATCACTATTTCCATCTCTCTCCCTCTCCCTTCCTCTATCTCTAAAATCAATAAAGGGAAAAAAATTTTTTTAAAGAAAAGGTTAATATGGTAAATTTTGTTATGTATATTTTGCCAAAATTTTTAAAAATAAGGTATAAGTAACATGTTTATTGTAAAGCATGCATATTTAAATACAAATATAAATCTCCTTTTTAAAATTTTTTTCATTTTGAAATGGTCAGAGATTTATAAAAAGTTGCAACTTCAGTACAAATAAAGTTTTTTTCTGAAACCGTTTGAGACTTACCAACCCAATGTCTGTCTCTCCCAAATATTCTAAAGTGCATTTCCTACAACCAAGGACATTCTCTTACATAATTGCAATACTTATCAAAATCAAGAAATTAGCATCAATACATTGCTTCTATCTAATCTTTAGATTCTATTCAAGTTTCATAACCACCCCAATAATGATCTTTATAAAAAGGGAGTTGAGAATGAAATGCTGCATTTACTTGTCATGTCTCTTTAGTCATCTTCAAATCTGGAACAGTTCTTCAGTTTTTCCTTAACTTTCATGACATTGATACTTTTGAAGACTGTTTTGTAGACTGTCTCTCAAGTTGAGTTTATCTGAAGTTTCTTTGCAACTCAATTCAGGTTATATACTTTAGGCAGTATATTCCAAAAAGTGATTCTGTGTTCTTTTCATTGCATTTATCAGGTGATGCATGATTTCAATATTTCCATTACTAATGATGTTCACTTTGATCACTTGATTAAGTGTCAGGCTTCACCACTGTAAAGTTACACTTTTTCCCTTTGTAATTATATTGTGGGGAACTATTTTGAAGCTGTGCATATCCTGTTCCTCATCTGACTTTCAGTTTATTCACCTACATGTTTATTTCTGTGAGAACTGATAGTTTATTATTTTAGTCCGTGGATTATAATCAATTATTATTTTTATTTGACGCTTAAGTTGTCCTTGATTTAACTAGTCAAAGCCCCTTTGAACCGATATTTGTGTTCTTTTGACATGTTTCCATCATTATGAATGTTTTAAATTTTAAAAAAAGAATCATGATACTAATGACTACATAGTATGCCATTGTAAGAATATAACATAATTTATTTAAATAATCCCTTTGGAGCATTTTTGTATAGGATAGGCAGACTGCCTTCTGGAAGCTTTGTAACAATTTGCACACCCACCAGCAATAAGTGTGTGCAAGTGTCTATTTCTCCACATTCTCATTAACAACCAGAGAGTATTTTTAAATAATAAGAACTTCATAATTACAGGGAAACTGTTATAGGTCAAATTACCCTGTACAAGAAACATTGGAAGGAGTTACCAGAACTCCAAACAAGGGAATAAAATAGGCTTTATATATCTTTAACTGTTTTTTTCCTTTTCTCTTTAAATCAGCAGTGCAAAAGAAGCTATCTCAGAACTAAAGCAGTTATCTTCTTTATGATACTGATTTCATAAGGAAGACAGTTTAAAGTAGATATATTACAATGAGGCCCTTTACTTTTCTCATGGCATGCTCATTTCTTTAAAGTAACTTTCAGTGACTGACCAGTCACTGACCTCAAAGATCCTTTTTAAAATTCTGAAGCCATTCTCTACTAACCAGCTGTATGATCTTTGGGACAGTTGACCATCAGTTGGCCCCATTTTCCTCATCTCTAAGGTACCTTCTCCCTAAAACTGAAAGATCATATGAAATTTTATTCTGAGAGTTGGAAGAAAATAATTTTTTTAGCTGCAAAACTAGTTGAATTTTGTAATAAACATTTTTCATCATGTATCTAACTGGCAACTGTGAATTGCAGGAAGTATCAATTAATTGTTTATGGGTTAATTTTATTGTAGGACTTTGGTTGTTAATCCTGCCTTTGCTTTTAATGTTAATCTGTCTTGTGCCCCTTTTTACTGTTTAGTACAGAGGAACAGAGAAACCCAGACATGGATTCCATTTAAAAATTAAATGTATAGCCCTGTCCGGTCTGGCTCAGCGCTTAGAGCGTCGGCCTGCGGACCAGAGAGACCTGGGTTCAGTTCCCGCTAAGGGCACATATCTCGGTTGCAATTTGTCCCCATCCCCAGTTAGGGTTGTGTAGGTGGCAACCAGTCCATGTTCCTCTCTCTATCTCTTCCTCCCTCTCCCTTTCGCTCTGTCTGAAGATAAGTGCAAAAAATGTCCTCGGGTGAGGATTAAAAAAAAAAGAATTAAGTGTATAAAAAAAAAAAAAAAAAAAGACATGACAAGGTAAAGGATATGGGAAGGATTACTCAGTAAATGGAATTATTATAATTGCTTGGCTATTTAGGGGAAAAACTTTACTTAGACTATTGCTTTAGATCATACACTAAGTTCTAGACAGATTAAAAATTAAATATTAAAAATACACTCCAAAAGTAGAAGAAAATGAAAGTGATACTATTTATTAAATCTTAAGCTTATATGACAACAAAATAATGAAGAAAATTACTAAAAAGAAGATCAATTGGCTTGACTCCTTAAAAATTAATTTGGGAAAACAGTTTGGCAGTGTCTTAAGGAGTTAAATATACACACTATATCCCAGCATTCACACTTCTGGGTACTTAAAGAAACAGTTCTCATAACAATCTGTACATAAATGTTCAAGGCAGCTTTATTTGTAATTATAAAATACAGGAAACAACCAAAATGTCCTACATGGAGTGAATGGAGAAACAAAACTGGTACATCTGTGTAATAGAATACTAGTAAGCAGTAAAAAGGAATGAACTATTGATACATGCAACAACATGGATAAATCTCAAGGGTATTAGGCTGAGAGGGAAAAAGCCAGCTTCAAAGGGTTATATGTTGTATGATTCCATTTATATAACACCCTTGAAGTGTTATATATAAGCAAATTGTAATGATGGACAATAGGTCAGTGGTTGTACAAGTTAGGGTTTAGGGAAGGATGTGACTATTAATGGTAAACAAGAGGGAATTTCTTTACATTGATGAATATTACTAAACTATTTTTGTAACAGTTCTTATCCCAATTGTAGTGATGGTAACTCACATCTAATCTACATATGTGATAAATATTCTAGAACTACACACACATGCACACACATACATATACAACACACAAAGAAGAAAACTGGTGAAATCTAAACAAGATCTGGAGCAGAGTAAGAGTGGCGTACTGATGTCAGTTTTCCTGGTTTAATCATGTCCTATCATTATTTACCATATTATCGGCAAACTGAGTGGAATATACATGATGACTCTATTTTTCAACTTCTTAGGCATCCTAAATAATTTCAAAATTGAAAGTCATAAAAATTAAACTGGTACATGCAGACAATGGAATACTATTCAATGCTAAAAAGAAATGAGCTATCAAATCATGAAAAGACATGGAGTAACCTTAGATAAATATTACTAAGTGAAAGAAGCTAACCATACAGTATGTACAGGCTATATATATATACTGTATGATTCCAATTATATGGCATTCTGGAAAAAGCAAAACTACAGAGACAGTAAAAAGATCAGTGGTTTCCACAGGCAGGGGAGACGGAGGGGTGAATAGGTGGAACACAGAGGATTTTTAGGGCAGTGAAATTACTCTTTATGAGACCGTAATGGTAAACACACATCTTTATACATTTGCCCAAACCCAAGGAATGCATAACACCAAGAGTAAACCCTAATATAAACTTTGGACTTTGGGTAATAATGATGTGTTGATGTAGGTTCATCAGTTGTAATAAACATACCATTCTTGTGGAAGATGTTCATAATAAGGGAGGAAATGCATGAATGGGGCAGGGCATATGTGGGAAATCTCTGTACCTTCTGCTCTTTTGCTGTGAACTTAAAACTACGCTAAAGAAATAAAGTTTATTAAAACAACAACCCCATCCCCCCACAAATAAACAGAATCAATTTGGGTCACAAATAAACACTGAAAAGCAGAGTGAGGAAAATATTTGTAGCAATTATTAGAGATACAATTTTTATGTGTTTTATTTATAAAGAGCTCATACCAATTCATAAGACAAGCCCTGAGTAAACTGGAAAGAGGGCTTAAGAGAATAATCAAGTGGCCCTGGCCAGTTTGGCTCAGTGGTTAGAGCATTGGCCTACAGACCAGAGACCCGTGAGACCCGGGTTTGATTCCAGCCAAAGGCACGTACCTTGGTTGCGGATGGACCCCAGCCCTGGTCAGGGTCACACGGGAGGCAACCAGTCGATGTGTCTCTCTCACATTGATGTTTCTCTCTCTCTTTCTCTCCCTCTCTCCTCCCCCTCTCTCCCTCCCTACTAATCTGTCTGAAGATAAATGGAAAAATATCCTTGAGTGAGGATAAAAAAAATATATAAATAAGAGAATAAGCAAGTGCCCCAAAAGAGAATTTTATAGATACACTTTTGTATTTGTTTGAAATTTGTTGGAATCCCCAAATTCAGTAATGTGCTACCAATGCCCTTGGAAACATATCCGAGAAGAGAAAGATAAATTTTTGCATATTTTTATAGCTGTGAACAGTAATGTTACCTAAGAAGAAAATAGTTTTAAAGATACAAAACACTGTAAATTTGCATTGTTTGAAATAGCTTAGAGAATTCTGAAAGATCTTGTTATATGCAGTCTATCCTCAAAAAATATCTTTTTTTTCCCAGGTGTAAATTAATTATCTGAAAGCAACTGAACAATGGAGCCAGACGTCATTCGAATGTACTCTTCATCTCCACCACCACTGGACAATGGAGCTGAGGATGAGGATGAGGATGAATTTGGGGAATTTGGTGGGTTTTCAGAAGTTAGCCCTTCTAGTGTAGGGTTTGTTGATTTTGAAACACCAGATTGTACTCGTCCCAAGGAAGAGTTTGTACCTTCAAACCATTTTATGCCAATTCATGATTTTTCAGAAAATATAGATAGCTTTACAAGCTTTAAGTCCATTAAAAATGGGAATGGTAAGGACATCACTGCTGAACTTTCCTCTCCTATTGAAGGACAGTCTAGTGTTTTGCTCTCTACCACCAGCAAAGAAGTAATTCCATCTGAAACTTTAGATACTTCTATTGATGGCATAGAAAGTCCAGGAGATTTAAATAAAATAGTGGAACAGAGACAGAATGCTGGAACACCTGAAAGTTTCTCTCCAGGAGATTTTAGAACTGATATGAATGTTGTTCATCCAAACAAGCATTTAGAGAGCTGCAATGGTGAAAAGCCTCCTTGTCTGGAGATTCTAACAAATGGATTTGCAGTATTGGAAACTGTAAATCCTCAGGGAACAGATGATCTGGACACTGTAGCGGATTCAAAAGGAAGAAAGCCTCTTAACACTCATGGTACTGAGTATAATTTAGACTGTGCACATAGTCCTGCTGAGGAATTTGCAGATTTTGCCACATTTTCCAAAAAGGAAAGGATACAGCTAGAAGAAAGAGGGTGTGCAGTTTTAAATGATAGAGAAACACTAGCCATTCAGGAAAACAAAATTAATAGAGTTGAACTGAATTCTGTTAAAGAAGTGTTTTTGGGTAGAAGCTTTGATGATAAAGAACACATCGAAGGAGAGGATCAGGTTTGCCTTTCAGAAACAAGCATGAAGAATAACAGAGGTCTCAGTACTAAAAAACAAGGCCTTCCATCATTGCAACAGGATGAATTTTTAAATTCAAGTGTGCAATCAAAGGCTTGGAGTTTAGTAGACTCAGCTGATAATTCAGAAGCCAATAGGAGAGAACAATGTAAAACTGAGGAAAAACTTGATTTATTTACTTCTGAATGTACTGACATATGCATGGATTCTATTAAAACCTTTGATGCTGATGATGAAGTTAGTTCTCTCAAAGAAGAAAGTAGAAAGTTTACTGCTTCCCAAAACCCTAGCATTGATCCCACAGAAGAAAATGTTTTGGATGATTCTCTAAGTGTAAAAAATGGTGATAGTAGTAACGACTTTGTGACTTGCAATGATACCAATGAGGATGATTTTGGTGACTTTGGTACAGCCAGTGGCACAGCTCCACCTTTTGTTACTGGTACTCAAGATTCAGTGAGTGATGTCATTTTTGAAAAGTCCTCAGAGCACTTTCCACATGTTAGTGACCCAGGTGATGACTTTGTAGAATTTGGGGATACTAATGCTGTTTCTTGCCAAGAGGAAATTGTATTGACCGAGTCAGGCCAAAAACAGAATTCTGATCATTTTTCAGAGGAATGTAACTTGGAAAGAAAGTCTATAGGAACTGAACCTCCCTCAAAACTAAAAATCGGGCAAGAAGGTGAGTTTGGAGATTTTGATTCTGTGCCAAATATTCAAGATGACAGCAGTGCTTTTCAAGACCCTGATGATTTTGCAGAGTTCCGTTCAGCTAGTCCTAACCAAATTGTAGGTTGGAATGCTTTTGAGGATGAACAGAAAGATAGTTGCTCTTGGGCTGCTTTTGGAGACCAGCAGGCTGCTGAATCTCATCATCGAAAAGAAACCTGGCAGTCTCATAGGACAGATGAAAAGACTAATACCCCAGAAACCCTCGAAACACCCAGTGTCCCTTTAGCAGCTTCCAGAGGAGCAGTTGCTGGTGGCCATGTACAGGAAACAGCCACTTCCATTCAGGTATTTACTAATTTTCTCTATTTTATATTACATAGGCTGTGGAGACTTCTAATTTAGCTTTTCAAAAAAATGTTTTAATTGGGTACCTGTTAAGGAGTCTCTGTATGATATATAATGCTTGCCTGATTTGTAGATCAGTTACATCTTTCTAAAGCCTTTGCTAAACTTGAAATAGTCCTTCAATAATGCTTGGTAAAACTTTTCTTTATCTCTGAGTTTTTTTAATATTTAAAGAATATTATCAACTTGGTGTTTTGATGAATGTAAATATTACTTATGTAAAAATTTATTAATTAGCTAATTATTCCAGTGAATCCTTCAGTTTTTACTTTTACAGTGATTTTAAACAAAGGCTAAACTGAGATTTAGAAGACTTTTTTTTAAGCTTCAGAAAACAATTATCTTTTAATGTTGTCTATCAGAGACTAGGAAACTGAAGTACAGTTTTGAAAGCATGAGAGAGCAAGCAGAATTTAAAATCTCAACCTGTGCTGAAGGCTATAGGGACTTGACGGATAGAAAAAGAATTTGAGCCCTGGCCAGTTTGGCTCAGCGGTTAGAGCGTTGGCCCGCGGACCAGAGAGACCCGGGTTCGGTTCCCGCTAAGGGCACGTACTTTGGTTGCAGTTTGTCCCCGGCCCCAGTTGGGGTCAGCCAGTCGATGTTTCTCTCTCACATAGATGTTTCCTTCTGTCTCTTCCTCTCTCTCTCCCTCCTGCTCTATCTGAAGATAAATGCAAAAAAAAAAAAAAAAAAAAAAGAAGAAGAAGAAGAAAGAAAAGAAAAAGAATTTGAAAAAAGCAGATTTGGACCTCATAATTTAACACCTACTAAAAGACCTGGGATAAGGGTGTGAGAGAGATTGAGGTTTAGACATAGTAAGAGACAACCATGGTTGACTTATTGTGGCTGTATTTATTTGCTTATAATTTCTTGCAGATGTACACTTAACAGTTACTCTTCTTGTTGAGTAGAGATGTCAAGGAGAATATTTTTTATCCCCCTATACTTTATCCTTTTCTGGTCTAGTCTCTTTCAGAGAAGATTCATTAAGATTTATTTTTATCTAAAGTAGCCCCTAGAGGTGCAGCTTGATACCCAAGTTTTTCCCCAGGCTGGAGTTGTACCCTGTGCTAAATTTTACCTTTCCTCAACCCCAGGGATGGGGAAGAGAACACTTGAAAATAACTGCTTTATACTGACAATTTCTATATGTAATACTTGGTTTTCAGACTTACTTTAAAGATAGTGAGAATAAAATCAACATCTATAAACTCTACATCTCCAGTTATCTTTTGCTAAGAAAACCATTTTTAATTGAAAATATTTTCAAAGTCTGAATGTTAATTGAAATGCTTCTGCCTCATTGCTTAACACCTTTAATACTTTAAGACATTGTCGAAATTATGGTATTACCAATTGGTGTACACAGCTAATCACTTTTCACTTGACTTAGAGTGTCTTAATAGCTTAATTTGCTAATTCCATTATTACATGGTTTGGCTAATATGTATTATTTCTGATGAGGAATTTATTATTGAGGCAGAAGCTTACAATTGTAAACAAGGAGTTAATTAATTATACAATGCAAAGCAAAGACTGCTGGTTTTGACCTAGTCCTTTTCCTAGTTTCATCTTACTAGAGTATAGGGTGACACTGGTATTGGATAATCTTTAATTTATAGCCTTAGAACTTTTAACATCATCAGATAATGAATTTTTTAAAGTTTGACCACTTTAAAAAGGAATTGTTTTTTTGCATCATACAAGTTGATCAAAATTATTTATGTATAATTTGATAACTGAATGTAAGAGGTAATAAAGTATATGGGCCTTATGGAATCTTACAGCTCTGAATTTGAATCTTGACTCCGCCTCTTACAAGCTTTATGATTTAGGACATTACCTCTGAACGCAATTATTTGTAATATCGACTTCTGTGAAAATAAAATGACAATAAATTTTAAAATGAGTGGAAAAAATGGAAAAATCAGGAATTTGTATATGGTTCTATTTTGTAAAAATAAAACAAACTATGTAGATGTGGCAACATACATTAAGATTTCCTGAGATTTGTTTAGTTGAGTCCTTAGGTTTTTATTTTTGCTGAGTAAAAGAATGCAAAAATGAGCAGAACTTGGAGGTGGGTGTTGGAATAGAGAAACTGCTGGAAAGGGCTGGAAGAGAACTTGGAAGGAAAGTAGAGGTAGGGAATGAGTAAGCTCTGCTGAGTGAGTGAGTAGTCTGAAGTGACTTTCATTCTTATCCTGCTGTTGTGAAGAAGGAGGCTTGTAGCCTACAATTTCTTCTTTCCAGGATCTGCTGGAAAAGTCCATTATTCCTCTAGGAGAGGGTTAAATTTATTAATATTTTTCTTAAAATATTTCTTGGAGTTGCTACAGTGTTGGGGGACAGCACAGAAATCCTCACATAATTACTGACAGTAAACATTAGGTCTTTTTAATGGTAAAATTTTAAATGATTCATTCCTATTCAATCTTAACCTGGATGCAACAACTCTGTTCTGAACACAGTGCTTTCAAGTGGTTTTGTGCAGATTTTGTGATGTTGTGAAAGTCGTAGTATTCAGAACTCAGCTAATTCAATTAAACAAACCTGGGGAATGACTTTTTTGTAAAATCAGACAAATAGTATAGTTGTCATTTCAAATTCGTCGATTCCTCACTATATTTGGTATGTGACATTGTTCAGGTACCTATTTTGTAGTACTTTATCCTTTTGTCAGCCTACCAACAGGATATCTTAACATTTTAATAAAACATCTCTTCTTTGGGTCAAGAAACAATCAGTTATTATGGCTTTATTGCAATAATTTATAATTAGGGAAAAATCAACCAAGAAGAAATCTTTCAAAGTTATAAAATGTTCTTAGACAAACTATTTTTCATATGTGGGTCCAGCAAGCCTCAAAGGGCGTTTAAGCCTTGATGTAAAAGCCATACATGACCATGTATTGGGAAATATTCTATTCTTCCTCTACAGTAATTTTTTTTTTTTTTTTTTTTTTTTAGAATCTAGGGTTCAGTTTATTTCATTCTCTTTTTAACATTCCTATAGATTGTAGAGTAAAGCAAGTAGTGGTATCTCCATTGTATAAAGTGGAAAGATGTCAAAACTGTTCTTCCCTTACAGGGCTAAGATTTAAAACAAAACAAAATGACAACAAAAACCAAAATCCTCCTTACTTTCAGAACAGTCCTTTTTCCAAAAGACCGTTATATATATTGTTTTAACAGCCTTTTTTGTTTATTTGTTTGTTTACCTGTTAATATTCCAGAAAGGAACCTTGACTGATAGTCAAGATGCCTTTTTCTTAGGTATATAGTAAAGGAGATAATGTCATATAAGCACTGCATTTAATTTTCAGCTTTTGTAAAATTTGAAAATTATTGCCCTGATGTTATTTGAGAATTTAGGTAATTAGTGAGTAATTTTTTAAAAATATTAATTGGCTGTAGAAAAGGAAGGTATGATTCATTCTTTATTAGCCATCTAATTGACAGTGCTATGAGGAAAAATATTTTAGATGAAGATTGTTTTAAAAGCTTTAAATATTAAGAATACCACAAAAAGGAAAAAGAAGAGAATCACTGATACTTTGGCTTATGTTATTTGAGATTAAGTTTTTAGTTTGTTCACCAGAAAGTCAGCATTCTCAAACTAAGTGTAACAAATCCTATATTTTCACCTTTGTTTAATCTATCTGCTTAAGATTTGTGCAAGTTTGCCTTTATTTGGGGAACACTTTAACTTATTACTGAAAACAAGTAAGCAACAAAATCAGAAGATTAAGTGGTCAGAAGATAAGGTACAGCATGGTGATTATAGTTAATAATACTATATTTTATATTTGAAAGTTGCTAGGAGAATAGATCTTAAAAATTCTCATCACAAGAAAAATTTGTGTGGTGATGGATGTTAACTATACTTACTGTGGTGGTCAGTTTGTAATATACACATGTATCAAATCATTAAATTGTATACCTGAAATAAGTATAAGTCAATTATATCTCAAGAAATTAAGATTTTGGCCTTATAGCTCTTTGCTTCTCTGAGATACTTGGATTGCAATTACTTTTGTTATTTTTCCCTCAGAGAATTTGAAATTCTGGGCTTGATTCCAAAATAGATAGGAATATTTTATTAGATTTATCCAGAAATTATGCAGAATTATGCAAAGCATCTTTTTGGAGTATGATGAATATTACAACTAGTCGCTCTTATATAGTTTGAAATTGGGAATTGACAACTATACAGTTTTAGGTTGTACTTGATATCTTACTTAATATTTAATGGTGTTAAGGCACAAGGTATCTTTTTAAATGGAAGATTAAATTACCCAGTGGATTTATGTTGCTTCTAAACTTCCACTTAAGAATAAGACCTAATGCTGTCAATATTAAAACTTAATAGTAATAAACTTCCATTCCTAAGAAAGAAAAACTAACTAGAAATATGTTTAAGGAATTTTAGAAATTACTTAAATATAAGATACTTTAACGGAGATATGTATCTGGGCGGCATAAGAACCAGAGTCTAGGACCCTAGGTGTGCTGGTCTCACACACCACTTTGAAAACTGAATGAGACTTTTGATACATTTAATCTGCTCATACTCCAGTGTGGCTGTTTATAAAAAAGAGGTATTAGCCCAGCTGGTGTGGCTCAGTGGTTGAGCATCAACCCATGTACCAAGAGGTCACCAGTTAGATTCCTGATGTGGGCCCAATCCCCAGTTGAGGGGAGGGGGCATGCAGAGGCAGCCAGTTGATGTTCTCTCTCATTGATGTTTCTCTCTCTTTTCCTCTCTCTAAAATCAATAAAGATAAAATTTTTAAAAATAGAAGTGTTAGAATAAAAAATAAAATAAAATAGAGGTATTAGCATTCTCCAAAGAAACAGAACGAAGAGGATGGATGGATGGATAGATGGATGGGGGGAGGAGGAGCAGGAATTGGCTCATTTGATTTTGAAAGCTGCGAAATCCCAAGCTTTACAGTCTTCAAGCTCTCTTCAGTGATTGGATGAGGCCCACTCATATTAAGAAAGACAGTCTGGCCCTGGCCGGTTTGGCTCAGTGGTTGGAGCGTCGGCCTGCGGTCCAGGGAGACCCGGGTTTGGTTCCTGCTGGGGGCACATGCCTCGGTTGCAGTTTGTCCCTGGCCCTGGTTGGGTCGTGTGGGTGGTGGCTACTCATTGTGTCCCTTTCGCATTGATGTTTCTCTCTCTCTCTCCCTCCCACTCTATCTGAACAAAATATGGGAGTGTCCTCGGGTGAGGTTTAAAAAAAGAAAGAAAGAAAGTCTGCTTTACTCAGTCTACCAGTTCTAATATTAATCTCATCTAGAAACACCTTCACAGACATACCCAGAATAATGTTTGATTGGTCATCTAGGCACCTCATGGCCCAGTCAAGTTGACACTTAAAATTAACCACATAGGCCTGGCCGGTGTGGCTCAGCAGTTGAGCATCAAACCATGCACCAAAAGGTTGCCAGTTCGATTCCCGGTCAGAGCACATGCCCCGGTTGTGGGCCTGATCCTCAATAGGGGGCATGCAGGAGGCGGCCAACCAGTGTTCTCTCTTATCAGTGTTTTCTATCTCTCCCTCCCTCTCCCTTCCTCTCTAAAATCAATAAAAGGAAAAAAAATTAACCATATGGGAACACCACATGTCTATATATAGCTTTCAAGATTTTTAGAAAACTTGTAACCTGTTTGTGACTGAGGTATACCAGTTAGGAAGCTCTGCATTAGATAATATGACTTATTTGCACAAGTGGGTAAAATGAAAATGGCTGCTTATATACTCTAGGGTTTTCTTCCTCCCACCTCAGACAGAAGATATGACAAAACTAAGAGTGAATATAAATTAATTCATGCATTATAGTTTGTTCCTCATTGATGAATTAAACAGTCAGGTATTTAATCATTTTTGCTTTCCAAGAAATCCTATCTGGTGTGAAAAAATAAAAATATATAAACCTTTAAGGTAATAAAGGACCCTGATAGGTAAACAAATATGTTTGAGGCGAGAAATGCTATAAAAGCCAATTTGGAGAGTATTATAGACAACGCCACATAAGACTTTTGTGAACCCCTTTCCCATAAAATATATTTTTATTTTTATTTTATAACAGTATAAAGATGAATATGTTAATATTAGATATTAAAACATTTTCATGAACCCTTAAAATTATTGTGGGCCCTGTGCCTACTGTGTAAGTTGGTCCTGGGCATAGTATAGTGCTAAAAACAAGGCTCTGGAGTCCCACTGCTAGATTCAGATTCATGTTTTAACACTAACTTGCATTATCCACTTCCCAGAACCTCAGATTTAAAGAATAATAAAAATACTTACTTCAGAGCTCTTATTGGCAGCTATCAACAAATCCTCAAACAACAAGTGCTGGCGAGGGTGTGGAGAAAAGGGGACTCTGGTACACTGCTGATGGGAATGCAGACTGGTGCAGCCACTATGGAAAACAATATGGTGCTTCCTCAAAAAATTAAAAATGGAATTGCCATTGGACCCAGTGATTCCATGTCTAGGAATATATCCTAGGAAGCCTGAAACACCAATCAAGAAGAATATATGCACCCCTATGTTCATAGCAGCACTATCTACAATAGTTCAGATCTGGAAACAACCCAAGTGTCCATCAGTAGATGAGTGGATAAAAAAGCTGCGGTACATATACACAATGGAATACTGTGCAGCTGTAAGAAAGAAAGATCTCTTACCTTTTGAGACAACATGGAGGGTCCTGGGAAGTATTATGCTGAGCGAAATAAGCCAGTCAGAGAAAGATAAGTCCACGTGATCTCACTTATTTATGGAACATCATAAACAAAATAAGCTGTCGATCAAAATAGATCTAGATTCATGGAAGTAGGAAACAGGCTGACAAACCTCAGAGGGATGAGGGGGGAGGGGGGAGAAGAGATAAACCAAAGAACTTACCTGCATATATGCACAACCAGTGGACACAGACATTAGGCTGGGGAAAGCAAGAGGAGGATGGGAGTGGGGAAGAGGGGTCAATGGGGGGGGGGGGGAATGGGGCCATCTGTAATACTTTCAACAATAAAAAAATAAAATGAAAATTAAAAAAAATTTTATTATGAAGATAAAATAAATGTGCATCTAAAGGTGCTTAGCACAGTGCCTTGCACATAATAAGAGCTCAATAAATGTTAAACTGTTACTGAAAAATCTCAGGAATGAAGTTCTTAGTAACTAGTCTTCAGAGGTGCAAGAAATAGTGTTGCCAACTGGATTTTTTGGTGAATATCAGAAAGTAATAGAAAAAAAACAGTGAGAATTTGTATGGGAATACCTGTACTTCTGGCTATAAATTCACCCCTCAAACTGTTTGGGGAGCAAAGTTGCTGCTTTGGGCTAGTTCTCATTCTCAGAATAGTTTTGCCAGGTAGGAACTCTTACAAGCATAAGCACTCTTCTGTGCAAGCAGCAAACGTCCTTGTTTGGCTTCCTAGCACTGGACATGAATAAAGAAAATCAAAAGGGAGTCTGGCACCTGCCTTGAAGAGCATTTGACTTTCAACTCTACATTTATTAGAGCCCCCAATTCTTAAAACGTTCAATGGCTAGATGTGCTGCTGTTTGCTAGGCTTGGAATTTGAGACATATGAATTAAAGGACATGATTGAGTTATAAAAACTGGTATTCAGCCAACCAGTCACCAGTTTCCTAATTCCAAATTTAAGTGAAAACTGATGATTCTTTTTCCTCTTTGATTTTGGTGTCATTTTAAAATTTTATTTAAAATTTAAGTAATTGATGTGAATATTATTTTATTTAGTTACTATTGTAACCTCAGCTAAAATTTATTATGCTACATGTGTGTACTTTTGTTACCCTCACATTAATGTAGAGCACAGCACTGACTTTTAAAAATTTTTAGTATGCTTTGTTGAAAACTATGAATTGTCTTGTTAAATGAAATAATTTGCTTTTTTAAGTGTATTTATCACCTGGCTAGCAATGTTTGAAAGACCGGGGGGAAAAAAGTAGGTGAAAGCATGATTTAATGAAAAGAAAGTAGGCTTTAGAGTCTGGCTCTGGATCAAATCCTTGCTGTGCACCATACCAGCATGAGACTGTTTAATTATCTTGATCTCCCTTAACTTTAGTTTCTTCATCTGTAACATGTAACATGGACACAATACTTGTCTTTCACAGTTTCTTTTAAAGGATTTAACAAGTAATATATGTAGAACATCAAGCATAGTACATTGCGTAAAAGCATTCATTCAGCTATTATTATTTATACATGTTATAATTATATGAATATAATCAATCTGTGTACAAAAATTATTTAGATGGCTTACAGTAAGATACACTTTTGTAAGTAGAACAGATATGCCACCTGCAGTCTTAAATAAAACTGAAGTGCTTTTTTAAAAAATCTGTTGTTCATTGATGTAGTTAATATTCCTGTACCAACTATGTATAGGAACCTAGGTACTAGAGATTTGAGATAAGGCATTGTTCTTGCCCTCAAAGCTCCTGTGATTTTTAGAAATTGAATTTAGAACTGCTTTGATAGCAACATAATAAACTGGCTAAGAGCACAGACTCTGAAGTTGTACTTTCTCAGTTAGGATTCAACTTTCAAAAAAAGAAAAGAAAAGAAAAAAGCCCTGGCCGGTTTGGCTCAGCAGTTGGAGTGTCGGCTGTGGACCAGAGAATCCTGGGTTCAGTTCCCGCTAGGAGCATGTACCAAAAAAAAAAAAAAAAAGTATTCAACTTTCTCATGTAATATTGTAAAACTCAGGTGACCATGGGCAAGTTAACTTCTTAATGCTCCATTTTCTCATCTAGAAAACAGGGGTAATAGTATTATTGTTACCTCCCTCATATTATTCTTTTGACACTTAAGCTAATATTTGTAAAGCATTTAGAATAGTGCCTGGCACATAGTAAGTACTATGTAAGCATTAAATAAAACCATAATGCACCATAACAGGCTTTTGTAGTTTCTGGTTGTGTTTCAGAAAACATCTTTCAGTCTTGCTGAATTTAGGCCCTTACTTTCCTGGACTGGGTTATACTGATATCTGCTTTACATGGTGTGCTGCCTTGTCTGCCTAGGGAAACTACAGCTAAAACCAGTCTTACTTTTTCACTAATTCCGAGTAATAAAATTTAATATTTTGGAATTTTACATCTAAGTCCACATGTACTGTAAGATGTTAATAAATATTACTGTTTAATTCGCATCTCCTTTTTTGAGTTCATCAGCTTCAAGGAGCCTAAAAATCAAGTAGTGCCCTAATTTAATCAAGACCAGGAGTAGACTTCCTATTATGTCTAGATATATTCTATAGAAACAAGAGTTCATATAATCAGGATAATATAATAAGGTTCTTTTTTATTCATACACATTAGAATAAATTCAAGTTGAAATAATATTTTACATAATTGAGACTGGTTTTGATGCGACATTGATTGCATTACCAATTTAATTTAAGGTTGTTACGTATATTAAACTATCCCTGGATAATATCGTTGAGGAAAAACTTGTATATATTTTAAAACACTTAAAATTATTTAATTTTTTTAAAATGATAAAGAACACAAACCTTTACCAATACAGGGGTGGGCAAAATTTACAGTTGTGAGTATGCAAAACCGTTTATTCTTGTATTACTATTTATTAATTATTGTATTATTTATTTGTTTTACAGCTGTAAGCCTACTTTTGCCCACCCTGTATAACAGTTTGGATCCCTTTTTATCTCATGTTCAAATTTTATGTTCAAAATAGCAATGATTTTTTTTTTAATTTGGGTTTGTTAATATGTAATATATATTTTATATATATTATATATAACAAATTTATTTGGAAAAATCTATTTCTTAAAAGAAACCTGTGTGCTTGGTCACAAGAGAAACTGTATTTGTGATAGGTTGCTTGATTTGTCTTCTGAGCATTACGTTAGTTATATTCTTATACCTTTTGTACTTAACCAAGTGACTTGGACTATGCTGCATCACACTTTCGAACTTTTCACTTTATTGTGCTTCTTGGGAAGTAAAGCACTTTTAAACACACCTAATGTGTGGTTTATATACTTTCTATTTCATGATGTGATCAAGATTTAAGTCATAAATGCCAACATGTCAACTAAAATGTTCACCAATTTCCAAAGTTTAATTTCCACAGGGAGTAGTAGTAACTGGTTCTATTTATATATGCAGCTCTTAAGATAGATCTTTTAAAATTAGATACTTTTTTCCAACTCAATAGGAGGATCTTGGGGAGAATGCAAAATATTTGGATTATTCAATTTCCTATTATAATATGGTGGAAATTGATAGATTGAGACAAGTTTTTTCATAATGATTTATAATGCTAAATAGTGATAAAGAGACATCCTTAATGATATTTGAACCTAGTTTTGACATTTTTATTCCCTGATAGGCCACTGTGTTTATGTATTGTCTATGTAGCAATGTAATAGTGATAAAAACTACCACTTCTTGAGCACACACTGGGTGCCAAGTATTTAATCCTCTAATTTGTCCTCTACCTTGAGAGGTAGGCCCTGATATCTCCAGGTTTATAAATCGAGAAACTGAGTCTCAGCCCCTTGAGTCCACAGTCCTTTATTAAAGTGTTATAATTACCTCAGCCATTTACTAACTGGAATTAAGTAATAGTAAGTAAAATTTGGCATTATTAATTACCATGAACAATACAGTACAGTAGTAAGAAACTTCTTCCAGAGGATGACTTTCTACTATCAAACTGGTCTTGTGGATAGTTGGAAATCAATATACATTTTTTATATATATTTTTTTAAATCTTTCCCCAAGGATACTTTTTCTATTTTTATCTTCAGATAGAGTGGAGGAGAAAGAAAGAGAGGGAGAGAGAAAGAAACATCAACGTGAGAGAGACGTCAATTGGTTGCCTCCCACACGACCCCGACCAGGGACTGAACCCGGACTCTTTGGTCCGCAGGCTGGTAGATCTACCACTGGAGCCAAACTGACCAGGACTCAAATCAATATACTTTTAAAAGTAATGTGTTAGAGAAAATTTAATTTTAATCAAAATCTTTGTTAATTCTGTTAGCTACTTTCTTGTTGAATTGTTGAGTTTCTTCTTCTGTTGGGCAGTGCTATTCAATTAGTGGACTCTGGTTAAGTTACTTGAATCTTTGTTACTTGTTTATTGCTCTACCTCAGTTGGGCAAACTGTGGCCTGAGAGACAAAGCTGCCCTGCACCTGTTTTAATACGTAAAGTTTCATTTGAATACACCCTCTCTTGTTTGTGTATGGATGGCCTGCAAAGCCAAAAATATTTACTATCTGACCCTATATTGAAAAAATTGCTTCATTCAACAATAGATTTGAAGCAATTTAATGTAATACCTAATCCTAAAGACATACATAATTCGTATTCTGTATGAGAAAAGATAGACAAAGAAGTAAAAAATTGAGGTGATTAGGTTAATGTAATGTTCTGTTTCCTCAAGAACATTTTGCTAATTTAAGAATTTGCTCATTGGTGTACCTAAGACTTGTTATGTGTAATATTGCCCAAATGATTGAATGTGTTTTGGGGTCATTTCTTTCCTCCTTTGATAAATGTTTTTTCTATCCCATTAAAAGGATAACAAAGAAGATACCAGAAAGATTCTGTTTAATTTACAGAGAAATAAAATTTGGTCTTATGTGAGTTTTTGTTTACCTTCCCCACCCAGGAGACACCAACACTTCTCATGTTTCCAATTAGATGGTTATCTGATCCCTTTAAAAGTAATGTCTGTCCATTCCCACTGTTGAAGCCTTAAGTGCTAGGTCCCCTTGACACACTCAAGTTTCACAAGCCTTGGGATCTTGAGTCTGCTCTTTGCTGGAGGTTTCGTAATTGATACTGAGAACTTTTCTCATATCACAGACATGAATATAACAAAGATTTTAAGAGTAACTTGCAGAGATAGCAGAAGAGTACCCTGAGACTATGCAGTGTTGAGTTTTTTGCTCTGATACTGTTTTCAAAAGAGAGATTTTAGTTTAGAAATGTTTGTGAAAATTTTTCCTTTTGGTTTTCCTGTTTACTGACTACACCAAGTAACAGAAATCAAGTGTTAATTTGTTTGTGTTACTTGGTAAGAAGTACCACCATGATGTGGCATTTTCTTGTACACTGGGTGTCATTTCAGAAATACATTTAATCTTCCAAAAAGCTTTAACTTATTAACAATTTGTATTCCTATTTGATGTTTAGTAGATTGCACTACTATTCAATTTTACATGTATCTGAAGTTGGAAAGTGGGAATGCTATAGGTGCACAAACTACTATGGTTGAATAAACATAGTAGTAACCAAAAATGTAACTTAATCCATTAAGTTTTAATTAATGAAAATACTCCAAATGCTAACATTCTTGGTGAAAATACTTGGGAATATACAGGTTTTACTTGGAGGAAAGGTATTGTTTTACTCCAAAATACATACATACATACCATAGAAAAGTAGAGAAATGAAATTTCTAGAAGATAACACAGATCATCAGAATAATAAATGAGCCATTGAATTTCTAAGTAAAAATTGAAACATTCTTTCCTACTTTGGTTAGTTCTGTTAGCAGCAGAGATGTTTCTGAAAGGCTTTCAGAATTAAAATTTATGCCAAGAAAAGGTTTGTTCAACTATAACAGCATACTTTTACAAGCATCCAATCTTATTGTTTCTAAATGTAGAGTATGTGAGTGGTAGTAAGAAACATCCCAGTGTAGTGTAAAGAATATGAATGCTATCTGGTATTTGTTTTTGTTTTTGGTTTGGACAAATTATTCAGACTTTGAAATTGCTTTATCACTTTACAATTGGGTAATAATTTCTTCTTTGTAGAATTTTCCGATGTTTCTAAAGTACCAGGTACTTTTCACCACTGTATCACCACAATTATTTAAAGTAATCCTTTAAAACAGCTGTTCTATGAGTAGTTGTGCTTCTTTCACTTGGTATTTTCTGTACCTGCCTGGTAGTTTCCCTCTCTGTCTTACAGTGATGGACGGAGGGTGTGTGTGTGTGTATAATGATAAAATTGCGACATTTTTATATCTGGAGAAATGACAATATACTTTTGGGGATATTTTGGTACAGACAGCTTTACTAAACCGCCTGGAGCGAATTTTTGAAGCATGTTTCCCTTCCATGTGTGTCCCTGATACTGAAGAGGAAGTTACTTCCCTAAAGCACTTGCTGGAAACAAGCACCTTGCCAATAAAAACAAGAGAGGCCTTAGCTGAAAGTGGGTGAGTAGTAGAGAGTTGTTAGATAGCATGTATATGTGTTAGTTTCAACTCTTCTAATTGATAAAGTTATCTTAAGGTTCTAAATGTATCTTAAGGTTGCATTAAGGTTCTAAAACATTATTGTGTTAAAGTTTAAAAAATCATATTGTGCTAAAATACATGATTTTTTTAAAAACCTCCCTAATTCTCCATTTTTGAGCTTTTTTCCTGATATTTCTAAATCAGTATTCTAATCACTCAATGTTACAGTCTGTCTTTTGACTTCATAGTATGATAGATGAGAATTTAGACCTTACATCTGCTATTCTCCTCCCTTTATCATTCCAATATACTTATAGTTTTCAGTTAAATTTTTATTTGGTATTTTCATTATTATAATCATGTTAATAATGTTTCTTGCTTAGCCACTATTCCCATTATAGTCCAACTTTTTCCTGGACTTAATAATTGGCTCTCTTTTTTTTCATTTCTAAGTCTTTCTCTACCAGCCAACAGCCTGTTAATACAATTTTACTTGTGATCAAACCTGTCAGGCAGCCATTCCATTTTTTTCCTGGGGTCCTCCATCTTCCTATTCCAGGTCTCTTACACACAGATTGTCTTGGAGATTTCCTTTCATTTAGATCCCATTTTGGTGACGCACATTCTCTAATACCCTCCTGAGGGAAAAAAAGTAACATAGGAAATAAAATCTTATGTTATTTGCTCTCACATTAAATTTACAATTTAGGATCTTTTATTGCCAGTGTTCTGAAATTTCACAGTGAAGTATGAGTCTTTTCATTCATTGGACTGAGCCCTGGGTAGGACCTTTCAATCTGGAGGCTTCTGCTCTTCAGTATGGGGCAATTTTTTACATTGACAGTTGCCTTCCCTCCATTGTCTCTGTTTTCTTTCTGGAACTCCTATTAATTATTATCTGTTAGAGGGTCTAGATTTATTTTTAAATTTTAATTTCAACGTTATTCTCATTCCTGGACTCTTTCACATTTCGTTACTCTCACCTCTGGAGGCACTCTGTCCCTCCACAGGCATTTCCTTCATCCCTCTCTGTGATCTTAGTGTTTGTGGCTCAGGGTCTTAAGTATCTTAATTTTGCTGGAGGTGGAGATTATTTTTGCTTCTTGATTTTTGTTTTGGGGTGATAATCTGAGAAGAGAAGGGGACAAAAAGGTTTATGTTTTGCTAGCTTAAAACTGTTTAGATGTTGTTTTTTCATTACTAGTTGTACAGATAGTTCATACTCTTAGACCCTGGAATCTCTTTCCAGGAGATTCATTCTAAGGAAATAACACAACTCAGCAACACACACCATAAAATACAAGATACTCTTTCCTTACTAACAATAAGAGCTGAACAGTAAAACTTATTTTAAACTAGGATTATAACTAAATAAATGATGGTCCATCCATCTTTTTTATTTATTTTTCTTTATTGATTTTTAGAGAGAGAGGGAGAGAGAGCTAGAACCATTGATGAGAGAGAACATCCATTGGCCACCTCCTGCATGCCCCCTACTGGGGATTGAGCCCACAACCTGGGCATGTGCCCTGACCGGGAATTGAACTGGAGACCTCTTGGTGCATGGGTTGACGCTCAACCACTGAGCCATACCCGCTTCGTGGTCCATCCATCTTAATAGAATATTACACAGCCTTTGAAAAAGATTCATGTGTAAATGAGGAAATCTTTAAAAAAATAAAACGGTCCGGCCCGTGTGGCTCAGTGGTTGAGCATGGACCCATGACCAAGAGGTCACCAGTTCAATTCCCGATCAGGGTACATGCCCAAGTTTTGGGCCAAATCCCCAGTGGGGGCCATGTAGGAGGTAGCCAATCTATATTCCCTCATCAGTGTTTCTCTCTCTCTCTCCCTCCCTTTCTCTCTTTAAAATAAATAAAGAAAAAAACTTTTTTTAATTTGAAAAAAGAAAAATTATATATATGCCATGGTTACAACTATGTTTTTGAGGATCAAGACTTAAGAAGAGCCCTGGCTGCAGTGGTTTAGCTCAGTGGTTTGAACGTCGGCCCGCGGACCAGAGAGACCTGGGTTCAGTTCCCACTAAGGGCACGTACCTTGGTTGCAGTTTGTCCCCAGCCCTGGTTGGGGTCGTGTGGGTGGCAGCCAGTCTGTGCGTCTCTCTCACATTGATATTTCTCTCTCTCTCTCTTCCCTCTCTCCCTCCCGCTCTATCTGAAGATAAATGCAAAAATGTCCTTGGGTGAGAATTAAAAAAAAAAAAAAAGACTCAAGGAGAAAATACAAATATTAAATGGCTATAGTAAGAAGGTGGAATGCTGAGTTGATTTCTTTCCTCTCTTTAAATATTTTTACTTTAATATAAAAAAATGAATAATATACAGGCTAAATTTTTGCTTGATTATTGGCATATTGTTTCAAATGAGTTTAACTTACGTTTCTAATGACTAAGTGTTGGCTATTGAATTCATTCAGATAATAGTTGTATATACATGTTAGATTCAAGATTAATTAGAATGTATAATATTTCATAGTCAAATTAAAAGTAGAATTCATGGTGAAAGCTATTGAATAAACCATTTTTGGTGCCTTCATTGTGACTTTACAGGGAACTACTGGATGTGTGGACCGAGCTGCAGGATATCCACGATGCACATGGCTTGAGATATCAGTGGGGTGGTTCCCATAGCAACAAGAAGCTTTTGTGCTCCTTGGGAATAGACACCCGAAACATTGTGAGTTTGTTTAACCTATGGGTGTTTTTAAATTATTACACTTCTATCCAATCTGTAATAAACTAGTTCCTCAGAAGAATAAATATTAGTTGGTTTAAATGTTCATGTGTTTTGAATATACCAACTTTTAAACATAAATCTATATAACTTTTTCTTCAGTCAATATTTCTCATTTTTAGAAAAAGTTGTTTAGTGTTTTTCCTTAAGTATAAAATGAAAGAATTGGACCAGGAGACCAAAAATACAACCCAGGCAATTTGACATTTTCTTCAATTTATCATTTATGATGTATTGCAAGTATATTTCAGGAAATATTTCATTTTATGATGGATCATTCTCTAAATATATGTTCTTTCTCTCTAATACATATGTAGCTCTTCACGGGCAATAAGAAGCAACCTGTTATAGTGCCCATGTATGCAGCAGGATTGGTAAGTACAAAAATGTCTCTGTGTGTATTTAACATTGCTATATTTATTCTGTAAAATCATTGTATGTAGTATGACATATTTTAAGGGCATTAAGTATGGGAACAGTAAGGGAATTAATATAATATCCTTGTTGATCTCATAAACCCCTTTAAGTCTTGATCTGAGGATGTTTTTCTATATTTCATTAGTTACAGACTTTTGTTTTAGGTTGAAAATTACTTTTATCTTAGTACTATCAGTGCTCATAACTCTTCGTAAAATGCACCTCTGGAGGTGTCTCTCTCTCTTTTTTACTGTTTACTTATTTATTTTTCTCTAAATTTGCTTTAAAATAGAAAAGGCCAAAGTATCTGAAGGCTTAGATACCATTTGTTTTTTAATCCAGTTGTGATCAGTTTAAATAATGAAATAATGAGACTATGGATGTATATAAAAGCTTGCAAATATCAAATTATAGTAACTGAAAGTAACCAGGACCCATAATTAGTCCTTAGTTTTACCATTAATGTTTTAAATGTGTTGAATTTTGTTTTTGTTCTTGTCTTTTTTTAGATATGCCAGGTAGTCCAGGATAACTGAGGAATTTTCGTTCTGTATCTTATCAAGATTCAGTCACATTTTAAAGTTGGATGTGTTTGTGTTTTTTGGCATGTCATTGAGTTATTGGTGAATAAAAATGTCCTCCCTATTAAACTGAAATTATTTTTAAAAATGTTTTGCCAATAACTGAAAAATAAGGGGAAAATACTATGTTTAAGCAAGAAAAAAAATAACTAAGGAAGCCTCGGTGTGGAATTTAAATTGTAGTCCTTTATGTGCATGTAAAAATGAATTTGCTGTGCAACTTGACCTTTCTTTAATCTGAAAACTTTTTCCTGAATAAGCTCTAACTATTGATATTAAATTGGACCATTTTGCTTTGTTTTGTTTGTTTTGTGGAATTGGACAAAAACTTTTCTGTGTTCATTCTTACCAGTTTCTCCTCCTTAATAAATAGTTATCTTGTATTTTTAAAACACCTTTTATCCCTATACCCTTTTCTGTTGTGGGTAAATATAATCCAGAATATTTCTTTAATGTTTTGGTTATTTGTATTTCTTTTTTCTCAAGGAGTAGCATTCCAGAAGTTGTTGGTGTTATTGTCTCATTCTAAGTAGGAAATATGAATTTGATATGTGGGAGCTTTGATTCAGCAGTAACCTACTGAATGCTTATGTGCAGACTCATCACATTAGCCAGTTCTTGGAGTTTTATGAGATGAATACTTATGCTTTATTTTGCTACCTTAATTACAAAATTTATTAGTAATAATTTACTATTATTATAAGCTTTTAATACCAAAGTTGATTTAGTGAATGCATCATCTTCTCATCCATTTTAGTGATGCTTTACATTTAGAAATTTTTTTATATCTAGCTTCAAATTTTAATTATACCTTAATTTCTCCTATGATGCTTTACATGTATTAGATGCTCCATACTTTTTTTATCTCATCAGGAGGAATAGTGTCTGAAATGATCATTTAAGTCATTGGTTCTTGGACTTTAATGTGAATTGCTTGGAAGACTTGTTAAAAACACAAAATGCGCCCTGGCCGGTTTGGTTCAGTGGTTAGAGCGTCGGCCTGCGGTCCTGAGAGACCCGGGTTCGGTTCCCGCTAAGGGCATGTACCTCTGTTGCAGTTTGTCCCCGGCCCTGGTCGGTTGTGCAGGTGGCAGCCACTCGATGTGTTCCTTTCACATCGATGTTTCTCTCTCTCTCTCTGTTCCTCTCTCTCCCTCCCACTCTACCTGAACAAAAAATGGAAACATGTCCTCGGGTGAGGATAAAAAAACAACAACAACAACAACAAAAAACACAAAATGCTCAGCACCACCCTCAGAGTTTCTTATTCAGTAGGTCTGGAGTGGGGCTCGAAAATTTGCACATCTGACAAGTTCCCAGGTGATGAAGAAACTGCTGATTGGAGACTGCTTTGAGAACCACTGGTTTAAGTGACAGTTCACATTAGAAAAGTTGGCTAAGATTAGTAATTGTTTGCCAAATGCATTGTCTCTGCATAAGGGCACACTAGAAATCCTGTATAATGTATGGGATATTGAGTTAGACCATGCATTCATGAATTCACTCTGTAAATTGCTTTAGATAGCTTATGCCCTGTGTTTTTTGGGAGGGGTTACTCCTGAAAACTTGTTTTTAGAAATTTACAGATTCTAACATTATTGACTTAGTAGCTTTGATTTTGTGTACCTCCTGCCCCACTCCCAGTAAAGGGAGATTTTTATTTGGTCTGGTTGATAAATATTCAGGAGCTTATCAAGTATTATTTTAAGATGTATGAAAGCTTGGCTTTTTTCAGGCCAATAACCTGGATTATTACCCATTCGTGTTTGGTAGAATGTTGATGCAAAGTGCTAATTTTTTTTTCTTTGTTTCTACACCCATTCTGAATGTCTTTCATTCTTACTTAGAAAGTATATTAGATTTTTACATACCTTGTGGGACATATAAGATGTATTCCCCTCTGAAAAGGTTGTGTCTCTACTTTGCCAGTCCAAAGAACTAAGTATTAAGGCTCCCATTTTTTAATTGAGCTAGAATCAAACACTACATTCACATTGAAGCATGTAGATGTCATCATGTTATATAGTGTGACTTAAAATCAGCTCTCACTTCTCTAAGTACAACCACAGTGTAATGTGTATGAAGGGTGCCCTCTTCTGCAGTTTCAATGTCAGAAACATAAAATTGTTGGATTCTTAGGGCCAAGACGTAATATACTGTTGTGCTCGCCTCTTAAAGACTCTCCCCACCATCATAGCCCTTGTTTTGCTTTTGTGTGGCAGTGATAACCAAGCACTTTAAAACAAATCTCATTTAAAATACAAGGTCTTACTTCAAAAAGTTTGAAGTTCCTACCCTGGCCGGTTGCAGTCCAGAGAGACCCGGGTTTGGTTCCCGCTAAGGGCACGTACCTCCGTTGCAGTTCGTCCCCGGCCCTGGTTGGGTCATGTGGGAGGCAGCCACGCCATGTGTTCCTTTCACGTCGATGTTTCTCTCTCTCTCTCTTCTCCTCTCTCCCTCCCACTCTATCTGAACAAAAAATGGAAAAATGTCCTCAGGTGAGGTTTAAAAAAAAGTTTGGTGCCCTGGCCTGTTTGGCTCAGCGGTTAGAGCGTTGGCCTGCGGTCCAGAGAGACCCGGGTTCGGTTCCCGCTAAGGGCATGTACCTCGGTTGCAGTTTGTCCCCGGCCCTGGTTGGTCGTGCGGGTGGCAGCCACTCGATGTGTCCCTTTCACATCGACGCTTCTCTCTCTCTCTCTCGTCCTCTCTCTCCCTCCCACTCTATCTGAACAAAAAATGGAAAAATGTCCTCGGGTGAGGATAAAAAAAAAAAGTTTGGTTCTGAAGGTATCACTGTGAAATGTTTCCCATCATAGTGCTGTAAGATATTCTCTAAACAAAATTTAAGAACAGTTCCTTTTGTCTTTAGTGAGTTGTTTTTTCCTCTCTGCTTTCTGATAGATTAAATTTCTTGTAAAATGTATGGCTTAATATCTCCCCACCCCAATTAATGGCTAATATACCTTTTTCAGGGTATGTTAGAGCCCACCAAGGAACCATTGAAACCACTATCTGCTGCAGAAAAAATTGCTTCCATCGGTCAGACAACCGCCATGTCACCAGAAATGAACACATGTACATCTGACCAATTCCAGGTAAAAATATCTGAATGTGTTCATTCATATCTATACACATATATCATATCTATACACATAGACGTGTTCATTCATATCTATACACATATATCCTCATACACTATTGTTTCCCTTAATATATAACTTTTAATCTTTAAAATATCTTTAAAATTTGACTTCGTGATGGATGTGATTTTTTATCAGTTATTAAATAATACCCCTTGGAATGCAATGAACAAATCATCTTTAATTTCCAAGAACAGAAAGGCACAAATTGAGAACTGGCTGGTTATGGGTAAGTCCTTAAACCTATCTAAGCCTTAGTCTCTATTCCTATAAAATGAAGACTTTGGAACAAGCATCTCTAAAAATCCCTTGCAGCTTAAACATTTTATGATCATAATTACTGACATACAAATCTGGTAAGTGCTGGATTTCCTCCAAAATGGGAAACACTGCATTTATACCAACTCTTGGAGTCTGCTATTATGGGTTTTTCCTGAAGCCTGCAAAACTTTATAAAGTAATAAAATTCAGGTGTGTTGATTACATAAAAAACTATTGTTTGGGAAGTTTGAATAAAATTGTTATTTAATTTGAAAATAATATGACATGTAACAAAACATTCTATCAATTAAGAAAATAAAAAGCTCTTTTACCTTTCTTATTCTTTACCTCCTTAGCATATTCAAGCATGAATTTTATTTTAGTCACTTTCTCACTTTTTATCTGGAGAAAATAGTCATTTTGGTTTGCTTACTTTTCCCACACCAGATCAGAAATTGATTCAGTACTGGTTAAGTGCTGTTTTTTAAAAGATTGATATTTTTAAATGAACATTACCATTTCTAAAATATATCCTTGTTTGTTTGTCATTACTTAACCTTAAATACCATCTTCAGTTATGTCTCACACAAAAGTATATGTTTGGACAGCCTTTTTATTTTATTTTATTTTTTTATTGATTTTAGAGAGATGAAGGGAGAGGGAGAGAGAGAAACATTGATGAGAGAGAACATCAATTGGCTGCCTTCTGCATGCTCCCACTGGGGATCAGGCCCACAACCCAGGTATGTGTCCTGACCGGAAATCGAACCGGCAACCTCTTGGTACATGGGTCGATGCGCAACCACTGAGCCACACCAGCTGGACATTGGACAGCCTTTTCTAAAATGTGCTCCATTAAATACTAATCCCCAGAGATATGCCACTAAAGAAGGGTTTCTAGGCGAAGTAAGTTTGGGAAATACTTCATATCATGCCCTATAAGCACCCTTGGAGATTCACAACACAAACATTAAAGACTCTGAAGAATCCTATAATAAATAACCCTGTTTAATTTTAACTAATGTCTCAAATTTACTTGGCCATGAGGCCCTTTTCTGCAGGGATGTGGGGAGAAGAGTCCTAACACCTATAGCACTAGTGTTTTGAAGAACATACTTTAGAAGAGAATGATACAAAGAAAGGTTTATCCTTTCAAGTGTGTTTTAAGAAACATGTAATACTACTGCTGTGTACCACTTTGCTTTTGTACTTGGGCACAGCTTAAACATCCCTTTGAAGCGAGTTTATAGCAGGCACTGAATTTGTGGGCAAGGAGACCTGATGTGTAAAATGTCTGGCCTTGATGTTTGGGCAATAGGCAAGATGGCTTGGGCAAAATGTCTCAATAGGTGGAATCTGTTCTTAGTTATCTTCCTTTCATCACCCTCTGGATATCAACTGTTCTCCCATGCCTGCCTTATCTATGCAGATTCCAAAATCACTTCTCCTACAGTTCATTTCTACTTCTGTTTCAATCAACATTCTTAAACTCACAGTGTTGGTTCATTTACTGAAAATGGTGCTGTTCCTATTTGAGACCACTTATTGCTGGTTTTGATTTCCTCTTTCCTCTCTTCTCCTCCTCCTGTCCACTTCCATGTATTACAGTCCCATGAACTATTGTTTATTTTATCACAGCTGGCTGTCACCCATCATTTTTGCCCTTCGCTGATTTGATTGATCTTATGTATTTCATTCTACTCATATCTCATACATAGCTTTATTATATAATTTAATTATAGGCATGACTAAAAGTAATCTAGATGACCTAAGTAAGACAAATGTGGGTTAATATAATGAAAGATTTTTAATGGAAATTAATGTGTTCATATAATGGAAGTTAGTTGCAGCTGCATAGTATGTTGCCATCTCTATCCGTGCACATACACCCCGATGTACTTGTTATCAAAGGATTACTGTCTCCCTATTCATAGGCAAGTGTAGACAATTTTAGCACCATTTAAGCATATCTAACATTTTGTAAGATGGATCTTGGTTTCTTGCTACTTGTATAAAAAAAGAGTTTTTAATCAAACATATCCTTTTATTCTGTTAGTGTACACATTTCTTTTAAAAAAATAATAGTGGTGTGGCTCAGTGGTTGACTCGACCCATGCACCAAGAGGTTGCTGGTTTGATTCCCGGTCAGGGCACATGCCCAAGTTGTGGGCCCAATACCCAGTGTGGGGCATGCAGGAGGCAGCCAGTCGATGTTCACTCTTATCGATGTTTCTATCTCTCTTTCCCTTCCCCTCTAAAATCAGTAAAGAAAAAAACTTTTTTAAAAATAATGGTGAATTTAGTTTATTTTTTACTTTTTTGTTGTAGTTTGTGATCCTCATTAGCTTTAGTTTTTAGGTTTTTCTGGGAACCAGTGAAAATATTTCCCAATGGAAGTTGTTCAAACTTATTTCTGAATCAACCTGAAACTATGTAAGTCTTCATTCTAACATATACACACTCAAACAGATTTTACTGTGCACATCAGAATTTTGTGCTGAGATGCCTGACCGCCATCACTAAATTGTATGATCTTTGCTTGGCTCCATATTTGTGATTCAGGTTAAAATGTTAACAAACATCTTGATATACATTGTAAATATCTCTTTGTATAAAATGCTGTTTCTTGCCTTTGTTCTTTGGCATGCTACATATACAGTATATTACTTTTACTTTACTTTTTGGCCATTCAGTAATGCTGTTATGTCTTCCTGCTAGTCTTAATTTTCATATGAAAAGGCTATAGCCTTTAGTGCTAGAAGCTTAACAAAATGTGTCAGGAAAGACCTCTGTAATACACTTTTTTTCCCCCAGCAAACATATACCAAACCTTCCTTTTAAAAAGTTTTTGTTTTTGGCAACACTAAACATTGACTTTCAAACTTAGCATAGTTACATAATTCTCATTGTGACTGCATGTTTTTTAATCTAGTCTATCTCAATTTTGGTACCTACTGAATTTCTTTTCTTTCTTTCAAATTAGTTTGTAATCGTTAGTCTTTTAAGTATTGTATCTCTTGTTTAGGGATTTAATAACTTATTAACAATGATTAATGTTGGTTTTTTACAAGATACTTCTACCTGAAAAGACAGCTTATGGGTAAAAAGCAGTAGTGATTCTTTTATTTTGTTTTTATCTTTATCCACTGAATTTCAAAGTACACCATCCATGGTGTCATTACTGATTCCCCTCTTAGTAGGATCAATACTTACAACCACATTTCATTCACTGCTGAGTAGACTCAACTCTCTGACTAGCAGTTATTTACCCAGTCACTACTAGCAAACTTCCTCTTTAGGCTATTTGATGTGGCTATTTCAGTTGTGAATCCAAATTTTAGAGTTAGAAAAAAGTATCTATCATTGTGCAATAAGAAAACATATTTGGGAAGGCTAAATAATAAACCCAAAATCATTTATCAGTGGTACAGCTAAGATCAGAAAATCCAAGTTTCCTGTCTCTAGTCTCCTTTTTTTTTTTTATGGCCTTGTTTTTTTAGTGCTTTTGTCTCTAATCATTCATACCACATTGCTTCATGTTGTTTTAAAATGCTTTGTTCTAATACCTTTTCTTTGAGTTGCCTTGTCAATGTCATTAGCCTATAATTGTGTAGGTGTCCTGTTTTTCATTTGTCTAATTTCTACAAAATGTTGATTTGTGTTTTAGCACCTCATTATTATACAGAGTGGGGCAAAAATAGGTTTACAGTTTTGAGTATGCGAAACACAGAATCTATTTTTGTATTATTGTTTATTAATATATTATTTTTCATATGAACAACTGTAAACCTGCTTTTGCCCCACCCTGTATTACTGGCTATGTCTTTAAATTGCCATGTACTTGTATGAGAAACTAAAGTTATAGCAAATCACTGAAATATTTCTGAGTATACAGCTACTTGACATTATTTAGGTAAAACATGTTAATAAAAGAACTTTGTTCCATTTATCCAGAAATTTTGTTACTACATAAATTGAGTTTTGTCCATTCGGTCAATGTTGAATATGACTACAAGTGTCACTGATATAGAAGTAGAATATATAAGTTGAATCTGTTGGAATGCCTAGAGCTTTTTTGTTTGTTTTTGCAAGTAGATTATAAACTAGATTTTCACCAGCACTTATTGTTAAAATAATTATAGATTCATAGGAATCTGAAAAGATAATATAGAAGAGGTGCCTTGTACCCTTCACCAGTTTCCCTCATGATTACATATTACATAATTATGGTATAATATCAAAACCAGTAATATAATGGTTGTAGAATGTGTGCATAGTTCTGTCATTTTTATCATGTGGAAAGATTCATGTAACCACAACTGCAATCCAGACACAGAACTCTTCCATCGACTCAAAGAACTCCCTTAATACTTCCTCCCCACTGTCCTCACCTCACCCCACTCCCACAACTGTCCCTAACCCCTGGTACCCACTAATGTTAGCATTTTGCTTTGTTTATATCTCCCACAACATCCAGGCCTGACCTGAGTTGGGGTGACTAGATGCTTATAGTAACATACCTGTCAGTATCCCAGTTATCAAGACAATTGTTATTATAATATCATGATTTTAGACCTTCAAAAATAATGGATTCGTGCTTCTTTCCTACAGAAAACAATGTCTTTATCTACACAGAAAAAAATTACTATGAAGTTTTAATAGTACCAACCTTACAGTAAAGCATATATAAATATATATTTATTTTTACACACACACACATAGTAAAGCAATACCAAAAAATAGACAATGTGTTGATACTGAGTCTAATAAAACATGGGTTATTTCAGTCAGTGTTGTCAGTACTGCCCCAAAATAAAATAAGGGAGAAAACGAAAAACCACTGTTTTCTCTCATCAAGAATATTCTCAAAATAAAGCGATACTCATTTTTAAATGTTTTGTTCTACTTTCTTATATGTACAATTTGGAAAATTATGAAGAACCAGAGATCTTGGACTTTGAACCTTCTCACTTTATATATAATGAGACCAACTATATTAACTATATATGGTCATACAAATAGTTACTTAGTAGCCCAGTCTCAAATAACACAATTTTCCTCAATTTTAGTAGGGTAACTCTCTATTACATTATGCTATCTATTAAGAAATTTTAAGTGCCTAGTCATTTAAAATGATCACACTAGTGAAAAAAGTCAGTGATCTTCAAATATTTTAATGTTTTTATTGTAATAAAGCTAGTAGTTTAAATCATGATTTGAGAATTGATTGAAATCTTGACGTAGAAATAGTCCATAAATTTGTTTGAAATGTGAAGATAATTCTGTTTCCCAGATACAACTTTTTTAATGTCAACAAACTGTATTGTTTGTAAATTTTGCAATTTCAGTTTGGGCTAATATTTTCAGGTAACCTTCTGAAATTGTCAATTACCTCAATTTTGTCTCGGTATTTTATTGCCTAATTATCTTGCTATAATAGTTTTTTGGTTTTTGGTGTTTTTTTTTAAAGGATTCTTTACATTGCTACAATCTGTACTGATTAATTTTGATTTTTTGGTTTTCAACTCTAGGAGTCTCTACCACCCGTCCAGTTTGACTGGAGTAGCAGTGGCCTTACTAACCCTTTAGATGGTACGTCTCTCCGTAGAGCCTCTAGCACCAGAGCTAGAGTTAAGAAAGCTACAAAGTTCAGACAAACTTCTCTCTGCTGATTTCCTCTTTTGTTTGAACGTAACTTCTTATTCTTATCTTTGGAAATTCAGGCTTTCTTTCTGAAGAGTAATTGCTCAAGAAATCAACCATTACTATTATTAACAGTATTAATGTCCAAATATAGGTAGTAGTAGCTAGGTACAATTTTAGTTTCTTCATCTTAAGTCAAAAGGCTTCTTTTATTTTTTACAAGTATCTAGGCAGTTTAAATGACATTTTAGGTATGATCAATTTACTTGAAATTTGTTTCTGTAGTTTTAATTTATAGAATTTTCTGGATGTAAAGGCTTGTGATTAGAGGCTGCTTTAGAGCACAAAGCACAATTATTTAGCCAAAAACAATGTGCAAATAGACCCATTTGTTAACTCAATGTAGCTTTCAGATTTAATAATATTTTATAGAGCACTTATATGCAAATGGAAATGATATGATTTTCATGATCCTTTTCTAAAATTTATCTCAAAATGCTGGTAGGTAGTTCCAGAAATAATTGGTTTCACTCATGGCTTTAAGAGAAAATCCTGAAAAAGAAAAAGCTTATTCTAGTAATGTGGGGTCTTTAAAATAACACAGAATGCTAGCTTTCCTGTGTTCGTTGACACTACAAGTTTTAATTGGACTCTAAGATACAATTACTCCTTTACTTCATCAGCTGTTTGAACCATTGCCTAAAACACCTGTCATTCTGTCAGTTTTGCCTTAGAATGGGAGGTCCTAGGATATTTGGAAAGCATCCAATTGAATAACCGTGCTGAAGGAAAGCCTGGATGCACCTTTTGCTGTTGTCTGGTGTCTTATTTAGTCAAATCATCATGCTTTTATTAACAAACAACTTCTTTAAAAATGTATACTATTTCTGATTACTGTTTCAGAGTTAAAGGGGAACAGTACAGCTTGAGGTTACACATCAGGGTAGGGCAGTTATGACATTTTTTATTATGTTGTTTTATTTTTAATCTACGTTAATGTATTGGTGTGTGTCCTAAAACTGAAAACTGTCACTTTTTAAAAAGTATTAACTGGAAACCAACATTACTAACATGAAAGATTGATTTGGGCATGTGCAGTGATTTAATGTTGGGTTGAGATTAAAGTATTGTTTCCCTTTAACGGTTATATTTTCCCTTTGGTCTTTCTGGTATGGCTTTGAGTTTAATTTAAAAAACTGAACTGCTAACTAAATCCTTACTAAGTGTTAAATTATTTACGTTGTACATGAGAAAATGTACATCAAATTAAATTGTTACTTCAGAAATGTCCTTAGTAATGAAAAACTAATACTGTACACATTGTTTTAATGTTGATTTTAAAATGTATAATGACTACTAATTATAACCTGCATGTTCAAGTGTGTGTCTTACCCCTTTTTACACATAACCCCTCCTCCCTTGGCTTACCTTCTGTGTGGCTGCCTACCAACATGGTCACTGAATTTCAAGCTAGTGGAGGTTCCACTCTTCTGAACCTTGATTTCTTTGGGCCCGTGGATGACAGTAGCTCTAGCAGCAGCACCACAATCCCAGGTCAGCAGAGTGTTAAAACCACAATTCTAGTTTATTTACTAAAAGCATGACCACATCACTTGACTTTCCTATAAACAAGGAAACAAATAGATTGTATTCTCTATGATGTCTTTCTAATACTTTTCTTTCCCCTATCTATTGTTATTTTCTGGTAGCTGACTATAGCAAATGACTTATGTGAAATGTATTTTAAGGAAAACTTTTTCAGAGTGTAATATTCAGAGCTCAAAGTAGTTTCTAGGAATAAAACAGTCCTAATGTCCTTAGTTAAAGGCAGGGGTGTTTTGTTTTGTTTTTCCTGTAAGTGAAAAATGTGATATTTTATATGCTTATTTTTTAAAGCATATTCTATAAAGCCATTTGAAAAAATAAAAGTTTAGAGATATAAGAATATTTTAATACACAAAGATGACTTTACATTGTAGTGCCTGTGATAATAGAACCTTTACAATTACTAGCATTCAATTTGTTGTTTATTAGTGCTGCTGAATGTATAATTAGGTTCCAAAATGTTGGAGTCTAGCACTTAGTTATATAGTGCCACATAGAACTATTATTGTTTTCATGTAGCTCTTAACTAGAAAGTATACTGTTAGTTTTCCACGTGGAGGAAAAAAAGAGTTATGAAAGTAGAAAATAATTGCTATAAGATACTAAAAGTTAGAAATAAACCTTACTTGGAGTGCCTGTTAATGTTCAGCCCTGCAAAAGTTTAGTTCATTGACCAAAGAACTAATGTATTTTGTCATTTTCTAACTGAATAAAATATTAAAATATAATGGCATTTTTATGTTTACATTTTATTTGATATGATTTTAATGACTCTGTCATCCCAACTTGTGATCTGGTAATCATGCCCATTGATCATCAGATAGATGTTGGGGTGCTATACGTAGATGCGGATGCCCAAAACATATAGCAAGGATCCCTCTGTGTCCCTCCTAGTGGCCAGTTAACACAGCCAGCCTAGTTTTCTGAGAATTTGCTGGGTTTGTTCTATTCAACTAGATAACTCTGCCACCCACTTCCAGCAGTTTAGGTGCCATGATGGGAAATGGGGGAAGAGTAAAAGAGTCAGCTAAGGGTGAGCCTGGGATGAGGATGTCCTTCTCCAAGGTCTGGTTATAGAAATCTGATCCTGCTATAAGGAAGGTCCAAGGCCATTTGGTAGAATGACTCGGTTCCTCAGATCTAAGCCCTGGTTATCATGTTCATTGTTTCCAAGATTTTGCAAGCATATGAAAAAACCAATCTGTGTCTGGTTTTGACTTCACAGTGATATTTCACTATTTACTTAAATTATTTCTAAATACATCTGAGCTATGGAATGACCTGCGTGAACTAATTAGTTGTTTTTCATATTAATGGGGGGAGTATAAATTTCCTTATAACTGTAGTCCCAAGAATGAATTGCCAAGCTCCCGTTTTTAATTTGCTCTTAGCTTTGTTTTGTCATGAACTGTATTATAATTTAAATGAGGTCACTATATTTGGATGCCTAAAAACCTGGTTTAAATTTAATTTTTGGTTACATTTCAAACTCAGTTAAAAAACCATCCATAAAAGAGTAGATAATCTAACCATATAAAGAAATACAGAAATGACCTGATAACCAGGCTCATTATATAACAGCTTCGAGAAGAGCAGGCGGTTCCAAAAGCTTAGAGCTGTGATGGAAGTGAAATTAGCATGCTCAAATGCGGTCCTCATTAGTCTGGAACCTTTTAAATATTTTTGTTCCATATTTTCATTAATATGCTCTAGCTGCTGTATAAACTTGATTACTATAAAGTTGCTTTGCCTTCTTTTTATTGCTATTGGGTTTTGTTAAAACTTACCATCAAGCTACAGGTATCAGCTTCCTTAGTATTCCATTTCACCACTTGCTTGCACTTTTTCTGACTTGTTTCTGGGAAAGTCATTTTGTCTCAGCTTGCGGTTATTTAATTATTTTGTGTGTGAGACTTAGGAGGTTGGCATAGAACTTGGTTGGCTAGCTTTAGTTATGTAACTAAACTATGCCTCATTAAGATTTTGGTTTAAAAAAAAAAACTCATTAAAAAAAATTACTCTCTAATTATTAGTATACAGTAGGTAGTTATCTTGTTCTTGAAGAAGGCCATAGTACTATTTTTTTTCTTTTTGTTCTTGTGTGTGTGTGTGTATGATAGTGTTAGTTTTCGGCTGGGGGAGGTTGATTGTTTTGTTTTTTTTATCCCCTACTTTGACAGCCAAGTGGCCAGTATCTTATAAATCCAAGTAAATTTTCACCAGCACTTTCCTGTTGCCAGTCAGAATGCAGTTTTTTATTCTGCATTACTCATTTAGACATCTACTGAAATTTTGTGGTTCTTAGAAGCTAACCTTTCACAGCAGAGGAAAGAGGTACTTTGGGTTCATTTGGTCCCTTTATAGGCATCTTAACATTTTAATTGCAACCTATATACTTATTATAAAAATACAAAGAAAAAGCCTTCTAAATATATTTCAAAACTGTATCTTCATGAAATATTAAGAACTTGGGAGAGTCAACAAACATTTTCTATAGCCTTCCTCCCTTGTTGGACATGGTAACTGTGGAAGCCGGCTTTTGCTTGTTCGATTTCTGTAAACATCTGAGATCTATGTTTACATCTGCTAATCATCTGCGAAGTTGATTAATAGAAGGCAGTTCCTGTTTTGTTATTTTTCCTACTCCTGAAATATCTTAAAAGGAGGAAACTTGTTAGTATCAATATGTGCATTTATATAATTTTATCAGTTGACCATCAAGGATTTTTTAGAAATAATAAATAAAGATTGATGAAGCTATAAGACATTCTTCTTTACAGTCTGTTTTTCTGTTAAACCCTGAAACTACTGAACTATTTATCTCAAGTAATTTGCTGAGACCAAGAAGAGTGTACCATTAAAATTCTTTTTGTTTATCTTTATAATCCAAAGTTTAGCTTGAGTTGAAATATTTAAGGTTCTTTTCATAGTCATATTTAATATAAATCTATATTCAAGGGAAATATAAAAATATATATGTATATTTTACTGAAGTCAGATAAGGGAAAGATTTTTATAGACTTTTACAATGAATCTAATCCTCTAACAGCTTCATTTTAAATTCCTCTAACAAGATATTTGGACTTTTAGCTACTAGGTTTAGATATGAGACTATAGAAATATAATTAACCCTTGAGACAATTTTTATTTTGTCCAAAAGTAGTTCTTTTTCACTTCTTCTGAGAATATTATATCCTCCCATTTCTTAGGAAAAAACAGCATAATTATCTTTAGTAGTAATTTAATGGTTTGAGTAATACCTCATTCCCTCAGATTGTCAGGATATTTAAACTAACCAAATCATTTCCCATATTTGAAACTTTATATTAACTTCCAAATCTTTTGGTGTGGAAGAAAATAATGCAGGAAAATGGACAAGAAGGTAGCGGGAGGAGGGTGGTTCAAAAAATGTGGTTAATCAGCCCATTTAAAGATTGAGGTGTCCTGTTGTATAAAAATCAGGTGCATCCTGTTTATAAGATCTTAACTTTCATGTTGCAAACTAATCCACATCCAAGGGAATTTTCTATAGTAGACAGAATTTTTAGAAGTGTTTGGATAGTATTATGTGAAAGACTATATACCAAATTGGAATTTTGAAAGTATTTTCCTATTTTATAAAATTCTGAAAAGTGAACATAATTTAGAAAAATAAATGCAATAATACAGTGTACTGAAGATGTGTTGTGCTTGTAAAAAGACTCAGATGTTTACAGAATAATGGCCTTTTGCATTTTGGATTGTGGCTAATTGAGTGACCCATTGCATCTTGCCATCACTGACTATCATTTTATACTATAAGGTGTGGATCCAGAGTTGTATGAGTTAACAACGTCTAAGCTGGAAATCTCCACCTCAAGCCTCAAAGTGACTGATGCGTTTGCGAGACTTATGTCCACAGTTGAGAAGACAAGCACATCTACCAGGTAAACAGTTAGTGTTCATTACACCCTAACTTTGAATTCTGTGCTTAAACAGCCTAAATGGGAAAGCAGATAAGTTGGCATTATTTCAGTGTATTGTATTAAAATTCACTTTATGTTTGTAAGAACCAGTGATGCCTAATTCCTGAAAATAGTATCAAATGTTTAATTATGAACTATGTTAGAGAAGGCTATTTCATGAGAAACCAGAAAGGGCTAATAGTTGTGTTTTTTTTCTCTCCTCCATTCCCAGCTTTGTGAAGAAGAATTCTGATTATGTATTAACATCATAAAGCCACTGTAGAAACATTTCCTCTTTCCCCTCATAGCTTCCTGAGATCTCTGGGAACCCAGTCTCACACTCCCAGAGTCACTACTCTATTTTCTGAATGTGTACATATGCAGCACCTCTGATTACTTTACCAAGGTTTCTGGGAGCCCCTGCAAGGCATGGCCTTAGAAAAGCAGTTATCTCTCAGTGTTGGAACCAGGTACACTGAATGTCACTTGGGCCTTGTGTTTAGGATTTAGGAAATCTTTCATTTTACATGGATAAGCACTGGAATAGCTGTTGCTTTGACATGTTAGCCATGATAATAAGCCAGTTCCTAATAAGAAGCTAATCATTTCATTATGAACCAGTAAAGCACCACTGCAAGAGCAAATATTGGTTGATTGGCATACCAGCTCTATTGTCCCATGTCCATGATACATCAGCATTTAAAAATGTTTACGTATTCATTCATTCAACAGGTACTTATTAATATGTATAATTATGACAAGCCATTATTATTTGTTTTATAATTATAATTATGGATACCCTTAACTTTTCCCTGAATGGACTTATAACATACACAAGATGCTCATTTGTCCACAAAGTCTCTCCAGTGCTCTTGTTGCCCCTACTTCTTGTAGTAAGTAACACTATCTGGCACTATTTCCAAATAAATCATATTTTCAAATGAAATTCTCCTCATACAAGTTTCTCATCCATTTTTTCTATACATGTTAACCAAAAGCTAAAGCATATTTAACTTCAAAAACAAAAAAAAAACTAATGTTTTTGTTGTTCAGGCTTTGCCCTGCTATTTTTTGGACAATTTTTTCTAAGGACAATCATACTATTTACTTATGTTTTTCCCTTGACAATCTAACTGAACGAACAATTTATAGTAAGAGTTTCGGAAGTCCCAAGGATGAGAATTCATTCTTTGCGCCATTAGGAGGAGCTCTAAACCACATTGTTAACTTGCTCTCCTAACTTTTTAACTCATCCTTGAAACATGCTGGGGAACACTAGGAAATAGTACACTAGAGAACTTTTCCAACTCCTCTATCACTTTAAGAAGTTATTTTTATTTTTTCTCTTATTCTTTAACCATTATGAAATAAACTAAAGCTAAAGTGTGTATCCTACTGACCATCAGTGTTATAGCCACATCGAATTACTCTCTCCAACCTGTTCAGCTTTATATTTAAAACATAATAAATTGAAAAGACAAGTTGCCAACTTTGTATTTTCTATTTTGAGGAATTAATTGTTTGAAAATGGTGAGAAGTGCAAATATTTAAAAGTCTTATAATTAGAAGGTGATACTGTAAAAGGCCCCCATGAGCTTCTCAGTTGTACGGGGAAGAGGGTGGCATATGTAGCTTCAGAAAGTATTTTAAATGTCTTTGTTGTTTTCCTTTTTCTTTTTGGTTTTGAGCAAACTATAGATTGTAAAGTTTGGCTCTTGACAGGACACAGAAGATAGAGTGGACGAGCACTGGGGTTGTAGGATGGGAAAAGGTTAAGAAACAGTGTCTGGGTGGAGGAAATTTAACATGTAACAGACAAGATCCCATGCTTTTCTAAGTGCTTTTGCATGTGTGAGAGAAAGTACATGTTGCTCTTCTCTTTCCATACATAGGTTGTGAAAGTGACTTCTTACTTTTTAAATAAATGCAAGTTCTTAGTTTTAAAATACTTTTATCTTCTTGCTTCCTAATTTTAATCAGTGGATGGCCAGCTAGTTAGTAGCCACAGACCTCTAATTAAAGTTTATATAAGCCAAAGGACTAAATGTCAGAAGGGTTACATCTTTTTTTACCTTTTAATTGAGACAAAATTTACCCTTCTAAGGTGTGCACTTCAGTGGTTTTTAGGATATGCACAAGGTTTCACAACTATCACCATTATCGAATTCCGGTACATTTTTATTACTCCTAAAAGAAATCCCATAGCTACTTTCCCCAGCCCCTGGCCACCACTAAAGTGCTTTCTGTCTCTGTGGATTTGCCTCTTCTGGTACTTCATAGAAGTGGAATCATACAGTATACAGCCTTTTGTGTCTGGCTTCTTTCACTTAGCATGTTTTCCTAGTTCAGCCATGTTGTTGCATGTCTGAGTACTTTTCATTCTTTTTGTGGCTGCATAATATCCCATTGTATGGATATACCACATTTGCCATGCATTAATCAGTCGCTGGAAATTTGTGTTGTTTTTACTTTTTGACAATTAGGACTAATGCTACTGAATTCATGTACAAGTGTTTGTGTGCACAAATGTTTTTTGTTTTCTTGGGAATGGAATTGCTGGGTCATGTGGCAACTCTGTGTTTAACTTTTTGAGTAACTGCCAAACTGTTTTCTAAAGTGGTAGCACCATTTTACTTTCCCACCAATAATATATGAGAGTTCCAATTTCTCCACTTTCTCACCAAGGCTTGTTATTATCTGGCCTTTTGATTATAGCCATCCCTGTGAGTATGAAGTGATATCATATTGTCATTTTGATGTGCGTTTCCCTGGTGGCTGATGATGTTGAGCATCTTTTCAGATGCTCATTGATCATTTGTATCTGTTTAGAGAAATGTCTGTTCACATCCCTTTCCAATATTGTAATTAGCAATTTGTCTTTTTTGTTATAACAATTCCTTTTTTTTTTTTTTTTTTTTATCCTCACCCGAGGACATTTTTTGATATTTTGTTCAGATAGAGTGGGAGGGAGAGAGAGAGAGAAAAACATCACCGTGAAAGGGACACATCAAATGGTTGCCACCCACACGACCCAACCAGGGCCGGGGACAAGCTGCAACCGAGGTATGTGCCCTTAGCAGGAACCAAACCCGGTCTCTCTGGACTGCAGGCTGACGCTCTAACCGCTGAGCCAGACCGGCCAGGGCTGTTATAACAATTCTTTACATATTCTAGTTACTGGACCTTTATTGAGTATATGGTTCGCAAATATTTTCTTCTTTCATGGGTTATTTTTTCATTTTCTTGATAGTGTCCGGTAAAACATGAAAGTTTCTTAATTTTTTTTTAACGAAAGGGAAACTCTATTGTGGCCCCAGGGCCACAGGGTGCAGGCAGGAAGGCTGCCCTGCGGGCCAAGAAGGTGGTGGGGAGACCTTATTACACTTCTCCTTGGGGCACAGACTGTTGGTGTGGCTGCACTTCTTGCAGCATTTGACAGCGCAGGGGTGTGGTGGAGGGTGGGCTCCATGGTGCCACCCCACAGACACACCAAGTGCAGGGTGGGCTCTTTCTGGATATTGTAGCCTGAGAGAGTGTGGCCATCTTCCGTTTGCCCGCAAAACTCAAATGCTGCCGGATGCCCTCCTTGTCTTGGATTTTAGCTTTAATATTCTCAGTGGTGTCACTGGGCTCAAACTTGAGGGTGATGGTCTTGCTGGTCAGGGTCTTTGCAAAGATCTGCATCTCTGTGTCTGCTTGGCCACCTTGTTGAAGAGAAAGAGCAAAAGTTTCCTAATTTTGATGAATACAGTTTATATGTGGTTTCTTTTGTTGCTTGTGCTTTAGGTGTCATGCCTAAGAAACCAACACCTGCTTTAAGTCAGGAACATTTACATCTAGATCTTCTTCTAAGTTTTATAGTTTCAACTCTTACATTTACCTCTTGGATCCATTGTGAGTTAGTTTTTTTTTTGTTTTTTGTTTTTTGTTTATTAATCCTCATCCGAGGACATTTTTCCATTTTTTGTACAGACAGAGTGGGAGGGAGAGAGAGGAAGAGAGAGAGAGAGAAAAACATCGATGCGAAAGGGACACATCGAGTGGCTGCCACCCGCACGACCAACCAGGGCCGGGGACAAACTGCCACCGAGGTACATGCCCTTAGCGGGAACCGAACCCGGGTCTCTCCGGACCGCAGGTGGACGCTCTAACCGCTGAGCCAAACCGGCTAGGGCGTGAGTTAGTTTTTTAATATGGTGTTAGATAGGGGTCCAACTTTGTTCTTTTGCATGTGGCTATCCAGTTGTACCAGTACTGTTTGTTAAGAAGACTGTTCTTTCCCCCATGGAATGGTCTTGGCACCCTTGTTGAAAATCAGTTTACCATAAATGTATGGGTTTATTTCTGGACTCTTAATTGTACTCCCTTGACAAAAAGGATAAATCTTAACTAGAGAGATTAGAAATCAAAATTTGGTCATTGCCTTTGGCTTTGAGAAAAAGCCATGCTATAACTTTTTATTTTCAAATTCTCCACAAGCACTTTCTTCCTTATGTTTTAAGAAAACTAGATCACATCAATGTATAGTGACTACAGATAAATGCACAAAGAAACCATTTTCTTATTTTTAAATACAACTTCATATTGCCTCCAAGCACTGCCTTTGAAATGAGGCAATTGGTAGAAACCCTAGAATAATCTTTACCAACCATTCCTGGGGTAGAAGTTTCTTCCTTTCCCACACCCCAGGTGTACTTCACAAATGACAAAGTCCATTTAGGTGCAATTGTTACTGTTGTTAAATAACCTTTTATCATTACAAAAGCAGTAAGATATATTATAGAAAGTTAGAAAATATAAGCCAACAAAAAATTTTAATATCACATTCTTACCTCTCAGATCACTATAACTCCTTAGTGCATATTATTTCTGATTTTTCATGCAATACACACACACATGTGTGTTATTTTAACCAAAAATGAGATTTTTATAGTCCACAGTGAATTGAATCTACTCATGCAATCAGTGATCTCATTTCATCCCATCCGCAGGCTATATTGAGATTTCTCTGACAATGTCCTTTCTCCCTGCTTTGTCCACACCAGTGTTCAACCTAACACTATTGTACCTGGCTGTTATGGCTCTTGAGTCCCTTTTAACCCAGCATATCTACCCTCAATCCCTTTTGTGTTTCAGTTTTATAACACTAGCTTGTTAAAATGATCAATCCAGTTGTGCTGAATAATGTCCCAACCTCTGGATTTGTCTGTCTGTTTCCTTCAAGTAGTATTTAATCTGTTTCTCTTTTCCCCTTATTTCCTGTAAATTGGACATTATATCTAAAGGTTTGATAAAGTCAGGTAAACCATTGGCTAGAATGCATCATGGGTGTTGTTTCACATCAGAAGACACAAAATGTCTGGTCGACTCCATCTTTAGCGATGCTAAGATTGACCATTGGTGAGAGGCTAACATTGTCCATTTTGTGCTTCCAGTTTTTTATTTCTAGACCAAAAAAAGGAACTATCTGGTTTTACTTTAGAACGATGCAGAGATTATCAAACACCCACCTAATAGTTTTGCCACCATTTAAGTACAATTAAATGCAGATTTTAATCAGAAAAAGTTCTCTGCTGAGAAACCCTAGAGTTGAGTTCAGGAGTGGTCGGTCTGCTGGTGGTTTCAGTACCTAAAGCTGACCCCTGCGCCCCATTGAAGAACCCTGGTCCTAAAAGTCTGATGTTTGATTTTCCCGTCATTCTATAAAATCTTTTGATTTTAGCCTGAATTCAAAAGTGATAACAGTAGAAAAGTCTAGGTGTAAAATAAAGGCCTACATCTGTCTTTTTTGTGTTATCGCCAGACTTTCTGCTACCCATTCCCAAAACAAAGAAAATATTGATGGGGAAGGAATAACTTCTGTCACACCTAACAGAGTACCAGCTGTCCTTTATCATAAAAGAGATCGGGCTTTTTAGAGTCAACAATTTTAAATTAACTTTGGTCTAAAATTAATATTTTTATCACTATAACTATTTTTTCATTATGTTTATGCTGGAAAAAATAAAGGTTGGATTACAATCATGTGCTCAATCTGAGCCGCATTTGAGGCTCTGTTGGCATTTTTTGTGGCTCACCTCCTAGGAAGACATGGGTCACCGGGAGTTCTTCATATGTGTGCTAGGCACCAGACTGCTCACTTCTAGCACCTGGGGCCATTGTAGTAAAACGGACTTCGTCTAGAGAACCCACAGGACTTTGAGGTTTCCCTTCTTCTCAAGTCCCTCCTGCCTGTGTGCATCCTCAGTGTCGGCAGCTGGCCCGAGCGGTGCTGTTCGGACCAGCTGTCTGCATCCCAGTGGGGCTGAGACTGGGTGTTTTGAACTGAGGGCTTTCTCCCCTGGAATTCCCCGTTAGGGATGGTGAGTGCCTGAGGTTAAAATGACTTACAAGGTCTTGTGCCAGACATACTTTATGTTGAAATAATTTTGGTAGTTTCACTGGGAGTAGGGGGAAATCCAGTTGGGCGGAGTGTTATTAGGGCTTCTGACTTATGTTTCTGCTTAGTAACATTTTGAAAGTGTGCTCGGGTAGATGCTCCTAGCTTTAAAAGTAAAGCCATGAGCCCTGGCCAGTTGGTTCAGCCGTTAGAGCGTCAGCCTGCGGTCCAGAGACCCAGGTTCGGTTCCCACTAAGGGCGCGTGCCTCAGTTGCAGTTTGTCCTCGGCCCTGGTTGCTCGTGTGGGTGGCAGCCACTCAATGTGTCCCTTTCACGTCGATGTTTCTCTCTCTCTCTCTCTCTCTCTCTCCCCTCTCTTTCCCTCCTGCTCTATCTGAACAAAAATGGAAAAATGTCCTCGGGTGAGGGAAAAAAAAAGTAAAGCCCTGAGCTGTACACAGGTACATGTGAATATCTGTGTGTGCATGCCTAGCTATAATAAACATATGTAAATGAAGCATACATCTTCCTAAGAGATTTGGCTTCTGGCATAGGAAGCACACAACACAAAAGTATCACAAGGTTCAGGGATGGGCAGAGAAACAGATACTCAGGTCCCCATAGAGGGCTAACTGCCTACCTTGAGAGTAGATTTTCTCCCTTGTATCCACAGTGAAGTCACATTAACACACTTCTCTCTTTTCATTTATCAATAGAAAACCGAAAAGAGAAGAGCACCTCAGTGAAGAAGCCATCAAGGTGATTGCTAGCCTTCCTGACTTAACATTCATGCATGCCAAGGTGTTGATGTTCCCAGCCACATTAACACCTTCTACCAGCTCCCGAGAGAAAGCAGACTGATAACTGATATGAATTGGACAGTTTCCATTGCTTTTCCTTCTCTCCATTCCTTCCCTACTATCAAAAGCATACCTGCTGTAATTAAAAAAATATTCAAGTTCAGCTGATTTGTTGGTAAGCCACACTAGAAAGGTATACATAGTAATGTATATTTATTTACATACTGAAGTCCTAAATTTATATTAGAAAAAAATGTAAATAATCGGGGGTGAACATTTTTGAAGATTTATTCTTTTTGTGTTGCTGGGGTGTATACATTTATGTCTTTGTGAAATACACTGGTGGTGTCCTTCTTACAAAACTTTTGAAATAAAAAAAAAAAAGAAAATTAAAAACTCAAATCTCCACTGTTTGTGAAATCCCCTTCAGTCTTTTCAGGTTGCATCAAATGTACTGTTAATTTTCATATCATATGTTGAATTACTTTTGCTATCATAAATAAGCTCCACCATCATTGTGTGTGTGTGTGAGTGTGTGAGTGTGTGTGTGCGCGGAGATTTTCAGATCTGGCTTTTGTTACCATTTTTGTGCTCTTTTTTAATCTTTTCAATCTGGCATATTGCTGTTTGACCTTTTGCAAGGTACTTCATCGATTGCTCCTTTGTTATAGGGTATGGATCATTGTCAGAACTTGATTGGAGGGGTTTAAAGAGATTGTGTCTGTTTTAAATCAGTTTGGTTTGCAGAAGGACCAAATTATATGAATGTCTTACCATAAAATTTACTTGTTACTGATGTTTTATTGTTCTATCATACCACTATTTTTTGAGGATTTTGCACAGTGTAAAATGACATAATCATAGATTGCTATGGTTTAGGCTGTATATACAGTAAAAACTATGGGTTTTCAATGTTTGGGGAAATTCCTATGGAAAAAAGAGAGACATGTAGAAGAACCTCTAACAAGGGTAATGTGCATGCCCAAGGTCTTTTGAGATTTCAGTGTGTAAATTTCCTTTTAGCTTACACAAAAATAAAATAATTTAAAAGAAATTTAGCCTGGTGTCTTTGTCCTTTGGTATGTGGGGAAATGTAGTGAGTTTGGATATGAAGTTTTATTAAATTGTAATGTATTTAAATCCAGAGGAAATTATTTGGTAGGACTTTCACTTTGTTGAAACCAGGAAGAATTTGAATCTGGCCCATAAGAATTGGATCAGTTATTTAGTAACTAAGCTATTTTTATGTAGACTATGAGATCATAAAAGAAATTCCCATGATTCATTATAATGTATCTTCATCAGAATTGGCAAGGTTAATCAGGGATTTGTAGGGGATTTTTTATTTCCAAGGAAATATATACATGAAATTAAGGTGAGCAGAAAATTTCTAAAAAGCAATTTTAAAATATTAAGTATTGTTTCCCCCAAAAGTCACATGATGTATTTCATTAGAAATAGGCAGTCAGCCCAAAAGTCCAACACCTCGGGTCTACTATGGAATGTCCCAATGGAACCCTTTTGCACCTTCATCATTGACAGATTTCTGTGTTGCCAGGTTATTACACGGGCCATTGGAACAGTTGCCTGAGTGTAATTTAAGTATGGCCTGGAGTGACCATGCTTATCTTTCAGTCCATCTTCAGTCATTTCCCCAGATTGTTTTTTCTTTCAGAGAAGGTTTTCCCTCAGAATAGTCACAAGTCTTCAGTGCCCCGTGACCTTCTGAATGGAAGGATAAAATTATTCTCAGCAGAACTTGACATGTTTCAGTAATAGAAGCTTAAACAGTTCCTTCTACAGTACATTACAACTAAATTATAAGGGCAACCTTCACCAACCTAAGTTTAGAGTCCCTTTATTAGCTGTGTTACCGTAAGGAATTTAATCAACTTCTCTGAGCCTTAATTATATTATCTTTTAAAAAGGAAATGAGCCTGGCCAGTGTGGCTCAGTGGTTGAGCATTGACCCATGCACCAAGAGGTCACCAGTTCGATTCCCGGTCAGGGCACATGCCCAGGTCATGGGCCAAATCCCCAGTGGAAGGCATGCAGGAGGTGGCCAGTCGATGTTCTCGCTCATCAATGTTTCTAACTCTATCTTCTCCCTTCTCTCTCTAAAATCAATAAAGACAAAAAAATGTTTTTAATAAAATTAAAGAAAATGGAAATGATACTAACAACCTATGGGGTAGATGTATTAAATAATAAATGTAAAACTTGTAACATGAGTGAGTAATAATAGAGTCAGCAGAATCTGTGAAGGCCCTTGGAAATCCTGGTAAATTGAAGAAACTCATAGAAAGGAGCACTGAAAATAAGCTATTGCATTATTATTTTAAAGCAGTCAAGTGGGCCTTCCTCATGCAAGTAATCCTACTTTATGACTCAGAACAGATGTTTCATTTGACAGCCACTTTGAGATAAGCCAGATTTCCCTTTTGTTAATCACATTGGCTTCGAATGTTTTAATCACAACAAGTACGTTAATATTGGATTGTCATAGGTTAAAGCCAGGGCTCCAGTCTTGAGGACCAAAAGTGCTCAGCTTTTTTTTTTTTTTTTTTTTTTTTTTTTACATCAACCAGGGCTCCAATCGCCCCAGAAAGCAGTAGCAGTGTCTACTACAAGAAGAGCCTTGAGCATCCTGTGATCTCAGCTAAGGGAGAGTCTGTCAGATGCAGGCTCATCTTGGTCATCAGCTGTCCATTTGTCTTTCTCAAAGTCAACCAGGAGGACCCTGTAGAATTGGGGAGAAGAAACTAAAGAGCAACTCTAAAAGCCAAATCACACATAGGGAGACTGGTTTAGCAATCAGCTTTGTGTCCTTGACATCCTAAGAACTAGCTCACTTGTCCCCTGGAGTCTCATCTCACTGGATGCCAAATCCAAATAGCCATTCATAATTCCCCCATTAATCCAAGCCAGACTGGCAAGCATAGGAGAAACTTTGCTAGGGAGTCGTGTCACTACTATTTTTATGAGTCATTCTTATAGAGAATCTTGTTCTTCCCTATACGTGACTATCATGTTCTTGATTTAGAACTTGTCATCTTTTATTTCCCTTTTGTTTCTTGAGTAAGGATTAGGCTTAGCTGTACCAAAACCCCCAAATACTGCATTTTTTAGAATACTCATACTCTTGTCACGTTTGAATTCTGAAGTTGGAATATATCATACAGTCGGATAGGGTATCCACTTACTGGGCAGTGGTTTCTTCTTAGTGATGTCTAAAATAATGTTATCTTACAGTCAATGACAGAGTAGATGAAAAATGGTGGCTTCCACAATACAAGCTTATTTCTCTTGCCTGTAAAACAGGAGGGAACAGTTTGGGACTGGTAAAGAGGCTTCATAAGACCATCAGAGACTGAAACTTACTGTCTTGTTCCACTATTCTCAACACATGGTTTGTGCCTTATGGTTCAAGGTGACTGCTGAGGTACAACCACCATGCCTACAGTCATCATGGAAGAAGAGTAGTCTCTGTCCCATTAAGGACACTTTCCATAAAGTATACACATTATGTCCAATTACATTCTGTTGGCCAGAGTTTAGTTGGGGCACCATATGTACCTACAAAAGTGACCAGGACATACGTTTATTCTGGGTGGCGTTTCAAAAGGAGTCTAGTGTAAGGAAAAAAGAGAGAACGGGATTGTAGGACAACCGTAAGTCTGGACCACACCTGTTTTTCCCATCTCAGCCTGTACAAACAGCATCTCGTTGAGCTAAAGGAATACATAGAGAAACAAATTCCAGGTTGTTGTCTCAAGCTGCAGCAATGCTTCAGACTGGATCTGTTGTGTTCCTGGTGCTTTTGCAAGGGGTGGGGGTCTATAGAGGGCAGCACTGGGGCCTTGGGGGGAACAAATGCTAAGACAAATGACGGGTGGAAGTAGGGAGCAGCCTGGCAGGGTGGAAGGGGCACTGGATTAGACTAGGAGTTGTGTGTTCTAAATACAACTGTCATTAAGCAGCTATAAGATCTTGGATAAATCCCTTTTTTAAGTCTCTCGTGTCTCATATATAAATGAGGGGTTTAAGTCTATAGAATTGAAAACCAAGGTAGGGCTGGGAGATTGGCTGGTCCAGTGCTTTGCAAACCACTCCCAGGAGCCCTGCTTCCGTGTCCAGAAGGGCTTGGCCCTGCGGCGGCGGGGTGTCCAGCAGTAACATGTTGGGCTTATATCCTGGGGGGACAAGGGATGGCAGAAGATTTCATTTGATGAAAGGGCCAGTTTCATTGCTATCAAAAGTCCAAAGCCAATGATGATAAAAGTTCTCAGAGCTGGAGAGAGTGAAGGGTAGACAAGGAAATGGACTTGTACATTACACATCTATAACCAGAGTCAGGACCTCAATCTGGTTTTTCTGACTCGGCCTTTTCATTTACACCCTCCTGCATCTCCTCTGGAGTGGGTGGCCAGTCTCCCTTTCCCTGAACATATTTAGGGACCTCCTTTGGGCTCAGAATCTCATAAGACTGCCCCCACCCAACACTGATTGTTAGGGCTTCTGTTGAGTGGAAATGTGCTTCCCCATAACCTGCTACTGGTTCAGGTTATCCCCTCTCAAGCTGCATGAGATAAACTGAACCCCTTCTCCATAAATATATGAAGACCATTATGCTCCCTATCCCTGTCTTCCACCAGCTCTCATGATGACGTGGGTTCCAGGTCTTCCCCATATATATCATTCTTCTCTGGACATTGTTCCCGTTTACCCAGCTTCCTCTTGGTGTGCTCCCCAGACTGAACCAGATGTTGCCTCATCACTGGCATGGGCTCCTATGTATTTTATTCAAGATCCTTCTTTCAAATGTAGCCTAAAGTTGCATTTACTGCATATGCAACAACATTGGCTGTTTAATTCATTGTGTAAATAGCACTTTCCCCATAACTGCCATCAAGCCAGAGTTTCCTGTCATCTACTTGTGTCATTGAATTTTTAGATCTAAAAAAACGTTCTAAGAGTGACTGGGAGGAAAAGGTGGGGGCACTGGGTGAGAAAGGTGAAGGCATTGAAATCTACAGATTAATAATTATAAAAGTCGTGGGGGTGTAGAGTTCGGCATAGGGAATATAGTCAATAATATTGTAATAACTATGTATGGTGCCAATTGGGTACTAGAAATATCAGGGAGATCACTTTGTAAAGTATATAATTGTCTAACCACTCTGCTGTACACCTGAAACTAATACAAAATAATATTGAATATACACTGTAATTGAAAAAAAAATTTAATAAAAAAAATGTAAAAACAGAGTTCTACATTTATCTCTTTGCAACTTTATTTTGTTAGCTTTCAACAATTGTTTCAGCCTATCTCATCAAATCTTTTTTTTTAATCCTCACTGGAGGATATTTTCCCGTTGATTTTCAGATAGAGTGGGAGAAAGAAACATTGATGTGAGAGAGACGCAATCGGTTGATTGCCTCCCACAAAACCCCAACCAGGGCCAGGGACCCAACTGCAACTGAGGTATGTGCCTCTGACAGGAATTGAACCTGCCATTCTGGTCCACGGGCTGGTGCTCTAACCACTGAGCTAAACCAGCCAGGGCGATCAAATCTTCATTGTACCATGTAGCATATAGTCCCTTCCTCCTTCCTCTACTTTGTCATCCACAGATTCATAAATAACCTTTGTGATCCAAATCATGCAAATGTTGAGCAGTACAAATGCAGCGACTCCCTTCCCAGGGAAGACTTGGCCTATGGCTTCTCAACACCACATTTTCCTTCTTGCCCACAACTCCTAAGAAGAGGTGCAGCCCTGCCAAATTCAGTCACACTATGCTTGTGGCATTTCATGGGCTATCCTGAGCATTTCCACAGATGATCTCCAATAGCTCATTTAGCTTGAAAATTTCTGTGACCTAGTGCTCCGAAGGAAACAGCGGTGATGAAATTAGTAGAAGATAACATTTACGTGAGATGGGAGGTCAAATGAGGAGAACCCACCTAATCATGGGCACACAGTAAGCATCCAGTCAATACCTGGATCATTGCCCATCCAGGTCAGCGTTCCCTCACTGCTGGTGCAGATAAAGGCTGATGGCAGAAGAATAGGGTTGTCTTCCTGACAATCATCAAAAAGTCAGGCTGATGTCTAGAATTCTCAATTTGCCCTTAATATAGCTCTTACTCATCATTTATTTTAGCTTATTTTTTCAGCCTGGACTAATTCTAAAGATAGCATTTCATATCACTTTACATATTTTATTTTATTTTTAATTTACCTCTTTCAAAAACTTCTCCCTTCCTTTAGTTTCCCAAAACCAGGATCTAGGGACTAAAACAAGAGTCACCTTATTTATCCCCTGAAATGTACTGTGAGCTCTGACTTCAGCCCCTTCGGCTCTCTCCAAGGTCATGCTCCCCTCCTCTGTCATTGTCTCTCTCCTGAGGGTCTGCGACCAGGGACCAAGGAGTGAGAACACATTCCTGTGTCATCAGTGTTGTGTCTGCCTCGGAAAAGGGCTGTTTGGGTCTCCTACACAGTATTTCCTGTATGGCATCCTCAGTCAAAACAGGTAATGAATGTCCTTGGTTGACAGCCCATCCTCGTGCCATCCGAGCCCCGCCGTGTTCCTGACAGCCCCTGGCCATCACCCACACACCCGGGAGACTCCAGAAATGAAGCTTTGCGTGCAACAGCCCTGCTCTGCCCACCTCCCCACCGCGGCCTCCTCCCTGCCTGCTCCCTGGCCCCCACTAAATGGCCCAGGCTACTGTCTCTCCCAGAAATGCGCTTCCTCTCACCATCCGGCCAGTGTCACCTCCTCTGGGAGCCTTGCTGGACTCCCTGTCAGACAGCAGCCCTCCAGCCTCACGGTGTTGGGCAAACCTCTCGGATGAGCCTGGCTCACACGGACTCGGAGCTTCCGAGTGCCGGGCGCGGGGCTGTGCGCACGGCCTCCCTCCGAACCCTCCCAGGAACACTGACAGGAGCCTGAGCTGAGCTGATCTGCACTGACTGGTGAGGAAACCAAGACTTGCAACATTGTGCGACTTCCCCGAGGTCACTCAGCCGGGAGCAGAAGAGTATAAAACCCGCTTGTGTCTGATCCCGAGGCTGGACCTCCACCAGAGGCTCAGCCTCTCGGTGTGTTGAAGGCTGTCACAGCACCTGTCGCCCTGTCACCATTTGCTGGTCTCCCTCCCTCTGGTTTCAGGCTCCTTGAGGGCAGGGACCGTGTCTGAGTCAGGGTTGGCCGGTGCCCGGCCGTGGGCAGACTTTCACCACGTCAGCTTCCTCACCCAGTTCGTGCAGGAGACCCTCTCTGAACCAGACAGCAATCCTTCCAGAATCTGTGCTGTCTTTGCCCCAAAATATAGTGAACCCCACTTCAGACGCCATCTGAATTTTTCCAAAAAATATCCTGTTCTATCAATCGCCAATTCAATTCTCCAAGCTCTGAAGCAAACCCAGTGCCTCTCAGCCCCCCAAACAAGGCTCAGAGGCTCGGAGAAACCACACGCAGGCCCTTGGACGAAGCATGATATTCCCGACAGGAGCCGTCACACTGATAGGCCTTCGCCCCAGTGATGCGGCCAGGGGACCTGAGGCACGCCCACCAGCCCTCAACAGCCCTCACTCCGCGCCCCTTCCCTCCGCCTTGTTTTCTCTTCTGTTAGCCAGAGCGGGGCGGACGGGCTGTGAGCATGGTGGGGGAGGTTGCTCCGAACTTTTAGGTTCTGGGTCCAGGCACCCCATCCTGGCCTCAGGACCCCAAGTCCAGCAGGATTATTGCCACACCAGAGGCTCTCCTTTCATCACAGATTCAAGCCTCCCCTGGCAGGAGACGTTTTCCTGAAGTCAGCCTTTCGGCTCAGTGGGAGGAGAGACGTGTGGCCAAGGACGTCCAGCTCCTCACTAGATGCTCTGGTCAGGGGAGGCATCCATTGGAGGGGATTACACTTTGTTTCACTGTATTTTTGCTGAGTTGCTGGGAGCCTGAACTTTGATCTGGGTGAGATTCATTAATTCAGCGGCTCCAGAGAGTAACACAGACCAGTGTTCCGCCTCTGGGCAGAGTAACCTGCTCTCCCTCGGCGCAGAGAAGAGGCCTGCGCTCTCTTCGGGGACCTAATACGTGCCCCACAGCACCCCTATTCCATGCCAGCCTCCTCTCCCCCACCCCGTCTAATCACCTTTCCTGGCTGCCCAGGTCCTGTCAGTGAGGCAACAGCTAGAACCCAGAACACTGGGAGGCCTGTTTCCCTTCAGCTACTATCTTGTAACTCCCTCTTAATTTACAATCTGTTTGCTATTTCAGATGTTTGGAAAGAAAAATCCTTAGTCAGCAGCTCTGGAAAGCTTCATTTTCAGTGAAATCTGGACTCTTCTTTCCCACCCCAGGTTTTTTTTTTGGTTTTTGTGGCTGCAACCTAACATCTGTGAGGCAGGCGGAGCTCACGGGCCCGTCACCAGATACCTGTTGAAAGGATGCATTCAGGGGTAGGAAATCTGGGCAGAGCCCACCAGGGACAACTGGTATTTATCTAATACCAGCCTCCACCAACCTGGCGATCGGTGGAGAGGAGCCAAGACAAGAAAGGGCAGTCTGTCCTTTCCCTAACGACGGACAAGAAAGCCATTTTCCCAGCGGAAGGGACATACGTGTCTGTACCATGGTCTGTGCCTCCACTGGGCTGGGCTCTGGGGACAGGGTCCTCCCGGGCACTTCCACACGAGATGACACTTGTCAGTTTTCCCGACTGTCATTGTCTTGGGGTAAGCTTCTGAAGGATAGTGAGAGCAAAGGACACGAGCTCTTGTTTTAGAGAATCGTGTCATCGTGGAGCTTGGTAGAGGACAAAGGATGTACCCGGAGTTGCAGCTTCAGCGCCTGGTGGCTTGTGGCTTTCCCACGTGGCTGCCCCCAGCACTCGCTGGCCCAGCCAGAGGACTAGGCCCGAAGGGCTGGCCTGACGCTGCTCTGGGAGGACAAGCTGTGAGTCGAGGAACCCGTCTGTAAAATGGAGATAGGAATTTAAGTTAAAAAAAAAAAAAAAAAAAAAAACTTCTTAGGAGAATTAAAGAGATAACTCATGTTAAACACTTGGCATGACACTGGGAAATACTACTCAATCAACGTTAGCTCTCTGTTATTGTTATCACCGAGTCTTATTGGGCGCCTGCAGTGTGCGTCGCCTGGCTTGGGAGCCTTTTAGGGTGTGGGCTGTTTAAGAGGCAGCGCCCGATCCAGTGTAATAATTAGGGACCAGCAGGCCAGCTGTTCATGATCGAGTGATTACGAACAACCTACTCTTGGCCTGAACCAAGAGGCTGCAGAAGTAACTGAGTTCCATAACCGGCCTGCGAAAGATGCTGAGGGCACTGGGGGAGGGGAGGTGGCCACCGTGCCTGTCATCCCCCAGCGAGACCTTAGAGGGGCCTCCTGGGCACTTCCATAAAAGGTGACCTTGTTGACACTCTGCCTGTGTCTTGTGATGGGTCCATGTTTTGAATTGTTCTGTGGTGGGGTGTAACCGTGTTGGGAGACGGTACTCAGCCTGAGCCCATCCTAGGAGATGAACCCCACAAAGACTACCCATTCATTCCTGCAATTTTGATTAAGCACCTACTATGTGCCAGGTGCTGGTGCACATTCCATCCCTGATCACGCAGAAAGTGCGCACCCTGGGGTTTGTCAAGCACCTGAGGCAGGACAGAGCCCAGGAAGGTGAGTTGTGTGTGTCCTGTGTGTGTCCCCTGGGGCATCTCATTCTCCTCACTTTAACCATGCTGAATCTTAGATATCTTCGATTTTACTTATTTACTTTGCCAAACATTCCCAGAATAAACTATGTCACCCACACACACCTCCCCTAACATCATACCCCAAATTAAGGGAAATCCTTCTGCTAACCTTGCTATCACGCCGAAGAAAATTAACAATAGTTTCTGAATACCATTTGAAACCCAGTCTATCAAAATCCCCTAAATGTCTCTAAAATGTCTCTTTTAGCTTGCCTGTTCGAACCAGGGTCTGCTCAAAGAACATGCATCCCATTTGGCTGTAAGTTCCTTTTTAATCTAGAACAGTTCTTTCATCCTTTTATTGTTCGTTACCTTGATTTTTTTTTTTTTTACTAGACCGCGCCAGTTATCTTGTAGGATCTCCCACATTCTGGATTTTTCTGGTTGTTTCCTCCTGGTATTATTTAGCTTGTCCCTCTACCCCCTATATTTCTTCTATTAGGTCTTAGTTCCTTCCGGCTGCTTTAACAAAAATACCATTGACTGGATGGCTTATAAACAACAGAAATTTATTTCTCACAGTTCTGGAGGCTGGGAAGTTCAAGATCAAGGCAGTAGCTTGACTAGGTTTTGGTGAAAATCTGTTTCCTGGTTCATAGACAGCTGTCTTCTCACGGTGTCATCGCATGGCAGAAGGGGCGATGGGCCTCTCTGGGGTCTCTGAAAAGGACGCTAATCCCATACATCAGGGTTCCACCACCATGACCTAATTATTTCCCAAAGCCCCATCTCCTAATATCACCACTCTGGGAGTTAGAATTTCAACATATGAATTTAGGGGATATAAACATTGTCTATAGCAAATAGTATAACCTTTCCAGTGGTCAATGTCTTAAAGTATCTCCAACTTCATCCAGCTTTCAGCAGAAGATTTGGAGCTCTGCAAAGCACGGGTACAATAGGGTGGGGGGAAGGACGAGGAAGAAACCGTCCTCGGGTGCTCTAAGACCCCAGCACACAGCCAGGAAGGGCCTGTGTGCCCCAGAAGAGGTTCTAGCAGAGGGCTGGGTCTTCCTGCAATCTTGACATCCAGAGGCTCCAGCTGTGGGAACTGGCCCTGCAGGTTATCGGTCCTGCTTGGCTGTGCCAACCCAACCAGGACTGGCCACCTGGCGGATGGCCCTCCTTCCTCCCGGGGCCTTCCCACCCCTTTGCACACCCCCCTCACTCCTCCAGGCCTCTGCTCAAGGAAGCCTGTCCGGAATACTAGCTAAAATAGTGTCCCCAGCCCTCTCTAGCCCCTGCCTGCTGTGTTTTTCTTCTCAGCACACATTACCATCTGACATATTTATTGTTTATTTTGTGTTATCTGTCTCTCCTGCCAAGACTTCATTAGGACAAGGACCTTTGTTGCCTTGTTCACTGCTGTATCCCCAGTGCCTAGAACAGCTTCTCATATAAAGAAGGCACCTAATAAACAATGAATGAATAGATGAGTGAATGAATGGGCCCCACAGCAAATAGGCTAATTCCAAGAACATAATTGACCTCAAATAAACAGATGTTGTTTGGGTTATCATCTTCCCAGAAACATATACTACAATTCTGAAACTACACTTAACGCTAAATGTAGGGGTGGGGGGATCACATCATCCATGAATAAAAACAATAAAACCTCCCCCTGCAAGTTGTCTGATCTCCCAGCCCTGAGTCACCCCTGCCACCAGAGTTTGGGCAACTCCTGAATCGCTCAACTCAGGGTGAGTCCAGGGCCTCTTGGTCATAAATACCATTTAGCCCCACGCAGCAAATAAGAGCCCTGTGAATTACGGTGTTTGGCTGGGAGGATGATCCTTCTGTCTGATTTTGTTTAAGTTGAGTCTTTTTTTTTTTAGCCCTCAAATGTCGAACAGGTGCTGTGTTCAACTCCTCGCCGAGGACTGCGGCTCACAGCGGGCACCGGGCACCGAGCCAGGGGCCTGGGGGAGGCAGTGGGGGCCTGGGAGCGGGGTGGAAGCCTCCACTGATGAGTGAAGGAGCAGGGTTAGCTTTTGTTTTGTTGGAGTAAAATCAACAAACGGGAGAATGCGTCATCTAAAGAAAGACTTCTCACCCTGGCCCTCAGGGGATCCAGGGATCCCCTGCAACTCTGTGCAACATACTGTGAATATTTGCTTCTGAGCACCTTTCTGGGGAGAAGGTTCGGGGTTCCTATAGGTTTCCCAAGGAAGTTTGTGACGCTGCCTTTTCCCCTCCCCCCACCATCACCACGGCCACCACAAAAAAAGGTAAGGAAAACACAGAGACAGCACCTGGCAGCTCTTTGGATGTGCGAATCAACAGAGTTGTGTCAAACCCCTGCTGCGCCCCCATCCCACCCAGAAGCTCAGGCTAATTGGGTAAATATGCCCAATGGGAGGAGGCAGATTGGGGCTGTTTGGTTTTCGATTGTTTTTCGTAAGTTTTTCTTCAGGGCTTCGTACATGCACAGCACAGTGTTAAACTCCACAACCACCACCATAATAGCAGCTGCTCTTACGGAACACTCTTCAGAGTGCTTTCCACGCATGAGCTCGTTTAATCTCCCCAGAGGCCTATGAGCTTGGTACCGTCATTCCCATCCCACCTTCTGGGTGATAAAACTGGGCCAGGGCAGTTGAGAAAGTTGCCCAGAAGCCTACAGCAGACTGGATTTAAGCCTGGAGGATCTGGCTCCCGGTCCATGCATCTCCCCGACCCCTCAAGCTAGTTATCTCATTTGAGCCTCACAACCAACCACCTCCTGGAGTGTCTGCTGTGAGCATGTGCACTCTGCCCTGAGAGCACGGAGGTCGGGTAACTTGCCCAAGGTCACTCTCTCATTACACACCTGCCCTGTGAGAGCTGAGAGCCAAAGAAGAGTGGAAGGGATTCAGAGGGGCAAGAGGTCACTTTGGCCAGAGGTGAGCAGGGGAGGAGTCCAGCAGGGAGCAGGGGGATCTGGAAGGTCACCACGATGTGTGTACCTGAGGGACAGTTCCCAGAGGCCAACAAGGCGGAGTCTAGTCTCTGCCCCGCCTCATTACCTTCTTCCAGAGCCCCACCCAGAGGGAAAGGTGGCTTGTGGAGGAGGGAATGGAGCCCTGTCTTGGGGTTAACATCCACTTGCATACCCCATTCCGCATCGAAGTCACAGGGGCCTTCTATGGGTGGAGAGAGATTAACGCGGCCTCCCAGCCTACCCCACCCACCTGGACACTCCCCCTTGGGCCTATTGTCCCACCTTCATTGACCAGGTACCCATTTATTTTGTATTTTTATTTTTTTGTTAATCCTCACCAGAGAATATTTTTTAATAATTTTTTTTTTTTTTTTTTAGAAAGTGGAAGGAAGGGAAGAGAGAGAGGGAGAGAAAGATCAGTGTGAGAGAGACACATCAACTGCTTGCCTCCAGGGACTGAACCTGCAACCCAGCGTGCCCGTGACCAGGAATCGAACCTGTGACCCTTCGGTGCATGGGCTGACGCTCTAACCACTGAGCCACTGGCCAGGGCCAGGTGCCCCTTTACAGCTCTGGAGAGGCCTCTCTCTCATGGGGAGAGGGAATCCCCATGGTGCCAGAACTCAGGCCATGTGAGGACCCGGCTCATTAGGGGCTGCAGTGACAAGACCGTTGGGCCTACTGCCACTGAGCCGTCCGCACAGCTGGCAGCTCGGTGTCCACAGCCATCCTGCAAAGGAGCTAGAGACAGAAGTAGGCTGACTCCCACTTCACAGATGAGAAAACTGAGGCATGGAGGCTATACTAGGTTGACTCTTGATCCCCTCAAAAAATAAGTCTCCCCAGAACCTGTAAATATGACCTTATTTGGGGAAGAAACAGTCTTTGCAGATATAACTAAGATAAGGATCTCAAAATGAGACCATCCTGGACTAGGGTGGGCTCTACATCCAATGACAACTATCTTTGTAAAGGAGGAACGGATGTGAATGTACTTAATGCCATTGAACTGGGCCTTTAAAAATAGTTAAAATGATTGATTTTATGCTATGCATATTTTACTACCCTGAAATTTTAATTTAATTCATTGTTTTTTAAAAGAGAGAGAAGAGGAAGGAAGAAGAGACACACAGAGAGGGCAGTGATGTGACGACGAGGCAGAGGCTGGAGTGATGTGTCTGCAAACCGAGGAGCTCGGGGATTGCCAGCAGCCACCAGAAGCTGGGGGGAAGGCATAGGACAGATGCCCTCAGAGCCTAGGAACCGACCACTCAACCCTCACTTTGACTTCTGGCCTCCAGAAGTTTGTGGCGATTTGTTACTACTCAGTCCTGGGAAACTAATCCTTAGAACACTTGACCAAGATCACATGGCTCCTTTGTCATGGAGACTTGGGGTTTCTAAATATAAATCCAGTGCTTGGTCCACTGTTGGAATGTCCTGTCCCGCTGCAAGGTGGCTCTCGGGGGTTCACGAGGCAGGTGGGGCTAGAAGTCAGCCTTGCATCTATTGACAGCAATGGTGAGTGTAGCATGGCCCCCAGAGAAATCAAGTCACCGTCTCATGGCCTGGAGTCTGTTTTCAAGGGGCCATATGTGTGCAGATACCTCAGGAGGCTCTGTTTCTAATGTTTCTAACCATCACCAGGCTGCTTGGTTGTCCCAAATAACGGAAATGCCTCCAGGGCCACGTGCACTGTGCACTGTACAACTCCAGGGGGCGCCTTCACAGAGTCAACAGCACAAATGGCACCCCTGGAACTGCAGTGCACAGCACCGCTGCACACGATGGTCTTGAACACTTCTGCTGAACAGGTCCAATGCCCCTGTGGCCAGCCCTTCAGGGAGGCTGACCAGTCACTCTGGTCCCAGCTCTCGAGCCGAACTAGCTAGTGGGTCCCAGCTGAGAATTGTGTGGACATCATCAGTCTGGGGGGGTAGGGTCTTTGTATTTTGGAGCCATTACCAAAAAGTAAGCCAGATGCCCCACACAGGCTCAGTGTCCGGAGGAGCCCCACCCCAGACCCAGGCCAGGTGATGCAGTCTGGGCCTCTGGCAGAACTTTCTCCAATGTGGGTGGTTCTCTAAGGATTCCCTTACTCTTGATTTTTGGAGAAAAGTGTCAGTGAGACTTCAAGTTGTTAAGCTTGGAGGCTGCCATTGGACAGTTCACATCCCTGCCCTTCTTACTAGTATTTAACCTTTACTTATATTCCGTGAGCCAAATATATATCTTCAGGCTACTTGGAGGGGCATTTCTGCCACTTGCTGCCCGACTGTCTTGAATACTTCTCTGAACCATCTGACATTTTGTGGGAGCTTCTTGCAGTGGGGACAGGGGTGGATTGGGGAGGACATGAAGGCCTTAGGATTAGTGTGTTGGAAGCTGCCACAAAGCTTATGAATTAAGAATCAGCATCTTTGAACTCATTCAGTAAATCTATAGGAAAATGGATTTAAGTTGACATTAATGTCATCTCCACACAGTCTTGGAAGCACATGTGCTCAGCCTCAGAGTTAAAAGCTACTGGACTTTCTGTTCAGTGCTCTCAGCCCAATGGCAGCCAAGTCACTGGACGGGCTCCCCAGGGCCCAGCAGGGCATGTGACGTGGGGGCAGGGCCAAGCAAGGCTTCAGCCTGGACTGCGAGGTACCGCCAAGGGCTGTCTCCTGCCCAGCTGGATTTTCCAGTCCAGCCTGCACGTTCCTTCCTGTTCCTTCCCTCATCCTCTGGCAAACACGTGACAACAAACCAGGTTCCAGATAGTGAGGGGGTTCCCACCGGGCCTTCGTGGGCGGAGGGGTGGGGGGGTCCCAGGGGCTCTGCCAGCCCTATCTTGGGGGCCAGGGCGCGGGACTAGTCTGGCAGAGGTGCCTTGGATGCCCCTCCTGCCTCCCCTCCTCCTTTCTTCCACCACCTCCTAGCCCTTGCCTCTCTCCACCCCTGCTGCACTCCCTGCCGAAGCCCCCTCCCCACCATCTACCCCTTACACGGTCAGAGTGGAGAATCACAGCTCTACAGCTGGGGGACACCCAGAAACCAGCCCCTGCAGCCCAGTTGCTGCACACATGGAGAAACCGAGGCCAGCAAGGTGGACTGGGCTGTGACGAGCAGCTCTGGGTCGAGAACCCAGGTCTCCGCTAGTGGCCAGCGGTCTCGCGGGGGCAAAGGTGTGGGGTTTGAAGCCCTCTCTGTCTTCCGTGGCCTGGGAGCGGGCAGCTGGGGAACAGGAGGGTTTGAGGGGCAGGGACCCAGTCGGTGTGGGCACCCGGGAAGAAAACACCAGCTCAGTCTCCTCCTGCGCCTTTGTCCCGCGGCGTCGGGCTCCCGGGCTCCCTCTGTCTGGTCGGCGGGCGCGAGGACGCGGAAGCCCAGCTGGCGCGCCGCGGGCGGGCGGAGAGGGAGGTCGCGGCGCCCGGGATGGGGGAGGGGCTCCCGCCGCCGCTCCCTGGGCAGATCCCCATCCACCCCCGCCGCCTGCCGCCTCCGCTGCTCCCGCTGCTGCCGCTGTCCCGGCCACTCGAGCCGGCCTGGCCGCTGGGCACGAGTGTCGGAGCCTCCCGGGCGGCTTCGATCCCCAGCCCCGCGGCACCGAAGCGCACCGGACCGCAGCCGGAGGGCCTGCTCCCTTGCCTGCCACCCCCTCACCCCGACCCGGACCTGGCGTGTGCATCCCGCCTGCGGTGGTTCGGCGCCCCAGCCAGCGTGCTGGTGTCCGAGCCCGGTCCGGTCCGGCTCCCTGGGGTAGCATCCCTGGGTCTCTCCCTCCGACCTCCTGGGTCAGCGTCCTCTAAGAAGTTATTGGACATGCAAACTCTGGGGCCAGCCCAACCTACTGAACCAGAATCTCGCCCCGGCAAGGGGTGTGCTACAGGCCTGCAGGAGACAGTCAGTCCGCTGGAGTTTGAGAACTGGGGCTCTGGAGCCGGGACGCCGCCGGGTCCCGCTCTGCCTGGGAGGGTGGGCTGAGCGCCTGAGCACTGCGTGCCGGCTTTGCTCCTCAACCGGACTGCTGTTCTCCAGACCAGTGACTGGCGAGACAGACTTGCTCCTACAGGCAATCCCCGGTTCTTGAAGAAAAACGGCCTTTTCTGCATGATGACCAGGAGTGATTTGCAAATTGACACAAATTCCCTCAAAGAATTAATTGATCCACTTAGCATCTCTTTAGATTAAACCCCAAATTGTTTCCAGTGGAGCTAGAAAAGCGCTCCGACTCTGCTGCCCACCGCCTCCAGGGGCTCTCAGCACCTGGTGTAGCTCCCATCTCCCAGCCTCTGCTGGAGAACCTCGGACCAGTGCTTCATGGGTGTCATCTATAGGCTAAGTGAAAATCTGGCCAAGAAGGTGTGGGAAACATTTGAAAATACTGATCTAAACGTCATTCCCATTTCATAGGCAGCGACTACTTCCCTGAACAAGAAAAACGTAGACAAATGAAAAAGATGTGGCCATGATACTTTGTCTCCCCCTTGAATATTCTTTAATATTTTTACATAATGTTTCCAGTAAAATTTGAAACCTGCAAAACTCTGCACTGTGCCCCAATCCCGAAGTCAAATCTCTGCTGCTAATGAAGTGACAGAGAAGCCCAGCCTAGTGGCTGTGGCTTAGTGGGGAATGTCTCCAACTGGAAATCCATTTTACAACCAGAAACCTTTGAGCCACACTGCCCTTATCCCAAAGGAGTAACTCTGATGATGGAGCCCAGATGGGAGAGAGGGGGAGATTTGAGCAGAGATTGGCCAGGTCCCTCAAGTCACATCCCCGGATGATGTTAGTTCTCACATGCTTCTGAGCAATTTGAAAGGGCAGAGCAGTTTGGAAGGATAGGACCTCTAGCTGGTCAGTGGGTGCACCTGGGCTGATGAGGATGGGAGAGTGTTTGACAGAGAAGTGCCAACTTTGAGGTGTCAAGAGCCTTGGAAATATCCCTTCTCTTTGTCCCAACAATTCCACTTCAAGTATTTCTCCTATGGGAATAATCAGAATAATTGTAGAGGCTGTAAATGAACCGCAACAATACGGGAGTGGTTTAATCATGTAAAACAACAACCTACAGCCACCAAAAAAAAAATCCCATTTTCAAATAATTTCTGACATGGGAATTGCTCACAATATAATATATTTTAAAAAGTCACATAGAGCCCTGGCCAGTTTGGCATAGCAGTTAGAGTGTTGGCCTGCGGTCCAGAGAGACCCGGGTTCAGTTCCTGCTAAGGGCATGTACCTTGGTTGCAGTTTGACCCTGGCCCTGGTTGGTCATGCGGGTGGCAGCCACTCGATGTGTCCCTTTCATGTTGATGTTTCTCTCTCTCTCTCTCTCTTCCTCTCCCTCCCTCCCTCCCACTCTATCTGAACAAAAAATGGAAAAATGTCCTCAGGTGAGGATAAAAAAAAAAAGTCACATAGAAAAGAGCACTGTATAATGTCTACTTTATGCAAAATTACATATTACTTGTCTAAGAAAAAATATATATGTATATGTATATATAAAATATATATGTCCTGGCTGGTTTCTCAGTGGTTAGAGCATTAGCCTTCAGACCATAGGGTCTCAGGTTCAATTCCCAGTCAAAGGCATGTACCTGGGTTGCAGCCTCTATCAGGTTCAATCCCTGGTCTTGATCGGGGTCATGTTGGAGGCAACCAATTGATGTGTTTCTCTCATGTTAATATTTTTTCTCTCTCTCTCCCTTCCTCCCTTCCACTCTATCTAAAAATCAATGGAAAAATATTCTCAGATGAGGATGAACAAAAATAAATAAATTTTAAAAATAAAAAATATATATAGACTGGAAAGAAATTCATATATATATATATGTCACCCGAGGACACTTTTTTGCATTTATCTCCAGATAAAGTGGGAGGGAGAGGGATGGAAGAGAGAGAAACATCGATGTGAGAGAGACACATCTACTGGTTGCCACCCACACGACCCCAACTGGGGTCAGGGACAAATTGCAACCGAGGTATGTGCCCTTAGCGGGAACCGAGCCCAGGACTCTCTGGTCCTCAGGCCAATGCTCTAACCGCTGAGCCAAACTGGGCAGTGCTCACCAAGATATTAACAAAGGTTTTCTTTTGGATGGTGGGATCATAGGTGATATTTGTTTTCTGCTTTACTTTTTCTGTTTTTCTTTTTTTTTTCTCTCTCTATAATGAATACATGTTACAGAATTAGAAAAACCTACGTTGCCAGACTCAAAGATGAATAAGATGCAAAGACATATTTAGTGCCCTGGGCCCACGGTTAAAGGACTTAAGAGGTACCCAGAAAATACCAATGGAAGCAGAGTGGATTAATGATGAAAAATCCAGCACAGTGCAGTGGGAGCTCATTAGAGGAAGAGAGAAGATCTACTGGGATGTAAGCTCCTTGGGGGCAGATCAGTGTACATGACACGAAACAGTGTGTGGGGGTGGGCATCAGAGTCCAGTTTGGTTCCCCAGTGCCCTGTGACTTTAGGCAAATTACTTGGAACTAATCTGACTTTCCTCATCTATAAACGGGATAACAAAGAGGTTCCTATGAACAATTAATTAGATAATAAAAATGTAGCATCATCCCTGGCACAAAGTAAGTGCTCGGTTAAAATCAGATTTATAGTAAAAGGGTTTTGTGTGTGTGTGTTTTAATGTATTTATTCATTGATTTTAAAGAGAGGGGAAGGGGGAGAGACAGAGAGAAACTGACTGCTGTTCCACCCATCCATGCATTCATTGGTTGACTACAGCATGTGCCCTGGCAAGGAATGGAACCCACAACCTCAGTGCCTCTGGACCATGCTCCAACCAGCTGAGCTACCAGGCCAGGGCTATAGTAAAGAGTGGGAGAGCAGGCCGGGGCGATGGGTTTGTCCTGGGGCGGGGTGCTGGGCACAGGTGGAGGGGTGCAGCTTCTGGTGTAAGCTCTGCTCAGAGGTAGAGGCTGGGAGACCATGTCTCGGGTGGGGGGCCTTCTGTCCTCCTCTGACCAACGGAGTAAGTGGGGAAGAAAACGTGGATGGAGTTTCCGGAGCTGGACTCGGAGCCCTTAGCTCGGTCTGTGGAGGGAAGGAACAAGGCGTGGATGGATGTAAGTGGAAAGCCCGGCATTTACTGAAGATCTATAATATGCCACATACTGTTTTGTCCTCTCAGCAAACCTCAACATCACTGTGTCCATTTTACAGATGAGAAAACTGAGGCTGAGGATCACACACTAGCGCCAAGTAGACTAAGATTCAAGCCACCACTTCGCTGGGCACCAGCACCTGGAGACCAGCACTGGTGGTCTCCGCGTGGTCTCCGCCAGGCCTCCGCAGTCTGCAACCCGAGCAGCACAGAACCAGCCTGGGGTTTCCAGGGGCCTTCATGACTGAATCGCCAAAAAGACCCTTTCATTCTTCCTGTCCGCTAAGGTGGGACCACAACTGCCTGTGCTAGGTGGACCACGGGTGTGTGTGTGGGCCGGGGGAGGGGAGGCAGATCTTTAAGGTTTTACCAGAAATGAATTAAAATACGGTTTTTTGTTTTTTTTTTTTTATAACATCATAAACCTCTTGAGAGGACTAGAGGCGTTGGAGGCAGCTCCTGCAGAACCCTGGGGATCCCTCCCACACCTGGGGACTGGTTCCCTCCTAAAGGACCTGATGCCTTGGGCCCACACTCCTCCTCTCTCTCAAGCTGACATCTGAAAAAAGATGAAATGCCTCAGATATGACTTTAATTCTAAACCTAGAAGTCCCAGAATGGTCAAAATTGCCGAGCACCTGAATGTGGATACAATAGAGAAACAAAAGTGGTCCAAAGAACCCTGGCTTTGTCTTTAGGCAAAGTCTAACTGCCTGAGCAAACTCCGCTTTTTCCAGCCCACCGGCAGAGGCCTGTCCACAGCATCTGCCCTGCCCTGCTTCCTGAAGCGCTGGCCCCCACTGGGCTTCTAGAACTGGGGAGGGAGGTGCTTGTGGCCTCACAGTTCTGCTGCCCATTTTTCACAAGAGAAAACTGGGTGTCAAAGTAATGAGAATAGGTTCTGCAATGAAAGCATTTGGAGCTAGACAGTGGGAGAAATCTAATTTATAACAAGGATTCTCAGCCATGGCTACAAATTAGAACCACAGGACACTAAAAATATGATACCCAGGCTCCACCAAATATTTACTCTGGATAATGAAGCCCTTCCTTCCTTCCTTCCTTCCTTCCTTCCTTCCTTCCTTCCTTCCTTCCTTCCTTCCTTCCTTCCTTCCTTCTCTCTCTCTCCCCCTTCTCTCTCCTTCTCTCTTCCTTCCTTGTTTCTTTGCTTCCTTCCAGTGTTTTAAGAAGTCTTCCAGGTGATACTAATATGCCAGGTTGAACCTAAACAAGACAACTGTGTTAAAAAGAAAACTAATAGAGAAACTGGATAAAGGATATAAATGGACACTTCTCAGAGAAGAAATAAAAATGAATGATAGGCCCATGAAAAACAGTTGACCCCAATGAATAATTAAAGAAATGCTAAATAAAACAATAATGAGATAGCATTTCATGTATCAAATTGTCAACCTTTTTTTGTGTGTGTGTAAGGAAAGAATATTCCCAGGACAAGCAACAGTGTGTCTGTGTGTGTTCGGTGGGGAGGGAGGGTCTCAAACACTGTTTATGAGAAGAAATGGCTACAACCTTTCCTGAGGGCACTGGGCCAAACCCACACACCTTTCATCCCATCCATTTCACTTCAAGATTCCTGATAGCTTGTACTGAGATTTTAACTAGTGTTGTTCATCATAGCAGGAACACAAATTTGGAAGTTTCTAAATATTTAACATTAAGGGTTAGTTCAATGACTTACGGTGCAACAGTCGACGGGGGATGCCACATAGCCACTACCCACTGCATATGATACACTGGATGAATAAATACAGCCCCACGTGGGAAGATGTGCAGATAAATTATTGAAGGGGAAAAAAGCAGTTTCCAAATTATAGCGATAACATTTTGCTTCGTGAAAAAAAAATAGAGCGTAAAAAATACACGTGTGTTTGTGTCTGAACTTAGAAAGAACTTACAAAAATATATACAAGGTTTTTAGCAACCCTCACCTCTGAGTAGTACAATGGTGATTAGTTTACATTCTTATCTTTGCTTCTCTGTATTTTCTAGCTTTGCCCTACAAAGGATATACTTGTTTTTGTCAAAAGGAAAGAAAAAATATTTTTACTTTAAGTTTTACTCTCTAGAGCAAAATTTGCTATTCAGTTTTCTTCTGGGAGGGGAGAGGAGTCGACATCTTGGAGCAACGAAATCTCCAGATGATCCCCGGACCACTTATCCTTCTCCATCAGCTCAACCTGTGGGTCGTGACTCCTTTGGGGGGTCAAACAACCCTTTCACAGGGGTCGCCTAAGACATAACAGTAGCAAAATTACAGTTATGAAGTAGCAATGAAAATAATTTTATGGTTGGGGGTCACCACAACTTGAGGAACTGTTGCTGCATTAGGAAGGTTGAGAACCACTGCCTTAGACCAAGAGGTCAAAATAGAGGCTCAGACTTGATTTTTCCTTCTCTTCCAGGCCTTTTCCATACCACTGGGCTGTGAAATGGCTGAGGGGAGTAGAGTTGGGGAAGAAGAAGAAGAGGATCCAGAGGTCTGAGGGATCCCCAACAGAGGAAAGAGCCAGGCTTTGAAGTCCTGGCTCCACCTCTCTTAGCTATCTGAGCCTTGTCTCCATGGCTGTAAAATGGGAATAATAATCATGCTGACCTCATGGGTGGTTATGAGGTTTTACTGAGCTAATGGAATATAAACAGCTTAGCACATTGCCTAGCACATAGCACTCAATAAATGGCACTGCTGATTCTTTCTGACTTGGGAAGCCAGGTCTCTCCCTGCCCAAGGAGTGGGCAGGTGCACATGGGGAGCCTTGATGGTCCTGACCCTCACGGAGGCCCTTGTAGCCATCGTAAGAGGGAAGCTGGGGAAAGAAGCCAAGTACCAGGGGCTCCAGAAGGGCCGTCCTAGACTCTGCTGGACCTGCACTGGGTGAGAGCTCCCTACCCCAGCCCTACCCCAGGCCCTGTCACTCCATCCTGCCAGTGCCCTGAGAGACGGCTACCCCCTCTGACCGTCCTCCCACGGTCCTCCCTCCATCTCAGTCCCCTTGTTGACGCACCACAGCTGCCCAAGGCCTCTGAATTCCTCTTGCCACTGTTCATCACCCTTGCTCTTTGCAATGTGGGACTTAGGGGTGAAAACCACCTTCACTCGCCCATCCTCTCAATCTCCATGACCATCTCCCTGCTCCCAAGCCCGTCGCTGTCAGCCCAGGGCGCAAGCTCCCGCCGAAGTCACCGAGCTCTCTAGAGCACAGTGCGGTGTCCCTGGGGCACAGAGCCTCCCAGTCAGGGCAGCGGCCTCAGCAGGTGCCTTCTGACAAAATCTGGAACAGAGTGGTTTTCTGATCTTCTAGAAGTTTCCATCTAGGGGCTAGAGGAACTGTTCCACTCTCTAACCTAGAGGAGCCATAGTCTCCAGAGGCAGCAGCTGGCCCCGCCTGTTCTCCAGAGCAGGGCTGCCTGGGACCAGGTCCTCGGAAACCGTGTTTGGAGGAGTAGTTTGAACACCGGTGATTCCCAACTCCAGGAAAAAGTTAAGAGAACATTTGAGCATTTAGTACAGAGGACCTGGTGGGCCAGCCTGGTCTTCACATCTCTGGAATGAGTGAGGGGATGGACGAGTGAAATGAATGAATGAATAATGAGTTTACTCTTTTATTTCTAGAGTTAATTAAGGTAGAAAGAGAATAAGATATCCATGAACATGCTAACAGCAATTAGAAAATACATAGTTGCATGGCCTGGAAGCTTCGCAGAGGGCACAGTACCAGTGGGCAGCCCCACTTTGCATGTGCTGCCCAGCAGCTAGACCAGAACTTGGCCACAGCGCATAGCGGCCTGGATGCGTGACTGAGTATCTCGGGCGGCTCGGGTGAGGTAGGGATGGGGGAGGGCGCTCTGGGGGTGTCTCCACCCCACGTGGAGTAAAAACCACTGCACTTCTTGGTGTGACCTGAAAACTGTGGGGGCCTTGAAGTCAAACACCCACAGATGGAAAGCTCATTTTAAAAAGTAAAATTAACAAAGCAAGAGGGCACACCTGGATCAGGAGGGTTCAGTTCTCACCCCAGGCTGCCCTCCTAGCAAGTCACAGAGTTTGCAGGCCAGAGCTTCTGCTAAGCTGGTCAGATAACACCTAATGGAGCTGCAGGTCTTCCCCTCAGAACTGCTTGACATTCCAAGATGGAACTGCCCCACCCCGCAACACACACACACACACACACACACACACACACACCCTGTGACCCTAACCCTATATTCAGCTATTCTGAGTATTTGATGCTTGAGGCAGAATTAGGATTTGCGTGGATGGGATTGCCTGAAGGTCCAACTTGATTGGAATGGGGTGACAAAGAACTCCTGGAGAAAGCCCAACCCAGGCCCCCAGGCAGCCTATTGCCTCAAGCCCTCTGGCTTTTTGCTGTGTTGTTGACTCAGCGGGGAAGTCCTGGTAGCTTTGATGCTCTTCCTGATCTGGACATGGTCCTGGGGCTCCAGCCTTCTGCTTGGTCCTCATCTCCTGTCTCCCACCCTTTGACTCCCCTGGGCAATGTGCTGTCACAGTCTGAAAAGGACAGTATCAGGGGCAGTGCCCAGGCCCTGCCAGGTGAGGGCCTTGGCCCTCGGAGGCATCTGGAGTGGAAGGTAGGCCTGCAGAGCTGGTGTTTTTCTCCTGCGGAGTGGCCCCTTTTTGTCGCTCAGACCCTGGGAATTTGGAAGTCCTGCTTGGCTCTGGTTGAAGTTGGGCTCCCAGGGGCTCTCACCAGCCTCAGAGTGAATGCACTTGGGTTTCTTAGCTTCCCTGGCCCCTTCCCATTCCTCAGTGGGTTCCTTTTGTTGCCACTAAATCCCCTCCAATCTCCCCTTCCAAAAGCTGGCAGATCCAAGTGGAATTTAACACCCAAACACTCACACAAAAGCTAGGATTAATAGCTGGCTTTGTCTGGGCACAGATGTGCGGCAGCTTGGAGTGGGGTGGGGGGGTAACATTTTTTCTGCTACTCAACCCGGCTCCACACTGGGGGAAGGAGGGGAAGAGGCAGGGGGGCTGCCACATGGCTCCCCCTCAGGCGCTCTTTGAGCTGAGCCCCCCCCCCCCCCGAGCTGCTGTGCTCTTGGGGGTCTGGCCCCACCAAGGAGAAGGCAAAGGTCCTCTCCCACCAGAGGCCCCTCCTTTCCCTTCCAAGTTACACTCAGCTGCTGGCTGGCACTCACAGTCCCTGGACTCGGTCCCTGTTCTAGAGCCTGAACTCTGGGACAGGCCGCAGCAGTCCTCGAAGGAACCCCGTGAGCTGAGCAGATGAACAGGGCGCTGACTGGAGGGCCCCAGGAGCTTGTGAGCTCAGGCAGAGAGGGTTTCTGGAGGAGGTAGGGCTGAGCTCCCAAAGATGGGCAGGTCTGGAAACTAGGGAGGGAAAGAGGGTGTCCCAGGCAGCAGACTCCAGGAAGAGTTGGTGGAGCAGGAGAGAGCATGGCCTGGAAAACCTGGAAAGAGTCTGAATAGTTTTTCAGGGCAATAGGGAGCCACTAAAGGTTGGAGATCAGAACAGGAGCTGGAGGAACACGGTGGGGCATAAGGAAAGCTCTTCTGTTGTTGAGTGAGGGATAGGCTGGAGGAGGCAGTAGCCCAGAAAATAAATGAGTGTTGCCGGGGGCAGAGCTAGATTTCAGCCAGTCCTCTCTGTCTCCAGCAGAATCTCTTTTCTGAACAGTCCAACCACACGATCATGGAGGTTTTGAGTTTGGTCCTCAACACTTCAGGAAAAAGATATCATGTTTCCCTTTTGTCTGTGTCAGGTATATCAGGCTCCATTCCCAACCAGAGAGCTGGTTAGGAATACGACTTCAGTCAAGCTTTGGTGACTGGGGTGGGGGGTGGGGGGTGGCCTCCCCCTCCCTAGGGTGGTACAAGCATCTGGGATTTCCAGTCCATCTGGTCTCTGAGGAGCTTGTTGACCCAGACTAGGTCCCTAACTGTCAGGAGGTTTATATGCTAGAGGAAGGAAAACAGGGAAGAAATAAGGAAGCCAACAAATAAATGAGATGACTTTACATGGTGATAAATGCTATGGAGAAAATAAAAGAGTGATGTGCCTGGCTGGGGGTGGGGTGCTGGTCAGGGATGACCACTCTAGGAGGTGGTATTTGAGCTGAGATTTGGAGGATAAGAATGAATGGGAACTATTATGTAGAACCCTATATAATCATAGATATTTAATCTTTTTGATTTATAAAAATAGTAATTTCATAGGGTTTAAAGAACTACAAAGACAGAGGGGAAGGGAATAGCAAATGCAAAGGTCCTGAGGCAGAACCATGCTTGGAGTGGTGGTCTGAGGTCAGAAAGGCTAGTACAGTGGCAGAGCACTGAGCAAGGTAGTACCCAGGAAAAATGATGTTGGAGAGGAGGACTGGACAGGGAAGGAGATGAGGGTTTAAGCTCAATGAGAAGTTGTTGGAGGGCCAGGATGAGGACTGATTCATGTTTAGAACATTGAATGTTTTGGATTTTGAAATTAAAAACATAACACCATTTACATTAGCACTTTGTACTTATGGATAAATCTAATACTATATATATATAACAATATAACTATACATATATTTATATATAATCTATATAAAAAAAACTACAAAATTCTGATGAAGTATATCAAAGAAGAGCTAAATAAATGGGGAGATACTCCATGTTCATGGAGAGGAAGACCCAACATTGTTCAGATGTCAGTTCTTTCCCAAATTGACCTACAGCTTCAACACAATCCCAGTAAAAATCCCAGCGAGTTAGTTTGTGGATTTGGACAATCTGATTCGAAAGTTTATATGGAGAGGCAAAAGACCCAGAATAGCCAACACAATATTGAAGGAGAAAAACAAAATTAAAGGATTGATTACCTGACTTCAAGATTTACTCTAAAGTTACAGTGATCAAGACAGCATAGTACAGGAATAAGAGTAAGTACAAAGATAAATGGAAAAGAAGAGTGTCCAGCAATAGACCCACACAAATGTAATCAACCAATTTATTTATTTATTTATTATTATTATTTTTATCCTCACCCGAGGACATTTTTCCATTTTTTGTTCAGATAGAGTGGGAGAGAGAGAGAGAGAAAGAGAAACATCAACATCAAAGGGACACATCGAGTGGTTGCCACCTGCACGACCCAACCTAGGCCGGGGACAAACTGCAACCAAAGTACGTGCCCTTAGCGGGAACCGAACCCAGGTCTCTCTGGATCGCAGGCTGACGCTCTAACCGCTGAGCAAAACCGGCCAGGGCAACCAATTTTTGACAAGAGTAAAGGCAATTCAACAGAGAAATGTGAAATGTTAGCCTTTTCAACAAATGGCACTGGAACAACTAAACATTCACACCACACACACACACACACACACACACAACATCTAAACATAGACCTTAACATTCTTTACAAAAATTAACTCAAAACAGATCATAAACTTTAATTGAAAGTACAAAACTATTTCAAACTTCTACAAAGCAACATAGAATATCTATTAACCTTGGATTTCATGATGACTTTTTAGATAAAACATTAAAAGTATGATCTATGAAAGAAAAAATTAGTAAGTTGTACTTCATTAAAATTTCACATTTCTGCTCTGTGAAAGATAATATTAAAAGAACTAAAAGAGCCTAGCTGGTGTGGCTCAGTGGTTGAGTGTCAACCCATGCACCGAGAGGTCACTGGTTCTCGGTCAGGGCACATGCCCAGGCTGTGGGCCCAATCCCCAGTGGGGGACATGCAGGAGGTGGCCAATCAATGTTCTCTCTCAATTATGTTTCTACTCTCTCTCCCTCTCCCTTTCTCTCTCTCTAAAATCAATTAAGAAAAAAAAGAAGCCACAAAGTGGGAGAAAATCTTAGCAAAACACATCTGATAAAGGACCGGTATCCAAAATATACAAAGAACTTTTTAACAGTAAGAAAACAAACAACCCAATTAAAAGTGGTCAAAAGATCTGGACAGACATCTTATCAAAGAAAATACACAGATGACAGATAAGCACATGAAAAGATGGTCAATATAATATGTCATTAGGGAACTACAAATTCAAACAACAAATAGATATCACTGCAACACCTATTAGAACGGCTAACATTAACAACACTGACAAGCCCTGGCTGGTTTAGCTCAGCGGTTAGAGCGTCGGCCTACGGTCCAGAGAGGCCCGGGTTCGGTTCCTGCTAAGGGCACATACCTCGGTTGCAGTTTGTTGGTGGCCCTGGTTGGTCGTGCGGGTGGCAGCCACTCGTCCCTTTCACATCGATGTTTCTCTCTTTCTCTTTCTCTTTTCCTCTCTCTCCCTCCCACTCTATCTGAACAAAAAATGTCCTTGGGTGAGGATTAAAAAAAAAAAAAAAAAACACTGACAATACCAAATGCTGATGGGGTTGTGGAGCGACAGGGACTCTCATTTACTGGTGGTGGGAATGCAAAATGGTACAGCCACTTTGAAGGACAGTTTGGGAGTTTCTTAAAAAGAATCCTCTTACTATATGATGCAGCAATCACGCTCATAGATATTAATCCAAAGGAACTGAAATCTTTTGTCCACACAGAAACCTATACACAAATGTTTATCTCAGCTTTATTCATTTTTAAAAATGCCAAAAATTGGAAGTAACCAAGAAGTTCTTCAGTAGGTGAATAAATAAACAAACACTGGTACATTCAGATAGTGGAATATTATTCAACAATACAAAGAAATGAACTGTCAAGCCATGAAAAACATGGAGAAAAATTAAGGTGCATATTACTAAGTGAAAGAAACCAATCTGAAAAGGCGCCATATTGTATGATTCCAACTATGACGTTCTGGAAAAGCAAAACTTTGGAGACAGTAAAAAGATTAGGGGTTGCCAGGGGCTCAGGGAGAAGAATAAGGGGTGAATAGGTGGAGCACAGGGATTTTAGGGCACTGAAACTATTCTGTATAATACTGTAATGGTGGACACATGACATTACCCACTTATCAAAACCTGTGGAATATACAACACAAAAAGTGAACCCCAGTGTAAAGTGCAGACTTCGGGTAATAATGTATCAATATTGGCTCATGTAACACACTAGTGCAAAAGGTTAATAATAGGGGACATGTGGGGGAAGACAGGGAGAGTAGATAGATGGGAACATTGTACTTTTACCCCAATTCCTCTATAAACCTAAACATTCTCTAAAAATATCTAAAAAATTATTTAAAAAAGATTCCTGCTGCCCACTTTCCTCCCTCAGCACCAGCGGCGGGCAGGAGCTTTCCCCTCCCTACCCAAAGCTCTGGAGGGCACATCACTGAGCCCCATGTGCTCCTTCAGCCAAGGGGTGGGGTCCAGGCCCAGAGCCCCAAACCATCTCCATTGGGAAACGGAAATCTCTCACCTAGCAGCAGGACTGGCACACACCTCATTATCTCAATCAATTATCTGGCCTGGGTAATTCCCCTGGTCATCAGCTTCCAAGGTCAGACTCTGCTGCAGCGAAGCTGGCTTTCAGGTAACCGTGTAGCAGGCAGGCAGAGGCGGACGGCTGACTGAGACCAAACGGGAGGAGAAGGCAGAGAGGCCGAGTGTGAGATTGGGTGGCTGGCTGGGTGGGGCAGGCGAGACAGAGCAGGACTGGGAGAGCGAGACTGCGAGAGAGGGGGAGAGAGAGGGGGAGAGAGAGGGAGAGAGAGAGGGAGAGAGAGGGAGAGAGAGGGAGAGAGAGAGGGAGAGAGAGGGAGAGGGAGAGAGAGGGAGAGAGAGGAGAGAGAGGAGAGAGAGAGGGTGAGAGAGGGGAGAGAGAGGGGGGAGAGAGGGGGAGAGAGGGGGAGAGAGAGGGGGAGAGAGGAGAGAGGGAGGAGAGGGAGAGAGAGAGAGGGGAGGAGAGAGAGGGGAGAGAGAGGGAGAGAGAGAGGGTGAGAGAGGGTGAGAGAGAGTGAGAGAGAGGGAGAGAGAGGGAGAGAGAGGGAGAGAGGGAGAGAGAGAGGGTGAGAGAGGGAGAGAGAGAGGGGGAGAGAGGGGGAGAGAGGGGGAGAGAGAGGGTGAGAGAGAGGGAGAGAGAGGGAGAGAGAGAGGGAGAGAAAGGGAGAGAGAGAGGGTGAGAGAGGGAGAGAGAGAGGGGGAGAGAGGGGGAGAGAGAGCGCGAGAGAGGAGGAGAGAGAGAGGGGGAGAGAGGGGGAGAGAGAGGGAGAGAGAGAGGGTGAGAGAGGGGAGAGAGGGGGAGAGAGAGGGAGAGAGAGGGAGAGAGAGAGGGGGAGAGAGAGGGAGAGAGAGGGGGAGAGAGGGGGAGAGAGAGGGGGAGAGAGGGGAGGAGAGAGGGAGGAGAGAGAGAGGGGAGAGAGAGGGAGAGAGAGGGGAGAGAGGGAGGGAGAGAGGGGAGGAGAGAGAGAGGGAGAGAGAGGGAGAGAGGGGGAGAGAGAGGGGAGAGAGAGGGAGAGAGAGAGGGGGAGAGAGGGAGAGAGGGAGAGGGGGAGACAGAGGGAGAGAGAGGGGAGAGAGAGAGGGGGAGAGAGGGAGAGAGGGGAGAGAGAGGGGAGGAGAGAGGGGAGAGAGGGAGGAGAGAGGGAGAGAAGAGAGGGAGAGGAGAGAGGGGGAGAGAGAGGGGGAGAGAGAGGGAGAGAGAGGGGGTGAGAGAGGGTGAGAGAGAGTGAGAGAGAGGGAGAGAGAGGGAGAGAGGGAGAGAGAGAGGGGGAGGGGGGGAGAGAGAGAGGGAGAGCGCCCCGCCCGGCTGGGCAGGGCAGCTGCAGACGTTCACACTGGCAAGAAAGTATAGGAGCAGCAATTTTGTTAGGAGGACACTAGAGAATTTTCTTCTTTTTAGGTTGAAAGTTTGGGCCGGCTCCATGGGTCACACTGGGCCTGGAACTGGTGAAGGACGGTGGCTGTCCCCTTAGCTGAGCCCCTGCTACTCCCCTCAACTCCGGAGACTGCACGTGCTTGGGGAGGGAGCCGGCAGGGTAGAGAGGGCAGAGGGAAGCTCTGAATGGCTTCAGTTACCGCCGAGTCGGGTACAAAGCTCCCAGAGAACAGGAGGCTGGTGCTCCATTGCTCACGTTCAAAGGGAAGCGTCTGCCCAGTGTCCTTACCCTCGGGCGGAAGGTAGTAAGCAGGCGTCCAGAGCTTGGGACTGCGCCCCGCCCCCACTCCTCCACTTGGCAGCCGTGGCCCCTCCCTGTACCTCAGTTTCCCCATGCCTGCTCGGCGTCCCCCCCTCCAGAACCGTCATGAGACTCCCACAAAGCAAATGCACTCGAAAAGCTCCCTGCCCCACCAAGTCGTGGGCGAACGTCGAGGGTGATTAACGCCGTCATCGACCCTCTCCAGGCCCAGGAAGCCGCATTCCCGCGAGCCTGGGGCTTGGACCGACTCTGAACACCACCATTTCAAAAGCGCTCGGCCACCCGGCACTATTTTCAGGCACTCAGCTGGGAGACAAGCGACCATCAATCCTGTTCTGGAGGCGGCCTGGCTGGCGCACAGCGGACAGAGGCATGCACTCCCGGAATCCGTCCTGCAGACAAGCGGGGAAAGCCTGGTAGGTGTGCTTGTGCCCGGCCTCCCGAGGCCGCAGGCCCACCCGGTGCACTGGTGTCTGTGTCGGGAGACTTCTCCCCGCACGCCCCGCCCCTCCCCCTCTCCTGGCTCCGGCCTTTCCCCGGCCTGTGCTGCTGCAGCCATTTCTTGTCGCTGCTGAACAATAGGCCTTGCTAGCAGCTGGCAGCTTGGCTGCCCTGCCCGGGGAGGGGCAGGAGGGACGAGAAGAGGGAGGCCTCCTGGCAGGCTGTGGGCTGCGGCAGCCAGCCTGCTGCAAGGGGGTTCCCAGCTCCAGGGACAATGCCAGCATGTGTGCCTCCCTGGTCATGCACGCAGCTGTGTCATCTCAGAAGCCCGATGGCTAGCAGTGGAGACCTTAGAGCAACGGTGCTCCTCTGATCTGAGAGCTTCTGTAAAACCCCCAGGGCCAGACCCCGTGCCCAGATGCTGGTGGAGGCCCCCAGGGTTCTCATTTGCCCCCACTGAGAGCCACAACCTGAAGCATGTGGCATGTACATAGTCCTGCCTCCTTCTTTCACCGCTGAGCCAACTGAGTTCCCAAGAGGGATAGTGACTGACCCAAGGTCACACGATCAGAGCACTGAGGGGGCATTGAGCCCTTTAGGACTCTCCTAACTATTGGTTCACTGTGGTCCCACTGAGACATCTTCCTCCTTTTGTATCTCAAGGCAATGCCTCAGTAATGTTCTTCTTTACACCCCTATACAAACAGGAGAAGGTGTGGAGCTACTTATTAGAGGACGGGCAAGGTAAAGCTTGACTCTCTCACCATGCTCAGCCTCCAAGCATCAGCCTCCAGGCATCAGCCTGCCAGTGGACCCTGAGGAAATCAGGAGCAAAGGGAGGCTGACATGGTTCTAAGAGTCAGAGAGTCTCAGCCCGCAATCCTAGCTCTGCCACTTGCCAGCTGTGTGACTTTTGGGAAGTTGCTTAAGCTCTCTGAGCCTGGACTCCCTCCTTTGTAAAGCAGGGGTAGTAAGATGAAAGTTGAAGGGCTGGGGCGAGGAGTCTGTGAGATCAGGCACACCAGCTTGGTGTCTGCACCTGTGCACACTCAGCAGGCAGTAACCCTGGGGACTATTACTACTGATTCAGAGATTCTTTTCCAAGAAGAGCAAAAGGACATTAAAGGCAAAGATGGAAGAGGCAATAGGGATTCTGGGACCCCAGATTGCCACACACACTTGGAGCACAGTGTCCTCAGAAAATAAATAACTGACCACAATGACAAGCCTGGAGTTAGGAAATCGTGTGCCCATAAAACATGCCTTCGGCATTAGGTGTCCCAGCCTTGCTTTAAGGTTCAACCTAAATCACTACACTGAATGGAGACCTGAATTTTCACCTTGCCCACTGTCCATGTTAGCCATAGCTTCTTCTTCTTCCTTCTTCTTCTTCCTTCCTCTCCTTCTCCCTGTCCTACCATTGCATAAGATCAGCTCAATCTTACCCCCATTTTATAGATGAGAAAGCTGAGGCACAGAGTAGTTCAGGAACTTGCCCAAGGGTGCAGGATGGAAATGGTGGAAGAAGGATTCAAACTCAAATGGTTGCAGAACCAAACTCTAAAACTCAACGCTATAAATTGTGTCTTGCCGTAGACAACAATCACTTCCAATCACTGCCTTCACATCTGTAAAATGGGGCCCTTTGCCCAGCATTTCCATGTCTAAGCCTCCTCCCAGGTCCTAAACTCTCTGAAGATGTCCACTCCTGTGTGACTTCTCCTGCTGCTCTGCCCTCTCTGGCCATTGAAACCTTAGACATGGCCTCCAGCACCTGGAATCTATTCACTTTCCTGGGGTGTATTTCCCAGTCTGTGTAAGCCCCTGAGCACAGGGATTGTGGCCTGGCCCAGATATGGCAAGACACTAAGCATTGTGTGGTTTGAAAAGATCAGGGTTTGGCAAACATTTTCTGTTAAGGGCTGAAGAGCAAACACTCCAGATTTTCAGATCAAGCCTTATGTTCTCTGCACCATTGTAACAGGACAACAGCAACAGACAATACACAAATCCACGAACATGGCCATGTTCTAGTAAAACTTTGTTTACAAAAACAGGCAGTGGGCAGGATTTGGCTCCAGGGCCATAGTTTGCTGACTGGTGGCAAAGATGAACATCACAAAGTCGCTGCTCTTCAGAGCAGCGGAGGGAGCAGAGTGCTGTGCAGCTAACCCAGGACACTGTCGGACTTGCTAAGTGTGTCTGCAGAGGTGCAGAGCTCTCCAGAAGAGAAGAGGTGGGTTCTGACTTGGGGATATGGAGAAGGCTTCATGAACAGGCACTTGAGCTTGGCCTTGGAATGATGGGTAGAGTTTCTACAAGCAGATGTGGGGTCACAAACCAGGGCATGCAGTGTGCTGAGAATGGGGCATCCAGAGGGTCAGGATGGGGGTGGACCTGGGACCCAGACAATAAACACTAAGTCCTGTGCTTCTCTCATGCCCTAGAGAAGGGTGAACTGCAAGGTTCTTTTCTTCTTTTAATTTACCAAGTGTTTTGAGTGCCTACTATGTGCTAGGCATTGTTGTAGACATGAGAAGGTAGACATCCATGACTTGCATTTTTATGGCATTGTCAACAGTTGCAAAGAGATTTAGGAGGTATGACGTTATCTTGTCCTCACAAGCACAGAACGATTGAATGAGTTGCCAAAGTTGTATCTCTAATGAACAGCAGCTGCTCATGTTCCAAGAGACAAACCACTCTACTGAGCAACAGACTCTCATTCCCACTGCCTAATGAGTATCTTCACTGGGACGTCTGGAAAGACGCATCCTGTTCCTCTCCTTTATTAGTTTGCTAGGGCTGCTGTAACAGAGAGGCTTAAACAATAGAAATGGATTATTCTGGAGGCTGGAAGTCAAAGACTGAGGTGTCAGCAGCGCCAGGTCTTTCTGAGGGCTGTGAGAAAAACCTGTCCCATGCCGCCAGCTTCCGGTGGCCTGCTGGCAGTCTTTGGTGCTCCTTGGCTTGCAGACATTACCTTATCTCTGCACTCATCTTCACAGGGTGTTGTTCTTGTGTGTTTGTGTTGATATCTGCCCCTCCTCCCTTTTGGACACTAGTCATATTGGATTGGGGCCCACCCTCACGAACTCATTTTAATTTGATTATCTCTATAAAGACCCTATTTCCAAATTAAGATTCCATTTTGAGGTACTGGGGGTTAGACCTTCAACATAATTTGTTTGAGGACACAATTCGACCCATAACACCTCTCCCAACCCTCCGCCCCCTATATTCATTGCTGATTGAATGGAACCTTCATCTCCCAGGTCCCTCATCTCCAGGCCATTCCTTCATCCCTACACCAGCTGGCATGGTGGCCCAGCTGCCAGGAGGTTGCACAGGATTAACCTCCGGAAGGTGGTGAGGGAGAACCAGACCGTATAAACCAGGGGGCTGATGGAAGATGAGCAACAAATGCCTGAACCACTGCACTTTGGGATGTCAGCTCTAGCATCCTTGATGTTAGAGAAACTGTGACCATTAGTGTAGTTAGGGAGCAGGTGCACTAACCTGAGGCACGAGGGAAAAGGGCCCGAGTAGGGAAGCTGTGGCAGAGATGGAAAGGAGGTGCTGCAGGTGGTGCACAGGTGGGAACAGGTGGGAACAGAGTGGCTTGGACTAGAGAACAGGCTGTGTGGGGGGATCAGGCCTGGGAGAAGGGTGGTGAGGTCAAGAGAGGCCCAGAGGGGAAGAATAGGCCCCGCAGGGATATGAGGCTGGTTTAGACCTACAAAGCTCAGTACAGATACTTAAGCCGAGAGTTCGGAGGCAGGACCTCAAAACAAGTTTTCAGAGACCTGAGTGGATTAATTCTCCTAGGAAAGCCAGCACCAGGAGTGGAGGAGGCTCAGCAAAAACCTGGTTACCGACCAAACCCTGGAAAAGAACTGTTGAGAATTGAGGGAGAGAAGTGAGAATGAGGAGGCTGAGAAGGGCCCAAGAGGCAGGGTGAGAACCAGGAAAGGCTCTCCTGAGACCAAGGCGGTGAGAGACAATGACACCAACTCCAGCAGAGGCTGGGGGTGGACTATTCCTTAACTTGAGCAAATTGTGACAAACTGGTTATGCTCCGATCAGAAGGAAACTACAAACACGCCTCTCTCATCTTTTAACTGTTTATTGTATAATATAAAACTACAAAAGTAAGACTGCTCATTTCCATGTACATTTAATCTGTCCAATTGTTTAGATTACAGCCCAAACCTACATGTGAATACAGCCTCTGGGTTCCGATGTAACGTCTGTAATATTGCATAGAAAAGGCACAGCTCTCAGGTCTGTGGGGGAAAGTTTACACCTCCTTTTTAGACAAAATCCCTCCTCAAAAACCATGCACCAAACATGTCACTATGTACATCTTTTCCAAAATCTTGGTTGTTTGCTTGTATGGACTGCACTTCTCTTCCAAACTTGTTATCCCCAAAAGACGTCCAAAATTATTATTGGCTTTTTCTGCAATAGCATTTAATCCTGGCTAATTTTCAAGAAACTTTAGACTCATTCTTAGAAGCACTGAAAACAATTGTACACAAGCAGGACACATATACCTTGCTGTCCCCCGCAACTAGAGGAAGTTAACCATTTACAGCCAGAACAGGTTAAATATGCTCTTTTCAATGTTTTCATGAAACATATAAAGGCCCAATTTGTAACGGCAAGGTTTTGAAATTAAGACAATTCATATAGAGAATATCAATTGCTGCACAAAGTAGAGTGTTTTTTAACATCTGTCATTTAAGAAGGCTGCCCTGTGGTATTCATAATTCATTGTTTACCACAAAGGTGGTTAATAAATTTAAGCTTTAAAAACGATCCGTAAGTTGATACTTTGGCTCTTTGGAGCTTATTTATGTAAGAAATTTTCCTTGATTGACCTCAGGGCAGTTGGGACACTCCAAGGGGCTATGGCAATAAAAAACTCAATTGATAAAGACACTCAGGTGTAGCGGAGGCTCTGGCTAGTTCTCACCTTTCGGTGTGAACAAGGGTGTCTGTGTGGTTGCCCCTCTGTCAGAAAGAGAAAGTGCTACTAAAAAACATTAAAAAATATCAACCCTTTGATGCTTGATTTTCTTAAAAATTTGGAGGTATTAAAACATTCCTCATCCATACCTTTTGCATATTTCAAATAGACCCATATTAGAGAAGAGAGTAAAAATGAATGTGGACTGTGCATACAATGAGAAGACCCAGGGGTCTGGCTTGGACCCCCTTTTAATACAGATTGACATTCCTACAGGAGAATACATTCCTACCATACATTCTGCACATGTTACGATCCAGATGTTAGAGCTCCACAGTAAAATAAATATATTTACACAGAAAAAAAGGAATAAATAACTTATGAAAAAAAAAATCACTTCAAATTCAAAGCTCTTAATATTCTGCTCTCATCTTGTCACTTCATTGCACATCACTGTCAATAATTGTCCTCTCCCAGCCCCACCCAGCATGTCTTTCTCATAAAGGCACCTCGAACTGCCTGCCTGCCTGCTGCCATGCGGTGTCCTTCACAAAGGGGAAGGCACTGCTGCCAGGGGGCATCTGGGAGCATGTCCCGCACTCAAACTGGGATGTGGAGATGACATACAGGCTCACATTCTTCCCTGTTGGGACATCACTTTGGAAAAATCAGACATCAAGATAACTTGAACACTTGATGGTTTTGTTCTTTTTTAAAATTTCCCATGTCTTCCTCAGAAGACCTTGAAAATCAAGAATTTACGGCAAGGGTGCGCAGAGTTAACAAGCATTTGCCTGCTGTTGGGTTTGATTTTTTGGTTTTGTTTTGATTTTGAAGCCTAGCCTTACACATATGAGAGAGTCAGAGAACCACGTTTGGGCAACACTTCACTGTGCTCATTTGAACTGTTGCCCAACATATGGGATTTGTTTAAACACACGATTTGCTAATCCAACCAAAGTACAGTTGTTCTAAGTTACTGTAAATCAGTTTTTAACAATGGCAAATCAACTGCCTTACCCTGTTATTGTTCAGAATAATCAGCACTATTGCGTATGCATACACGTGCATAAGTGTGCAGCACGTGGGGGGGTTTCCAGGCCCTCCAGTTATCAAAAGCATGGCGTCTGGGCTGACTTGTTCTCCACAGAAAAAGGAAGCTCTTAAAACGGACAGGCACAGTGACACTGGAAGCATTTATAAGAACCCTCACCTTGACTATATGTGGTCCCTGGTCCTACTAAAGGAAATGACACATCTGTAGCAGTAAGAGGTGTCCGGGTGGAGGTTGCTTGTAGGAGAACAAGAGCAATTTGATCTGTTTGTCATTGCTCTACTGAGCTGATAAGTAGCCTTTAAAAACACATTCAAGTGGGGGGGGGGGCAGAGAAGTAAATTAAAATGTAGAAAGATTTAATCATAGCATATACGATGAATCTTTTGATTAGATGAGCAGTTCCTTCATCACAAAAGTATTTGTTTTGCCATGTGCATTATAAAAATAAAACTATCTATGGCTTGTTTAAAGTGCCATTTTATAAAGCTGTCTTTTTTAATTGGCCAGAAAGACTCAAATTTTATCCATGGCAAGAAGTGAGCAGAATTGGTGACTGAATATTGACAAATGACTAACAACAAAGACAACAACAACAACACAAATCCCATAATTTAAAAATTCTTAAATAAATATAAAAGTTATTCCTAAAGAAGCCATCTGCATTTCAACAATATAGAATGTAACCAGCGAAAGTACCATTGGAAGAAAGAAAAAACAGAAAGGAAAAGGCCATAAACAATTTCGGCAACAAGCATGATACAATGCAAACATTTTAAAATTAAATGTACACTGCTAGGATAAAAAGCTACTTCTCAAGTGTCCTTGGGGGTGGGGGGCTGGGAGGAGAAACATGCATAGAAAGTCCTGTCTGCATATTTGGGTAAAACAGCCTTGTAAAGTGTAGTTAAAGCAGCTGATTCAAGAAAGCAACCAGATTGGAAGCTGTGACATAATGGGACCAACTCCAGGTTCAAGAGCCACGGTTATTTCAAGAGTGCATCCCAGGCTGGGCAGAGGTGAGCTGAGCTCACTGTGATGATCATGAAGATACCATTTTCAGCACTTAGCGACAGAGGGAACGAAAGCTCTAGGGAAGGGAAGCTGGAAAAGACAACTGGGCAACATGATAGATACCTTCGGGGGGAGATTTTTTCTTTAGGAGCCCTAGGCATTAAAAGGGTTTAGTTCCAAGAAGAGGTTGGTTGCTTTTCATAAAATTTTGTTCACATGTAAAATTTCAGGTCGTCATAAAAATTATGCCAAAAAGTAAAGATTTGGGTTTTTGTTTAAAAAAAAAAAATAAAAACAATTAAAAGCACAAACTTGGCATAAATACAGTTGAGTATTCGGTAATCTTCCCCTCAAGAGAGGGAGCTAAAGAGAACCATCACTTAAACCCCGAGCTCCACGGCAACCTCCCGCCAACTGCTTAATGCAAGTTTGATGAGCAGACGTGGCTCTGGCTTTGGAAGTCACAGTGCTGGCGGGTATTCATGCCAGGAGGTCAGTGCTTGTGAAATTTGGGTGTGATATTGCCTGGCCCTTTCTTAAAGTGGTGTGTGTGTGTGTGTGTGTGTGTGTGTGTCTGCATTTGGGGACGTCAACTGCGGATTGATTTGATCCAATTTTCTCTTTGCACCAAACACATATAAAACATTACAATGCTATAAAAGTACAAGTGCAACTTGTACATCTGAAGTTTGCAGGAACTATGTGAGCAAATCCTATCAAAATAGCTATCTCATATGTATAAACAGCATTTGTTTTTAGAAAAACAATATCATAAACTGCAGAATCTGTACAAAAATATAAAATAAATTTGGGCAGCAGTTTCTAAACAGCCATGTAAATGCAACACTTACGAGGAGTTAATGCCTCTAAAAAGGCTGAATTGCCAAGTCAACCTATACAGGGCAAAAATGCCAGAAAAGGTACTGAAATTATCTAAATAATATATATATACACACACATATATATACACATATATATGTATATATATATACACACACATATATGTATATATATGTATATATATACACACACATATGTATATATATGTATATATATACTTTTTCTTTGTTTTACCTCTTGCAATAAAACTTATAGAAAAAATAGACAAATATGCACATGCAATTTACAGCTTTCCCAACTTATTCCTTGTGCTTTGCTTGAACTGTTTATTTTTGCCATTTGATATAGCAACATTGTCTTCAAATGTATTCTTTCCTATTCCAGGGTAGTAGGTCTCTGAGGAACCACTCAAAAAAGCATATTAAAAGTGGTCATACTTGGATGAAGGCACTCCAACTCTGCTCAAAGCAAACTAGTGTGATCCTTTTGTAAAATGTTCTTTTTCTCTGAAAAAGGCAAGCAAGGGTGCATGCACAGTGCGGAGAGCTGTCAGGGCGCAGGGACACTCGCAGGGCCTGGGGGCACAGTTCCGGGGTCCCTGGGATTAGGACCCGACGAGCACCTCCATGATGTGGTCCAGCTCTGTGAGGTCCATTTTGAAAGGCTGACTTGGGGCGACGGGCTGGCTGCTGTAGGGGGCGAGAGTCTTGAGGAGGTCGTCCGCAGACACGGGGGCCATCTTCGAGGCTGTCCCGGATGCCGAGGTGCAGGGGTCAAAATCATACATGGACGTGTCGATGTCTGCAAACAGGATGTCGTCCAGGGTCAGGTCCGTCAGAAACCCCGTGGACGTGGTGATCTCAAAATTCCCAGGCAGAGAGTCCATCAGTTTCGGGTCGTCGGGGCGACCCTCTTGGAGCCCCTCGGGTTTCGGGGCGCTGGACTCGCCGGCGCCCCCTTTCGAGCTGTCAGTCGCTGCCACTGCGGCCTCTGTGGAGGTAGATGTGGGACAGAGCTCCTCGATCTCGTCCAAGGCAGAGGAGAAGCTGTCCTTTTCCGGAGGGAGAGCTGGAGGGGGCAGTTTGGTAGGAGCCGCGGGGGGCACGGCGGGGGAAGTGCAAAAAGTGTCATCGTCGTCCTCGAGCAGCGACGCTGGGGTGAGGCAGGCCTCCAGGGGTGTAGTGCTTGCGAGGTCGCAGGGGTGCGCAGGCGGGGGCGCAGCGGGGCTGAGGGCGGCCGGGGCCTCTCGGTAGCTGTCACTTAGCGAGTCGCTGGGCTGGGAGGAGGGGGTGAACATGGGCCTCAGGCTGCCTTCCTGTTTGAGCTCCTCTTGGATCCGTCGCAACATGTTGTTGATTAAGACGGTCTTTTGCAAGCTGGGCTCTGTGAGGGGCCTGTGGTTGTAGAGTTTCATAAGGGAAATGTTGAAGATAGTCTGGCGCTGTAAGGTGTAAGACACCTTGGATGGACCGTCAGAGGGAGACAGGATTTTGCCTTCCAGCCCATCTTCATGCTCATCAAACTTCCGTTTTCCTCCTTTACCCAACATATATCTGTAAAGGAGAAAGGACGGAAATGGAATTAATCACAAGAAAACTTACTGCTACCATAAAAAAGATGCTGATTCAGAGGTTAGGATGTGAACTTCTGCTAGTTTTTTTGTTAGAACAGATGGATTAATTGGGGGAAGACTTTTTAGAATAAAAGAATCGGAAAATCTACTTTTGTACGCCTGTGGAGCAATTTTTATCACTACGTAGTCTAGTGAATGTATTTCTTGGGAAATGTGTAGACCCAGACAAGTTAAACGTTACCATGGAAACCGTGATTTTGACTTTCTCAGCTCCTTCGCTTGCCTAACATTATCATGCAGGTTCCATTTCCATCCCCCAAACAAGTTTATTTTTAAAGCCCAAGAAAACACTTACAATGCTATGACCTAGACAGATAAAGGTGTCATAGGTTACAGCCTGAACATATCTTGAATGATTAAAAGAACCAAGTTGGAGAAGAGGGAACATATATAATTTTGGTAGAACAGTGTGTGCTTTCAAAACGCCTTTTCCTTCCTCATTATGCATAGAGCCCTTCTGTCCGTTTGGCGACACGTGGTGAAGCATTTGGCCTGTGTAAATGACCACAGTGATTGAGCTGCCACCACTTTTCAGTCTAGAATCAAGTGGAGGAATGTAGCTTTCCCAGCCCAAGTTTTCCAGGCCACTTTCATTGCACAGTTATGTCTGAATGCAAATGGACTAACTGGAAAGTAATGTGCTCTGATTGCTGTTTGGGTACCTGAGACATTTCATAACAAAATACTTACTCTATGACTCCAAAGATATATATGTATTTCAAAGAAACAACAATCTCCTAACAGACCTTGAGCATTTGGAAATGGGTTAGATTTTGGCTCCTGGCCCACCTTGCGTGACACTCACAGCCTGGACCAAGGCGCCTCCTCACCTGCCCTGGCCTTAGCCAAGACGCCTCCAGCTGGCCGCACCGTCTGGAGAGTGGGCCTTCCTCTCAGAGCTTCAACGGTCTAAACAGACTATCGCAAGCCCGTTGGACTTGGCCTCATACGCCTGAATTTCTAACTACTGAATCAAGAACGCTGTCCTTGTGTCATCCAGACCAGGAGACATGGCTCTAATTAGCCAAGCCCGTGCTTGCTCTGCCACCCTCTCTTACACACTGACCCACGGGCACGACGTGATTCTCTCCTCAGTGCCCCTCATCCTTTCTGGTATCCTCATGTACAAGCTAGTGCCTTGTGGTTCTTCAATCTTTCTTCTAAACGTTACTTGCCTTTTGCTGAGTTGTTTCAGCTGATTTTGATGGCACCTCATTCAACCCTTCACTAACTCATTCTGCATCGATGCCGTCTTGGGCACTCTGCCAGGCAGTAGGTCCCTCAGAAGAATAAAGCCTGGTCTTCAAGAGGCTGAATAATTTCTCCTACACCTCATTATCATTTTGAATTATGAGTCTCATCCTAAAGGAATAAGGCTAAGCATAATAAAACTTTACAGAAATTCCTTCCAACACCTTGTTAAAGAAGGCCATGCTACCTGTCAAGGTGGACAGATATACAGGTGGTCACAGAGCCTGGCACACAAGTCCCCCTTGGGGTGACTACCTTCATGTGCCTCAATCTCCAGGAGAGAAAGATGAGGCAGCTGCAACTCATCAATGTCAGAATCAGCTCAAGAATTTGTTAATGCACATAAAAATATGGAGTTACTAGTCTGACACACTTTCCCTCATTTTATAAACGTGAAGAAAATGGCTGTCAGTCATTAGAACCAAAGACCAATCCCATAATTAACTGTTTCCTAAGGCAAGGAAGGTATGATAGTAACCACTTGCTCATCTAATACCTCCCATGACAGAAACATGTCCTAATGTTTAGTGCTGAAAGTCTCATTTGTATATATGCACTTTGCATAGGATATTTCCTATCTACAGTATCTATGCCCATGTAAACTTGAGTGTAAATTGGACAGGAAGTTATTTCATTTCACACTGCAAAACACTTTCTACTTTATATATCTTAGAATTGTTACTGGACAACTGTGCTTTAAAACAGATCATTGTACCCACAGTTATACTATTTGTATTCACTTACAATTTAAGCATATAAAAACTCCCATAGAAATTCCACTTTTGCCAAATAGCTCTCTAAGTACATTTAATTCCCATGCAAAGCTGTTAGATGATCTATGTTGTATGTTATAATTTGATCAGACCCAAGACACTGAAACACATGACAGAGCACACAAATGCATACATGCAACAGAGAGAAATGTTCCGCCTCTCTGACTCCATCTTGTTCAAGCCTGCTGTGTTCCCATGGCCTTCAGGCTAACAGCACCTGCTTAGTCTTGCATACAGACATGCTAATCACTAGAGGAGTCCTACTTGTGGCTTGAGTTTTACAAAAACAGCCCCTTAACAGAAGGTGCCTCTCTCAAAGAGATAAGGGAAGTATATATGGTTTATCAAAGATCTGCAGGAATCTCCTGACTGGACTCACATCAACTAGGGTCAACAGACTAAGCACAATTTTCCTTGGACCCTTGCTGGCGCCTAGATGTCTGCAGTGGTCAATCCCTTCTAGCCATACCCATTTCCCCTTCCCTGCACATTTAAAGAAAAGCCTGAATTCTGTACTTTCTTAAGATAGATTTGAGGCACCAATAGGTCTCCAATCTTCTTGGTTGACACCTTCTGAATCAATAAACCTTTCCTTACTCCAAACTCTGAGATTTCGAGGTTTGGCCTTTTGAAGCCCGGGGCACACAGATTTTCTGTCAGTAACATACACATACATGTATACTCTAAAACAGTGTTTCTCACTGTGTGATCCGTAGATGGTGCCAGTCTGTGAACTGTTACTGGTCCACAATGAAGTCTGTATTATTTATAAACTTTTATAGTAAATTTAAGAGTAATCGTATCTTAATAAAATCTAATAAAAAATGAGGATTCTATTTTACATCTTTGTACTTTTTATTTCATTTCTCTAGCAATAATTTTCATTGTGTTTTACCGAAGTATCAGTCTATGAAGGAGGAATAAACCAAACAAGATGGTTCTGCATCAGAGCAAGTTTCAGAAACACTGTCCTAAAGGCCACAACGGAAAACAAGTCAGTAAGCTCTTCACCTCTTTGAATTTTACTGGCTTTCTTGAGAAAAGGTAACACTTAGGTTAAGGCAGTATAGACGTTTCCTTTTCTTTTAGTCATTGATACAGAACTGTCTTTTAAAGACTTGTTGCCGGAATAAATGACAGGATTTTCTCAATAACTCATGTTTCGCTAGAAATGATCACTGACTCTATGGAACACAAACATTTACAAAGCATGCAATACTGTTGGCATTTAGCAGAATTCCCACAGGTGAAGAGATGCTTCCAGAGAGACTTCTACGGAAGCAGCACCTGATTTCTTATTAGAATGGTCCAGCTGGTCATAACTGTGTGATAACCCCATTGATCTGGAAAAGCCTGATTAGACATTTGTAATGTTGTCTGGATTGGGCAGGAGGAGGGCCCATGTAAGCAAAATCTGTGAGCAGGAATTGACAGACAAATCGAATCTTGGATGCTTTTCAAATGTGTAAATAAGGACCCATGACAGAGTATGTCTCAAAGCAGGTTTGCCTTCATTTCTCTCCTTCTTTTATGAGGCAAAACTGGCTCTACACTCCCAGTAAGATTGCAAAATACACACAATTATGATCTGTAATCCTATTTCTATCTACATTCTTATAGAAAGGAATAAAATGCAACATAATAAAATCAAGTCCATATTTTTACTTAAAATTAATTTTTAAAATGTTAAAGTTTGCCCAAAGTTTGCTTAACACTGTTTGGAATCGAGTCTTCCCGCGAACTGTTTTCAGAAGAGGCCTCCAACTCCTAGAAGTGGGAGGGAAGTGAGAAGAACTCACTCGCAGTGCAGTGTTTGAACTGTGCCCTCTTGGAGCAGGGCACAGTTCAAACAAGAAAATACAAGCTTCTCAAGAACCTGAAGGCAAGAAGCCAAAGATGTGTCAGGGCCTGGAGTTCGGGCTGGCTGAAGCCAGTGGCCAGCTCCTTAGAAGCCTCCTTCCCAGGCACTCTAAGGAGATAACAATAGCTCTTTAAGCAGGCTATTGGAGAGGCACGTGACCTTTTAAAAGGCCTCCCTAGGCTGCAGCTAGAGGACTGAGTAGTAGCTGGAGTTCATTAAGGGCTTCCAGGTAACATGAGGGAGGGGGTGTGCTGCTGTTCCTGTCTGAAAGGCCCCAAGGCCTGGAGTTCACTGAGAAGGGGGGCTTGTGCCTAGCCTGGTTTCTAGGCCATCCTGAGGCGTCACACCTACTTGGTCTCTTCCCAAGCCCCAAACCCATATTTTCTACCCAATCTTTCAAAGACCCAAAAGGGACCCTGAGCTTCAGGGCTGGTTAGAGACCCCCAAGTGGAGGAGGGAGGTGGATGCTCCCTCCCTCTTCTGCCCACACAAAGGAGCCTACACCACCTCAGGCACTCTTCCATTGAATGTTCAGTGGCTCTTAATGAAAGGTTTGAGATAAGACACCCTCCCTTCTCCAATACGTTTGTTAGAAATGAACTCCAGCATTCTAATTTCTTAATGTAATTTTTAGCAACTACTAACTACAGCAAATAAAAATTTGGAAATAAAGAACAAAATTCATAGGAAGCAATGTAAATGAAGACTTCTCTTTCAGTTTTCCATAAAGTTTAATACTGAATAAAACTATATACTGAACCTGGCTTTCAATGGTGCAGCTTTCATTAAGAAGGGCCTGGCTGCCCTCAAAAGCTATAATCCCTTTGGGCAGAGGATCAAAAGTAGTAAATGTCACTAAAAGATTCCTCAGAAGAAAAAGGATGGAGAAACAGATGGTATTACCTGACTACTTGGGGGTTTGTATTTCAAGATTTTCAGTGACTCCCACAGTAAGAAATCTGGGAGATTATTATGGACTGGGATGATCAGGAGACTGCTAGAGATAGGATCTGAGATTTTTATTTAAGGGGAGATGGTCTCTTAATGTGTTTCTCAACCCAGCTGGTGTGCCCCGTGAGGGCACAGCCTGTGTGCTTCATTCACCACTGTACTCAGGACAGGACAGTCCCTGACACACAAAAGATGCTCTCTAAACAGTCGCTGTAAAAGTAAATGGTAATGGAAAGAACGAGAAAAGACAATGAGGAACAGCTAGAGAAGAACTGTAAATAAAGGCAGAGATGTGCGTGTCTTTGGCCCTGAGTGGGCACTGGGTAAGGGACGGAGGGTATGAGAAGGGAAAGGTGACAGCTGTAGAGGGGAGCTGGCTAAGGACGTCCACTGGGACCTGGGACACAGAGGGTGGGCAAGGAAGCTCTGCTCAGAAAGCTCTCCTGTGAATGCCTCTCCCGAGTTCTGGAATCTGGGTGAGCATCAGACTCACCTGGAGGGCATGTTAACACAGAATGTTGCCCTTCACCCCAAGATTCTTATGCAGCAGGTCTGATGTGAGGCCCAAGAATCTGCATTTCCAACAAGTTTCCAGGTGATGCTGGTCTGGGGACCTCACTTCGAGAAACATGACTTTCTTTTTCCCCATTTGGCCATTTCATGTTTAAGCCTGAGAATATCTTTCCTCAACTGAACTCAAGTCCAAAGGTCTTCCCTATTCATGTCTAAGCAAGTAAAGAACAGCAAACAGCATTCCTGTGACGGCAACCGACCACTGACATTAAACAAAGACTGTGCCGAACTGAGATGCCTTCGGCTCGGTGGTGCTGATAAGGCGCAGCTTCTCAGACTGACAGCAGATGCCACCGGCTCCGTGGGGCCCAGCTTCTTCTGGCTGCGATCTCAGGGCAAGGGACTGGCAGTGAGGCCTTATGCCCCAGGTCCAAAAAGGAACTGAAATAGTTACTTATGTGTTAAAAGAGTAACATTTCACAGCTTTTACATTTTTAAGGCGTCAAGGGGAAAAAATGCAAATATTAAAAAAAAAAAGTGATCAAAGAAGTTCTCCAGCCCTGATCAGTGTGGCTTATGGTTGAGTGTCATTCCAGGGACCAAAAGGTCAAGGTTCGATTCCGGCCAGGGCACATGCCCAGGTTGTAGGCTGGGTCCCCAGTAGGGGGTGTGCAGGAGGCAGCTGATAGATGTTTCTCTCTCTCTCTCTCCCCCTCCCTTTCCCTCTAAAATCAATAAAAACATCTAACAAACAAACAAAAGGTTCTCTACTTCAGTGTTTTGGAACTACATATTTAAGCTATGCCTGGGGTTTTAAAAACAATTTTAAAAAATCCCTTTCCTTAATGTTATTTGGACTGTCAAAATAAATGTCATAATTTTTTTTGATCCTCACCCGAGGTTATTTTTCCATTTATTTTCAGACAGAGTGGAAGGGGGGGGGAGAGAGAAAGAAAGAAACATCGATGTGACAGACACATCAACTGGTTGCCTCCCACACAACCCCAACCAAGGCCAGGGACCGAACAGCAACCGAGATACATGTCCTTGACCAGAATCAAACCTGAGACTCCTTGGTCTGCAGGCCAATGCTCTAACCGCTGAGCCAAACCAGCCAGGGCAAATGTCATGATTTTTACGTTAAGAATATATATTCTACTTGTGCTGACTACCACTTCTGTTGGCCCCCAAAACAACAAAACCCACTGCTCTAACCTGCAAGCTTACCATAGCCCTCAGTGGCCACGTGTGGTTCCTAGAGGCCCAGAGCCTGGTGGCCGCCAACTGACAGGTTGCTGCTGGGGCTTATGAGACGCCTGAATGGGGACCCCTCAGCCCACCACCAGGGCTGCCTTTCTGGTTTTCTGACTTTGCTGGTCCAAGAAAAAAAAAAAAAAAAGATGTAAAGACTGCATTATGCTTTACCTTAACTCATCCCAAACAACAGTCATTACCCCAGACAGAAGGAAAACCCTCCATCTCATCCTACTCAGTCTCCAGGGAACTAATGCTACAAAAGGTCTTTAAAAGGGGTCAAAATTGATAGCTTAGTCCCAAATTTCTGAAGGGAAAAAATGACTGGGAAAGATGAGACTGACCACATGGTCAAAAAGACAGCAAAGAGGGGAGGCACTTGTCCCTGCGCATGGGGAGGGCGTGGAAACGGCTCCCAGCTCAGCACCACCCGATGGAGGGATGCCTGTCCTGTCCACACAGGCTGGCCATGGGGGTCCCAGAGGCATTACTTTGAAACATCTCAAGGTTGTTCCAAATTCTTTTTGGACTAGTAAATGACAAGTAGAAATCTAGTGTTTTCTCTTCTCGGGAGGAGAGCAGGCTTCATGATTAGGTGACATGCTGTTTTAAAAGTCAGCTAACAAGGCAGAACTCAGCCCTGGTGTGTGCAGCCGGGGAGGGAGTTACTAGTGGGGCACGCGGCTTCTGCGGAACTGGTCACTCTGCTTCCTCACCTGGGTGGAGAAGACACCGGTGTTTACCCTGGAATAAGTCACTGGCCTGTACACTTAGGACCTGTATGCTATACTTTAAAAAAGAACACAGCTTTTTAAACACTAGTTTATAGCTCTTAAGAAAAAGGTTCCTAATTCAAAAGAGAGCTTTAAGAAGCCACATCCCTAATCTCTTCAACTCCACTGTCCAATGTGACCACAAGGGTGACCACTGGTTGCTGAAGAGTCCAGAAGTGTCAATGCTGACACGGCGAATCAGAAATGAGGCATCGACAGCAATGCCAACAGCTCAGGACAATGGTGTGTCCTCACGGATCTACCTCGTTTGAAGAAAGAAGCTAAGAAGTGATGCGTGTCTCCAAAGAGGACAGCGGAGGCTCTTTCCTCACTCTGACATCCTGTCACCAAAACCCAAAGTCCTTTAAGTGGAAACACATTCTTTCCATTTCTTTTAGGGGTAGTGACAGAAGAAAGGATGCCACTGGCAAAATTATTTTGTATGTGACAGACTTCCAAGACCAAAAGAGAGGGGCTGGCCGGAAATGGTTTTGAGACAACTTCTGAAACAGAAGATTCGCATTTCTCCTCTCCTCACCCCACACCGTTGCCCTAAGGTGTGTTTTGGATCCTTCCTTAGAGGTGGTCCAAACAAAGAGCTGCTGTCCCTAACAAAGGCCACCTGCCTCCGGCCAGCCCCCGGGCGGACCCTGAGAAACGGTTCCACCTCAGACCCCGTCCCACAGCCGCTCTCAGGCAGGAAGGAAAAGCCGATCCCACCTCAACAGGCGGAAGACACATTTGCTTAGACAACTTTCTACACTGTTAAAAGACTACACCTTAGAAAACACACGATTCAGAAATCTGATAACACCTATGCTTTAGCACCCTCCCACCCCCAAGTGTCAACTACAAAACACACCAGGAGAACAAGAAGACCACCCCAAAAAGACGTGGTGGGGTGGTGCTGGCAGGAGCAGAGAGACACAGGAGGGTCCTCCAAGGATTTGCTATCCAAGCATGGGTTATGCTGTGGCAAGTGCAGTATACCACCCCCCCCACCCCCAAGCGTCTGGGTGGCAATTTGATGAGCCTCCAAGAGAAAGGGGGGAGGACCAGCACTCCCAAAGGCTGTCTTCAGACTCCAAAGTGACTGCCTTTGGCCTAGGGGAATGGCAGATACAGGGGCAACATTTCACTGGGGGGAAAGCCTCTCCTATTAGTTACAGACAAAGGTAGGGGCTCCCAGAAGACAAGGGATGTCAGTAACAGAACCCCTAAAGCTGCCCAGATTGGGAAGCTTTTTTCCCTCCTAAACCAAAGCTCATCCAGGATGAGGTCCCTGCAGTAACATCCATACTAATTGGTAAGTAAGACAAAGCCTTCCCCAACAAATCAGCAATGTCATTATGAAGCCAGTCACTAGATGAAGCCAGTTGGGCGAGCTGGGGCGCTATTCTGCAGCTGTAACCCGACACCACTGTTTGCAGCAGCGCCTCCTCCCACCTCTCCCAGCACCGGGGCTCTGGGCTGGGGGCACCCAACCGCTGCTTATTAATCACCAGACAATGACTTTCCAAGGAGACCGACGGGAACAATCCTCTTTGCTTTCTTGACAGCACCTCAAAAACCTGGAGATAAACTAAAATTTGGTCAGGAAGTCAACCTCTAAGTGAATTAAACACACACACACACACACACACTTTTACTATTTGGGGAAGTCTTCTAAAGTCCACATTTAAAGAAACTCTCTACCTCCCCTCACCCCCCTCAGGATTTTTACACACTTGTATTAAGTTGAAGATAGTTTCTGACACTACTGGTTTGTTAAATATAATCTGTTCTCTTGAAAAAAGAAAAGAAATTAAAGCCTGACAACTAACTGCATTTAGCAGGCAAAACAGAGTCAAATTCTGAGAGATAATGTTTCAAGTAAATATTTCTTTGGAATAAATTATGGCCTGATTAATAAACATCTGGAAAGAAAAATGGGCTTTTTAGAGTGTAACTGTTAAGTAGTATAAACTTTTTCTAATATCCTTCTTTGGTTTCTCCAACAGCTGGGAATTTTAGGTTTTAAACCTAACTCTTATGAAGTAAAGGACACCAGTCACCTTCTTCCAAAGACAGTGGAAATGCTAACAATTCTTTTATTTTACCTAGGGATTCTGGCTTAAAGCATCACACACTTCAAGAAAAGACTGGGCAGAATTATACAGCTTCTGAACTTAAGGTTAACAAAAACATACTCAATATGATACGGTGCTTGGAACTTTCTTTAAAACACTCTACAAAAAAACCTGGCTGTGTAGATGGCACAAGACTGACAAAATGTTGATAACTGTTGACGCTGGGTGATGAGTACAAGGGGATGCATTGTACTCTTCCCTTTACTTTTGTGTATGTTTGGAATTTTCCACAATAAAAAGTTTAAAAAATACAATATGCCAATACATATTTTTAACAGTCTATAAATCTAGAAAATCAAGTAAGCACAATAAACTATTTACACTCTCACCAAGAACTATTTTATTAACTTGACAATTGTTTTACACCGAAGAAAACTATTAATGCTCTACGTAGTAAACAAGCGTGCCCAGTAGGAGTCGGAACTCCTTTAAGCCCTGAAAGACAGCACTCCACATCTAGCCACAAGGGGGCGCAGCAGAGCAACAAGGCACTCCTGAAGTCTGATTATTCACAGCAATTTCTACCTACAGATCTCTCAGAGTGTACACATTTCCAAGATTGTTCCCAAATTCTGGTCTCTGCAGGACACTGCTAAGCAAGCTAAGAGCCTTAACAAGGCCAAACTAAATTATATTATGCTATGGTTCTGGAAGTATTGTATGTAGAAAAGGTTGTTGCCTGTACATAAGAAACACTGATGTTTCAAAAAGCATGTTTAAAATTCCAGGAGGATTTCTGAAGTGAGAACACACACACAATAATAAATATACAAGCCCATGTGATAAGATGTGAACTTAGAGAAGCCAACAGTTCAGAATTTCCACTGGGGTACTAAGGTAGAGTCTCAGCCACACAATGAGTCTCAAAGTAAACACTAAGAATTTTACTCGTATAGAAAAGCCTTCAGCCTGGCTGGTGTGGCTCAGTGGTTAAGCCTCCACCCATGCACCAAGAGGTCACTGGTTTGATTCTCGGTCAGGGCCCATGCCCAGGTTGTGGGACCAATCCCCAGTGGGGGAGCATGCAGGAGGTAGCCAACTGATGTTCTCTCTCATCCATGTTTCTACCTCTCTCTGTCTCTCCCTCCCTCTCTCTCTCTCTCTCTAATCAATAAAGAAAAAATATTTTTTAAAGAAAGGCTTCAATAATCCTATTGCTTCTTAATATCAGGAAATTACTTACACACTGAACAAATATGAGAGTTATATGGGAAAACTTCATGAAGGATATCAAGGAGGAGTAATTTAATTATAAAATGCAACACAGTTAAACTTGGAGAGATAATGGAGCAAGTTATTATATAACTACTTGCTGGAAATCTTTCTATTCAAATTATAAACTTTGGTTTTATGATGCATGTTCAGTAATAATGTTCATATGAATTGAACTATTATCACCAATATTTCCATTTGAAACTTGGTAAATATGAACATTGTAATATTTTTATAAATAATACATTACAATTTAAATAATGATGCTACTTCATGCTAATTTGGTGTCAGAAACACATCTTTAGCTGAATCTAAAGCCTCATTACATTAAGAAAAAGAACTCTTAGATGTGAATTTCTCTCCTTAAGATCATGTGCCAGTCAAAATTAGCCAGCCTCACCCCACACCCATTCCTATGCATAATGAAAATAGTTTTCTCCTGTATTTATAATTGCTTGGATGGTATTCTGGTTTCAACCCTCCTGTAGCATCTTTTCCCCAAAGATACCTTGTTTTCCCCCTCACATTAGAGACCTTCAATAAACAATGGGGGGGGGGGGGAGGGCAGCTTAAGGTAGAAACCAAATGTTTTGCCAAAAGTATGTGACAGTTTGTTTTTGTTTTTTAAAAGAGGGCTATCAGATATATAAAACAGGTAAATGTAATATACTAAAACAAATCTGTGAAAAAAATAAAATTGCACATTAGTTAAAACAAATAAAAACTATGTTACATCAGGAAGTGTTATGGAAGTATTTCTTAAAGGTTATGATTAGTTTTTAATTTTCTTTGCTTTCAAAGTTGAAATGCTTTATTACTGTGAAAAATCACTTCAAAGAGGACATGCTATGAAATATTCCTCACAAACACAGAACATATTTCATCTTTTAAATTCCATGTGCAGTCTAAAGAAAAAAACTAGATGAATGTTATCTATTTACTTACTGAGTGAATCTAAACATTGTATTATAAGGTCTAAACCTGAATTCCTTAAAAGAAAACTATCAAATTTCTACAATATGACATGAGTATAAAAACAGGCATGTAAAGGGGAGGAAATAAATATTCTATGTAAAATACCTGTCCCATGTAAGCAACATACACACTCCGAATGTTTACTTTAGTTACTTCTATGAATTAGGCTAGTGATAAGATTTTACAAAGACAACTTAAACTTTATATTATATACTTGAATAATTCACAAAGTAGAAAAAGGAAGTGAGGATACAAACTAAACCTGAGGGCAGTGAGTAATACTTTGTAAATGTGGCAGCTCTTCTTTTTATTTACTTTGGGGCTATTTTGAGATCAAATGCATTTCTTTAGGAGGATGGCAGTATATTGATAATTAATGACCCCCAGAACTTTACACAAAGTCATTTAGTCAACTACAATAAAAATAATCAGAGTACTACACTGAATGTGATAAATATTTATTTTCTTAGGAAGCTATCTCTTAATACTTCAGCTTCCAGGATCTTCAAGGATCTTTAAGGAGAGACTGCCTCCAACCTACCCACTTGCCCCCTCAACATTCCAATTCATCTCGCCTGTCTTACCTGAGGAATCTGCATTTTGAATCTGTATACCACTTACTCTTAGACAGCAAACAATCACCACCAGGTAAAATCTATCCTACATTTCTGGAGATGGTAAAAATATTTTCAAAAAAATTAATCTGTTTTAAAAACTGTTCAGAAAAGACCATCCCCAGGTTCATGGCAAGCAGAGAGGCAGTGCACAAAAACGTCTTCAGCCACAGACCATGGGCTCGAACTCCACCGCCAGCTCAGTTCTCTGTGACAGCCGGGAAGACACAGAAGTACACATGTACATGGAGGTTCCCGTCTCAAAAAGGGAAAGAAATCCGAAAAGCAAATCTGTATCATGTATTATTATAAAACGGATAACCACTCAGGGAGGCTAGATCAGTTTAAAAACAGCTGCCACCTAATTATCTCGTTAGTGTGGCTAGAATTTTATGCAAACATGTTCTGGAGTAGAGATGACCCTGGGACTTTCAGATTCCCTGAGTTTAACTCCGGCAACCCTTCTAAATATCAGGGTGGGGTACTCTAGCAGGCCTGCACGAAGCTCCAGGAGCATGGTGTGGAACGATAAGCAGCCAGCCAGAGGAGAGGAGAGCAAGGGGCTAAAGGTTGATCTGCAGAGTGACGTTTCAGTGTTTCATTTTTTGACCATGGCATATTCAAGTAGAACTTTTTACTTTTGTTCAACAAGTTCACACAGCCCACTATAAATGTGTTTATATATAAAATGTCCTTAGGAGTCTGAATCCACTCCCCTTCACTATTCTAAGTGAAACACACACACGTGCACACACACACACATACACCCTATGAAGGTCTTTAAAGAAAAAAAAAGATTAAAATTAAATAGTAACTCTGCAAACTATAGGGTTTTTTTGTTTGTTTTTTTTTGCAGAGAGGCAAAAAGATAGTAATACAGACATGAATTTGCTTTAAGAATTTAGGTTTGCTGCTACCCAGAGTTACTAGAGAAACAAAGCTGCCTTTGGGCACCTAAAACTAGTCAGACCTGCTGTAGCAGTTGCACAGCCGGCTCCAGATCGGTTCTCCACTCTCCTCCCTCCAGCCCCCACCCCACGAATCCGCACAACTCACTCCACTCGGGGCGGTGCAGAGCTGGGCACACTCAGAGCCAGGGCCAGCTCTGGACACACGGTGTGCGAGTGGGAGAGGCCAGAACAGAGAGCAGCAGACACCAACTCCACTTGGAACTGAACGCTGCAATGGGTGCAGAATACAGCTTATGTGATCCCCAATTTTTAAAATAGATAAGTCAAATTGTGGCGCTTGCTTCAGTGATACCTGGCAGGTATCACCAATTAAGTTCAGAGGAGGGACAGAAGATCTTGAGAGGAGACAAATGAGCCTTTCCAGCTTTGGGGGCCCTCAGACCACAAAGAGCAGAATTTCTAAAAGGGAGCTTGCACTGCCTGGATGTGGGGCTTGTTTCAAAGATAAGCATCTGTTCTGTCCTATTAGAAATCATGTTTTCAAAGATACTGTTTTTCTTTTTCAATTTTCATTTGTATTTCAAAGAAAAATTTTAGACAACTAAGCATATTCTGTTTGTCTCATGATCTTCAAGAAAAAAAACAAACAACAACAACAAAAAACACAAGGCGTCTATTTATTACCCAGAACAGGAATGTTGTCTTATTGGCCTGACATATGCCATTCACAGATTCATACAAAGAATGAACTGCCACACAGTGCTCATGGAGAAAGACACTGCTCCATACAATGAGTGAAGGGCGCTCCGGGGGACAGTTCTGTTCACGGGGGTTCCCAGCATCTGCACAGGGGGCAGAAATATGCCTTCAATACCAACTGCACCGGCTACTGGAGACAACATTTTCTCTTAAAAAGACATGCCAACTTAGGTTAGTAGCCGGCTCCTTCAAGAATATTAAAACTAAATTAAACGTCCACATACTTGAACAGGAGTCCCAGCATGTGGGCTTCTGTCAATTGTTTAAGGAATGTTTATTAACAGTGGGTAGAAAATACATGATTTGTGCATACACAGTGGCCACTGCATTTTTAGATTTTCATATTCTGCTGACCAGTATTAATTAATAGAAAGACCTAGGATGGTGGCTGTTCCCATGAGGCCATTATTACATAAAACTGAAGCTTGTCCTATGGTGCCTTTAGTATGTGCCTGATCTTTGGGACTCAGTAATCAGAGTAATCTCTCTCTCCTTTGCCAGGAAACTAATGCAAATATAGCTATTTCCTAAATGATATGCCATAACAGTAAATATAAAATTTCTGTAGCAGCAAAGTTATAAAAAATTCTACAAGTAGTCCTGGCCAGTGTTCTCAGCGGTTAAAGTGTTGGTCTGAACACCAAAGGATTGCAGGTTCAATCCCAGTCAAGGGCATGTACCTGGGTTGCAGGTTGGATCCCTGGCCCTGGTTGGGGCTCTTGTGGAAGGCAACCAATTAATGTGTCTCTCTGACATTAATGTTTCTCTCTCTCTCTTTCTCTCTCTCTTTCTCTCTCCCTCTCCCTTCCTCCCTTCCACTCTCTCTAACAAAAACAAAACAAAACAAAAAAATCAATGGAAAAATATTCGTGGGTGAGGATTAACAACAAAAAAAATTCTACAAGTGAATTAAAGTTCATACTTTTAAATACCATATTTATCTATACATATTTTTAATCTATATGTAATACTGACAAAGCTGTCTTGATTTTTCTGATATAAATTAAATATAAAATAAAGCTTCATGCTTTTCCTAGTGTTCTTGAACAAGAAACAATAGCAAAAAAAAAACAAACAACAAAACCCCACAACTTTAAAAGTTTCTACTGTAGTGTTTACCCTTCTTAGCTATTAAAGTGATTAAGTGTAAAATGTTTTGGCTGAGGGTAAACTTTTAGTATAATTTGATACTGATGATTTGTTACCTGCTACTTGACTTATTGACAGAAAACATCTTTAGGCATTTGTATGTGTATCTTCAAAATCTCCCCTCGACCTTTTGATCTGTTTTGTATATGTGTACTTGTTTCTAAAGTAGCGTTATAACTTATTCTGCCATTGGATCACTGTTTCAAACAGTGGATGCCAGATCAGTTACTACACAAATTTGAGTGAGTTTTAAAATATCATAATATATAATATTTCACTATGTTCATCATTAATAATCAGCGCACGGTAACTGGGTAAATTTATATTTTAACTTCTGAATTAAATTTAAAAAGCTTTCAAGGGGGAGCAATTCAGCAAATAGGAGGCCAAAGATTTTCTAAATCTGAGTTAATATCCTTCTCTTAGTTCTTAAAGGGAAACAGCTTGAGCAGCTGTTACCTAAGAAGCTGTGACACTTGCCTGACAATAAAACTGTTCCCTAGGACACCTCTTGTCTACACTTGATTGGTATTATAGAATGTGAGTTCTCTCTCCTACCTGTTGTAATAGAGCAAGGAACAGAGTTGAGTGTTTAAAACAAACAAATAAACAAAAGGGCTGTCAAATTCATTTCATAAGATGTCTCATCTGAGAGCAACATCATTATACACATTTTAATTAGGAGCAGGAGGAAGAAGTAAAAATTACTTTAGAGGGTGCCAAATGTGATGAACAACATAAGTAATTTTACACTAACATATAACATCTCTAAATCGATGAAGTGAAAAGGAAAACTTTCTAACATTTCTCTCACTTTTTTTTTTAATTCAATGAAGACATTGATAAAAGAAACAGGAAAGCAGAGATCCATGAACAAGCTATTCTTGCTGGTGCCAGAAGCTGGGATCTTAGGATGGGTATTTTCATCCTCACAGCACACCCTAGCACACTCAAATCAGAATAGACTGCTATAAAAAGGGGGAGGAATGGGAGGAGCCCTTAGGGTGAGACATACCTTCTGGTTAGCTGAACAACTTGCCCCCCCCACCCCCACCCCTGCATCAGCAAAACAACCCAGAAGCTCTCAGGTGGACTGTCCTCCAGGGGTTGAGTGGAGCCAAGAGCCCACTTCACTCTTGTCAGAGACTAGTCCCTAATTATAAAAAGCTACTTTGAACACTTCAGGCCTCAGGGATCCTATTGGCCACTACAACTTCTAGGCTCTTTACACACATTATAGTCATTTCTTAACATATATTGGGAAATCAAAAAGCATATTTCATGAACAAAGCTTGAAAACATTTAGGTACTATCTTCCTTAAGACCAACTGGGGCCGCTCAATTCGATTCAAATAAAAACTGCTCTAGTCTGAGTCTGATTGCCCTTCCCCATTCAGTGCCTGTAAAAACTTACTTTCCACCTCCTGAAACATCCGGAAACTACCCAGTGCTAAAGCAAAAAGTTATTCTAAGACAAGCTCTATCTAATCTTTTCATAAAATTTAAGACTAAACCCAGAACTTTACTTCCATTTCAATCCATTACTATTACTTCTGCTAAAAGTAAGATAACTAGTGACCAAGGAAAAACGTAAGAACAATTAATGATTTTCTCTCCATGCAATGGCCCTCTTACAGCACCCTCTGTCTTAATGGTACAAAGTCCAGGGCTTGGGACAGCTGGCTCCCCTCCACCCCCTCCCTCTCAGTCATAGGCGGTCACCAAGATGACTTGTAGATTTCTAACTTAAAAACCAATGAGACATTAAGTTTAATATACATGTATATTCAAAATCAATTCACTTGCGCACGGGCGAAAAGCGGGTGGAGAGGGATGTTTTTAAGCTAAAAACACAGGAAAACTCACAGAAACACACCATAGCAAGTTGGATGCAAACCCGGGCACGGAACTCAAAAGTGAAGCAGCCTTCGCGGCAGCAATCCGAGCCTTAAAAAAAAAAAAGTCTCGCACGTTCACAACAACACAACCGCCACAACACGCACACACATCCCAGCTGTAAAAGCGACAGCTCCAAGCTCCCTCGGCCTCACTGCTGGGCTCCGGTTAGCTCCCGACCTCCTCCTGACCCCGGTTCGTGACTGGCCGTCCCCTGCCCTTCCCCCAGCAGATCTGCCCTCGCATTGCTGGGGGTCCCCCCGGCCCTTGCCCGGGCGTCCAAGGGCGCAGGGAAGCAGCCGGAGGGAGCTCGCCTCCGGGTACCTGCTCTAGCCCAGGTCCGCGGCTGCCCAGGGCCCTCCTCCACCCTCTGGGTTTTCCCGGCCCTTGGCCGAGTCCTAAGGCTGCCCCCCACCCACTGGGAGCCCAGCGCATCGGAGGATCCCCCAGCTTGGTGCCCAGAGAACTTACCACATGCAGCTCCACCTGGGAACTAACGCATCAGGAGGGGTTTCTGCCCACTCCTCAAGCTACTCTCGCTCCATGCGGAGTACCCAGCTCCGGGGGCCCGAGGGTGGCGCCGGGGAGCGGGCAGGCGGAGAGACTGAAGCTAAGACTCCGTCGTCCTCTGCCTGCGCGCTCGGAACATTATACAATGGTGGAGGAGGAGGCAGCGGCGGCAGGCAGCGGAGGAGGAAGCGGGAGGCGGGCAGAGGGGGCGCCCTGACCGAACGAGCGGCAGCTCGTGCTCCAGCACTCGCAGTGCAGGAGTGACGTGCGGCCAGCGAGCCTCCCGCGAGCGCCGGCCCGGGGCTCAGCAGTCCCCGCCCTTCGCCGGGTCCCGCCCCTCGCCTGGCCCCGGCCCCGCCCCCTCCCCCGGCGGTCCCGGGAGGCGCGATAAACGCCGAGCGGGGCTCGGGCTGCCAGAAGAGCAGGAAGGAGCAGGCAGAGCACGGCAGACGCCGGGTGGCAGCGCTACCCACGGCTCCCTCCGGCTGGCACGCCCTTTATTTTCTCTCAAGGCTTAAAGAGAAGGAGAGAGGGAAAGAGACACCCCGGTCAGGGAATCACTATTAACCACCAATAACCCCCCAACACTCTTGAAAATACTTCTTCAAATGACGGAAAGGCTAGTGACAAAGGCGGCAGCGAGTGCGGCGCGCGCACAGCCTGCAGAGTGGTGCGACCGCAAATATGACAAGCATCTGAGCTATTCGGCAACTTGGGGCCGGTCAGCAGGGCGGGCAGGGTCCGGCGGGGTGGTGGTGGGGGCAAAAATCCGACCCCGAGTTGCGGTGTCCACGTTGCACAAGCGGCTTTCGATACAGGAGTCCCGGGAGGGCACGGGCAGCAGTGTCCGCAGCTGGGACACTCCCCAATGCCCTCGTCCGAAATCTCAGGAGCAACCCGCAAAGATATCCCACTGGCAGGATGGGGGCTCCAATTGGAGCCCGGGATAGAAAATGTCCCTTGCTCGTGGTGGCCTCAGCCCAACATTCTAAATGGGTCACCAAGTAAACAGTACTTTCCGAGCAGGACGGTAGAAACCAAGTTGCATCCTTCGTGCCAGGCTGCGCTTCGGTGCAGATTCGGCAGCCAGCCAGCCGGCCGCCCGCCTTGAAAGAGTCCACGAAGGTAGAAAAGCCAGGCTTGCAGACATAGGGGGCCAGAGACTCGGTCTCTGCCCAGAAGTTTCATATGGATAGCCTTTTCCTCTCCTGAAACCTTCTGCTTTGAACTACTTACTTGCAGCAGGGAAATTAAACTAGTTGAGTGAGATTGTATGTATGCCTAACTTGTGTAAATTTAAAAGCACTGGAAAAAGAGACAGCTCACTGGAAAATAAACATTATTTTATTTAAAAAATTACACGAGTGTTCAGTGTAAAAATGTTACAAAAGGTAATTCAGGCACCTTAAAATTTTGGCTGCCACCCCAATCAATATCTCAGATCACTTCCGTATTTAATGGTCCACTATTCCAGTTACATTTAAGAATAATAAAGCTTTAAGACCTAACATAAAGGTGATTATAAGTCGTTAACATCAAGACAAGTTTAGACGTGTTCGAACTGTTCTGTAATGATTTCTTATCAATCAAATTGATGATCTTACTGAAATTAAACCTGGGTTAAAATGTTGGTAGAGGAGACCATGTTTCTTGTTTTATCTTTAAGGGGAACAGAAAAGGTTTTTACTGGACCCTTAGTATAATTAAAACCTTATACAGATTTTTCTTTAAGTATAACCAATGCCAAAAGCTAATTATTTGTGGATATCTTTGGAAAGTTTCATTATAATGGTGTTCCAAATTACACATCTTGGAAGTAGTGCTCAGGGCCCTCTGCAGGTCCTGCTCAGTTTGTGCCTGGGTGGCATAGGACTCAAACATTTTGCTGGGAAGCCAAGATACTTTTCATTTCCAGAGTTCTGCCTTTTAGAGATGACACTAACTACTAACAGTTTCCTAACCACCCACTCACTTATACTTTCAGTGCTCAATTTAAGGAAAAGCCATTGAAATAGAAGCTTCAATAATTTCTTCCTGTGATATCTTTGTAGCGGAGGCCAGAGGCCCTGTTGAATTTAAAATGAATTGAAACTGTAATTCATGAATTGAAGTTAGCAGCAAGTTAGACCTGCAGAATTTTTGTGACACGAATATTTTCTAGCAAATATGTACAAAAGAATTAAGATCAAAGTGACAATTTTTGTGTCTCCAGAGTGGACACGTGATTCTGATAAAGCATGTGTTCAGTACGTGCTCAGTAAAGGTTTGAGTTCTCAGGAAGAAACCTGAGTTTTGGGGTGAAATGGTTTTCACCTTTCCACACTTTTGAAGGTTGTAATATCCCAGCAGTGCACATGTTATAAACGAGTCCCACTTCCTCCACTTTTAGATTCTGGCATCTTTCACCAAGAAGTCAAAGTATGAAGTGGCAGCTTCAACAGCCGGTGATGCAGTCCAACACCAGGTGGTTAACCAACCCCCTCTCCCAGGCCAAGTCCACACAGGCTGGCCGAGGAATCTAAGTCCATGAGGATAAGGAAAGGCCCTCCCAGAACTCTTAAGTTCACTCCCTCCAGTTTGTAATGGCATGATTTTTTAAAAAATTGTTTATTCCTAGCAAATGAGTAAGAAATGTTTAGTGAACATGAAAGTGGCATTTTCACTCTTTCACTCTTTGGGTCATTTAAAAGCCCACTGAAAGTAATTCTGCCTTCAGTTTTGTAGTTTAGAGTTTCTCCCTGTCACGTGTACATATAAGAAATTAGGCCAGGCATCCACATTTAACTACCAGGAACATACATGTTTAGGTAGAAAGGAAACATTGCTTTTCTAAGTATAGAACTATGATGGTATTTTTAAAAAATACTTCACGAGTTTAATTTCAGAGAGGTACTTCTCAACATTGCTTTGTATTTCTGGGTACTAGTTTGCACTTCACTGCTTTTATTGAAAGTTTCTGTGCCTTCACTACTTGCAAACTACTAGACTACTGCACTAACTGAAGACCACTTTTAGCACTTAATTAGCATGTACGGAAGAAAGACACAAGGACAAGCTACATTAACTGAGAAACAAAGACTTTAAAACAGTTTTCAAACTTTAATTTTTCTTTCACCTTTATTATATTTTATCTTTCTGGTTCCACATGAAATACTGGTAATAGTCATCCACATACATACCTTGGAAATATTGGTCTTATGACAAAAAAAAAGGGGGAGGAGGGTATGCAATTCAGTTGTTAAATACACTGTATACAGCCGTGCTAAAAAACCTTTTCATGGAAAATACAGAGATCCTAACTGAATGTGGACTTCTCTTTCACTGGTAACTGAAAACTGTTAATAAGTCTTCAAAATAAAATTCTGGAAGTAACATCACCTAACTAATTATCAAAGAGTTGATACAGGATACGATGACTTGGAAAACTAAATACTCTCGCAAAGATAGCACAGACAGGTTTGGTACTTTTCATCCTAAGACTTCATTCTACTGGGACTTCCGGTCAAGATGGTGGCGTAGGTAAACATGGTATTGCGTCCTCCCACAACCACATCAAAGTTACAACTAAACTACAGAACAACCAGCATTCAAAACCGCCTGAAATCAAGGTGAATGGAAGCTCTACAACTACGGAATTAAAGAAACAGCCATATCTAGACTGGAAGGAGGAGAGGAGGGGCTGGTCCTACGTGTGGCGGATAAAAATCAGGAGGACACCTCGGCTGGGAAGGCCCTCCCTGAGGACGGAGGGGTCCCCGTCCCACACCTGGTGCCCCGCTCAGGGTTCCAGTGCCAGGAAGAGAAGTCCCCATCACTTCTGGCTGGAAAAACCAGCGGGAACTGAGGCTCAGGGAGGCTGACGCGGCTGGACCCCAGGCAGCTCCTTAAAGGGCCCGCGCACGGACTTATCGGACTCTCTCCCTCTAAGCTCAGAGGGGAGGCAGCTTGAGGGGCACCAGAGACATACAGGGAAGAACTAAGCTGCTTGGCATTGGAGCAAGAGCTGGAGAGGGGGCTTTCTCCGGGACAAACATGCTGTCAGAGGCCTTTGTTCCTTTGCTGAGCCTTCCCTGGGGCGGCAGACAGTTGCCATATCTGGGACTCCAGCAACCTGGCTCACACTGGTTGCCCCGCCCTGGTGATTCCCTGAGGCCCTGCCCCACCCAACTTTCAGGCCCACCCAAGCTGTTGCCAGTTGCTTAACCATAGGATTGGCCTGTCTTGGATCCTGCTTCAGGTTTTCCTAAATTCTTTCAAACAAGCAGCATCTGGTCTCAGATAGCCCCATACCTCTCGTTAATACACAGAAACAAACATAGGGAGGAGGCCAAAATGAGGAGACAAAGAAACAGGTCCCAAATAAAAGAACAGAACAAAACTCCAGGAAAAGAACTAAGCAAAATGGAGATAAGCAACCTAACAGATGCTGAGTTCAAAATACTGCTTATAAGGATGCTCAATGAACTTAGTGAGAACCTCAGCGAACTTAGTGAGGGCCTAAAGAGCATAAAAAAGGACCAGTCAGAAATAAAGGATGCACAGTCAGAAATGAAGGAGGCACTAACTGAAATAAAGAATAATTTACACAGATTCAATAGTAGAGTAGGTAAAGCCAGGAAGCAAACCATCGATTTGGAATATAAGGTAGCAAAAAAACACCCAATCAGAACAGCAAAAAGAAAAAAGAATCCAAAAAAATGAGAATAGTGTAAGGAGCCTCTGGGACAACTTCAAGTGTGTCAACATTCGCATCTTGGGGGTGCCAGAAGGAGAAGAGAGAGAACAAGAAATTGAAAACCTATTTGAAACAATAATGGCAGAAAACTTCCCTATCTTGGTGAAGGAAACAGACATACAAGTCCAGGAAGCAGAGAAAGTCCCAAACAAGATGAACCCCAAGAGGCCCATACCAAGACACATTATCATCAAAATGCAAGAGGTTCAAGACAAAGAGAGAATCTTAAAAACAGCAAGAGAAAAGCAGTTAGTTACCTACAAGGGAGTTCCCATAAGACTGTCAGCTGATTTCTCAAAAGAAATTTTGCAGGCCAGAAGGGAGTGGCAAGAAATATTCAGAGTGATGAAAAGCAAGAACCTACAACCAAGATCACTCTATCCTGCAAAGCTGTCATTTAGAATCGATGGCCATATAAAGAGTTTCCCAGACAAGGAAAAGCTAAAGGAGTTCATCACCACCAAACCATTATTATATGAAATGTTGAAGCACCTTCTTGAAGAAAAAGATAAAAAATATGAACAAATAAAATGGCAATGAATACATATCTATCGACAATTGAATCTACAAACAAAATAAACAAGCAGAACAGAAGCAATCTCATAGATACAGAGAACAGTTTGTTGGTTGCCAGACAGGAGGGGGGTTGGGGGAATGAGTGAAAAAGGTGAAGGGATTAAGAAGTACAAATTGGTTGCTAGACTGACAAACCTCAAAGGGGGGGGGTTGGGGGGTGGGAAGAAATAAACCAAAGAACTTAAATGCATAAGCAATAGACACAGACAACAGTGTGGGAAAAAGCGGGAGGGAGGCAGAAGGGCGGCGGGAGTGGGGAGGAGGGTCAATGGGGGGGGGAGAGGAACATCTGTAATACATTCAACAATAAAGATAAAAAAAAAAAAAAAAAAAAGATTTCATTTTACCACAGGAGCAAGTTCACTCATCTACTTCTGCAAACTTTCTTCATCTCTTCTCCCACCTGCTTTTGTCATGTTTTTTCTCTGCTTCTCCCTGAAGTCACGCTTCACACAGAACTTCAACTCCAATGAAGGGCTGCTTTTGCAAAGTTTCCCTTAGTGTTACTGGACTGCTTTGCAATGACAGCTCTTATGTTCCGAGAGAGAGGGTTAGAGTTAGGCATTTTTCTCTTTTAAAATCGTGACAATATTTAAATTCTATTTGGAAATAAATCTTAATGATAATATTTGAAGAAATGCTTTTAAAACCATTTTTTTCTAGTAGTTTTTATTAGTCCCTTCTAACCTGTATTAGAGAAGATGGTTTCTATTGGGCATTAGCTTCCTATTCCATTTGCCACTGTTTTCCCTTAAAATCCTCAGATAAACTGTGAGGTTCAATTTGCAGCAGCCCTCCTTTGAGACCTGGGGTTTTGCTTTCATCATGTCCTCAGCTGAAAAGTGAAGGCCTTTCCTGGTGACAACTCCTGTGCCCCTTTCCTGCCAGATGCTGCTCCACTAAGACCGGCGGTCACTTCTCAGAAACATCTCTCCTTGCAACCAGTTCCCCACACAGCACGACCCTCCTGATGGTCTCTGCATGTTGACTCTGTATTTCCTGTCTATAAAACCACCTTCTTGAGGAGTTCATACTCTTCTCAAGATACTCAGCTCCCCTGGCTTCCAGAGAAAACTTCAGAGGATGTTAGAAATCACACAGCCTCCAGGCCTTCCTTGTCCCTGGGAACCAGCTTAGTGAGATGAAAAGGCCTGGAGTAGGAGTCTGAAGATCGTGTACAAATAAATCACTCAACTATGATTAATTGTTGATATTTTAATTTCCTAATTGCTATGTCACACAGATTTAGAATCAACATGGGTTCCAGGAAAAAGAGCACAGGTTTTGGTCAGGAGATTTCGGGTATAGTTCTTCAGCAACAGCCAGCAGTGAGGCTGAATTAGACCCTGGACATCACGGGTCTGCTTCCACACTCCACAAAAGGAGGAATTTGAGCTCAGAGAGTTCTGTAGCCCCTTCTCACAGCAAGGAGTCTACGAAAAGTGACTACAGTGGGGACTACCTTCACGGAGAAGTTTTAGGGCTCAAATGAGATAATCTGCTCGTTGGAAGAATATAAAAACAAGTAAACATGTACACATTTCTAAAAGAAAGGAGTAGAAGTACAAATAACAATAATGTACTGTCTCCAGGAGGACACTTTCTTTGAATTATCTGTCATATCCAGAAGAGAGACTTGAGCAGTCCTACCCTGGCTTCGTTACCCATTGTGGTTCACGTCCCCTGTCTGTGAAATCTGTAATACCTCCAACCCCAACATTTGTATAGAAGCAGGACCGTTTACAAGGCATTTTCATATGGATTCACTTGTTTGCTCTTCATAACATCTTCCCTGTGCCACAGGAAGGGCAGGTACTACTTCCCATATCTTACAGGTGAATAAACAGAGGCTTAGAGAAGGGCCAGTCAACTGAACTCATCCTTCATCAAGATGATTCCCAGGGACAAAGACCATCTGGAGCCTGTGAGAGTGCTAATGTTCATTACATTTTTTTGTAGCAGCCAGGAAAGGCCAAAGCTGGATGTGTTGGGAAGAGTATGAACTCCTCAAGAAGGAGAGGATGGTTTATAGACAGAAAGTATAGAGTCAACATGCAGAGATCACCAGAACTGTATGCTGTTTCAGGGTCTGGATACCATTTTGCTTCAACCCTACAATACAGTCATGAAATAACAATTCTATTTCTTACACAAAGAACTTCAACCCTGCCTGTTCTTGGCTTTGTTGGAATCACATTTGAACCCGCAGAATTAATAACCCACAACCACTACAACAACAAAAAATAAAACTCATCACTCCCTCCAGCCTCTTACTCATGTCCAATATGGTTCATAAAGCTGTCATTCTTCTCTTTCTCTGCTGCCGTGGCGCCGAGCGCAGGCGGAGGCTTGGGTGCACCCATAACCCACCGCCATGGTCGAGGAAAGCATTGCTCCTGGAGGTGTGATGGACCTTAATACTGCTTTAGAAGAGGTGCTGAAGACCGCCCTCATCCACGATGAACTAGTGCGGGCGATTTGCGAAGCTGCCAAAGCCTTACACAACTGCCAAGCCCACCTTGCGTGTGCTTGCATCCAATTGGGATGAGCCCATGTACGTCAAGTTGGTGGAGGTCCTTTGTGCTGAACACCAAATCAACCTAATTAAGGTTGACAACAAGAAGAAACTAGGGGAATGGGTAGGCCTCTGTTAGATCCACAGAGAGGGAAAACCCCATAAAGTGGTGGTTGCAGTTGTGCGGTGGTGAAGGACTATGGCAAAGTCTCAGGCAAAGGATATCATAGAGGAGTACTTCAAATGCAAGAATTGAATAAACTTGGCTTTTGTTTCCAAAAAACAAAAAACTGTCATTCTTGTCCTCACTCTTTCTAGCCTCTAGAACAGTAGCTGATACAATAGTATTTGGTAATTATGGAATATTTATTCATATGAAAATATGAATAATTTAAGGAATGTTAACAAGTTTATAACAGCTTCATAAATTCAAGGGGGTTAATCTTTTCTGCTAAAATTTTCCTCTCATTACCTTTTCACTAAACTCTACATATAAATAACTATTCACATACACTGTTTAAGCAGTATTGAGGAACTTTCATAATTAGAGGGGTCATTGTGAGTGATATAATATTGTACTTATAACTCCTTTTCAGCATTTCTAAAACATGCCATGTGGGGTTAACATAATTAAAAGGACTAATGGGCACTCACAAAGTACTTACTGTTAAGAGTTAATCTATACAGACTCACTATTGGGGGAACAACCTTGAAGATAAACAAATTATTGCCATAATTCCACCATCCCCTACTTCTTTTGAAGGTTTTCTCTTCCTACTTACCTCAAGAAATAAAAGTCTCAGTTCAGTCATATTTAAATACACAGCAGCATTGGATAATTACAGGTAAGAAAAAAAAAGATTTGCCTATCCAAATTTTCAAGTGATGGCTTGAATGGTTTATTGCCTTTGTCACTTTCATGTCCTCTTGGTCATGAAATATAAAAGTATGCCAATAATCAAACATGTTCTGAATATCATCAACCAATATTAATTTTCAGGACAACATGGCAAAATGATAACAGAAAAAAATATTTTTTTTCAAAAGTATGCTGATGCCAGAGGTTTTTATTCCAAAATCAAGCAAATTTATATGTCTGGCTAGACTAAATTCTATTTTCTGCTGTATACATTCTCATGTCTATACTATCTATACCTTCAAATCACCTATATGAGTAAAGAGGTTATTTAAGAGACATGGTGATTTGGGGAATGCAAATTATATATTTAAACCATTTTTTGATCCTAGCTATAAAAAATCCTACTTTGAGAATTAAAAAAATTCAAAGCTTTAGAGGTGCCCAGAAAATACCTCTAAGTTCAGGCTATGAGGTATCATTAGAAAATAAACATGTGGACAGAGAACACAGTTTAAATGTAAACATAGTGTACAATTAAAAATGATTCAGCTCTTTGCCACTTTGAATTTTTATTGGTTTTTTGAAGGAGAGGTAACACTTAGGTAAGATGGTGTAGACTTTATCTTTTCTTTTTGTCACCAGTGTAGAACTATTTTTTTTAAAGACCTGTTGCCAGAATAAATAAGACTTTTCCAAAACTATCCAACTGTCCAATAATAGTAGTCCCTTGCTTTAAATAAAAAAATGTTTTAATTTAAAATTTTTTATATTTAAAATTTCAGAAATGCACAGAGGAAGAAACTAAAGCAAGTATCTCAGATAAACACCAACGCCAATTAGATACACTTGTGTAACCAGTCAGTTGTTTTCTAAACATACTTTAAATATTGAACAAAAGATTTAATCTTGCTAAGTAATATTTGTTTCAAAACTGTTGTCTTAGAGAAGTCTTGTTTGAGTTATATGAAACTCCTTAAATGGGCAATTATCAGAGAAACTGGCTTTTAAGAAGAAAATAATAGTGTGAATGAGATATATGTAACTTCCTTTTTTTAAAAACAGAAGTTGAATCTGTAACACCAAATTTAGAAAGGAGAGTGGATGGCAGCAAATACCACGAGAATATTATCTATAGCATAGACACCCACTGTCATTCTGTTCTGTTACAAATAAATATATACTCTACAATCTTGTGTTTGCTCAAACAATGCATGTATTTAATCATCCCTAAAGATGATTCTTTCAAAAGTAAACACATGTGACCGAGTCACATCAAATAAAAAACTCTCACTTAAAAAAAAAAAGTGCCAGATTCCCTTCTTTGGCTACTGTGATTCAACTGGCATTACACAGAATGCAGCGCAGTCCGTACTGGGGCTGCAGATAAATAGCTTTTGTGGGAATAATATCGATCATTTCAACGCTATTTATATTTCCTTTTAACTTTCTTTAAGAAATTAAAACCCAAATTACAAAAAGATGAAAAATTTTTAATGAATCAGATGTTCGCTTTCAATCCATTACCTTCAGAACTGTTAGACATCAGGCTTTTAGTTGTAGTGACAAGAGTTAACAGCTATAAAAATAAAGACTCCAGAATTATTGTTTTCATGTTATAGCCAAAAGTGAAAAGTGAGAAAATAGAAACCTTTCTTTCTGAAAGTTCATGAGATGAAAAGATCTGAAATAATGGGGATCCATACCAATTATAGACAAGAATATTTAATACTCTATCGATACCAATTATCCCCCAAATTCATCAATAAATTAAATGTAATTCCAATTTAAATCTCAATTTTTTTCTTCATGGAACCTGGTAAGGCAAATCCAGAAATTCATCTGGAATAACAAAGAGCAAAAGATAGCTATAGTAAGTTTAAAGAACAAGATGGGGATGCGTTCTGTCAGATAAAAAGGCTTATTATGAAGCTCTAGTAATTAAAACAGAGTGGTATTGGCACAGGGATAAATAAATAGATCAACAGAACAAACTCAAGAGTATAGAAATAGACCTGCACATATATGGAAGTGTGGAATATAACAGAGGTAAGATTATAGATCAGTGGGAAAGAATAGACTGTTTATTCAGTAATGGCTAAGGGCCACCTGGTTACCTGCATGAAAAATAAAATAAAATTAGGTATCTAATATTTTTCCAAAAAGCACATCTCAGGTGGACTAAAATCTACATAGGTCAAACAAAACTTCAAAACTCTTAGGAGAGAATAAAGAAAATTTGTTTGTGGCCTCAAGATAAGGAATGTGTGATTATTATTTATCTCCTAAGATTCACTCTCTACTTGCCTCTGCTTTGCCCTGTGCCTTGAAATGTTGATCCCTCCCTTGTCAACTAGCTTCCAACTGGATTCAGCAAAAGGAAAGCACTAGAAAAAGATCAGTGAGTTAGAAGGGAGGGAGGCTGGGGTACTTCTGTAGTCCTTCCTCCTTTGGGCCTTGTTATAACAATGGCCATCTCCCCACAATAAACATATGTAAAGATACTCAACCTCATCAGTAATAAGAAAAATGTAAATTATAAAGTGATAGTTCACAGCTATCACAGTGACCACTTTAGAGATAATTTGGTGTTATCTAGTAAAGTTGGGGATGCATGTACCTTGCCACATACATGTGGTCTTTTTCAACTGAGATTCCATGGGAAAATAAGCCCTACAGAAAATGATTCAATTAACTATTTCCTCAATCCTTCCAAGGATGGTATAAAGTTAAAAACCAGTGGTGTGCTGGTAAATGTTCATGCATTGTTGGTGGGAAAGCAGATTGGTGCAGCCACTGTGGAAAGCAGTACGGAGTTACCTCAAAAAATTAAAAATGGAACTGCCTTATGACCTAGCAATTCCACTTCTGAGAATTGATCTGAAGAAACCCAAAACACTAATTCCAAAGACTATATGCACCCCTATGTTCATTGCAGCATTATTTACAATAGCCAAGATTTGGAAGAAGATTAAGTGTCCATCAGTAGAAGAGTGGATAAAAAAGCTGTGGTACATTTACATAATGAAATGCTATGCAGTTATAAAAAAGAAGGATCTATGACCCTTTCAGACAGCATGGATGGACCTGGAGAGCATTATGCTAAGTAAAATAAGCCAGTCAGAGAAAGACAAGTACTTTCACTCATACGTGGAATCTAATAAAATAAACTAACAAAGAAAATAGAAACAGACTCATAGAGAATAGACTGACAGCTGTCAGAGGGGAGCAGGCTTGGTGGAAAAGGAAGGGATTAAGCAAAAAAAAAAAAAAAAAACCCTCATAGACACAGAAGTATGATGATGACCAGATGGAAGAGGGGATGGGGGGTGGGGGGGCGGCAGAAGAGGGTATACAAAGAATAAATGGTGATGAAAGGAGACTTGACTTGGGGTGGTGAACACAGTGCAATAAACAGATGATGAATTATAGAATTGTATACCTGAAATCTATATAATTTTATTAACCAATGTGACCCATAAATTCAATAAAAAGAAAACGAAAAGTTGTTAATCTGCCCAAGATCAAATCTGTAGGATCTAAAGAACCTGAGGTTTGAACCCAGTCCTATTCATATTGCATAAACACTTTATGTAATCTGCATGTCTATGCCCAGCCTAGAACCTAATGAAGTAATGAAGGAGGTATTTAATAAAATATGTCAAATTTAAAAAAACCGGAAAAGCAAATAAATGTTGTAATAAACAATTTTAATTTATTGTTTTAGATTTCATCAGGTTAAAAAAAAATGTTTTTTCTTTCTTCCTTATAGCTCCTATGAAGAACTTCATACAGTTTTTCCTATAATTTCTAATATCTATTAATAAAGCATGGGATAATATTTGTACTTCATGCTTTTATTGACTTCATATTATTTCAGTAATAAGTTATTCTTTTCACTTCTTTTGATATATTGTTCTTCTTTCTCTCTCAATAACAGACTGTAAATTCAATGATAATGCTAAAGTTTTTAATAGGATGCCCAGCTGACGGGGCAAGTATAAGAGAATAATTGGTTTAAACCATTTGGGGTATATTTCTCATCGGCCAGGCTAACTTCTATCTTACTAGAAAGGATAAAAGCATCCTCACAAAATATGGAAGATTTCTTGTTACTTCTTAGTATGCCAAATAATGCATCAGCACTAAAAAGTGAAATCTTGTTGTTAATTAAAAAAACAGAAACACACTTTCCCCTGAAATACCCTTCACTTGGTGTTTAGGTGACCACTAACTGCTATAACCAATTTTTATTCTTTCTTATTTTATGTCTTTTGATATGGGGATCATAGGAATAAAGCTCACAACTACCTTTACACTCTTGACTTTTGGGAACGTGATGATGTCTCAATGCATGGGTAGGGTGACTTTTTTTTCAGAGATAGTCTTGAAATAAGCCTATGTTTTAAATACACACTTTTCTGCACTAGCAGGCATTCTGAAGCTAGGTGGTTCTAAATAAAGAACGCTAGTCAACAACAGGAAATAACTCCCACAGAAAAAAGGGGCAGAATACAAACTCTCACCAACTCTTGTACACAGTTCACAACGGCCTTTTGTTCCCTGCACATTAAGCCTGAAATCTTTACTTTTAAGAGCATGTTTGGGCCTTTGCAGAGCAATTAAACCTCTTTTCCTTTTGAGGGTGTCCTTGTCTTCTTCTCTTGGAGGAAGTTAACCTTACCATTAATTTCTTACTATGAGATAGTAGATCAGAAAAATGGAACAATTTCTATTCCAAAACTTAACTTTTTTTTTTATTGGAGTATCTCAAGAAAGAAAAATCAATTCTCAGTTTAAAACTCACTTTTCCTTCTAATACATACAGTACCACATAAACTTGTTTCTAAATTTATCCACAAGGATATGTCGTATCAACCCATAAATCTAGATCGAAGGTTATCAACATTTCACCAGTGACATTTCAGCAAATCAATGCAACCAGAAGGTTTACATTCTGCTCAAAGGCTCCCATCTTGACTCTGTAGTGAAAAAGAGGGAGAAAAATCCAGAGCCCAAGTAACCAGATACAAAGACATCTGAATGATGGTTTTCAAAGTCAAAGTGACTCCAACGGAAACAAATTGGTGGCATTCAACTATAGTACAGTGCAGGTACTCCCGACAAGAAAATGGGCCTGAGAAAAACAGCCTAAATATGATTACAGTCTGGTATTCCTTCCCTCTCCTATATACTCAGCTTTGCCCTCTCTACTAGCTTTTTCCTGCAGTCCATAAATTATAAACTCAACACTCTATCTTCACTCTGCAAACACAAAACAATCCTCCCCTACTTCAGTGCTGCAGGAATGCTGGTGGCTCCTCGTGTCTTTACCTTCAACAGCTACAGTCCCTCCTACTTCCTCTGGCTTCTGCAGGACAACTATACTGACCACCCCCAGAAAAGAACACCAGTGCCCCCTTAAATGCCAAGGCCAATTGACACTTCTCTGTCTTATATCACCCAGTCTCTCTGTGGCATTTGACATTGACATTACTGACCACCTCCCCCCATATCTTTCAGTAACTTTGATTGAACTATATAGTCTCCTGGTTCTTATCTCTCTGGCCACTTATAATTTTTTTGTGTGCTTGGTTTTTGTTCTGTTGGCTCCTCTTCCTCTGCCCATCCTTAAACCTATAGTTCTCAACTTTTTAAAAATCACCTTAGGTTGCAATTTGGCACCAGAGAGGGTTATGGAGGTGAGTAGTGGGTAGGGGTGGTTGGTATCACATTCTTCAGGAAATTGTGGAGACACAACTGTTTTTGGGGAAAAAAATTATGCCAACTGATAATTACTATCTAAATGTCTGTATTCCCTATGGCTTTGTTTTTGCTCCTTCTTCTCTTCTTATCTTATAAACTCTTCTAGGCAACCTCACTCACTGTCAGGGTGTCTATATGCTAATGATTCACAAATCATTAACAACATCCCAGACCTTTCTCTTTAAGCTTTATATCTGACCTTTATATAGACAGAAACCATACATCCCAGTTGGTCAGGTTCATTCCTAGTTTGTGCTTGTCCTGGCTTTATTAATAATAGTACCCCGTTTCAACCTCAAAAGGGATTTGAACAATAAAAGTACATAATTAGCCTATTTCTATCCCATTGCTTATTAGACATCTCTACTGGGTATCATAAGGGCATCTCCAGCTCATAGCACATCTAAAATTGTCCTAATCATACCCTCCTTAAATCTACCCCTGTTTCTGAATCCCTACATATGGTTAAGGCACCACAAGGTACCCCTGGGGTCTAAGCTAGAAATCTAAGATTCAAAGTATCTTTTCTTCCTCTTTCCCTCACATTTAACCAGACAAAGTCCTGTCAATTTTCTCTCTTATATATTTTTCAAATATGTCCCCTCTTCTCGATTTTCCCCATCACGGTCCTAGTCAAGACCCTAAACATCTTTTACTTTATTACAACAATCCATCTCTACTTCCAGTTGTGGGTATTTTCTAATCCATCTACACCACCTACCACGTGACAAGTAGCACTCTAACTACTAGACATACACAGGAAAGACTAACTCATCACTGCATTGTTGATGCAACAGGTTACCGGTGATAGAGACATACATAGGTGACAATGGACACACACATAGCATGGCCAATGTAAAGGTAGTCAGGGAGGTGTGATGGATCTTAGGGTAAGTGGGAGTTAGTCAAGGTCGTCAAAAGCAGATGGAGCAGCAGAGACGGGAGGTGAGAAATAGCATAGGATATGGGTGTAGATCTAAAGTGTAAATTCGGGCAAGGAGTAGCAACACACAAGACTAGAGAGTTTGGCTTGGCACATCCTGGAAGGCCTTGAACCCCACATTAAGGGGCCTGGCCTTTATATTCTGAAGGCAGTAAGGAGGCACTAAATGATGTTCCATGAGGAGTGACATGATGTGATTTTCATTTTAGGAATGCAAACTCCACCCCTATTCCTGAACTCGACAGAGGGATCCTAAAATTTATTTAAAATAACCAATAAATGAAAAAAATAAAATAAAATAAAATTTAAAAGATATTAAAAAGCTGTAATAATTAAGAGTTGGTTTCCGACAAAAGAAAAATATAAATGTATCTACACTGAAAAACTTGAAACAGTTGTTAACTGTTTATGTTATCGGTAAGGGTTTGAGTCAACTATTAGCAGTTAAGTTTTGGGGGAGTCAAAAGTTATATGCAGATTTTTGACTGTGTAGGGTGGAGGTTGGCACCCCTAACCCCTGCATGGTTCAAGAGTCAACTGTAAATGGATTCCAACTTGGGAAGGCAGGGTTTGGTTATATGTATTCAAAACCTTTTAAAATGTCCATCTCTTGTATGTGGCCATTTCATTTCTAGGAATTTACCCTGTAGAACTAATCAGAGCTATGCATAAAAAAGTCATTCAACAAAAATTTATTGAATGCCAACTGTGTCCTAGGTTCTACGGGCTGGGAATATGGCAGCAAACAAAACATACAGCCCTGGCCGGCTTGGCTCAGCAGTTATAGCATCGGCCCTCGGACCAAAGAGTCTCGGGTTCGATTCTGGTCAAGGGCACATACCTCAGTTGTGGTTTCAGTCCCATCCCTGGTCGGGGTTGTGTGGGAGACAACCAATTGATCTCTCTCTCCCACTCTATCTGAAGGTAAATGGAAAAGTATCCTTGGGTGAGGATTTAAAACAAACAAACAAACATACAAAAAATCCCTGTCATCATGACCCTTACGTTCTAGAGAGAGAAAAGAGAGAAGATTGAATTAGTAAAGTATATGCTATATTAGCAATTAAGTGCTTTGGGGAAAGTAAAAGAGGGAAGAAAGATGGGGAATGTGTACTTCGATGTGTTGTGTGGGGTGGGGTGCAATTTTGAACAGGTGGTTAGGAAAAGCCTCACTGAGAAGGGAATATTTGAGAAAAGACCTGAAGGTCATCAGGACTCAAGCCAAGCATGAGAGTTCTCATGGCAGAGGAAACAGAAAATGCAAGCAGGCCCTGAGTAGGGAGCAGGCCTGAGGGTTCAAGATGCCTATGAAGGGAAGGAGTGGGTGAGGGGAGGAGGAAGGAGAGGGAGTACGGGGAGGGGAAGAGCAGGCTGTGGAGGGCCTTATAAACGGATGCAATGACTTTGGCTTTGACCACGAGTCAGATGGGAAGTGATTATTGCAGTATTCTTGACCCCTAAGTGTGTATTCTCAAGACAGTGGCCAGAGATCCTTTTTTAAACAAAAGTAAGATCATGTCCCTCTTCTCTCAAAACCCTCCACTGATGGCAATTGGGTTGTAATAATTGATTCGTTTAGTTGCTTTGAGGTTTCAATCTCTTCAAGTGTGTCAGAAATTCTAATACTATTTGAAAATGGGCTACTAACACTACACACCCGAGAACCCTCGGTTTGGTGTAATGGGTAGGAGCTGGAGCGCCACCGTCAAGGCAGATCTGCTGTAACCAGCTTTCCACTTACACACCTTGGGCATGCTTCTCAGTCTCAGTCTTAACTGTAGAAAAGAGGAAATATTACCCACCTCACAGTGTTGAACAGATGAACTAAGATAAGGCTTTTTTTTCTCCCCAAAGTAGAGGGTGCCACTGGTGGTACATAAGGTAATTTTAAAAGGTACAAGGACCCGGCACTAAAAGGTCATCTTGGAGGAGGGAGGCAACAGCTAGCTTAGAGGTAAGTGCTGTTTGAGGGGATGCAAAGGTTTCCTGGGAGGAGGAGGAGAACAGGATGATGTTTTGAGACATTAACTTGAGGTTTCTTGCTGTCTAGCCTCCTGTGCTACTGGGGGTAACTGGGCGATGCAGTTCTGGCTAACTGGGTGCAGGGGAAGTCTGCTGGAAGCCCTGGGAAATAGATTTTCCTGCCTGATTGAAAAGGGAGGGACACACAGACATGCAGGGGGAGCTCTCTCCTTCTCGGCTGGATGAGGATGAGGACATGGAGGCAGGAGCTGTGCTAGCCATCCTGTGCCCGTGATGTAAGAAGGCTAAGGGCAGAAGTCCAACATGCTGAGGGTGGTGGGGTGCGGGCTGAGGTGGAGCCTGGGTCCTCGGTGATGTCACTGAGCTGATGAGAACAACTGATGCTAAGACTCCCCTCCTCTAGGCTTCCAAGGCAAAAAATAAATCAATGGCCTTATGAGTGAGTATGTTTGTAACTATAGGTGAGGTTTAAGGTCCACAGGCCACTGACTCACCTCGGGACTGGTTTAACCCCACATCTCTGGTCCCCACCCAGCTCTGCCAAAACATTATCTCTGTGAAAGGGGCTTAAGAATCTGCATTTTATATCTTCCAGAGTTATTGGTTTCCTACCACTACTGTAACTAATTACCAAAAATTCAGTGGCTTAGAAGGACACCAATTTATTCTCGTACAGGTCTAGAGGTCAGAAGTCTAAAATCACAGTGTTAACAGGCTGCATTCCTTCTGGAGGCTTCAAGGGAGAATCTGTTTCCTCACCTTTTCCAGGTTCAGGAGGACACCTGCACTCATTGACTTGTGGTCCTTCTTTAATTTTCAAAACATATTATTCCAACTTCTGCTTCTGTCAGCCCATTTCCTTCTGCCTTTGACCTTCTTGCATCCCTCTTTTAAGGACTCATATGATTACATGGGGCCCAGGATAATAATTTAGGATAACCTCCCCATCTCAAGATCCTTAACTTAATCACATTTGCCAAGTCTCTTTCCCCATGTGGGGGGGGACACGACACTATTCTGACCACCACCACCACATTAGTTGATTATGGGACCAGTAATAATCAAAGGTTTAACCTACTGTTGGTTTTTCTGTAACCTGCAAGTGAAGGCATCTTAATAAACCACTTACTGGTAATAAAAACTGAACCCAGTGGTTCTCACTAGGAATGGGGATGGAGGTGTGGAGGATAGGGAAAAGGATTGGGGAAAAGTTATGCACATTAGTATTGTTTGGAATCTCTTCCCAAAATATATATACCTGGGTCCTGCACCAGATCTATGGAACTGGGATATCCAGGTATAGGCACCATGTATGCATGGGTGAGCAAACCGCCCTGGGAGACCAGCTGCAACCCCTGGCTAAAATCCACTGACTAACCTCGAACTATGTATTAGTTTTCTTATCTATAAAATGTAAAAATAATACATGTCCCACCTATCTTTTATGATGATGTGAGGATCAACGGAGGCAATGTATGTGGAAGCACTTTATAACTGGTAACGATCTACTTAATCATCACTGGTGATTACTGGAGGAAATTGTTGCAGAAAGTAAATGGTGGTATTGGGCAAAACAATTCATCCAGTTATTCAGAACTAAAACAGCAAACAAAAATAAATCCTTGAGAAAAAAAGAAGAAATCACAAAGCCCATGCGCCAAATCTCACAAATTATCATGTATTCCCTGAGTGTTTATCTTAAAGATAATTTTAATATTTTACCCCAAACCATAAATTGTGTGGCTCAGGAGATGGAGCAACATCCTGTGTCTTGAGAGGTTTTGGTTCAATTCCTGGTCAGGGTACATGCTCGGATTACAGGCTTGATCCCCAGTAGGGGGTGTGCAGGAGGCAACCAATAGATGTTTCTCTCTCACACTGATGTTTCTCTCTCCCTTCCACTCTCAATCTTTGAAAAAAAATCAATAAGAACATATTTAAAAATAAATAAAGGAGATAATGGATTGATTAAAAGAGGCAAACACATGATACTAGAAAAATAAACTAACAACTAGAAAAGGCGAAGGCATTAAAAATGTTGGTAGAAGCCCTGGCTGGTTTGGCTCAGCGGTTAGAGCGTCGGCCTGTGGTCCAGAGAGACCTGGGTTTGGTTCCCGCTAAGGGCATGTACCTCGGTTGCAGTTTGTCCCTGGCTCTGGTTGGTCGTGCGGGTGGCAGCCACTCGATGTGTCCCTTTCGCATCAATGTTTCTCTCTCTCTCTCTCTCTCTCTCTCTCTCTCTTCCTCTCTCTCCCTCCCACTCTACCTGAACAAAAAATGGAAAAATGTCCTTGGGTAAGGATAAAAAAAAAAAGGTTGGTAGAAGAAACTCAAACAATTTAGTGATGTTAGTGATGTGAGATTATTTCAAAAATAATCTCTCAGTAGCACCACACCCTTCACTACCCCTGACCTAAGACTGCCCAACACTACCTTAGCAACCTAAATGATCTCGAATCATGAAGAAAAGGAAGCATTAGACTCAATGCTCTCTGTGGGGAAATGTAATACCAACAACAGCAACAATGATATAGGAAGAGAATTTTATGAAACAAGCTTACATAAAATAAATTTGGGTGCTTAAAGAGAAACTTCAAATATCTTTAAAATACACGTGTACAGAATTCCTATATGGTATATAAATAATATACCAGTGTATAAACTATAGCTACTGTAAATCTATGCATGAGTTCTGCTGATGTGAAGGAAGTCCTCACACATCATAGGAGCTCAATAAATCTGTGTTGTTTGAGAGATCAAAACTGGCATTGTCACCTTCATGGATGAAGGATGGTGTTAGATTGGCCCATCTACTGGCTGTGGAGTATAACAATACCACACCTTTAAGTCTGTATAATTACTTATTTACACATTATAAAGCATATTGTCATCATCATCTTATTTACTCCCCAACTCCCTAAAGCCCCAAGAGCCAACTACTACTATTCTGTTTCACATTTGAGAAACAGAGGTTCAGAGAAAACTTTCTCAAGATGCTACAATAACCAAGCAGTAAAGCCCAGATGCAAGATCCAGTTTCCATGGTCAAATTATTATAAATATCACACTTCACTTAACCATCTAATAGAGACTCCTTTCCAACATATATTTCTGAAAACTAACTCTGATGGATTTTTCAGTGTAGTGATTTAGCTAACATCTATCTATCTATCTATCTATCTATCTATCTATCTATCTATCTTCTATCTATCATCTACCTAACTACCTAACTAGCAGCATGAATCAGAAAAATTTTAATATATCTTTTAAAAATATATATTATTGCTCTGGCTACTGTAGCTCAGTGGTTAGAGTGTGGGCCCATGCACTGCACAGTCATGGGTTCAATTCCCAGTCAAGGGCAGTACCTGGGTTGCAGGTTCATCCCGGCCCCAAGTTGGGCCCCCATGAGGAGGCAACCAATCGATGTGATCAATGTTTGCTTCTCTCTCTCTCTCTCTCTCTCTCTCTGTTTCTCCTTCCCTCCCTCAAAAACCTTCCACTCTATCAAAAATCAATGGAAAAATATCCTTGGGTGAGGATTAACAAACAAACAACAACCATTTTTTTATATACATAAAAAATCATTTAAAAAAAATATGCCCACACACTGGCTAAGTTTCTATAAAGAGCTTTAGCTCAGAGTGAAATTTTATGACTGGATCTTAAACACTTAAATAAACAGAAAATGCTAAGATAAAAGCTAGTAAACAAAATCATTAGCTCTAAAAACAGCTCAGAATGTACAAATTTCACAAGTACTTGGCTGCTTTGTGAAATGGTACAGTTAGTTATCCCACTGGCATGTTTTACTCATATTTATACTTCTAGTGGACTACTATGTTTCCGGGCAATTTCAACCCACGTACACTGATGACACATCGGGAGCTGAAAGCGTCGTGATTCATGAAGGCTGCCAATCGGGCAGCTCAGCAATGTGCCCATCAGACGTGAAGCTGCACTCTGGCTGATGCACATTCTCACTCCTCTGACCCCACCACGCATTGCGCGTGACTCCAGCAAAGCATATTCATCCACCTCCGACCCACCCACCTGAGGAAGAGAGCATGCCGTGAAACGGAATAAAAAAGAATTATATAAAAGCACCCTGAGTCAGAAATCATCTTTTCTACATTAACAGTAAAAAGTCTTCACCATAAGTTAGGCCATTTTTATACCATTAGCTTTTGGCTCTTTGCAGAGAAACCAAAGTACAAAATACAGAGTATTTTGAGATTATTTAACACACAATTAGGCAAATGACAGTCAACATTTTTCTGACATGCCTAAGAACACTAACTTTGGTGACAAATATTCCTGGGACAAACAGGATTTTAAGTTCCAGCTTGACCATGTGTTGGCTATCTGACCTTAGGCAACTTGCTTAAGCTTGTTTCCTCAAATATAAGAAGGGGATAGAATCAGGACCTGACACATGGTGTTATTGTGAGGGTTAAATGAGATTTTGTATGTAAAGGAGTTTGCACAGTCTCTGAAAATTATAGACAAAGGTAACTATTTTTGTTATTAATAATTAATTAAGTTCAATTCTGTGCTTGTGGTCACTGGTGCTAGAAGGAGAGCTACCCTGTTCATCCCCAGCAGGCCTGGCCATTGCTACCAACTGTGATGAATCTTAGGCACAGGTTTGGGATACACATTAGAGTACACTAGAGATTAGATGGAGCTCCATTCACTGAAAGCATTAGATCAGACTGGAGCACAGAAAAAATATGTTTTTAGTGAATAAATTTCATCATCTGACTAGCATTCAAAATGTACCTCTGTCCCTACAATTCAATATGAAGCCAAATTCACTTTTTTTTTCTTTGCCCAACAAACATTTACTAACTGTCCAGAGTGCCCTAGTCTAAGCTTAAGAAAAAATTCTCTCTAACAGTGGCTGAATGCCTATGAGTGTATTTTTTAGTCACAAGTTAGATGTCCAAGATTAGGTCATCCAGAACTGGAAAGATGGTTGAACGGTACCTGTTCCACTATCCTCATGGTCCTCAGGGTCATAAGAAGGCTGCTATCCACCAGCCATTTCATCCACATTCCATGTAAGAGGAAAGTCAAAAACCTTATCTTCATGATGTCTTCCTTGTTTACTCAAGAAGAAATATCTTCCCCAGGGACAACAACAAGAGGAAAAAGAGGAAATCTTGAAGGCAGCAAGACAGAAGTGAATTGTCACATACAAGGAATACTCAATAAAATTATTGGTAGATTTCTCATCAGAACCTTTGGAAGACAGAAGCAAGTGGGCTAATATATTCAAAGTACTACAAGAAAAAATGTCAATGAAGAATCCTATATCTGGCAAAATTGCCCTTCAAAAGTGAGGAGAAATTAAGACATTCCCAAATAAAAGCTGAGGAAGTTCATGACGACAAGGCCTGTCCCACAAGGTGAAATAGGACATTAAAAAGAAACTTAGCCCTGGCCAGTTTGGCTCAGCAGTTAGAGCATCAGCCTGTGGTCCAGAGAGACCTGGGTTTGGTTCCCGCTAAGGGCGCGTACCTCGGTTGCAGTTTGTCCCCGGCCCTGGTTGGTCGTGTGGGTGGCAGCCACTCGATGTGTCCCTTTCACATGGATGTTTCTCTCTCTCTCCCTCCCACTCTGTCTGAACAAAAAATGGAAAAATGTCCTCGGGTGAGGATTAAAAAAAAAAAAAAAAAGAAAGAAACTTAAAGCCATATGGAGAAATCAAGATTTCAATAAAGGTAAACACATAGACAATTATAAAAGCAAATATTATTATAAAAGTGTTTTTTTTTTTTTTAATCCTCACCCAAGGATATTTTTCTATTTATCTTCAGATAGAGTGAGAGGGAGGGAAAGAAAGGGAGAGAGAATCATCCATGTGAGAGAAACACATCGACTGGCTGTCTCCCGCATGACCCCGACCAGGGCCAGGGACAAATAGCAACCAAGGTACGTGGCCCTGACCGGAATCAAACCCGCGACTCATTGGTTCATGGGCCGGCACTCTAACTGCTGAGCCAAACTGGCCAGGACTATTAGAAAAATGTTTTTAACTGCACCTTTTGTTTTCTACATAATTTAAGAGACATAGATTTAAAGAAAAAAACAAAACAAGTATGGATGTAAAAGTTGGTATTACTGTAATTTTGTTTTATAACCCCAAATCTTGTTTTCTCTACAATTTAAGAGACTAATGCATTTAAAAAAATTATTAGTTTATGTTTTGAAACACACAATATATAAAGACGTAATTTTGTAACATCCACAACCAAAAGGGGTTGGGATGGAGATATAAAGGAGCAGAATTTTCGTATGTTATTGAAGTTAGGCTGGTATACATTAAAATTAGAGTGTTATAACTTTAGGAGGTTAAATGTAATCCCTATGGTAACCACAGAGAAAATAGCTTGAGAGTATACACAAAAAAGAAATGAGAAGGGAATTTAAACATTTCACTATGAAAAATCAATTCAACACACACACAAAAGACAGTAATACAGGTAATGAGGGACACAAAAGCTGTAAGTCATATAGAAAACAAATATTACAATAAAAGAAGTAAGTCCCTTCTTATCAGTAATTGCTTTAAATCAGTTGTATTTCTATACACAATGTATAATCTGAAAAAAATTACAAAAACAATTCCATTTACAATAGCATCAAAAAGAATTAAAAACTTAGGAATTAACTTAATTAAGGAGATGAAATACTTGCACAATGGAAACTATAAAACATTGCTGACTGAAATTATAGAGGACATAAATAAATTGAAATACCTCTCCTATTAATGGATTGGAAGACTTAATATTGTTAAAATGTCAATATTACTCAAAGTGATCTACAGAATCAATGCAATCCCTATCAAAATCACCATAATGTTTTTTTGCTGAAAGAGAAAAACCATCCTAAAATTCATATGGAATCTCAAGGGATTCTGAATAGCCAATGTAATCTCAAAAAAAGGAGAACAAAACTGAAGGACTTATATAACTTCCTGATTTGAAAATTTACTACAGTTCTCAGTAATCAAAATAGTGTAGTATTGGCATAAAGGCAGACATATAGACCAATGGAATAAAATAGAAAGCCCAGAAATAAACCTTTGCATATGTAGTCAAATGATTTTTGACAAGAGTGCCAAAACCTTTCAATGGGGAAAGAATAGTCTACTCAACAAATAGAAAACTAGATATCCACATGCAAAAGAATGAAGCTGGACACTTACCTAACACCATACACAAAAATTAACTCAACATGGGTCAAGGACTTAAATGTAAGACCTAAAACAGTAAAACTCATAGATAAAAACAGAAGGCAAAAGCTTCACAACATTGGATTTGGCACTGATTTCTCTGATATAACACCAATGGCACAGGTAACAAAAGAAAAAAATAGGTAAATTGGACTTATGAAAAGTTTAAAATTTTGTGCATCTAAAGACACCAGAGTGAAAAGGCAACCCATAGAATGGGAGAAAATATTTGCAAATCATATATGTGATGAAGGATTAATATCCAGAATATATAGATAACTCCTAAAATTCAACAACATAAACAACCTAATTCAAAAAATGGGCAAAGAACTTGAACAGACATTACTCCCAAAAAGACATAGAATAACCAATAAGCACATAAAAAGATGCTCAACATCACTAATCATTAGGGTAATCCGAATCAAAACTACCATGAGATACCATCTCACACTCATTAAGATGGCTACTATCAAAACAACAGAAAACAAGTGCTGGCAAGGATGTGGAGATATTGGAGCCCTTATGCTCTGTTGGTGGGAATGTAAAATGGTACAGCCACTGTGGGAACCAGTATAGCAGTTCCTCAAAAAATTAAAAATACAAATACCATAAGATCCAACAATTTTACTTCTGCGTATATCCTTCCCCTGCCCCCATCCCCGCAAATTGACAGCAAGGTCTCAAAGAGATATTTGGACATGCAAGTTCAGAGTAGCATTACTCACAACAGCTAAAATATGCAAGCAACCCATGGATAAGCACATATATATACATACAATGGAATATCATTCATCCTTAAAAAGGAAGAAAATTCTGCAATACACTACAACATGGATGAACTTTGCCTATGGATGGAAACATTATGCTAAGTGAAATAAGGCAATCACAAAAAAGACAAAAACTGTATGATTCCAATTATAGTAGTACTTAGTCAAAATCATAAAGTAGAATGGCAGCCTCCAGGGGTTGGGGCAGGGAAGAATAGGGAGCTATTTTTAACAGTAGAGTTTCAGTTTTACACTATGAAAAGAATTACGAGGATGGATGGTAGGAATGGTTGCACAACAACACAAATGTATTTAACATCACTGAACCATACACTTAAAAATGGTTGAGATGAATGGATTTCTGGTCAAGATGGCGGCGTAGGTAAATGCAGTATTGCCTCCTCCCACAAACACATCAAAATTACAACTAAACTACAGAACAACCATCATTCAGAACCACCTGACACCAAGCTGAATGGAAGTCCTACAACTATGAAATTAAAGAAGCCACATCCAGACTGGTAGGAGGGGCGGAGGCGCGAAAAGGCTGGTCCCACACCCACATGTGGTGGATAAAAATCAGGAGGATACCTCGGCTGGGAAGATCCTCCCTGAGGAGTGAGAGGTCTCCGTCCCACACCAGGCGCCCAGCTCAGGGTTCCAGTGCCAGGAATAGAAGTCCCCATAACTTTTGGCTGTAAAACCAGCAGGAATTGAGGCGGAGGGAAGCTGAGGCTGCTGGAACTCCAGACAAATCCTCTTAAAGGGCCCACGCACAGACTTACTCAGACTCGCTCCGTCTGAGCTCAGAGGGGAGGCAGCTCGAAAGGCACCAAGACATACTGGGAAGAACTGAGTTGTTTGGCCTCCAGACGAGGGCTGGAGATACAGCCTTCTCCCAGACAGATGTGTTGTCAGGGCCATTGTTCCTTTGGTGAGCCCTTCCCCCATGGGCCAGCAGACAACTCCAGCAACCTGGCTCACACTGTTTGCCCGACCCTGGTGATTCCCTGAGGCCCTGCCCCACCCAACTTTCAGGCCTACCCAAGCTGTTTCCAGTGGTTTTACCACAGGACTGGCCTATCTTGGATCCTGCTTCAGAGTTTCCTAAAATCTCTCAAACAAGCAGCACCTGGTTTCAGTGAGCCCCATACCTCTCATTAAGTGGCCCCAGGCCTGGCACTAGAAGTAGCCAGCCTTGGTTCACAACTTGGCTTTTCCTGGGCACCTCCAAGCCCAGCACAAGAAGCATCCATCGGCAGATCACTTTGTAGCTTATGCCTGGTGGCCCCAGGTGGAACAAAGGCAGTGGCTGACCTTGCCCCAGAGCCAGTGCACCCAGTGGACAGCTTCAGACCACATCGAAGCACCACTACTCAACCACCTTCACAAGTGACACACTCAATGAGTGGACTCAGTGGGTACCAGAGCCCTGCTGAAGTAAGTCTTGCTCTGTGTGGTGGGCCCCTACACCACTGATCCTCCAAGGGAGTCAGAGGCCAGTGGTCAGTGGGCACAGCTAGTCCTTGCAGCTGATCAGCCTGAGTAAATCCCTCCCATTGACATGCAAACAGCAACTAAGACTCAATTACAACAGAAGGGTGTACGGTCCACACTAGGGGTGCACCTCGAGGGCCCAGCTGGGGTGATCAGGGAGACGGTGCCACTGGATCCTATAGGACACCTACAACAATAGGCCACCCTACAAAGCCTAGGAGACATAGCAACTCTACCCAATACACAGAAACAAGCACAGAGAAGCACCCAAAAGGAGGAGACAAAGAAACATGTCCCAAATGAAAGAAAAGAACAGAACTCCAGGAAAATGGAGATAAGCAATCAATCAGATGCAGGGTTTTAAACACTGGTTATAAGGATGCTCAAAGAACTTAGTGAGAACTTTAAGGAACTTAAGAAGAACTCCAAGGAACATCAACAACATAAAAAAGTAAGTGTCAGAAATGAAGGATGCACTAACTGAAATAGGAAATAATTTACAGAGAATTAATAGTAGAGTAGGTAAAGCCAAGAAGCAAACCATCGATTTGGAATATAAGGAAGCAAATAACACCCAATCAGAACAGCAAAAAGAAAAAAGAATCCAAAAAATGAGGATAGTGTGAGGAGCCTCTGGGACAACTTCATGAGTGCCAACATTCACATCATGGGGGTTCCAGAAGGAGAAGAAAGAGAGCAAGAAAACCTGTTTGAAAAAATAATGACAGAAAACTTCCCTAACTTGGTGAAGGAAATAGACACACAAGTCCAGGTAGCACAGAGAGTCCCAAACAAGATAAACCCAAAGAGGTGGACACCAAGACACATCATCATCAAAATGTCAAAGGTTAAAGACAAAGAAAGAACCTTAAAAGCAGCAAGAGAAAAGCAATTCGTTACCTACAAAGGAGCTCCCATAAGACTGTCAGCTGATTTCTCAAGAAGAAACTTTGCAGGCCAGAAAGGAGTGGTAAGAGATATTCAAGGTGATGAAAAGCAATGACCTACAACCAAGATTACTCTATTCCGCAAAGCTATCATTGAGAATTGATGCCCATATAAAGTTTCCCAGACAAGAAAAAGCTAGAGTTCATTACTACGAAACCAGTATTATATGAAATGCTGAAGGGTCTACTTGAAGGAGAACAAAAATATGAAAAATAAAATGGCAATTAATACATATATTTCAACAATTGACTCTACAAACAAAATGAGCAAGCAGAACAGAAATGGACTCATAGATACAGAAAATTTTTTGTTGCTTGCCAGATAGGAGAGGGTTTGGGGGATGGGTAAAAAAGATGAAGGAATTAAGAAGTACAAATTGGTTGTTAAACTGATGAACCTCAAAAGGAAGGGGGGAGGGGGGGCAGGATGAGATAAACCAAAGAACTTCTATGCATACATGCATAACCAGTGGATACCAGTGTTTAGGTCAAGTTGTCAGTGCTAGACCAAAAGAGGAAGGGAGGGAAAAAAGAGGGAAGGGGGTGAGAGGCAGAGCTCTGATCACTATGAAACAACTTCCAAACATTTAGATGAATGAAAACCATGTCACCTAAGATTATTCCCTTTAATTCAAATATAACTTCACAGGTGGGTAGCTCTGTCCTAAGGAAATTAAACTTTCAAAGAACAGTATACAACATGTCCAAGCCCAGGATATATTCAAACTCAGTAGGTATCATATAGCCATTAATTAACATTATAATTTGGTCCTGAACATATAGAGTTTGTAACTCAATTAGAGCTTTTTTCCAAATCTTTAACCATTCAGTAGACTAAAAAAAGTTATATTACAACATTATTACTAAGCAATATACTAAAAATACTAGGACACAATGAGAACTATTCTTCTCTGAGCACATATACAACTCCCATTGTTATTAAGAGAGTTTAGTACACACTCATTTGGAGAAAAAAAGGGAAATACACTGTAATACCTCAGACCTAATATAAGTGGTACATTAGCGTCCTAAAACTAAATAAGAAAAGCAGAGATTGTTAGATTTTCGGTTTTCAAATATGTGCATGTCCAATCAATTATTTATTTTGTGTTAATTTTAAATTTTAAAAGTTACCCCATAGGAAATGGTTGCATCACTGATGGATTAGATCATAACACTCAGAAAAGCAAAGGTAAGTTTAGTAAGTTTAAACAATATACTAAATAAAGGTTCCCTTTCTCAGCTGAGAAAACACGTGAGTTGAAATCAAGTGTGGGGAGTTCTGGAGTCAGTTTCATAATTACTTATGACCCCACAAGTAGTTAGAGCAAAAATTCTTTATTAAAAAAATTTTTTTTAATTCACAATTATGTGGTAGGGTACATATTCACTAATAGCTATGCAGATCATAACATCTCAAAAGCAAATTTTTGTGTTGAGACCTGGGTCTTTCCATGAAGAAAAATGGGTATGGTTGTGGTGGGGGAGGGGCCTTAAAGGTAGAAGAGGCTTGGTAGGCTCATCTAAGACAGAGAAATAAACAAACCAACAATATTACTGAAGAATATTTGTCTGAGTGCAATAATGAATACATTTCTTTTACTGTGGTGTGTATGTTGAGGAGGTTGACATGATTTTTAGTTGTATATTACCAAAATGGGTTACAACACTTTTTGTTTTAAAACTTAAAAAAAAAAAAATGTTTTTTTAAGTAAAACTTTCCCCCCTCAATGGACAAAGACTTAGGCCCTCTAATGGCTTCATACGAGTTGGTTTTTTAAAACTTGCAAACTGATTGGGTGACATTTAATCTGCGAGATTAAAATCACTTGGTGAATATTGCATTGTTCCACTGTTCTCACTGTCATTTTGGCATTTGGGGCCTCGCTCTGCTGCTTCTGCTGGCGCACTTACCAGCTAATGAAACCTGGCCCAGGAGCAGCTGCCTGAATCTATGTCAAACTGCATCTGGCAGCCATCTATCTTGCAGCCATCTAAATTCACCTCTGAAATCATACAAAAGCAGCGCAGAGCTCCCTGCAGCCACACCAACACACCAGTCTTTGTTTCATGGAGGCTGTAAAGCGATTTTAGACCTTTTTTTTTTTTTTTTTAATTTGCCACATATTTTAGAGTTGCAGCTTTCGAAAGGAATAGGGGAAAGTTTTTGTTTTTAATCATGAAAATATCAAGTCTTAAAAATATCCTGTTAAAATTTGGTAGACTGTCATTAGCACAGTTTTGGCTGAAATAGTACATTTAAGGGCTTTGCCAGGAGAGACACACTGGTGCCGACAGATCCCAGACAAGGAGGCGAGTCTGCTTAAAATTCTTGAGTTGTCACGGTTATTAACTAGGCTGTGCCACAAAACCTCCCAGTACTCACAGTTTTCTCCATATCAGCTCTGCTGAATTATCAAAATGCCTCTGTATCAGAAAAATTATTTACATGTGCATTCAAGGAACATTATTTTAAAGGACCATTTTATGAGAAAGGTTTTTCTGGATAGGGATTGGGAGGGGGATGGAGAAAGAGGAGAGAGAAAGAATAGATAGATAGAGGATAGATTTTTTTTTTATCCTCACAAACTGCAACCAAAGTATGTGCCCTTAACAGGAACCGAACCTGGGACCTTCTGGTCCATGGGCAGATGCTCTAACCGTTGAGCCAAACCAGCCAGGGTGATGATAGATTTTTTTTAAAGATAAACTCTTTTTCCAAAAATTACAATTAGTTGGATTACTCTGTAACAACTGACTCTTTTCCTGGCCTTATGATGATAATGACCTTTATAATGGGATTCCACCCCCAACCCTGCACTGTAAATGGCTAAGGCTTGAGCCATTAAGAAATAAGTACAACAAACACATACTAAAGAATCTACAAAAAAAGATAATGCCTAAAGCAAACTTAGTTCTTAGATTAGAAATAAGTGGGGAAAAAAAGTAGCTTTTTTTTAAGCTTACTAATTAATTTTATTCAGATATATAATCAGTTTCACTTTAGACAGTGTTTTACCTGTATCCTATACTTTCTTTTTATTGTGGAATTTACATTTACTATTCCAACCTTTTAGAGTATACAATTCAGTGGCATTAAGCACATCCACAATGTTGTACAACCATCACCACTATCCATTTCCAGAACATTTTCATCATCCCAAACAGAAACTTTGTAGCCATTAAAGAATGACTTTCCATTCCTTCCTGGCCCCAGGCTCTGATAATTTCTATTCTACATTCTGTATTTATGAATTAGACTTTTTAGGTGCCTTATATAGGTAGAGTCATACAATATTTGTTCTTCTGTGTCTGGCTTATTTATTTCACTTAGTATGTTTTCCAGGTTCACCTATGTTGTAGCATGTATTAGAATTACATTTCTAAGAATGAATAATATCCTATCATATGTAATACATATTCACCTGTTGATGGACATTTGGGTTGCTTCTGCCTTTTTGTTACTTGAATAATGCTGCTATGAACATTGCCACACAAGTATCTGTTTGAGTTTCTGCTTTCAATTATTTGGGTTATATACCTAGAAGCAGAATTGCAGGATCATATGGTAATTCTAGAACTTTTTGAGGAACCAGAGAGGTTTTTAAAACAAATCTTCTAAAGCTTAATTTTGTCCTTGTAATGAGCCACAGATTAGATTCATGACTAAAATTCTTCCTGTCTGATGTACGGAGATCATCAGTTCCCTCCACATGAATAAATTCAGTGGTCAGTCTCAGTCCTCTTATCTGGCCTACAAAGTTGATCAGCTGGTCACTCCCTCTTCCTCCAAGAAACACTGTTCACTTTGCTTCTAGGATGCTACACTCGGCTCTCTGGCCATACCTTCCCAGACTCTCTCAACTGGTTCCAGGCCCTCTCCCTGACCTCTAAAGGGTCTCTGGGATCGGTCTTTGCAGTTCTTCACTACATGTATGTGCTCCTCCCTTAGAGATTTCATCTAGTTTCATGACTTTAAATATCACATAAATGTTGACAACTTACAAACCTATTATCTCCAGTCTGTATACCTCTCCTCTGAACTCCAGACTGGAACATCCAACTGTCTATTCAACTTCTCCACTCAGATGTCTCAAATTCAACATGCAATCCTCAATTTCCCCTTGCAGACTTTTTTCCATCTCAGTTAATGGCAATACCATTTGTTCAAGTCCTCATCTCCAAAGCCTTGGAGTCATCATTGACTTCTCTTTCCTTCATACCCAACATCCAATCTGGCAGCAAATTCTGTTGGCTCTGTCTTTAAAATCTAAGTACAAAGGGATCATTTCTCGTGACCCTGCTGCTAATAGTCCAATGCAAATCACCATCACTTCTTGCCTGGAGTGCGGAAATGGCTTCCGAAGTACTCTTCCTTACTTTTACCCTGTTCTACTGTCTATTCTCAGCACATCACCCAGAGTGACCCTTTTTAAAATAAATCAGGTCATGTCCTTCCTCCACTCAAAATCCTGCAATGCCTCCCATTTCACTCAAAGCAGGACCCAAAGACTTTGTAACACCCTAAAAGGCTCTACAAGTTCTGGACTCTCGTCTTTCTTAACTTCATCACCAAATGACTCTCCCCTAAAACTGGCTTCACTTCCTTGCTAGTCCTTGAACATGCTAGACGCATTCTGCCTCAAAGCCTTTACACTGGCTGTTCCTTCTGCCTGGAGCTCTCTTCCTCCATATATCTACATAGGTTTTCTCCTACTTCCTTCAAGACTGCTCAAATAACACTGTCTCTGTTTTTAAACCCTGTTTAAAATTGCAAATTACAACCCACTCACTCCTGCAGCCTTTTCCATATCCTCACCCCCTAACCACTGCTTTAAAATTTTTTCCATAGAACTTACCTCTGAACATTAATTATATAATGTATGCATTGGGTTTATTGTCTTCTGTGCTAAACTGTAAGCTCCATGGAAAGCAGGGAATTTTTCCTCCCTGACTTTGTTCACTGTTGTATTTCCAGCACTTAGAAGAATGTCTACCATAAGGTAGATGCTCAAAAGATAGTTTTTAAATGAATTGCTCAGCAGAAAAATACTCTTCATTCTGGGGTATACTGCCAGATATAGGTGCTTAATAGAGTTACACTCAAATGCGCAGTCTCTCTCACCTATGGCAACTCACAATCATTTTCAAAGCATCTTCTATGAGTCAGGCACTGTACTAGCTGCAAGTGAAATGCAGATATCCCTTCCCTGATGAAGTGCACAATACAATGGAGCTCTAAGGCATTCACAATTTTTTTAACTTTTCATTTTCAGATAATTGTATTTTTACATGCAGTTGTCAAAAACAATACTGAGAGACCCCATGTACCCTTTACTCAGTTTCTCCCAAGGGTAACATTTTACAAAATTATAGCACAGGTTATTGACAATGACATAATTAAGATACAGAACTTTTCTGTCACCACACAGACTCCCTTTTTATAGTCATACCCACTTTCCTCCCAGCCCCCTCCTCTTCCTTAACCCCTGGAAATCATTCATTTCTTCTCAACTTCTATAATTTTGTCACTTCAAGAATGGTATATACTTGGAATCACACAGTATGTGACCTTTTGGGATTTTTTTTTTTCACTCAGCATAATTCATCCAGGTTGTGGTAGCTATCACTAGTTGTTAGTTCCTTTTCATTGCTGACTAGTGCTGAACATACCAGTTAGTTTTACCAATCACTCATTGATGGATCTAAGTTGTTTTCAGTTCGGGGCTGTTATGAATCAAGCTGCTATAAACATTCATATACAGGTTGTTGTTTTTTTTATGAACTTAGGCTTTCATTTTTCTAGAATAAATGCTCAGATATGCAATTATTGAAGAATCTGCCGAGCTGTTTGCAAAGTATCTGCAACATTTTACATTCCTACCAGCAATGTATCTGTGACCCAGTTTCTCAGCATCCATGTCAGCATTTGGTGTCATTATTTTTTATTTAGCCACACTGATAGGTATCTATATCTCATTGTGGCCTTTAATTTGTATTTCCTAAATCTAATGATGTTGAACATCTTTTTGCCATCTCCATATCCTCTTTGGTGAAATGTCAATTCATGTCTTTTGCCCATTTTTAATTGGATTTTTACTGTTTAGTTTTAAGAGTTCTTTTATTTTTATTATTATCATTATTTTTTAATCCTCACCCAAGCATATTTTTCCATTGATTTTTAGAGAGAGGGGAATGGAGGGAGGAAAAGGAAGGGAGAGAGAGAAAAGCATCGATGAGAGTGAAACACATTGACTGGTTGCCTCCTGTACAACCTCGACCAGGGCTGGGATTAAACCTGCAACACAGGTATGTATCCTTGACCGGATTAGAACCCAAACCCTTCAGTCCACAGGCCGATGCTCTAACCACTGAGCAAAACCAGCCAGGGCTCTTTTGATATTCTAGATCAGTGATTTTCAACTTTCTTTATAGCATGGCACACACAAACTAATTACTCAAATTCTGGAGCACACCAAAAAATAGAGTTTTTGTTAATCTGACCAAAAAAAAAATAGGTATAATTTTGATTCATTCATACAGAAAGGCTATTGTTGTGTTGACTGTTGTCTTTTTTTTTTTTTTATCTGACAATCTAAGAGAAAAGAGGTTAGTGCCCCTAACAAACTAGTCAGGTATTGCGTGTTTATTTTTTTTATCCTCACCCAAGGACATGTTTACTGATTTTTTTAGAGAGAGAGAGAAACATCGATTGGTTGCCTCCCATATGCACCCCGAATGGGGATCAAATCAGCAACCTAGGTGTGTGCCCTGACCAGGAATCGAATCCACAACCTTTCAGTGTATGAGATGATGCTCCAACCGAGCCACATGGCCAGGGCAGGTATTGTGTGTTTTTAAAATTCTTGAAGCACACCAGCTGTCTGCGACAGCACACCAGTTGAAAATCAGTGTTCTAGATACTAGCCCTTTGTCAATATGTGGTTTGCAAATATTTTCTCCAAGTCTGTAGCTTGTCTTTGCATCTTTTCAACATAATCTTTCAAAGAACAAACTTAACTTTGATGGTCTAATTTGTCAGTTCTTCCTTTTATGGATCATGCTTTACATGTGTAATACAATTTCTTTTGTAATGCACCAGAGTCTTAAGTGAGTAAGAGTTTGCCAGATTGGGACATGGGAAAGAACATTCAAGGCCAATAAATCAGAATGGCAACACTAGCTAGTTATGATGCCAGCTGGCTTAAAAATATGAGAATTGGATCCCTTTTGACAATCCTATACTTATAACAATACTCTAGTGTATGTAATCAGAAGGTTCTGTACTCTTACAGGATGGTGGGGATGGGAAGTAATTGCTCTATGTGTACAATTTGAAATACTTGGGGATTGGTTAATACAGGCACTTTCTTTAAAAATGATTTTTTTTTTTTAGAGAGAAAGAGAAATATTGATTTGTTGTTCCACTTATTTATGCATGCATTGGTTAATTCTTGAATGTGCCCTGACTGGGAATGGAACTCGCAAAGTTGGTGTATCAGGACAACACTCCGACCAACTGTGCTACTCAGCCAAGGCCTTGACACTTTTTTAAAAAAACAATGAAATTACTAATGCCAACCACCCTGAGACAATATATAATTCTAGATACCAGAAATGAAACTCAGAAAGAATTTTCCTACACAAATAATGTGGTGGTAATTAGATAAAGGTGAAGAGTATTGTGAGTTGAGGGGCCTCTCCTTTATTTGACATGATCATTTTTATAGGCTGTTCTATTTAAATGAATTTTCCAGATAAATGATGAAGCTTACCTCTTTCAGAGTGCCAAAATGTTTTTTCTTTTAACCACAATGGAAGACTCTGGATCACTGTTACTAAATCTAAGTATTTTACTATTGGTAATGTTGTTAAATGAGCAATGCCTTGGGCTACTAAAGTTCATAGGACTGGTAACCCCTATATCAAATTCCTCTGAACTGCCAGCTTAGTTTTTGCCTTAGCCTTTTATACGTCCATATTTGTTACTGGACATTCTTCTCTCAATGTTTGCAACTGTCAAAATGCCTGCATCTCGCTATACTTCCTCCTAATCTACAGTGGTTAGGGAAGTCCTATAATTAAGCCAATAAGAATTCTGTCTAAATTAAGAATAATAGGCTGTAAAGGAGGACATGATTCTACTCACCTCTGAGTAAAATGCCTTAGTGCATGGCCATGTGATAGTGATTTTAATCCTGCTGAAAGATTTTAGAAGAGGCTTCTAGCTTTCCCAAATATATATTCTCCCTTTCTTCAGTAATAATTTTCAGTTGAGCCCATGAGTACTGAACCAAAAATTAAATTCCCTAAGCCTCTTTAGTAGCTGAGTGTAGCCAGGTGACTATGTTCTGGCAAATGGGATATGAGCTGAAATGACAGCTACAAATTCTGGGTTGCACCCATCTACCCTCCCCCCCTCTCACCCCCCCACTCTGTTTCTCCTTTCCAATGGCTGCTTTAGTGGATGTTGAGCCACCCTGGACAAAAGCAAGGTGCCAGGGGTAGTGTAGCAATAAGACAGAAAGTATTGTGATAACAGTTCTAGCATATTCTTCCCCAGTCTTTATCTACTACATCTCTAAGAATCACTAATATTTTCTTTTCTTTTTTATCCTCACCCGAGGACATTTTTCCATTTTTTGTTCAGATAGAGCAGGAGGGAGAGGGAGGAAGAGAGAGAGAGAGAAACATCGATGTGAAGGGACACATCGAGTGGCTGCCACCCTCACGACCAACCAGGGCCAGGGACAAACTGCAACCGAGGTACATGCCCTTAGCGGGAACCAAACCCGGGTCTCTCTGGACCGCAGGCCGACGCTCTAACCGCTGAGCCAAACCGGCCAGGGCAAGAATCACTAATATTTTCAAGAGATGCCAGAATATTATTTTTCTTTAAGATTATCATTTTGCAATTGTTCTATTTTGCTCTTTTCATTCTAAGAATGTCGTTTTTTTTAAAGAATAACCGTTAGATGGTCAAATTTAGGCTTAAGACATTTATCCATACTTAACCAGAGAGGTTGCAGAGGCTACTAGTCAGTCAGCTATTCTAAACCCTTTTCTGTTAAATATGAACATTTTCAGTCACATCGCATTTGTCTTTCTCCTTAGAACTGCATAGGTTTGTTTTAAATAGTTTAAAGACCTGTAATAAACTAGAGTTTGTTAAGAGTAGAGGTACTCTGTCTGGTTAATGCTCAAAATGGTGTGGCCAGAGGTAAAGCAAGTTTATTAAATATTAATGCAACCCTTAGCAACACAAATTAAATCTTTTTACCAATAAAAAAGCTGTTTAATCTATAAATACACACTTTAAAAACAAAAAGAACATGAAATGTAAATGGAAATTTAACAAAAAGGACATAAAATGTATAGCAATAAATGAAAATTTAATAAGAATAAGCAGCAAAAATAAAAAAACAAACAAAAAAACCCCACAAAAATATTCACAGCACAATTTCCTGAGGTGTTAACATTGGTAAACTGACTCATGCTGGTGCATTTCCTCCTTTGTCACCTGAGAGACTCGCGACTGATCATGCAGGTATCAGCACGTAAGGGTTGTCACGTTGAGAAGCGAGATGTTCGAAATGGGAGATGTTCAAAAACTGAGGTTTGACTGTAATGCTATCACACACTTAATAGACACTTAATAGACTACAGTATACTGTAAACATGTTTTATACGCACTGGGAAACAAACAAACAAACAAAATTGTGTGACTTGTTTTATTGTGATACTTGCTTTATTGTGGTGGTCTGGGACCGAAACCACAGTATCTCTGAGGTATACCTATAATTACAATATACTGTGATATATGCTCCAAGGTAACGGTGTAACAGAATGTAACAAAGAAAGCTCCTAGACCTGGTTTGAGAACCAAAAGAGGAGAGAAAAGGGAAAGCAGATGAAAAATGGTTGCCTGTAAGGAACTGCCGTTTCGGGGAATCTGGAAAGTAAGTGCCACCTTCTTTACCTTGTTTATCACCATATTCCAACACCAGCAAAGTACCTGACTTATTTCAGGTAGTAAGCAACTTGGCTGAATGACAAGAGTTCACTCCTCTTCTCATGTAATGAGACCCAATCATTAAGGGTTCACTTTTGTCAGACTCTGCAAAATTACAAAGTCATTGGAACAGGGGATCATTCTTGAGTCTCTGGGATTAAATGATTGTTTTCTGGGGACTCCTATGATCTGGTCTTTCTAAATTCTGTATTAAATGTAAGCACAGAAATTTACTTAATTAAACAAATAATTAATGCATGTCCACTATGATAGAAAGCCATTTTACTGGAAAATTTATAGATTTCACAGTAAATATTTTTTTAAAATATGTTTTTATAGATTTTTTAGAGAGAAAGGGGGAGAGAGACAGAAACACCGGTGTAAGAGAGAAACATGGATCGGCTGCCTCCTGCACGCCCCCCACTGGGGATCAAGCCCGAAACCCGGATATGTGCCCTGCCCGGGAATCAAACAGGGACCTCTCAGTCCATGGGACAATGCTCAATCCACTGAGCTATACCAGCCAGGCAATACTCATTTAAAAAAAAAAAAAAAAAAACATAATCTGCCAAATAAACTTGTAAGAAAAGCTTGATTTTAGAAAGGTTATGCTTTTTTTTTTTAATATAGAGAAGAAATCTAAGAATAAATAATCAAGAACTTGCCCTGCCTAGGAGGAGACAGCTAGGAATAAGAAGAAGAAAGAAGAAAAGCATAAGTAGAGAACTTGAACTCAGGACAAGGAAACACTCATTATAACAAATAGAAACAAAAGCAAACTGAGTGTGGATGGTCACATTCATTGATTTTATATCTCTCTGATAATTTATGATGGCTTCAGATTTCATCCTCTAAATAACAAATCTTAGAATTCAAATTTGTTTGGTGTTTATTTCCCACTATTTTATAAATACAGCCACAAACAGCCCTGGCCAGTTTGGCTCAGCGGTTAGAGCGTCGGCCTGTAGTCCGGAGAGACCCGGGTTCGGTTCCCGCTAAGGGCATGTACCTCGGTTGCAGTTTGTCCCCGGCCCTGGTTGGTTGTGAGGGTGGCAGATACTCGATGTGTCCCTTTCACATCGATGTTTCTCTCTCTCTCTCTTCCTCTCTCTCCCTCCCACTCTATCTGTACAAAAAATGGAAAAATGTCCTCAGGTGAGGATAAAAAAAAATAATAATACAGCCACAAAAACAAACCCTCCTAACTAGAGGATCAAAAAAAAAAAAAAGGAAAATTACAGAAAATACGAAGTTATAGCTGTAGCACATTCTATGTATGGTATTTTGAACCATAAAAATATCACTGATGCACAGATGTGAAATACAGAGAGCAAACTCAAAAAATGTACAAGGACCTGCATATAGGAAACAAGAGTGTAAACAATTCTCAACCATAATGAGTATAACTATTACCCTGTCACATTTAATTTCTGGGATCCACAGCACTTAAAGAATTCTGGTAGCTGAAACTACAACGAGCAGGAAGAATGATACTTCTGTCCTTACAAATGGCTCTTCTCGGGGCCAGTCAAAAGCCTCCAGCTAATGCTGAGCATGCTACCCTAATCAAACTATCAAAATTCTCTCAGAAAAGGAATCCTTATAACGTTTTCCTTGGGTCTGCTCTATCAGTTTTTTAACTGCCAGCTTGTTGTTTGGTTGGTTGGTTTCTGGTTTTTTGTTTGTTTGTTTGCCGGGGATGAAAAGTCATACTTCAGAAGGAAGATTATACAAAATAGAAAAAAAACTACTCTTAAGAACCAGGTGGATGAGAATATTACAAACTATCAGATGACTAAATGCAGCTAGAAAGTAGAATTTGAAATTTAATGCCACTTACAATCCTGGAATCCTAATTTGGGTTGTTTTATCATTGTACAGGGATTGGCAAAAGTAGGTTTACAGTTGTAAGTACACAAAAGTTTATTCTTGTATTGTTTATTATTTTCCATATGAACAACTATAGACCTACTTTTGCCCACCCTGTATATCTTTCCTCAATCACCACTTCCTCCTACATGAAGAAACCTTTAAAAACACTATTAGAATGAACACTAGTCAGCTGAACTGACTAGTTTGGTTTGAAGTATTTCTTCCTGGATCTAGGAGGCTCATAATCAGTGAGGTGTTTCAAAAGATAAAGAGCAAAAGGAAGCTGAATGAGGAGGCTAGATTATGTCATTTGATTCTAAGATTTTATAAGCAAAACAGAAAACCTATATAATCCATGAACAAAATAATCTGACAATGAATAATCAAGAAAGGATATAAATTTACCAAATATCCTAGTGATTAAGAGAATAACATTCCATTTAAGTTTTTCCTTTGGCTTGTATTTAGTATTGGATGAAAAGTACAACTAAGTAGTTTATTATCTAACAATTCAGATAAAATCAAATATTTAGGATAAAATTATTCCTTATACATTTTTACCTTGCTTTATCATTTCCATCAAAATTTTGTCACTGAATGGCACTGTAAATGGTGACACAGATTAATTATCAATGGGTTTGATAACTATTAAAATTGTACATCAGCTGGTTTGGCTCAGCAGTAAAGCATCAGCCTGTGGACCAGTGAGTCACAGGTTTGATTCCGGCCAAGGGCACGTACCTCAGTTACGGTTCATCCCTGGCCCTGGTTGGGGTAGTGCAGGAGGCAACCAGTCGGTGTGTCTCTCTCACGTCAATGTTTCTCTCTCTCTCTCTCTCCTTCCTTCCCACTCTATCTGAAGATAAATAGAAATAAAATAAAAAATGTCCTCGGGTGAGGATTGAAAATATACATATATAAAATAAAATAAAACTGTACATCATTTGGTAGGTTGGCACTTTGGTCTTTGTACAGTTTTATTTGTTGTGGCAGGTATTTGTTTTAAACCTATAGTACTGAATCTTTCAGTAAATATGTTCTATGAAAACATGTTTCTTGCAAATGAAATCTACAAATGTCATTGTGTGTTTTTCAGCATCTCTAACTGAATTTTCCTGGAACTTTATATTATTGCTCTTGATCTCAAATTTTCCATTGCTGGCATAATATATCTTTTTGTTCAAAACTGAAAACAAAATACAGATGTTAACAGAGAAACTGTGGAGTTTTTTTTTTTTTTTTTCCCAAGCACTATTTCTCCATAAGTATAGCTAATTATCTTTCAAAGAAATCTTTCTGAAATACAATTGGTGGTGACTAAACTTGTAACTGACACATATTAAATAAGTTTTATTGCAGCTCAATACCTAGATCTCAAAACAAGGCCAATTATCTCAAATAAAGGACAATTAAGGAGTTTGCTTTTTAGTTTTCAAAAATTAATTTTAACAGTGTACTATATTATGTTTTAAGCATGCAAAAATGAATCAGACTCACAATACAGATAATCAACTGTAATGTTCTTTGCAAAGAACCAATTTTTATTTCATAGGTTTTTAAAATATATTCCTTGCTCTTTTTCTATTTTATTGATTTCTCTATTATTTCCTTCTTCCTACTCACTTTGGGGTTAATTTGCTCTTCTTTTTCTGGTATATCCAGGTAGAAACTTAAGTAATTGATTATGGACCTTTTTTTTTTTTTCTAGTATAAGCAATACATTTTCCTCAAGCACTGCTTTAACTGCATCTCACAAATTTTGACATGTTGAGACTTTATTTTCATTCAGTTCAAAATACTTTCTATTGTCCCTTGTGATTTCACCTTTAAGCCATATTCTTTAAAAAATATGAAGAATGCCTTGGCCGGTTTGGCTCAGCAGTTAGAGCGTCGGCCTGCGGTCCAGAGAGACCTGGGTTCGGTTCCCGCTAAGGGCATGTACCTGAGTTGCAGTTTGTCCCCGGCCCTGGTTGGTCATGCGGGTGGCAGCCAGTCGAGGTGTCCCTTTCACGTCGATGTTTCTCTCTCTCTCTCTCTTCCTCTTTCTCCCTCCCACTCTATCTGAACAAAAAATGGAAAAAAAAAGTGTCCTCGGGTGAGGATAAAAAATATATATATATGAAGAAGTTTAATTTCCAAATATTTAGAACATTTTCCAGATATATTTCTGTTATTGATTTCTAGTTTGATTCCATTGTGGTCATGGATCATATTCTCCATAATTTCAATCTTTAAAATTTATTGAGACTTTTTCTATAAAGCAGAATATGGTCTATCTTGGTGAATGTTCTATATGCACTTGAAAAGAATGTGCATTCTGCTATTAGGTGGAGTATTCTATAAAAATCAAGTTCGTTTGGTTGATGGTGTTTTTCAAGTCTTCCAGTTCCTTTGTAATTTTTGTCTATTTATTCTATCGATTACTGAGCAGGGAGTGTTGAAATCGCCAACGTAATTGTGGATTTATCTATTTCTGCTTTTAGTTCTGTCAGGTTTTACATTACATATTTTGAAGCACTGTTATTGAGGACATACAGATTTGAATGTCTTCTTGATAAATCGACCCTTTTTAGCATTCTATTAGATGTATTACTGTGTGACAAATTACTCTAAAATTCAGCAGCTTAAAACAATAAACATTATCTTATACAGGTTCTGAAATTCAAAAACCCAAGGGCAGCTTAGCTTGGTGGTTCGGACTCAGGGTTTCTCATGAGGTGGCAGTTAAGATGTTGGCTGGGGTTGCAGTCGTCTGAAGGCTTGACTGGGGCTATAGGATCTGCACCCAAGTTCATCGATTTCTCACATAGCTCTTGGTTGGAGGCCTCAGTTCCTCACCATATGAACCTCTCTTCATGAAGTAGCAGCTGACTTTCCCCACAGCAAATAATCCAACAGAGAGCAACCAAGTTACTCTCTACTTAATCTTCTATCATTATCTTTTATCTCTTCCACTATATTCTATTCATGACTTATAAAGTCCAACTCCCATTCAAAGTGAGAAGAATTTGTCTTTACTCTTAGAGAAAGGAATATCAAACTATTTGAGGACACATTTTAAAACTACCGTGGTCACTATTAAATCTCTCTCTTTATTCTTGGTAATATTTCTTACTTTGAAATCTACTTTGTCTGATAATGACACAGCCATTACAGGTTTCTTTTGATTTGTGTTTGTATAGTTCATTTTTTCCCCCATTATTTTACTTTTAACCTATCTGTGTTTTTATATTTTAAGTGTGTAGATAATACATAATTGTAGATGGCATATAGTTGGGCTATGTTTGTAGATAGCATACATAATTGGGTCTTGTTTTTTTACCCAGTCTGACTCCTTTTAATTAAACTGTTTAAACCATTCACACTTAATGCAATTATGAAATAAGTTGGCTCTAAATCTATAATCTAATTTGTTTTCTATTTATCTCATCTGTTCTTTGTTCCATTTTTCCTCCTTCTTTTGGACTGGGTATGTTTCACAATTTCATTTTATTTCTTCCATTTGAGTATTAGCTATTCCTCTTCACTTAATTTCTTTATTAGTATCTGCAATATGATTTTAAACTTAACACAATATACCTTCAAATATTACAGGAGTCCCCCCCTTATCCATTGGCAGATATGTTCCAAGACCCCCAGTGGTTGCCTGCAACTATGCTAGTACTGAACCCTATAAAGGCTATGTTTTTTCCTATACATACATACCTTTTCACTTAAAGGAAGCACTCTCCAGCTTCTCTTTGGCATATCCAAACTGTCAGCATTACTACTCTTGTGTTTTGGGGGCATTGTAAAGTAAAATAAGGGTTACTTGAACACAGCACAGAGATACCATGACATTTGATCTGACAACTAAGATGGCTATTAAGTGACTAGTGGGCAGGCAGCATATATACCATGGATATACTGAACAAAGGAATGATTCATGTTATGGGCAAGAAAAGCAGGACAGTGTGAGATTTCATTATGCTACTCAGAATGGTACACAATTTAAAACTTATAAATTATTTATTTCTGGAATTTTCCATTTAATATTTTCACACTGCAGTTGACTGCAGGTACCTGAAACCACAGAAAGCCACACTATGGATAAAGGGGACTACTATCCTTCTTTCAGCATCTTAAAGATGTTATTCTACCACCTTCTTTTAAGATTGTTATCACTGTCATTGGTTTTTAGCAACTTGGTTTATGATGTCCCTTGGTGTAATTTTCTTTGTGTTTGCTCTGGTTCAGGTTCATTTAGCTTCTTGAATATGTAGGTTTAGTTTTCACTAAACTTGGGTATTTTTGTCCTTCAATTTTTTTCTCCCTCCACCCTTAGAATTTTAATTACATGTACATTAAACCACTTATACTGTCCACAGGTCACTGAGGCTCTGTTCACTTTTATTTTATTTTATTTTTTTTGCAGTCATTTTTCTTTATGCTTCATATTTATAGTTTTTATTGCTTTCAGTTCACTGACCTTTTTATTCTGTGATTTCTAATCTGTCATGAGCCCCATCCATTGAATTCTTTTTTATTATTGTTGAAAGTAATACAGATGGTCCCCTTTCCCCCCCACTGACCCCCTCCGCCCTATTCACACCCCCCCTTCCTGCTTTCCCTAACCTAATGTTTGTGTCCATTGTTTGTGCATATATGCATATAAGTTCTTTGGTTTATCTCTTCCCAATCCTCCCACCCCCCATCCCTCTGAGGTTTGTCAGTCTGTTCCCTTCTTCCATGACTCTGGATCTATTTTGGTCGACAGCTTATTTTGTTCATGATGTTCCATTAATAAGTGAGATCATGTGATACTTATCTTTCTCTGACCAATTTATTTGGTCAGCACAATACTCTCCAGGTCCCTCCATGTCATTTCAAAGGGTAAGAGATCTTTCTTTCCTATAGCTGCATAGTATTCCATTGTATAAATGTACCACAGTTTTTTTTATCCACTCATCTACTAATGGGCACTGGGGCTGTTTCCAGATCTTAGCTATTGTAAATAGCACTGCTATAAACATAGGGGTGCATATATTCTTCCTGGTTGGTGTTTCAGACTTCTTAGGATATATTCCAAGAAGTAGAATCCCTTCATCAAATGCAGTTCTATTTTTAATTTTTTGAGGAAACACCACACTGTTTTCCATAATGGCTGCACCAGTCTGCATTCCCACCAGCAGTGTGCTAGAGTACCCTTTTCTTCACACCCTCACCAGCATTTGTTGTTTGAGGATTTGCTGATGGCCACCATTCTGGCAGGTGTGAGGTGATAACTCATAGTCATTTTAATCTGCATTTCTCTGATGACTAGAGATGTTGAGTAATTTTTCAGGTCTCCTGGCCATTTGTATGTCCGGTTTGGAGAGGTGTCTATTCGGGTCCTCTGCCTATTTTTTAATTGGATTGTTTGTCTTCCTTTTTTTGAGTTATATAAGTACTCTATACATTTTGGATAATAACCCCCTATCTGATGTATCATTGGCAAATATGTTCTCCCATCCAGTGAATTCTTGATTTCAGACATTGTATTCTGCAGCTCTAGAAGTTCTTTTTTTTTTAAAAAAAACATCCTCCATTTCTACCCTGGCCAGTTGGGCTCAGCAGTTAGAGCATCAGCCCGTGGACCAGAGAGACCCAGGTTGGGTTCCTGTTAAGGGCACAAACCTCGGTTGCAGTTTGTCCCTGGCCCCGGCTGGGGTTGTGTGGGTGGCAGCCAGTCGATGTGTTTCTCTCACATCGATGTTTCTCTCTCTCTCTCCCTCGCTCTCTCCCTCCTGCTCTGTCTGAAGATAAAATGCAAAAATGTCCTTGGGTGAGGATAAAAAAATAAAAATAAAATAAAATAAAATAAAATGCAATATCTTCTGTTTCTGTCCTTATTTATGTTCATATTTTATTTTAAATCCTTGGTCATATTTATAATAACTCATCACCTTAGTCATTCGAATTCCTCTTATAGAAATTAACTTTTTTCTCCTGGTGATAAATCATATTCCCGACTTCTTCACATGTTTAGTAATTTTTTATTCATTCTGGTCATTATAAACGGTGCATTGTTAAGTGCCTGGATTTTACTGTTTTCCTTTAGAAAGTACTGATTTTGTTTTCACTAGCATTTAAGTTACTTAAAGATCAACTTGATCCTTTCTAGGCTTCTTTAACACTCTGTTAGGCTAGGTTTAGAACAAGGTTTCTCAACAGCAGCATACCTGACATTTTAGGCCATCTAATTTTTGGTTTTACAGGGGCTGTTTTGTGGATTGCAAGGTGTTTAGCAGCATTCCTGGCCTCTACCCGATAGATGACAGTAGCTCTTCCCAGCTGTGACAACAGAGACTATCTCCAGATATTGCCAAATGTGCTCTGGGGGACAAATCATCCTTGGTAGCTTCTACTCTAGGGCTGGTTTAGTCCTATTTCTAAATCTAGGTACCTTTCTTGTACCTCTTCTCAATGACCCACTGGCTACTCAGAACTCAATGTTATAATGCCCTACATGAGGTCTGGAAATCATTACCTTATATATTTTCCCAGATCTTTGCCCGGTATACAGAAAAGAGTTAACATAGCAGGCTTTATTGCTATCTTTTGAAAGGCCTACTTAAAGGTTAGTCTCAGGCTGGCATCTGGGAACTTGGATTTCAGGTGCTCTCCCAACACCTTAATTGATAAGAATGACTCTCTGTACCTAAACTGTTAGTACAAACACTATGGTTTTTGCTGAACATCTGCTTTCTTTGAGAAAGCCTGGAATTTTGGTATTGTCGGGCAGAATGTGCCTATGTGACCAGCCCCTAATTAAAACCCTGGTACTAAGTCTCTAATGAGCTTCCCCGGTAGACAACATTCTACATGTGATGCTACAACTCACTACTGGAGAAATTGTGTCCTGTGTGACTCCACTAGGAGAGAATTCTTAGAAGCTCACACCTGGTTTCTTCCAGACTTCACCCTATGCACCATTTCCCTTTGCTGACTTTTGCTTTGTATCCTTTCACAGGAGTATGACTATATGCAATTCCTGTGAGTCCTCCTAGAGAATTATCAAACTGATGACCATCTGGGGACCAACAACACATCCAGCCTTGTGGAGTTTAACCACAGACGTACATAGCTCAGCATTTAGCAACAGACTCAAGGGACCCCTGTGCAAATGTCTGCATAGCTTCCCCCTCTCTGGTACTCAGACTCACAAATTCCAGTCTCTTCAGCTTCACTGAACTCTAATTTCTCTCTGTCCTCCCCTCAGCTACAGCATGTACAAATAGGGCCTACAGGCCAATACCCTGTGATGATCTCAGGGCTTACTCCACTTCCTTTTCTCGGAGATCTCAGTCCTACACTGTCTGTTGAACTATTGTGCATCTCCACAGGACTAGCCACCATGGTCACTAATACTGATTATTCTCCTACGTTACCACTATTTGTCAATGTTTCCTTCAGTCATTTAGTCTATCACTTGAAAATATTTTTGCTTCTTAACCCACATTGCATTGACTAAGACCCACACTCTGTCCCATGCCTATTTATCTGAATCTTACTCATTTATTTGTTCCAATAGATATTTATTAAGCACCCACTATAAGGGAGCCTAGTGTAGTGGTTAAGAGCATGGAATCTGTAACCAGGAAGCCTGGGTTCAAGCTCTGGTTCCTCCTTTAATTAGCTTTGTAGCTTTGAACAAGGCACTTAGCCTTTATGTGCCTCAGTGTCCCCATAAGTTAAACAGATACAACAGTATCTCCTTCATAGTGTTGTTTTGAGGGCATTTGACCCTCTCAACAACCCTATGAGGGACATACTATTAATAAAGTTCTTAGAACAGTACCTGGTACACAGGAAGATCTACAGAGCATTTAGTACTACTACTAATAATAATAATAGTGTGAAGTATTATCATACTTCAACAAAAGTGACTAAGACAGACCTTTTCCTCCAAAGAGTTTACAACTCAGCAAAGGGCACACAACAAGAAGCAATGTAGTAATATTTTAGGGGTTATACAATAACATTTACTGAGCACTAAATAGCTTTATTGGTCCCCTAATCATTATAGCAGCCCCAAGAATTAGACTATATCATTATGTCCATTTTAGAAAGAAGGAAACTAAGTACTTAAAGGTTTACATCATCACCCAAGATTATAAAGTTGCTATACACTGGGATTTGAACCCAGGTAGTCTAATTCCAGAACAATAGAGATTTATTGGCTCACCACAGCATAGTGGTTAAAAGCGTAAGGTCTGGAGTCACAGAAGGAAACACAACTAATTATGCCTAGTGGGGCCAAGGAGGAGACAATACTTGGGTTGGGCTTAAAGAATAAATAAAATTTCTTCTGGCAGAAAACAGGCAAAAGCAACCACAAAACTATCTATCTAGACAGGGGAATGAAATGGCTAAGTGTACTAAGGTACCGAGACTCATTTGATGAAACTGTAACATCAAATGCACTTAGCTGGGGATGGGGGATGGGAGAAACTGAAGCCTGTTGGGGTCATTTTGGGCACAGTCTTTATGGGAGCACATATCTAGTATAGAGCAAGACTTTCCAAACTTTTCCACACTATGGCACACAAAGAAAATGACATCTGTACAGCATGCTACAGTGGATAGATGTAACTGCAAGTTGGCAGATGAGCCTACTGGGAACTAAGGCTGCCCAGGGCCACCCCTAACCCCCATTAAGGGCTGAGGGGATTAGATATGGACTGTGAAGAAGAGAGCTTGGGTTCCAGCTGAGATGATAAAGGTTGGAGATGGATGCCATGACAGGAGACAGAACATTTAGGAAGGTAAACTAGAGGCTGGGGAGAGATCAATTTAACTCAGGATATGCTGAGTCAGGGGCCTGAAAGACATTTAGAAGAGCCCTTTGTAATATCTTCCTGGAGATCAGGAGGACATTCCTACCCATTATCTCCTATTCTTACCTTAATTATTACCCTTAGTGTTGTTTTTGAACCACATGTCCAATGCCTTTTGGATGTATGAAAAAGAACATTACTGAATATGTTTGAAGAAATATGTCTATGAGTTTGAGGAGAAAGTAGGAAGGTTAGAAAGAGCTGGAGTAAAAATTATCAAATTTTTAGAAAAGGTGAAATACAGCTTCCAGTGTACCCTACAAATAGCTTCCAAAATTTAAGGGAATAGGCGGTAGCCAAACAATTGGATTTACTAGGTTTTAGGGAAGGTGGAATGCAATTGTGCAACACTGGAATTTGACCAGGCCATTAGGGTCAAGTAGTTAAATGTAAAAGGTGCTTCTGATGACCTAGAATGTAAAAATGTCTATTTTCCTCTGCATTAAGACAAAACTTCTAATCACCCTGACTTTCTTTTTTCCTCAATTCTGAAAGTAATCAATCTCACTTAGATAAGTGGTATAACTGGAGGAGAGAAAATACCCAAAAATGTATATATGAGAAGAATCTTTTAATTAGTGATTTTGAAGGAGTTTAATGTTTGTATTAACAACTGTAGTTTTGTCAAAAGAAACCATGTGGAGAATACAGCAATGTTTAGTTTATGTTTTCACAAGTATATGCTGACTGCCTCATAATTAAGTACACAGAGCTCAAAACAGCCAACACTACAGAGAGCTTACACTGCTAACCATCATAGAAGAGATTGAGAGATATTTGTTAATGACTACCATAAAAGGAACGGATGACTAAGAACACAGAGGATGTGTGACTAAAAAGTCCCACTACAGTTCTTTGAAAATTCCCTGAATAACGAGGCATGCCAAATGTGGTCTGTCATAAAAGTATTTGATGCTAAACTCTGTAGTCAGACAACAAATACATGCTCTGCCCAAAGGATAAAGTGCCAACACAAGATCATCAATAAGTGAAAGTGTTAATCAAATTAAAGTGTGGCCCAGCTTACAAATGCTGCTGAGCCAGATTGGGCTAACTCCACAGATAAGTCATTCAATTCCTTGGGTTCGGGACCACTGCAAGTGACCAGGCACTTCGGGCTGCTGCTGTCTTTCCTGCACCTGAAAATGTACAGAAACTTGCTCACAGATCCTCAAACACTGGAATAATGCACGTCAGCACATCATAGCCTATCTCCAGTAATCAACTTTTTCACCCCAAAGGTTTACCACAGCTTTAACCAAACTGCAGAAATAAAAAGAAAATCCCAGTACACATTTGGAAATGCAGTCTATTTCTTTCATATACACACTGTCTCTGAATCAGCACAACTGATTTTCCAAAAGAATTTTACGTTTCCTCCAAATAATAATTCCAAATTGTAATAATAATTACCATGGTTAGCCCTGGCTGGTTTGGCTCAGAGGTTAGAGCATCGCCCACAGACTGGAGAGTCCCGGGTTCGGTTCCCGCTAGGGGCATGTACCTTGGTTGCAGTTTGTCCCTGGCCCTGGTTGGGGTCATGTGGGTGGCAACCAGTCGATGTGTTTCTCTCACATCAATGTTTCTCTCTCTCTCTTCCCCCCTCTCTCCCTCCCACTCTATCTGAAGATAAATGCAAAAAAATATTCTCGGGTGAGGATTTAAAAAAGAAAAAAAAAATTACCATGGTTATATAAACAATTATTATTTAACCCTTTGACTTATGAAATAGGTATTACATCATTTTTTGGAGGGGGATGCATGCTCAAGGTCACATCATTAAGTTTGGCTGAGTCCAAAACCTATATTTGTTTCACTACATTTCACTATTTCTTGATATTTTTCTGTTTGCCGCCTACACTTGTGGGAGAAAATACATTGAGCAAGTACTGACTCAAATGGGGAAACAGTTTTGAATGAGTGCAGAAATGTGCTGTAACACACTGCAATGACTTTTCATGTCACATGATTGAGGGTATACATATTTTTGTTTTCAGTTTTTTATTTTTGGCCTTCCTAGTACATGTTACTATCTGGACCTCTAAGCCTGTCTATAGCACTGTATCAGGTTTCAGTAGTATATGGATTTTTAGTAAAATGTACTTCTCCACCATGTATAAATCTTGCACCTTTAAGAACCTATGCTCTATGTGTACAATGACAAAGAAGCAATTCTTTACTCCTCTATGCAGCTATCTTTCTTTCAATGTAATTGACTCAAAAATGAAGGCTGAAATTTACTTTCCTCATTAGGATTTTACTATTTCTTCTACCTAGTGACTGAGGTACAGTGAGAAAGAACTGATTTAATAGAAAGACATTTTAGCCTGGCCGGTTTGGCTCAGCAGTTAGAGCATCACCTGCAGACCAGAGAGTCCCGGGTTCGGTTCCCACTAAGGGCATGTACCTCGGTTGAGGTTTGCCCCCGGCCCCGATTGGGGTCGTGTGGGTGACGGCCACTTGATGTGTCTCTCTCACATCGATGTTTCTCTTCCTCCCTCTCTCCTTTCCACTCTATCTGAAGATAAAGCAAAAGTGTCTTCAGGTGAGGATAAAAAAAAAAAGAGAGAGACATTTTAAGCTTCTGAAACAATAAGTTGCAAAGTGACATTTTTCTCTACTGAAAGAATGCAGAATCCCGTATTATTAAAAATGTCAATTACCATGAATACAGAGGATATCTGTTGTTTTTGTTGCATCCGTTTCTCTTCTTCTATTATAGCACCCCACTTTTGAGAACCACCCCTCTCTTTTCTCTGAATCCTCCAGCGGATTCTACTCTTTTTACCAGGGATGGACACATGACCTAGGCCTGGCAAATCAAAGTATTTTATCCCCCTTGCCACAGTGATTCATTCACAAATACATAAATGTCCCAAAACAGGTCAGTGAAATTCAATGCCAAGACTTTTCACAAACTATTGAGAAAGAAGTACCCTCTTTCTGCTAAAGATGCTAAAAAGACTCTTGCTTCTGGCTGTCTTTACTAACACATGGGGATAATATATCTAAGAATGAAGACACCACAGGGAAAAACAATGACCAAAAGTAAGATTACATATTCCTGATGCTATTACTTGAGCGGTAGCAGGTTCAGGACAGGAAGGTTGTTCTCACCCGCTGATCCTGCCACGTGGTCACCCATGCGGGCCACCCAGCTCCTCTTGACTCCTTGTTTCCAGCCTTCCTGGCAATTCTGTGAACACCTGACACCATTTTTGGCTTACATAGAACAGAGTCCATTTCCGTTTTTACAACCAAGAACCTGCTAGTTATCCCAATGAGCAAATAGTTTTATGATCTTCTGGTGGAAAAGCCTGCCTAGAAAGACAGATCTGACTACATAACAATCTAAATTGTAATTAATTAAGAAAAAATAAATTACAGAAAAATAAGTATGTGAATATGCAATTCACATAAGAATAATACTAGTCAATCCATACATTTAAAAATATTCAGATTAATGAGAAGAAAAGAAATTTAGATTAAAACAAAAAAATACCAGTCCCCCCAAACCAACAAATCCTGGGAAGGCAAAAACCATTTCCACGTTGTTTATTATTAAAACCCCAAAATACCTGGCACATAATACACACTCAGATATTTATTAAATAAATGAATGAATCAGTTTAGGAAAGAGGCAATTGGGTATAATAAACAGACCTTCTCATGTACTGTTAGGAGGAGCACATACTGGTATAGACATTGGAGAGCAAGTTGGCAATATTATAAAATGTTTTAATGTACATTCTGCTACACTCAGCAAGCTCATACCTACAAATTCAACTTACTGAGAACAATGAAAGAGTGTGCAAGATGTAAGTATAAGTGATGTTCTCAGCAGCAGATTGCTTCCAAGAGGACAAATGAAAAACAATACAATTGTCTGGCAATCATGGTTTATTGAATAAATTATTTTACATCCATTCACATTGGAATACTATGCTGCTATTTAGAAAAATAATCTATACTGACAAGTTTCATGACTGAAAATAACAGAAAGCAAAACAGCATCTATAGTAGGACTTTATTTATTAAAGTTACTTATTTCTTATATATCCTCTGGGGGAGGGTCTAGAAGTGTATTCATTGAAATGATGCCAGTGGATTCTGAGTGCAGGGCTTACGGGAGGTTATACTTTTATGGTTTGAATCTTTTGAACAAACATATTACCTTTATAAATGTACCCAAATAATAATAAAAATGACACATTTGTGCACATACATAGAATTAGTGTAATTTTCAAAGGAATTACATACACTATGTACTCAAATAAGACATGAAAGAATCTTAATCTTTTCATGATGCCAATGTAAGCCTAAAAATTTACCAGACTGACCTAATAGAGAATAAAATCTCCCTTTTCATTCTAGAGGTATAAGACCCAAGGGAAAGATGGAGGCTAGAGGAGCTACCCAGGTAAAGCATCCTGAGAAAAGAACTTATTTAAATCTTATAAATGATGCTCTTTTGATTTAACACAAAAAGCAAAGAATCTGAGGAACTATGAGGGAACAAACCAAGGCCAGCAGCTGTTCGGATACCCACTGCATCAATTCTGACCAGTCAGAAAACTACATTTGAAAACATCCAAAATGCAATGGAGTTCTTTTGTCCAACACTACCAGAATGTCTCTTATTTTGCTGCAAACTCAAACAGACTCACCCACTACTTATCCCAAAGTCCTGGGACATATAATCAATTTTAAAAGTAGTAAGTAAAATGCTTGGCAGGTGATATGGAAGATTGGTACCAGGAAGAGGTAATGTAATACAAGCTGTCAGCCTTGTACAGCAAATAGTGCAACCAGTGCATCTGAAAATCTGGTTTCAATGGCCTGTAATATTCTGAAACCCTTAAATTCTCAAGAATTCTGCCTTCGAAATAGAAACCTCTAGGCAGGGTATCATAATTTGTACAATAAATCCAAGTTAATATTGTGAATGCTCTCCACTTCTTTAAAAAGTAAGATATATGGGGAATGCAAGCATGTTAAACTCTGTCCCAGAAGTTACATATTCAAGTACAGGCAGTCTAGCATAGTGGTTAAGGCCCTGGAGGCAAATGGTCTGAGTACAAGTCTTGACTTTGCCACATACTAGCTCGGAAATTCTGGGCAAAATAAGACCTGCTTCAGAGCTGTAATGATTAACTGAGTTCATACTTATGCATTTAGAATAGTTCCTGACACAGAGAATCGTCCCCTATTCCAATATTAGCTATTGTGATTACAGGGCATAAAAGTGATTCTAGGGTGCTAATGCTGTGAGATAGCCGTGGAGCTAACCAAGCGTTTTGTAATTCAACTCACGATGGTTCTGACTTTTTAAAAAAGTAGCGAATAATTAATTTAAAGTCTTTGAGGGGCTTTAAAACTCTGAATCAACTAAATGTTATTCACAAGATTATATAGTACAATTGTTTCAAAGAGCTCAGAGGCTTAATCTAATTATTCGTTTTCTGATCCAAAATGTGATGAATTTTCCCCCAAATAGACAATTTCTAAATGTGCATATGTTTATTGGTTTCAGGTTTTATTCTGAAAAAAAAAAAAAACTTTCCAAGCATGACACATTTACTTCAAAGAAGTGGTAATGAGGAGTTTATGACAGTAATTACTATAAATTTGAAAGGAACTATTACAAAATCCAACTATATGAAAAGCACTGAAAAATGCTCTAATCCTAGATATGCTTTCCCCTCCATTCTAGCAAAATGAAACTTCTTTCTTTTTTTTTTTTATCCTCACTCAAGAAAATTTTTCCATATTTTGTTCAGATAGAGTGGGAGGGAGAGAGAGAGAAAGAGAGAAACATCGACATGAAAGGGACACATCGAGTGGCTGCCACCCACGTGACCCAACCAGGGCCAGGGACAAACTGCAACTGAGGTACATGCCCTTAGCAGGAACTGAACCCGGGTCTCTCTGGACCACAGGCCGACACTAACCATTGAGCAAAACCGCCCAGGGTGAAACTTCTTTCTTTTTACTCCTTTACCACCCCATTTTTATTTATTTATTTTTATTTTATTTTTAATGTTTATTTGTATTTTTAATTAATTAATTTATTTTTGTTACAGATGTTTCTCCTTTTTCCCCCACTGATTCCCCCTCCTCCTCCCTCCCCACCCTGTCCCCAGCTTTGTTGTCCATGTCTATTGTTCATGCACACATGCATATAAGATCTGTGGTTTATCTCTCCCCCACCACCCCCTCTTCTGGGGACTGTCTGTACCCCACTTTCACGTCTCTGGGACTACCCCATTCCTCAGACTGTTATGTTCATTATATTCCACAAATAAGTGAGATCATATGATACTTGTCTTTCTCTGTTTGGCTTGTTTCGCTTAGGATAATACTCTCCAGGTCCCTCCATGTTGTCTCAAAGGGTAAGAGATCTTTCTTATAGCTGCATGGTACTCCATTGTATCACCCCATTTTTAAACCATCCCTTAATTTCATTAACATATCATTAGACTTCATTTCATTGTCCCCTTTCAAGAGGAATGCACTTTAAAATAAAAGTCTCTCCATTTTTGTAAAATATCATGAGGCCTAAATACTGGCAACTCATCAGATCATTTTACCTAAAAGAGTCTGCCTTTAACACACAGCACCGCTGCTTTGGGAAAGACAATCTATAACTTATATTACTAGAAACTACTACATCCTTAAGTATTTACCATTGATCTTTATGCAAAGACCATAATTTTGTGTCTTGATTGGTATATATGTTTTGTTCTGAGGTTTGAGAGAGACCCCTTTCTGGCACTTTTATTTAAAAGTCATAAATATAGCCCCGTTTCAGATCGTAAAACGTCTGAGCTTTGCCAGCAGCTCTTTCACCAGGTCCTCGATTAGAAAGGCAAAGAGGGTCTACTAGGCCTCAGCTTAAGCTCTAGTAAAAAGTCTGACCTTGTGATGCAAGTTGTAGTAAAATCACACTTAGGAATGAGCACACGCCATTGTTACTACAACTAACAATAATTTCTAACAGTATTGAATGTTTTCCATGTATCAACTTAGTCCTCACAATAAATCCATGAGGCAGACATTATTTTCATGCTGGCTTTATTGGTGGAAAATATGAGGAAAAGAGAAATTAAGTAACATGACCAAAGTCACACATATTGTGAATGACGGTGACATAATTTGAACCCGGGTGGTCTGGGCCAGGGCCCATGCTCCTTTCTTCTCTTTTTCTCAATATGTTTTTATTGGTTTTAGAGAGAGATTGAAAGGCAGAGGGGGAGGGAGGGAGGGAGGGAGGGAGGGAGGGAGGGAGGGAGGGAGAGAGAAGGAGAGAGAGAGAGAAGGAGAGAGAGAGAGAGAAACATCTATCAGTTGCTTCCCATATGCACCCGACCAGGGCCAGAGCCCTCCAGTAATTACTGTGCTATACTCTCTCAAAGATAATTTTGGGCAAGCAAGAATAAAAATACAATGGTGTGACTGCATCATCATGCATTTAATTTACTCAAATTCAACTATATGCGCGCAATTGAAAAAAGAACACTAGAAAATAACAATTTCGGTAGTGTAGAATATTACCCGTTTTACTCATTGTATGCCCAGAAGGACAGAGATGGGAAACTAATTCTTTTGTATCCTTAGTCCATTTCAGTATTTAAGTACCCGTCCTTAATGACCCAAGTACTTCTCCTTAATGAGAGTATTTAATTAAGCTGAATGTGGTTTTAGTGTAAAGAGACATTTTTCATGTAACATTAGTTATATGCAAGTCAACTATTGCATCTGGTGCTCAGTTGAAGAAACAATGATTATTCCACTGCTGCTGGGGAAAACTTGCTCTCGGGGAGATGGAATGTCAGTCCCTACTGTGCACCTTCCTACGGGATTAACGAGAGCAATTTTGACCAAATGCAATTTTGCAACTTCAAAACGTACCTCCTGCCTTACACGCAACTCCACCATATGCATCACGGTTATATTTGTTGCTGCAATAACAGTAAGTAAGAGAGACCAGATAATTACTGAATGCAATTCTGCTCATTACTGTGGCTTTACAGTCTCTTCCAGTCCTCACAGCACCAGTTTAGTTTTCTCCCCACTCTCCACAGAGTCTCACAGAGATCCACACCCATTCAGTTAGTAGCGGACAACAACACTTACTTCATAAGAAGATGTGGACCGTGCAGCATCAATTCTCTCCACTTAGTCTACTTTCACCACAAAACTGTATCATCTAGCCCCTCCTGCTACAAACTGAAATCTAGTCTCACCACTTTACTGAAACTGCTCTCTCAAAAGCCACTGATGACTTGGTTGTCAAGTCCAACCACGTCTCAGTCTTCATCACTCTCTCTAGAAGTGATTCTCAACCCTGGCTACAAATTAGAAGTACAAAGGAAATACTGATACCAGGGCCCCACTCTGGGGCCAATTTAATTGGTCTTGGGTTGGCAGAGTGCTGGGTACTTGCTAAGAGCTCCTCAGGTGACCCTAATATGCAGCCAGGGTCAAGCACCACAACTCTACAACAGTGACTCGACTCACTAGCTCAACTCTTCCACTTGAAACTCTTGCTCACCATAAAATCATACTTTACTATTTCTATTTCTACTATTGTCCCTCTTCAATATTCTTGTCTGGAGTCTCCTCCTCTGATTCCATTTACTCTGTCAATTGTTCATTTTCCTCTCAACTCTTAATTTAAGGTTTCTAACAATCCCAAATCTCCATATCTAAGCTTGAACTCAGCTCTAGACCCTCACCTCACAGAGATGATATCCCTCTGAATTCAAACCCCACATGTCCAAAATCTGCTAGCTGCCTCTCAATCCTTTCTATATAGCAGCTATTTCAAATTTTCTGCATTTTTTCCAAACCATTCTACCACATCTCTTCTTGTTGTTAGCAGATAATCTTGCTGTTATTTCACAGAGAAAATACAAGTCTTTAAACTTGACCCAAGCTGACAAAGCCACCTACACATGCACTCTTTCTCTGCACCCAACCCCTCTGGGGCTCATCAGCCACCCTGGAGACGAGGACCTATCAATTATTTCCTTTCCCCCTTCGGGATTCTTCCCATTAACTAAGTATATTGAAGCCTTTTCCATTTTCAAAAGAGAAATTCAGAAAACTGTTCAACTCTACAGTCTCTTAGGTACCATCATCTCTCTTCCTTTACAGGCAAAATTCTTAACAAGTTGTCTACATTTACTTTTTCCCCTTCCTATTCACTTCTCAAATCACTAAAACAAGTTTCCATGCCACTACTCCATCCAACTGGTTCTTATCATAGTCAGCAAAGACCTCCTTGTTACTAAGTCCATGGAAACCTTCCAGAACTCAGCCTTTCTGAACTCTTTGCAGTAATGTACACTACTAACTATTCTATCCATTTTAAATGCTCTCTCCTTCCCCTGGCTTCCAAAATACTTCATGGTCAAGTTCTTCCTTCTTCTCTGGCCACTCAGTCTCAGTCCCTTTTGGAGGCTCTTCTCCTTCAAGGTATTCCTGAGAATGATGTCCTCACCTGCTCACTCCTATCTCTCCATGTACACTCTCATCTATCCTACATCCACTGTGCATGATCCACCACAGAAGTATTTCTCCACTCAGATCTTCAATGAGATTCAGTTACAAATTCAAATGCCTAACTCTACTTCCCCTCAGAGAATTTTTATGAATATTTTAAATTCAACACATTCAAAACTGAACTCATCTTCTTTTCATGCCTTTCCTCAGACCTGCTGCTCTTCCTCTTTCTCATTGAAAGGCATCACCATCATCCACCCAGTTTCCCAAGCCAGAAACGTGGGCATCATCTTCATCTGCTCTTTCTAAACCCACCACATTCCAGCAAGTACCAAGTTCTGCCCATTCCACTCCAACTGCTTCAGTTCAGTTCAGGCTGAGACAATCTCATGCTTGAATTCACTGCAGCAGAACCCTACCTGGTCAGTGTGATCTCTCTACAAATGCAGACGGGATCATGTCACTGTTGTTTAAGACTACTCAAGGTGGTGCATTTTATGGAGGCACAGGAATAGTCAGACAGATTTATGAGATGGAATAGAGTTCAGAAACAAACCCAGAAAAGTAATTTTATATATCATACCGTCTAAAGCAGCATTTAAAATCAGTGGAAGACGATTCGATTAACGAAGCTGGGATAACTGGCTATTTAGTTAGGAAAAATGACAGATGCAGCCTTACCTTGTGTGATAAATGGGTATACATCTCAGATAAATTAAAGATCTAAATGTAATAAAAGAGCACAGGAAGAAAATATAGGAAAATTCTGTTATTAATCTGGGGATGAATAAGGCAGCTGTACAAAAGGTTCAAATGCCTCAGAAGGCCATATAAGGACCTTTGCTTACCTCCTTAACATCTCTCTCCCTATTGCCCCTCCTCCTCCTCTCCAGTCCTGGGAAGTTGTTGCTCCAGGAGATGCACCATGCATGCTCTCACCTGAGGGCCTTTGCGATGTTCTTTTTGTCCTCGTTCTCTCTCTAATTTACTGAACAATTCATCCTCTTCCCTATGATTGTAAATGCTGTTATTTATCATATGTTAAATCTGGCCCCATGTCATCCCAACCCCCTCAGCCCCACCCCAGATTCTATTCTGTTCCACTGATTTGTTAGTCTTCTCCTGTGCCAATGCCATAATGTTTTAATTACCTTAGATTTTAGGTAGACGTTTGTACCTGCTAAGATTATTCTTTTCATTCTTCTTTATTCAAATTTTAAGAAACACTGGAATCAGCTTATCAAATTCTATTAAAAACTCCATTGGAACTTTCAGTTGCAATTGCATTGAATCTATAGATCACTTTGGGGAGAGCTGGCATCTTTTGATGTAAGAATATGTTTCTCTACATCTTTAGTCCATTGGCAAAAAAAAATTTTTTTATAATATGTCTTATATAATTATTATTGAAATTTTCCTGGATACTTTATAGTTTTAATTGCTGTGGTGATTTATTTCACTATATTTTCAAAGTAATCACTGATGATATGTAGGAAATTCTGCATAATTCTACTAAATTCTGCATAATTTCTTTGCATCCAGCCATCTTACTGTTTTCTCTTACTAGTTCTAATAGTTCTCTGGGAGAGCTGAGAGTATTAAGTTACACGGGAAAGAAAAAGGACCTGTAGTTGAAGCAGGTTGAATGCAAGGTAATGAGGCCCACATAAGACAGGTTAAGTAGAAAGTGACAATGTTATACTTGACTGGAGATGTGCTAAAAGTATACAGAAATACAGCACTGGAGCAGAGGGGGAGGCGAGGGCTGAACAGGATGGAGCCCTGCATGTACAGGCAAGGGCTTAAAACACTCCTTAATGGTAATGTCAGTGTTAGGAATAATAATTTTTTTAAAAAGTCTGTCTGTTCCAAAATTTGCTATTAAAATACAATTAAAAAGAGATTGTTTTAACTGTGTGGTGGTTTCATATCATAATTACTGAGTACAGACCTGCACAATGTACTTTTCCAGAAGAATTTCAGGAGACCAAGGGTGGGGTCTCCTGACTGTAGGTCTGACTACTACATTACTACCGTGGGATTCGTGTACAAAAAATCCTGATGATCAAACGTAAAGGCAGGAAACGGGTGGAGGGAAGGGGAAATGCTGAACTACAAGGTCATGGTCAGGAAACCAATTTGGCAAGGCATGTGGAAAACCAAGGCATATAGAATCAAGTACCACATACAGTAGTGCACAGTCTGAAGCCAGCTTTGTTTTCAGTAACGGGACTCGAATGGCAGGGTGAAAGCCAGTGTCTGTGATCCAGAGGCAACCACCGTAAAAGTCCCTGTCAAGCTCATTTCTTTTAGCAACTCTTACTACTGAGACAGGCTTCTCAATGGACCGTGGACAAAAGGCTGCCTAGGTCCTAAGAAATGTGTTAGTAATGAATGCCTAATGTTGATTGTCAGGAATGTACACAAAGTCCCCTTTTCATTCATTTCCATTATTTTTAAAACCAGTCAAAGAATGATACCTGTAAATCATACAATAAAAGAAAATTAAGATATAATGCATACATCCAGATCCTAACTTTATAAAAGTATTTGTGTGAGTATATAATATATATGTATGTTCATATAATTTGTGTTTATTATTGTCAAATTGTTAACAGTAAATATCACTGTATACCAGAATATAGCTTAGTGTTTAATTGATTTATTCTTTTCTGTGTTTTTACAGTTTTCTACAATGAATACATATTGATTTTATATGAAAAAATACAACAGTAAGTGCTATAAAAAACAGAAATCAAAGATCCCGATAAAATTTTAATATCAAAGAAAAACAATCACAACTGCAAAACAGAATTTCAGATCACTCAGGAAGATAGAAATTCTGATTAAATCTTCAAATTCTAGATGATAAGTAACAAATAAAGGAAGATAGACACCTACATTTCTCCTCTGGAGAAAGTTAAAATACGGGTCTGTTAAGGAACAAGTGTGAAATCCACGGAGGTGTAGCAGCATGAAAGGGAATGTGATTGATCCTCACATCGTGCTGGTAGCATGGGAACGAGGTTAGAGAAGGCGGGACAATCACCTCAGAAATGACCCCTTTAAAACAGCAAGTCAAACAGGATCATGCTCGTGGGAAACGAAGCAAGGTCTCTGAAACTCATGAGGTACACGGGGTTAACTGTGGGAGGGCACTTCTTCCCGGTGCAGTCATGGGGGAAGGGCAACATGCTGACAGTTAAACCTGCCTTCCCTGAGACAGCTGTTTCCTGGAACGGCCTCTTACCGTCCAGCACCCCCAACCAGGCCACCTTCCAGGTGCCTGGTTCTTCCGGAGAGCCCCTCCTCCCATCCTCCAGAACTCAGGACACACTTCAAGCTCAGAGTGAAGAGGCTGTGAAAGCAGCTAAGTGGACAAATTCAAGTCCTCTGATTTGAGCTAGAAGCCGGTCTGCCAGATGATAGATGCCTACAGCCAAGAGTAGTTTCCTTGCAACCAGATGTGAGAAAAGGGTATGTTTATTATGCTCAGTTGAGCACATACTTGTTAAGTGTCTTCTACAAATGAGGTACCTGTGAGGTGCTGTAGGAGATATACAGAAAAATTACTCACCTTTCTAAGGAAGCTAATGTTGATAGAGGTGGTGATAGGCAAATAACTAAGTGAAGAATTATGCAGTACAATCATGAGAAGGAAATCTGCATGGTAGGTGAAACTGGGTTCTAAAGTCAGAGGAATGAATCCAAATCCCTGGCTTCCTAGCCATGTGGCCTTGAGCAAGTCAGCAAGTCAGTTAACTTCTTTTTTTTTTTTTAATATGTTTTTATTAAAAAAATTTTTTTTTTGAGAGAGAGAGGGAGGGAGAGATAGAAACATCAATGTGAGAGAGATACAGCTATCGGCTGCCTCCTGCATGCCCTACACTGGGGATCAAGCCTGCAACTTGGGCATGTGCTCTAACAGGAATCGAACCAGGGACTCTCAGTTCATGGGAGGATGCTCAATCCACTGAGCCACACCAGCCAGGCAAGTCACTTAACATCTTTATGTCTTAGTTTCTTCATCTATGAAATAATGATAATAATTGTATCATTTCATAGGGTTCATGGGAAGAGTCATTATAACATAAAGTACCTGGCACATAACAAAACATTTGCTATAATTTTGTGCCTACTGTGTAGCAATGTGCTAATATTTTAATATCTTATAAAATAAGGGAAGTTGCCTGGCCAGTGTGGCTCGGTGGTTGAGTATCAACGCATGTACAAAGAGGTCACAGGTTCAATTCCCAGTCAGGGCACATGCCCAGGTGGTGGGCCCAATCCCCAGTTGGGGGCATGTAGGAGGCAGACAATCGATGTTTTCTCTCACTAATGTTTCTATCTCTCTCTCTAAAAAAAAAAACATCAATAGAGAAAAAGAGTTTTTTTAAATAAGGGAGGCATTATTAGCCCTGTTTGCAGATGAGGAGACTGAGGGTCAGAGAATTACATAATCTGGATAAGATCTAGAGAGAGGAAGAACAGAGTTGTGATTTGAGCCCACATTTGCCTAAATGCAAAGTTTATATCATTTATTACTATGTTACTATATAGCAGCAGCAGCCAGTGTTTGTTCAGTACTTGCAGTTATTCTCACAAGATACTATGTGATCCCATCTTACAGAAGGAAGAAGAATGCCTGAGTGTAGAGAGGCCTGCACCCACGCTGGCAGTCACTGAGCTGTAAGTGGCCACGCCAGGATGTCAGCCTGTGTCTGCCCTTTTCCAGGCCAGAGCTCGTCACCCTGCCTAGTGGTGCTTCAACTGGGGAGGTTTAGGGAGAGAGCAAGAGATGTCAGAGGGTCCTACCCTTAGAGGTTTCTGACTAAACCTGAGGTAGGGAACCAGGGCAACATGCTAACCCTCACCAGTGGTTTGCATAAGCCCGCAAAGCAGGTTTTGTCGTAGGTCTTGAGTGCTAAGGTGAAAAGTTTATACTCAGTTCACTGAGAAGTGGGGAGTCAGTTAAGGTTCTTCAGTGAGGTTTTTCAGTAAGCAGTGTTTTAGGAAAATTAATCTGGGAGTAATGAATAGGATGGGCTAGAGGGGAAAGAGGAGTGTGGCAGAGACCGACTGGCAAGGAGACTATTCTAAGCCACAAGGCTTATTTTAGTCTTAACATAGCTATATGTCAGACACAGAAAACAAGTCCTCGGAAAAAGACCCACCTGAACACAAAATGACTTGCAGCTCACAGAAAACTGCATTTTAATATTCCAGATCTATATATAATAACTCGAATAAAAGTTGGGCTTCTCCTTCTTAAAATTAACAAAAGAAATATTACATATGTATGCACAAACATCAAATTTTTAAAAGTAAACTATGAGACAAACTAGGTATGTAAATATGATTGAATTAACCTAGCATATAGGAAAAAAAGAAAAATTAGGACTTTTATAGAACTTATACTTTTAAAAAATGATATAAATTTTTTAAAATGATAGTTTAAAAAAGTGATATAAACTTTCTGAAAATAGTAAAGAAAAAAAACAATATGTGAGGTTTAGTTTATATAATAAAGGATATACCTTATTTAGATCATTATAAATTCAGGAACTGAATTTATTTTCAATTTATATGACAGATGTAAATGTACTTTATGAGATGTTAAATTTAAGGGAATAATAGTTTTGTTAGTTTGAGATTAAAAAACTAAAATAGCCCGGCCAATGTGACTCACTGGCTGAGTGTCAACCCATGCATCAAGGTCACTGGTTCAATTCCTGGTCAGGGCACATGCCCAGGTTGTGGGCCAAATCTCCAGTGGGGGCACACAGGAGGCAGCCAATCGATGTTCTCTCTCGTCAATGTTTCTATCTCTCTCCCTCTCCCTTCTTCTCTCTCCAAAATCAATAAAGAAAAAAAAAACTAAAATAAAAATTATAGTAAAACAGGAAAGTTTTATAGTTTCAGTTTATTATCATTAGAGTGTTAAGCAGATACAGAAAGTAGTCTTTTTCTGAAAGGAACTGAGACAAGAACCATAAAGATACTACCTTTTGACTAAATAAATCTATTCCTAGGAATCTATTCTAGCAAAATAACTGAATAAGAGCAAAAAGGTTTCTGTAGAAGATACACACTACAGTGTTTCTCTAGTACATAAAAACAAGAAACAATCTGCCCTAGCCCGGTGGCTCAGTTGGCTGGAGCATTGTACACCAAAAGGTTGTGGGTTTGATTCCTGGTCTGGGCATACACCCGGGTTGCGGGTTCAATCCCTGGTTGGTGCACATGTGGGAAGCAACCAATCAATGCTTCTCTCACATTGTTTTTCTCTCTCTCTTCTTTCCTCTGTCTATGAAATCAATATAAATATATCCTTGGGTGCAGATTAAAAAAAGAATCAATCTAATAATCCAGAATTAGAGAATTACTTGATAATTATGATTGTAAAGATAATAGAATATTTATAATACTAGATAAATTTCAATTACAAAAATATATAGAAATACAAGAAAATGATTGTTATATTTTAAGTGCATATTCCAGAATACTTCATTGTATGGATATTATTTATATCTATATAAAAAAGCACATATATAGAATAAGACAATGTCAAAAGTAAAAGCAGTAGTTTGAGGGTTGTAATTAGGTATCTTTCTTACAATAAAAACTTTAAATATTGTTCTATTGTCTTTTTATCATCTTCCTGTCCATATCAATTTTTCAATTTCTTTAGAGAAAACTTCCTAAGGGAAAGCCACTTCTCATCCTCAATCTCACTGATGACATATAACTTCTTCCATGTATGATTTTGCCTAATTAGTCTTATTTCTAAGGTACAACTGCATAATATTTCTTTTCATTCTTAATATTTATGTTAACCAAAAATAACATAAATCTCCATCGCTTCTCAAGATTCTGAGTCCAGGGCTAATCTCGGCGAATCCAAAAGAGGTGTTCCCACATCCATACTTCTTAATTTTTGGATAGAAGAGTTTTGTAGCCACTTAGGTTGACCTAAGACAAAACCCTTCCTATTTCTAAATGAAATACTTCTCTGTGCTCATAAGTGAAAATGCACTCATATTCTCCCCGAAAGTTCATTTTACCTGGGCCATTAGCTAAGGAATGCCTGACAAGGAGATGGATCCGTGGACGTGGGAGCTGCAGATGGCTTTCCAGAGAAGGCTTTCTACTGCCAGATTTTTAGAAATAATTTGGGAGGAATCAGCAGTTATAAATAAGTTGCAACAGAAATACCTTATCTTAATTTTTTTCAGTATTCTATACTCAATTTCTGAAAAAAAAAAAAAAAAAAACTCAAGAAAAAAGATAGTTTTCAAAAAAAAATTTTTTTCCAGCTTTTTTTCTCCTCTAGGAATAACCCAAGCAGGGGTTTGAAATGGGCCAACGTATATCTTGTAGACAATGGGCAACAGCGGGTCAAGTAAAAGAATGAGCTTCCTCTCCCCTGATCCAGACACTTCCCCTCCCATTTCCCATTCTCTCCATGCCACCCTGACACCCCCGTTCATTGTTCACCATGTACTGCTCCCTCACGCCTTCACATAGGCTCTTTCTTCAGAAGACATATGTCTGTGAAAACACATCCGATTCCAGTCCTCTCTCCTCATGTACCATCAGATTCTGCTTCCTAAAAGACAGCTCTATCCATGTCGCCCTCCTCTTCAAAACCTGCATCAACTTGCCGAAGTCCGTAGTATGAACTCCAACACTCTCCCCAGTGGTCCATCTATTGTTCCTTGGGCTTTCCATCTCCAAGTCTTTGCTCTCAACATTTCTTCTCTCTGAAATGCCTTTCCTTCTTCAGCCTCATTGTCCAAAGCCCAACCCATCCTTTATGATCCAGTCCAAATTGCGCTTCCTCCCTGAAGCCTTCCCTGCTGGCACTAATGAGAAACTTTGCCCTTCCTCTGAACTGTCATCCTAATGTATGCCTCTACGATGGCATTCATGATGTCCTGGAAATTTTGTAGTTATGTGTGAATAAAGTTTATTTCTCCACCTTAAAAGCACTGACAGCCCTGGCCAGTTTTGCTTAGTGGTTAGAGCGTTGGCCTGAGGACCAGAGTTGCAGGTTCAATCCCAGTCAAGGGCACATGCTTCGGTTCCAGTTCGGTCCCCGAGCCCTGGTTGGGGTCGTGCGGGAGGCACCCAATTGGTGTATCTCTCTTGCTTTGATCTCTCCCCCCCCCCCCCATTCTATCTGAAGATAAATGGAAAAATATCCTCGGGTGAGGATTTTTTTAAAAAAGCATCGACAATAACATCTCTTCTACACCCCTCATGACTGCTGAATCAATGAAGGACAAGTTAATACTGCATATACATAAAAAGTCCACTTGTTGAGAGCTTGGAATGGGCATGTTTCCAGGCCAGCATTTCCAAGTATACTTAACCTACATGTAGTTGGGACTCACCCCCTAAGAGATTCAGATTTGAGAGACTGTAGCAGGGCCCAAGCATGGGTACTTTTTTCCAAAGTTCTGCAGGTGATTGAATGTGCAGCCAGAGGGCAGATATAGTACTAACAGTGCTGGCCTGAGTTTAGGGTCCTAGCAACAACCTGTATGTAGTTCAACAGGGAGGAGGAAAGAATATCCCCAGTCTTCCTCTCCTCGTTTCCTAAGGACCTTATGATGCTCTAAACCTCCTGAGTTTCTTACTTTGACCTACCTTTTTCCCTATTATTTTCCCACTAAAAGTTCCCTACTGCCTTAAACCTCTCAAAATGTTAGCTTTTTCAGGGAGTAGTTCAATTTGATATTTGGAATACCAAGCACTGTCATAAAAATAATTTACGCTGTAGGGATCATCAATGAACCTTTTAGTTGCCTGCATATGGGGTAGGAGCTGCTGTCTACTGAGAGCTTACTATATCCTAGGCATGAGGTCATATACACTGTATGTATACAGGTCTTAATTCAATCCTACAGTAACCCTGGCAGGTAGGTACAAGTATCCTCATTCACAGAAGACAAAATAGTCTTGAAGGGCAAGGTAGAACAACCTGCCCAAAGGTTACACAGCTAGGAGGTAGCAACACCCAATATCAAGTCTGAAGTGTCCGACTCCACACTAATGTTTTTATCCTCCTTGCTGTATGTTAAAGAAGATTTTTGCTATCCCGCACTTGGTACTTCGTTCAGTGGCCCTTGACAAGGATAAATAAGAAAAAGAGCTCTTCTGGTAGTGGCTAGGAGGACAGGAAACTGCCAGTGTGACCAGACAGGTTCTATTGCCGGGGTCCAGTCCCCTGGTCCTTCCTCCACTCCAACCCTCAGATTCTCTATGAGCACTCACAACGCCTTCTGTGGTGGCAGCAGCTGGGCCTGGTTAGAAGGGGAAAACTGGGGCAAGAGGAGCAGCCATTCATGTGTAGGGGTTGCTTATAATTAGACTGCCCTATTTGAAGTGCATCAGAAGTGTAATTAGTAGATTCATTTCTTAGATTTCTGTTATATTTCACTTGTGAAAAGATGTGGATTAAGACCTAAATATTAGAAATAGTATCCTGGTATGAACTAATGAGAAAAATATTTACTGAACTGGATCCTGGTTGTAAAATACAAGGCTTATAATATCCAAAAATGTTTTTATTTAGGGGCACTAACATTTAACAAAGGTGAATATTACTTTAAAAAAAAAAAAGAAAAAGGAGGCCCTGGCCGGTTTGGCTCAGCGGTTAGAGTGCTGACCTGCGGTCCAGAGAGACCCGGGTGGGTTCAGTTCCCGCTAAGGGCATGTACCTCAGCTGCAGTTTGTCCCCGGCCCTGGTTGGGGTCATGTGGGTGGTAACCACTCAATATGTCTCTCTCACATTGATGTCCCCCGTACCCCCCGGCTCTATCTGAAGATAAATGCAAAAATGTCGATTAAAAAAGAAAAAGAAAAAAGAGCCCTAGGCCGGTGTGGCTCAGTTGGCTGAGTGAGTTGGTGTGAGTTGGCTGAGTGTTGTCCCTTGCACTGAAAGGTCCCCAGCTGGATTTCAGGTCAGGGCACACCCAGGTTGCATGCTCAATCCCCAGTCAGGGTGCATGCAGGAGGCAGCCAATGGATGTTTCTCTCTCGCATCAATGTCTCTCTCTCTCTCTCTCTCTCTCTCTCTCTCTCTCAAACCAATAAAAAAAAACGTGTTTTTTTTTTAAAGGAAAAGAAAAAAGAAGATTGGCCTGGACAAACTATAAAAAGAGCCTTAATTTATTTCTAATTACATCACTCTGTTGCCAGAGATTCTTAGCACTTTGGTGAAGCCTCTACATATCCATTGAAATCAGAGCTCATTCTCTGGGCATGCCATTCCACACATCCTCCGGAGGCCAGGCGATCTCTGCCTGATGCGTTGCAGCCAAGCTGAGATAATTCTCTTCTGTCAGTGTGTGCACTCTCGTGCTCACACAAATCCCAAGTGTCTGAACCTCTACCAAAGAATAAGAGGATAGTCCAGCTGGGAGATCAGGTACATCTGAAAGTTAATCCGCTTTACCTGCAGTCCAATTCCACCACTTTCCAGTCATCCTGACAGCTCATAAGTGGAGAACAAACACTCCTCTAGCTTATTGCATGTGGGTTCAAGTTGAAGGCTGTGATTAGTAGCATCGAATGCACACCTCAATGGACTCATTTTGTAACAGACAAAACTGAAATGGAATTGAGTCTTGGTTGTTTTCTAAATGTTCTTATTCCAAGTCTCAGAACATCAGGAAGCACCATTGATGGTGCTGATATCTATACAGAACAGTAATTGATGTTCCTGACCAAAAGTGGGAGAGCTCAGTTTGCAGCCAGAGGACCCACGAGGCAAAGACAAAAATGTCCGGATTTTGATGACTATCTTGGATTCCTTATAATTAAACTAGCTTGGTGGGAAAAGCAAATTCTAGGAGTCCTGGCTTTGCTACTGAATTAATTACTGATCTTTTCTGTGCCTCAGTTTTCTTATCTATGAAATGGAAGTATTAGTGCCTGTTGTGCATAACTCAGTGTTATGGAAGCAAAAATTAGACAGCTAAAGTGAAAAGTGTTCTAAGAGCATGACCAGAAGATAATCCAGTAACACCAAAATCTTATTACTATTTATTTCATTTACAGTCACCAAACTCCTATGATTTAATAACAGCAAAAGAAGTTACAAATGGTATAATTTTTCACTTCTGTTCTTACTCAAGTCACCTTTCACTTTGTTCCCCTTCCAGAAAATAAGGATATGGGAAACAGCTTCTATGGTAAGGTTCCCAAGTCTCAAATAACTAAGCTCTACATAAAGTTTTAAATTAAAAAGTTTCCTCCTCATAATTTTCACTGCCTTAGCCATGTCACTGACTATGAGGGGGAAACACACTAGATGCACTTAAATTTCCACCATAACTATAATATAACCAAAGGAACCACAGATCCAAAAGAAGAAAAGGTTGGACAAACTACATCCTGCATTCAAAACACAGAGGGAAGCACTGTAGGAGGGGAGGGGGAGTTCCTCACTTCTCAACATCCTTATATCTCCAAACCAGAAACTAACAATGCTAACAGAAGTAAGGGGGTTGCAATTCTAAGTAACAGAAGTAGAGAAAAGCACATAAATATAAATGGACAGATTTACACATTATAGAACAGATGTCCCCACACAGATCAAGAAGTTGAACACTGTCAGGATTCCAGAAGCACCCTCCCCACTCATCCTCCTTCATAATCATATGCCCTCCTCCCACCCCACTCATATACATGTGTCTTTGGTGTATCCTGGTGCGTTCTCTAGGGCAGCAGTTCTCAAGTGTGGTCCATCTCTAGGAGGGGGGGAGGGTCCTAAGACCCCTGGAAATCCCTAGATCCCTTCAGAGAGTCCACAAAGTCAAAACTATTTTCACAATAGTTCTAAGATGTTATTTGCCTTTTTCACTGTTGAAACAAGTGAAACATTTGGGTGGGTTCAAGGTGACATGACAAAGGCAGTAGCATCAAATTATACTAGCGATCACAGTACTCCTCACCTCCACACTCTAAAGAAAATATGCCAGGTTCATGTTAAAATGTTGCTGGTGAAGCAGTAAAAGTTTTAAGTTTATTAAATCTCTTCTTCTTTAGAATGTACAAATTGCCAATTACAAAAACAGTCATGGGGATGGTAAAGTCCAGCACAGAGTATATGGTCAGAAATAGTGTAATAACTAAGGGTCCAGACTTATCAGGGTGATCACTTAGCAAGTTACATGTATGTATAATCACTATGTTGTACAACTTAAACTACTATAATATAGTATGTAAACTGTAATTGAAAAATTAAAAATAAAATTTTAAATCTCTACCCATGAGTACATGTCTTTCTAATATCTGGGACAAAATGGGCGAGTACACATAAAGCACTTCTGCCCCACACCAAAGTACAAAGGTCGCCTGGAGAAAGGCACCTGGGCAGTTGTTTGCCTTTGAGCTGGGCGACCACAGCTGCTTTTTTCTGAAGTGACAGACAAGCTGTGGTTACTCAGACTTGAGTATCTGGCCGACAAGTCAGCCTAGCACTGCGAGAAAAACAACTGACACTTTAGGTGCCAGTGATAAAATCTGGACTTTCAAGTGAAAATGACAATTTTAGAGAACTTGTTATCTGCCACTATGTGCTTGACAGCTTCCCAATACTTAAACACTTTTCTGATGAGATCAGTAGTGAAGTTAAAGAATGTGACATTTTAATAATGTATAATGATGTGTCAGCAATGAAAAGTTCTGCATAACCGAGTAAACCAGTCTTTTCCAAATGATCAATGTACGATGTTACAAAATCGTGCACGAGTAAAAAGCTATTCAATGTGCAAGGTAAACTAAAACATTTTGAGGTAACAAAATAATTAAGTTTATCGATACGGTTTCAGATTTCCACCAACCTTTAAGAAACTACCACTTGTAGTTTAAGTTGAGTATCAAAGAAGGGTATCTAAAATTGTTTGAGAAGGTTATTAAAATACTCCTCCTTTCTCTAACTACATATCTGTATGAGGTCACATTTTCTTTGTATACTTCAACCAAAACAACATACCACAACAGATGAGTACAAACGCAGGCAGGAGACTCCAGCTGTCTTCCACATAGGTAGACATTACACAGACTTGCAAAACTGTAAAACAATGCCACTCTTCCCACCGACTTTTTAAGTTATTCTTCGCACAAAAAATTAAGTTACGTTAACGCATAATGGTTTTTTCAGGAATAAATAAATGTTTTTAAATTTCTGTATTTTTAACATGGTAG